>NC_141564.1:8604960-10092460 GCF_036417535.1 Chlamydotis macqueenii | reverse complement strand
AGCAAGAAAATTGGAAATGGCTCATCCTCCCATCAAGGTCAGTACTGTCTTCATTAATATATTTTCCAGTCTTCTAAGGGTTAAAAGTTCCTAAAGCACAAATATTTTTCTTCTCTTTTGAGGCTTTTCCAGATGATTCAGTGCTACGACACTTTCCCTGAAAACAAGCCTTACTGCTTTCTGCTTGAGCTGCATCCAAAACAAAACTTCGTTCTTCCTTCTTTTGCAAGCCTGTTTTTCAAGTATTTATAATGTACATTTCCAGCCTCCTGCAGTCATCACTAAACCAAACTCTATGTATTTTGCTTTTCATGGATCAGTCCTCAAGGCACAAATCGTTTTTGTCACTCTTCTCTGAACTCCCTCCAGTTTGCCAATATCTTTCTAAAAATAGCGTACCCAGAGCTGAACACACATTGTCAGCTCAGATTCACCATTCTCTACTACTGCGTATGAAAAATTGATCTTTTTGTGAGCACATGGATATAACAAAGTGTACCAACAGTCAAAAAAATTTTAAAACAAGGATTTACAAAGTTGATTTGGATGTGGTTGTTGGCCTTTGTGTCCTATCGTTATAGAAACAGATAACGCCAGCTTACAAGAGCAGCAGACTGCTCTGTGGTGTGCCACTATCATCTGCCATTTCCCAGGGGGTAGTGATGGGACCATGAATTTTTTTTTGTTTATTTTTTTTTTTACTGTATGATGGCATGTCAAAGACACTTGGCCCTCTTCATAGATTCAGTTTGTTCAGTAAATAACTCTTCTTGGCTACAATTAATGTTGACGCCAGAGTAAATCTGTCAACAGTGAGAACATCCACAGGAGTCATGATAGGGCTAGATTTTCAAACGTAGGTGACACTTGCAAGAGGTCCCTATTGCCTTCAGGATTCTTTTTCTTGTGCAGAGCAACTCTGAAAGCATGGGCTGAATGTCCTTAGTAATTTATGGAAGTGAATCCAGAAATACACAGGCAAGAAGGTGGTGCATTTCGTGTCTCCTTCCCATGTGACGGAAATAAGGGGTTTCCTTTTAGTTCGTCCTTATTTGGACACACTTCCTCTTCTCCCCTCTTCTCCACTGAGTTCACTTGTGCTGAAAGCATCTCCCTATAATAAGGAGATCTGTCACATATTTTGGGAACTTGAGAGCACCGTCTTGCTCCCACTGATGTCAATGAACACCTTGCCTCTCATGTCACTAGAACATGAGTTTGTGCTTCACTTTGAGTCACTTACAATTCCAAAAGCAGAAAATGGAGATCTGCAATGTGTCTCGGTCAGTTACATGCCAATTGAAGATGGACTTGAGGATCCTAGCTAAGACTTCATATTTACTGTTGCAGAGACCTAGATCAAATGTGGATCTGCTCTAATCACATCCTCAGGTCATGTCCGACAGTCTTTTGCGTCAGTCTGGCTCCTGTCTGTATTGAAGACATCAGATTTCCTTTTGACAGTGGCATTCAGATCTGGGACCCTCACAGCTCTTTTTTTTTTTCCACAGTACCCTACAGGATTCTGTCTCTGAAAAACATTTAGCATTTCTGACCTCGTGCTGATATTGTATTATGACAGGATGTTCTTTGTGTACAACCCCATCACTACAGCTATTTCATATCTCTAGTCCCGACAAGTTTTTTATGCTCAGCACTGGCTTAATATTTTCTTTGGTCATCCATGTAGAATTACTTTCCCCAAACTGTTGTCAACTTGGGTCATTTTGTGTTACTTGTTTGAACTTGTCAAATTTCATTTCAGACACGGGTAGTACTTGACTCATATTTACTTCAAACTCCTCTTCCTGCGGTTCATTGCTTTCATTATTTATAGGTGTTCTTGAAAGCAGATCTGCTAAGCTCCTTACTACTGGGCCTGTATTTCACATTTAATGAGTGCTTTTGCAATTTCATTACATTTTTCTGAAGTCCAGGTGGCTCATTGTACAATGGATTTTACTCTATGGCTCCTAGTGCTTTATGGTCTCTTTCTACCTTGATTGAATTCTTCCCATAAACATATTCATGAAAACACTCATGATCTAAAACAATTGCTAGTATTTCGTTTTCAGTGTGAGCATAGATTTTGATATGTTTAAGCCAGTGGCTCAGATATCATCTTGCAAGACAGCCATGACCAAAATGACCTTGCATCAACTTGAATCTTAAGCTCCTGTTAGCCTCAGAATGTTCCAGTGTTGATGCTTCTCTGACAGTTTCTCTTTACAACAAACCTTATTCAGTTATCTTTGGGCTGTTCTGGACTATCTGGAAGCAACATTCAGCAGTGCCTCTCCACTGTGAGAAAAAATATTAGTTCACCCGGACCTCTTTTCAGGGAGAGATCTTTACGTCCAATGTTTGTATCAAGCCTTGCACAAGGGGTTTTGGCCGGTGAGTAACCTTCTGTCATTGCTGCAATACCAATATTATTAGCAGGAAAACCAGTACTGATGTTCTCCTGAATTCCCAAAAAGCCTTTTGCTCAGAGGTTTTCAAAGACGGTCTGAGCTTTTCCTGGAGCTGGCAAGCTCCTTTGCTATTGAATACTTCTACCTGCCCTAGTTCATCTGCCCTCATCTGGCTGGCTGCAAAAGCAGTACTAATGAATGTAAGCATTTCTGTGTTGTCAGTGCTCATGGTCATTCTAAACACCAGATAGTCTACTGGTGTTTCGGTCTCATCTTAATCCTCTGAGATCTAGGCATGGTATGTTAGTGCTGAGACTACCCTACAGAGATGTTTCTTGCATCTTTTAAGAGAATTATTGAGCAAAAGTATGCATCTTTTCCATCAAACTTACCTGGCTTCCTAATATGAAAATCCTATTGAATTTGGAAGTCTAGACTTGCACACTTCAAATGTGCCTGCAGGCTTCTTTTAGATGTTGCACTGAGATTTTTTCAGTTTATTCAAATCCTTAGTTTGTTTACTTTAATGAAAGTGACTATTTTCTTGACCAAGTTGGTTAGTTTCTGTATGTACTCGCTATGTCTCATTCTGTCACCCACTCAGGTTCAGCTGCTGTTTTGTCTTTCAGTGTCAGTGTGACTTCATATGGTGCATAATTTTAATGGAACTATAGCAGTAGTTTTCAATGGTATGGCCAGTGGCGTGACTTGAGTCTCTCTGTTTGTCACCAAATGCATTGAGAAAGCATATTTCTGGGAGTCTTCCTCACAGTCTATAGCACTTGTATTTGCTCCCTGTTAGTCTGTGTAGCGGTGTGTTTCATACTCTCCAGAATCCAGAAGGATTCAGAAATACTAGTTTTAGACCTGTTCTAATTTCCAGGTGAGAAGGTGTTCCAAATGGAGGACCTCTTGGAGGTCAGTCACTCTGGTAGAGTTGTAGAGGTAATTTGCAGTGGGTCTCACACAAACTCCACCTCAAAGTTTCATGGTTGTGCCCAAGGGTGGACAGGAGAAGGGAAGGGTCTGCATGACTGAAGCAGCTGGATCTACCAGTTGACCTTGGCCAGAGAAGGAGGAAATTGCCTCATGGGCGGGGAGTTCACATGAGGTCTCTGGGTAGTCTGGAGCCTGGTTTAATGCCAGAATGCACCTACAGCCTCTGATCTGCTCTGAAACTGGATAAATTCTCCCACATTTGGGCTCATGCAGCCGATTTTTCACGCCAAATGGATTCATTTGTTCTGCTGCTCCTTTTCCCTGTGACCACCTATGCAAGAAAGACCTTTCCCCATCCTCTGCCCTCAAAATCTGTGGCATCCTCCCATGCCAAGCCCTTACGAGGAGAAAAGCAGAACCACCAAACAAAAGTAAAATATTTCAGTGGAAAATTTTTCCAGCAGGCAGCTTCCTCCCCCAAAAGCAGGATGCACCAAATAACGGAGCAAGCAAACATTAAAAAAAAAAAGTCCATATGTGTATCATGAGCATTTAAAATGGCTTGGCAATTCTTGCTTTTTGGAAGTGACCAGTTCATTGCTTTGCTAAGTATCTTTCTAAGCCACCTCTTGTCAGAAGAAGAGAATAAATGAAAAGAGAGAAAGAGAGAGAGGAGAGAGAGAGAAAAGGACCTTTGCATAGCTTGAGCCTTTGTGCCGTGCATTCAGACTGATTTGTACCCTTTGTAGTCTTAATTATTTGTGAGAGCAGGATAACAGGAGTACCAAGCTCACCCATTATTTCCTGCATAAAAAAAGGCACACAGAAGCCGCTGATCGGTTTTGAATTAGCAAACATGATACTAAAAAAAAAAAAAAAAAAGGGAGGGGGGTAGAAGAGAGAGAGAGAGCATAAAAAAATTCATTAATATCATCAGGGATTAGGAGGCTGATTAAAGTGTAGCTGTTAGCGTATGCAAATGAGCGATAGGCATTTATCAGAGCCTGTGCAAGCTGTCTCAGAGCTGTAAAGCCCACGTATGTTTTTCAGCTGATTAAAACAGTTTTAAGTTCTGGAGGATTTTTTTTTTTTTTTTGAGAGAATAAAAAAATTAAAAAAGCCACCATCATCTATCCTTTTCCTTTTGGCTAAATTCCTCTAAGTGCACTCCAACCATTTCCACTTGAATGCACTCACTCTCTCTCTCTTTCTCTTTTGGGTAATGAGAGTTTGGGAAGGAAATGAATGCAAACTAAGGATGAGGCTTGCAACAGCTTTCTCGGCTTCCCTGTGAACTTCCAGAAGAAGGCCGTGGGAGGCTGCACCCCAGCAGCATCTCTGAACCATGCACATGCTGTGATGCTGCAACCCAGCCAGGCTTAGGCCCTGGGGAGAAGAAGTGGGCTGGTGGCTCTTCTTCATCAGCTTCATCATGCTTGGGGGCCACACTTGGAGCCCTGCCTCACCCTGTTCATGCTTGGATGATACAGGAGGCTCCACCCAAAGCACTCACAAGCCCAGCTCCCTGTTAAAAAGCTGGTGTATGCCTTAGCTTGTGAAAGGGACACACAAAACACAACAGAGGATCAACCTTAAAGAGGTCTGAAGATAGTCCACATAAACATAATCTGATGTCTCTTTTCTGCATCCCACACTCCATTGGATTTGATTGTCCTGGCTGAGATTTGCTAAAGATACTGTTTGGGGCTGGCTTTGTTCTTGGGTTCCCAAGTGAAATCCCCACAACAGATTTTTCAGAAAACAGTGGTGAAATTTAACACTTTGCAGACACTTCAGAAGGGTCTTGTAACACTGACACCTAAATCTGTGCTTGGTTGCACACTTGGTTCAACTAGTCTACATTTCCAGCACCTCCAAGGAGGAGCCATGGTAACATACATTTTTCAAAATTCATTGAAGTGCCCCTCTGTTATTGCTAATATTAGGACTTTATGCACCCATTCATCAATACTACATTCAAGTTTGGCTTCCCTGGGGTATGGTTTCTTGTCCATAATCTAAATAATCTTCTTTTTGTTATTTATCAGAAATAATTTCTTAAGGCTCTGGGCACTTCGAGACTGCTATTGCTCAGCTACTTGTGATTCATTTGGGAAGGAAATTTCACAGCCTAGGGAGGCAACAAAAGTGGCTTTGGCAGACTGCTTTTGAAGTGAGGTGACAGGTTAAGGGGAGTGAACTACTGGAGGAAACTTTGGAAATGTCCTAGATCTAGGAAAATCATGGGGGAAGTGGCTAAGGCTTGTTTTATGTGGTATATGACATGAATTCAAAATTTATCATGTGGGTCTTCAACCTATTGCATAGGTAGAGTATGCGTCATGGTAAAGCATCTCTTGGAACAGCAGTCTTGGCTAACAGTCTGCCAGCTTTTCCATTATAAACCAACAATAGTATTTAAAGTGGTTATAACTTCCCTGTAAAATTTTGGTCTGTTGAAACTTGGCAAACGAGGTCCCTGCCCAAGAGCAATTTTTTTTTGTTGTTGCGTATTTTGAAGTAAATCAGCTTGGCCATTTATGTTTTAAAAGGTTACTACTTTTGAGTCCCAGTCTCTCATTTCTCAGGCTGGCAAAAGCTCCCAGCACTGCAGGGAGAATGCATCCAGCATAGAGGAAGGGCTTTGTGCCTGTCATTGAACAGTGACCCCTTCGAATAATTGGGGAAGCACTTTGGCAGCTCTTGGACTGCATCCCATCCCATATCCTCCCTGTAGAAGCCTGGTTATTCATTGCTATTTCATACCATTCATTACCAACCCATCCAAGACCAGGAAGAAATATTGTGTCTGGGTGGAAAATAGCAAAACAACAGAATGGGGCCAGCTTTGGAAATAGCTTCTGAGTGACTCGGTAAACCACAGTGATAATGACACAGTTGTGCTCGGCACAATGTTTATAACACAAACAGTAGTAAGTCCTTGTGGGTACAGCTGTGGTGAATGCAGCAGAGCTCAGCAGCAGGGCTACAGGGACGCATAATTTTCTGTATGGTGGGATGGGCACAGTCATACTGAGCTTTAAACTACTCAAAGGGTGCTGCTGAGAATGACTACCCAGCAAGGCTGAACTTGGTGCCAACAGGCAGGTCAAAATAGTGTCCAAAAGCAGGACCAAGCAACACCCTTTGTAAAATACAAGGGAAACCAGTTAGCGTAAAGGAGAACGAGGCAGCTCCAAGCGGAAGTCTTTAAGTATATCAAACCAGGAGTCAAACAGGTGGCTAAGATATCCTATGGTGATGGATAAAAATCCACCGTTGTTTAGAAGTGGACTTCAAGGTCGGAAGAATTGATTGACACTCAATGTAGAGTAGGATGTTGCAGCAGGACTGATCTTCATCAGTATTTGATTTTGCAGGTATCCCACAGTTAAGTAGGACAATGGGCTCTGGACATCACTGACCTCCAGAAGACCTAACAGAACGGAGGAACTGGACGCCACGATGTTGGGATCACCAAGTGGAAGGTAATGCCCATGGAGGGAGGGAAAGCGTGGGCTGTAGCTGTGCTGAGCCTGCTGATTCTCAGCTTCAGTGCTTATACCCAAGCTCTGGCACTGGAGAAGGGTTACTGATCTATGCTTATTCATTCTCTTCTGACCAAGTCTTTCTGGCTCAGCAGACCGCTAACCAATTTTGCAGGTCATCTGTGTAGTCATTTTCTGCACAGAAGCCTTCCTGGACCTTTCCATGACAGTGTTACCTTTCTCTGTATTTTTTCCAGATCTTCTGTGAGTCCTTGTGAAATGGGAGCAGATCTGCGCCATCACTCACAACGCAGGACTGGTACAGGATCACTGCAGTGCTCTCTGTTTTATTGTCTATTCCTTTCTCGACGATGAAAAGGAGTGAGAAACTATGACTTGTTTTTAAAAAAAGCCATAAATGGTGATGAAGCTGGCGCTGCCATTGCTGAGTGTGGGCTCCCACCTTGAAGCCAGTGTGAAGTTCTGGTTGTGCCACATCCAAAACAAACCAAGGAAACAACAAAGGCTTAGAGACAGGCAATACAAATGCTTCCAAGTGTGGCTAGAATGACGATATTGCCTCTGTTTTTTCTCAGGAGAGAATGAATAGAAAATGAAATGACTGTAATAGACAGCATAAAGAAGGTCAAGCAGGCAATCAAATTTATTTTTTAGACAATTACAACAGTGTCTCATTCAAAGGGACACTGAATAAACTTGAAAGGCAACAGAACTGAAACTGATAAAAAGACACTTTTGTGAGCAACTCATACATAGCTTGGGGAATTTATTGCCCCAAGATATTGCTGCAACCAAGTTCTCCAGTTATCTTACACAGAAAAAAAAGGTATAAACCTCCACGTTCCAGGACTTAAAGAAGCTTATTCTACAGCAGCCTGTTGTGGGTTTTTCTGCATCTCTTTCTGGCATCTGTGTGTGTACAGTGGCACTGGTACCGGACACTGGTGCTGTTCTGAGCACGTCTGGCTGTTTTTATCTCCAAGCATCTGGAGATTTCCATATTGCAGCTGGCCCTCTGAGAGATGGCACCGTGTGCTGCTCTGATGGAGCTGGCTGGCAGGAGGAGAACATTTTGTGTTAATAAGAAAATTGGGAATGTTAATTTCCCCTGAGGCTGGATGCACGTTTCAGGACAGAGTGCTCTAAGCGGTTGTTCCCACGTTGGGAAAGGAGGTGCATTGCGGAGTGACGAGGGATGTGGTCCACCGTGAAGCAGAGGAGGAGCTGGGAAGATGACCATTTCTTCCCTCCTGGCCTGAGTCACCTCAACCTTTGGATGCAGGATGCAGCACTGTTCAAATAGGTGCCCCAACCAACCAAGACAAAACTTGGATTTTTTAAGATTTTAATTCAAATTAAAGCAAGACGAACCTTTGCTCGGTGGCAAGGAACAGAGTATCACAGAAAGGGCTTTTGGAGGGGCCCATGGAATCCCCTACTCCATTCACTGTGCACTGGGGCACAGCTCTGCGAAGACAACCCAAATCCACGGAGAATGGTCTCCAGGCAGAAATGGAGGAACTTCTGCATTGGAAATGAGCTACAAAGAGGCTGAACAGACTATCTGCAAACCACCTGTGTGCTGAATGAAGCAGGTGAAACTGCATGGAAATAGTACAAACTGGAGACCTTCTCTCCAGGCTTTGGCATGAGTAAACAATTATGGCATTTAACAGCTTCTCAGTCTTCCACCTTATGGCATTTAACATTTTTTTGGGTGTGTACCTGCATGGAGTCCTCAGGTGAAAAAATCATATGCAAATAACTAGATTTATAATTGTCTGCAAAATACAAATATTCCTCCCTCCCCCCAGCTACAGCTACGACGTTTTTGCAGCTTGGCTTGCAACAGAAAGTTACAAGGTTCCTTTTTTTTTTTTTAATTAAATGACAGCAATCAAGCTATTTTGAAATGTGTTTTTTCAGCATAGCCATTCGACAGAGCAGGTCATGAGCCAGTCAGTTGAAGCTGTGCTTGTCCGTCAGCTGAGCATGATGCCTGAGTTTCAGAGGAGCTCTGGGGCAAATTTGCTTCTGCTGATCTCCTTGACATGGCACAACGGAGACGTGAGCAGCTGCTGAGACATGACAGGAGAAGAAGAAATACAGCTCAACTTTTAAGCATTTTTGGACCTCTCCAAAGGCTGACTGCAGTCTCATAGAGCTGCCACATGAAATTGGAGTCCAAGATGTATTGTAGTAATTCCACCAAGGAAGTGCTAACAACAGGAAACACAATGCAAATATAATCGAGGTCATCAGCCCCTTTTCCTTGCATAAGTACTTAAATATGTGCTTGTATTGCAGTTACTTAACTGTAATTGCTCAGGGCAAATACGAGATTAGGTCTTCACGGTTGCTGAGCATGTATTCTTTCTTCAGGTGATATATTGGTTTCTGACCCTCCTTGGGCACGCCCTGTAAATATTTACGCACCTCCAGTCAACAGGTTTGTGTGTTTATTCAAAGAGATGACAATTTATATACAAGGGAAGGAGTTTTTGAAGCTCCTTACAAATGTAATGTTACTTATGTATTTGGTATAGGGGACAGTGACAGATGCTGGTCAGCAGTGGGTGGCACATCCAAAAGATAGCTCTCTTTTGGAGGGATCCAAAGAAAGTTTTTTCTTTCCTTCAGGTGGGGAAAACCTACTTTGAGCAACCGCTGAGTAATGTTAGAATTGCCACCCTTGAAAAGACACAGATTACTCACTGATGCCACTAAACTTTCTCTCACGCCACTGCCAGATGGCCTCCTTGGTCCCTCCAAACCTCATAGCTATTTTCAGCCCTCTTGCAGCTAGCTAGGGGGTGGCCATCTGTGGCAGTAATAGGGTTAACAAGGATGAGGTGATCATTTTTACAGCTAACTGCACTGCAATGGGACAACAGAGATGCTAAAGAATATTTACTAAAAGGCAGAACACTTGTAAAAAAAATAATATCCAAGCACACATAATTACCACAGCATATCATGCTTTCATTTTGCAGCTTTCTTGATAACTTCTGGCACAGCTCTCTGGCAGGGAGAGCGTGGGTTAGTGAACAAGCCATCCATGTGTCCTTTCCCGTCCTTGATGTGCCAAAGAATTGGATAGAGCCCCAGCTGAAGCTTTATTCTTGGTTTAATATGCATATGCAACTGGAATACTTATGTTTTTCCTGAATGCTTTGCATCATCCAGAACAGGTTGGAGGGACCAGGTACTGAAGGACAAGGTGAAGAGGACTTCTTTGGAGTACAATATGTTAGTGCGAGCCATGTTGTGCACCTTCCATCTCCCTTGCATGTGCCTTGTTGGATAGAGTTGCTCACCAAAGGGGTTTGTCTCTCTCTATTGACACGGGAAGAAAACAACCCCTGGAGCAGGTAAGAGACGTGCTTTTTAGACTCGAGGGGTGATGCATCTCATCCTAAATGCATGCTGACCTGCTCCAACTAAATTCTAAATTTAGCTCCAGCTAAATTCTTGTGCTCGTTCATTTTCCTTTGCCTTTTTAAACAAAAAGTTTGTTGAGGGATATCCATGTCTCCTTCCCACAATCTGTAGGCTCCTGAGGGGTTCTGCCTGATTTACCCTGGTGCAGATGAGAAAATAATATGGCCCAGCCTAAATATCTGCATGGATCTTGGGCTCGACCATGGTGCATGAAGGGAACACCCGGCTCTGAAATCCATCTTCAGGACACCCCTTTCTTGCTATTTTTCACCTTTTCCTGGCACTATTTTGTTGCACAGGGAAACCCTTGCAGTGTGGTTGCAGACGGCAGCATGTCACCTGGTGTAAGATGGGAGCTACCGGGGAATGGGGACTGGGTATGGTGCCAGAAAGCTGGGGCATGGTCCCGAGTCGCTCAGGAGCACTGCAGAAGTGCATCACCAGGCTGCATGGTGGTCTGGACATGGATGGCCATGGATTTCTGATCTTCAACTGATGCCGCAGGGAGATCAGCTGGGTTGTGGCTGCTGCATCTCTGGTGTTAAAGATGAGGTTTCTGTAACATGGTAGAGTTCAATTGGTCTTGTGTGGAGATGTGTGCCTGCTTTTTAGATTGTATAAGTGCAAAATAGAGCCCCTGACTTTTCCATGAGGGTTTTCTGCTCTCACAGAGACTGCCTTCAGCAATTCTCTCAGCAACGCAGTTGCTTGAATAGTTTAATTCAGAAATGGGAAGATGTTCATAAGCATTTGTAAGAGCTGCTCCCGTTGCTCCCTCGGTGGAGGGGTGGGGGTTGCAGAGGCACCCATCAGTCGACAAGATCTCCTGTATTATTATCTTGCACGTTTATCAATCCCAGCATGTCTATGGCAGGAGACACAAACTCTTCAGGGAGGAAACAGCCATCTCTGCGAATGTCAGTGCAGCCCAGCAAGAGCCTGGGCGCAGGGACCGGCTTCACCCCTGTTCACAGGTGGGCAGTGCAGCCCCAGGGAGGTGGAGGGAGTTGTTTGATGCCAGCTCTGAAGCAAAGGGAGACACTAAAGTCAGATGGCTTTTGCCCGTTCCCCAGCAAATGATCTTGTCTCACTTGAAGTGCCTCTTTCAGCTAATGTATGTTGCAAATAGTATAGCTCTAGTTTTGCTGTATGGCCTTTTACAAATTCAATTACAAACCCTCTTTTCTTGCCACAGTTGGAATTGTTCTTAGCCTAATATCATGTTCGTCAGGGTTTTGTTTTGTTCTCCTTGCAGCCCAAGATGTCCTTGTTCTGAGTCGTAGCATCTCCTCCGCCTCACGGCCCTGCTACCTTTGCGTGGAACACTTCTGGTGCTCTAAAGATACCAAAAGGTTTTAATTACGATTAAGCCAAGTCATTTCTACAGTTTCTAGCCGTAAATAAACAGCCTGTTTTGGATAATGGAGGTAATGGCTTGCATTTCAACTCTACTTCTAACCTCTGATTTTTGCTTGTCATATTTTATGTGGTTAAATCAATTTTTTCTGCCATTGAATGTAGCCTTTCTTTTTCTTTTTTTTTTTTCAAACTCAGTTGTAAAGCGTGTGTTTCATCGCATCCTTGTTACCCTAGGACATGCCTGCTGTAGTTAAGCTACACTGTAGTCATGGTCTCTTTCAGAGGGGTCTGGAATTAACAGAAGAAATTTTTGTTGTTTTCTCTTATTGATATAAAAGAAAGCAAACGTTATGGGGTTATTAAAAGCTAGGTAAAAATCAGAGATGTAAAAAGATAACCACTGGAGACAGCAAAGTGTGGTGCACTTTGTGAGGTATAGCCTACGAACTGCATGCCCTGAGACAGCACAATAGTGTGTGACTGCCCAAAAAATCAGGTGGCAGGAGGGGACCCTGGGGCTGCTTGACCTGTCTGCAACTGTAAGTAACAACCAGCCCTGGACCTCTCTCAGAGGAAGGTGATGGAGATGCCTCCATGTGCAGGTGTGTGCTAACTTTCTTCTCATGAAGGCTCGACCCTCGCTCTCTGGGTAAAGGCAAAATTTCCTATTCCCACAGATGTTTGGTTATATTCAAACTGGTGCGTTTAGTGAAAAAGATCTCTTAACAGTATGAGGACAGGCTTTTGAATGTGGATATATTTTCTGACGTTACAGTGGGGCTTACCGTATTGTGTGGTGGGCTCAGGACACATCTGTTTTGGGGTTACAACCCTTCTGTATGGCCTGAGTCATCTCCAGGCTACAAGGACGCTACGAGACTCCACTGGCTGACTGCTGTGCCTTTTGCAGTTAAACACGCTCTATATTTTCAGAGTTGCTCTGAATGCGCTTTACTAGGGCAAAGCCACTTTTCTAGATAGGGAACTAATTGTGATTATTTTAGTGTGTAGGAAATACAATATGTATCATCAGTACAAACTGACTTAAGCCAGCCAAGGAGTTATCGTTATAGAGTATTTTCATTTAGGTCACTTAAAGCCTTGATTAATTAAATACTGCTATGTGATTTCTTTCTCAAGTTCAATCCACAATATAGACTTTTAATTTGAATATACACAATTTCAATCAGCTCCTCAGAGTGACCACACTGCAATTTTAAAAACAGAGTCCTCAGATGTCATTGCTGTTGCCTTGAATTGTTCTTCACTGTATGTTGCTAGGACTGCCCTTTGAATCCTGCCTCAGACATTCCCCCGGCACCCTGCACCAAATATGAAATGCCTGTTTTTTTTCTGTTCCACTCTGCTGCTACATGCCCCTGTCTGTTACTGTTCTGTGCATGAGCAAAGTCACAACTCAGGGCTGGGAAGAGGAGAGAGCAGGGGATGCTGTTCATCCAGCTTGGGAGTTGCATATGAATTTCAGCCGTGGATGGCATTATATTAATTTGAACATTTCTGTGTTGCTGGCAGATGGCCTCTTCTGTGGTAATTTCATTAGATTTCTATCTCTGCAGATCCTTTAGCTCCAAAACACTTGACCATAAACTGCTTCTGTTAATCTTTGGTAACTTTCAGCTGCTCCTGAGTGGGGTCATAGCTGAGGTAGTGAGTTAAGCCTGTTTCCTCCAAGGCTGGCTGCTCCATGAATCAGCTCCTCAGTCCCTGGATGCTTCCCAAGTACGATGCTGGTTGGTGGCCCTTTTTCTGTGGAGATGGTGGGCTTCACATCTGTGTTACCAGCAGCAGCACTGACAAGGAGGAGCAGGGCCGGGTCCACACCGTGTATTACAGAGGAAAGCTGCACCAGCAGCAACCAAAAAAATGAATAACAAAGACACAGAGAATTTCTAAACACATTTTTTACAATTCAAGTGCCAAATCCAGAGCCCATATGAGCAATAAAGTATTGCATGTGTGTATCACTTTAAAGACCTGTCTAACCCCTTCTCCAGAACAGAACCATTAACTCTTTTTTAAGCCGATAATCAATGCGTGTCTAATTTGTTACATTGACATTTTTGCTGGTTTCATCTGAACGAATTAATTAACAGCAAAATGCTTCCTTTCCAGTTGTAAGAGTTGGGGTGGGGGGGGTCTCAGCAGCCAGATAAGTTTTGACCTTTGTTGAGAAAACGTTTAGATGAGGTTAAGCCTCAGATCTCGTTGATCGAAGATCTGGTGTCTCCTCTGACAGATCTGGTGAGCCTAGGAATACATTACCCGGGGCTCGTGGGGGATCTCTAGGCAGTGCCTCGGCTTGGCGGTCTTGGCAGAGCAACTGGGAAGCGGCCAAAATGGGGAGTGGAAGATGTAAAAATAGACCAAACTCCACCCTGGATCCTCTTCCCTGACTCCAAGGCATCCCTCTGTCTTAATCTCTACAGCTGCAGCTTGCCCAGAGGTCCCTGGGACCTGCACTCTGCTAATTGAAGTGCTTTTGGATCAAGGCTTTCTCTGTGTGAAGTGCAGCTTTCCTTTATGAAGCATCATCTCTAATGCACCTCGTGTTGATGCTAATGTGAGATAGGGACATGGCGAAAAGAGGAGAACAGAAATATTATCAAGGTACACCTCGAGGTACAGCACTCGCTTTAATTGCTTCTGGAGCTCTTCACCTGGGCCTCATCAATAGGGCTAATTCTTGAAGAAACGAGAACACAGGCAAGCACGGAAGTGTACTCAATTTATTTCCCACAAGAGATGGTCGAGTTGTTTTCTCTTTGTTACAAAGATTGATAAGAGCAACTGGATAAAGCCTGGGCTGCTACTTAACCACGCTTTGATCTTCCTGCAGTTGGGTGGAGGTGAGCTGCCAGGCCGAGATGTTACTATGTGCAGTGGCAGCACCTGGGAGGGAAACAGGGAGGACCTGGGGCTTTTTCTTCTTGTGTTGTGGTGGCTCTTGAAGCTTTAACCAAGAGATGCAGCTTGCACTTATTAACCCAAGATACTTTTTTGCCATGGAAAACTTGTGATGCAAAAGGAGGACAAAGGAGATGTTTTACAGACGGGAGGATGCTGAAGAGTGCAAAGAGATCTCCTAACACATCACAAAGAGCCAAAGCAAATACGATCCTCAGCCAGGTCCAGGCTCAGCTTGCATCTAGCAAGCCCGGGTGCCTCCATGCCCAGACATCACCTTAGGCATGTCCCTGGTGCCAGCTTCCCTGCAGGTGTCTCTCTCCGGGCCCCATCGTGGGGCTGAGGATCCATCCCACCCCGGATGCTGCCCCATGGCCATGTTGACCTCTTTGCTGGATTTTTCCAAGGCAAGCACCTAGAGCACAGCAATTGCAATGCTTGGGAGAGCATGTAGGCTAGATGTTCATTTTGTCTCTTTGTGGCAGATCCTACCCGTTCCTTGTAGCATACTCTTCTCTTTCCTCTATACTTTCCTTAAGTCCTAACTAACTAGTGCAATCTCAATAAAAAATAATAATGTTATCCATGAGAAAAATTAAACAGTATCTTCTTATCAGTAGCCTGCCATGGTTTTGAATAAATTAGTTCAAAAATAGCAGCAGTAGCAAGGCCAATTGGTTGTGCCCACCACAGGAGAGAGAAGTGACTCAAGTGAAGCCTTGCACCCTGACTCCTGCCCTGACAATTAGCAGGCATGGAACAGAATCCAGTTGCTCTCCTCACATTTGCTGTATGGTGAACACATGACTCTGCTTGCTACTGTAAAAATGAATTGATGAGTTTGGTTTTCAAATTTTAATGACCCTGTTAAAGATAATTTATTCAGGGGAACGCAATAGCTGCCATCTGCTGTGGGATGGTCATGAGATTTTGCAGAAGATGACACTGCTGCCCGAGCTATTGATCCCTGTTTCAGGTCAGCTCACATCTTCACTCTGTAAGCAATCATCTGACCTCATGCCTTGTCCACTTGAGGGACATTTTTCTTAAATGTTTCCTGGTGCTGTTTCCCACAAGGTGTTTGAGGGAACAGTGTTGCTTGTCCCATGGTTTGACTTGCAGTGGAGCTGTGAGTGGTCACATCCCCTCAACATTCCGGACGACCGTGGAAGTTCGTGCCTCTGATGGGGGATGTTGGACCTTCCAAAGCATTTTTTAAGTGCCCCATTCCCAGTGGCAGTCACAAGCTCATTTGTGAAGGCAGTGTGAAGTGCAGGACTCTGCTGATGGCGCATCACAACATCCATGGCAAAATCAACTACAACTGAAACCATGGAGGACACACAGGTCTGGAGTTCTTCCTCAGCCTCCACAGCCAACATCTCCTCTATGTGAAACCCACAGCAGCTGGCTTATGGTCTGTCCTACCTTGGCAGCAATGTCCTCAGGAGGCTGTGTCCCCACTTGGCATGACTCAGTCTCACCCTGGCTGAGGGCCACCTGCAGGGCCATGTGCGATGAACGGGTCTCTCCGCATCACAGGCCGTGGTCTCTGCAATGCTGGCTGGGTGGCACAACTTCTCCATCACTATCCTTTGGGTTCATCCACGTGCCTATGGATTAGTACCACTGGGAAAGCTTTTTTTATGCCTCCATCCTCATCTGCTGCCAGGCATTCTGGTGTGACTGCTTTTGCTTTTAAGTGTCTTGCATTGGTATACAGTTATTTACAGTGCCTTTTTCTGCTCTCCCAACAGTGTAAATCAAGATTAATTCCACTGAAGTTTATGGAGTTACGCCAGTGTAAAACCGACTGATAAGAGATTCAGGCCATTATCGTTGGGTTTGTTCACTTGTTTGTTTGAAATTATATGTGTTGCTGTGGAATGATAAAACGCATGGATTCAAAGGCAGGTTCACTGCAAAATACAATTCAAAAGGTTTTTGACTTCACATAATACAGCAAAACAATCACTTACAGCAGTTAATATTTTACTGTGGAGTAGTATCACAGAGTTTGGAGAAGGAGAGGAAAAAAATCAAGCAGAGGAGGAGGGGGATAATGGAAGTTTCACCACCCACAGTCGAAGGCAGCAATGGCAAAACTGTGCTGCTGTCACAAAATTCTCCATCGACAGTAACTTAAGCAGGTGTCTGTGAGAATGAGGCAAGGTGGTTCCCAAAATCTCTTCAGTGCCAGGTACCAGGGGAGCTCACCAGCTCGGAGCCCAAGTGGACAATGCAATCTTCTATTCTTTGCAAATTCATTTACCAAACGAGCACACTGCAAATCAGTGCACAGCAGGGCAGAGCAGGCTCACCAGCTCCTGAGCTGTTAAATCCGCTCCACAAGAGCTGGTGTCTCACCTGCCCTTGTGTTTGCATCCAGACCCCCTCTCTTTTAACACGACAGAAACAGAGGCAGCACCCCTGCCTCTGCATTTTCTTCAAAATAGACTGCGTCCTGGGGAATGTGGCATGGAAAAGCCACTGTTTTTTCTCCTTTATGTTCTACAAAGCAAACAACCATTGGATAAATAATTTGGGTTTCTTTCCATGCTTTTCCTAAAGAGGTTTTAGCTGACATCTGGTTGCATACACTTAGTATCAATGCAATTTTCCCTTCTTTGTGGGAATTATCGTTTCCGTTCTTTCACCTCCCGTACCATACACACTCGCCCTGCTGAGCTGCTCTCCTTTTTTGCCAGATGTCTGCTTGGAACGACCTGTCCTCCAGCAGCTGCTGGTTTCCCCAGCACCTCCCTTGAGCGACTGCTGTGCCAGCATTTTGATTCCTTGAATGCAGAGATACTTCTGAAGAACTCCAAGCTGTTGGCAAGTGGGTTTGCCCTTACACAAGTATATTTATAAATTGAAATAGAGGGATTCAATTTTCTGTGGCTGTTAACAAAGAATCACACTGTTTACATGTATATATATATTTCTTCAGCAATTTATACTAATTTCAGGGTGACTGGTGTATTTCTGTCTATGTTTCTGAAGTCAGGGAAAGGCAGATTTCAGGATTGCCTGGGGCTTCTTGTGTGTATGATCATGACAGTGTTTAATTACATGACTGTGTAGTGCTTTTCCTTCTTGGCTGGGCAGACAATAGTTGGTACTGGGGTAACAACGTGATGGTTTGACATTTCCCTCATCCTTTGGTGTGTGGCTCCAGGACATTTCCACCTGGATGCCCAGCTAGATTGCTGATACCTGTTGACTGGTGCTTGTATCTCATCCTCTTGCTCGTTTGGAGAGTCCCTTTTCTGCCTACAAACGAGTGACGAAGTGCAGCAGTGGTCTCTCTGACAGGCATTGCTCAGGTGCAAGGCAGAATGCTGTGCTCCTGTGTCTGCACATCCCCCCCCACGTCCTAGGGTCCGGGACCCTAGGGTTGCATCCATGTTACCACCAAGCACAGGATCAAGCTGGGTCTTTCTCCACAAACCCAACTAACGTGTCTCTCCACCAAAGCTATGTTGGCGCTGGGCGTTGGCTGGAGACGTCCTTATAGACCTGCCCTAAGCAGAGTGAGAAGATGCTGCAGAGCTGTGCAGGTCACAGGAGATCCCTGTGGTCTCAGGGTAGATATAGCCAAAGGACAGATGTCTCTGCTGCCGTCTTTGCTTAGCAGAGGGAAAAGGAGCCTTGATTCATGCCGGGCAGGGACGGAAACGACAATAGACTTTTGCAAGCATCACCCAGCAGGGTTTGGTCCCAGTGCTCTTCTAAATAACTGCCTTTTGTTGGAGGTGATATTTCACTCCCCAGCACGGAGCACATTCATGCCTTTGCACCAAGGGGTCTGATCAGCCCAGCCCCGCCCCACTGGCCGTGCAGAGCACGCAGCAGCAGCATCCTTCGCACGACAAAAAGGGGCTCTCACATTATTCCACTGTTTTTTTTTTCCTCCTTGGTGCTTGCCTATGTAATGTTCTTCCTTTACAAATTTCATCTTGCTGCACTGTGCATCCAAACGATTCAGTGATGGAGCGCACAGGGAAAAAAAATTATAATGCCATTAAAAGTTATCATAAATTTCAGATCAGCATCACTTTTAATCCGATACACAATTTTACTGCCTCTATAAAGTAGGTGATTTGCAGTGGTCTGAGGCGTCTCCTGGCGCGTTTTACTTCTTTTTAAATTAAACACACCAACTTTGTGCTGAATTCAGAGTGCGGACATAAAAAAGGGGGTAAAAAGGAGAGGGAAGGGACATCAGATGGGAATTGCAATTGAATCTTTATATATGCCATCTTGGTACTGTGGTACTAAATATAGTGCCAGGTAAATAGATGTGCTGAAATATTCAGAATAAAAAACAAATGTTCCAATAGCAGAGAAACTGAGCATGGAAAATGTTTCCCTTGCTGCTGTGCTTTAGAGGCTAAAATGCTGTTGTTTAAAACACTCTATGCTGCAAGATCTTCTGTATCTCATGCATTAAATTATACACTGTGCACAAACATGTATTTTATATTTTAGATTGTGTATTATGTGGTTTCTAACCCTCTACCTCCCCGCCAGTGGAGCGAGCAGTAAACCAGAATATCCAATTAATGTAAATACGACATTACGTCCTTTTCTGATATGAAATTTTTAGGAGTGGAAATGTAAACAGACAACATTTCATGGACAAACATTTAAAATTAAGATCAGAGATAAGGTAATTATGCACTGGTGATGAACTTTTCACCTGGTTGCAGGCCTATAGGTGCCACAGCCCAACAAAACCCCCACGACTACCTGGTGGGGTGGTCCCTATCACCACCTTTCTGCCCCAGTGACTCACCACTTCTGGGCCAATAATTCACAGCTGATCTAACGCATATCTTCTGGAAATACATCCAGCCTTCACTCAAGGTCTCAAAAAAGATGAAGAATTAACTGGTGGCTTTGGTAATCTACTCACTGCCTTCATAAAAAGCAAAATATTTCACCAAGGTAATTCTGAAAGGGTTCATTTCTGTTGTAACTCACTTCGTTTTTCTAAAATTTAAAAAAAAATAGATCCAAGTTTTTAAAATTCTTTTTCAATCACTACAACATGACCATATTGGCTGTTAAAGAAGATTCACAAGGCTCTGCAGGGCCATGCCAGAAGAACACGTGGTTGAAAAAATAGCCTAGAGGAAGAGCATATACAGTTGCAACCTCTTCCTCTACCTTCTAGACTGGGAGATTTTGATTTGAATAAATTAACTTTCGCCAGTGACAGCAAGAACCCAAAGCAGCCACATTTCAGTGAGACGCTCCCTCAGCAGCTCTCGTTTTCAGCTGACCACCTCGGTGACCAGTGCAAGAACAATTTTTCTTGTGGTTTGGATGAATTGGGTGTAAAAGGACGGAATAGAGGGAGCCAGCCCCGCATTACCAAAGCAATCAAACAACTCTCACCGTGGTGGTACAAACCCAACCCTGAGGATGAGGCTGCAGAAACGAAGCAAGCAGTTTAAGAGATTTAAAAAAAAATTCTTTTTTTTTTTGCTATAATTTCCAAGAAAAGAATTTTACCTGCCAGTCCCATGGAGGTGCCTGGACATTTCCCTCATTGTCCCCGCTGTGGGCTGTCCCCGCAGCTGCCGGGTGTTTTCCAGCCACTCCTGCCCTGACACAGCCTCATTTCCCAGCTCTTTGCTTCTGGTTTTTTTTTTGGAGATGGGGCAATTTCTTTTCTGGCTATGGGCTCTGTCAGCAGCTCCTGGTCTTCTTCAAACTTCTATGCATGGGTTTGATCTTTCAGCATCACTTTTTCTTCCTCCCCTCAGCTGTGCGGCACAGCGAGCTGTCTTTTCCTAAAACATCTCTGCCTTCAAATGCTTTCCTATCAGGCGTGACACTCTGCAGTGGGCCCAAGGGCGTGATATTTTATTTATTTTGATTTATATAATTAAAAGGACATCTATCCCGGAGTTGAGCCAACTCAATGCCACCAGTGTTAAAATGATGGTTTATTTTAACCAGGACTGAGACAGACAGTTGCTGACACCATTTAGCGGCTTGTCATTGTTGCTGGCAGGGAAAGCATCTCCAGATCTCAAAGAAATGGCAATCTGCTCAGAAAAACTGCCAGTGTTGGGTGTCTGGGGTGGAAGGAAAGCCAATTCCTGGGACAGCTGCAGGGTCCAACCTCTGCTGCAGCACCAGTGCTGTGCTTGCTGTGCTGAGGCTTGCAAGGGAGGAGATGCCTGGGAGCATCCCCAACAGTCCTCTCCTGTGCCTGGTACTGGCTGTTTTCTCCTCTCCACTGCATTTGGAAGCACAGCTAGAGAGCTGCTAATAACTTGGGGGCGGGGGGGGGGGGGGGGGGTGGTGTCCCCACACCATCTTTTTTAATGGCTCATCACTGCTCGGTTTGCATCTTCCCCACGGCATTCTGGAAATGCTTCAGCCCCCACCCAATCCCTCTTTTCCACCGTGCCATTTGTGCGCACCACTTTGCCAGGACACTTTGGTTTGTGCAGAGGAGAGCTGACCTTTGAAGATGATGCCAGCAGAACATGGCCTAGCGCTGGGGTGAGGGGCTCCCCTCCACGAGGCAGTCAGAGCTCAGACCCAATGGTGGGACCACAGCGTGTCAGCAGCCCTGGGTGGGAAGACAAGACTTGCTCAGGCCTCTGAGCATTAGAATCTATTAACCTACTCCACCTTTCCACTACTCCCATGGTCCCGCCTCCTCTAAACCTGCGAGCAGGCAGCACGTGGCTGGAGCATCTCCTTGCTAACAGGTACATCCCTTGCTCCTGTTGATTGCTACCCAGAGGGCACCCTGTTCTGTGTGGAGGAGGATGACCATATGCTTGCCTCTCTTTCTTTACTGCTCACTATTCAAATTCAAGACTTGTTTAATCAGCAGACATTAGCAACTTGACAGGAGCCTGGCTGGAAGGGAAAGAAGGGGGTGGGCATAGTGGTGTGCACAGCCCTCTGGGAGGAGGTACCCTGAGGTCCCCTGGGAAATGGGGCTGATTTTGCTACAGGAGATCCCCTGGCATGATGGGGGAACCTCACTTCCATGGGGTGATGCTGCAGGGAGGCAGCGATGACCCATTCCTGGAGAATGGCTGGCTTCTGTCCCTTGCGAATTGCTGAGCGGTAGGATGTGGGACCAACCATGAATGGGTTTGGGAGCAAATATCCCAGCAGCTAACTCACCAGGTGCTTCTGTCAAGCAGAAACTCTGCATTAATTTGCAACGTGCACTCGTTCTTCCCCGGGAGTTACAAATCATCAAGACGGCTGTTTGCAGCAAAAAGGTATCCCAGCAAATGAGGAAATCCTGTTCAAGAAAATGCAGCACTGGAAGAGAGAGCAGGTACTGGATTTCTCTATAAACCACCCTGCTAAAAGCTCTGTACACATCCTTTTGCACCCCTTGAGATGGGAGCCCTCCCGGGGTCCTCCAGGGACGACCTGTCTCCGTCCTGTGGGGACACAGTGCAGCAGGGCAGGAAGGGGGAGCAGAGCTGCTGGGGCACACGGCTTCATCTTCTGTCCCTCATTAGCAGCCCTAATTAGGAAGTTCTTTATGCCTTTCAAATTCGGTGCTTGCAGTAGGGCCGTCTTCCTATTGATCAAACTACAAAAGTGGATAAAACCCACATAGCTGTAAGGAGAATTGCCAAATATTGATACTGGCAGAGAGCTGATATTGTATAAACAGTGAATAATGCTTCTAATTATGCAGGCTTTCATTTTCTGGTAGTATAGCTGATTACATTCAATACTGCAGGCCGTATTTTCAGCTGGGTTCCTGGACTTCATGTTAAAGATGGAAAACAAGGGAAAAAAACCCCACTATTGGAAAAAAAATTCTTAAAGTGCTGCTTTTGAGAAGGAGAATTCTTTGGGTGGGATTCACCCACAGCAGCTTGAGCCACCCATGGTGATCTCCATCTCCTCTCCTACACTTTTGCCTGCTGTGGATGGACTTTCTGTTACAGAAAAAAACCCCAAACTATAAGTCTTTTAATATGCCTAAACTATTTTAATGATACTTTGATATACTTTAACATTTTCTCCCCATCCACATCCAAGAACAGTCTTGGTTAAAAATTGCTTCAGCTGTACTAAAACCACGAAAAAATCTCAAAGCAATCTGTAACCAAAATTATGTTTTTCCCAGGTTTTGAGTCAAACTAGGGCTAATTTTAGTTTGGAATTGCCCAACAATTAGTTTCATTTAAGACCTTCAACCATAAACAAATGAGCAGGTATCCTCGCAGCTGCCTCCGTCCCCTCTGAAACCCCAGCCACATGCATAAACTGCTCTTACACATTTCTTTCTCTGTGCTAGGAAATCCTTACGCTTTCCTTTTCAGCCTCTGCCTCTGGTTTGCTACCAAGTGTTGCTGCTGCCTGCTTCCCGCTGCATCCTGTGACGGAAATAGCTCTGCTCTGTCCCCCGCATTGTCACATGCCATGCACACACTGCGTGAGCCTGATCTGTCCTAAGGTGTCATTAGCTCCACGCGTATCTGCTCTCCCTCTATCACCCGTGAGCGTCTCAGTGGCCTGCTGTTATCCCTGTGAGACTCTAAAATCCCTTTTTATTTTCTTCCCTACATCACCTATTCCCTACTTGTATGTGTGTTACTGTGGTACCTCTACCCTGGGCCGTAACCATACCATCCATGAAGAGCCCAGGAGCCTGGATGGGTGCATCAGTCTTTGCCCTTACTGGTCTGTTTGGGTTTAGATGGTGGTTACTACTTTTGCTGAAGCCATGCCATGATGGGCAGGGTTTGCCAGTGAGGGAAGTTTGAGGTGCATGGCCAGCCCATCAGAGGTGGCTGTGGTGGGATCTGCTGGACAGGGAGCGTGAGAACAAGGCTGCACAGGAGCAGGAGCAGGACCTACAAAACACCCAAAGGGCAGAGGAGAGCAAACCAAATACCTTCCTCCATTGCTTTTCATTTTTTTGTTTGGCTTTGCTGGTTGCAAATAACACCAGAAATGAGGTGTCTGGGTTTTACTCCCTCCTCTCTTAGCATACAGTTTCTTCTCCATCCCTTGCTCACTTCCCAGGGTTTGCAAACTCATTTTGCACAAGTCCAGGATATTCTCTAAAGCCTAAATTCATCCTAACTCTGCCTCAGACTTTAAAGATGGAGAAAAATATCTCTAGTGGACTCCAGATATCTCCACTGGCTCACTGGTAGGGAGCTAGTGCTCAGAATGAACGCAAATTTTGCTTAAAAAACAGAAAGGATGCCTGTACACCTGATGGTACAGGTGGTGAGATTGATGTGCTGTGGAAATGCTCGCCAGCGTGCCGGGAAATGCATCGACTTGTGCCTGGGTAGAGCAGACATGTGGTTGCTTGCTTGTCCAAGGCTTTGATCTTTTTTTTTTCTTTTTTAATTTCTTCCTTGTCTGCTTATTTGTTTTGTGGTCTGCTTTCTTGCTTGTTACCTGTGAGCTGTGTGGCTGGTCCCAGCCTGCCCTCAGCATATCAGACATCTGACCACCATCTCCTTGCTTCTGGCAGTGAGGAGGATGGTGTGGTCTAATGGACAGGAGCTGAGTACATCTTCCCAAAGTCCTGGTTCAAAAACTGCTGCTGCTCTTGGCTTTTAGACTAAAACATACTCAGCTGGGATGTCTGACCTCCCAAACCCCTGAGGCATTAAGTGGGCTGGGCAGGGACACTTGACAGTCCAAATCAGGACCTTCTCAGAGCACCATCTTTTCAGCGTCTTGTGATCATGATCACAATGGGGACCTTGAAATCTCAGGCAGGTGAACCAGACCCTGAGGATGCTCAAGGAGTGTAAGCATGTTGCAGGAGCACATGGGAAGAGAAACAAAGATGTAGGTACATTTAAAAAAAGCTTTGGGGGAGCCAAAATCCCATGTAGATGGTGAAGTAGGACCTGGACTGACCTACCCAAGCCTTTTGAGATGCTCAGCCTTGAGACCAACTGCAAATGTGAAAGACAGAGCCTAACTTGCATCCAAGGAATTGCTTCATGCCAGGGAATGGGGCATCTGCTCGCATCTGGAGCAGGCAGGGGAGTGCGGCCGTATCCGCAGCTGGCAGCACCAAGCAGAGCCAGCACATCAAACCAGCCAACGGCAACACCAAGAAATTCCCTGCCTTGTGCAAATACCTAGCTGGGTGCTTTGGAGGGGTCCCTATGTGGCAAGAACACCCAAAAAGGGGCTGACATCTCCCATGTCCCCCCACTTTGACAGCACTGGCCCCAAGCAATCCCTCTGGATCTGCAGGCAGCCCCACCGGCAGGGCAGGAGACCTGGGGATGTGGGATGCTCTCTGCCCAAGCACTGGCTCCGGAGCCCCAGGACCCCACTCCCCACGTTGGCACTGTGGCGTGGGCCTCAGCTCTCAGCCGTGCCCAGGTTTACGTGTGGGTTTGTAGGTTTAAATCAGGCTCTTAATGTTATTTGAGCATGGATTTTTCTTTCTTTCTTTCTTTCTTTTTTTTTTTTTTTTTGTGGTTTAGTTTCTCTCTTAACAGGAAAAAATGATCAAAAATAAGAAAACAATCACTGTTTGAAAGTGAATGAAGGGCGCTTTCTCCCCCTCCCCCATGCTTTTTTCCTACTTTGACATCTCAGTGGTTTTTTTTTCTTTTAGCCGTGGTTTCTGGGATAGGTGATAACTGCCAGTAATAGGATTAGCATTGATTTCTTTAGCAAGAACAGAGATGTGGCAGTTCCAGCCATTTACTGAACTGCCAGCTTTGAAATATCAAAAAAAAGAAAGAAAAAGAAATCTGCAGAAAAAAAAAGCTTCTTGCAGCATTTTAAAGAAAGGAAAGCCTATGTGAATTAAAATACACACATACACACACACATGCACACACACATGCCCGCGCACAAGGAGGATATAAATATATATATATTATGTACATTATATATATGTATCTGGCTTGGTGCTTTTTTTGTTATTGTGTGATAAAGGATCAAAAGAACTGTCTCTGTTCTAAGCTTCAAGAAAGCCTTTTCTAAATTCATTTGGCTTTCTTTAGCTTTCACTTGCTAACATATTTTAGGAGCTAATCTTACATATTTACTATTGTATCCTGACTTTTTTTAACCTTGAAATGCAAGCAAAGACAGAATGAGAAAAGGGGGAAAAATAAAGGATTCAGAAGAGAAAGGACGAGGGGATGTGCCCGTGGAAGCCTGCCGTATCTCCACTGCTCTGCACATATAATGTGGAACCCACCCAGTACTAACTTTGATGTGGCTCATTTTCTCCTTGCTGCTGGTTGTAGGGTTCTGGAGGGATGCGGGTTTGAGGTGCACCAAAAGCTTGAGTTCTGCCCTCGATCCACGGGAAATGTCAACTTTTGCTTGTGTGCCTGACCATCTTTGCTAACAGCATTTCTCCAGGGCCAGAAGCCAAGGCAGGGCCAAATCAGCAGTAGATTAAAAGCCAGAGTTTTAGGAGACTGGAATAATATTCTCTATCCTTCCCTAAGTGCTGTAGGAGTCACATATTTAGTGTTTACCGATCATCCTCCTCAACTTAGATTCAGCCCTTGCGGGAGACTGTCCAATGGCAACATCTGCAAACAGAAGGGGAAGGTCACATGTCAGGACCAAGGGCTGACTGGGAAAATGCCAGCTGTTCCCCAGCTCAGGGAACTTCTGAGCGCAGTCCAGGTCTCAAGGAGACACTCAACCTTTTGCCTGCTGATCCCCAAGAATCTAAATGTTGTGCTGTTCAAGATAAGACTCAAAGCTTGCTATGGAAGAATTTGTCCTTTCTTGTCTGGTCTTGAGCTGAGGAACCACTTTCATGAGAGCTTATCTTTATGCGAAGGGTGTATGCAATCACTCATTGTCCGCATGCACAGCACAAAGCTTGGTGCAGGATGGAATTAAGGCTCACTTTTCAGCTTGTAAATCCAAAACAAAACTGCAACGACAAGTTACACTCAGGAAGAAGAAAGTCCTTACTGCATGAGGAACTGGTGCATGATATTCTGCTCAGCTTTCTCCTCTAGTAGCATCTCAGCTTCATAAAGAGTTTGGAATGGATTCACATATAAAACCAAGTGAAAAAGTGGAGGAAGGAGATCATAAGATCCATTATTTGTAGTTGCAGTCAGAATTCACTAAATTGCATGCAATTTTCTTGTTGTTGTGTGTAAGGGAATCTATAGGTTGTATGGTGGGCAAACGTCCCCAAAAAGAATATTCATGGAGCCAGCCAAATTTAGGTAGGGTCACTTCCCTACGTGTTCTGTAAATGAAGTGGCACTGGGATTGCTCCTGTGAGGGCCCTCTCGCTTTCCGCCAGCCGGAGATAAGGCCTCTGTGCTGTAGCAGGCATCAAGTCAGCCACGTGCCTTTTGCTGTCCTGGTGTGAATCTCTCTTAATTTGATTGGAGTCACTTAAGTATTGGTAGGCGCAGAGGCTGATGTCTCACCAGCTCCTGGAGATTTGCATTTCTGTGTTCTTATTAACAATTGCCCAAAGATCCGTGATGCTCATTTCACAGACTCACCTTCATTGTGCCCTCTAATCCATGTCCCCGGGGTCTACTTCTGACATTCAAGCTTCAGAGTAGCTTACAAGCCTTTATTTATTTTTTTAACATCAAACTGCCAAAGGAATTATTGTTTCTTTTTTCTGCAAACATGGGCCTCATTTCTCCACTGCCCCCCTCCTTAAAACGCTTAAAGATTTGCCACAATGACACCGTGGATATAGGAATGCTGAGGCTGGTGGTGTGGGTATGCTTCTAATCTTAAAGCACTGAGGCTGTGGAAATGTCTTCCAGCAAAACCAGTAAGGCAAAACCCCCAGCTGTTCTGGAGATGGATGTTGGAGGGCAGGGGTCGTATGATGTAGCCTTCAACAGCATGGAAATGCACTAATTCTGAGTTCTTGAACGACATGGAAGAACCAAGATAAGAGATGTTCAGGTGTGGCAAGTTGAAAGCAGAGCGTTATCTTTCGAGGAGTTGATTTTTTTTTTGCTGTCTTACAAGAGTGCTGGGAAGAGCAGCTTCATAGGTGTGCCTAGACTAATGAAAGAGTGGCTAGAAAAGTTACAAAGATGAGGAGTTTGTTTCTTCTTCTGCACACCGCCTGGTTAGAGTTGTTGGATGATGTAAACAAGAGTCATACTCTACTGTACAAAACTCACTTCTCTGCTGCAAGTTTCCCTTCCAAATTCCCTCAGCCTAACTGCTGTGTCATGCCCAGTCTGGTGCTGGGCTCATTGCACTGGTTTCCAGCTCCACGGCTGTTACCGTGTGCAGCAAGCACAGGGACAGCCTGGCTGCAGGGCTTGGTTTCTCACTTGGGTTGAGCGGCACCGGGATGGATGTAATCCTCACTCTACAGTCTTCTCCCCTCGACTCCGTCTTTTCTTTCTTCCTTCACTTCTCCCTTCCTCACCTCCACCTTGTGCAAGGGGGTCTGTAAAAGGCAGAGGCCTGACCTGGGAAGAGGGCACCATGTGCAAGGATCTTCCTGATGCTCCTGAGATATCTGTTAAGGCTGAGCACACCGGAGGCTTTCCTTCCTCTCTGAAACGAGAGCCCCATAAACAGCTGAGCCCAATAAGACATCTCCATCTCAGCCAAGAACTCATGCCATGAAATCAGCCAAATATACTGCACTTTTTCCAGTTTCCAGAAGCTTCCTGACTGCTACTGTCAATCTAGAACATTTCTTTGAACCAGCTGCCTCCTGGTCCTTGCAAGAGCATCTTTATTGTGGTCCTCTTGGCTAAGGACAAGCTCCATTCTTCCACAGTCTCTCATTGCTGCCACTCCAGCCTAAACACTTTAAATGTCTTTTCTGGCCTTACCTCCTATCAATCTACAAATATCAAATGCTTGGAAATTAGATTTCAAAGAAACGGGTTACAATTAACCTTTTCTTGCCACACAGTTCTGAGTTTTCTCATTCCAGCCCCACTTTCTGCAGGTCTAATTGCAGCGGCAGCACTGCAGGACATCTGCCAGCCCTTCCTGGGGCTTTCTCAGCTCAGCCAATCTCTTTATATCTCTTTCTCTTTAATTTCCTGTAATTAGCCATGCTATAACTTCTGTGCACACCAGGGGAGACTTGGAGAAGGGAGCTGTGCCAAACTCCCCGAAGGATCCCACCTTCCCCCGCTACCCGTGCCTGCACGAGGGCTCGGGTCCCTCCTGGGCTGGGTTTGCCTGCAACACTGCTCCTGGCAGCTTTCGGCTTCATAACTCTAGCTGGTTTTCAGTGCCTGGGTCTTTTATGTTCTCGATAATGTTTTTACAGAAGGCAGTGCTTAACACAGGGACAGCGCCTGGCACGGCAGTTCTGCTTGGTGGGAGACTTGGAGACCAAGCACGTCTCCTGAGATGTTCCTCTCTGGATCCACTAAAACCCCACAGCACTGCAGAAGTGCTTCAGTATCCAAAAAAACCCTATTGAGCCTTGCCAACTGGCACTTGGTAGGACAGCAGGGTCAGTGAAATCCTGGGAAAAGGGAGGTGGAAAGGATCTTCGGATGACCTTTCCAGTGGGACCAGCTGACTCATCCTACTCCGGGTGGGTGGTGGTCTTGCTTGTTGAAAAGACAGCTCTGTCAATACAGGCACAGCCTGCTCCCCCAAAAGCCTGTCCCTGCACTTCAGCAGCCTCGTTTCTAGAAAGGCTCCCCTCATATCCAGCCTTAGCCTCTCCTGCTGTGGTTTAAGCTCATGACTACTTATCTTACCTACCAGGAAGAAAAGCTATCCCTTCCTCTTTCCATAAGCCTTCTCTGTACTCGGAGATTATAGCAGTGTCCCACCTCTCCTCCAGCTGAGCAACCCCAACTTCTTCAATCTTTCCTCAGAGGCATTGTTTTCTGGTCTTCTGATAATTCCCATCTCTATTCTGTGGACTCACTGCTAAAAAAACATCTTGTACGGGAAAACGTAGATTCAGACTTAGCAAAAGAATTGGTGTGAATTTGTTACAATTTCCGGAAAGTGCTTCATTTTAAGATGTTCTAAATCCAATGGAACTGAAGTTAAGTGTGTTTTTCCTTATTTTAAAAATGCAATGCTTTGATACTTCTAGATGAAAGGATGATTCATTTTAAAAATACTGTGATTTGTTTTTTTCTTTTAAGCCATTACCTATTTGGAATGAAGGTATTCCACCTGCAAAAAGCAAGAGACCCAGAAAACCAGGGGAGCCCCCGAGCCCTTCGGTCTGACCCACTGGTATTGCAATGCTCGTAACACAAAAACCGGTTCGGAAATTTCACAGAGGCCCCAGTAAAATCCATCCAGTCTTTTGCCTCTGTTGGACTGCTCCAGATAATAGTTGCTCTAATAATTAAAACCATGCTGTGAACTTCCCCACTCACTTCTTGGAAACCCCATGACCTTGGGTTTGGAAGCAAGAGTTGGCTCTGAACCATCAGTGCGAAGAAAAGGGTTCATGATTTGGGAGAGGTGTTTTGGTTCTTTCTAGATGGAGATGCATGCCTGGGATGTTGGTGTTACAAGGTGTGGGACTTCTCACGGACGGTGCCTCTCCAGCCTGAGCCTCAGCTGGTGCCTCTGCAGCCAAGTGTGAGCTGGTTGCACCAGGGAGATGTGTTAAATCCCAAGGGCTGAGAAAAGGCCAGAAACGCCAGAATAGCCCCATAGAGTGGGACATGCTACTGTTCCTGTTGAAATAAATGGAAGGACAAGAAGCACCCAATGTGGCATAACAAAGCGCCAGCAAAAGATAGGAGTGTAAAGAAAGAACCTATAGTGAAAAATGGAGAAGGGAAAGAGAACTAAACAAGAATATACAGTCAGTTAAGGCTTGCAGGGAAAAGATAAGGCCAGCTCAGAGAGCAGAAAGGCTTAAGGGGAATAAAAAGAGCTTTTACAATTATATCAGGGAAAAGGGAATACTAGAGAGAAAGTAGTTCCATTAATAAATGAAGAGGGAGACAAAATCAATGGTGTTGCTAAAATGGTAGAGCTACTGAACTCCTTTGCTCCAGCAGTATTTAACAAGGTGAGAAGAGAAGAGGGGCATAGAAGTTACAAAATAATGAGAGTTTTGACAATATGATTCTTCAGGGGAAAAGCAGTTTGAGAGAGAAGGCACCTTGGAAGACGGAGGATGCAGTACAACAAATAGATGTGCATGCCCACGCCTTTTGGGAACCAGTCCATTAAATTATCGGCAATTACTTCTGGAGAATAATAGGAAAACAGGTAGGGATGGCCAAGTGTGATATGGATAATTTTTATTTTAAATGACCAACCTTGGAAAAAAAAACATCCAGAGAGTTTACTACTCTGTTAGGTGGTGAAACCATTTTCATGTAAAATATGTTAACATCTAACAGTGAGAAATAACTGAGCCTTGAGGAGAAAATCTTAGTGGGACAGCAGTGGGAGTTTGCTGTGGCTTAGTTCATAAGCAGTGAAGAGCTATGAAGAGCTGTTGTTGGTGCTACCTTAATATCACATTTCCTGTGAGCAAAGCAGCGATGCTACAGCAGGGTCTGTGGAGGGGTCAGGTCTGGCTGCAGGATGCGGCGCAGGGTGGACCCGTGATGCACAGCACATTGCTGTGCCTCGTGGCCTTGCAAACGCTGTAACATGCAGCTTTGGCATGAGAAACGCCTTGTGTAAGTGATGACAAGTGATTAGCTGGAAATTCAGAAAGGGATGGGGTAATCAAAGGGAACAATGGAAGAAGTTGATTTGTGAAATGTCTCAGAGAACAGTGAGATGCTAAAACCAAGTAGTGCTGGCCAAACTCTGCACTGGTTACGTCACTGTGGAGCCTTCCAGGGAATTTAGTGAGAAGGAAACAAAGTCCTGCAAAAGCTTCAGAGAATTCAATTTCTGAGCAAGAAAACTACCTCCTTTTGGGGTATTTCTCTGCTTGCCAAGGAATCTGAAAAAAGAAACATGTAAAGATTAGTATGCAGAAATTTTTTTTTTCCTTAACAGAATATGAGTGTTAAATCGCTATTTTTTAACTACAGTAATTTATTCAATTTATATTCAAAATGTAACAATCCTTGCGGTTTGTAATTTTAGCTACCTATTGGAAAAATGCATTGTGATAGTCTTCACCGTAGTGAAATTAGAAAATGGTGCTTAGATAAAATGCAACCAGGAGTGACTGGCAGGTGTAGGGGAAAGCAGCTGAGCTGCTTTAGTTCCATATGCCAAAAAAATCGGAGACGTTCTTCCCATCAAGTGGTCGGCCAGAGGCAGCTCCCCAGAAGTCTGAGGCATTTCAGCTGATAAATTCAGCTGATAAATTCGGCGTTTCAGCAGGTAAATTTTGGAAAGACAATCTTATAATGCAAGGCTTGTGTTCTGCTGTCTGCAAATGCCTGCCAATCACTCCCATCTGAGGAACTGGGATGCCAGAGCATGTGATGCTCAGCCATTTGCTCCCAGAGCAGTGCTCATGATCAAAGTTATGGCTTGGTTGCTCATCAGAGACCATCAGACTAATTTTTCCCTGTTCTCCTAATTTTTAAAATTTCTTTTTGCATTTCTGTTTCTTAGGGTTCCTGAGTGGGAATGGTGGTTGTCACCACTCGTCTTCCAGAGTCCATTTGTATGGGGCTTTGTCACTGATCTTTGTTTGCAGACTTTGCGTCATAGGGATCTTTGTGCCTGACATTGTCTATGCGGTATGGTGCAGTATTATTTCCTTTATTTCCGTCTATTGGAAGGATAAGTCTTTCAAGGCATGTAAGCTTGATAGCTCTAGTGAACTAGCTCTTCTGAGCTAAGGACCATTTCCATGGGAAACGTGGTCTCTGCTGGCCCAGCTGACGGTGTTCTGAGCCACCTACCTCGAGTTTTGGGGTACGATCAAAGCAGCTTGAACTCCTGATAATTAAGAGCTCTTGCGATGATGATGTTTGCAACTTCACCACCTCCTCAAGGACTGTCGAGCTTGCCTTCACACAAAATCCCTCCCAATGCATGTGGGAATGAAATGTGACTCTTCTTGCAACCACAGCTGCTCAGATATTTTTGAGTTGAGGCAATTCCCGATCAGAAAAAGGCTTTTTGCCAAGAATCAAAATTTTCTGTTGGAAGATTGATTTTCATGGGATTTCTTTCCAGGAAAATGAAACGAAATGCTTTCTCTGGTGACAAAGTTTATCTCTGCATCTGTCTCAGTGGCTCATGGGCTTCCAAGGAAGCCCACACAGCAGTTTAGGGGGATATGTCCATCACAGTGCACCATGGGTGGCATTTCTGAGTGAGCCCTACTGGAGAGCAGATGGGCCAGGGTGGGGGGCACCTGTAGCTCAGACTGGAATGGACAAGGAACATTAGTCCAAATTGCAATGTCCTGTTCAGTATGTTTTTCTCAACATTTTCTTACAAGAGAAGGTTTCAGTATTTTGCCATTCAGACTGGCTTTACTATAAACCAGACTTAAAATGTTGGAGCTTTCCTCAGGATGAAGATCCATGCTTTTTAGTAATCTCTCTTTACAAGAAGTTTCCTTAGCAAGAGACAATTAAAGTCACTTTGCAATTGACTCAGCAGGCGCTCCACTTTTCCTCAGTGATGCAACATTTGGACAGTGAATGCCTGAATCATCTCCATCCCACTGCAAGGATGTTTTCATATGTGGCTGTTCCCACCACCACCAGTTGTGACTGCCTTTCCCTGCCGGTAATCCCAAAGGGTTAGTAAAACCAGCTGGAACATCCTGGAGAACCTTTTTGCTGCCTTTGGCAGAGGTCGTGGGATGCCAAGTCTCCTGCTGCAGTAGCATAGGGTTGGGGAGCTATTGGGCCACAGCCCAGATTTCTGTGTTGGAGGACCTTGGAGGAGTGTTCTCCAAGCCAACTTGTGCAATGCAAACTGCTGGAATCGGCAAGGGATAAATAAATCAGGCATGAGTGGCAACACACAATGCTCAGGGTGACTGAGGAGCAAGGGAGATCTTTTCTCCAGCATTATCTGGGGCATGCAAAGGCTATGTCATCCCCAAAATAACAGGCAGTTAGCATTTCCCCGCTGGGTATCCATCTGTCAGGTTTGTGGTGGAGAGTGGAGGTCGGGGTAGCATTTCTGCTGATGCTCTGCGTGGCAGTCCCTTCTCCTCCCCCATTTAATTCTTCCTGCATGAGATCCGTGCAGCAAGGGATGAATTTCAGCAATAAAGATTGCTAGACAGCACCCGACTTTTACACCACCGGGGACAGAAACAGCTTCCCGAAATGCTATTACAGGGTGCTGCAATCTCTCATCCCACATGTCCTAATACCTCCCGACCCACTAAAACAATGGCAGCCTTTCCCTGTCAGGTGGCTTCGAAATGCGGCTTGCGGTCTGCGATAAATAGCCTCACACGGCGCTATCATTAAGAAACTATTACAGAAATAGCTGGATTTCCACTCGGCTGCGTCAATGCAGAAACTATATTTCCTATTTATTTGTTCTGTTTGTTTATTTTACTGGACCACCCTATGAACCTGGGAGAAACATGCTAGAAAAAAAAATTATAGCAACGCCAACTATTCTGGGAGATACACGAGCCCCTCCATGTTTATCAGGTTGAGGGCACTGTATTTTGATGTCAATAAGCAATTTTTCCAGCCCGGTCTCCTGCCCGACCCTTTTAATCCATCAATATATTATTAGAGATAAAGTTGGTGGAAGCCTGCTGCAGTTAGAAGATAAATGACATCTCTGAAGTCAGGCATTAAAGACTAGATTAAGGCCTTGTGACACCGTTTTCAGTGCTCATCTGTGCACTTCTGTTCAACCTATCACACTGAGTGACAAGAAAGAAAAATAATGAACTGGGCCAAGGAAAGAAGAAGGCAAAAAAAAAAAGGCAGAAAGAGAGAGAGATTTTTCCCCCCCTAACACACAAACTACATCAGTTCACACTCAGGATTAGACTGTATTTAAAAAAAGGGGAAGGGGGGAGGCTGGAACTGGATGGTACTATACAGATTAAAATAGGAGAAAGGGGAAGCTGAATGAGGAATTGCAGCTTGATTTTGGCCTGGGTTTATTTTATTTTATTTTATTTTATTACCTTATTTTATCTTATTTTATTTCATTCACTTAGATATTTCATTTCATTTCTTTATTTCATTTTATTTTTTTTCCTTGCAGGAGTGACCTAGTTGAGTTTACAGGATCCTAAGGGTTTTGTCTGGAGCTAAAGCAAATCCCATTTAGGACCAAGGAAATACATCCTTTTGAGAGACCTAGTTAAAACATCTGCAGACAGAGACCTCTCCTCTCTCGCTCCCATTACCATCCTTTGTCTTGGTGCAGTCGTGATGATGCTTTACTTGAGCTGGTTGTTAACACTAATTTTAGATGTGCCTGATGGTGCAATTACAAGGCTTTACCTCCACCTCCAACAAAAATGCTGAGTGTGTGCACACCCCTGCGTGCGCACACGTTTGTGTGTGTGTGTCTCTCAGTACTGTGCAGGAATGTTACCACTGCCCTTCCCTTCATGTGCAGAGCCTTTCAGACTAATAATATTACAAATGCAACTTTAGAGACCAGACATATGCCGCTGAAGATGGGTATGAATTTTCTGTGGCCTGACCCATTCCGTTTGTCCTCCCAAAATCTGGGGTCCTTCCAGCTGCCTTAACCCTTGAGCAGCAGCATCGATGCCTCAGCTGAGTGCTGCTCCTGGGCGTGCTGCTCCTCAGTATCAGCATCAGCTTTCCACTGACTATGGTGGGCAGGTCTTTGCCCTGTCCGTGTTGGAGAACAGAAGGCGGCAAGTCAACCCAAGCATCCTTCTCTTTGCACCAAGGTTGTGGGGCTGTGCAATCATCATAGCCCTCAGCCAGCAGCCTTGCCCTACTCTGGTGCCACGTATGGCTTCATGGTCCAAATTCAAGGCCATACAGGGGATTCTGGGAGTAGAAAGGAGAAAGCCGCTTCTACCAAGCAACCATGTCCGGGAGCAGGGGCTGGACACAGCATAATTTCCTCCAGGAGATCATTTCTCAGTCAGACCTGCGCACCGAAAGCAACTGTCTGCCCAGCTGACAGGGACTTCACTCCTGTCCTTGCCAGAAGAAACACCTTTCCCGACCAGTCAGAAAGGAGGGAGAGATGTCTTATCAAGGGACCTCATCCTACCATTTGTGACAATTGACCCCAGCAAGCAGCCTCGCGGGAGACCCTCCATCGTGGCAGAGCAGAGAAGCCCGTGCTGAATCTAGCCTGGGATCTGACATGTCTTGCTGGGGTCTCCATTCTGTACAGTACGTACATTGCTGCCGCTTCTTCTTTTGAAGATATTTTTTAATGTCTTAAAAAAAAAGATTACTGTGTTACAATCATTCAGCAAAGGGTTTCTGCGCCTGTAGAAAATATTAATAGACTATTATGAGGTCCTACAACTAATTTTTCCACACATATCATCTGTCTTTGCATGGTTATTAAACTCCAACAATATTTCATGCAATGCTTTCCTGCTAAATTAATTTGGTTTCTTCTTCTCCTGCTTCTTTTTTTTTTCCCTCCTTCCACAACCTTTAAAATTAAATTGAATCTTCATAATTATGGCTTTTTTTTGTTGTTCCTCATATCTTTTTCTTTTCAATTTTCCTATCAAAGTGGCTATACAGTTTAATAAAGATGTAAAGAAACAGAAATGAAAGTGTAAGGGACAGGAAGGGCTGTGTTGGGATCAGAGACAGGGGAGTCTGGGACAGCTGGGAAATTCTGGAAAGGATGGGATGGAGGTGAGCAGGGAGCTGAACAGCACCTTTCTGGGTTCACTCCAGTCTACATGGAAAATGATGTGGGAGAAGCCATTGCTAGAAATGACGCATCACATGGGAACGTGGAGAAAGTGTGTTCCCAACAAGATTCATTCTGCTTCATCCGTGAATTTTGGTGTTGTTCTGGTGCAGCTTGCGGTCACCTGCTGCCCTCTGCTACCCCAGGCAGTAAGATCAGGCACCTTCGGAAAACGTCCCTTGCTTGCATGAGGAAATGTTCCCAGGGGCATTCAGACCCAGCCTGCAGGATCGCTGGGTGCAGGACTCCGGGACTTTTCCGGGGCTACCCAATGCACAATTTCTCCCTCTGATCTCCCTCTCCTGTCACCGTGTCCCAAAAGGCTGGGGACATCCTTGGCGAGGAGACCACAGCTGAGGAAACAGGTGCTTTGTTTGAACTGTAGGAGGATCTGGCACAAAGGCCCAGCCCAGAGTTTGCTGATGTGCTCAGACAATTGCTGGTATCTGCTGGCATGGGGTTTTTAATAATTTCCAAGTCTACACTGTGCAGAGAAGTACTGTGGAGAAATCTTCTGGCTGGCAAAGTTTGGTCAGACTACAGCTGACTGTCATTCTCTTTACCAAGGATGCCCAGTGGGTCTCTCCTGGGAGATGCTCTCCAGGGGGATAAAGTGCTTAATCTGCATTAAATATCAGTTTTCATAAATCAAGGACTTTTACTCTTTTTTCCCTCATTTTGTCTGGGAAGCCTTCTTGTGGAAGATCTGGCCAATGGAGAAAGAGAATAGAGTTATTCTCAGTAAAGAATAGCTGTTCAACCGAGCCATCAAAGTCACTAGCACAGAACAGGACATTTACCATTTCCTGGAAGTACTATTAGCTAACTCCCTCTCAGAGCTTGCCCTACAGATGGATATCCAGGACTGAGAACATCATGCTGATGCTTTGGTGGCCAAGTCACTGTGTCAGACAAAACCTGAAACCAAGGAGAGCTTCTGTGAAGGCCCATCACTTAGGTTTGGGCAGACTGCAACGGGCACCACATCCTTTATGGGACAGACTGGTAACTCATCTTCCCCAGAGGACAAAAATTGATGGCCAGGCTAAGCAGAAGCCAGCAGTAGGACTACCTACTCAACTCGGCGGCAACAAGCTGTTTAGTTGCAGGTTCATGAGCTGAGCTTGGTGGAAAATGGTCGATGGAGCTGAATGCCCCAATGGGACAAAGGAACCTGTCCCAGATGATGCCCACCTAATAACTGCCATTGGCCATCTTTAGTGAGAGGCCCATGTCCCTGTCATTGCTTCTCAAAGCAAATGGCTGATTTCATGGGCTGAGATGTGCACTTACCAATAGGTGGCACCAATGGAACAGATATGTGAAATTCTATGCAAATTTTTCTGGAGAAGAGGGTGCTGGGAATTTTCTCCTACATGGCTATAGACTTTTCTACAAACGAGGTATTGATTATATACAGCTATCACAGTTGTAACACACTGGAATCTAGGAGGGTGTTAAGCAAAATTTGACAGTAGAAATCAACCCAAACTGCTTGTGATACTGCTAAATCTCTTAAATTTAGATTCACATGCACGGAAGAGTGATAAATATTTAACATACCATATTTAATAATGTGATCAGTTCTTATTCATAATTCAGAGGTAAGTTGTTATTCAGATATGGTTCACATGATTATAGAAAAAAAGCCAGGTTTTTTTCTTGAATGAAAGAAGTAATCCATTTTCCAAAGGAATTCTTGTAATTTCTAGAGTTATTGGATACCCAGCAGAGACATTTGTGGTCCCTTTCAGGAGGAACAAAACCTCCTTCTTCTAGTGAGTTCAGATGGAGCAATGGCAAGAAAGCAAGCAAAGTATGAGCCAGATCCTGTGCTCACTTGCACTGATTTTAGACCGTTATTGTTTGATTTCGTGACATAGTCATACCACCATATTCCAGCTCTCTTCTGTAAAACTGAGGACTTCTACAGTTTTCAGAAACTCATGTGCAGAAAGGGCAGGATTGTGTGATATCACCTCAAACAAATCGCACCAGTCAGTCCATGCCATTCCTATCACCGTGGGCAGATTATGATCCTGCCTGGATATTAACATTTGGTTTATGCCATGCATTTTACACAGTTTAAGAACAGTAGCCTTGTTTCCCAGTATTTTAAAGATGATAAACATTATCCTTCACATCCCTTTGCTCATCAGCCATGTGTTTATGTACCAAGCATCTGGCTACTTTATTATTTATATTACAGGAAACTGAACCAAAAAAACCCTCAACAACCTCCAAGGAAATCAAAACACATTTGAGCCAAACTGAAGTGAAATGCTAATTTTTCCCCTATGAACCACTGCCACAGCAAAATATTTACTGTTTATGATTATGCAGGCTTCTCATGCTAAGTTTTTACTGTGAGATTTATGGGCGTGTTTGCATTTATAAAATGTCAAAAGTTCCTCAAATCGTGACAATAGTCAGTTAAAGAATAATTTAGTGGTGAGATATGAAAAAAATGGAAAACTAAGAGCTTTGGTACGGGACTTCAAGTCTTGTAAAGCAATGCCAAAAAGAATGTCATTGATTCTTCCCTGTATTGCCCATTGCTGCTGCCAACATCTGTGTTGCCTGCTGTCGTGTAGACGGGATGGCAGCACGGTTTTAGTTGAGTTAAGTTAGCTTAGGCTGCTATAAATTGTGTGTAAAACTTCATTACAAGTGGACCTTGAATATCTGTAGGTCTTGACTCTGGAGGTGAAGGGGGAAATACTGTTTGCCATTTCAGGGTGAAAGTGATGTCCTCCTTGAGCTGGTTGGTCTATCAGTGGTACAGAAGGCAGCCCAGACCTCATGGCTAGACAAGTCAGCATGGTTTGTCCTGGACCAGGCAGAAGTCAGGTGTTGCCAATGTTCCTGCGGTTTTTCTCTCTCCTAGTTGCAGGTCTCAGCCAAACTCCTTTGTTTATCTCAACCCCATCCAACCATGCGTGGAAAATGGTGTACAGTGGTTGTGCAGTCCTTCACACTGGCATTTTGGATTTGTCCAAAATTCATTCCTTCTTGATCACTGCTACACTTTATCCCTGAGCTTGAAAGGCTTTTCTAGAAGAAACCCTGGGAATCCAACCTCTTTTCCTTTTGATGTGTTGATTCCTCCCACAACCCAGCATGGTCTCTCCCCTTTCTGCAACCCCAGGATGCGCCATGCTTCCCTCTGGTGAACACCCATCCCGTTCTGCTGACAGCAAGCAGGCTCTTCCCCAGCACTGGTCGGCATTTTGTGAGAGCGAGCCCTCTGATTAAAATGTCATCAGGAAAACAAACCACATAATCAAGTTCTGCAAAAGCTGGTCCATCACAGACAGAAAAAAATAGAGGCTCTCTTGAAACATAATACAGCATCCTGAGAACGAGTGTGTTTGTGTCTGTGAGAGGTGGGGGAAAGAGCAGGCATGGGGTTGGGCACGAGCATTTGCAATCAGGTACTCATCAAGCTTCAGATCTAGCTCCATTTTCTGTTCAGCACTTAACAAATCAAGGAAGAAATGCCCCTGCCTGGGGTCAGAAATAAATCTTCTACCCTGGACAAAGGGCAGATCTCCTTGTCAGTGCACTGATTTATTGTGACCTTATAGTCAGACTCTCTAATTTCTGCGTGTGGCTATAGGTGCCACTGGTGATTTGTTTCCTCTCCCGGTACTCTCTGACTTCTCAGTAACGGGGACCGCTGCGGGATCACTGCCATCTCTCTGGGGGCAAGGTTTGGGTGGCTGTATCTCCTGGATCAGCTCTGCAGGTGGCTCAGCTAGGATGGCTTTGGTGGTAAATGTGCTGTGCCTGAGAGCATCTGTGCCAGATGCCTCCTCTAAGGCCAGAGCAGACAAGAGAAGAGCTGGAAGGGTCTTGAGCAACTCCATGGGGAAGATATAGACCAAACCTAGAGCTACAAGGGCTCAGAGAGGACCACCATTTGGTTTTCCTCCCACTGCTGCTTTGTCCAGGCACATGCTGCAGAGGAGCAAGTGCATCTTGACTTGCCAACAGTGAAGAAGCAAAAACTCACCGTGTTGCTCATCCAAGCTGGCATTTATCCCTGCTTGAACTTAGGTGTAGCCTCCATTCATTATCTTTTCAGCCTTGCCCTGTTCTCCAATGTGAAGGTGCTCAGAGCCCCTCAGTAGCTGACCTCTCACTTTTCTTTCTGATACACTGAAGAGGTTATGTTCCCTGAGCATCTCACCAGCCCTTGAGCTACCATTACATTTTTGTTCCCTTTTGCAGCTGCTTAATGTCCTTGGTGAAGCCCAGAGCCTGGAGCTGGACGTTGTCCTGTCCACCCAGCAAGGCCAAACACTGAGATAAATAATCTCCTTGGGCACCAGCACTCATTCACGCTCCCAGCATCTCCATTCGCACTTTCATCTGCTGCTAGACTCTTTGGAGCTAACCTAAAAAGGGATACTCAAGGTTTCAGGGGTAAATTTTGAAAGGACACTTTGCCCTCCCGGGGCATCTAAAGGGGTTCAGGCACTGACCTCTCTGCGTGCATGCTACCTTCTTGGCTCGGCATGGTGAGAAAATCGGTGGGTGTGCAAACAGGCAGATGTGGCAGGAGTTTCCACTGCTGCAACTAAGTCTGCATCATCTTAAGCTGGCACAGCTTTTCTGTAACACACATAAATTGCCTAGTACCTAAGCTACCTAAAATGTATTTCAGAGAGCTTGGTGCAGCAGAGCCCTGATCTCTGTTGGAATTCCTATCATGAATAATTGTGAGAATTTATTGCATTATATTTATTTTTGGAGAAAAAAAAAACACAAGGAATTGTATTTATCTGTATTTTATACAGCAATTTTAAAACACAGATCCTGGCAATGCAAATTCACTTTTCATGCTAAACTCTTCTGAAGCTTTGTGCAGAACCCTCCAAACCCAGCACTGCCCTATCTCTTTCTTCTTTACAAACATACAAAGGGATAATAAAATAGCTAAGAAGCAAGAGCAGTAAAATTTTGTGCCCTGAGGGGGAAAGTGGCATATATTGCCCTGAGCCTTTAGCTGAGGCCAAAATATATAGAGAGAGACCTGGGAACTATTTTCTTTCCTAGTGCAATATTTTACCTCTATTGCCCTCAGAACCAGTCAATATTTGTATAATATATATATAAAAATAACCTTAGATAGATGGATAAAACCCAAGTAAAATTCACCTCGGAAAGCCTTTTATTCCAACTGGAAAATTGCCCTGCAAATGTACTCAACACAATACCCACTACTTCACTTGAAAGTGACAGTTGCAGCTGTTAGCGCGGCTACATTATCTCATCTTCGGAGACAAATTTCAGGCTATATTTCACTGTAGCCTGGTAATGTATATATGCCCTAAAGACTGCTGTAGCTAGATCTGTCTTGCTGTATAGATTTCAGATACGGATGTATACTTCCCAGGGTTTTTCCCTTCCCCCTTGTTAGTTAGGGAGTGCAGGAGGTTAATAAAACATCACGGTGTTTCCGTCATCATGCCCATCTTGACAGAGGGGCAAGAAGCAGAACGGAGGGGAGGCCGGCAGCATCCCACTCTGGATGCATGCTTCCCAGGGATGGAGAAGGGAGGGGGTCAGCCTCTCGGTGCCTGGGAGCCATGCTTCAGAGCGCTCGCCTACACCCAGTGCTGTCATGGGCACAGAGGTGAGAGAGAAGGCGGCAGAGATTTGCTAATTCCCCCCTTTCCTTGCCCCTGCCCCTACTGAGCCTGGTGGCTGCTTGCTCCGCATGGTCCCTGGTGGGATTTCCAGAGCTGTTCCCCTTGTTAACCCCACATCCTTTTGCAAATCTGAACGGAGGGTTATAATGAGGAATTCTGGGACTGTCAGGAAAGAAAATATGTAAGTAGGGAAAAAAAAATCATCTATTAGGATTTTAAATAGTCTCATGAGTCTCTCCATTATTTGAGACACTTAAGATCACTTGACAAAGCCCTGGAGAATATACAGAAAGCTAGACAGGGACCTTTGATGGATGTTTTAAACTATCTAATGCGTCTTTTCCAACTCTATCCACTAAAAAATGACTAATTGGTTGGTGTTCTTCATTACTATGATTATAACAGTGCCCTGAAAGCGCCCGGCACTCCCGCATGCGAGATGCTGTGTATTCATCCCCAGCTGAGCGTGGGTTGCTGCTTTTCACCATTAATTTTCAAGGCAACCGTCTGTGCCACGCGCTGCAATGCCTGTACAGCATCTCGCCCGAGGAGAGCTGGTCTTTCTGTGTGCCATGGCACCGCACTGGGTAACACCAAACCTCTCCATGGGCAGCTGAGGAGGGGTTCATGGTTGGCATCACTTCCCAGCTCCAAGGTGATGATCTTGGAGGATCCCTGGCAGCTTTCTGAGCTGCAGCTGGGGCAATAACTCCCTCCTGTGAATCTGGGCTAACATGGAAAATAAAGGCTGGCTGGCTCCAGGCAGGAGCTCGCTTCTTTATGCAAATGTAGAATTTGGCCCCTCCATAATTTTTTAAAGGTTTTGGGAAGGGGTACAGTGGATAGAGGTCTTCCTTGATAGAGGAAAGTGTGTCATCTTAGTGAGTTTTCAGCCCATGATTGCAGCACGTGCCTTCCAGTGTGGTTTTGTAATGCCAGAAGTCACCATCACGTGGAGATGGAGAAGACCAGTAATTACTGAGAAGCTGCAAAACCCATGAGAGAGTCTGGGGCTGCTCCCACGGAGGGGATGAAACAAGGGAGACCAAAGCTGGTTTGTACCTGTAGTCATGCGCCTTCTGCTCAATGAGTTGAACACAGAAAAAGTTTACAGGCAGCTCTGAGTAAAGTTTTTAAAAAAAACAAGAAAAACAAGCAGGCATTTTCATCTGGCTAATTTTCTTTCCCAGAATTGGTTGTTTGAATGGAGAAACCTGCTGGAGCAAGGAGTGAGAAAAGCCTTGGACGGAGTGGCTGCGCCTCCCAGGCCTTGAAATTTAAGATCTTTATAAATGATCTGTTAAAACTATAGTGACGATAAGCTTATGAATCATGATCTATATTAATCAGGGCTGCTGATACGGAAAGATTAATTGAAACGTGCAGTTCTACACAAATGATAAAGTGGTAACAATTTAATATCAGACAAGGAGAGTGAAGAAATTACACTCCAAGCTTCATGCATCATTACTATGGATATTAATATTTTACACAGCGCAACAGCATCGGGAATCATAATGAAAATCCATAACTAGTGCACAGACATGATTAAATACAACAGTCTTTAGGTGCTGTTTGGTGACGGGGGCTTAGCCATATTTCACTCCTGCTGCCGGTGATTCGAGTGATAGAGTCTAGACGTGGGTGATTAAAAAGTGTTCCTCCTAAAGGCTGTTAACCTTTTACTACTGAAATGAATTTCTTTGATTTTTAAATTATGCCGTTCACTCTGTGGTTTTTTTTTTTTTTCCCCAAATCAAAACCTTGTCCAGAATATCGATAGAGCGGGTTCCCCAGGCAGTTGACAAAGCAGAAGTAAAGCACCATGAAGCAAACATGGAGGGGTATTTAAGGGTGGGAAGGAGAAAGGGAGAGGAGGGGGGGAGAAAGCAGGTTAAAAAAACAGGTTTTCAGTGCTCGTCATTATGGCAGTGCATATATTAGATGCAATACCCGGTGCTGTGGTGGGCCATAAAGGTTTTATCCGCGGGAGTGTGGAATGGGCGCATTACTCACAAGTGGCAACAGCGCCAGTGAGTTATGCACCTCATTCCCAATCCACGCCGATAAAAACTTTATGCTGCACCATGCCGTGACGTCTTTTCTCGATGTGGGATTCATCAGCTCTAATGGTGGCTGGATCAGGCCCTTGAGTGAAATACAGCGCACAGAGGAAAGTGAGTCCTGACTCAGCATTGCAAAAAAAACACCCCTTTTTTTTTGTGACAAAACACTTGGGTGCCTATTTAAATCCCCCAAGTTTGAAGAAATGACTTCCTTGCTATGTGACCTTTCTGGAGAGATGAGAGGGGTCCAAACTGGCCTATGTGTTATTTCAGCTGCTACAAATGCTGCAAATTTTAAATTTTAAGTCCAGTAACTCATGGTCTTGCCATCTTGGACTACACTGGTGGTGGTAAGAGATGTCCCACCTATAGTGCTCCATTCACTGGGGATGGATGCGGGAAAGGGCACTCTCCTGTCTCTGCAGCGATGGGGGAAGCCAGCCTCAATCCTGCAGTTTCCATGGCTGTTGTTGATGGAGTTGGCCTAGAAAAAAAAGCCTGACATGTGGGAGACTGTTTGGAGATGCTATACAGCTTAGGCTGGTTTAGGTGCCATCTGTCTGAAAGCAACTGCAGGTCTGTCTTATGGCAGACCACGACACCGCTAACAGTGCAACAACACGTGAGCACACATGAATTGCCATCTTGTACCAGTGGAAGTTTGACTTCTTATTGGTAGAATAAGCAGTGACCAGCTACCAGCATTCACACCATAATCCAACGATGCACGTACCAATGAACATTAAACACTCATTAAGTCAAAATACTTCCTTGTGCTTTTTAGAATCAAAATGTTTCACATTCCCTAGAGATCTTGCCTGAGCGCCGATAGCTCCAGTTTCAAGTGCTGTGTCAGAGCCCAGAGGTCACAACTGTTAGACCCTGGACCTTGTTCGGCCCATTTCTCAGGGCCCCACTGCTGGCTGTTGAGACACTTATTGATATTTTGCATGGTTTTTTTTCTTAAAAAAAAGGAAGAATGAAAAAATAAAAAGGCGTTTTCTATCTTCCATAGCTGGAGAAAAATCTATCCATCACTCCAGCTGTGGTATAGACATTTGTGGGTGCAGTGTTGCCTGTGCTTTGGTTCTTGAGAAAGAGCCCCAAAGCAGGTTTTTGTCAGAGGAGAGGAGAAACTAGAAGAAGTTAGCATTCCCCAGACAGCGAAAATCTCTCTTCTTGATAAGCAAAAAGCACATGTGAGTATGGCCAGAATTTGGATCTCCTTTCCTCTGTGGCTTTCATGGCCAACAACACATTCACTCTGAAGCAGTGCCAACATCCAGAACCAAGGAAGACAATAATCTATGGAAGGCACAGATCAAAGGTTTCTCAGGATACTTAATCTTGGTTGTAATGTCTTGAATGAGAAATGGAGAAGCCTGGGATGTAGAAAGACTTTCATTGGCCAGAGTCTTGGGTATTCACTTTGGTTTGTTGATAAATTTTCGTAGACAGTGGCCAAGACATAGACTTGCATCTGGAGTAACTGCGAAGGGTGGGTCAGTCCATAGGGCCCATAAGTAATGTTGGTACAAAGCTCTTTCCTGAAGCAGAAGAATACTGGAAGGACAACAGGAGATACTTTGCTTTTTGAGAGAGAGGGGAAGGTGGCCAAATATGAAGGAGATGGGCATAGCACACGTGCCAAGCTAGAGGACATGTGACAGCAGATGAAGACATGGCAAGGGGGTGGGGGGAGAGGGGAGGATAATAAAGCTTGGGTGCTTCCCTTGTTAGTTGAATTGGGGATCCTTTCGATACACCTCACCTCCCCCCCACCCTCCAGAGGTTTTAAAATAAGGCTGAGAGTGAGCAGCTCATAATCAATCACATTAATTAATAGAGGAATGGCAAAGAGGTGCAAGTATTGCCCCATAAGTGAAAAGCAAATCCCAGCCAAGGGGAAAAAAACGGCAAAACTGTAGCAGTTTCTACTCTGTTACCCTTGAGATTTGGCTCCAGATTCAAAGGATAGGCAGGCAGAGAGGGAGGCTGGGAGGAGGCGGGCGGGAGCGGGGGAGCTGGCTCATATTCTGCTGTGACCCAATTCCATACAAAGCATCCTGTAACAAAACACGTCTCTATCTACAAAGTACAAGTAATCTTTGTTTTCAGTACAATACTTATCTGCATTTAGACCGACGATGGCAGTGCTTGGCTTATTTTCATGGATCCAGTTATCCTTTTTATCCCTGTGAGCATGTGTAAGTGTGTGTGTGTGTGTGTCTGTCTCCTCCTCTCCATCCTCCTTGCTGCCTCTTGCGCCTGTGCCAGCAGAGCAGTACTCGTACGTAGGGTGCGGTTAGACATCAGCAGAGGTGGAAATACTGAAGGTCAGTGCCAATTAGAGGCTTTCAGGCTGGCCAGACGATTTGGTGCCTTGGGAAAGGGCAAACTTGGGATTGAGTCTCTATGGCATTGAACCACATCCTGAGGAGCCCTTGGGGTGCTACCGCAGAAAGGGAAATGTCAGTACATGGGGCACCGGTCTGCGACTTGGGAGATGTTTGCGCTGCCAGAGCTGCTGTCAATTTGCTGTTTGAGTCTCTACATCACTTCTAAGCCTTTATGTATCCATCCCTGCTGGTAACTTTTGGAAGGGGTGATCTTCTGTTATTTATCTTGACAGTACCTCCCAGCAAGGTAGCCTTGTCTTGGCAGGGCCGTCTCCAGGCACTACTGTAGAGCAAAGACCATACTGAATGGTGTCTGAAGGACCAGTGTCCCAGACCCCCAAAACACAGAGACACAGAGGGTAGCCTGACACCAAATCTGACTGTCTAAGTCCTGCTGGCTTCTCCAGTTGTGCCAAAGGGTGATGGTACTTCACCAACTTCCATCATGGTTTCCCCATGCTTCCAGTTATGGTGCAGGTCATACCTGGAGAGCTCTCATCTCTTAAACTCACTGGTATGAGTGAGTTTCTTCTCTTCAGGTCACAAAAGAAATGAGTTTCCAGTCTAGAAGATACACCATAATCCCAGACATGACTGGGGTAAGAGCCTTCATGCACATAGCAAGGAAAAGTTGTTTCCCCCAGAGGAACCAGCACTGGGAAATTCCCTCGTCTTAGTAGTGCCACAAGTGAGACTAGAGAAATGGAAGGTCCTCTCAAAGCTTTAAAAAAACTGTGAATCATGGTAAGACTATGTAAACAAACAGAAGTGATACTGACGAGGCTCATCAGAGGTGTAGAAACCAAAACCTATGAAGGAAGACTGGAGGGTGTGCAACTGTTTAATCTAAAGTATATGCTGATCTGAGGACTTCAGAAATATTTATGTGGCTGTTTGAGAGCTGGCCCAGGTCCTCTCTATCCTTTCAATCCTGGCCTTGTTTTTAATTCTTATCCCCTACTCCCTTGCTGTAATATTTTCTGTATTTAGTTGCTACTGAATTTCAGTTTTGTTTCTTATATTTAATCCTTGGTTTTCATCTGAATCCAGCCCTAGAGAGTATCTATATTTTAAATAAGAATAAGAATAAATACAGAATGTAATACGTGTAATTCCATAGTAATCATGTGTTTTACAGGCAGTTGACAAATTTGCTCAGCTGGAAGTAAATATACTCATCTCCCTTCATCCCTGCCGCCAATGGCCTCTGTTTGTTTGGTAATCACTGCGACCTTCTCCCCAGAGAGCTACCTGAATTGGTGCTGATAGGCAGATGTCTCCCTTGTTCTAGTTGTTCCGTTTACTTATGTATTTCCACCTGGTGACTCTGTCCTTGGCAATCCCTTGAATTGCCTGCTATCTTTTGGGAAAGGATCTTTAGGCTCTTCTTTGCTTTGTTTGCCCATCGTGGATAAACAATGTTTTTGAACCTCTTCTTGTGTCTGGATAGGCATAGAAGTGGTAGATGGAGTTAAGGTTGAGTATGATTTTCAGCCTAAAGCTCTTCTCTACAAAGAAATCTGTTTGCTGGAAATAAACTGGTATTTTCAGTGCATTATAATGGTGCAGTCCAGGGTTTCAAGGCAGATTTTTTCTTCAGACAGTCCTGGAAAAATCAGCTGCTCATATTCACACTGGATCTTTACTATTGTTATTTTTCATGTATAAATCTCAAACATAAACTATGGAATTTTTTTCTGCTTCAAAGCTCAGCTGGAAGATGGAGCTCCTTGCGGGCAGACGTATGGGAAGATGCTAGGGTTACCACTAAAAGTCTGGGTCTTTGCCCTGTTGGCACATGTGCTGAAAGGCTAAAAACCTACCTGTTCAGCTGGGTCTGAATAGTATCGGTGGAAGTGGTCTTCTGGTGGCGAATTTTGCTGAGGCTCATCTGGAGACTTCCAGGCAACGTTTGTTGCCAGCGTTTCTGGTATCAGGGTGATCTTTCAAATATTCCCAAATGAACGTGCAGGCTTTCTCGTAGCTTCAGAAGTAACATCAAGGAGATGTTTGTATTCATTAAATGAAGGAAGAGAAAAGGCATTTAGGGTCTTTTAAGAATGATTAGTGGTTGATAAAACTTTTATATTATATACTTTTTGGTGGAAGATAGCAGAGACCAAAACTTTGAGGGAAAATGACAGTTTACAAGAATGTTTAAATCTGATTTTTTTTTTTAAAAACTGCATTTAAAGTGTCCCCACAAGCTTTTTCTGATTTTTTTTTTAAATTAAATCTTGTTTTGCTTTTACTAGTGCAATCCAAAATACAGTTAGATGTGCTATCTTGAACCAATTCTCAACCTGGTAAAACTGGTCTCCTACTTAGTTCCATTTGTGATTTTTTTTTGCTTCATGTATTTTTTGACCATGGGAAATTAGTGCTGCTGTAAGAAAGCAAGTCGCTTTGTTCGTGAGACACAGCCCATACCCATGACCCAGTACTACACTTTTGCAACCTTAATGGAAGTTACAACTGATTACATTTTCTCTTTTTGGCAATACCTAACATCTTAAAATGTTGCATTTTATCATGAGCGTATCTATTTTTCATTGCATTTTATCACCTGTATTTTGCAAACATAGTTTGCAAAAGAAAAACATTTCTGGATATGAGATAGGTGAACGGATCTAGGGAAACGCTCATGGGCAAAAAATCCAGCATGGGTGTTGGGTAAATAGTGAGTGAAAAGATGGCACCGTGTGGTTTATAATCCATCAAATAATGCAAAATAGCAAAGCAGAGCTGATTCTGGTGGGTTAAAATTGAAGAAATTAATTAGAATGTTCACAAAATGTAAAAGAGCTGAAAAGAAGAATAAAAAAGAGAGTTACCAAAGCGGGCAGCTTTTTTTTTTTCTGTCTTTAAAATTTCCATGTATTTTGGCTTGGTGTGACAAAAACTGACTGGCAACACATTTCAATCACCTGTAACTGAGAGGGGAGCCTGAGTTGAGGCTGTCAGGCGACCAGGAGATAGCAGTGAAGAAGGGGAAGGGTGAGAGGAGCCCTTCCCCACGCATGGCCCCGAGGAACCAGGCTGGATGGCAGCAGACTCTGTGCTTGGCACAAGACAGGCAGGAAAGTGGCTGTAGATCTGGAAAACAAGATCTTGCAGGAAAGGCTCACCTGGAGAAGAAACAGGCAGGATGAGGAGAACAAGAAGATCATTCCTCCTGCTCATTTCCTCTCTCAACAGTCTTGCGCTAGATGAAAGGTTGCTGAAAAAAGAGAAAGACAATAAATTGTTCTTCTTGTCTGCTGGGGATAGGAAGAGCAGTAACAGCCCTAAATTGCAGCATGAAAGATTTAAGTCAGATGCTCAGAAAAACATACTAGTGCTAAGGACAGAGAGACACGGGAATAAATTTCCTGAGGAGGTGGCGGAGTGGCCAGTATTGGCCACTTTTTTGGAAAAGGTTAGGAGATCATCCCTCAGGGAAGCTTTAGACCTGCAGGATCCTGCCGTGGGCAGGTGGAAGGGGTTACATGGCATCTCATGTCCCTCCCAGTCCTGCATCCTGCACCTCCACAGCCTTTTGGGGAATATGTTCTGATCCTGGAGGCAGAGCCATAGCAGGACACGAGCTGGTAGCAGAGGGGTTTCTCAGAGTCTCTGAAAGAAGGAGAAGTGCAAAGTTTGCTCAAGTGGAGTGAAAGCCACCAGATACATAGTGCTGGGAGATATCAGGGTCAAGGCAGAATGTCTCAGAGCCCCGAAACCTCAGCCTTGTGCCATGCTTTGCCTCCAGGAGCCCCAGGACCTCAAGAAAGACAGACAGACAAACAGTAGCCCCCAAGACCAAGAATGAGGCCACCAGGACTGCTCACTCATCTGCTGCAGAAATGACCTCCTGTAGTAGCTACACTTCACTAGAAGAGGGCATAAAGAAGATGCTCATGAGTGTGGAAAAGGAGTTTTCCAAAGACCACAGCCCTCTTCCATCCATAGATTTCACCACCAAAACACCAGGAAAGAGCCTCAACTCTGCTCCACTCAAACCCAGTGGTGGATTTCTTCTCTCTTTCTCCAGCAAGTTTCTCAGACACGCTTCAATGCAGGGACAGAGCTGTGACTGCAGTTCCTAAAAAATTCAGGAGGTATCCAGATATGTAATGGTGCCGAGCTGTTAGCATCCGAGAGGGATCAAGATGTGCAAGAAGTTCTGTGTTGCTTCTCCCCACCGCACTGGGGTTAGCAGCTTGGGACTTTTGCAGAGTGCTGGGATACTGGGAATAAAGAGATGGAGCACTTCTCCAAGGGGGCAGAGGGAAAGAGAGAGAGGGAGGCAGGGGAAGGAGGGGCTGGGGAGAAAACGGGAGAGAGAAAAAGAGAGAGAGTGCAGGGAGGAGGGGAAATGAAAGGATATTATTTTTTTTGTATCTGTCATTTCCCTGCTATCTCCCATATGACTTCTTAATCCATCAGAATGCTGGGAAGATAATGTTTTGGGCGAAATAACATGAGAGAGAGGATAGACTCCCAAGGACCAATATCTTTATTGCTCGGAGGATAAACGGATTATGTCAGCCATTTTCTGTTGCTGACAGCTTTTCTTATTAACCGATTTTATTTTTTAATCTTCCAGGGAAGAAATATGGTTTTATGTCACAATAAAACGCCGGTCACATCTAATTCTGCCCTCAAACAAACAGATTTCTGAAAGCCTTGCAGAGAAATTTGAAATAACTTTAAAGAGGGGGTTTTTGGATAAAGTCTTTATCCAGAGGCTTGTTCAACCGCAGTGTAAAAGGTTTAGAGAGAGTGAGAGAGGGAGTGAGAGAGGGAGGGAGGGAGGGAGAGGGAGAGAAAAGTCCCTCACAGTTGTTTTTCCTGGTTGATCCCTATTAAAAGAAACTCTTCATTGTGGTGTACTCAAGGAAATACAGCTCAGACGAAAGAGTCACATGAATGTTAACAAATATGGCTATTTGTGTGGCTTACGCGCTGCGCTGGGCTTAGAGATGTTGTGTGTGACACTCAGAGAATGAAGGAAGCAATCATTAGCATCCCAGCAACCTGCTTAGCCGCCCGCTTTCATACTTCCCCTTTTGATCTGACACTTTTTTTTCCTTCAGTTTTGCTGGGATTACCGCGGAAGATGCTAATAAATTATCACACACATTGTAGGCAGAGCGATAAGAAAGTCTGCTCTGGTGAAACTTTGGAGTTGCAAGCCAAGCAGCCTTTGTACTTGTTGCTGGGTCCCCAGTGCAGACCTGAAAATTGGGAGGGTTTTGCTTAATTCCCTTTTTCCTCCTCCTCCAAAAAAACCTCTGCAGACAGATCCTGCATATTTCACGTGTATCTCCTACGTGGGTTCAGAGCAGGCTCCTTGAAGCTGGTAATACCCCAGTTGCTCAGACATTTATTTTCTCCATTGACTAAGGGAAGTGGGGGGGAGCCAAGTCTCATGCCCAAATGTACTACCGTTCCCCAGAGAGGGGTCACTTCTCTGCCTTTCCCTCTTTCCTTTTTTTAGGAAACACGCTTTCTGCTCCTTGGAAATACTGGGTTCACACAGCAAAGGTTTTTAAAAGTCTGAATGTACACCAAAGAAATGAACTTGTCTCTCTCTCAGCATCATTTCTTCGGCATGCTGCTGACCCTACAGCACCAGCTACCATCCCAAGGAGTAGTCACAAGAAATTAAAACTCAGCAGCATCTCCTGGTGCTGTTCTGTTATCAGTTTTTTAGGGGGGGTTTTGACTGCAAGTTCCTGCTGTGCTGGGTCCTAGAGAAATACATCTTGGCAGACTCTCCCCCTCCTAAAGAGCTTACATCCTGAACAAAAACCAGAGCCATTAATAGCTTTTGTTTTTCTAGTGACATGCCAGGGGACCGGAAAATAAATGCCCTACCTTCTCTAGGAGGGGCTTTCCCATCACAGGGGTACCAGCGTGCTGTAAGGGAATGCTGCACCTTGTGCTAGCCGGTCGCCGTGCAGGCGTCTGTCCACGCCATGAAAAGGGATGGTTTGCAGGTTCAACACTGTTGCACCAGAGGGGCTTGCCAGCACAGTTCTGCTGGCATAGATTTGCTGGCACCATCTCCTGCATGCTGGCCGAGGACAGCTGCATCCCAGCATTCTCACCCTGCACCTCATTCACAAGCCCAGCCTCCCTCTCTGCCCAAAATATTGGGTGTTCAAAGCCAAGAAAGCAGCAAAGCGGAGTGACCGCTTTCCCCAAGCAGGTCAGCGCTGCCGAGCTCCCACCCTCCACCCATCAGACCTGACGGGCGGTGGAGATAAGACCAGCTGCAGTGCAGACCATGGAGCTGAAAAGGCTTGAAGCCAAGGCCGCCTGCTCTGGCCTATAACCCTCTAAAGGCAGATGTAATATCCTGGTCTGTGATCTCCTCTCTGAAGTGGGTGTACGAATAACCACATTAATAATTAGTGAAATATTACTCTCCTCCGCACAGAATGTTCAGGCTGATGAAGAAAGCAAGACGAGGATGTCCACCTGGCCTGGCCCCCACCAGGCTTGGTCAGTCAAGGATTTGTGTTGTGCTGAGATGGACCATGAATAACATCTAATATTCTTATCACCTGGCTCCAACCCTGTTTTAATGCTGCTGTAGTCTTTTCAAGAGGAAAACGACTACTGCAAACAAAATTGCATCTCTGGTGTATATCAGGGCACTACCACACTCTCCAGCCCACTGCTGGGTGGTTGCATGTCCACTGTGCGGTTGCACTGCTGCTGCACAAGGAGCAGAGGTCTCTGCTGAGCAGCATGCAGTCTCACCAGAGCCTCTTCCTCCCCCTGAATTAAATTAAAACCTTGAGGGCAGACAACTTTGGCATCTGCTTTGGGTGTAATGAGAGCTGCTGTAGACCTGGCTGCCTGCTGAATGGGGAGGCAGCTGGGTTTGAGCCCCCAAGTCCTGGCTGTACCTCCAGCCAACTCTAGTACTGGTACGACTCATCCCTACCATCCATACCACAGCACCTCTGAGAAGATAAGGGTCCTCAAACAGTAAGTCAAGCCGGTGCCCAGCAAGGTCCTCAGCAATGTGGTGGATGATCTGGCAGAAGAGGTGGGCAGATGTGCTCCCGAGATCCTACATCCTCATGGACTTATCTGAGACAGCTCCAGCATCACATAGCGGCACAGGTTTTGTCGACAGAAAAACATATCTTGTTACAAAAATGCATTTTTTTATTAATAGAAATTGGTATTTACTAAAGAAAGCTGCTTTCCCCCCTAAATAATATTTGTCTTCCTAACAGAAAACCATTGGTGGAAAGGGTGGGGGGGAGTAAGGATTGTTTGATCTCTTGTTTTCTCGGGTAAAAGGAGAGGAGAAGGAAACTTCAGGGAAAAGGCATGGAAGGCTTTACTCACCACAAATAATCCCACCAAATATTTAATTTAGGAGTTGTCTACTGCTGTTTCTAGAACTTGCGATCTTCCCTGAACTGACCATCACCATCAATGGATAAGGCCAAATCTCAGCTTAATTGAACTTCTGTCACAGAGAGATAGGATTATACCTTGAATATTTTAAATACATTTAAAAATATATACCTGAAGTATGACATCCAGAAACAAATCTATCCCTATTCTGATGAATTATGCTGAAAGAAAATCATAGAATCACAGAAAGGTTTGGGTTGGAAGGGGGGTTTAAAGCCCATCCAGTCCTACCCCCCTGAAAGAAGCAGGGACATCTCCAACCAGATCAGGTTGCTCAGAGCCCCGTCCAACCTGGCCTTGAATGTTTCCAGGGAAGGGGGATCTACCACCTCTCTGGGCAACCTGTGCCAGTGTTCCACCAGCCCTATTGTAAAAAATTTCTTCCTTATAGCTAGCCTGAATCTACCCTCTTTTATTTTAAAACCATTACTCCTTGTCCTATCTTTCCTGGTTTTTTTGCTCTTCCTGCAGGCATTTGGTTGATCTACCAAAATCTGTTGAACTGGAACTTCTTAAACTAACGCCCAATGTTCACCTCCCATGGCATTTTCACAGGGAAGATGAGGATTCCCAGGCTGGAAGGGCCACATTGGCACCTGGGGAGGTGCAAGTAGCCTGTACAGTGCAGGCTGCACCTCAGTAAGCAATTCATAACTAATAATTTACTCAGCAAATTCAAAATCTCATCAGAGTCTCTCCTCTTGATCCAAAAGCAGTAAGGCACTTGAGCTTTTTATTTTCTTCTCCTACAACTTAGCTGGGAAATGTCCTTGTGGGCACACACAACACATCCATTCTAAATGCATAGATTTGTTTGTCTTAAAGTGTCATGAGTGCTTATATGAGTAATATGACTATCCCAGTTCTCTGTTGCTCATGCGTTTTCAAATAGTTTAATATTTACTGCACTAAAATCCTCCCCCTCCAGTTAATGAAGACTGCAATATCCATTATAGTTTACACAATTAGGTGGTCTGAACTCTTAATGTTTAAATTGCTTTCAAATCCTGCCTTTCACATCACAAAAATCCAGAAAAAAAAAAAAAAAAAAGAAAAAAGAATGGTCAGCATCTCCCCTTCCCTCCAGAACATAGGACACAACATGATGGAGCCTTTGGACCAGTGCACAACCCTAGACCTAAGGATATCAAGTGCCAAAGTGAAATGAGCTGAGCTTTTTTGGTGGCTGGTCCAGAGTCAAAATATTTACTGATGACCTTGGCCACTGGCTGGACCTTTGATGGGGTGTTTGGCGCTGGGCTGCTGCAGTCCTGCTAACAAGCATCCGTCCCCGGGCTGCACAGGGTCCCTTCGCAAGACAAAAGCACAAGCCAAGCAGAGAACAAATAAAGCCACATTAATCCCAGCTCCATTAGAAACACAGAAAATAAATAAATGCTGTTTTCAAATGTGGAAAAAGAAAAAAAAAATCAATAGGGAAAGAAATATTATTTTTAATCTTCTAAGAGGTTTTTACAAACAACAGGGAGGGGAAAAATTGAAAGCCATGAAAAAAGACTTGCCAATGTCCTTTTAACCTTTATTTATTATCACTCAGTCCACATCAGCCCCTGACTGCAAGATAATTTGGAATTTCATTTTAATTTCAATGTATCACATAATTCAACATAGCTTTCCATGATTTTTTTTTTTTTTGTAGTGGAAACTTTAAAAATCTCTCTATAGGAAATGTATCTAGAAAAAAAAAAAACCATAACCCTTCTGCAGCAGTTACTTAATTTACAACATGAAAAGGGTTTGTGCTAAAATATGATAAAAATAAAATCAACAAACTTCAAAAAAGGAATATTCCTTAATAACATGCTTTAGCTTGAAGGGTGCCTGCTCCTCTGCTTTTCTTTAGCTTTGTCTGCTGCTCGCATTAGAGTGCAAGTTATTTTGAGACCGCTTTTTGGAAGCCTTGTACTGCGTGTTGTTCAGATGTGTTTAATGGTGTGAGTCTGGCTGTATTAACGACGAGCTCAGGAGAAGCCTGGGACAGGCTGGTAGACGAAGGACTTCTATCACCAGCAAGGGACACGTAGGGACAGCCCGGCATTTCCCGTGGGTATCGTGTTCCAGTCCCCTTCACCACCCATGAGATGGAGTCCTGTGGAAGATGCCTCTGCTTTCCCTGGCCCAGATCTCGCATTGTCCCTCAATATTGCTTGTCCAGGCTGACAGTGAGGTCTATCCTTCCCTCCTGGCTCCTCCAGGCAGCTGGGGGCTGAGCTGCAAATAGGCTGCAGGTCCTACAGATGCTGTTAGGCGCCGCTTCCTCCCCTCCGGCTCCAGGATCAGGCTGAGGGGCAGCTGGAAGAACATTGCTTTCTGTGGAAGTGAGCATGTGCACTTGTATCTTGACCCATGCCCAAAAAAAAATGGAGAAAGGGACCTCAAGCAGAGGTAGGAGAGAGGAAACTTCTTGGTACAGATGGTCTGCTTGATGAGCGTCTCAGCCTTGGGCTCATTTGTTGTCCTGGAGCTCCCTTGATTGCATCATTTTTCTTGCAAATCGTGACTGATTTGTAAAAGAAATTCCTTGGGCTCTTTCTTTTTACTACATTTTTATTTTTAAAAATTCCAGAGCATTCATTTACTTAATAGGACCTGATGCAGATGGTGCATTTTGCCTAGGATCTTGGCACTGGCTGTGGGCAGGAGGACTCTCATATATTCACGTCAGCCTACCTCCATAGCCGTGTTTATCAGGGGGCTCCTTAAGTGACAGGCACAAAGGAGTTGTTTGTACTCCAAATTGCCTGTTATTACAGAGCAGCAAAAGGCCCTATCTCCCAGGGCTGAGCCTGCCGTGAAGGTGGCAGAGACCTGGCAAGAAGCAGATAGACAATAAATTCTTTTCTAAAGAAAGCTACACCCCAGACCTCACAGCAGCCTCCAGCAGCACTCTCTCTTGGCTTGCTCAAAGGGCAGCCATTGAGGCCAACAGCGTATTTATCAGTGGAGTATGACAGTGAGAGGGTCAGACTCACCCAACCAGAGAGGTAAGTGGGTATTCTACCCAAAAAGTCTGTGGGATGTTTAGTCACAGACAGAAGAAGGACTGATCTTCTGAATGCAAAGGGCAGGTAGGTGCAAGGCCCCATAAAAGCTCCTGATGGCCACTGGAGTCTCCAGCTCCCTGCTGAGTGAAACCATCTGCACCAAAAAACCAAGCACTGTAGGTACAGATCCCAAGGCTGAGTAAAAGACTTCTCCAAAAAAAATAAAATACTGCCCTTCACCCTCCAAAGTACCACAGCTGCTAGTGAAGTGGCAATGGGCTTAATCTCTCTTCTCTAACACATGTTCACTAGTCTCAAAAATATTTATAGTAGAACAGATCTGGACAGTAGGTAACATAAAGAGATACTAAAAAAACCCAAATGGTGTCTCTGAAGGAGCCCCATTCCCGAGCCCCATCACCCATGTGTCTCTGAGGGCTGCTGCGCCTGGGAGGCAGCCAGTCTCATTCCTGCACAGCCCCAAGCCTGTCGTCACATCTAAGCAAAGAGTACCAGCAACGGGACTTGGCTGAAACTGACAATTTCTGAGACAGAAATGTAGCTTTTAGAATCAGCAGAATTATCCATGAGCAAATCTCATTTTTATTTCACCAAAAACCTGGGCTAAAATGCATAATTTTTGTAGGTATAAAAGGAGATAATGTCAGTGTTCAGACAGTCCTAATGCCCCCACAAGTGAGACAAAAGTCTGCAAAATCTGAAATTTTTATTCTTTTTCTCTGGAATTTTTTTGTTGGGGGAGATGTTTTTATTGTTAAAGAGGCCTGTAAAACTAAGCAGAATAATTTCAGTTCAGGAGCAGTTACACTTCGGATTGATCAGCCTGCACCAACCCCAGCAGAGACGGCAATTTCATGCAATTATTATTCACCATGACACGCAAGCGTGAGTGACTGGTCTGGGCGCAGAACAGCAAACTCATCATGCCCTATTTAGCAAAATGTTCACTGCCAACGTGAAATTCTGACCCTTACATTTTATTAAAGGGATTATATCTTAAAGCAAACTATTTCAGTCCCCTAGTGAGCTCCTTTCTGCGAAAACTTTCCAGACAATTTTGAGGACTGTGGCAGGATCAAGATGAAACAGTTCTGCCTTTCCATCTTTTTTCTTCCAGCTCTCTCCAAAAGCGCTCAGATCCTTTTCTTCCTCCAGTGTATCCCAGCTCGTGGTGTAAACCTTAATTTGCAGAGGAAGCATCCTTTCACGTGATCTTTAAGCAAATGCATGCCATTAAATATGTTGCTATGGGGTCAGCTCTTCTGCTGGTGGAACAGGACTCAGGCAGGGAGCCAGCCGGTCTCCACCAGATGGAAAATGTCCCCAGTAGATCACCTGCATAGCCTGGAAAGCCAGAAAAGCGTCTTCAAGGCCAGAGGTGCTGTAAAGGCAATTTTACCCCAGATAATTGTTGTATCCATTCTAGTTAACCGTAAAAATATACCGTTTCTATTGTACAGGATTGCATATGTATGTCGCGAGGAAGGGAGGGTGGGCCACATGTTGTGGTAGATTTGATAGAACAGCTTTGTGTCAAATGAATAGGTAGGTTTATTATAGACTTCCCTTGCTCCAAGCTTCAGATGAGAGAAATCCTATAATCCCGCCCTGCTTTAATACTGGATTAATGTGGATTTGTTAATAAAATGCTAGTGAAATCGAGAATAATTTGTAATTAACTCAAACTTCTACTCCCCGCATCATTTTGAATATTTTTTAATAGAGATGAGGAACAGTTTCCGCGGCTGCACACACTCCAGCAGAGCACTGCAAGTGGGAATCCTGGTGAAAATAACCAAAACCACTGCAGTAGAGCAGTTTGAGTCCATGGCAAAAGAAACCAGCCACAACTCTGCAGACCTGGGGAGCTGATTTCTGTTACCAAAACCCTGTTCAGATCCAAGATGTCAACACTTCTGAGGATAAAAACCAAACCATCACACCCCAAAACAACAAGTGCACGAGCAGTTAGATGTTGCAACAAGCAAATATAACAAAAACAATATAGAAACTACTTAGCAGGTACGGCAGATTTGGAATTGCAGCATTAACACTGCTCAGTGCTCCTTCCTCAACAGCATTAAGAGACCATGTATGGTGTACATGGATTTCAGACAAGGCACTCTTCTGATCTGAAGTCTTCATAGAAATTGAGGGTTTGTCCTACCAGATCAGAGTTAAAGGTCACCCACCTCCATATCCTGCTGCTTGCAATGGTTAAAAAATGAACTGAAATAACTGTTCAAAGACAACCATTCTGTGCTATACTACACTACGAGGCAGAGGAAGGGTGAAAGACTGAGACATGGAAAATACAATTTTACCCTGGATAATTTTTTTGAAGGTTTTAATCCATTCTAGTTAGTCATGAATACATACTGCCTCTATGGTATGATTGCATATGCATGCCCTTTGATGGAGGGGTGGGTCAGGAGAAGAGGGGCAGAGGCTCTGATGGGAGATGGAGATGAGATGTTCTTCCAGGAGTCGCTTGGAGGATTTGCCTTCACTAGACACAGACTAACCATGTCCCAGCAGGGAGAAGGTGCCATTTATTTTTCCCTGGCAAAACCGACTCCCATGAATAAATCTCACTTTGACAGGGAGTCGGACAAATCCAGTGTGAGTGACACCTATCTGTGACATTGCAAACAAGGGAGGATGCTTCAGAGAGAAATAGAGAAAATCCCCTCACCACATTAAGCCTGACAAACTCAACTGGTGTCACGGGTCACAATCTGCAGCATTAACCATCGCTATCACTGATTTCAGCCTGGCTTTCATCACTGCACCTGGAGCTCTTATCACTGCCTGCCCTCAGCCACAGAGCAGCACTTTTAAAACTTCCCAATAACTGACCCCCAGCACAGCCCTCCCCTCAGATCAGATTCACTTACAGCTGGAGTTGTCGGTAGCCCAGGAGAGTAGCATCTGTCCTTCATCTTCCTCAGCTTTGGGGGAAGCCAGCTGCTGACATGGGACAACAAAAGTAAAAATTACTTTTACAGCTATTTCTGTCGTCTAGGCTACTTTTTTTTCAAAGGACTCAACCTATAGTTAAGACCTGGTATTCAATAGCAGATTTGTTTCAGCTTTGGCTCTGTCTCTCTATTGCTTCCCTGGCTTTTTTTTTTCAGTCTGGAGACACCCAACATTCCAGTATGGATGTTTTAATGGGAATGCTGTGCAGTACAAAGCTCAGCCACTCACAACAGTCAGTCATATCCTCTCAGTTTATAAACCTCCTGGCCAGCTGGCCTGCAATTTTGGGCACTGCCTCTCTCATCAATTGTATCTCTAACCTGTCCCAGCTGCTATTTCAGCAGCTTTGCTCCTCATTTAGGGGAGAATCAGTTGATTTGCCTTTTTTAAAGCTATAGAGAAGGCTCTCTATTTCAGTTGTGAGTCTGCTGTGGTATTCCTTGATGGTATCCTCCCAAATACAGCAGTGTACTTCCTCCCAAATCCAGCTGTGATCCTGCACTCTGAGTGCCTCTACTGCTCCTGCCAGCTCTTCAAAATGTCCTGGACTTTTTAATTCTGGACAATGGCAGAGCCTGAAGAAAACAAGCCATTCTGTTAAGCGCTGTAAAGCTCTCTCCTCCTCTTCGGAACTTGAGAACAAACTACTTGGCATCCAGCTGATCTCTGCTTTCATTTCTGTCCCTGGTAACTCATTGTGTGTCGAGGTTAGATGAGGTGTTTATGTCTCTTGAGTCCACATGGAATCTCACCATTTAATTTAGATCATTCTTACTTGCACCTTTGTTGTCTGCATTCTTTGTACTTCTGTTGTGTACTGGGTTGGGTTTTTTTTCCCTTTCCCTTCTGGTCCTCAGAGTGTAAGTCTTTGTCTAAGACTACAGTTTTGAAAGGCATGGGGTTTGGATGCTATCATAAGAGTGCCAGAAGTGCTCCCTCTTGAATAGAGGCAACTTTGTATAGAAAGATCTAATAACCTTTTATTAGACCAATGAGTACAGTTGGAAGAAATGGACAAGTATTAAGCTATACGAGCCCTTTTATATCCCTCCAAAATCCACATTCTCTTTAAAACACTTTGCTTGAAAAACTTACCAGACCATTTACACAAAATACTCTTTGGGAAGGGAGACAGACTCTCTCCACTGAGAGAAAATTTCCAGGTCAAAAGCTTGTCTTGGACTGAGAACAGGGATTTGGTTACCTTTGGGTTCTTCAGACTTCGAAGAGGAGATCTTTTGCAGGAATGTACGATGCTTTCCATGCAGCCCTTTTTAATAGTGACATTATCTTAATGACTCATCTAGTCTTAGTGAGCTTCATTAAACTCACCAGAAGTTTTGCAGAAAGTGAGGTCTCGGACACAAGATGTTAGAGCAGGGTCTAGATCTAGATCTTCTGGCCACAAAGCTGGTTCAAGGGAAGGGGGCTCACTTATCCTTTTGCTGAGATATTAATTGATGACCAGTACTGCCAGATCAAAGATGGTGAGACTCTGTCCCCAAGGAGGGATGTATGAAGAAAAATAAGTGTAACACAGATATGGTGGTGATGAAAACACTGTGTTATGAACATCTGGATCGGGCTTCCTCTGAGTTAAGCTTCCCCAAGGAATGCAAAGGGCAGAGACTCCTGAGAGATTTCCTCCTTTATACAAAGGTCCTTGAATCCAGGACCAGAAGAAGGACCATATGACTTAAAATTACTAATTTTGAATCTCAAATAACACTCCATACTCTAGGCTCTTGCAGAATGTCCTCCAGTTCCATCATGTTTGTTTTCCTCCCTGCCAAGCACATCCAAGTCCTGCATGATCTGGAGGAAAACCAGTGCAGGCTGAGTTCACAAAAGCTCTGCAAACCAGAAAAAGTCAAATTATTTTATATATCTCTATCATGGCCTCTCCTATTCATGTCGTCTCAAAATTATATAGCCATGATCTTTCTAATCTCTCTTTGCATTGATGTCTTTCCATGGCCTTAATAATTTCCTTTGCCCTCCCGTAGACCTTTCCTGTGTCTGCCTTTCGAGGCAGAGAGGCTGGAATAGAACACATTATTCTGGGTGAAGGTGTATCATATAGTTCTGTAATTCCATTACAGCATTTTCAGTATTATTCTCTCTTTTTTAATACAACCTGGCATTGTCTTGGTTTTTTGGATCATCAACACATTTTGAGATTGCACTGAGCTCTTGGCAAAGACAACCAGGATTTGTACCAACAACTTGCAATTTTTGTCGTTACTTTTTTTTTCAGATGCCTCACTTGAGATATGCCACTTGGATCCCAATGTCCAAAAATATAATTCTCAGTGCTAGGAAGGGCAGGTCCTTTCGCAACGGTTTGTGCTGAGCTCTATGCCACTTCTCAGCATCTTTCCTTCTCTCACTCTCTGAGAAAGTTGGTTTGCTCTAAGTTTTTCAAGAGGAAGTTAAAGTTGTAACCACTCTATTTTTTTTGACATTCCTTTGACTGCCTGGGGCTTACCTCCAAAGCTATTTGGACAAGGTTTCTAAGGATGATGAAACAGGTAGGTGAAAAGCCAAATGGCATTAAAACCACTATTCTAAACCAATCTCTCCTCTAATTAATGTCAACATAAGCTGAGTCATTCCCATTTTATAGCAGCCTGAGGAAAATATCTTTCCTGAAGGAAATGTGCAGGGAAGGAGTCGTATTCTGTGGGAGGTTTGCTTTGCTTAACCTTTAAAGTTATGTTTTCTTCCCCAGAACAGGAGAGGAAGGATCCAGCAGGCATAATCTACTTGTCTTTCTTTTTATGTGCTGATAATACAGCAACCGGGGGTGTATGTGAGAGAAGCCTTACCGAAAAGGAAATCTGAGGGGCCATGGTCTGCCAGGAAGCAGATCCTCCTGACCACCGTAACCAGGAGCTCAGCAGTGGATCTGAGGAGGCAGTGGACGTTTCAGTAGGCTCTCAGTGAGGCTTTAATGCCCTTAGGTGCAAGGAAGGAAAGGGATGCTGAATGTCTTCATTGCTCAAACTGAAGGGCCAGCTCTTCAGGCACAAGGCTGAGAGTTTTACATTTGCTCAGGTGCAGGATTCATCAAGAATTTGTAGTACTCATAACTTTAATTTTGCCACAGTTAAGAAGACAGACACCTACAGTGGGGTTTTGTATGGCTGCAAGAAAACCAAATGGAAACGTGTTCCTCAACATGAAATGTTTCCTGCAGTTTGAGTTTGAGAGATGCTAGCACCTTCTGCACCAGCCTATGTTGAAGGGGATTCCGAGTGCTAGCGGTGAAGGTACAAGGACATGAGCCAACTGACACACAGATACTAAAAACAAGAAAAATGACCATGGAAGAAATGCACTTCTTATGTCTTGACATCTCTGAGCTCAGTTTCCACATGCCGGAGTCAAAGAGATTGGCCAGAGCTTGAAAATGCTGCTGTCTGAAAAACGGCCAGTTTGGTGACATGGAGGGCATCGCAGTGGGGTCAGCTGCTTCGTGACACCCCTTCAGGGTCCTGAAGGGGCTGTTGGGGGCATCTCATTCATCCCATGGACTGCTGCTTCAAAGGCTGAGCCTAAGGGCAGGCAATGACTATTTCTCACAGGTCTAGCGATCAAGGGACTCAATATTCAATTAGGCAGCATTCCCAAGAGTGTCTGACCACAGTCTGCAATGCTCTAGGAGGACTCCTTAGGACCTTAGATCAGACCATCAGCACGACCAATTAATGCTAACGCTACTGGCCTTGTTAATTGTGATGAAGCTTCCCAAGGGGAACAGGACTAAATGAGCAATACGTATCAAAGAGTAACTGAAAAGCCATTATGTATTCTTGTCTCTTTGTTGATTTGAGGAGGACGTGATGAACTAGGTACTAATTACATTAAAAACCACTGTATTCTAAACCAATCTCTCCTCTAATTAATGTCAACATAAACTGAGCCATTCCCTTTTTATAGCAGCCTAAGCAAAACTTTAGTTACTGAGGGCAGTGCACACAGGGCAGCTCAGGGATGTGCAGTATTAACATGTCTTGAGCAGGAAGCTGGAAATTTCCTGTCCCAAAGCACAGAATTGAGATGCAGGTAGCATCAGGGTCCCGCGGTAACATTTCATTGAGTTCCATGCCTTTCCACACCACCATGCAGCTGCATGGAACCGCATCCTCATGTGTGCAGCTGTGGGCACAGTTGTGCCTTGCACAAAGCAATTTTTCCTCAGCGTCAGGAAAGTTCCCCTTTCCACTTAAATGGCTTTTTTTTTTCTGATTCATTTTTACTTTATTTTACTTTATTTTTTTTATTTATTTCTCTTCTGTATCCTTTTCAATCTAGAAAGTGACTTGGCCTCTCTTCCCCCCATCTATTTTCTTCCTGCCACTATTCAGTTTAGGCATGAAACACAGAACTAGATTGAAAGCATTCAATGGCCATTCAATCGGAGAAGAAAAGAGCTCCTCAGAGCTTTATTAGATATGAAGATCCACAATAAAAATCAATTTCTGCCTCTTTATGCAGTTTAAATGACAAAGCACCCACCCATTCTGCAGCCATTGTGCCTGGGAAATGTAATTCAGCGCTGGAGCTGGGACCAGAACACCACGGACTCGCTGACCTGCGCCGGCAGATTCCAATATGATACAGACCTTCGCAGATAATGACAGCCACTTCATCTCACCGCAGGGAAAAAAAAAAGTTATCTGATATCTTTGAGGGTTAAAAGGCTACGTGGGCAGCATTTTTAATAGCACTCAAAATCAGCATCTTAAAAATACCTCTGCTTTTTTCCAGCACCCCCTCCCCACTTTTTCCACTCCCCGTTAGCAAACCCTCGCCACGGTCTTGTACAGCCTTTACTCTCAGGGAAAGAGTCCTCCCTGATGCTTAGCTGAAAGTGAGCAGATGAGAGAGCAAACTTGATGACTGCAAACGTTCAGTCAATCAGCGTGACAAGCAGGAATTTGTTTAGGGAGCGTCTGCAGCTCTCCGGATAAGTGAGGGCTGTGTGATGCTGTGGGGCAAAGATTTCAGGTCTGACTGCTGAGATGCTCTGGGCAGGTCTGAGCTGCACCAGGGAACGAGCAGCATCTGGGCTATCGTCCCCACCACTTTCCTTAAATCACTGTTGCAACTGGCTCTTTCCCCTTGTAAAAGGCCAGTTTTTGTTTAAAGTCCACTAAACTCCTGGCCTAGATTACGTCTAAGAGCAATGAGTTCCTTGGAATAAAAGGACCTTGCACATAAATGCTTTTTGCATTATTATTTATAATTTTTCTTTTATCCTTACGTGATGGAAAAGGGTCAGCAGAACTGCCACATCAGGGCTCACTGCTGTGTATATTCTGTGGTTTCCGTTAGATTTACTTATGTAGATTTTTTTTACTGGCAATCATGCTGACTCCAAAACTCACAAGCTTTGAAAGCCACACTCATTTTATGAAAAATTAAATTAGGAGAGGAAAACACAGAAGGAAAGTGAAGTTATGACAATCCCAGGAGGTCTCGCTTTTGCATTTGGAGGAGGAAATCCTTCCACTTTATGTCCCAAACCCTCTTTTTTTCCATTTTTAAAAAATTCCATTGTAAATAATGCCGCTGAATGATGTCACAGTGGAAACAACATGCTTTGATCTGTCTCAGATGAGTCTGGACCCTTCAGTGACTAATTTCGAAACTTCTCAGGGTTTCTGTTCATTTGAAACAGGAGGAGCTATAAATGCTGAAGCGGAACCCGTGTCCTTTGCAGAACGGCTGATCCAGTCCTCCATGGCAGACGTCTTTCAGCATCTCTGGCCAAAACTCCTCCCTGTGTAGCACAGAGTATTTCGAATGAGTTGTAATTCTTGCTATTCCCCCTCGGCCTTGTGGCAGCTTTATCTTAATGAAGATGTGCTGTGTGCCTTTTGCAAAGCTTTTGGGCTACCTCAGGATAAAATTTTAAGTAGGAAGAATGCATTCAGTGGAATCTAAATTTTTTAAAAACCTAATTTTATTTTTAAAATGTTTTGATGTGTTTACAAAGTAAAGTAACTCTGAGACTTTCTCTCCTCGGAAGTACAGCTGTGTTTTTTCCCTGGGAAGCGCTGCCTTTCCTGACTGTGGACGAATCCGAAACCTGCCATGAGCCATTGCTTGGTCCTGTGTCCTGGAGCATCCGTAGCACCTCACCACTGAGCAAGTGTTTTATGGAAAAGGTATGCCTGTGAAACCACTGTGTCCACAAAAGTAGATACCTCAGATAAATCAGGACACAAACTACACATGTGATACAGATGCAATTTCCGAATAAAGGCTAGGGGCTTCCCACAGAGTAGGGGGCAGTCTCCCAGCTCAGCATGGAAAAGTGTCACCAGACCCAGTGAGAGTATGTCACTTTCCTTCTCTGTCTACAAAGGGAGCATGTGTCTTGATGTGACAATGGCTGGAGGTCATCCCAACCCGCTGAATTCTTTTGGAAATGGTGCTGCTGGGTGTGCAGTGTGCTCAGCAGTTCACATGGGGCAATCAGCCCAGCTACCTAGGGACATCTATGAGATATGCGTTCACAAGCTCCTGTATACAATATGGAAAGAGGAGCGACACATTACTAAGAGTTTTCCATGGACCTGCAAGTTATTGCAGCGCTGTGACAAAGTAATTTGGTGATTGCTCTCTCTGGAGACATGTTACCTCCTGGAGCTCTCAGTGGTGCATTGCTGGTGGGCAACCCAAAAAGTCTATGCTGTGAAACTGTGTGAATGGCCCTTGCAGAGGAAATAAGGTGGGGAAAGCACAACACCAGCATCTGGGAACAAAAGGTGTGCTGTGCACTCCCTGCGGTGTATCACCTTAAGTCACAGAAGACATGCCAGGGGCGATGTGTGAGTAATGCTAGAGCCTGTAATTACTAAATGCATCATCCAGGTGTAGGGAGGTGGTGAAAACCATCATGTCTAAGGTTCACACGAACCAAGTGAAGTGAGATCCAGCAGCGCTGAGCTAGGATAACTCCGTTACTGTTAATGAGACCTCTCTTCTCAGAAAGGGCAAGAAAAAGTGTGGGTAGATGCACAAATGTGGCACAGGGAACTGCCGAGCCAGAGGATCAGTTTGAAAGGATGGGGGCTGAGTCTTGACTTTGTACAATACACTCAGCACCGAGAGCCAGGATTACAGCTGAGCAAGGGCCAGGGTCAGGAGGTGATGGTCCAGAGATGACCTGATGGAAGAAGACGGAGGATGTTAAAAGATATTAGAAATGTGTCGTAAGACACTCAGACCTGGGTGACAGGTGTGGGGGCTTGTGGCCAGAAAAGGAGGCAAAGTCAAGGAGGGTGAGGCTTTGTGGTGGGGCAGGCATGGGGAAAAGAAACTAGGTTTAGTGCCTGATGGCAAGAAGGGCTGTGGTACTGATGTGATGCACATGTATAAAAGCAAATGCAATTCTGGGATATCTCAGGCAAGGTGTTTCCGGCGGAGAGAGGAAAGTCTTCATGACATTGTGCTCTGTACTGCTGAGTCCTTGTTGGGGAAATGGCCAGTTCTTCCAGTCACCCACCATTGGAGAAAGATAGGCTCATCAGGAACCGCGGCTTGGTAAGGCTCAGACAGGAAGCAGGGGGACAGAAACATGTCCTGCACTGAAGCAAAATGAGCTTGGCTTCGTTACTCCAATCAAAGGGAAACTGGGGAAATACATAGGGAATATATCAGGGGATTAAACATGAGGGAGAGGAAAGAGTTGCTCCGATCAAAGGGCAGCACAGGCACAAGAGCAAAGTGAGATAAAATAGCCATGAATAGAAGGCCATGTAAAGAAAAATGTGGTTCTTTTTTTTTCACATACATACATACATACATATGTGTGTATATATATGTACATACACACGTAGTGTTTGTGCAGCTGGATTATCATCAATTTAATCGAGGTCAAAGCCCACACGCACTCCCAGCCCTGGAATGCTAGAGTGACAGAAAGTTGGCAACAGGATTCAAGATAGTCTCACTTTTTTGTTTAGCAGAATTTTTTCATCTGTCACCAGTTAAAAACTGTTAGGAACCTACAGCAATCAGCACCATAAAGAGCTGATAGGCAAAAACAAACCTCTGGGTAAATGTTTTTTTGTTCTCTGTGGTTGAGAACAATGGTGAGAGTAGATTCAGCTGATTTCGACAGAGGCAGAGATCTGGTGCAGTGATGCTGGAAATCTTTTCTAGTTGCAACTTGCCCACAAAAGCCAAGGGAGAAGGATACACTCAGATTGCAGGGAAATGCTATGAGCAATTTGCTTGCTCTCCTCTGTGGGTTGAGTGGACTGTAAACCCTCCTTGCTGCTGCTGAAGACAGAGGCACGGGGAGAGCCGCGTCTCAGCATCTCCAAGCTGGGAGCAATGGGCAAGGCTGGATGACAAATAGCAGCACATGCAAAGGAAAAGGTTTGCCTAGAAGCAATGCACCTTTGTAGTCAGGTTTCTGTGCCCATCAGAAAAGTGTCACAAGGCACCAAAAGAGATGAAGTTGCTTGGGACATTGGCAGTTAAACCAGTGCCAAGTGATAGACTGGCACTGGTAATAAGGTAATAAGGAAAATACACAGGATGGCAACAGTCTACGCATGGTTCTCAAGCAAACTGTAAAGAGGCAGTGAAAATATATTCACCATGTTCCTAAAAGTGTAAGGACACATGTGGCAAAGGTTCTGAAGTGAGGAAATATTTGGTTTATGAAGATGAGAGCAACTTACTAATCTTAATTGTATCACCCAGGGCTAATAAGTCACCCATGAAGCTTGCAGTGAAGCAGTTTATTGACGATGACATTAACAGCATACAAATGTTTAGTCTTCTGTTGGTCATTAACTGACCCTGTGCTTAGGCTTGTAATGTAAATATCACTAGGCACATCCTGGTATCCTCCATCCATGCATCCTCCATCTGGGTGCTCCTGCTCCGTTTGCCTCAACTTTCCCAGCTCTCACCATGGACGGACACATTTCACATCGTCTTGCATTGATCAATGGGTAGGAGAGCACACAGACAAATGTCGGGAATGGTGCAGTGTGGAGTAACTTGTTGCACCATGATAATGTGCAAATGTCTCTGGGGTCGAAGAGAAGAGGGACCTTTGGTACTCATAACCAGAGGGATCTGGACAAATAACTTCTGCTCTTTTCTGTGAACCAAAAAGAATAAAACCCCACAAAGGTAAGAACAACTAGCATAGATTGATGGTGGCACTTCAAAAGTTGCATCAGTTCCAGTTGCTTGTTACTGGGCCGTGAGAGGACAAAAGGGCAACGAAACTGCAGAAGGAAATTTCCATGCAGAAGGGAAGACCTCTTTTCTAGCTTTGAGGAGCTAGTTGTGGCACTGAGGAGTTGTTTGGTGAAGAGTTACAATCAGGGCCATGCTGGAAGGCAGCCTGGTCTGGTTCAACCAAACCAACTCTTAAGAAATACCCACATCAAATTCTGCTCCCTGCTCTTGCAGTGTCATGTCCCAGGAGCTGTCTGGTCTCTGCTTGGCTCCCAGTCCTACTCCTCCTCCCAAACCCTCCAGGCTTGGGCCCAGAAATCCCATACATCGTATGGCAGGCTTAATCAATCCTGGCTCCGTGCCCCTGGCCCTAACCCAGGACCAGTCATCTGGCAGAGTACCCCAGTAGACAATGGTGATTCAGCCTTATATAAAACAGGCAGAGGCAGAGGAAGTGAATGACAGAGCATCAGGCAAGAACCGCAAATGTGAAGCTTCAGGAAATCATTAAGATTACCTCTAAGTCCCAGAATCGGCACAGAAACCCTCTGTAAAACTTACATTTCTGTAAGATGTGATTCTGCTAAACGGCTCCTTAAACTGCGAGGAGGTGCTTGGACAATAGGCAAATTACAGAAAGCAACTGTCATCCTCTGCTCGGGAGGAAGGTGGCAGCCTAGTTAGAAAGCAAAGGGCGAAGTTCTCCACTGGGGGTGAAGGCCTCTGGGCAGGTTGTCACAGGGGCAAAGGACAGTTTGCACACCAAGGACTGGATGGGAGGTGCTGCTCTCCTGTCCACCACACTCTGGAAGAGGTCTGTAGAGAAGGATTGGAGGTCCTGTGGAACACCATGTTGAAGATAAGTCAGCTGTGTGCCCTTGCAAAGATAAGTCTAACTGCATGGTGGTTGCAGCAGCAGCACAGCCAACAGCACAAGGGAAATTATTTTTTCTGTCTCTTGTGCAGTCACATCTGGAGTGCTGTGGACTGTGTTGGGGTCCCTTGTACAAACAAGAGGCTGGCAAACTAGAGAGAGCTTGGCAAAGAGCTTTGGAGCGCCTGATGTTTGGGCAGCGGCTAGGAGCTGCATTTGTTCAATATGGAGAAGAGGAGAAGGGGTGGACCTAGTTATTGTCTCACGCTGCCTAAGATGAGGTTATGAAGAAGATGAGACCAGTTACCAAAGGTGCACAGCCAAGGGGCAAGGGTTGACAGATAAAACTTACAAGAAGGGGAAATTCAACTGAGCATAAGAAAAAACTCTCCACAGTAGAGGTGGTCAAATGCTGTGACAGAGGGCAAGACATTGAGCTCAGAGGAGAAAGCACTGTTAAAAAGAAGTTTAGGAAGCCCTGCGATGTTGCACTGCTGCCCAGGCAGCAAGATGATCAGCCCTGCCCTGCGTGAGGATGCAGCCCATGGTGCTGCACTTTCAGGATGACCAGCAGGGACTCAAGGTTCTCCAAAGTGGGATGGGGACAATTGTGGACAAGAGGGGACAATGGTTTTGGTTAAAATCTCCTTCTCAGGAGTGGGCAGATCTCACAGATGATGAGTGTCAGTCATTCCTATTCACACAGAAAAAAATAGAGCTGCAAGTGGAGTGAGTAAAAACCAACAACAACACTTTATTTTAAAAGTCATTACTTGTTTCATAGGGATGCTCCTGAGATACAATAATTTGTATCGGAGAAGACTGCAGGCAAAACTCTAATATGAGGAGTGGACAAGCCCATTTTCATAGCAGGCCGCTCTACAAGAATTTTGAATATGGAAGTACCTTCTGGCAATGCAGAAGGTTTATCAGCACACACTTCCTAGGACTTTGCAGATCAGCAGGAACTTATTGGAGCACACTTGACATTCCTCTAAGTCCCAGAAATTTTTAATACCAGCAGAAATTGAAGCCAGTTTTTACAGAAAACAATTTGCACATGAATTTTACAGAAAATAATGTGCACATGAATGGCATATGGTGTTTTTCCAGGGGACAGAGGTACTGAGTGTTGCCACAAGAGCATGTAAGAAATTGTAGAACACCTTAGGGCATGTGGGTAATCCAGTATGATCTTTTCAGACAATATACTTCAGCTTGTTTGTCAAAGGTTGCAATTCTTCTTCTTCCTCAACTTTTGGAGTTCATCCATAGCCAAGCAGGCAGTTTTGTGCAGATCTTTTTAAAAGTATTAGAATAAAATGAGCAAGATGCTTGCGCCATTGTATTGCAAATTGATTGAGCCTGGTCCTCAGCTGGTGTCCTTGCTATGTGGACCAACAGCAGGTCAAGAGCTGGTCTGTGATTACCTGTGGTATCTACTGCAGATCTTGACCCCTAAAATGCAGTGGGGTGGTCTTTACTATTTTTTTTTTTCAATGTGAGCTGTACCTGCAGTTTTACTTCTTTTGAGAAGATTTATAAAAAGAACTGATAGATCAAATGCTCTATTCTTCTTCCTGGTATTTTATCTCTAAACTAGAGGGTTCTGGGAAAAAAATTATAGAGATCGTTTAATCAAAAAAGAGAAAAGAAAGAGGCAAGGAATCGATGTCAAACAGTAATATCTGCCCAGCTGAAACAGGAGAAATTTAAAGATTAATGGATCTTAAGAGCAGATCGCCTTGGTAGGCTGGCTACAGAGATGTGGAACCTAAAACACATACAAAGGGATTAAACTAAATACAGAGAAATAGTTGTTGACTTCATTATTCTAAATCTGAATTTTAAGTAGAAAAAAAGCATTGAACTGGGAGAGGGCAGATTTGGGGCGGGGGAGTGGGTGTGTGAAAGGAATAGCACCTCACACTATTACTGCACCCACCTCAAACACTTTGAGATCTTTCTGCTCTTCCCCAAGACTGAGATCCAAAATTAGCAGCTCATTTGGTTTTTCACTTACACAGGCCAAAACGAGAGAGCTTTGATTTTACAGAAACGTGTGAGTCAGGTTCTGATTTTGCAAAAGCCATGCCAAGCATCTTCTTAATGTGGTCTGCGTTTGAAAAGAACCAATATGGGAGAGGATGAATTCCGATAAATGGGGCTGGTGTTGGGTCATTTATGCTGTTTATGCTTGTGAACAATAAATGAGGCTGGTGTCCAATGAGATTGCTGGGCTGAGGATGCCTCCACGCTTTCCCCGGACCACGTGCGGTATAGACATCAGGAACAGAGGGAGGGCTGGCGAGAAAGGCAGAGCTAAGCAAATCTGGTTCAGCAGCTATGGGGATAATGTCAGCCAGATTTTTGGCTGATGTAAATCTAATGGAGCTCCATTGTCTGATGCTGGCCCTGGATTTGCAGAAAAGAACAGCTGGCTAATAGCTGAGTGGCTTGGCTTGTGCTTTCAAAGACCCTCCAGATGAAAATGGAAGTTAAGCAGGGAGTTCACCAGGCCTGAAGCACTTTGTCCCCAGGTTTGGGTTAGTTCTGCCTCCAACCCAGGCTGGACCACACCAAAACTCAGACTTCTTTGCCGCCAGACAGATACGATCCTGCCCCGGTGAGCCACCGCCTTGTCAACTCGAGGCAGGGCAAAAACACCGTGGCCCTCTCCTCCTTGTCCTGCAACGTGCGGATCTTCCATGCACTCTTCCTCCTGTAAATGAGTTTTCTAATATCTTTTGTCCCACCTCCCGCAGGGAAGGGGACATGGGGAAGGGTTTATTTATTTAGGCCGCTTTGCTGCCTGATCAGAATTACCCATCTGAGAGGGGGATTTGAATGGCACCTTATCTGGGGTCTTTCTCCCTCTCTTTAATGCTTGAAATCAGAAGCTTTGCTGCATTTTTTTTTTAATTACAATGGAAAAAGAAAGAGATTGAACAGTAAAGTTACACTAAAATTAAAAAAAAACTTTAAAAGTACAATGTGAATGAAAAATGATGGTTTTACTCTTTGCCTTAAAGTAAAATAGCTTTTATCTTCTTTCCCCCTTACAACAGCCTCCTCTACCTAGATAATGCATTTGGTTAGATTTATTTGCTCAGCCCAGAAAACTTGACACTAAGGGGATTATTTAGTTTTAGATTCGCTGTAGTCCATAGTAATAGCCAACAGGGAAAGGAATGAAGCAGCGATATTAGCAAGAAGATGGGAGGGGAGGGTGGACGGGGGAGGGGGTGGCAGGGACTGCAGCTAAGCAAAACTGCTTGCATAAACACCATTAAGAAGATTTAGACATTGCTTTTCTTATCATCAGCACTCCTGGAAGAAATAAAAAAAAAAAAAAGAGAGAGAGAGAGAGAAAGGAGAAAGGAAGAGGGACAGGCCCTGACTTGCTGTGCATGCGTTTCCATCAAGGTTCAATAGAAAAATAAAACCAGCCCAGGGTCCGTCTGCAGCAATTCTGCCGACCTCTCCAAGTTCCCCCATCACGGTCCAAAGGAGACATTGGTTCCACCTGTTAAGAGAAGGAAGGAGCAAGTCCAAAGAGGAGGAAACACACAATTTCCCCACAGAGACTTGAGCCATTTTATACATATCCATGAGAGCACATTTATTTTTCTGTAAAATGTCTGAATTTTCTTTGTGCATTACCAAGAAGTAGAATGCATGCCGCATAACAGGAGGGAGAGGTTTGTGCTAGGTAGATGTCAAACTTTAACAGTCAGAGTGGTGTCAGCCCAACTTTCGGAAACTGCGTCCTATATTTGCCGACCACAGACTCTGTGGAAGGACACAGCAGTTGCAAGGAGCACTGGCTCAGGAATAGGCAGAAGAAGACTCTGGGAAGTTTGTTGATCAAATGAAGGAAATGTGTAGGAAATCACAAGTGCTAGACATGCTTTTTGAGAGCAGGCCACTGAGCACGAATTGTCCCTTCAGAGGGCAGGTCCCCTCCTGGCCGGTGTTTGCTGGTGCCGTTCTCACAATGCGGCTCACACGCAGCCAGGGAGGGAGAGACATCCAGCCAGTGGTCTTGCCTGGGAAATTGGGGTCAAACTGCTTTTCTCTATTCCCACCATGATGGTTATTATAGCCTCTAAGTCTGTTAGAGGCTTACACATCTCAGGACAACAGATACTAAATAAAAAGGTTGTTCGTTGAACAAGGAATGAGCAAATGCTCAACCATCTGATCTTTCAGTGAGGACACCATGAGCGGGTTCAATGGCTTCCTTGTGTGAACATGATGTGTTCTAGTGAAGGGATGGGAATGGCTCATAGCCCAGGTGATGGGGTTACCCAGTCACTCAACCTCTACACAAGCACTCCCGCTGCTGCCCTCTGAGCTCTGCCACCCCAGATTATTTCCTTGCACCATTGTGAACAGTGTTACTGTCAAAAGACACTAGTCAGCAGATCTCAGCTGCTAAAGCATCCACAGGAAGGGAACGCAGATGCTATTTTAGAAGTTATAATGCTCTGAATTTTAAACTAAACATCCAACGCTGCAGAAGAGACATAAACCTTCACGCTTCAGGGCACAAAAATCTTCCTGTTACTGGGGATTAGAAGGAAAGTGTCCTTGGAGGCAGGTATTGTGGAGCTGCCAATGAGGAGGCTTCTTGCCCTTTACTCTGTGCAAGCTGGATAGAAAACATGAATTCTATTTCATGAGGAATTCTGCAGCTTTGGCCTTTATGCCACATTGGCATGAGATGGAGACCTTGCAAATTCTTCATCAGAAGAGAACATATATGTCTCAGAAAAGACACCATGTAAGAGAGAAGAGGCAACCACGTAGGAGAGAGGAAATTAAAGTTCAATTGACTAATTCATGCCACACAGAAGAAGTTGCCGTCTTCCAGGTGAACTGCTTTAATGAATGGGTGATAGGTCAACTGAATTAACTCTAGATGCAAGAATTAACTCAAAAGATGACTTCTTCACTGTTTAATCAGCTATACATCACCTTGGCTAGTAAATCGTAGTCAGCTTGTGTCTCTTCTTTTTTACCTCATTTTGAAAGGAAGCCAGTGAAGGAAAATCCATGAGCAGGGAGAAGGAAACTGAGGAGTAAAGGGGGAAGATATCTGGGGAACTGTCATTGCGGAAGGGATAGAGAAGTTCTTTAATTCTTCCACATGGGAAATAGCTCCCTCCCATGTTGATAATGCTCATAAGAACTTAACAGCTCTTGGATCAAAAAGAATGGAACATCTCCTTCCTTTAATTTCCAAATATTCCTGCTATTCTACACATCATCCCCACCCCTCCTCAGCCCTTCTATATGTATAGAAGATGCTGTGCCCTCAAAGCAGGCTTGTGACCAGTTAAGGAGAGAAAATCTGCTCCAATTCATTGGCATCCTCTGTTCTTCGCAACTTACCCTGGTCTGGTGGTGCCAGAATTATCTCAGAGAAGAGGCATTTCAGACCCAGCTTGATGAAGTCCTGTGCTTTGCCAGGTTCACAGGAAGAAAGAGGAAAGGAAGAGGGTGACCTAACTGCCCAGAGGTTGCTTGTGACTAGCACAGGCTGAGCCTTAAGGAGTAAGAGCAGTCCCGGTCCACTGGTGTTCCTCTCCCTGTGTGAGGCGGAAGAGAGCATCAGCACTATCTTAGAAAATGCCTGAATCACTTGTTTTGTTTTCCTAGAAGCATCATTTCCATCTTGCCCGTCTTGAGATTCAGCCAGCTGTTTTTCGTCCAGGAGCTTATCTCTTGCAGGCATAGTGACATTGTGTGACAGCGCCTGTTGTGTCTGCTGAGAAGACGCAAAGCTGGGGGCCAGCAGCTGACCCGTAACACAAGAGCCCCTGATCTTTGTTATCTCCTCCCAGCTCTGAGTTCTGTGCCTATGCTACAAGATTAGCTGTTCTCCCATAACATGCTATTGTGTGTGTGTGGAATGGGTTATTTCTTTTTTCTAGAGCAGCTTTTTTTCTTCCCAGCTAATCTTGCTCTTTGTTTCAAGAGTCTTTTCTCTGTTTCTCAGCACAGCTATCTTCTGCAGAGCCAGCCTTCAGAACAAAAATATCTCCGAGTGGATGATGTATTCAGCTACTTTTCACCATGACTAAAGTCTTCTGCATCTGCAGCATGAACTTTTCTCACTTGCTGTCAAGAGCTGCATCTGTTCACAATATGTAGTGGTAAACGTGTTACCTTCTCCCATAGAGGAGCGTGTATAAAAACACAAAGACCTCCTGGTCCCAGTCGGTCAGAGCCATCATTCACCTTGTCCAATCTTTTGACTGCAGCACTGGGATATGTTAGGGGTCTAATGGATCCCATTGCAACAGACCCCAGAGTGGACGTGCAAGAACACCTTTAATTTAGCAAGATTATTGAGCTGTAATATGAAAGTTTTGCTGAAGAGACAGGAACAATGCATGTCCCTGTAGTCACCAAGGGTGGAAGACACTAGGCTGGTAGGTGATAGGGGTGTCACAGTGGTTCAGAGTGGGCCACTGCAGGCAGATATTAGCTGTAGCTACAGCCACCATCCCAGCTCAGATGACAAGGACAGACTTGGATTGTAGCAGAAGGATGGGGCATCTTGCTGAAATATGAGAAATACAAGGGAGAAAAAAAGAAAATCTGTCCCGATCCACAGCCTACACAGTATATTTGCAAAACTGTCTGGTGGACCTTCTTTTGCTGTGCTGTAGGCATATACTTTGTGGGACACTTGTCCCACAAGTCAAGTGGGACACTTGTGAAGACTATCTGTGTAGTTTCCAAATGTGGGATGAAAAGATCTAGCAGATCTTGAAGGTGGGAGTCAAGTACACCTGAATATGGAAAGCTGGTTGTCTCTCAAAAATGAGGACCAACTTCTCAGAATGTGGACCCACACCTGAGTTTTCTCATACTGGTTGGTTCGCACTCAACCTAGTGCTGCAGAACAGCTGAGCTGGCTGTAGAGTTCAGCCTGGTGTTTCCTATCCTGTCTGCGTTAGAGGCAGGAGTATTTTGGATGGAGTATCTCCAGGTGGACTTGCAATCTCTTTAGTCCTTGGGCTCTCTCTGTGCAAGCGGGGCTGGGCTGATCAGTTTCATAGGTTTTTTGTATCAGGGCAGAGCTTGTCATGAGGGTGGTATCAGAGCTAATGCTGGTGTTTCATTGACTTATTTCCTCTTAGCTACAGAACAGCAGCTGGTGGAGAATTAATTTTGTGCATACATTTACAACTTAAGTGCAGTTTCACTGGAAGGTGGGAAACCTGCATTTCATAAATAAGAGAAGGAGGCACCAAAATGTGTTTTCTCTTCCTGGCCTTAGCTCTGGAGTTCTTGTCTCATCACAGTTATCCCAAAGCTGGACAGGGTCTCGCTGTGCTGAACAAACAGACAGTAAGAGAGTCGCTGCCTTCGAAAGTACTCAGCCTTCAGCTCCCTTGGTGAGGACAGGGCAGATTCGCCTGCTTCTAAATTATTCCAGTTCTGATGTTTATTTTGGGGGCATTCTTTATAGATTTCATAGTCAGATCTTTAAGCCAGGCTTGGAGCATCCTTGCTACCGAGAGAGGAAGAACTCAGATGGTCTACTTTTCCTCTGAGAAATTCCTTTTCTCCAAAGGTACTGCTTGCTGTTTCACAATTACCTGCCTCTTTTTTTTCTTAGTGAGTTGCTTCAGTTATGTTTTTCTTGATGGGCTTCAATGTGATGGCTTTCAGATACGATGAGGAATGAATGAGTTGAAAGTAGAAGATGTCAAGCAATGGGTAAATGACGAGAGGAAGGAATTTAATGCTCAGAATCACAGGAAATGAAAACCAGCTCCATTCATCTGCAAACAACAAATAACTTGCACTCCAGCAAGCAGTTTGTCTTGTATTCCGGTTCACACCTGCAGCAGGGGCAAGAAGGGAAAGTACTAAACCCCATTATCCTCAGAGTAAGAGATCAGAGGAAGGCAGAAATTAGACAATTTCCATATAGACGAAGCAGCGGAACACAATTTTGGCATGTTTCAACCATCTGCGAGAGACTTCAGAGCTCTGAAAAACGCTGTGGAAGCTGTCAGCTAGGCTATAAAATGCAGAATCTAGTTAGCCAAGAAAGGTTGTGAAGAAAGCAATGGAGAAAAGCATCAAAGGAGGAAGAAATACCCTTTGCCGGACTGGCACTGCTTTCAAATGCTGCATGCTCCCAGCACGTCAGGAATGAGAAGGCATGAGGGAGCCCTATTCAGAGTGCAGGCTCCAGCATAGGCGTGTACCGGTGCTTGTCCCCAGACTTCAGCAGGGTTCAGGGCCATGTCGTCGGCCATGCCTGGTTACAGGCACTTGACTTTACGCAGATAATCTGAGTTGGTTTAATCTATGCAGGCTGTGCCCAGGTGCTGACCCTAGCATCCTTTCTGGGGCTTTGTTTCACACCTATCTTGGCTTCTTGTGCATGTGTTTGACCTTATACACATGTAACCTTCCTGAGTTTGAGGAGGTTATGAACATATGAAGCTGAGCATCTACCACCCATCTAAAACCATTGTCTGGTTGGGTCAGGGCTGTCTTCCACCGTGTACACAGCATGTTTCTGAGCTGCGCTCTGGCAATTTGTTAACAACAAGAAGAGCAGTACCACAAGAATCACACTGATTTTTATATATTGTTTTGCACAAATATCTGTTTTACTTATGTATTTGTGAAGAACATAGATATATAGAGGAGTACAAATATACATTCCAGCTTTCAATCAGTACTGTCATGGATTTTACGGACTTCGACTGGACAAACACTCTTTCCAAAACACCTGAGTTACTCACATGAATAAGACCATCTGTGTGTGTAAATGGTTGCCATATTGGGCCATGCACACTCACCTTGTAAAACTGGAAGGTGGAAAGGAAAAACTGTCTTGAGGATGCTGCTCTAAGGATGATGAGGTATGAGTTCACTGACAACATTTCCACCTTAAAATGGTGCCAAGAAGTCTTATGGACTGGTCTCCCTGGTGCCCTAAGTATTGTACTGAGGGGTGACAGACATGGCAGAGTAGAAGACAACAGCAAGGTAGTGTTGGTCAGCGTGAAGGACAACATCTCTGCAGCCTTATGGCTATGAGCGTGGACCAGAAGTCCACTCACTGCACCCTTCTGTATAAGGTCTTTCAAGAGGAATTTTTCCTCTACAGCTCAGAGCCCACACACCTTCAGCAGAAACAAGGTGCTGCCCAGCTCCGTGGTGTGAAGAACCACCTATTTTGTCTCTGGTACACCACCTGATAGGTTCCTTCGATGCCCTCCTGAGGTCTTGTTCTGGAAGAGGCTGCCTGTCTAAGCTGCATCTGGTTCTACAGTCTTGAGTTGTATCTCCTTCAGTCACCCCCTTCCAGCTGAAAACTGCCCAGATGTGCTGATGTATTACCAGCAGAGCGGAGAAGGCTGGCATTAAAGAAGGATCACTAGATAATTTTTCAAACATATTTTTAATGATAAGGAGCAGACCAGCCGCTGCCATGTTCTCCATCTGTTACCTTGGGCAAATCATTTAAACCTTCTGTACTTCTGTGAAGTAGGGTAATAACTCTGGTCTCATCTTGGCTGTTTAGTGCCTTGGGGCACAATAGTCTTTTGCTATTTCTATGCAGAGTACCTTCTGCCACAATTATTGTCATGTAGACAACACAGTACGACAGAGCTGGGCTCTGTGGGCATTTCGGTATTTTTCCTTGGGGATCACACCTTTTGAGCAGCCTCTCTTAATCCACCTGAGTCAGGTAAGGGTTCTCTGCCATGCGAGGCTACTTCCTAAAATTGCCTTAGCAATGATAAAGAAAAAGAGGAAAAAAAATCTGTAACAAAACCCCTTTGACTTTTTGCAGCAGTAGTATTAATATTCTCAGCTATTGTTCCAGCTCTGCATATAACGTAAAGTTTAAAGGCAAAAGGGGTGGGCAGCGGGGACAGAGAAATCAAAGCAGGCCATTAGGCTGAATGGTTATCTAGGCGGCTTGCTTTAGGCACACAGTTAATCCAGACCTGGGAGAGAGCGCTGGTAGTTAAAGCCCTTTAATGGCCTAAGTCCTATGATAATTAGTCCTGCCCCGGAGGTAGCTAAGTGAGCCACTCCAGCCTGAAATGGAGCTCATCCACTGCTGAGGCCATAATCCTCTGTGCACAATGAAAGCTGAACTAATTCACTGAGTAAACACTTTCTCAGTTACTTACACGCTGTCTTCTTTCAGCCTGACACCAAATAGATTCACTTCCAAGAGCAGGAAGGAAAATAAACTTTTTTTTTCTCTTTTTTTTTTTTTCTTTTTTTTTTTCTTTTTCTTTTTCTTTTTTTTTTTTAAAGCAACTGATCTTGGTTGAAGTGCATTTGGATTTAGTATCCAGGGTATAACCTGGACAGATATAATCTCCTTTCTCCTAATATCCCACAGCAGCTCCTTTATTTTAGTCCATTACAATGGCAGAGAGGAGAAAGGCATTTCCCCATCTATCGCCTGCTCTTTTCTCCTGCCTATTTCTCTGAAAAGGTGTATGCTGGAGAAGAGCCGGAAGGCTTGTGTGACGCTCATCCAGAAATTCGTGGCTCTTTCAGTCACTGAGTTCTGTGCTCTCAGCTCACCCAAAGGCTCAAGGTGGGGAACTTGGCATGGAGGAAGAGTAAATTGAAGTACCAAGGAAGAAAACACCAAATATCTTCAATCATTGCAGATGACTCCAGCTTTTTCAACTTTTTATTCCTTTTGCTTTAACTAAGAAGCAGAAATGTACATGTCCTAGCATGTTGTCTTTTCCATGTGCCCTCTGTGTAAAGATGTGTGGTCTTCTCTGGGTACATTTCACACTCATGTCTTCTTTACAGCTCTGCCCAGCGCTATCCTGCTTTTGGACCCACCTGCAAGACCCAGCTGTCAGAGCCCTCCATATTCCACCAAAAGCTGGGGAAGGGAACCAAGCAGGGAGCAGGGGTGCTCGTGGCTCTGTGCACAGGAACACGCACTGTCCCTCTGCGTAAGTCTTGGGGTCTCCTGCCCTGCAACAACACACTGAGAGCACCAATGCTGAAAGTATCCCTGGTCCATTAGCCCCAGGAATTGTCCCCTCTGATGCCTGCAGTCCCAAGTGTTTGGAGAGAAGGGAGATGAAGACCTATAAGGATGAACAGTCCTCTGGCTTGCCAAATCACTATCACCCCATGAGTTATGATCAGTGCGCATGGGACAAAAGAAAGAGGGGTCTTGCATGACACAGGTTGGGTAGTGAAGTTCATAGTGTTATCATCTTCGTTCCTCTCACAACTTGTCCTATCTCCCTTGAAGCCCCAGATCCTGGAGTCACATGAATACACCAGACTCAACACCATCTACCCCTTGGATGAGCTATTGATGCTGTCAGTATTCAAAGGCAAGTGAGAGAAATCCCACCCAAAAAAAGATCTGTAGTGTCTTTAAAGCAAAGGACACTGTTTGGGGGTTTGATATGTGTCTGGCACCACCTCTTTGCAAGTTTTTGTCAAGACAGAGCTGCAAATGATTGTTTTTGTGATTCGCTCTCCACCCCTGAAAAGGCTCCCTTGGGTGCTGTCTGGAGATCTTCCACCCCAGTAGCCGGGATTTGTCCGACTCTTGGGAAACTGAAAGCATCTTTTCCTGGGCCAAGCAAAAATGCATTGTGTGTGTGTTTTTTTTCTCTACACAGGGACCTCCATATTTGTGCAGGAAAGATTTCACTTGGTTTTTCTTCCAAAATCCCTCTCTGCCCAAAGAGGGATTTTTGATGGTACTTGCTGGCCTTCAATGGTATAGAGGAAAAGGCAGAGACAATTGTGTCTTGCCTTGATAAAAGAAGAAAAAAATCAAATCCTGATCTAATCTTGTGCTTCCAAAAAGGAAAAACAGACATAAAAGGCTCTGCCAAACAGAAGAGTCTCATAATCAAAGGAGAAAAACATGAAGCTTTGTTTGTTTATTGGATAGTAAAATGCACCAAAGTTTTTATCAGCTAGAATCTGGCTCAGGAAAAGAAGTCTCAGCAAAAAATATAATGAAAGATTTCACTGGTGCTCTCTGTGGTCTACCAGCAATACTAGTTTTATGACGACCAAGTCATGGCTCGCAAGCTGGTGAGAACAGGCCAGCAAAGAAGTGGAAAGGGGTTCAGCCCACTCTTCGGGGTGTGCGAGGCAGCCCAGTGGTGGGGTTCATCACTTACTGATGACTGGGTTTGCTGGCTGGTCGCTCTCCATGTGGATGATGGAGGAGAGCAAGCCAGACAGCTTTCCTTCTTTGCTCCCAGACCATCAGGGAAGCATCTCCTTCTTTTAGGATTCCAGCCCCTAAGAAAACATGGAAGACCAGTACTAGGTGGAAGACCCCAGGACCTGAAAGCAGAGATTGCTCCTCTCTCTCATCTACACAGAGGTGGACAACCCTGGCTCTCTGACTTAGCTCACCTTGTGAGGCATGAGGTGCTGAGTTGGTCATTCCTTGGGTACCTTGAGAGCAGCCACGGGGTCCAGCCTGGTCCTCAGTAAAGAGGAGACAGGCAGAGAACAGAAAAAAATGCTCTCTGAACCTCTTCAACTGAATGGTGATAGAGGCAAGGCATGCAGGCCTCTTTTATGAATGCTCTTACAGCACGAAACATGTTGGTGAATGGTATTACTAATGTTGCTTGGAGCTAGGAGAAAAAAAATCATTCTGAAGTGTGTGTTCAGAGAGTTTTGGTTTTTTTTCTTATGTAGAGAAAATAGCAACAAAATTGGGAAAAAAGCGAAAAAAAACCCCATACTCTGTCTGCATCAGCAGCTGCTTCTGTCTCCAGGCTCTATGGCAATGAAACTTCAACCCACCCATTCAGCAGTCCATTATCACTTCCCTCCTTCCATTATTCCCCTTCAACCTTATCAGACGTAAGCATCATCTCAGACGCTCCAACTGGAGCCTTGTAATTGTCCCTGGTTAGAGCTCGATAGCACCTTGAACCGCCACAGTAATCTCTGCTTCGGAAAAAAAAGAGTCTCTGCAGGGAGATGATGCTAGAATTTGCCTGTGGCTATGCAGGATCTTTAATAGCTAACTCTTTTCTCTCTCCCTGTCTTACGCACACACATACACTGGCAGATAAATGGGAAAATTCTCATTTATTTATTTATTTATTTATCCTCAGCCTTTTTAGACTGGCTGTTAGGCAGTCATCGCAATGTTTATTACAGAGTTTGCAATATTATTATTATTATTAGCTCCTGAGGGCAAATGGTGGAAGAGGTGGGTGGAGAAACCATAATAATATTACACAGAAGTTGTCCCTGGGGGAGGGAAATAGAAATGGCATTTTCTTGGGCATCTTAGCGTGAAGAAGGAAGCTGGACTCCAAGAGTCTGACTCTTTCTCCTTGCATGTAGGCAAGGTTTAGGCCAGGGCACATGGGTGCCAAGTGTGTCTTAATTTTTATTTATTTTATTCTGGAAAAGGAATGAAAGCAAAAGATGCAAAGTCCAGTTCAAAGAGCAGGTGAGGAGAATCTTGGCATTGCTTTGCAATCCAAGTCCCACCAGTGCCTGTAAGATAGCCCCAGCTCATAGCCTAGCCAGCACAAAAAAAAAAGTCAGAAGAGACGAAAACATGCTCTCATGGACTAAACTCTCTCTTCAGTGAATACCTACCTCAGGAGACTGAAGATGCAGTGGTGGTGGGGGGTTATTGCGTAAATTGATTTTTTCTTTCCAATAAACAAGATCAAGCTTTCTGGTGATGTGTGCCTCCTCCACTGACCTTCTCTAGATTCTCATGTTCCTGTCCCAAAATTGACTCTCTGGCTGCATTTTTCAGCGTTCTGTTTACAAAATGCCATCTGAAAATTGCTGCCCATCATTTAATTGCAGACCTTACACTTGGATGCCCGTATCTGTGAGTCTGCATGAACTCTTCATTGTTATCTGGCCTTTTATTCCTCATATTTACACCTGTTAGAAAACCCTTGCTACTTTTTTTCTTTAAATGTGATTGCAAAGGGGAAAATGAATTAGTGCCAGTTATTGTCTTATGAAGTATATCTGGAAGACGGAGGGGTTCAAAAAAAAAAGAAAAAAGATAATTCATTGAATTACGAAGGTGCTTTTGCGCGTTTTAACATTAGATGTTGTGGGCAAGTTATTTTTCCTCTGCGTCCCTCCAGAACATTATGGAAGATGGGAGTTTGCATCATTAGCAACGATTTGCAAGGGAAAGAGTTGAATTGAAACTGACTGTTTATTTTTTGAATCTGGTACAGAGGTCCACCACCTCAGAGAATCTAAATGATGCTTTAAAAATGCTATATAACAAATTATCCACAGGCAGATATTACATCCTTTTTCTTTCCTCTTCAAGCAGGGCCCATTGAGCCACAATGGAGGCACCACAAAAATAGATCCGTTGGACTGTTTCCAATGCCTTGATAAGAGCACAAGACAGTAAGTTGTCATTACTTTGGTGCTAAGTCCGTTCCAGGAGGTGGGATAGAGGAGCGCTGCGTCATGGAGAGGAAGGATGTGAATCACAGCACTTCTGAGGATGTGCCACAACCTGTCGGACGGGGGAATGCACGTTCCTAAGTACATCCCCTCCTTGGGTAACTGCCTTCCTCTGGTTAAGGATCTTAAGTTTAAAAATATTTCCATTGCAGCCATGGTAGTCGTGTCCCTCCTCCTGGTGTTGTGTTCTCATGGATGGCAGCAATGGCCATCTTGCGGTCATCTCCCCTGGGCACAGGGGTTGGTGACAGTGGTAGGACTCATACCAGTCCCTGTCATATTCTACAGCCTAGCTAGAGGTTAGGCTCTGTCAGAGCTAGAAAAGCCAACTGAGATTTACAGATCCGAGTTTTGCATTCCAATACAAGAGCTGGATCTATACAGCTGATCATAAAGGTGACAGGACCTCAGAGTCTTGGGACATAAATCAGCCTCTTGTATTCCTAATGCAAAGAAAAGATTTGTAAATGAACACCTTCTTTTTTTTTTTTTTTTTTTTTTTTTGCTTAGAACTTATTGTCATGACTTGTGACTATGTTTTAGGATTTGTAAATCTGTTTTAGGATTTGTAAATCTATTTCCTGACTTCTAAGCCAATCGAATGTTTCAGAAGTCAGTCAGAGAGTTAAATCTGATGTGAAAAGTCATGGTTTGTAAATCAAACTGCAGTTCTTAGGTTAGCTGAGAGGATTTATGAATCTGGATAGAGATATCTAAATCTGGTTTATAAAAGCACTGATTTATAAATAAAACCCCAAAGAACACCTCGGCTCCTGGCAGGTGATGAGTCAGGAGGTGCAAAATGACCATGACATGGACACCCAGTGCTGTCTACTGCAGGGACCCCAGACCATCCATCAGCAATCCCAGATTTACTCTTCACTAAGAAAATAAAAGCTCCAGGCCTCTGTATCACACCCAGTATAACGGCGAGGCATTTGGGTGCTGGCCATCAAAGAGAGAAGTTGTTCTCCAGACCTAGGTGAGGCCACCAGGACCACCTCGCGGGCACAGGGGTGAGTACCACCGCCTCCCCACGCTAGCATAGAAAGCCCTACATCCTCCTTACTGGCCCCTTAGCACCCCGATTTCCACCAAGACCAGGGGTGACTGTTTGTGAAATGCTGTGCAGCTTCAAAAGTTTTATGATATAAAAGTGTCTCTTATGTAAAAAAAGAGAAAAAAAGGTGGGGGGGGAAATCAAATTTCTACAGTTCTGAAACTTTTTTTTAAAGCATTTAAATTTTAAGCTGGGGATTTATAAATGGGCTATTAAAGTTTAAGAGTTTCATTATAGTTTTTTTTAAAATCATAATTACTTTAGGTAGGGGAGGAGGGATAGATCTACTTTATTCCTAGTGGAAACTATACATATATATGAAGTATCTATATAAAAGCTGGAACTGAGCTTATATTAATACAGTTTAACTGATATTCAATAACTTCACCCTCCCTTTTTCCTATTGTCCATATTTAAGTACTTCAAAAAGAATTCTAATCAAGTGGAAATTAATAGGGGAGGAAAGACTGGGGTAGCAGGAGAGGGCTCTAATCCCACTCTCTCTTAATATTTCAAAGTCTCTTTTATTTTCCTAATAAAAAAAGAGAGAGTGAGAGGGAGAAAGTGGAATTAATCCAGTGCTCTGAACTGTCCTCTCGTCTTACTGATTTAAATAAAATCCAAGAGCACATCACACCAGAAGGCCATTCCTGGACACGTGTCAGGGTGGGCTCTCACGTCCCAACTTTCCCTCCCTGCCTTCCCCAGGAGGTGGTCGCCCTCCCCACTCCCCAGTGGCAGGTTGGGCATGACACCCAAAACCACCAAGGGGCTTCTCATCTTCCTGAGGGCTTCGGGGTGTCCTCCAGCCCCTCTCTGCCCTGCCATGAGGACAGGCTCATCATCCTGGTAGGATTTGGTGTGAGGTGCAGTGGAGCCTAGGTACATGCAGACCCCTCTATGACCCAGCTCATCTCTTGCACCCAAAGGTCTTGTACCCATGGGCACCCTCCCTGTAGGACCCAGTGGTAATGCTGGAGCAACACTGGGGTTAGGTCAGGACAGGGCTGAGCGTGCACTGGAGGGGATGAAAACTCATGATGGATCTTTCCATGGAAAAGGCAGAGCAAACCAAGTGTTCTGCATCGGTTTGCCTTGATTTCTCTGTTGCTGGTGCATTCAGCTGCTCGCTGAGGATGGAGGAGCAAACCCTCTGCCAACATCAGCCTGCACGGTTCCTCCTTGCAGCCCACGTGCTCCAGAGCGAAGTGTCTGGATTTAAAACAGGCGTCCCATCTGGCATAGGGTATGCTCAGCCTTTAAAGTTATTTAAGCATTAAGTATCTTGCAAAAACTGAAGGCAGACTTGTTAAATTGCCACAGAGCAGAGGAACATCATGTTTTAAAAGGAGCAGTAAATAACCATTTTATTAACTGAGCAGCGCACACTAGATGGCATACCACTCCTTGCGTACTGCTCCTGTGTTATATTGTTGTTATTATATTTGTGTTAAACAGCATCCAAATTTGGACAGTATTTTCCTATCGCAGGCATAGACCCCATCCTGTTGCACTCGAGTGGGTGTGTGCCAGACCAGCGCATGCCCGAAATCAAAGCTCAGCCTGGCAGAGGTGACAAACCTCTCTTGAACTGAGGGTAGGAGCAGCCTGTTTTTCTGAGCTTGATTTTTCTCCTTCCTTGATGCCACACACAGGGTGATCCAATCTCACTCCTTGAGAGTCCTTTCCTTCCTCCTGCTTTGCTTTAGAGGTGCTTTAGAGGTCACTGTGAGAGCTTATGGCTCTGCTAGTGAGAAGGAGCTGTTGGGACCAGGTGCATCCTGGCAGTCGCAACAGATCACAGTCGTAGCAACATGGTGAGATAGCAGGGTCCTCCTTTGAGAAGATACCTTGGAAAGCTTCCATTCCAGATGACCGATCTGCTTAACTGACAGGCATTTCAACAAAGCATTTCCCCAAACACTTTATGGGGGATTTTTTTTTTTTTTAAGTTTTCTGTTGGAAAAAAGCTGTCTTCTAGATTTCCCAATCTCATTATGCAGGAAGAAACATTCATTATATACGATATTAAGCTTCAAGGATTAATGTGGTATATACGATGATGACCGTGCAGTCTTATTTTACTTTTTAAACTGCAGAACAATTAATAACTTGTTTAAGGAGTATACAGATCTGGGCAAGAGTCTTCATTCAACTACTCCAGAATTTAACAGAAAAGCAGAAGAGTCAAAAAAAAGACCTATGGTTTCAAAGCATTTCAAGACAAATGATGGCACCAAGAAACAGTCATACTAGAGCAGATATGAATTAAGGTGACAAGGATAAAGAATTTTCTGTGTGTTTCTAAGCCTTTAGTTTTTTACGAATTCAGTCAGCAAAACAAAAAAGAAAATGATACCTACTCCAAACCCACCAAGGACAAGAAGTTTGAAATAATGTTGTATTTCTGTCTGCAATATCTTCCTGTGCCTGGGTGGAAACGCGTGCTGCCTCTGCTCAGAGCTAATATCCAGTTATTACCTAAAGTGACCCAGCTGGGCACTCAGGGGAGGGAAATCATACCCAAGGCATTGGTAAGAAATATAAGCATTGGGCTGAAAATAATAAAATATATTCAAATTCATAAGGATTTTACTAACAGCACATCTAGAAGAAAATTATTGCAGAGCCTGTTTATTTTATGAGAGCGAGAAACAGTGGGACCACGATGCAAGACCCGGGTGGAGCTGAGGGTGAGCAGCCAAAGGGACCAGAAGTTAATGCCCATCACACAGCAGCAAACAGACCTGAAAACAAAATGCTATTGCAGAGAAAGGGAAGATGAGGCTGAGTTGGTCGGGCTGCCAGCCACCTTCACCATGGGAGGGACGGGGACAGCCCAGGGAGAAGAATGCAGTCTGATCCCCTTTCTCATTCTGCTCTGCACCCACCTCCTGCAGTGGATGTCAGGGCAATTCTTTAATGGAAAAGTCGGTTACTGAAAAAGTTTGAGTATTTTTGTTGTTGTGGGTTTTTTGTTTGGTTTTTTTTTTTGTTTGTTTGTTTGGTTGGGTTTTTTTTTTTGTTTTTTTTTTGTGCAGTCCTTGCACTGCAGAGGGAACAGCATGTGAACAGCAGCCCTTGGACTCCTCTCCTGCAATGGGATCCACCTCCTCCTTAAGGTCTTGTCTTCTTCCATCGACCACATCGACTTGTCCCAACTTCAGATGTGACGCCCAACCTCAGGTGACACGAAAGCCATCTGCCAAGCACAGCCCTTCAGATCAGAATTTTTCAGCTCTTCCTGGTTTGTGGCAAAGCCCCAGCTCTGCCGAAAAGAAAACATCAAAGATGTCAGGATTTCCCAGAAGATCAGAATTCCAGCTCCCAGGCAGTTGTTGCTACCCTAAAGAGGCTGAGATCTGAATGAGAAAAAGCGAGAAAGCACATCATCTTTATTTTACAATTTTACCTCATTTGTGCTGTGTCCTTTAACACATTGCGTTTTTTCATTCCCTGACCAGATGGTCCGTACTTGCTTACAAAATAAAATGAGTCCTCCTCATCTTCCCAAGGAATTTACTCCTTTTGGTCACTGCTCAGCAAAAACATTGCCCAAATTATTTAAAAGTCAGCTGGGAGAGCATTTCCAGAGCAGAGACTTTCTCCCCAGGATACAGGCAGGTGGTAGGGGCGCTGTTTCTTTTGTGGCAACGCTCTCACAAATAAAATCTGACCCAGCCAGTTACCCACCAGCAAATGAATAAAAGATCTTGCCAACAGAATGGTGACGTGGCACAGCCTGTTTGCAGAAAGGCTTTGGATACAGTCTTCCCATGTTTGCATAATGTCTGGTCTCAGCATTTCTAGGACAAGTTTTACCAGCGTATCTCGGCTCTGTTTAGTTGCTGTTCTCGGAGGAAAAGGCTTATCGCTGCCTGAGCCAGAAGGTGTAAGCGATTCTGGTACATAGCACTTAGCCAGGGTGGGCTGGGTCCCACAACTGGAGTCAGAGATGCACCTTTTCTGTTTACACATGTGCACATATGTACACCCACGCACATGCAAACGCGTGGACATCTTGCACACACAAACAAATATTCATTTGCTCAAAGGCTCATCTCAACACAAACCAATTTGAACCTGGAGAAAAGGCTGCTACGTTACTGTAGGAATGAAAGATAAAGTGGTGGGAATACAATAACCCATAAAACTCAGCAAATCCTCCAGTTAGAATATAATTTTACTGAAGAGAGGGGGGAAAATAGCTTTTCTCTCAAAGAAAAGGTGGTTTAAAATTAAAATTCATTAAAGAAGGCTAGCTGACACATTTTTGTATTCTTTGAAGAAGTATATCTGTTTCATTTAATGCACTGTCCAATTAAAAAGAAGTGGTCCCTTATTACAGATATGATTTATTCTCTGATAAACCACTGATTTATGGCTCACTGGGGTGTATATTTAATACCGTCAAAAAAAAAATGAAAGGACACCCAAAACTATCTGCAGTGCTACAGTGACTCAGTCTGAAAAGGATCTGAGGAAGCAAAGACCCCTGGGAGTTAAATGTAATCTTTGCCTGGGATAAAAGTGCAGAGAACTGCTGATCTTCGCAAAAGGACCCTTCGCTGGTAGCCCCAGCCACCCTGCACACACACACACGCACATGCACACTCTTCCTCTCCTCCTCCTCCTCTTCCCGCACCCCAACCAAGGAGCAGGGCATGGGCTGCCACGGGAAAGCACGGGCTTTAAACAGAAAAAAAAAAAAAAGTGTTATTGTTGGAGTTTCCCTCTCAAATTTTGAACACCAGCAAAGTGCTGCCTCTTGGTACCTGCAGGGAATAAGAATTAATTTGTTAATCTGTAATTTAGAAAAATAGTTGTGATTTTTTTTTTTAGGTAGCTGATGAATCCCATCTATGGTTTTTAAAGTGTTTTTTTTCCAAATTGTAAACCTCATTTTGTAGATGGAGAAACAAGGGTCCAGAGCACAAAGACAGTGCTCTGCTGTCGTTGCCAGCACAGTTAGCAGCAGCCTTGAGAAGGGGCAGCAGGGTTTCTCCATAGGTGGTACCCAGGCTGCAAGTGAGATCTGGCTTCGAGCTTCTAGGTCCTACTTTACAGTAACCCAAAAAAGAGGAGGTGCGGAGCAGGGCTCATCCTCTCTCAGAGCAAGCATCTGACAGAGTAATCTGTAATTGGGATTTTGCCTCTTCAGAAAGAGCAGAGGTCCTGTTTGCACAGTTTCTTCCTTGCCACTGGGAAAAGCAACGACGTGCTTTCAAGAAAATGACAGCTGAAGGCATTTGGTTGTTGCCCAGCCCCATAATTAATGATAACACGTGAACCTCCACAGGGGTAGGTACTAGCATGAGGTCCCCTGTTTTGATGTCCGTGCAACGGAGGATTTCTGTGTGAAAACTCCACCTCATTTGTTTGATGAACAGAGTTGGAACTGATGAAAAGTTATAGACAGGGCAATGTATCTCTTTGTTTCTCACTTCTCCCCACATATATCTGCCCTCACCCAGAAAATCTCTACTGGTGCAAAAGTAAAGGTGTGTTATATTTTCTTTAGCACAGCACACCAAAACTGTCTGTTTTCTTACAGCTAGCACATGAGCTTGGATCAAGGATCATAAATTCAAGATAAAGAACTATCTTGTAAATAGAAAGAAAGCTCTAGGAGTGATTTGCCTCTATCTGCTTCTCATGTGTTCTTGTAAAATCTGGTTTAAAAATAAAGTGATGGCATTTTAATTATCTTGAAAACGTTTATCTGAACTATCTTTCTTCCCAGGTAGGGGAAAATGAGCTTAAATCCAGGCAACAACGCCATACCACATGGCAATGCCATACTCAGGGACATCCTCCACTGAAAGCAGAGGTGTGTGTTGGTGAAAACATGTCTTGGGATGGCACCCACGCTGCCGATGTTGGCAAAGAGACATAGCAGTCCCAGGTTCTTCTAAGACTTTCAGATACATTTGGAGCCGGCTGATAAATATGGGCACATTGGCCAAATGTCCGCACTTTCACTGCTGTGGAGGCGGAAGGAGCCTTTGCAGACATCCTGCTCCACCTGAGGTCTTCTTGCTCCCTGGAGAGCTAAACTACCTCATCACGACCTTCTGAAGGAGGCTGTCCTCCTCCCTCACCTCCGCCCCAGCTAGCAGCAGGTTTGAGCAGGGAGGACAGGCCTCCATGGCGTCTCCCGAAGTGATTCACCACACAGAGCATCCTGCATCAAGCCGAGAAGTGTTAACTGGTTTTTCCAGATACCATCAAATACATTTAAACAAGCCTGATGCTTGAATGCTTTTTGCATCGGGTGTGTTATACATAAAATATGTTGAGTCAGTGATAGCGCCCTTATCTAAAGACAGAAGCCAGCAAAATTTCAGCTGGTGCACTTTGTCAGATTGTTCCTTGACACAGACAGCCTGCAGCTGGCTGTGACAAGCAGGTGATCGCATCTGGCTCGCGGGAGAGGAGGCATTGGCGTTCCCCGACACTGTTTGCTCTCCCCAGCCACTCTGTCTCGTAAATGAATGGGAGAGGAAGGAGCACGCCTGGGTGGGCGTCACGGGCCAGGAGCATTTTGGCAAGACTGAGGCTGTGCAACTTTGCTCTGAAGAGAGGCTTGGGATGGAGCTTTGGGTCTCTAAGGAAGAATTACAACCCTCGACGTTGCTGCAGTTGTGTGAAGCTCTGCCATCCCTGGTGACTTTCTCACCACTGGAAGCTGCTGGCTATGGGCATTACCATGAAGACTTTGTCTTGGGCACCGGAGGTCCTGGGCAGGGAATTGGTCTTCTCCAGTCTCTGCTGGGCGGGAATTGCATCTCCCTTCCAGCAATGTCCCTCACAAATCAGCAGTCCCCGCAGAAGACCCTAAATCCTCCTCAAGTGCCAACAGCTCAATGGCTCCAGCAAAGGCATAGCTCCTTCACCTGCAAATGCATTTTTGGCCCTGCCTACAGTTCATCCACAGGACCTTAGGTTTTGCTGGGTCTGAACTGACTTCCCCAGGGAGTAGAAGAGCATCTGGGGGCATGAAAGACCCACACAACCAGCCTCTGCTTTTTTTTTTTTTTTTGTGGAGGTGGATCCCCCCATCTCAGTGTTGAAACAAAGGTTTGAGACATAAGTCTTGTACCTTGGGTCATTTCCACTTTACAGCCAGTTTTGTGCGTGACCATGGCAAAGTCCTGCAGCCTCCTCATCCCATCCCTCTCGATTTCCCTGCAGCACCTGGGGAGTGACAACACTGCTTGCCTCAGAGGGGTGCTGCAGAGATAAATACAGTGATGCACCCAGAAATAATGAGAAGGGAAGCAGATAAGCACCGGGACTAGAGAACATAGGCAGAGGAATTATCTGAAGGCAGAAGAGGGATTATCACTCTGGAATGAGTCCATCTTTGCTGAATAGGGGACTATTTGACACCATCAAAGTCTCTCCTTGCTGCACCCTTGGCCCCAGCACACAGTCCGCGCATCCACCCATCTGTCTGGGAGCCTCTCACTGATGTGAGATAGAGCAATAGGTTACATGGGCTTCTCTCAGCCCCTTTCACCTGGGGAAAGGGTAGGAAGCCATCCAAAGAAAGGTGACTGGGCTGCCTTTACCACCACGAAAGAAGCCTTGCTATGGAACTCCATAAAGGGCCAAGAACTTGCTCTTCATCTCCTCCCCCCTCTCGCCTTCTCCCACCTCAGAAAGTAATCTCATCCTTTCGTCACATATTATTGAAATCCCAGCTCTTAAAAAAAAAACTCTCATTTTTTGCCCAGACTGAGAGCATGTCATTCGGAAGTGATGTGCAAGGCAGGAGATAACCAGGTAGAACTCAGCGATTCGCCACAGAAAATGGCTCCATGTATGGTTGTAATGCTATCAGAGTCCGTCCCTCAATAGCTCTTTACCGCTCCCGAGCTCAGAATCTGCTGATTCAAGAACTTTGCCTGCGTGGGCAGAGGAGGAGGGGACAGGGCTGGGGGGAGATGAGGAGGTATATAAAAATAGAGCATTTGCGGTCCGGACAGAACACATAATAATGCAAAGGCTCTGCTTTCTTCCCTTTAAATTTTTTTTTTTTGGTGATGTGGGAGAAGTGGCGCATGGTCCCCCCTGCTCACTCTCTCATTCTGTGTCCTCATTTCATGCTTTAGTTGTGCTGATTGGGAGGGCTGAATCCCCTCGGCTAACTGCTTAGTGCCAGACAGTCGCACTCCCATCTGAAATTGAGAGAGGTTAGAGGCTAACTCCGTGCAGACAGGGGATTTTGCAGAGGCAAATGGGGTCTCTGAGGGGAGGCAGCCGCCTGAGTCTTTGGACTAGGAGGTCTCCTGTCGCTGAGGAGTTTGGAGCTAAACGCCCCACACAGTTCTCATTTAACTAGAAATATTATGTCTGTGCGTGTGAAGCAAAAAATGTCTCTCTCTGTTCTGCCTTTCTTTCAGATGTGGTGGTGCACGGGTCTTTTGGACGTACACAGAGAAGGAAATAAACCCCAGCTATGGTCTGCCCAGCAGGTACGAGGTGGGATAGAGACAGACAAGCCTACATAGCTGAGCCCCACCAGCAACTCTGACATCTTCCTGGACTCTAGCCTTGACTCTCTTCTTTTAACCTGGGATGTGAGTTAGGGCATCCAAAACATTTTGGATGGTGTTGTAAATGAGTGTACTGCAATATCAAACCATACTTTTTGTAAATCAGGGGACCTGTGGCATAGGAAACTTGGCCTAACTGCATAGCCACTGTTTGGCAGTAGTAAATGGGGCATAGTCACCTTCTAAGCAGAGAATTCATAATTTTGGCAGGGGACTGTTAATTTGCATCACAGAGCCATCAACTGGAAACCACTGCAGGCTTCTCCCATCCAGTTCCTGTGTATGGTCTGGTGTGGAGGGACCAGTGATGCTGACCAGCCACCTCAGCAGTTGGCCAGCCTCCCGCCTCGTGCACATTGTCAGGCTGGGGATGTTTGACCACCAAATGAACCAACCGTATCCTAGCTGAAGAGAGCGCAAATGGGTGTGACTGATCAAAACTCATTTTTTGACCTTACAGTGGCCTTCCAATAACTAAAGGGGGCTTAGAAGAAAGACAAGGAGAAACTTTTTAGCAGGGCCTGTTGTGATAGGACAAGGGGTAATGTTTTTAAAATAGAAGGAGGTAGATTCAGACTGAAAGAAAGGAAAAATTTTTTTGCAGTGAGATGCTGGAACACTGGCACAGGTTGCCCAGAGAGGTGGTGGATGTCCCATCCCTGGAAACATTCCAGGCCAGGTTGGACAGGGCTCTGAGCAACCTGATCTGGTTGGAGATGTCCCTGCTCCTTGCAGGGGGGTTGGACTGGATGGGCTTTAAAGGTCCTTTCCAGCTCAAACCATTCTATGATTCTACGACTCTATGATCAGAGAAGCCTTTTTCCTCTCTGGCAGATCCCATGCTGGGTGTTTTTTGATGAAGTGCATGACTGCAGGGTCAGGCAGCCACTTGCTGTTTTGCCTGCTGTCCTCTGCACCCACGTATCCACCATCACCCCTGTGTAGCTGGGGGATTTCACGCCCATCCACCCTTCCCATCTGAGGTGAACTGGCAGCCAGACTTGGCCTTAAGTTTCCTGTCAATTTTCTAGTCCTCATAAATTTAGGAGCTGTCAGCAAAGTAAAGGAGGATCACAATACCATACATGGAGAACTGCATAATCTTGAAGACGAGAGTAAAGGAAATGGGATGAAATTTAAGACTACTAAATGCAAGGTCATGCACTTGGGGATTAACAAGAAATTCTGCTCTAAACTGGGAGCTCATCAGTTGGAAACGAGAGAGGAGCAAAAAGATGTGAGTGTATTAGTTAACCAGAGGATGTCTATGAGCCACCAATGAGTCATACTACGAAAAAAAGCAAGGGTCCTAGTTTCTCTCAGGTGAAGCATTCCCAGTTCAGACCAGTGACACTGCAGTAGTGTCCTGTGTGTCATGGGCAAGATTTCACCTGGGACATACTCTGCATGGAAGAGGTTGTCCAAGCCGCAGAGAATAAGCTGGAGAACGGGCAGGGGATCAGAGAGGTGGTGTTAGGAGAGGATTTAACAGGCTCTTGGTTTGTCTAACAAATAACTTGTTGAACTGTCTGACAAAAAAAATATGAATGCTTTTCCTTAGAGGCAAATGGAAAGGCTAAAAGACACATGGTGCCAGAGCAAATGAAAATAGCAGGAAGCACTGTATTTCAGAAATTGCAAATATATCTGTAGTATCAAAGCAGTGAAATTGTGGAATGTAACCCACTCTGCCTGTCTTCAATGAGAGAGGTGCACCTCCAAGTGCAGCATCCCAGATGAGATCCTTGGCCACGGGTGGCCACCTGAGTGACCATAGTCCTCTGAGCCTGTGATAATCTTGTGGGAGATGTCATGGAGCCAACAGCAACCTCTGAAACAGGGGCACAAGAGTGACCAGGTGAGGAAGGGGTACCAGAAACCCCCTCCAGATCAGAAAGTGGGTACCAGAAGCCCTGTCCAGATTGGAGACACCTCCTAAGACATGGAGCTTTTCTCAGCAGCAGGCAGACAGACAGCTTTCCATCAGTGTTTTCCAAAGCTAGTGTGGTCGAGGTGGGAGCTGGCCTCCCCAGCCAGGAAAGCTGCTTTCCCTTTGTGTTTATCCAGTTCCAATAAATGAATCTGAACAGAAAACAGAGGGGCTGCAAGCAGTACCTGTGAGGATATTTTCACAGTTGCATTGCTTTTTTACCTCTTTCCAGTGGGGTTAAAACCTCAGTTGAGGACACATGGAGGATTTTTTTCAGGCTGTAGCAAAGCCTTTTGCTGTGTACTTGTGTGTACACACGCACAGGTCCCTGTCACGGGCTGTTGCCTTCTCCTAGCCTGCATGGGTGTCCCGGTCTGGGGCCTCCCACCATATGGCACTTCACACACTCTGCTGCTGCCTTCACAAGGTGCCACGGGGGATTTAGTGGAAGGGCCTTGGAATAAAATGCACACTGGAAACAGGTTTATACTGTGTATTTACTAGCACAGGAGCAATGTTTCAAGCTGTGCTAAGGGGGTTTTGTCATCCTCTTTAGTAGTTCTCACTACATAAAGCTTCGCCTCTTTCCCTTCACTGCCCTTTTGCATTGCTTTTCCCCTCAATGATCACATCCTTTTTGCTACCTCCCAAGCCTATTCAAAACCTTACTAGGCATTGCCTGTGCTGTTTTGACCCATCCCTTGTTTTAACCAGTTTCCCAAATGTGCTGAGTAGCACTTGACCCTGTGCAGTCCTGTCACAACCTCTGCCAGTCTGAGAGCATTGAACTTCTGGCTGGTCTACACAGAGGGTTTTGCACCTGCAGTCAGCTGTGAGGATAAGACAGGAGAGAAGAAATACTAGATGACAGTAGCATAACTTTTTTTTTAAATCACAATGGTATTAGTTATATGTACAAGCCATGGTTCATGGTCTGTGGTCAGCCGGGATGGAGCGGCAGCATCCAACCCTAAACCACCCACGTGCTTCTTTAGACCTGCTGGGGAGTCCCCTGGCCACAGTGCTGAGGTCCCAAACCGAGGTAAAAGAGCTGCCAGAGTTGAGTTTGAAGCCCAAAACAAAGGCCTTCCGGACTCCTTCTGAAGTAGTATTTTTGTGCCCTCTTAAGTAACTTCAGCTAGTCGTCTCCCTTTTTTTTCACAGCCAAAAAAGTCCTGCCAAGAAGAAACTCTTCAGGGTCTGCTCACATTCCAGCAACACTCTGGCCTCCAGAAGCCCTTTTTACAGCACACAATATGGCATTGTGATTAGATATAAACGGAAAGTGTATTTTCTGCCCTTCAGTAATTACACTGGCTTATGGGAGCTTTATTCAGTATGAAGCTTTATTATTCTGCAGAATGAAATTCTGTATAATTTTCCTCTCCTCCAATGCGCAGATGAAAAATCATGTTTTGGTCCAAGTTGGGAAGAAAGCCTCAGTTATCACTTGAAAGCGTGGTGTTATTTTCCCCCGGAATTAAAAAATCCATCTGGGTGTATGACCCCGTTCACCCTCCTGCCTCTCCATTCAGCCTTTTGTATGCATATGAACCTTATCAATTTCCACCGCTGCAGAAAGGTGAACCAAAACAGCGTGCCTCCCCCAGTCCTCCTCACTCTAATGGAAACATGTGAGCCGGAGCAATAGATACGTGTAAAACCCTCCTGCTCCACTAGGAAGGGGAGGGAGGTACAGATGGAAAGCCTGGTTTGTGGATGTCACCCATCAGCAAGGGAACCAGCATCAGCACAATCCTGTTGTCAGAACAACCAGGGATGTCAGGACAGGACCTGATTTATACAACACTCTGGCTTCAAGCAAGGCTTAACTCTGAAAACAACTAAAACTGACTAAAATTGACTTCATCCAGACCTACTTGCTAAGTTCTTTGCCACCAAAGGTGGGAGTCCCTTGTGCAAGCACACCCCCACTCACTCTCATATCGACCTGCTGCTTACCAAGATACAGCAGATGCTCCTCCGTCAAGAGAAGACTTGGAAAGGCAAACTCTAATTTTTTTTACATGGAGGTGGTTTGCCAGCAATTGGCTCTGCTGCTGTTGGAGTTGTGAGTTCAGGTTAGTTGCCATAGTGGACGCATCTATGTGATGGGTGGTCCCATGGCCACAGACTCTGCTTCTAGGAACAGGGAATCACTCTTTATGTCCTGGGCACTCAGTGATGGTGTTACAGCTCTTTTTACTATTGCTGCCATTATTGGAAATAAGGAAGGATGATTCTTCCCCTAATAGTAAGAGCTTTGCTCGTGGTAGTGGTCATGAAAACTAGGCTGGGAACAGGATCCATCTGATTAAATTTTGTTGCCTAAATGAGGCATCAACACTAAGCAGTTTACATGAGATGAATCCCTGTGTGCCCATCTCCAGATAGGATAAGTCCTTGAAAGTTTCATCGCTGACTTTTCCATGCTGTTTGGTGGGGATGGGCTGCTGCAAATTGAAAAAGAAGACTGGCAGAGACATTTATGGCAGAACAAGGGCAATGTGGAGCTGCAAAAGTACAAGCACAATATAAAATATTGGAGGTGGAGAGCTGTTCCCCAGCGCCTTGGTCTATGTTACATGTGCTAGAGCTACGCATATTTATATCCCACGATCCTAGGCACCAAGAAGTTAGTATGCGTTTGGAAGGTCTTGGAGGTCTGGATAAGATTTGCATTAGACGGACTCTGCCTTCAAGAAATAAAGATACTTCCTTAGCTATTTGATGAACATGACTCCAATAATACTGAAAGAAAGCGTGCATGGCTGGAACATCACCAGTGGTACCAGGTGATGCTGGACCAGATGCGGCTGGGCAGGCATTTCTGGAGCACAATAACTGGCATTAATATTCATGCATCAGGCCCTGGGTTGTCAATGGAGATGCATCAATTAAGGGGAAAAAGGGGAAGAAGGGATGGTGGAAAGAGGTCTCCAGTTTTGTTTGCTGCCCACTGCCCCATTAAATGAGTAGGGGGGAGGGAAGGGCAGTCTATTTAGCAGGTCAGCGGCAAGCAGTGCTATCAGATGCCATGCCAAGCTAATTCCTAATTGGGGCAGTGTTTGTCAACACTGACAGAGCCTTAATACACTGTAATCGCTGGAGCCACAAGCTCTGATAGAGATCTTAATCTCTGCACTCGGTCCCTTTCACACTGCAGTGAGCATGTCTGCTCCCTCCCCTGGCCCTCACCGCACCCAGTCGCCGGGGTCTGTGCACCAAGGGGTTTATAAAACAGCCCTTTCTTTTTCTTATAAACCAAAGAAAGCAGAGGAGGTAAGAAGCAGCTGATGAGGGGGAAAAAAGCAGCATCATGCTGCTACGGGAATTCCTCAGAGATTTCACAGTTGAAAGAGGTTTTGCTTCATCGGACAGCAAACACTGTCTGTTCATCACGCTGAATATCTGCCTCCAAAAATAGATGCCCAACACATCACCAGCTGCTTTGGGATCGCCTTGGCTCTTTGTGTATTCCTTCCTACTATATGACACAGCCTTCCTGGAAAAGCTTCTGATCACCTTTCTGGATTTTTCTCCTCACAAAAGCTGTAGGACACAACTTTATAGATGAGTGACTCAAGTATGGAGCAAGGACGAGCTTTGACATAGGTCAACTTCAAAGTCTGTGATTGAATCAAGTCTTCCAGGTTCAAGAATCTCTCCTGACACAGGAGGTGAGCATACCCACTGAGGACTTTGGTTTTTTTTTTTTTCTGAGAGCTGATGATGGAGGGTTTTGCACTAAGGCAGGAGCAACGAGCACCAATATAACAGCCACATATTCTGCTTTTGCTGGGACGAGTCTGAAGTGCCATCCACTGTCTTCGGGTACTCCAAATTTTTTTTCAGGATGCACAGAAATATCTCATTATCTTATCAGTGAAAGTATGCATGGTTTTCTTCTTAAATAAATGCAAACTTGTCTTTGCAGGGTATCACTAAGCTGACTAAGATCCTTCTATGGACTCAACAGCAGAAAAATAAACAACTTTTCTACTCCTAGTTGTGATGCTTCCTTGTAGGTCACCTAAAGCATATTTGGAGACCAGGATGTGGGTAAAACCCTTCCATCTTGCAGAGTATCCCCTCTTCCTCCTGTTACTGATGCCATTCCGCAACAAGAAGAAGCCAACAGATGTGTCCTAAATTCAGATAGGGATCACTGAGATATCTTGGAGACAGGAAGAGCCCAAAGGCTCCTTGCAGATGGGTCTCACCCCCAAAAATGTCCTCGCTTGTCTCATACCTTTGAGTTATGGAGACATCATGTTTGGCAAACTTGCTGCAGAGCTGCAGAAGGATCACTCATATTCTCCTCATTCGTTATCCTGTGCTGCCATTTGGTACCTGCTGTGTTACGTTCCTCCTGGCAGGATGCAGAAGCAAAAAAAAAAAAAAAGACGACACCCAGGTATCTCTGCCTTGCATGGATTTATGAAGCGGTAAGGAAATGCATTTTCAATGTCTATGAATTCTCACCGTGACCATGCGAGTCCACAGCTGTCCTTGTGCATAAACAACACGACGAAGTGAGTTATTACCAAACTGAAAGACCGCAGCTCCACACTGGAGGGTGCTTTTGTCTTTCCCTTCACACCAGCTCCAGAAGCCTCTCAGCCAAGCCTCCTCGTGGCATGTGCTATGCTTACCTGTGATTTATTGATGATAATCATGGGGCAAGCCATTTGTAATCAAACGTACAACAAAGACATTCTCGTGCTGAGAGGGAGTGATAACGCACCATTTAGTAATTTTTGTGCAGTCAGTAATTTGGAGAATGAATGATAATTTCCTGAACTGAAAATCTGCAGTGACAACCCTTAGTGCTATTCACCTTGTGAATAAAGATACCTTCCTCTCCATGTCTCGTGATAAATTCCTTTTATTAGGGCCACTTATGTGGGACTTTATCTTAATCGTCTTAAGTATGGGGCAGTCTCTGCACTGAGGTTGGGTCATTTTTCATTTTGACCTCAGACACGCTCTATGAAGTAAATAAATACCAGTCAGTGATATGAAAACAGTCATTTAAATGAAATGGGCTTTGCTAACACAATGTTCTCAGTCACTGCGTACTCCTCATGCTGAGGAGCAGGATGTCATCTTTCACATCCACCTGAGTAGCATGGCCTGTCCGATAGGAAAAACGGGTATTTTTGGCCATCACAATATTGAGCAACGTCAATGCACTACGCTGCTACAACATGCACCTTCCCAATTCCAACAGTATTTTTATTTAAGCCAGCAAGGAAATGCAGCTCCTCTGCCTTTGGATTTTCAAGCAGAAATGCTGCATGAAAAGCCAAGGTGATTTTAGTAACTAGCCAGGAGCTCTGCTTGATGTCCCTCATGCTGTAACGCTTTATGGAGTCTCTGTTCAAAAGCAAGGGATGTGGTGCTGGTTTTAAGCTAAACTGATATTTCTCCCCATGTCGCTGGTGCAAATCCAGGCTGGGAGCTGCCCGCGCACAATGAGAGTGAGCAGCTTCAGTCTCCATTTCTGAGTGCAGGTGCTTCCTCCCTGGACATCATTGGCAGAGTGGCTGGTCCTGGAGATGAGGTTGTCCTCTCCTCTGTTTTACACCTCAAACATCAATCACACAATGTCCCCACAGAAGCCACCCTCATGTTTGAAGGAGAAACATGTCCCCTCCACCAGTGACAGGCTTCCCTTCTGCTCTGTGCATCTGCCTCATCGCGTCAGCACTCTCCTAAGTTTGGACAAAACTCTGCACAGGGCAGAAACGTGGTGTTTTTTTCAAAAGGCAACAGGAGGGCAGAGAGAGGATCCTGTTTCTGCCACAGGGCTGGGTGATGGCCTTCGCTGGTATTGTCAGCGCGGACAGGGATTTGATTTCTGTGCCGCTGATAGCATCACCATTACAAGCTGCAGTGACTATAGCCCGTCAAAAACTAGTGTGGGGAATGAACAATGTTGATGGTGAGGGAGCAACACAGACTGCCAACCCCACTCCCAGGCAGTTTGGTCTTTGGTCACCTCCTGAAGGCCAAATGTGGGCCATTCACTGAAATTGTTGCCTGTGGCGTTTGGGTACACGATCTCTTTGCCTGGCTGTGAGCACGCTGCTCCCCACTCCTCTCTTTTCCTCTCCTCGTTGCAACTGTGATTTAATTCCAGACAGGCAGCAAAGTTTGGAAACATGCAGATCATTCCTGTTCTATCTTAATCATCCTCACCGGGGGAAATATAAGAGGAGAGCTTTTTAAAACACTTGGATAAAATTAACTGAAATGATGAAGTGCATTAAGAACAGGAAAATCTAAATGAGGTGGAAATAATGTCTTAATTGGAAGGACACATTTTAATCTTCTCTCTCTCCTTCACTTACATGAGCACACACACACATGATGATAATGCAGGAGAACAAGGCATAAACTGTGAGACTGCCTTGGCACAAGGAAGGCAGTGCCAGCTGATCGGACACCGCTTGGTCTTTGCCAGCTCTGCCCATAGCACTACCCACCTCCTTGCACTGAGCTCTTAAAGCCAACGGCCATTGCTGCAGAAACCTGCCACTGGTTTGCCACTGCAAGCTGCTCCTGTCATGCTGCTTAGGTGAATGGGAAGTGCCCATCTCATTAAGTTGACTGTAGACAATAGCTCTTACCAGCAAATTACACAGTCAAGATAAGATCGATCTGAGTGTCTACATGAGGTAGGCACCTCCATGACTTTTACGGGAGCTGTGGTCAATAACTGGTGGAGTCCATAAAGGTCTTCGGTTGAGCAGCTGTAGGTGTCAACTTTGAGATGCACTCATCTTTGAATTTTTGACCCTGAGGAGTGTTAGAGCTCAGATGAACACTTCAGTGAGAGCCAAAAATGGAGAATAGTCCACTCTGTAATATGTAGCCGGCTGGGATGGTTGTATAACTAGGGCATACCTCTAGCATGCCCACCCAGCAATGGAGCAAGTGGGTGACTGACTGACTTTTGATACTCCATTGCTCAAGTCTGTGGTATAAAAGAGTTTTCCCTTCTGCCCTTATTCATTACACAGTAAAAGACAGTTTCTAAACAGTGAATTCATGACTCTGCCGAATAGGTCCCAATTATCATCTGTTGGTAAGGTCAGGCTTTTTGACCTGATCAGAAAAGGGATCCTTTACATAGAAAAGATATCAAAGATGATGTGTGACTCTCTCCATTGATCTGAAAAGAGGCAGGTCACTGGGTGAATTTGGGATTTTAATTTTATGAATCATCTTTTGAACCATGCACATTGTAGTGCTTGATAGAGTCTGTTTCTCTCTTGATCTCTGCTGATTATATGTTTTCTTTTCAATGGTATCTCTCATTTCTAATATGCTACTATTATTCAAAGTGATTAATTGAAGTCTTTGGTCAGATCTGTATCTGGATATCAGCTTTAACCACATATGTGCCATACTGAAGTCGTGTTCTTGAGCTGTACTTCCTGAGGCACAGGGCATCATCAAACATTTTAGAGACTCCGGTGGTTTTATTTCCATAACAGATAATGCAGTAAGAGACAAAACCAAATAGATGTAATATTTCTGGCTCTTGGAGATCGTTCACCACTCAAGACTACTCCTAACACAGTTTCATGAGCCAGAGCTTTCCCATTGACCACTGCTCAGCCTAGTGCCTGTCACTCCGTATCACCAGCCAGTCTTCCAGTAGGATAGCAGATGGGTGCTGGATGGACAACCATGTGCAGTCCCCACGGATGCACCTGGCTCATCACTGTACTGAACTATTCAATCTGGCTGAGCTGCTCATCTTTTCTTCTCTAGAAGGTACCCACCCAGTTTTACCCTTGTGATTTAAGATGCCTCTCAGTCACTGGAGTGATGATACAACCTTTTTCTGGATCTGCTAGAGAACCACTTGAGAAAGAAGTTACAGAAGAGTCATTTATAGTCTTTTATGGGGAGAAAACAACTGGGAAGAAGCCTTTTAGCTGCTATGTCTTCATTCAGTTTGGTTTAGGTTGTGGGGGAGGATGAACAAAGACAGATTATACAAAAAAAAAAAAAAAAGGGGAATGTGGCAGATAAGCAAACTACCAACGATGTGCTTGTCAGACCTGGAAGAGGGCACCAGCGTGAGGGATGAAGGCAGCTGCTGGCTTCCTGGGTTGGGAGGGTTGGACTCAACATCTCTGATGGACACTGACTGCTCAGCCTGCTGAACTCTCTGCTCCACTTCTAATAATGCAAATTCCTAAGTGAATCATCTACAAAAATAAATATTGAAGGTACAATTTGCTCCCCTCTGATCCTTGGAAATGCAAATGGCTCCATCAGCAGGGCAGGAGTGACCACCTGGATACCCCATTTCAGGTAGGACTGATGGAGGATGCTATGGTATCAGGAGCTGATACTAATATTGCTGTGGCAATGATTTGAAAGATGGTGACAGGGACCTGCAGCTCATAGAGGGTGGCAGCCGGGGGTGGGATGCTGTCATCTTCCCCCATACTGTGACCTGCTGTCTATGCACGGAGATGCTGCTCAGAGTGGACATGCAAGGGCTTTCTCCCTGTGCTCTGCCTGTTGGAGATGCACCGGACTCCCTTCCTCAGGCAGCCAAAATCAGCCCCTGTAGGGATCAGGAGCCCCAGGCCAGGATGTCTGGGCCATCCCAGGGCTCAAATGACAATTAAATGAATTGCAATTAAACAGCGGTGCAGTGCAAGGAGCAGAGAGGAGGGCTGGCCGAGGTAGCAGGATGCCTGAGCTATCCTCTGTCGGCAAAGTGCTGAGACAACAAACTTAACCTCTCTGTCCACAGCGCGCCTATCAGCCATGGTTATTAAATCCCACAAAAGGAAGAAGAGGAGAAGTGAATAGGGTTGAAAGAAAAAGCACTTTCCCCATTTGGATTACCTCCTACAGAACAGGACCTGCCAGTGAAAGGCGGAGAGTGTAATTGCTGGCCTGAAAGAGAGAAAAAAAAAAAAAAAAAAAACTATAAAAGGAAAGAAAGAAGGAAGGGGGGAAAAATTGATAATGAACAATTTATCCTCTGAGCTAACAGTTAATTAATTCTGAAAATATCTGTCAGGCTAATGGTGGGGGGGGGGAGCTGTACCGCTGAACACAATTAGTAAAATAATAATAACAAAAAAGGGGAAAAAAAGAAGAAAAAAAGATTTTTTTAAGGTGTTGCTATCTTCTTAGAGACCAGGCCTTTGGCTTCCCAATGTCATTCTCAACACAATTTTTTTTTCTTCTCTCCCTTCGTCTCTTTTCAGAAATTGTTCTCATGAATGATTTATATATGTCTAGTTATCTGGAGTGATTTCTATGGACCCGGGCGCATTGCTGCATAATTGTTAATTTTAATGCCATAATAGCTTCAGATGGAGGAAGAGATTAGGCGTTTATTGCACAATTAAATGAAACATACTTGAGAATCACAAAAGGTTCCGTAATTATTTCAGACCATTAATAAAATGGGCATTAAATTATATGGGACACAAAAGGGAAAGGAAATAGATTTTCATTACAGCAATAGAAGCCGAGAGTAGTAATAGATCCTTGTTGAATTCTCTTTCTCTCTCTCTCTCTCTGAAATTAATTGTTGCCCGGCTTATTTCAAAGCAAAATAAAAGAGAAATAAAGTGTGTTAAAGAACCTCTGATGAAAGGGCTTTGTTTGATAAGGACAATAGCCAGTGATACACTCCGGGAAAAAAAAAAAAAGGAAAAAAAGAGGAAGATTTGATTTTGGCTTCCTGCCCTCAGTCCTGAAGGCAGCACGGGGGCTTCATGTGCATACACGAGAGCCTCTCCTCCTGTTTCTAACACCACGGGGCTACGATGGATGGGAGGGAGAAGGAGAGACCCAGAAAGTTCCCTCGTCTGTTCTCATGTGCCTCCGGTGATGGGGCCAGCTGTGGTTTTGGCACCGGGGACAGAAGATGCGGCAAACTGGCAGAAATCCCAGTGATGCCCCTGCAGAGGGGCCGCATACAGCTTTTGGCTGTTCCTAGATAAGACCCTATGCGATCGATTCACCTTGGGTGGAAGATCCAGGATGTGCCACGGAGAAGGAAGCTGTGGCTGGAGGCTCCCCAGTGTTGAAAGCAGAGGATACAGCCCCATCAGAGCCCGGAGAGTTTGTCCTCTGACCCTGGGGAGCCTGACAGGGACGATACGAGTGGCTGGGTGAGGAAGAGCTCCTATTGCACTTGGCAAAGCCTGGACCTGAATGCCATCAAAACCTCATCTTTTGGCCCGGGAAGGTCCAAACACAGGACCCACCTGAAAAGCGTGCCACCTCCGGTGTCCAAGAGCCCATGTGTCAGCACAGACAGCCCTGCTCATGAGCTCTGATCTGCAGCTTCTTATGCTAACAGTCATCATTCCCAACAACGAGATGAGGGGGCATGAGCAACCTCTTATCCCCTCTCTGAAATGTGGCACATCCCAAAAACACAGTGCCAATGAGGGGGAGAGGAGTCAGAAGCCCATTGGGGCAAGTTTTCAGAGGTACTCAGGATTTCTGGAGGTAAAAAGTAGTGCCGCTTAGCAGTTATAGAAACCCATGGATCTAGATTATTTAGACAGTTTTCAAAATCCCAGGCTGCTTTCAGGCTCCTCAATGTAGCTGGAAATGTGCCCTTGATCCTAGCAGGGTTTGTACCGATCTGAGTGGCCAGCAGTACAATTAAGAGCAAAAGAGGTTGAAAGAGGGTCATTTGGAGCTAATGGACAGCTTGTCTTCCAGACTACCAGCCTGACTTTACTGTCCTTAGACTCCTCTGAAAAGCCCAAAGGAAAAAATGCTTCTAAACCATCGCTTGGCGCTTGGTCCGTGCAATGGTGTGTGCACGGTCGGCGCCTGGCATGGCTTACTTCAGGTGCTGCAGAGGTGTTCAAGAAGTTACCTTTGTCATAGAGGGGAAAAAAAAAAAAGAAAAAAAAAGAAAAAAAAAAGGAAAAAAAAAATAGAAAAGGTCTATGCAAAGCAAAGTTTACAAAAAAAATTTACTGTATCTGAGGAAACCAGAACCAGCTCCTACATCCTCCCAGTTGAATTTTCCAAGCAGGCAGCTAGGGAAGCTGTTGGTTCCCCCCTTGCCAGGGTGCGGGAATTGTGAAGGGATCAGAAACAAGGGGCATCTGAACAAGGGGCATAAAGAAACAAGCAAGATTGTCGCTTCCTGGAGCACAACTGCACTTGAAAAATTTAGCTTGGCTGACGCAGATCAGACGCACGGCAGCTATTTTTAGGCTCCATGCAGTGTTTTACTCAGCAGCTGCGCTTCAGGCCTGCCCGTTCCCACGGGCACTGGGAGGAAGTAATCCCTGGATGGGAAGGCAAGGCCTTTGGCTGCCCGTGGGTATGGGCAGTGGGAAGCCAGTGGCAGAGATGCTCGCAAGGAAACAGGGGGTTTGATAGCAGGTGCTTGCTGAGGGCTGGGGCTGAGCTGTCGCCTTCTTCAAGATGAAAGAGATGGGGGAGGTAATGGGGACCCCAGCCACCTCTGTGCCATCATATCTGGAGGGGCTTTGGTGAAACTGGAGCAGGCAGGAAGATGTTTCTGCTGTCACCGTGCCTGGGTGGAACTCTCCCCTCGACTCCGGTATGCCATGCAGCAAGGAGTGGGGAAGGTGGGACAAGGGGCAGCCTCCCCTAAACCCTCCCAGTCTCCTTTCCAGCACAGGCACTGCCAGGCATCCAGCACCATGCTGAGCACCTGAAGCTCCCATGATGGGATTAGGCCAGAAGAGGAGACCAGCAGAAAAGGAGTTTGACATGGAGACTTATAGAGAAACTGGAAAAAAAAATATTTTGGGGAAAAAAAAAAAGGGAGGAGGGGGTGTAAGGGGGAGTGCTCATCCATGGAGGGAGGAGCAACTTGGAGCCTAAGCAGCATAAAAAAAATGAAGTTAAAGAGCTGTAGAGTGCAATAGAGAGGCTGTGGGCTGCTGCGCCAGTGCCCTCTCCTGGGCAGACAGGCACCGGTTCGGTAGAGCACCAAACGAGCAAAAGGATGCTTAAGGGGAAAAATAAGAAGCTAAAGGGAGACTCGGTCAGGAGCAGCGTGGGGAGAGGGGAGAAAGCCTAAGGGAGATGAAGGAAGGTCGGCATTAAAGGAAAATAAATAAGAAGATAAAGCAAAACATGAACAATACAAAGTATTAAAGAGCCTCTAAGAAAGACAAGGAAAACAGACTTAAGTGCAGCAGGAGATCAGCCGTGCCACCCGGCTGAAAAATAAGTATGAAGAGGACTGAGGATGCAGGGGGAGTTTGGTTTTAATATGAGGGGAGTTCTGCTTTTTCCAGGCCAGCTCCTGGAGGGCTGACTCACAGCGCAGGGCACCTGTCCAACATGGGCACAGAAAGGTCTTGCCCTCTCCCCACCGAGGAGAGTCCCAAGGGAGCAGATTGCCTTGCTGGGGGAGAGGAGTGATGCCTTGTCCTCATCTGTCACCTCCTGAGGCACAAGGGCAGAGGAGCTCCCACTTTGTGGACTCATCCATGTGTGTTGGTGTCACACAAGGGCTCACCTTGATGTTGGACTTGAAAGGCAAAGCCGAGGCTAAGGAACAAAAAAACCAGTGCCAGCCCACTGTGCCTGGAGCTGGGGAAGGAGGAGGCTCAGGGCCAGCAGGTGGGGCTTGAGCAAGAGGAGCAGGGAAGGAGCAGCTCTGAGAATGCTCCAGGGCAGGAGACCCTTGGAGAAGACATCACAGGCATCACAGCACCTGGGAGATCCTTGCTAAGTGCAGCCTTGGTGCACAGCCTTAGTCTGCCTGTTGGTTGTAGGCGGATAATACAGGTTATCAGGTACTGCAGAGGGGTCTCCACCAGCAAATTTAAGTTCGAGTCTCTTGGGTGAGCAAGGGGGAAAGCAGGAAGGCAGTTTGAATCTCCCCTGCCCATATGGTACATTACGTTTAAATATAGGCAGAGTTTTCAAGATCACCCTGCAGACACAAGCAGGAAATATATTGCCTTCTGGTACCATCCCATGGGGTAGAGGAGGAGTCCTGGCCCAGTGCTTTCTCCTAGGAAAAGCCAAGTGGTCCAATTGACAGTGAACAACTCCAGCCCTCCTGGCCACATTTCCCCGGACAGACTTCCCCAGCCGTGCTGCAGGCTGGAAGCAGTGTGGAAGCTGGCATTGCCCCGTGCTCCAGCTCTGTCTCGAAGGGGCTGTGGCTCTTGACAAGCCGTGTGCAGATAACGTGCTTAGCACCAGCGCGGGGCGAAGGGAGGCAGGAGCAGCGACGAGTGCAGCAATACATCCTGTAGCCTTGCGGGCCCCAAGGCAACTCTGCACTAATTGTTTGGCTCCCCAGGTTAACACTGGGAAAGCCACAATCTGGCAGCATCACCTGCCCTGGCAGAAAGCCCAGTCATGGAAAATTTAGGAATTCCTGGATTTGCTCCCGTAGCCAAGGAAAATATCTGTTCCTTATGCCCCGCCTCCAGCATCTCAGTTCATTTTGGTGGTCACTGTTGGAAACACTGGCCGTGTCCTGATGGCCACAGATGCATCCCATGGCTGTCACGCTGGTCAGCATTGACCAGGAGAGCTGCCGTGGTCTTGCAGAGACCATAAGCTCACGGCCCCTGCCCTCAATGCACCCCCAGTTTGGCTTCATTCAGGGCTGTGTGACAACGGGAGAGATCAACTCCCTTTCATTAGCAGGGGCTAACGAGAACCCTGATTACCAGCATCCTCATTCTGAGCACCAAAATTACCTTGACCCCAGTAATGCTTCGGAGAAGCCTGCCCTAGCTAATCCAAAACAGGCTGCCAGCACCGAGGCCTTTGGAGAGCAGTGTTCGTCATGCAGAAATAGGAGAAACTTAGCGCAGAAGAAAAAAAAAAAATCAGCATAAACCTCTTGGTTGAAGGGGGAGGCTGTTTTGTTTCCAGCTGGAGTCAGGCACACTTGAACACAAAGGTCACCGTCGGCACAAAAAAAAAACAACGCAAAAAAAAGGAAACTGGTGAAGGCAGTGAGGCTGGATTAGAGTATCCTAGATGGGGGTCAGAGAGGGGAGAGCTTTTAGCAGTGATTTGCACTCTCCGAATGAAAGCTTTAGGATTTCGTTCCACTTCAAAGAAAAGATGCCCAGCCGGAGCGCAGCCCCTCCTCGTCGGCCGGCCGGGCTGGGGCTGTGTTAGCACTGCTCACGCATCAGCGGAGGAGCAGGGGGCTCACGCCTCTCCTCCCGCCCGGCTGAAAACTTGCAGGGGAGATTTCAAAGCACGCTGCAAATATTTAGCTACCCGGCTTCCATTTACCGTAGTATCGGCTGAACGGCCCAATCCCCTGGCAGAGCTCCCCAGACCCGCTTCTTCCTTTCCGAAAGGCACCGCTGCTGCTCCAGTCTGGGGCGCACGCCAGGGATCTGGGAAGGATGTGTTGAGCCCATCTTGCAGCTCTGCCACTTGCTACAAGTGCAGGAGCTCAGCAATGGGCAAACCCAGCCCTGGGACATGGGTTTTGGTGTCTCCTATGAGAGGGTGACCCACCTTCTCTTTGGGGACTTACGCAGTGGAGTCCTGGCCTTACACCTATACTTCTGGCTTATTCTTGCAGACTTTTAAACTCTGCTCATCTATTAGTACATCCTAAAATATTTTTGGCACCTCCCCGTAGCTTGGCACACCGATACTCCCCTCTAGAGCCTGGAGTTTCTTTGCTGTTTCCCTGTCCCAGACCATGCGGATTGGCAGCCACAGCCTCTGCTGATGTCGGCTGCAGGCTGGTCCTTTCACTTCAGTGGCACTGAGCTATTTCAGAGCGGCTGGGACCTGCCCGTGCCGCTCACTGCATTTCACAGACACCGGTGGAAGTAGGAGTGTTTTACGAAGGTGGCCTGTGCTGTCAGCCCTGCTCTGTGACAGGGAAACTGCTGCCTTGTTGGACTGAGAAATGGGACATCTCCTTCTCCAGCCCCTCATCCCTTCCCAAGCCCCCCGAAAGCCCTGGGCTGCCCCCCACCTGCCTCCACCCCTCCCTAGGCTCCGGCAGCTGCCCCCCATCTCCTCCCCACCCATAGCCCACAGGGAAAATACCTGCTGCTGCCTGACTCTGCTCCGAAACTGGTTCCCAGAGCAGAGCAGGGCACTAACACTCCCCTTTAAAGAGCTCTTGCCTGTTTTTCTCTTTTCTTTCAGCTGCGGTGTTAAAATGTGGGCACAGCAGCACTCCAGTGGGTTAGAGCGTTTATTCTCCTGAATGGTAGCTTAGAATAGAAAAATGCTGCTATCCCCACTACGTCCCCTGTATTTCATCCTAATTTGAGTTTGTAGCATTCCTATTTTCTCTTCCTTTCCCCTTTTTTTTGAGGCGTGATTTATTGTAGATTCCAAAATGTGGAATATGGGTAAACCTTTTTTTTTTTTTAATGGAAAATTTCCAGAGGCAAAACATTCCTGCTTTGCAAGGAAAACAGCAAATACATTTGCATCCATGAAATTTCTTGCATTAGAATAAAAAGCCCTTCCAAGGGAATAGGGCTTGAAACACAAATACTGTGCAACAGCACCAGAAAAAATGGAAACAGGCGGCATTTTTGCAAACAGCTTTTTGCACTCCTGCATTAGAAATCTGGCAAAGTTTTCAGGAAAAAAAAAAAAACTAACCCGGAACATACCAGGATGTGATAGTCCAGGACTATGAAAATAAAGCCCGGATTTTGGAGGAAGGACAAATGCACTGAAAGCCGCTGTGCCCAGCTTTACAATGCGCAAGGAGCCACCAAGCCTTCGGGCAGGAGCCACCAGCCTGACCTGGCAGGAGAAGCCCGCCCGGGCATCCTCTCATTGCAAACAGGCTCTGCTGGTCCTCTCCAGCCCGCTCAGAGGGATCAGAGCTCGGGAACAGACAGACCTGGAGATCGCAGGGCTGCTGCTGGGAGGGAGCAGCCCAAGCCTGGGGATGTGCCGAGAGGCCGTATTCCCATCCCACTTTATTTCTGGACCTTTTAGTCCTGAGATCCTGCTGAGGACCAGGAGCGAAGCCCTCTGTCACTGGCATCCAGCCGCATACCTAACAGATAACGATTAAAGGCATCGTGTGAGTCAGAGAGAGAGTCTTTGGGCTGCAATTAAATACACAACTGCGGCTGATTAATTGTAAAAGAATCCTTATCCGTAAACGGAAGAAAATACTCTGCTCACCGCACGTGTTAGGGCAGCGACGGGCATCGGCAGAAGGCTTGGCACGGCTAAACTGCTTTCCTTCAGGACTGAAGCACACCTTGAACCTTAGGGGAAACCGTGTGCTGGGAGGCTACCAAAGCCAGGAGCTGGTGGGAAGAAGCCACACAAGAAGGAAAATTTTCTTCTCCGTTTTTTTTTCTTCATATTTGGAGTTAGTTTTGGGGATGTGTCACTGAAGAGCAGCACGTGCACAGAAATAAAACTGGAATCTTCACTTTATCTCAGTGGTGCTGCTCTTGGAGAAACGTATTGTCGTCCCACGGGGGTAGACTCCAGTGTTAACGTGGGAATAATAGCGAAGAAAGGAGCTAAACTACTTATTTCCTTTACTTTGATTCATTTTGGAGGCTATCTCCGCCTGTGTTGCTGACTGATGACAGCTTGAGATGCTGAAGTCGCTAATTGTTATGAATCCCTGGAGCATTATTGCAAGCCATGTGAAAACACCAAAGGGAGCAATAATCACCTGCGATTCTGGTGAGAGAGTTAATCCTGTAAAATGAGGGGATTCATCAGTTTGGGGAGCACGTGGGACCAGTTTACTCAACTGCAGTGAATCTCCTCTGTACCTCCTCTTGAATGTAACCATTTGGGTGGAGATGGGACTCATCGTTTTGAAACTGCTCAGCTGTGATTTGGGGACTCCAGTGGCTGGAGAAATGAAGGGTGCCGGCAGAGAGAAAGCAGAAGGAGGCGCTGGCTGAGGATGTGAGGGTGTCACTGCAGTCTAAAGGGAGGCACTCAGCTAACGTGATGCAAAGTTGTCTTTATCCTGGTAACACTCTGCAACAATTACTCCTTTGGTCTAAAAACCTAGGCATCTCCTCCTGGGCAGGTCTACCAGTGCAAGAGCCATGTAGAACAGGCTCCCAAGTGAAAACCAGCACTTAGCAGGGCTGAGAGGGAAGAGGACATAACAGTGGAGTGGCCTATATGCCTGTGTACCTGCCACATGTGATAGGTCTGAGAGATGACTTGGTCATCACAACCCCTCGGGGCACAACAGCCGGGGCACCAGAGGGAAATGAAGATGTTTCTTTCGGGCTTATGCCCTGGACCGTGTTTGAATGGATGGAGTAGCCTGATCTCATGCATATAAGTCTTCTGTCCTGGGGGAGGGTGGCGATCAGGGGAGTTATCTGTGAGCCCCGTGCCAGAGGAAGCGTGAAAAGTCAGTGCTGCACACAATACACTCGTTCTTTCCCCTTGCCCTGCAAATTTGTAGCTGTTGATTAAATCCGTTGTCAGAGAGGAGCGTTACAAGGCTCCTACACACTTTCCCAGGCAAAGACCTCTCTGCTCCTTCTGTGTTTTCATTCTCACGTCGGCCTCTGCCCACTGAATAACAACAGTAATTGGATGTGTTTAAATAGCACTGCTCATTATTGTTTGGCCAGTAATCAGACAAGTCTCCCTGACTGCTGCGTGCTGTGGAGGAAGGCCGGTCACAGCTCCTCCTCCTCCTCTTCTCCACCCCCCCTCCACCTCCCTTCACCTCTACACCCTGCCTGGGTTAGCAGTGCAAATTGTATTCCAGCGATAAGAAGTTTTTTCTCCCTCCATGGCCAGCGGGACACTGGAGGTTCACTGGGGCCACCTTGGGGGGTTTGTTTGTTGGGGCGGTGATTGCCTACAGAGGCAAAGGGCTTGGACAGAGGAGACGGAGCTGGTCCACTCTGCCGCTTTGGCTGGGATAGAGGCAGCCGGTATAACAGAAGGGAAAGAAACACCGTTTATATATCTTCCCAGGTGCATTTTGTCTGGCAGGTGGAGAATATGTTGCCTTGCTGTGTTTACTCTGGGAGATGTATGGGCAGCACTGGTTGGCCTCTGTGAAAGCTTGGATGGTGGATGCACAGGTGGACATCAACGCTCTTGGGTCTGACAGTGGGTCTCGGTGAGGACCACCACCCCCACACGGGTGGCAGTCTTTGTTTGAGCAGCCACGTTTGCAGAAGAAGCAGGAGATTCCTTCCTAGTGGAGAAGGTTTGTGCTGCTCATCTCCATGCTCTTCCCTCTTTGCTCCCATTGCTCACTAAAAAAGAAGGGTGAAAAAGAAAACCCATCACCAATTCAGGTTCAGAAGCAGCAGCAAACGACTGGAATCACCAGTCAAATGTAGATACTAGACCAATAACAAGTATTTGCTGACAGCCCTTTGGCCATGCATCTTCGCATGAGCCATGCCACATCTCTTTATTATGACTAACAGACACACTTGCAGAAATCAGAATCTATTTCCAAGTGATTCATGAGCGTGTAGGAAAAGGAAGCAGGGAGAACAACAGACTAAATACACCTGGTAGTTTATTTGCTATGAATAATTTGAGCAGCCCCAAGTGATGGAGATATCTTAGTTATTTATCCTGAGGGGGAAATTTGCAGGTGCTGCAGACTGGGTGTGCTCCAGAGCAGGCCCTCCCTTCAACATTTGCCTCCCTTGCCCTGGTATAAACTTCTATGGCCGTATCTGGAACAAGATATAAGACATGCTTCATCCAAGTCTTCCGTTAATTGCTGTTCCTGGAATCTCATGCAGGCTAAATTATTCCCCACAGAATCCCTTTCTCCAGGGTTAGGAAAGGGTTACTGAGCGTGCCTGCCGGTTTGGGCTAGGTGGGTGGAAATATCGTTGGCTTTCATGAGTGGAAATATCGTTGGCTTTCATCTCCAAACCTCATAAAGAACAAGCAGCTGCTGGAGAGATGGGCGCCTTGTAAATCATTGCAATAAATAAATAATGAAGCGGGCGCATCGCTCCACCGTACGCACGGCTCTGTGCAAGGGCTGGGAGCTGGACCCTGACCCCACAGGAGGGGCTCTGGAGAAGACATCCATGTTTGCTCTTCTTTACTGTGCCCTGGAGCAAGTGGTTTGCCCTCACGTGGCTGCTGGAGAGCATGCACTGCAGCTTTGGGCCAAGGTTGTTGGAGTTTTTCCTTGTGGGTTGCAAGACAGTAATTTTCTGGAGCTTGGCCCTGCTGTCTTAGTCGGCAGAATAGCTAATGTGAGTGGCAGCTCCTCCGTATCTCACGTTTTGTGTCACCGTATTGTAACTGCAGGGTTTTGTCTTCTGACTGTGATGCATTTCATTATTTTTGGTGTTAAAATTCAGAGAGATTTTTCCATCAAATATCTTTGTATTTGTTTCCAGAAACAAATGATTAGCATTAGTATTCATTAGTATTCGTGTTAACAATTGATAAAGGGCCCACTACTGTAGTATCTGTGCATAGCACACAAAATTCAATTAAAAATATAATAATTTCCTCAAGCCATGATCATATAATCTGTACCATCCCCCAAAATTAGTTCCTGAAACTTCCCACAAAGTTTACTGCGGAGGGATCTGTTTTCCAATGAGAAAGGGCCCTGAGTCAGGGATGCTGCAGTCAAATGAGCAGGAACAGGCTGGGAAGGGTGGGAAAGCGAACGTACAATGCAAAGCTGGAATGTTTTTTGGTAGCACTAGGCCAGGGCAGCTCTGCTCGCAGTAGTGGTGTCTATCCTGCAGCAGAGTTGGTGTGCCTGCGTAAGGCTGCATCCCCCATCTGGGCAGGATGGATCTCCAAACTGCTCAAGGGATTGGGATCTTCTCAATCCAAATGTTTTGCCATCCCCGTCCCTATGATTGACTCATTTTCTGGAGTTCAGCAGTGATACTTCCCTCTGTCCTGGCTCTGTAAACTTGTTTCACAACCTGACCGGGCAGAAGGTCAATCTGACTCCCAAGGACAGTATTGGAGACAGTCGCAAGGCTGGAGGCTGCAGCCCTGCCTCTTCATCTTGAGGAACAACTTCTGCCGTCCTGAAGAAGATGCTGGAGTGGTCTTTCCCTTACTGCTGGGGACCCACTGTCATACTTCCCACCTGCACATGCTGTCTGACATGGCATCTAACTTACAGCTAACTTACAGACTCCACTTGGAGTCTACGTTTATCATGTGGGCATGTGGCATTATTCTGCTCAAGGCATGTGGCATTATTCTGCTGTGCTGGGCCTCCGGGGGTGAGATGGTAAGGAGATTTTCTTCTAAGAGGGATGGATGCCACCACAAACCTCCAGCAAACAACGAAAGGCATCTTAGAGATATCTGGGCTCCTGAAAAGACGTGTTTGGATGGAAGCCGTTGCATTTTCAAACAGCATGGGCAGGTACGTGTTTTGTGATTTTCCAGAAGGTGGTTCACTCAATGAGGTCAGTGGCAGGGTTGAATTTTCAATAAACAACAGAACTGACTGGCTGTCCTTGTTTGACCAGTTCAGTCCAAAGCTGTGTTTGCCAGATGGTGCTGCTGACCAGTGTCTCAATGTTTGATGTGCTTCGCAGACAGAGAAGTCTACTGAGGGTCTTGGATTTGAGGCAATAGAGCATCTGTCCAACTCTTACTACCATGGAGCATCTCTTGCTTACTAGAGTGTCTCTTCCAACTGCAGCCCACTTCCAGCAACTCAGGACCCACACAACATGCTTAAAACCTCCCTGCGTGCCCTGGAGGTTATCCAGATTATTTTGGACTACTTGATGGATGACTTCTCCAGAGATATGTCAGACAGCACTTGGCCATTGGTGCTCCTAGAGTCCTACCTTTATATTGGGAATATGTCCTGGGGAAGAAATGGCCTTCAGTGCTTAAAATATCCCAACCCAGCCCTGGAGCTTCACCCTGAGACACTGAGAATGGTTGTGTGAGTGGGGAGAAGAGAGGTCTGGAGTCTTTGCAGTAAGATAAATTGGCTGTTCATCGAATCCTTGGTGTTACTTTCTCACAGGCTTTGTATTTCTGGTGAATATGTTTGACTCAAGTGCCATATTAGCGTATGTGAGAAGAGCAGGGAGGAAATTATATGGCTCTTTGTGTGGTTTGGTTCACGTAGGTGGGAAGTTAAACGTGAGCTTAACCATGCTGTGGGCCTGGCTGTGTTTACGGGGGCAGATATTTCACAAAAGGGGGCACATTGACCAAAGAAGGCAGTTTTGACAAAAAAAACCTAATTCCACCTTGTCAGTATGTGTGATGCTGACAGATCCTAAATAAATGGAGTGGGCACAAATTGAACCACCCTTCACTAAAATAACAGATGCTTCTGAAACTCAGAGCACTGCAGCCGTCGAGGACATCCGTGACGACTGCCTTTAAACACCACTCCTCTCATTCAGATATCCAAATGCAAAATGTGGTCCGCGGGGACAAGACACAGATTTGCAAGAACCCCGAGCCTATGAACTGGTGTGGGGATTACATACATCGATAGAAGAAGCGTTTCCCTCTGTATCTTTGCATCTTAGCCAGACCTCCACTTTTCATGTTGTTCAACTGTACTAGAAGAATGACAGCAAGATAATGCTTCTGAGTGTATCCTTTGCCTGCAGAACCTAGCAGCTTGCCATGTTTGTCTGAGCTCCATGTGCTTTTCACGTGTAGCTTTCCACTCGTGTCAGTGATCCAGAAGAAGGCTACTCCAGAGCTCACCTGGAATACCAAGCCCTACAGGTCACTTCCCTCCCCTGCCTAAAGCTTTTCAGCCCACCTTAACCGGCCTCTGTGTTTCTGACATGTAGTTGCGAGTAATTGGGCTTCTGTGCTTCGTCCTGCACAAGGAGGACGGCTGTATCACAGCCAATGAAGCCGTCAGCCTCCCCAGAAACGGAGGCGGGTGAGTACCTGAGATAAACAGTTCAGCCTTGGCACTTTTCTGGGAAGTTGCTGCTATTTCGGAGCTTATGTGCCTGAAAGCCTGCCTGTTTTTTTCTTGACTGTGTCAGTTGGTCTAATGAAAGACACTACGTTTCCTTACAAACCTGCTCTGCACTTCGGAGCTTAGGTCGCTTATCCCTCACTCTGCGCTGCTGACAATGGCTGAGGCTCCCTGGCCGTACGAATATCTAGGAAGTCAATTTTGCGTCTAACCCCCAGGTTTACATGCATGGCCACAGTGAATACACTTATTTACCAGAGAGGCTCGTCAGCTCTCCCTCCTGCAGCTTTTGCCGCAGAGAAAGCAAACGTCAATCTCCATCTACCCTTCCCTGGGAAGGTGGGCTGACACACCCAAGGATCTCACGGGGCTCTGCAGCGTGGGTCTACCCAATGTAGAGGAGCTCCGCTGGGTTTCTGCTGGACGTTTCTCATCCCAGACAGGATGAGCCACCCTTTAGCCACTTGTTAGCTGTTTTTTAACAGCTAATGCTGCTAACCAAAGGCCAGGAGGTGACACGGAGGTGGCACTGCCCTAGGAGCTTCTTGCAGCGGTTGCACCCAGAGACTCTCTGTGGGTCCCGTGGAGCCCAAGCTACTGTCTGGCTCTGCGTGGGCAGTTTTGGTGCTCTCTGCCCCAGTGCTATGCACTCCGCAGCGACAGCGATGTCAACCCAAGTGGTGGCTGACCTGGTGGCAGTCAGTATTGCTCGACGCAGCACTTCCACATGCCGAGAGCTATGCTTAATTTTGCCATGTGGGAAGGCTGCTGTCATTCGGGGCACAGTCATGCTGTAAGGCAGTCCCGCTGGCTCATTAGTTGGGACCTTCACCCCCACCATCCCCACCCCAGGGGCCATGAGAAGACCTACAGCAGTCAAACGCTCTGGGCCTGCCTGCAGTGTCAGCAAGGGACAAGTTTCCCAGCCTCGGTGGCTCCCCAGGGTGACCAGCTGCACTGCAGGGTTATCACCATCACCTGCGGGGAGCCTGAGCCAGGAGGGAAATCCCTGGTACAAAAATATACATCACCTTCCTCGTTAACAGCCAACTACAAAAAAAAAAAAAAATGCTGCAAAAGAATAATGAACAGATCACCTGTGAGAAATGAGTTCTGTAAATGCAAATAGCACTGTGTTAGAGGACAGGGCATTTACAGGAGATCGTGCAGTATCACAGATAGATAAAAAGAGCACAATAAAAAATTAAGTTTTGAAAGGGCTGAAAACTTCAGCTTCAGGGCATAAACCAGGTCCTGATTAATGGGGGCTAAGAGGAAGCTTTATTTTTTTTTTGTAGCAAGTTGTTTTACAACTCTTTCTCACAGAGTGTGGTGTCTTCCCAGGAAGCATCTCTTGTTGGCCAGTGTGAGGAAGCAGACGCTGGGCAAACCAGATCGTCATATGGTCAGATCTGCTGCATCTGTCACTTTCACCCTCTTCTGTCATGTACGTACAGCGTAGTGACCCACTCCATTAAATCTCTCCATGCAGAAGGCTGTATCGGTGTAACTGCTTGTAGCTGTAGTTGCACCAGTGATTTTGTCAAGGTTGGCGGGGGGCGGGGGGGGGGGGGGACTGAGCAAGAAATACTGCACAGAGTGGAACCCATAAGTACTTAGCCTGTTCCCCACAGTATCTGTGAATGCATCAACACCGTGTGCTTGTACGAGCTGGTGTGTGCATATATTTTACACATAGATAGTCCTCAGAAAATATTATTTGATGGCATATGATTAAATGGGTCTTGTTTTAACATACGGCACATGCATAAAGAAGTGTATGTGTGCACCACACATGCAAAAGAACGCAATATGAAGGAGAAGTGTCAAAACAATCAGCCTGCGTGCTGAGCTAATTCTATATATTTGTAAAAAGCATTGCTGTCGGTGGAGATCTCACCAGGTCATGCAGAACAGCAGGACCAGTGCCCTTGGTGTCTATGAAAAGCACCACAGACCTGAAAGTCTTTCCAAAAAGTCTTTCCTTCAATTAAAAATCAATTAAAAATCCCCTCCCTTTCCTAGTGCCTGAAGCATAAAAAACCCCTGTTCTTTAAAGATGCATTATTTTCCAGCAACTCAAAGTTTGGATCGAGGGTACTTTCAAATTCTAGGGGCCGTCCTCTTCGCCTCGCACTTCTGGCAATTGCAGCACTGCAAGTCCGACCGCGATTCCTGCGAGGAGGAAGATGACGATGAAGGCAGAAACACAGCTCTATTTATGCTGATATTAGATCTCAGGCTACATGATCTCATTCAATTTAAAGTTACTCCAAATGAACTATCTCCAAGAATATAATTTTAATGTTTCCATATCAGGCTGTTCTTATCTTTCTGCATTAGCATGATATCATTCAGGAATAATAATCGCACTATTAGTTTTGGTGTCTAAACAAGCTGGCAAGGAGAAATGGATTTCAGTCACCACCCTGGAAATCGCTGCTGTCTAAAACAAAAACAAACAAACAAACAAACAAACAAAAAGGCACGAAGTTTATAAAACGCATCCTTGGGGGATGCGCAACTGCAACAGATGCCCTTCCAGGACTGATGATTTAGGGTCAAAATGGAAGTATTTAGGGATAGAGGCGTTGGCATCTCGAAGGAAATCTGTCTTTTCCTCTCTGTTTTTTTTTTTTTTTTTTTTTTTTTTTTTTTGCGGGGCCATACATGGGTTGTAAATGAACGAAATACAGCCCGAAATGCCCCGAGCTGCTCAGAGAGTGTGTGCTGCATCAAGGCAAAGGCATCAGCCAATGAAAGCAGGACTGCTGGATTTTTTTTTTTTTAATCATTAATATTGCGAAGCAACATTAACTGATTGGAAAGACTTTTCGGGCACAGGCAGAGCCTGCGAGCCATCGCTCCCTTCCGAATGATTTGTCTTGCTACCCGGATTTTTGAAAACGACGCCGGGTTTCCCTCGTTTAATCTTCGCGAGAGATGACAAAATATTTTTTTTTCCTCCCCTCCCGAAGAATTTCAGAATAAACAATGAAAACAAAGGGAGTTTTGTATTTTAAACGGCAGAGGGGAAAACAAGAGATCGCGGGACGACGGGGTCGGGGGACGCGGCCCCGGCGCGGGTTTAACCGAGAGTGCTATCCGCGGCCGCAGATCTCGCTGTTTCCACAGGGGAAATGGAGTAAAAACTAAGTTTCCACGCGTGTCGCCCTGCCACGGCGGCGTCCGAGCCGGTGGGTGCCTGTCGGGGCAGGCAGCGCTCGGGGCATCCCCGCAGCGGCCCGCGGCGAGAGCCCCGACGGGGCTGCCGGTGCCATGCGTGGGGCGGAGCTCTCCGCAGGGGGTTAACGGCGGAGGCACCCATGGGAGGGGGGAGGGAGCAGGGTCCATCTGCACCCCCCTTTTTGTGTTTGCGGGTCCCGTTCACACGCAGCGGCTGCTGAAAGCGGGAGGGAGAAGGCTCGAGGGGGAGGCTTGGGAAGGGGGAAATTTCCCCGAGGAAGATCCGATACCGTCCCAGGAAGGGGGAGGGGTCCGGCCCGCAACCCCGACAGCCCCCGCTGTGGGTTCGGGGACTCCGGCGAGGGCTGAGAAATTGGCGGGGGGCATTTCTGGGCGCAACGAAAAAAAGGCGCTGGGACGGGGCCGGAGGCAGCGGAACCCAAACCTCCGGCGCTGCCGGCCCCGTCCAGGTGAGCGGACTCGAAATTAATCCCCCCCCTCTTCTTCCTCCTCCTCCTCTTCCTCCTCCTCCCCGGCCCCGCACGCAGACGGCTCTGTCGGGAAATGAAAGCCGTTTATTGCGAGTGGAAAGGAAGAAAGCGGGAAATAAGGTCGAAGGTGGTTTATACTATTATTATTATTGTTATTATTATTGTTATTATTGTTGTTATTATTATTATTATTATTATTAGGGGTAGATAGGTACCCCTCGGCAGCGGCACCCCGGGCAGCAGCAGCTCCCGGCCGGGCGGGAGGTGAAGTTACCGGTAGACCGGTGGCCCTGCCCCGGGGGGGTGACGAGGGGAGCCCGGGGAGCCCGGGGCCCGGCTATCCTCCCCCCGCCACCCCCGCCCCCTCGATTTCTCGTTTTTCTCCCCGATCGCTGTTGGGAAGGGGCGGGCGGGAGTGGGGGCGGCTCGGGGACGAGGCGGGGGGGGGGGGGTGGGTCTTTTCGGAGCAGGTTTGTTAACCAAAGCAGATGCTAAAAACCAATAAGCCTGGAACAAACGCCGTGTCCCCCCCGCGGGAGCCGGGACAATTGTTTCCATTTAATAAATATTTTTCCCCACGGGCGTTTGGCGGGAGGCAGGCAATTATTCAAAGCGAGCCGGGACGCGGGGCGGCTCCCGGGGTTAAGCGGGGCTGCGGAGCGCGGAAGAGGAGCCGGGGTGGGGGTGTGATTATAAAGCGGGGGGGGGGGGGTCCCTCGGCCCACGGTGGAGCGCGGCCCTCGCAGCCCCGACGGCGGAGGCGGGGGGAAGCCCGGAGGGACCAGTCCCCCCACTCCACGCACCGGCGGGACGGGGGGAGGATGGGGAGGACCCCCTTCGGCTCCCCCGTTAGCGGGGCTCACAAAAGCCTTCATTTTAACCGGGGGGGGGGGGGGGGGATCCTCCTTTCCCCTCCGTTTTTTTTTCTTTTTTTCTTCCCTTCTTCCTCCTCCCCCTCCTCCCCCTCCCTTCCCTATCCCCTCCCCTCCTCTTCCTCTCGCCCTTCCTCTCTCTCCCCTCTCTTTTTAAGCGGGTCCCCCTCCGCGCTGATTGGGCGCCCGCTGCCCGCCCGCCCTGCCGCCGCTATGTCAGCCTGCCCGCCGCAGCCCCTCGCCTTTCACCCTCCCGGCACTGCTCCCCTTCCCCGCCGCCGGCCCCCGCCACCTCCCGGCCGCTCGCCGCCCGTCTGACCGCTCCTCCGCGCCTCTCCGCGCCCTGGCAGGGCTCCCGCCGGGGTCGGCCTTGGCCAAGGACCTGTGATGATCAGCTGAACCCGCTCCTCCGGCTCCCTGTGCCTTCCTCCTCCTCTTCCTCCTCCCGCCGGCGCCCCCAGCGCGCCCCACGCACCCCAAACGCTGAGCCACCCACCCACCCGGCCCGAGGATGTCCAAGCCCAGCGACCACATCAAGCGCCCCATGAACGCCTTCATGGTGTGGTCCCGTGGCCAGCGGCGCAAGATGGCCCAGGAGAACCCCAAAATGCACAACTCGGAGATCAGCAAGAGGCTGGGCGCAGAGTGGAAGCTGCTCTCCGAGGCAGAGAAGCGGCCCTACATCGACGAGGCCAAGCGGCTGCGGGCCCAGCACATGAAGGAGCATCCCGACTACAAGTACAGACCCCGGCGCAAGCCCAAGAACCTGCTCAAAAAGGACAGGTATGTCTTCCCTTTGCCTTACCTCGGGGAAACCGATCCCTTAAAGGCTGCCGGGCTTCCCGTGGGGGCCACTGACTCTCTGCTGAGCTCCCCGGAGAAGGCCAGGGCTTTCCTGCCTCCCACCTCAGCACCTTACTCCTTACTTGACCCCAGCCAGTTCAGCTCCAGCGCCATTCAGAAGATGACTGAGGTTCCTCACACCTTAGCCACCAGCACCTTGCCCTACGCCTCCACCTTGGGATACCAGAACGGGGCGTTTGGCAGCTTGAGCTGCCCCAGCCAACACACCCACACTCACCCCTCGCCAACCAACCCGGGCTATGTTGTGCCGTGTAACTGTACCGCTTGGTCGGCTTCCAGTTTGCAACCTCCAGTTGCCTACATATTATTCCCGGGCATGACCAAGACTGGGATAGACCCCTATTCTTCAGCACATGCGACTGCCATGTAACACCCACCCACACCCCCACAGGCGTACGTGTCCCCTGTGTCCCTTTCCTCTCCGGCCCCGGGTGGCAGCTGGAACTGGGATTCCTTCGCGTGCATGTACATAAAAACCTGCCGAAGCAAAAGGGGCCACCCGAAAGAGGACTTTGGGCCCCGCCAACAGGGCCGGGATGGACACAGACGCTGCCTCCGAGATGCTCTCGCCTAAACTTCGCCCTGAGAGCTGGCCCCGGGCTCAGGGGGGGATCTGCAATGACGGGGTCAGATAGGAGACCGGCACCTGTAAGAGTTGTAAATGTGTCTAAAAAAAAAAAGCAAAAAAGAAAGAATGCGAACCTCGAACTGCCCTTTTGGGACAAAATGGGGGAGAAAAGGAGAAAAAAAAAAGGAGGAGAGAGGCGGTTTCGATTTTTATTTATTCTCTTAATGTCTATGAGTTCTCTAGGGTCTGATGTCACTTGGACTTGACTTTAGGAAGTCTTGGTCTTACAATGATTTTTTTTTTGGTCGTTGTTTTCCTTTTGCACATTAAAAGATGAGATCAGCTGTGTTATATATATATAAATATATATATATTTTGCCACCACGCACTACTAGGTAAAATTGCTTTTCATGTCAGAAAAAAGCTCTTCAAAGTTAAAAAGAAAAAAAAAAAGAGGGGGAGAAACATTTATATTTAAAACATATGATAGTGTTTGCTTAATTTAAAACAGATAGTCCTTAAATTTGTGTGATCCAGTGAGACTAGATCTAAGTTTACTTTAGACAGAGCGTCAGGTATGAAGTCAGGCAGTAGAATTGTAAAAAAATAATAATACTAATAATAACGAAAAACCGAATAACAAGAGATGGTAATTTCAATATGTTTTCACCACGTCTTGGGGAAGAAGAAGAAGGGAAAAATAAAAAATGTATCCGGCAGGATTTTACCTCGTTAAACCTTTTAATTTGTTGGACAAAGACGTTTGGAATAAAGACAATCTGTCACCAAACGAGGCAAGTGCGTGGTGTAAATGCGGGCGCCCCGGCTCCCCAGCCCCGCGTCTTGGCCCCCCCGCACCATCCCCGGTAACCGGTCACACCGGGCCGGGCTCCGTTTCGAGCCCGTCGGGGAAAGGCGGCTGCGGGGACCGGGAGGGAGGGAAGACATCTCCCGGAAAAAAAAAGCATGGATGGACCCGCGGCAAACGCGAGGGGCTGCGGGACTGGGGACGAGGGGGGGGTCCCTCCGTCCCGTCCCGTCAGGGAACTGGATTTACCCGAGTTTGCTTTCAAGTTTTACCGGTGCGAGGAGAGATTTGGAAGAAGCGGGGGGGGGGGGGGATGTTGCCGGTGCTGGAAGGGGGTGGGTTGGAATTAGCGTCTTGTCCGGATCAGGGAATGATGTTTGGCGGATGGGGACGACGACTATTCGTAGGGATCCCTTCGTGAAGGGAGGGGGGTCTTGCTGCGGAGCAGGGGGAGCAGAGACAGCGGGGAAGAGCTGGAGCGATGGGTATTTGGATGCGCTTTGCTCATTAAGCGCTCTTTGGAGAGCGGTGTTGGAACTACAGACAATTAACAGACACGGGGCTTGGAGGGGAGGGCGAGCAGGGGAAGCATGGGGAGACAGAGAAAGGAGAGACGGGGCGAAGGTGAACAAAAGGGGAGAGGAGAAAAGGGCTGGAAGGAGAGGTTGGAGCGGCTGCCCCAGCCTTGTTTAGCATGACAAAACGGCTCCCACCCCCGGGGACAATGAGAAGAGCCGGCTCCGGGGGGGCCCGGAGCGGCGGGACCAGCGGCGGGGACCGGCGGGGCCCGGCGCGGCCGGCGGGGGACGAGGGGGCTGCTGGAAACCCCCACCCCCGCTGGCACGGGGTGACAGCCCCGACGGCTCAGTGTCCCCCGACAGCCGCCCACGGCGGGCTGCCCACGGCCGGGGGAAGCGCGGGGCCCTGCGGGGAACGGGGAACAGAGCCAGGAGGGGACACACGGACACCCCCCGCTCCCCACCGCAGCAGAGTTTTGGTGGGACCCCCGCCTCAGCACCCTCGAGCCGGCGGGCCGGGCCGAGGGGCGCACTTCGAGGAGGAGGAGGCGGGGGAGGGGGACTGAAGGGACCAGGAGGCTCGAGGCAAAATCGGGGCTAGGTGAGCGAGTGCGGAGCGGCGGGGCTGGAAACTTTAGCGGGGAGCGTTCCTGCCTGCGCTCCGCCTTTCTTTCCCTTCCTTCTTGCTTCTTTGCTGCTTTCTTTCCTCTTCTTACTTTTTTCTTTTTCTTTTTCTTTTTCTTTTTCTCTTTCTTTTTCTCTTTCTTTCTTTCCTTTTTCTTTTCTTTTCTTTTCTTTTCTTTTCTTTTCTTTTCTTTTCTTTTCTTTTCTTTTCTTTTCTTTTCTTTTCTTTTCTTTTCTTTTCTTTTCTTTTCTTTTCTTTTCTTTTCTTTCCTTCCTTCTTTGTTTTTAGTTCTTGTCTTCACTTATTATTTTCCTCTTTTTTCTCTCTTCCTCTTTCTTTTTCTCCCTTCTCTCTCCCTGTTTCTTTCTCTCCTTCCGTCCTCTTTCTCCTTCATTTTTTCTCCTTTTCTCTCTCTCTCTTCCCCCTCTCTTCCTGCTTCTCGTTCCCTTTTCCTCACCCTCTCACCTTCCTCCTCCTGCTCCGCCAGCCTCCCCTTGCCCCTTGCCACCCCCCCCCCCCCGTATTTTGCTTCCATTCCTCCAGCCGTGTTTATTCCTCCAACTCTTTCGCCAGTCTGCAGGTGTGTAGCTATTTTACTCGCGCAGATAAATAAATTAAATAATGATCTTGACACCGCAATGAACCGATTACTGACTTTGATGTCAAAGGGAAACCAAAAACAGAAAGAAAGGAGGGGGAAGGAGAGAGAGGGGAAAAGAAAAAAAAGCTATTCCCTCGAGGGGGAAACGCAGCTCCTCGTCAAACCTGTTTCCCTACAACTGTCTCCTTTCAATAAAATGGTTCAGCACATGCTGAGGGGTTATGCGCACCACGCCTTGGGTGTGCGGCCGGGCGCTGTCCCGGGCCGGGCTTCTCCGCGGAGCCTCCCCCGCACCCGCGCAGACCCGTGGGTCCGCTCCCCGCTGCCCCCCGCAGCTCCCCTCGCTCCGCTTTTCCTCTCCCATTTTCCTTCCCTTCTCTTCTCTTCTCTTCTCTTCTCTTCTCTTCTCTTCTCTTCTCTTCTCTTCTCTTCTCTTCTCTTCTCTTCTCTTCTCTTCTCTTCTCTTCTCTTCTCTTCTCTTCTCTTCTCTTCTCTTCTCTTCTCTTCTCTTCTCTTCTCTTCTCTTCTCTTCTCTTCTCTTCTCTTCTCTTCTCTTCTCTTCTCTTCTCTCCTTCTTTTCTTATCCTTCTTTCCTTTCTTTCATTCTGTCTCTTATCTCTCCTGTCCTTTCTGTTCTGTCTCGGCTTATCGCTGCCCTCAGGACCACCTAGACGCTTACAAGCACCCAGCCTGCCCTTCCTTTAAACAAAACACCGGATAAGAGAGAAAAGGGGGAAGAAGAGGGGGCCGAAGGAAGTGGTCGGTGCCCAGGTGCAGCGGTGTGGTCGCCGGGTGCTCTGCTGAGGGAGAGACAAAGGCAGGAGGGGAATTACGTGGTGTTAAAAAACTTTATTTTAAAGGACACATTAAGCCCACAGAAGTCTCTGAGAGATATTACTTATTTCTGCTTATTAGTGATAATAGCCCAGTAAATTTGCTATTGAGTGTATCAAAGGCATTCAAAGAGACTTTGAAACATCAAAAAGATTGCGATTCTGATTTTACGGTTTTATTCCAGGCCCGACCTCCTGGCTACATTCCTTGATTGTAGCGTTTAAAAGTAAGCGATGATCAGGAACGCATCCTCCTCCTCCTCCTCCGCTCCCAGCAGCCCTGAGCAGCCGGGCCGGGCCGGGGACCCACGCGGGATACGCGTGGGGCTGCGGCCGCGCCGGCTCCGCGCTGCTCCGGGGGCCGGCGTGGGCTCGGGCAGGCGAGGACACGGCCCGCGGGACCCCCGCCGGAGCCTGCTGACCGCCTCCCTTAAAAAAATAAAATATGTAAAATCTTAAAAAAATGCTTTAAAATTTAAATTTTGGGCTAAATCCCGAGCTGCCCCTCGGGAAGGGCAGAAGGGAAAGCGGGCTGTGTTTTCCGCCCTGCTCCGCGCTCCGGAGCCAGGCAGCTTCTGCAACCGCTGGGGCTTTTGATGTGTCTGTAATTTATCCTGGTGTTGGTTTTTTTTTTTTTTTTTTCCTTCCCTTCAGTCCTTAATTTTCTCTCTTTTCTCTCTTCACACGCCTCTGTTCCAGTCGGGGTGTTTTATACCAACATCAAAGCGACAACCCAGCCTTTATTATTCCCTTTTTTTTTCCTTCCTTTTTTTTTTTTTATTAGAGCAAAATACTTCATTATTACCGAACGCGCCGCGTTTGGAAAGCTAAACAAGAAATAACGTGCAGGGTCTGTGCCGGTCCGAACCGCACCAACATGTTGTACGGCTAAAAACCCAGAAATGAAATACAGGTTGATCCCAGTTTAAAAAGGGGAGCGGAGGGAGAGGGAGCCGGCTCTTTGAGTGTGTGAGAGAAAGAGGGGAAGAGATGAGTAGCTGGTAATTATTGAAATATAAGGATGAGATTAATTCAAAGGAAACAAACTATGAAAACAATTGGAGCCGAGTGAAAAGCAAAACCCAGATTAGAATTTGCTTGTGGTTTGTTGTCTGTCTGCTTTTTTTCCTCCTCCCCACCCATTGTCACAGTGCAAGGCAATGGGATTTGCACACTCGAGGTGTAATAGCATTACTGCATTAATTAAAATTTTCATTTCACGTCCAGATTGTTTACTTATCTGCTGGAAACATATGTCGGGAGAAGTTGAGATTCTGGATTCTGCTCTGCTGCCCAAGGTGCAGCGCAGTGCAGGGGGGAGAGGACGGCTTCAGATTTTTTTTTTTTTTCATTGCATCCTCCAGCCTTATCTATCCGCTGTAAATTATAAGGAGACTCCATTGAACTGAATATGAAGATTATATTTGCGAGCGGCGCGTCCTAAAGCGGCCTCGGTCCCACTTTGAAATGAAACAACCGGTCTGGCGGGCCCTGAGCCCCCCTCTCCCCCCTCTCCGTCCCGCTGCAGCCCCCCGGGGCCCAGGGTAGGGGGGGCTGGATGGGAGCCCTGACACCCGCCCGGCCCCACTCCGCGATGCTCCCCGCTCCTCCCGTGATGCAGAGGGGAGAAGCGGGGAGGCTTCTCCGCCTCCTCCAAAACCTGTCCTTTCCGAAACAAAAAAAAAAACAAACCCCAAAACTGCCCACACTCGGGAGGGGGTGGGCAGGGACCGAGCAGCCCTCGGCCTCGTCGTCGGGACAGAGGGACCGGACCGCGCCGTCGGGGCGGGCGCTGGGGCAGCGCGGCCGCGGGCTCCCGGGCTTCCGCAGCAACCAGGTGTTGTTCCCTCTGTTCGGCTGCTCCCCCGTCTTGTTTTTTTTTTTTTCCTTTATTTAGAGGTGGTTTTTTTATTTTTATTTTTCGCCTTTTTTTTTTTTTTTTTTTTTTTTTGAGGAGACCCCTGAGAAGGCAGCGAGGTGCCGTCCTCTCCGCCGGGTCTATCTGTAATTGAATCTAGGTCAGTTATTCTAAAGCATGGGAGAGGCTGATTCCCTCTTTCCGACATCAGCCCGGAATTTGGGGGCGGGAGGGGGGGGGGGAAGGAGAGGGGGGTCTTGCAATTTCATTTAAAATGTAATGGTGGATGAACCGATAAGCAAATAGGGGGGAAAAAGGCTCTGCTTAAAAGAAAAAAAAAATGGCATGCTTTTAATATGCTTCCAGATGGGGGGAAAATGATTTACATGGGAGTTTATTTCCTCTTTGCTGATATGAAAGAATTACAGATACAAAACCCACTGATCTATAGAGTAAAAAAAAAGAAAAGAAATGTTATTTTTCTGTAAAGGTATCAGTTCATTTATATTCATTTAACCATCCATCCATCAATTCACTTTCTCACTCCCTGCACATTCTCTCTGCCTTTGGTAAACCGACCCCACCAACACACTTTTCTAGAATATACAATGAAGTTTCCTTAAAAAAAAGAAATAATAAGAAATTCAGCAGAAGTAGGTAAACTGAAGTTTCCCTTCTCTCCCCTGCCCCCTCAGCTCCTCTTTTATGTTACAGACTTTGAGTAAATTAGCAATATGAAAAAGAAAACGGTAGGTTGGCAAAAATGTCTGTGTATATCTATAAATAATATATGCAATACAGATCTTACATATGCGTTCTACATGCGTATATATAATACATATATAGTGGAGTTCGTGTGCTCGACATGTATGTACTGTCTCTCTATGCTTATGTTATACAAACAGTTCATTCTCTCCCTATGTGCGTGCCTATAAAATAAAATATACGCATATTGTACAGATATTTACAGCATTCATATATTGTAAGGGCACGGACACAGATTTAAACATACACCCAGCCTGCGTATGCTGTATATGTGCACAATATATATGATGCTTACGCACATGCACATGCAAAGGCAGCATCTCTCTGAATCGGAGCAGAATGTTTGTGTTTCAACATAAAATATTTTCTTAAATTCTTAGTACATGTCCTTTGCGTGCGTTGAGGCAATATGACTGTATATGGTACGTGCTTACATTTGTGTGTGCATGCTGACACGCGCTCCTCTGTGCACATTCAGAGAGAGTGGGCTACCAAAGGGCACGAAGATCTTCTGAATCTAAGGGCCACGTCTGTAATTTTTTCTCATTTGGTACCAGAATTTGGGATGCAATTTCCTGTATAGGAGCAGTGACCGGAGAGCAAGCCTCTCTCACTCTCGGTAACGCCTTCCAGTATTAAACCAAATCTGCCCTACATGAGCTCTTCCCCGTAGCTGTGCTCGCTCTGCACTACGTAGGGCCATACCCGGCCGGAGGTGACTTCTTTCTTCCCGTGCTCTCGGCGTGATGGCCCTTACTAGCAGGAATAGTTACAAGGAGGATGAGACCCTGCGCCCAAAGACGGAGGCTGCTAAACCATCCGTCATTTCCCGGAGACCTTCGCGGAGGCTGGAAGCGGAGTGATGTGGAATAACTTCCTTTTCTGGTCTAGTAGCAAAAGCCGTGGGAGAAGTTGCCTTTTTATGGTTAAAAATAGGTAAATAGAGAGTTGGATAGATACAGAAATACCTAGATATACAGATAAAAATACACATCTTTATCTTCAGCTGGTTATGGATATAGATCCACATGTAATTTTTCTTACTACTGCCCATTAAAAGAGCCTCAGCCGGCACGCCAGTCTTTTTGAGAAAATCCATGTGTAAATAAAGCGACCAGCCAATCACCCTGAGATCAAACAGCCTGGTGACAACGCAGATACCGGCTGCCTCGTGGACGCCTGCCCTGCACGGATTCCCTGCACAACTGCCAGCCAGATCAAAGGCCGGTGTTACCAAACTCCATATTGTAAGTGACACCTGCGAACGTGAGCCCTGTGTCGTGTTTCCAACCTGTACCTGAATAAATACATAATCATATCACATAGCATAATTAATGGCAGTATCACCATGAAGGACTCTTAAAGGAAAGGTTGTTGAAAGAGAGTTCCTGAAGATAATCCTTTTAAAAGGTTTCCTTAAAAATGCAACTACTAGCGGGAATAAGGCAGGTTTAGTTCCAACATCTTAATACCTCGGGATAGCACTTTTAGATCTTGTTATTGTCTTTCCTTTAATAGCAGCTTGACTTTTGGCTTGGCACCCACACTTTTTGGAGGATCTCATGGCTGCTGTGCTTCTCCACAGAGAGAGTCCTCAGAGGAGGCCCAGCCTAGCTCCCCTTTCCATTGACCTGCTGGGGACTCACGACTTCGTTTCTACTAGAAATCAAACGTGGTCGCATGCTGCCCGCTCGTAATAACCTTTCCAGCCTCACTGTTTCGGAGCAAGTACTGGTGTCCCCCACTTCTGTCTAATGACCCATTCTAGTAATTTTCAGAGTGCTGCTTAACTTGTTTTTTTCTTATCCCGGATGGCACCCCAACTCCTGGGCCACGGAAATGGGGTTCAGCTGCTCCCAAGCTCTTTGCTCAGAGGTGTCGCCCAACTCCTCCATTGTGCTCAGGAAAGTCCTGCAAGGTATCAGAAGCCGGGGTCGGTAAGTAAATAACTTTTTTTTTTTTCTTTTACAAATGATGTCTGTGTAAAATGACGCAGAGCCACATAGCAAACTGCAGGGCTAGGGCACTGATGGGAAACAGCGAGTTCTGCTCGACGCTCCCCTGAACCCTTCTCCCTCACTCTGCCATCCCATGACTTGTCTCTGTGGTTACTTTGCATCCTCACATTTCTCAGGCTGCATGGAGGAGGGCAAAGCTTGAGAAGCTTGCACCGTGCTGTGGAGTGCACCCCTGCTAGGAAGTCCTGGGAGCGCCAAGGTCCTGCCTTTTGCTGTCGCTGCTTGTCTAGAGCTTCAGCCCAGGATCCTTCCTGCTGGTTTTCAGCAGGAAAAGTTCAGATTTGTGAAAAATGTCATCAAATTGGCATGGAAATAAGTGAGGGCTTTTGGAGTAAGAGACGATGGACACATCCTTCCAACAGTAATAATTAAAAAGTGCAAAAAAAAAATTAAATGAAATCAGATTTTTGTTGTTGTTGTTTGTTTGTCCTACAGCTATGGACAATCCTTTAGATTATCCCAGTCCAAGTTTCTTGATCAGTAACAGGTTTGGTGTCCCATGTCTCTTACTCCACAAGGAATTTTTGGCCCCTGGAAAACCAGATATCTCCGTTCCCAGTGAAGTACGGATCAGGTTGTCGTGTTGCGGTGCTGCGTGCAGGGGAAAGCAGGTTGAGGGCAATGTAAGAGGTTTTTGGAGCTGTTCTAGCTGTTGTCCTCTCTCCTGGAGGCTGGCACTGGTGGAGTTTGCCTGGAGAGGTCAGACATGCAGTGCCACCATAGCCTAGACCCTCCCTGGGAGGGACAAGGGTGAAACCTTTTGGGTCTCCCAGGAGAGCAGGGCCAGGTCACTGGTGACTCAAGTGGTTTCAGCTTTTTTGGCTTTGAAATAAGCACACAAGGCAGAAACTATGTCGCTGTTGCTCATCACCCGCGAGGCAGTTGGCACTGTGGCACCGGCACTGCTTGGCTGGTGTCGTGCCAGGACGGTCAGGGATGGGGAGACAGCAAGAGAGGGTGAGGGGATCCTGAGGGGCTGCCATCTCTGAGAACATCCAGGTGGCAAAGGGGGCTGTGTCCATCACTGATGTAGGTGATGAGCTCCACGTCACCCAGGGGCGAGCTGGGTCTTGTGTCTCCTGTCGGTGAAGTGCTCTGTGGTGGTGGGCTTGTGGGCCAGCATCCCCTGCTCCAGCGCTGTTCCCCCAGCAAATCTTTACAAACCAAACCTACTCTGCTATGAAGAAGGACTAAAATGTACCTTCCTCCCTACTTGCCCCATTTTTATTTTTCCTGTTTTATCTTTTAGCTGTAGCTGCACTATCACATCCAGGCTTTCTTCATTATTTTTTTTTTTTTGGCACAGTTAGAGACCTCTGATTTAGAGTATTTAATTGCTTATATTTTCTCCAAATTTCCATGTAGGCATTTTTAGTGTTTGCCTCCTTCCTTCCCTGTGAGCTATTAGCATGAGTCATTTTGTTTCCTGACGCAGACAAGGGTTTTTCCCCCTCTCCTTCTCCATCCAGCCCTACTTATATGGGAACTCCCCCACCAGGCAGTGAAAGGAGAAAGGGAATTAGATCTTTATCAGAGACTTACTTTCACCCAAGATTTCCTTAGATCAGTAGAGTTAAATAGAGGCCAACAAAAGCCAGACAAATAGAAATTTTACCTAGAAATAAAACTCCTGCAGCCAAAAGTATTCCCTCTCCTTCTTTGGAGGCAAACCAGGAGGTGGTGTGACTATGCATCCTTCTCTTAGATGTACCAGCATCAGTCCCCTGCAATGGTTTGATTTCACTTTTTCTCTCTTTGGACATATTGTGCCAGGGAAGACAAGAACTAAATTCCTAGCAGGGGGAAAAAAAAAAAAAAAGGAAAAAAAAATCCCAGCATTGCTTCAAATCTCTGCCAACTTTTCATGCCTTTGTGACTAAGCCACAGATAAGGCCACAAACCCATTTTTCTTCATTTGCAGGTCACCTTGAAGGGTAGATGAGTAGCTCTTCTAACAGTGTTTCTTTCAAGAGGATTTCAGTGAGGAAAGTAGCAATGACTGAAATTCGATGTTTCCTTACAGGTCCTCAGTTTTGTCTTGAGGATATGTGAGCACCCAGACAACTCTCCACTATGGATGTTTGCTCCGTTGTGGCAACATAGCCTGACTTGAGGTAATACACAGGTTTGGCATGAACGCGCTTTAATATAATTTTTTAATCACCCCTTGGGCTCACAGCCCACACCTTCATGTTCAAATAGCTGCATGGCTGGAGGAGATGCCTACACAAAAGTGGACAAGCATCCTCTTTCCACTCGAACCCTATCCCTCCGTTTTGCGTGAGATCTCTGTGATGCTTTTGTGAAAAGCACCTTCCAAGCCAAGCAGACACTCATAAAAAAGCATGAAAAAGATGCGCAAAATGTTATGAGCACCGCAACGGGGTGAATGAAAGGGAGGGAGCAGAGGTGCTCTGATGCTTCCTCCCTTGGGGACCGGGCAACGGCTTGATGCTCCCTGTCTGTTGTCCTGCATGGAGCCAATCCACCTCCTTCAGCATGAGGCTAAGTGGGGACAGGACCACATGGGTCACCTCCCGTGCTGGGATATTGGGAGCAGCTGCTGGCTGGAGAGAAACCATCCAGAAGGTCAAACTGCACATGTGCTTTAGTTTAGTCAAAGTGTTTTTCTCAGTCTTAATTGATAACTGATGAGAAAACCTTTTGCTCTACACATACGCATGCATATGTATAAACACGCTCACAGACACATGTGCGTGTGTGTGTGTATATAAATAGATCTCTTTAAATTTAAATAGATTTATGCCCAAGGACAGGAAGGTGGATAAAAGGTCGTTACAAAGAAAGAAGATCTAACACATCTGTATGGTCTTTTGTGGGGATTAAATCTATAGTAGGTTGCATTCAGTGCTAATACTCCAATTCTATTTTTCATTGTTGTTTTCACATTTGTCAAGCTTCGATGATGGGATAATGAAGTAAATGGGTGTTAACTACAAATTAATGATCCCTGTCTTGATTGTGTAACATTGGTTCTTATTTGCTTACCCTCTTCACCCAGAAAGGGTAACACGCTTTCCATATCCATACCAGCAAAACCTGCTGGACGCTGTAACACAGTAAAAAAAAAAGAGAAAGAAAAAGAAAGGGAGACATCTTCCCTGAGAAAGTGCAAATACTCATTGAAGCTGCTGAATTTGAACTGTAAGAAAGAGCTGAGGAAGTTGAGGGCAAGGTAATGCTGCAAGGAGAGCTTGTTGGAAATGGTGTGTTGATCATGGGCCGGCTGGACGTTTGGCTGTGTTTAACTATGGAGAGGTTAGACCTTTTGAGGGTCTGTTTGACTGGAGTGTGTCTGTTCTCATTATGCAGCGAGGGATGGGTGTATGTACAAATGTGCAGGCTTTCTTTGCAAACCTCCTCGCTTTACTTTGGAGCTAGATGTCTGTGAGCCTGGTCTTCCTGTGGTATCGAGTGTTTGGGAGGCTGGAGGCTCCCTTGTACCAGTATGAATGGGAACAGAGTTGGAGAAATCCCAGGCTCCATAAGTCCCTTTCAGAGAGACCGGAGCGGGGCTGGGACAGAGTTGGAGACCCACCAGCCCCGGTGGTGCATCATCTTGAGGATATACACATGTCTGCTGAAAGGTTTGGATACCCTGCAAGCCTACCTTGGGCAGCTGTTCCTGCAGACAAGTTATGCAAGCTTTAAGCACCTGCTTTTTTTTCAGTTTGGACTTTGACCTGGGCGAACATGGGATTTTCTGCTCAGTTATTTAATTTCTGATGGAGCAGTCTTTGGTGTTATGCAGATAGGACAGTGGAGTTTAACAACTTGGCCTCATTTGTGCTTGCAAGAGGAAACAAGGGTAGATTTGGCTTTCATCATTAATTGCTTGCTCTTCCAACGATCACTTGGCACCACACTTCAGTGTCGACTTAGATTTCCTTCTGTTCCTCCTCCTAGCATTGCAGGCTGCTGTAGACCTTTGCAGCCCCATCCACCCCTCCTGTGACACCCCGGGGAGTCACCAGTGCCCTGTGATGGGCTGTCGCAAAGCTCAACATCACCCACACTCCCAGCGCCCAGACCTGGTCCTGGTTCCTTGGTCATCAATGTGACTCCATGGCTGGTTCCAAAGGTGTTTCAACGTTGGTGTCCATAGGTCTCTTCATTTACCTTTGCAGAGAAGGAAATATTTGGTCATATTGAGACTGTCAAGTGATAAATTCACATGGATTTATCAACTTTCCCCCTTCTCAAGGAACAAAATAGCAGTCTCCTCCAACTCAGGGCTCAAGTCTGCCCCACAAACATAGAAAACGTTTAGTGCTTTTAAAGACAGGCGCTTCACGGACAAGTGAGTACTCCCCAGAGCAAGTGGCTGCTGTGCGTTCATCCTTGGGATGATTAGGGAACGCTGCAAGATTTGAAGGTATCACTGCTTATTTGAAAGGAGGCATTGTAGATTGTTTAGGCACTTCTTAAAGTGATTTCTTCCAGTCTTTGTCACTTCCTTTTTACCATCTTCCTCTTTACCAGTCCTTGACAAAGTCCTCTCTCTCTTTCTTGATCAGTCACCTGGTCAATTGACCAACTGATCACTTGATTGACCCAGAAGTTTTACATATCTGTCCCAACATTATTTTTCTTCTTCCAACCTAGATTTATCACTGATCCTTCCTTTTTGAAATGCAAGGTTTTGACAATAAAGCTTCTCTGATCACTGTCCTTCCACATGTCTCCCAGGATATCACCTTTCCATCATTCGCTTGGAGGGACTGTGTGACATTTTTCTGCATAGCTTTCACTTTCCTGTCTCTGAAAAGCTGCCAAACCTCTGCATATGCCTGCCTTATAATCTACCCTCTCTTTGGGTCAGGACAGGCGGAAGATCTCTGTTCATGGGTCCACCCTCCACATCCGGCTGATCTTGATTAAACCCAGATGTTTCTCAGTGCCTCTTCCCCTCCTCTCTTCATGTTCCCTTCTTCCTTGTCTCTTTCCCTTCCCAATGAGTGCGGATAACACGTTTTCTCACTGGTGAAGCTGTAGCTTCATGGGTTTTCAAAGGGCTGGATTTCATTCCTCACCCACCATCTCTGCTATGTGCTCTCCAAGCTGAAATGTCTCCATTCATTTTGTAGGCCATGGAAAAAACAAAGCAGTGGAGAGGAACATGAGTATTCCAGAACACAGTTCTCTGGCGGCACAGTTAACTAACATTGACCCGTGGCCACTTCTGCAGCTCTTGCATACTGCTTTAAACTGAGTGTTTCTTTTGTTTTGTCTCCAGCCCAAGAATTCATTTTTTAAATAAGAAAATTCAGAAGTGTCTCTGAAGGATACGGGCTCATAAGCATCGCTACTGCATCACAGATGTGCAAGCTTGCGCTTACTCATGTGGTCTCCACAGTCTCCAGCTACTTGGATTAACAAGGGTCCAGTGTGGATCTTGCCTTCTTCTCTTGCAGATGCATGCAATAAAGGCTCAGAACTGTCTTTGCCTCTTCAGGCATCTTCTCCATGCCATCACATGTGCACAGCTGCTTCTTGGAGAGCCCTGGAGAAGGAGAAGGAAGGCTCTCAACGTCTTAAGCAAAAATCTGGTTTCCTTTCCTTGTTGCCCCCATGGTTGAAGAAGCAGCACACTTCTCGTGTATCTTACCCTACCTAAAGTCTCCAGAGAGTCAGCTGTTAAGCCTGACTCCAGCTACTTGTTCTTTGAAAGTTAGCCTTGTCTTGCCGCTTGTCTTTCACGGGCCCACATCCTTGTGGTCTTTCAAGAGCTGGTCTATCCAAAGTGGCAGAGACCTACCTCTCCTCCCATGCTAGGGCTGGCATTTGAATGGGATGGGTGCTGAGGTCAGAGCTGTGCAAACCTGCCCTTCTTTGGAGTTCAGGATCCTAGATCACACAGGTTTATCTAAAAGTAACATGCAGGCACGTAGGTGTCGCAAGCAGTTTAGCTCATTTTGTGGGGAGATGTGAGATATTCCTAAATGGAATCAGAATTTTTCCTATATATCAAGCGTTAAATTAACAAGTGAGGGAGAACACTACTGAGGAGCTATCTGCTGTTTAGACAGGCATATCAGGATAAAATTACCCTGTGCTTGCCTGTGGTTTGTCTGGATACTCCTGGAGCTGCACCAGTAAAGAGCATAATTGTGCTGCTATTTGAGGCTTCGGATCTGGTGCTGTGAATCCTCCCTCTGACTATGCAAGGTTTGCTTGATGACATTAAGTAACTATTCCCTGTAGGAAATTTTTACCCAGGCAAAGCACAGGTGTCCTCAGAAGATGTGGGAGAAAAGAGAGAAGGGCTCAGGCAGAAGACTTGCATTTGTAATCATGAGGACGGCTGGCTTCGATGTTTGTTGGAGAGAGGTTTTTCCCGCAGTGTTTCAGTACAGGGGTCTAATTGGCACAGGAAAGATTTTGCAGTCAAGAGGATGGTTTCCACTTCCGAACGGTTGATGCAATGCACAGACTATTTCAATATCATCCTATAGATTTAATTTTTATTTTCTATAGTGAGAATAAGAATTGCTGTCATTGCCTTCAACTTGGAGTAATTGAGTTTAAAATCAGAACCCTCTTCAAAGTCTTTTATCTCCTGCGTGATAAGGGGCACTGAGGTCTCTGGATTAGTGAACATCAATATACGTCACCTCCAGGCTCTGCACAGCTGGCCTGTACCACGCACGTGCACGTCAAGTACTCGTGTCTCTGAGTAAATGGTTCGTATTGACTTTCACTGAAGCTCAGTTATAAAATGCTTCAGTGCACTGAATATGATTTTTTTTTTTTTCTCAATCCGAGTCCCAGGAGGACTCACTCCAGATATCCACACTCAATGAAATATTGTCTCTGCAGCCAGGGAAAGCAATCTCTTGAGTATGAACCTTGAAGCAGAGGAACGGGTTATTTCTCAGCAACCTTTTGATATTGTCAAACCTTCAATCTTTGGGGGATTTATGGACTTTGCTAATACATAGGACTGACCCTGGACACTAAATGCCTCATTTTCACCCAATTTATAATTATTCCCTTTGCACATTTCATGTCATATATCTGTGGGGATAGTATCATTGTTCCCATTTTATCGATGGAAGAGTTGTGCTGCAGAGAGATGCCTGGAAAGTGTGCACAAGTCTATTCTGCATCACTGACTTCCTCTTCCAGTGCTAGTATGGCTAAAGGACGCTTGTATGTGTCCTGACGTGTTTGTTGTGCTGGCTGGTAAATCTGTCACTTCTTCTCCTTGTTTTTAAGGTTTTCTGGCTCCCTGAGTATGAATGTTTCCAGAAGTGACCCTGGAAAGTCCGTAAAGCAGAGGTGGGAAGAAGCAGTAGGAAGTTCCCCCTTTTTGCAAGTCAGTGTATTTTGACCACAGTGATGGAGGTTGAGATGGTAAAAGTCCTTTAAGGAGTATGTATTTCCAGGTGGAGTTTACTGTTGTAAAAGCTGGAGATCCAACCTGACTACCCACCACTTGAGTATGGGAGCTGCTGGCATCAAACCGCTGTGAGTCAGCCATGTGGGACAAACGGCACTTGCCATCTCCCAGGAGTCCCAGGGGAATTCAAAAGGCGATTATGTATGTGCACAGGGGTGGTGAGAAGACACAGAAGTCAGAGCAAGCAGGGGCTAGATCAGGCTGCGAGCAGATAGGAGCTGTGTAGGGGTATGGGTGGATAGACCACTCTCTGCAGGAAACATGGAAAAAAGGAAAATACCAACTTCTGGGCAGACTGACAACCCTTCACCTTGCTTCAGCTCCAGCTCCTACCAGGGCCATGCCAGTCCTTAAGCTAGGGACGTTTAGGGCTGTCCCTAAGCTTTCAGGTAAGGACCTGGAGCTCATGAGATCTTCTTTCTTCCTTAATCCACCAGACTGTCCTTGAACTCATTTGTTCTTTGCTCACAGTTGCTTATGACTAGCAAAATCATAGAGGAAAAATGTGAGTACTTTCACATGGGGAAAAAAAAACCCCAACTTTTTGTATAACAAACAAATTTTAATTAAAAATCTTGACTTCTGCAAATTTCCATCATTTTCAAAGAACTGTGAGGATGCCAGCACTGCTTGTTTTTTATGGAGAAGTGTGTTGAGGCTGTCAGCTGTACTCATGCAGAAAGACTTCTGGTTTGAGGGGGAAGAGGCCACACGGACCAAACTTGCCCATAACGAGCAACATTTGCTGAATGAACTAAAAGCTGAAACTCAAACAAAAAACTAATCCACAAGTGAGAGGTGTGAGGGTACAGTTCTGCAGCAGGTGAAGTTTGCATTTGAAAGGTCACTGTCTGAAGTCTACTTCTGATTTTTTTTCTAACCCATTCCTCCAAAATCCAACCCACTGGGTGGTATCCCACCAGTCCTTGTTTTCCTTTGTCTTTCCAATGCACTCACACGTACATCAGAGACTCAAAGAAGGCAGTGAAGTTCAGATTTCATCTCCTGCTCTTTCCCTGCTATAAAGTTGACAACACATCACACTACAACACCCCTGTATTTGCTGCAATGCTGGGGAAATAGCAGCAGAAATTACAACACTCCTGATTGAGGATGTTACAGTTTCTGATCAGGGTTGCTAAAAATTCCTTCCATGCCAGTTACCCTCCCTGAAGCTGCTACTGCAAATGCTTAATTTTACCTTGGCGTCATCACTGATTCCCTCCATACCAACCTTTTCAACAGGCTTATGGCTGGGACTAAGAATGTATTTTTCATGTCTTCCATGTTTTCCCAGGTTCCTGAGGCAACAGGTGCTACTGGAGAGGACGAGGCTGGAGATGCTGCTAAAAGAGCCATGAAAGCCTGACACAAACAGCCTCCTCTTGCTGGGCTTTGGGAATGCTCAGGTCTCAATTGGCTTTGCACCCTTCAGGCAGTTTCCGGTTAAGAGGAAGCACGAGGAGTGCCATATTGCTCCAGGTTTGATCTCCTGGGAGCTGCTGAGTTGTTAGTCCCCCTTGTTGCTGCACACTTACTCTTACCTGCTGTTTTTGTGCAAGCGGCATAAGTGCATCAGCACGAGTTATATATATGTGAGAGACTTACCACACAAAATAGCTTTTTTTTTTTTTTTCCTCACCCCCACCTTTGCAGGCTCCCAGAGGCTGCCAGAGTTCCCATTTGGACTCCAGAGTCCTATTGAGATCACGACAGCAATGTTTATGTGCTATTCTAATGCTGGTTTTAGCAGCATAAATGCTTTTTAATACATAGCATTACAGCAAGCGTGTCGCATTCTCCGCCTTACAGAATGGCTGTCTGGAGGGGTGTAATTCCAGCTCCTGCCTCAGCACGCCGTTATTTACAAGCATGGTTACATGCCCACATCAGGCATGGTTAGTGCCGCTGCTGAGCTTTATTTAGTTAATTTGGCACACGTCATGTGAGAACCACCTTGACAGAGTAAGTGTTAGCATCCCTAACAGACTCAGAGAGTCCCTAACTGCACCCTGAAGGCAAGAGGACTCTGGAAGGGCATTCTGAGAGTGATGGGCAGCTGTCTCATACAAGGAGACCATCACGAGGTCCCGTCAACTCCCACATGCAAAACTCCAGAAGGACACATGTCATGTGTTTAGTGGGGTGGCTAGTCTTGTAGTAGCTCCTAGGCCACTGATGGAGACTGGTTTGCTGACTGCACTCGCACATGCTTCTGGCTATGGGTTTGCAGACACAATTGTAGGCATTGGCCAGGGCTGGTGACACTGCTAAGAGTCAAGAAAGCACCACAGAAGCAGCCTCCTCATAGTAGGCTGGTTCCTACAGCCTTTGGCTGTCGCAGCGCAAAACTCTGCTGGGGGAGGTTGCTCAGCCTGAAGGGATGCACCTACTGAAGGTACCCTGTGCCAATATCTCAGAGGAAATAATCTGTTCTGATGGTGCCCTCTTGAACTTCTGCATCTCCTGCTCTCAGAGGGCACTGTCTCAAGGGGAACTGGAAGCATCTCCAGCAAACCAAAAACCTGCAGAGCCTATGGTACTCTGTATGAGGCTGGGTATTCATTCACTCTGCTCCAGGAAGGTTGTGGAGGGAAGACTGCATGCAGTATTGTAAGGGCCATAATGTACTCTTAAAATAAATGCAATTATTCTGCCTCTGTTACAAAGCATATGTGAGAAAGCCTGTGTTTCATGAGATGTATGAGGGCTCTGACCCACCTTCATTAGTGTTGCTATCTCTACAAAGTGACTAATTGCAGTGAAGTGCTGGTCACGTACCTGTTGTGCTGAGAAGTCTCCAGGAGAGGTTCAATTAGGAGGCAGAAGCTGACGAGCTGCAGTGTGGGGAACCTCAGGGAACCTTTTCCAGACTAGTCACAAGAGCCAGCCCTTGTACGGCGCTTGTCATCACCGCATGTCAAAGTGCTCAATAAAGTGCTGCCCATGGCACTTCCCTTGCACAGATTAGGGTCACAGGTGAGCAAAAAGGCTTGCCCAAGGTTGCCTGGGGGGGGGCCAGAGGCAGAGCTTGTTTTCTGTGTCCCAGAGCAATATCTTTGGCCTCTGCGTTGAATGGTTCATCCGTTCATGAAGAGAAGTAGGAGTCTCGGCTGGAAAATAGCAAAACATTCCTGGCCCTTGCAGCCCAAAAGACAGAGGCAAATAAGATGTGATAATAACCAGTGCCTCAGGTGCTACTTGGTGGGGATTTCAAACACCTCTGTTGTCTTTGGAGAGATTGCCAGTACATTCATCAGTTCTCTTGGAAGCTGACCACCCATTTGCCTTCACTCAGGAGTAGTTTGCTCTGTGAAAATCCCTGTCTTACACTTGTCTGCTGCTTCTTTCACTGCAGTGAGGGGCTGCAACCATTTCCAGCACTGGACCTCCGACTGGACACTGACACTCTGCTTCCCTGGTGGGTTTCAGCAACTCTCCCAGCTCAACAGATCATCGGTTCTGGTCCTCTTCCCATACAGACGTACTGAAAGCTCAGCTGTTGTCTCCTGCCAGGGCCGGTGTCTCCCAGGGAATTCCCTTGGGTCCTGGTTCTCTCACGAGCTTGAAGAGATGTCTCATGGCAAACAGACTTTACAGTCTTTGTCAAGGCCATCAGTTTCTGGGTGTTCATAGTCTCAAGACCACATTGTCCAGGCAGCAAGCAAGAATATGCCTCCTGCTTGCAAGAGCTGGAAGATATAAAGACCAAAGATGCAAACAGGCTAAAAGAGCAGGAATTGTGTTTCACTGTAAAGAAACCCTGCTGACTGCTTTTCTACGTCTATATCTATACTATTGCTTTCCAATGTCTGTGCTTTTCTATATCCATTGTGTTCTTGCAGAGGTTCCAGTTTGCCCTGAAGTTCAGCAACGAATGAATTTCAAAAACTGTTCCCCTAGATGTTCCTGAGAGCTCCTGTGGAGGAGATCAGAGAGGATATGAGAAATGCCAGATGCCACACAAGCGGCAAAGAAGCAAAACATCTCCTTGGGGTTCCTGTGGCTGTGTTCATTCTCCTGTTCCCACTGCTAAACTCCCCCAGCTTGGGCATCCAGAGACCAAAAGTTGCTCCAGCTCCAGAGTCAGCCAAAGCCCAACAGGGGCTGTTGGGAGAGGCTTGGTGTTTGGGAGCTTTCTGCATGGTAGGCAGGCAGGGCAATGATATTCATGGCTTTGTTTGGGGTCTATTGTATCTTGTAAAGATGAAAGGATGTTCAAAACTCTTTCCTGCTCTGTCAGGTTGCAGTGTGGGGGGATGGAGGCTGAGGGAAAACCGATGAGAAAATATTTACTAGCCTAACTGTATGTGAGATCCCTCTAATGGAGAATTTAATCTCCAGGACATTGTTATCTCTATTAGGTTTTCTGTATCTTAGGTACTCAATAAATGATTGCTAAAGTAATAAGTAATTCAGCATTCTCCTCTCAATCAGAAAACACAGCACCATGTCAGCAATCACACTCTCTTTCAGTAAACAAAACCCAGACAGGATAAGTACATGGCTGAGAAAACTCTGAAAGCAGGTCTGAAACCCAGGCCTGGAGCTCGTGAGCTTCAAAAGGCAATGGAAACACTCCGTGACCAGAGGCTGTAGGAATGAGGTAAGCAAGTGCAGCAGGAAGACATCCATGGGGAAATGACATCAGAACCAAGTATGGGATGGCAATCAGATGTTAATGTGCTCAGCTATGCCATGGAGACACCTGCCTGACTCCCCACCATGGAAAAAAGCACAGTTTTCTGTCTCTCCATGCCCTGGGGCTCTTCATGTCTTGCATTCTCCCCGGAGAGGTGTGGAGCCCCAGCATTCCCAGAGGTGCTTTCCTTCAGTGATGACACCCAGTACAGCACCTTACCTCTTGGCACACTTATCTTTGTTGTCTCCATCCCTCGCTTGGTACCCTTCCTGGGATAGACCCGCTGGATCCTTCTCTGACTTGACCTCTCCAGCTGTGTCTGTCCCTTATCTGTGCTGCATTGCCAATGTACCAGCTGTGTGGGTCTGTGTCCTCTCTCCTGTAGGTGCAGCCGCATATAATGATGCCCACTCAGAAGTTTTTTCAGCCTCGTTGTATCTCACATGGGTGAGTTTGAGCACTGGAATCGGAGGTGCCAGGTTCAGCCAGGGCTGCTGCCACTGTGGTCCCACAGGGTCTGGATGCAGCTTTGTCCCTTCATCCCTGTGAGATGTAATTCATCCCCATGTATGACAGAGCACTTCCATTCTGCCTGTTCAGAGCTGGGTCAGATTTAATACAGTCTGTGAGAAAGGCTTAAAACAGCAAGGTATGAGATTGAATTATGGTCTAATCTGCCACTAATAGAACCTGACTGGCTCCATTATTCAATGTCAAATCACTGCATTTGCTATTAAAACACAGTGTGAACTTCCCTAATTTCTGTCGGGTTAGGACCACATCCGTCATTCTTGCCTGAACTGACACCAAGGCAGTGCAGATAACACAGACAAATTTAATGTGGAAAATTCACCTTAGGAAGCTGGCTCTAGTGGTACCAGGAAGGGAGGGTCTGGGCAGCCCTAGGAGGAAAAGGATGGATGACAGCACACTGCAGTCTGACATTGCAGGGGGTAATGAAATTGCAGAGTGCCTCTTTAGGATGGGAAGGTCTACCTGGCCATTGTGCGCTGGTAGTCTGACTTAAAACTGTGCTTAAAACAGAGAAAGGACCAGTCCCGTATTCTGGTACAAAAGAAAGGGGGTGGAGACACATAATCACAATTTCTAGGTGTGCAGGCAACACTGCCCTTATTGCAGCCCCTATTATCACGTCATAAGGTTGCAATCTCTTTTTTTTTGTGGGCTGTGAAGATGTTAGAAAGCAACGTGTGCTTTCTCCCATGCCATCCTGGGAAGGGAGAGGTGTCACATCAAATTCTTCACTGTGCTCACTGGTTGGCAGGAGCCAACCAGTATCTACCCTCCATGTGGGTAGATGCTCCCTGGGAAGGGACAAATTGAACTGCTTGTTTGCAGCATCCTAAATGGTCCCAGGAGGTCATCAGTGGATATCTGGAGAGTTAAAGGAAGACTGCCTAACCTGGTTCAGTTCTGACTCATACCAGGATTTTAGCTCTTATCTCCAGAGGTGGAAAGCAAGGCTATTAACTTGCTGGAGCACCAAAAAACCTTTGACAGAAACTCCTTGTTAATGTGCTACCTCTTTTCTGCCTTTCTTCTGTATCTGTGCTAATTCCAGAAATACAGAAGTATGAAAGTAAATCTCTGCCATGTTGACCAAAAAAAGAACACTAGAGAAAGCAGAGCCCAGAGGCACACCAGGAGTGCTGTAAAACATTATAACCATTTTCAAGGGTAAACAGAGTCTGATGGCAATGGAGATTAACAGAATTCATTAGGGAAAAATAAGACTTGTCATTACTAGGTCTAATGAATTGACACTGGTGAAGAGGGACTTGTTACCATGGAAATTACAAATATTAGGAAAGAAAGATAAACAATCCTAGCTGGATGGTGAAGACCTTATCAGGCCACTCTGTTCTCCTCATTGCTGGTATGAGTCCAACCAGGAGGCCTGGAGAGGTTTGTGTTTCACTCATCTTTGCCTTCAGCACAGCTCGTTTTCGGTAAGGACCAGGGAGAAGGCTTTGAGGACTCAGCTAAGGACTCACTAAGTGTGTGAAGATGTGAGCTTTGCTCCTTCCAAAAGCAGGCACTCCAGGAATGCTGAAGGCTATCTGAGTAAGCCCAGTGTTAGAGATCCTTCTCAATTGGTAAAGCTTCCTATATCTTTATTAGACCTTGTCTGTGAGGATCCAATACTGGAAAAGCTTTATGACTCTTCCTACCTGCATTAGGATGCATCCTCTTGTCATGATGACTTCTGTCCCTTGATGTCCCAAGGTTTCTGTTTGGGCCAAGTATTCATGAGCAGGAAGGAGTACTTTGGCTTTCATCAAACACAGCTTCTTCCATGTGATTGGTCCTTTCAGAGTTGCCATTTATACATTCATAATTTAGGCATGAGAAGAGAGTTGTTTAGGAATTCATTATGTCCACATCCTGGAGCAGCACTCACATCCTGCTTTCATGACCCTCTAAACACCTACCAGAGGATTTGGGGGAGTTTGAACACACAAGCACCAGGCTTGCACACACTAATGGGCTTCACAGATGCTCCCCAAGAGGCAGGTAAGGAGTGGAGCAGACAGCAGAGACCAGGAAACAGTGGGACTATTCTCCACTGCCATCTCCAAAGGGTAGTCAAGCAAGGTCAGTCCCAGGAGCTCTGTTAAGGTATGAAGGAACCACACTCTCACAGTGCTAAAAATGCTGCTACAGATATGTCCCCACAGTAATTAGGAATGTATCAGAAGCTCACAGGTCTCTTAGGATAAGCAGCCAGCAAGGAAGCTGGACATGTCAGCAGCAAAGGTGCAGTGCTGTCTGTGTAGTTCCATCAACATGGTGATCACACACGATGGTACTGGGAAGTGACCTTCCTGAAATGGTGGGAAAGGTACCGCTTATCCTGCAGGAGCAAGGCTGGCCCTGCCACAGCAGAGCATCTGCTTAGAGCTGGACCTGCCTATGCACCCTCAGGACAGCACAGGCCACCAGTGACTGAAAGGATACAGGCATCAGTGACAGGGAAAAGCTGCTGTGGCATGGGGAATAAGAGTGATCCATGCCTAGATGTGCAACTTCAGATCCCACAAGCACACACCTGAGGCTGTCTGAAGGAAAAGCTATAGAGGCAGGGGTAGCTCAGGATTTCTTTGCCCTTCTTCTAAGCCCATCTGGAAAGTGGCAACATTAAACTAGAACAAAGATTTGTGATGCTTTATAAAGACATTCCAGACACTTCCTGCTAAATACTTGTGATGGGTTTGTTCAGGGATAGTCTTTGCCATTAGTAGGAAAAGGAAGGAGGCCAAACCCAAAACCCTAGCACCAGAGCATTAGAAGTCTATAAATTGTGATGGCTTGTGCAGGAATAGACATGATACTGCTGTGCCAGTGCTCAATGCAGCACTCACCAAGGAGATCTCCAGGGCCTTCACCATCACTGCCATCAGTGGGTGACTATATACATGTTTTCCTCCCACTCTTCAGAAGAGTAAGGAAGGTCTCATGCAAAGTAGCATCATTTGGTAGCTCAGTGGAGAAGTATGTTAGACATGTGCTCAGAGGAGTTGGTGAAAAACACCCACATCCAGTTTGTCAGCCCAAAGGATGAGCACGGCAGCATGGCAGTCCCTGACAGGAAGATGTCAGAATAAATGTGGCAAATCCAGTGGAAAAAGAATTCAAAAGCAATGTTTCTCTTTCTCTAGCTTCTCCAGCCTTCATCAAGTTTGCCTCTTTCGGGTTGTCTTCATTTGATTTCTCGTAGGGTTGACTTTTTGCTCTGGCAGGGCCTCCATTGCAAGTACTTCTGTGTGGACAGGATTGCACCCAAGGGAATGATTTCTTGCCAGGAGGCTAAGGCAGTATTCCTTGCTGATGTGTCTTAATTGTGGAAAAGAAATGTCTGAGGTCAAAATCTTGCAATTGGAACTGAGAAAAGGGGTCTGACTACCAGAATCTGTTTGGAGAGGACTAACTGCCTTCTTCCCGGATTGTGCTGGTAGACTGAGATCTGTGAGGATCCCTGTTCCCTCCTGCACCACCATCTGTGTGCATTTGTGAATACCATCGGGTACACCTTGGCCGATGGATTTGTTGCTGTTTATAATGTTGTTGACAGAATTATACTGGCTGCACGTGATCCCAGGCACATCACCAGGCACGATGAGATGAGCAGTGCTCATTGCCCCTTGCCGCCCATCCTCTACACATCTCAATTAAAAGGTGCCATTGAAGAAGGTTTTGTAAAGTGAGCCATCGAGTCTGAGCAGCGCAGTGTGTGGGACAGGGAATGCTGCGATGTCTGTGTGCTGCTCAATTATTCATTTCCTATTTCTGCATATACAAAAGGTTAATCCATGAGGCGCCTGCCACACAGGGAAAGCAGCTCTTTGGAGACAGCTCCATATTATTTTTTTTTCTAGTGGTTTTTCAAGCATTATCTCTCCTCTGTTTCTCCTCTTGCGTGGTGTCGGGGGGAGGGAGCATGTAGGGTAATGAAGAGCTGCTTCTTCCCAGGCAGACAGCTCGAGAAGAAACTTGATGTGGCTGCTGTAGGCAGGATGGATAATGGGTTATTAAAATGGTGGAGTTCTAACATGAGATCCCTCCACCTCTCTAGTCCTCACCTTCACCATGTACTAGGGGAAAAATGTCATCACTGGAACCTGTACCTCCCTCTTGTCACACTTCCAGGGAGGCTGCTACAGAAACCTGTAAACACCTCCATAGTCAGAGGTGCTGAGCAGATTTATTGCCTTGTTAAGATGTCAGGCAGTCGGCCCTTTGGGCAAACTCTGCTCTGTGTCCTTCAGTTCACACTGCGAAGCTTTAGGCTGGGAGGGTCTGGCCTCATCCTCTGACATTCAGTGAAACAGTACTCACAAAGCATTTGGAAGAAGAAACTGCCACTTTTGCAGTGACACCAGACAACAAGACAAGAGAGGAAGCAGGGTGGCATGGCCAGCAGTGCACTAGACCAGGAGGAAAGGCTTTGAGGCTGTCCCCTCAGCATACACTCAACAAAGATCTTGTCCTTCCATCAGAGTGGTTTGTGAGGGAGGGCTGCAGAGCCCTACATCCTCCTTTCCCTGAAATACGCATTTTTCATTGACATCTAGGGGTTTTGTCCTGCTGAGCTTCTCTTCTGTTGGGGAACTCCAGCAGGACCTTTGGAGAAGCCCCAGCAAATCTCCTCATGGCTGCCTTCCAGGCTGTGGTGCCTGGGACTTAGGATGAGTTTCTTATGCTGCTCAGAGCTGCCAGGATGTGCAGGTGAGAAGAGACCTGGAGTGGATGCTGCTCCCTGTGTCAGAGCCAAGGAGGGCTATACCGGCTTGTGCTTCACCTTGTGCTGTCTTTCGGGTCAAGGGGGAGCTGAAGGGACGTGGCCAACCAGGTGTGACCTAACCATCCACAGCCAGACCTTCTCCAAGTTGGCCAGTGCAGACAACTGGGTGACCCTCGGGCTCTTCCATTATTCATCCCGCTGGACTGATCTCATGGAGATGGTTCGAAAGGTCGTCTCACTATTAACAGGCTAAACAGGAAGATGCTATAGGCTGGAAATTGAGCCTGTCACACCAGAGTGATTCTCATTGCTGGTGTTTGATTTGCCATTAATATTAATTGTAGTTTTTGAGGGACAGTCACAAAGATTTGCTACATGGTAACTGTCTCAGTAGTGTTTGCTGCTGGAGGAACATAAATACCATCCAGAAGTTGTTCTTAAAAGGTTGAATATCCTCCTGCAATGAAGCACAGAGATGAAAAGAGAAGAGGTGCCCAGAAGACCCAAGCGTAGCAGCTAACATGGAGCCTGTGAGACACACAGGCCATCCCATAGCTCCTGGGATGGCATGGGAGTTGAAAGCAAGAATCTCCTGAAAACTATCAGGATTATCAAGCAGATGTGTGGGGCACACAGGCAGCAGCTGGATTTCCTGCTGCTATTCTCTCAGTGCCGTCCAGGTGAAAGACACTCTTCTAACTCAGGATCTCCCATATGAATCAGCCATACAGAGTCTTCTCCTCCCACAGCAGGCCAGACCATGGAAAAAGATACCTTGCAAAGAGTGCTCCTCCATTCCCAAAGAGCCTCACCACCTTTGTGTGGGTCTGTGGTTTCCGCAGTGCATTTCTGCCTGTCCAACAAGAAGCAACATCATGGCTGGAGGCCACATCCACCCTCTTTTCAATAACAGGAGGGTGCTGCTCACAGAAATGGGGGTGGTTGTAGTATCTGCGAGTTGGCTGATGTAAAGGGAAACGTGGTGTTTCTACGTGAATTCCACCATGGAGGGATGCTTCTCTTTACCCACAGATACTGAAAAGTAAGGTTGGTTGACACTAGTTGTCTAGGCTGCTTCTGTACTCTACTGAAGGAGAGCAACAGCTTCACCTCTGCATTCATAGACACTGGATTTTGGAGAGGACAAACCATCCCTTGGTGGAGCCAGTATGCCCTACTGCTCAAGGAAGCAGCGTAGATAATGTGGTTGTATGAGGCACCTCATTTTTAAATGGCTACAAGTGGTGAAATGAGTTAGCACTTCTTAGACATGTAGTTGACCAGAAATACTTGTAAACTTTCACTGGTATTTCTAAAAAGGTCGGTGGGAAACACCCAGAAAGAGTAGATGTTTCCATTTGGTCTTTTCAGAATGTAAAGTTTCCAATTTACATTACAAACACTAGCTGAGGATCAAATGAAATTTAAATGAAATTACTAACAAAAGGAAATAAAACCTGTCTCTGTGTATGGAAAAATTTGACCAAAACTGTGAGGCAAGCAGGCATCCTTTCTGCAGGAATACGGAACATTTTCAATTTGGAACTGGCCAAACGAAACCCCAGTTAAACCAAAATGCAGTGTTTTCTGCCAGTCTGCTGCAAGCAGAGCCTGGGTGTCATCCGGGATGGAGGTGATACGCCAGTCAGCTTGTGTTATGTTAGCTAAGAAACACTGTTTAAGAAAGATTTTTACGTCTGGCTTGGGGACTTTGAGGAAGATCCAAAGTTAGGCTTCAAAGTGTGCCTGGAGGGGACTATTTGTTCTGTCATTGTCCCAGACAAGAGTCTGATGCTTGGTTGAATGTTGTTTGTTTTAGCAGAGCTTTTAATCTATAGGCAATTGAATAGATGCAAGCTAGACAGCTGCTGAAATGACATTTGAGGATGTGCAAGGTACAGGGACTAGAGACCTTGACTTGGGGCTGGAGACAAATCCCATCATACTGTTCCAGGGTTATGTCTTTGTGACTCTGTCTATCTTTCTCATCATTTGTTTAACGAAAGGTGGGGGAAGATGGCTCTAAACTGTGTAATATCATCTGTACATTACTATTATATCTTCCTGGGCAGAGAATGAAAATGTAAATCTACCTGATTTTGACAGTGAAAGCAAGTGAAATGTTCCTGATGCAGTCTGTAATTGAATTGAAATATGGTCTATGAACTGGAGAGGTCCTTAGCTGCCACGTGAAGCCCAGGCAACCACCTTCAGGAAGACCTGAAGCATTGCTGGATACTGGAGAAGATGGACTGTAAATTTCTCCAGATTTAGTGCTCTGATGCTCACATCTTCAAGGTCCAGAGCTGGCCAGAGAAGAGGACTCCAGGCTGCTTCTTGTGGCCATTTTGCTAAACCTTGACACTGACCCATAAGTAACTCAGGGGGATGAAGCTGAGGGAGGGACACTGACTTCTGCTCTGAAACTGATCAGGTAGCTTAGAGGCTGAGCATTTCCTAATTATGAAACTGGAGATGCTAATACCAGTGAGTATTAGTTAACACCCATTTCATTCCTGATGTGAAGGAGGGCTTGATATTTTTGTGACTATCACTTGTTGAGCTTTTTCTTTTCCAAATGTTGTGATAGCTTCTGTTGTCCCACCATCCCAGGAAAGCTGTTGCATAATGAATGGAGAATCAGGAAAAAAAATAATCGAAGAACTAATGCAAGAACTACTGGAGAATAAACGGAATCTGAAAGATTCAAACAATTAAGTCAGTCCTTTGCACAGGGAGCTATTGAGACCAAGAACTAAGCAAGATCTGGGAGGTGACACAACATTTACATGCATACTAACAGCTGTCAGTGTTGGTGACAGTAACTGATCTGAAAATGCAAAGGTGAGCATGAATTCATGACCATGTTCTGATCTCTAAGTATTGGAGACCTTTAACATCACATCATCCAGGATGTGATATCATCACGGTCTGGAGAAGAAGGAAATGCAAAGCTGTTTGCTGGGTTCCTTGCATCACCTGCTGCAGCTGGTCTTAAGAAAAGGTGCTGCATTCAGAGAGGCAACATGGCAATGAATGTTTGAACCGCAGCTTTCAAAGCCAGCACGATTTTCCTGGTGAATACACTTGGGTGGAAGGAAAGGAATATTTGCCACGCGTCTCAATGAGACAAAGGCCTTGTGGAGATTTACACAAACCAACTCTCCTTCCGGAGTGTTTGGAGTCTTACAAAACCCCTTGGTTTAATTGAGAGATGCATATATCTACCGAGGACATGCAGATCGGAAGTATGCTCATTTTCATGCCACTCTAGCCTGCATATTAAGCACACATGAATCCTCCTTGCATGCACGGGGGGACCTATGTGGAGCAACATCATAGAGAAATACAGCAAGTCACAGCCCTCTCCTGTCTCTCCAGCATGCACACACCCACACACATTTGAATGCAGGATTTTCTGCAGGTATTAAGTTCCTCTGGGTTTATCTGAGAGCAGGCTGCTCTAGTTAGAATAACACTGTGCAGCAGAACAGAAAATAAGATGTCACGGCAAACTAAACATCTTCACTTTCACAACATACTAAAAAGCTCTGGGGTGAGCAGAGATGGGCTAGTGGCAAAGGGACCACGCGGCCCTGCCTGGCCCCTCGATGGGTGGGTTTAACCAGTTATACGTTTCTGTCTGGTCATTGTTCCCAGGGAAGAGCTGGGTGAGATGGGCACAGGCCAATCCTGTCTTCTAAGACATCTTTAATTTTTTTCTACTAAAGAATACATTTCATTTGCAGTAACATCTTATTTTCTGTTCCACTGCACAATTTTATTCTAACTAAGGTAGGTGGTTTTCTCCTGGATAAACTCTGAAGAAGTCTCTAGCTTTCTATTCAGTAAGAAGAGCTTTGGAAACCCTGCTTTTATTTATTGGTTCATTTTATTTCCTGTTCTTTTTCTGCCATGTTTAGTATGACTGAGTGACCAATTCAATAAAAAATGGAAAACTTGTGCGGATTGTGTAATAAAGCAGAGCAGGTTACTGAAGGCTCTGTATTATGCTTTCAATATTCTTTACAAAATACAGATTTGAAATAGAGATATGCTGAATAAGATGGGTCGCTGATATTTCATTTCAGTTCATATTATTGCTATGAATAGGAACAGTCACCAGTATATATCTTCTGAGACATCCACAGGGAATACACTCTTGGGAACAGCCCTGTCATTCCCTGTAAATACAAACCAGAGCCTTGGACACGCTCCTCACCAGCCCTGGGAGATGAGACTGCAAGATCTTTGGGGCAGGAATTGCCATTTGCAATATGCACTGTGCAGTGCCTGGTGTGAAGGCATCGTCCCTCCTGCTCTTGGGATGCAGGAATACCGACACTACTGCTTCCAGCTACAGCTCTGCTTTCTCTATGGGATGAGGCTCAACCCACATCACCCCACTGCTGCATTTCCACTACCAAGGAAACCCCATAATGATTAAACAGAATACTTTGCCCAATAAATATTGCTTTTCTGCCTGCCTGTATGGTGCATGTTCACACAGTATGTGTTTTGCGGGAAAGTCCATCTCAACTCAGCACAACTCCTATGCAGTCCCCATCACTTGACAGCTTTCTGCACACAATATTTGCTCTGTTTTCCCTTTGCTGCATTACTACTGAAGGTTCAGTGCAGCAGTTCCTCGCATCGCAGGGGAACGGATCGTAATGAAGAGGCTGTTTTCTCTGTGTAAGGGATACTGCAACTGAAGTGATTTGCAGAGATGGGCATCCGCAGAAATGGCACCACCTTGGTAGGGGAGCACTGGTGACATGCAAGACAGTGAAAAGCTTATTTTCACCTCCTTTTTGTGGGAGCTGGCCAAGACAGAGTGTGGTTGCAGTGCACAACAGGGTTTTTTGGGGTCATTTCCAGGTGTTTTCTGCCCTAATCCTGTGCTAGCACAATGGTAGCACTGCTCTGTACAGGTAAAAAGTTCAGCAGCTTGTGGAGAAAATGTTATCCCCCAGCAGCTGCTCATGAATTCTTATGTGCCAGCAGCAGTGCATGAACCATTCTTTGTTGTAAGATAAAATCTGACAGAAAAGCATAGCTCCTGACAGAAAAATCTGATGCAATTAAGTTTCTGTGCACAGCTCATAAACTTTGATATGGCAAATAATGGCTAAAATTGATCTTAAATCCAACATTAAAAAAAGTATCCAAACCCCCCACATTCCACTTTGTGTAGGCAGGTCATGTTTTTCTTTTAAAGAGAAATATTAGTCAACAAAGAGAAAGATAGGACAGTGTAGATAAATCCCAGGCAAAGGTGAATTTCTAGCACTGCTTGTTAACAAAACTAATTCTGGGGAAAAACTGAACCAAAATGACATAGACTGACGCTGAGGAATTTCTCTTCTTGGGTCAGCCACTTAAGCAAAACCAAGACCATCTGCTTGATTCTATCACAGCTTTAATGGCAAAGTTGTTACCAGACACCTTTATGTCTCTGCCATGTTTGCATCTTTAATAAAAAGCATGCTTTGGAGGCAAATTAAGGAGGGAGCAGGAGAGCAGGTGGGAGAGGAAGACATTACCACCAGCGATGGCAATGTGGTCCTTGCTGGGAGGAGATGGGTAAGGAGCACGAGCTGGGGACCAGGCATGGTCTTTGTACTTTTTAGAGTACAAGAAAAATGGACCATGTGAGCATCTTGAGTATGAAACAAGATAATCTGGAGAAGGAAAAGGACATTGTGAATACTGAAAATATCAAACCATTGCACTGAGCAGAGCTTCCTATGCTCTCAGGAAAAACCACGATATTTTCTGCTTCCAGCAGTTGAGGAGAGGGTAGCACAGGTCTGGTGCACTCCTTTATGCCAGCTTCTAATGCAGTCCGAGTGAGGCAAACGTCAGCATTTGTGAAATAAGCTACTTTAAATAGAAGCAAGGTCATCCGAAGTTTACCAAAGAGCATTCAATTTAACAAAACTGCAAACAACATAAAAAGGAGACTAATAAAACAATCCTAAAATAATATTTGGAAGCAATTTCAGCTAAAGAAGGAGCACAAGATTCCCCGGCTCCATTCATGCAAAATACAGGGGAATTTTATTTCCACTACTTCACGCCTAGAGCCTGACAGTCATCGTATCACCCCATCTCTGAGAGGCGGAAACAAACACCTGAGCAAAACCTCCCTGCAAAGAGGAATTTCCTTAGACACCGCACTTTGGAGATGCCAAATGATCCTATTACAGACTTATCAAAGCAGTGGGGATTAGTAGAGATAAAACAACTTTCAGTACTGGTCTCTGCCTTTCTTTGCTCTTTTGTTTGTCTAAATAGCTGTTTTGGTGAGTGCAGAGAAATAATAGGAGGCAATTATTGCTTCATGTAATGTTCCATGTTTGGTTTTGTAATCCTTCAGTTCCGTTTATTTTCATTTTAAGCAAAAAAGTTCCCCCTGGAATACTATAATCGCCTTTTAGCTTTCCATCACTCTCCTCCTGCAGAAGGGCTCCTGGCTTTGTATGCACCTGATGGAAATGCAAGGCTAGCGACATCCCCAGGGCTTGGGGCATTGAATGCTCGTTGTCTGGGCTGCGGCACCGAGATCCAGACACAAAACGGTGGGAACAAATCCACCCAGCAGCCCAGCACAGCGAGCTCCCTTGCTGGCATCCCGCTGTGGCATCCCTGGCTCAGTTCCTTTCACCTTCAGGAACCCAGAGCTGGATTTTGAATGGTACGGAAAAAGCAGAGAAAACTAGAGGGCTTTTCAAAAGCAGCTTTTCGACGCCTTTGAAAAATCTGACCTTATCTGAGCTTTTAATCAGCTTTTAGACCCTGAAAATTTCTATCCATCCTCTCCTTAGTAGGTGATCTTTTCTAAAATCTCCTTAGGAAGATCTAGTGGGGAGTTCACGTATGCTTTCCTCCATTTCCTCACCTTGTCCCTCCAGCCTCTCCTTAGGAGGAACAAGGAGATCTCCGAAAAGCACTGCTATTCCCCAAGCACCATTAAGGGGGGGCTACTGGGGCCTGGCTACGGGATTTTTTTTCAGGGAGATTTTCCCCCAGCAAATCTCTGTCACGTAGTTCTGCAGGTAGCACTGGGGAGACATCAGCTTTTCTATTGAATGCCTGCCTGGAGGCGGTCATCCCCCTTTACCGGGAGACCCAGCAGTTGCAGGAGATGGCGTCTCAGTAGATTTAATAGCTGCTGATGTCATATGTGTTGCGTGTCTGCTGATTGAGACACTCCAAGAGTGGGTCTAGTGACTTGATGTGACTGCCTGGGTCATGAAATCATGAAATCGCATCTTTGCTCCAGAGAAAAGTCCAAAAGCACCTGCTGCTGGAAGTACATAGCCCACGTTCAGGAGAGCAGGCAGAGTGCCAGCCCTTTCTGAAGTACATCTACATTCTGTGAAACTGCCACTTTGCACCAAAAAGGACAAAATATCACCTGTTTTACCCCTCCACTCTTCAAGTCACTGAAGAATGATGCAAGACTGCAGAGCTGTCTGGTGATCAGGTACCCCTATAACCAGAATTAGCTGATTGCAAGGTTTAAGCATATTTTAACTTTTGTTCATATCACACAGGTGACTATATTATGACTATAATCATAAGAATATTTGCACGACCCTGGATCATCAGGCTATGAGTATAAGCCTGTGAGCAGTTGCGCAAAGCTGCAAGGACATGTTTAAGTACTTTGCTGGCTCAGGGACTTAAATGATGGACAGAGAGTGGATGAAGGTGCCACGGATAGAAGATCATCCATGGTCAACTGGGAGGCAGAGGGTTGGTGCCTGCTGCACTGATGCATCTCCAAGCTAGTGGAGTTCATTCTCCAGACCCCTCTTGCAGCTTGGTCTGGAGCATCACCAAACCAAAAAGGGATGTGATTTTTATCAGTCTGAACTCTGTATCACCTCTGACAAAAAGGCACCCCAAAAACTTGACCTATGAACCTGTTTATGCCATGATTTGAGGAAAATACCACTCCTCAAGGCAGCGGGCTTGTGGATTGTTAACTTCAGCGCAGGGATGCTCCCATGGACACTAAACATAAGCATGCACTTAAGTGCTTTGCTGAGCTAAAAGGACTCTTCCACTGAGGATTTTAAAATATGAAGAGCAGCTTGCTTGTTCTGCCTGGAGTGTCTTTGTTTCATTTGCGCAAGTTAGTTTTGTCTGGCTCTATAAATCCTGCAGCTGGTCCTGGGGAATTACATGGGCCAGCACTCAGCGTTGGCTTGGTGGGCTTTCTCTTCTCACTCATACGTCGACCACAGTAAACAAACCCCGTTGCCTGGGCTAAGTGTTCATAGCGGATTAAACACCGAGCCTCAACCAATACTTACTGACAACAGCTTTCGCAGCAAAGAGAGGACAGGTGACAATATTCAAGAAATATACATAATAAAGCTTTGGAGAAGTGTGCTTGTGAGCTGGGGGGAGGAAGGAGATGGGGAAAATAATGCATAATTCACAAGGCAAATTAATCAATCCTCTTTCCTCTGCCTGTTGCAATTACATGGAACATGAGCAATCACCAGGTTACTACTTTTTATTATTATTATTTTTATACCAGCAGGCTAAACAGTGGGGATGGTGATATTGGAGTGAGGATGAGCTGAAAGCTGCAGTCACATTTAGAGTGGTGCCTCACCAAGATTTCTATCTAGTTGTGCTTTCATTGTGAAAAGGGCTTTTTTTTTTTTTTTTTTTAATTCTTTCCTTTTTAGATTGGTGGGGAGTTGCGGAAAAAGGAGGGCGGGGGTTGGTGCGCGTTAGAGCAGAGAGATTGGGTAAAATTATTTTCCTTCATGCTTGGCTAGGCCTCAGTGTGAAAAAAAAAGGGGACCCAGCTTAGGGCTGGTGGGAGATTGCAGATAAAAGCAGCTTCATTTCTAACTGACCTTCCATGCGTTCGGCCCAGCCGGGGGAAGGCGGGGGAAGGAACAATGAGAGCCACCTCCAGAAAAACCATCCCTGAATACCTACACCAAGCTCCAGTGAAATGAGGTGGGGAAAAAACAAAAGCAAGAAGCAGGGCTTTGCCTGGAAAGGCTTTTGATAACCCCCATGGGGGAAGAGACATGGAGTGGGGAGCAGAGGGCTGGCACTGCTGCATCTGTGGGGATGGGGACCCCTGGGACCTGTGGCAGTGCGGGTTCCATGCAGCCATCGTGGCCCAGAGGCTGTCAAAGCAGTCTGAAGAAGGCAAATCTCAAAGCAGCTGGAAGGTCTGAAGAAATCAAACCCAGGTCCCAATTCAGCAAGAGATTTTATCCAACACCCAACATTCTTTTGTAGGAATAGGCACAGGCTTGAAACACATGCATGAACACCTCATCCACCTGGCCTTTGTACTTCAAGACCCTTTGGAAAACAAGTGCAATTTAAGTCTTAGGAGGAAAAAAGACTTTGCACTACACTGAATGTGATGTGAACTGAGCAAAGGGCCTGATGAAGGATGCAGGGTGCAGCTGGTCCTGCTTGGCACAGGTGGAGGGAGTTCACCATCAGCCTGGTGGGCTTAAATAGGGTCCTAAGCATAGCATTCCCTTTTTCATCCCGTGGTGTTATCAGTGCTGGGTGAATCCTTCCTGGAGATAAGGTGTTCTCTGCTGTGTGCTCTGGGTGGGAGGTATTTTTCTTTATGCAGACCTGGAGTAGCTGCTTCTTTTTCTGTCTAGTAATCAAGCATCACATTTCCTCTTTTCTTTGTGTGGTATAAGGCCAACCTGGGAAACCTCTCTGGGGAGGCTCTGGTAGTCATCACCTTAGCAGAACAGTGTTGAAGAAGAGCACACTGGGCTGAGTAGTCTACAGCAAAAACTGCTTGAGATGGGCTATGCTTCTTGTAAAGATGGGCAAATCCCTCTTTTGTATCCCTGAGCAGCTGGGGTGTTTTGAGTGGGAAGGGAGGGAAGAGCTGTTTTGTACTGAGCAGGGCTGGCTACAGGCTCTTAGATTCTGGTGCCCTGATGATGAAGGCAAGCATCTATTGATCTTTCCTTGTTCTTTTCTCCATTTTAATGACTGTCATAAGCAACTCAAAGTGCAGCTCCTTCCTGGTATGCATAAGATGATTGCACTGTGGGGTTCACTCAAGATTTCCTTTATCAATTGCCTTTAGATCACAAAAAGCTCTTTACTGTCCTAAATTCTGGGCTTGTTTTTCAACTTTGCATAATACACTCAGCACCTGGAAGTTCTGAGTGCAATTTCAAGCCCTCATTGATGGTAATGTATCACTATGATCTTGCTTGTAACATATCTGCGAGCCCATCTCATTTTTCTAGGATAGCGTAAGTGCTAATATTGTCCTGGAGCTCTTTCACACCTTTGTCCATAGATTGTTTGTGTGCCTTTGTAGTTTTTTGAAGAACTGAGGGGTGGTCTGGAGGCTTGCACTGGGAAGAGCCTGTGACATGACAATTCCTTCCTTTCACCTACCTTAGGCTCAAAAGCCAGACATAAAATTTATCAGCAAAGCACCCATCCCTGTGCTCAGGCTGTTTCAAAAGCAGACCTGAGACAGAAAGTAGCTGTGGAAATTCTTCCTTTTTTTTTTTTTTCTATCTTTGCAAAATCAAAAAGGGGAATAAACCCTTTTTAAACTTAAATTTCCACTGACAATAAGGGCTCATCAGACCTTGCTGCCGCTCTGTGAAGTGTCTGTACCCAGATGACTGTTTCGCTGAAATGCTGAAGATATCTCCCCGACTTCTGGCTTCTAGAATAGTCCTGCAAGTGGATGCTCCCAGACACCTGCTCAAAGATAGACTGGCCAGTGCAATTAGAACAAAAGGCCTTTAATTAGACAACAGACACCTTTTTGGATGATGCTATGTTATGGGTGGAGGGGGGAAAAGTGCTTTTGCTTTTCTTTTTTATAAATGGCGCTCATAATCAGGAGCTTATTTCCTGAAATTTTCTTTGAAATACTACTGAAGTTGAGCAATGAGCTCCCTGGGAAACCCTAGGCTGTTACTTTCAAGAAATGTGAAGTACTATAATTTAGACATAAACATCAGATACATTTCAACCAGCTTCCCAGCTGAAGCTTTTCCGAGAAACTTTATTGTGTCTCGTTCAAAAGGCCTGCATGTGAAAACAGCTAACAGAGGCATGCTCTTGGACTAAAAGCCTGACATACAATGGTTTCTGTACATAAAAGGAAAGGTGTAACACTTCCTTCTGTTCCTACCAAGTGCTCTTCCAGCAAGAACCAGCCTCCCACCATCAAGAGCTGGGCTCGACTTGTAGGCATCTTTGCTGAATCACCCAGGTGCCTGTGGAGCACTAAGCTGAAATAAGGTTTGGGGAAGGTTTGAGCAATCTGCCCCACTGCCTGGGGCTGCAGGGAGGTCCGGGGGGGCAGGTGGGTCATCTCCCCAATATGCCTTATGCTGCTGAGCTCAGAAGCACTGCTATAAGATACCAACTGGATGTTTCTTGGCTACTGATACTTGTACGCTTTTAGAATCCCCTAAATTCTGCAAATTCCTATTGCTTCAGATCCTCTGGTACTCCCCCTGGACTGCCCCTGACATCGGAATAAGACAAGGACTAGGCCACTGAATCCTTCAGAGAAAAAAATGTGGAGTAAAAATGCTTTCTTTCCCTTTAAAAAATAAATAAAGGAGGCTTATAATTTCTTCAGAGTGGAAATTGCATCTGTCAGTCTGTTTTCTCAGGCCTCGGCTCTGTGAAGTACTTCAGCACAATTCTAACTTGAATTGCACAAGTTCTCCTCCTGCCTGCCTTCAGTTGGATGACTTGTGGGTTTCTAAGTTCGTCATGTCCTTCAGGATCCCTCCAAATTGAATGGAACCTTTCCTTCCCTCCAGCTCAAGGATGAAGAATCAGAGCTAGTGTCAGACAGACAGCTGGTTCTTCAGCATCTCGCTGTCCTGCCTTCAAAACCTGCCTCCTGCCCAAGCTCATGTCAAAATGTTCTGCTTTGGAAGTTGCATTATGGTTTTGTTTGACAAGTAGAAGTACAGAGATGTGCTAGGTACTTCATAACGTTTCATGTGGGAAAATTTAAGATCGCTTTAGTCTAAAAAAAAAAAGGTGTTTTTTCCATGTCTTGTTAACCTCTTTCTGCCCAGCTGGAGGAAATATTTCTGTGCACCTGAGTTTGCCTAAAGCTTTATTTCCAGATTTACAAAGGAATTAGAGGGAGTGCGAAGAAAGCCTTGATTTTTGAGTTAAGTTAGAGAGATACTTTCCATCATGTGCTAAATCTGATGGATTGCACCAGCAGCAGAGCCTGATGATGACCCTGAGTGGGGTGCAGTGCCAGGAGGAGCTGGCTCTGCCTTCTGCACCATCCACAATGGACAAATATCAAGCGTACCTGCTCTGGTCCTGCTTTTAGGTCCTAAACACAAACAGCAGCAGCAGTTTTCTTCATCCTACCATATAAGCTGGGCAGAGCATGAGAGCCCCTGAGACATGGGCAGCAGGGCAAATGGTGCTGTTGCGTTTTCCCATCCTGTTCTCTCTTGAATAACAGCTGACTGCCCTGTTCCTTTACCCCACAAGTCCTACCTAATGTCAGGAAAGCCTTCTACCTAACATAGATTTCAAATTAAAAAAAAAAAAAATCCATCCAATTTCTACGAGAGGAAATTCTATTAAATCCCCAGAAGAAAGTGTATTATAGCTGTACTTTCAGAAGCAGACCCTTGAATAAACTTTTTTAGTTATTTCACATAACTTCCATTATGACTGTCATTATGAAGCAGATGAACATTTTCTTGAACAATTAGATGTGGGTGTGTGGAATAAAGAGTGTAGTTCGCCTGAGATCATTGAAACCTATCTGTTTGGGTGATTCATTTTCTTCCAACTAGGCTGCCCATAATAAGCTTTTCTTTTCCGGCTTTGTCTTGTTTCCCATTTCAGTCGGCCACAATGCCTGAAGAATTGAAAGAATGTCTTTCACCACGTCCTTGTGCTGCGACTGAGCCTGGCAAACAAAAAAATAAAATATTTTTTTTTTTTACAAAACAAAAAGAAGAGAAGGAGGAGGCAGAGCAGATTAAAAACAAAATAAGTGCTGTTCCTTGTGGTGATGGTAACGTGGGGCATGAGGGCCTTGAGAAATGTCATGGAGTAAGGGATAGGAGACGGACTCTTTCCACTTCTAATTGGAAGTGAAAACCCATCCGGGTGGATGGGAGATGGCAGAATATCTCTTGTATTGGCCTGGCAATTGTATCGGGTGGAGACATATGCAGGCATGGGTTGCACAGAAGGCTTCATCTCCTGCTTCCACTACTTCAGCAAAGTAATCTATGTTAGTAAAGTGCTCCTGGTGATGTGGTGGAAAGCCAAATTCAGCTATCCAGTGTGCTGTGTTACAAATGTTTAACAGTGGTATGCAGAGCTGAGGATAGGAAATGGTACATGAAAATCTTTACAAACACGGGGTGTCCTCTATATATCTTTCCTGTGCTCCCACCCTGTGGTCTAGGATTGCTGACAGAGGGGCAATGAGCTCTGCTTAATGCTTTGCTCAGATCATTATTTCCTGATAGCTTTTCTTTGGAGCTGATCTGGATGTCACTGTGATTCATGACCAGGCTCTGCCCTTAAAGTGTCCAGCAGCGAGGAGCCCTGGCAGGCTCCAGCGCCTGTCCTGGTTAAGGCCTCCTCAACATGGCTGCCTCTCCCCAAGGGCAACCACTTTATCCTGTGTATGTGTGCAGCTTACTCCTCATGTACCTCGCAGACTGCTTTAGTGACTCTGATTTCAAGTGGATCAGCCTGAATTTCTTTGTTTTGTTGGCTGTGTCTTAAAGCATGCTGTGAAGTCACGACTGTACCTCACGCTCTGAGGAGTGGGTGTCATGAGTCTGCTCCTTGGAAAGCTCATAAAGCAGTTAGGTGTTTTTTCCTGTGCAGACAATGTACACAAATATACCTGGATAATGAGAGATGACTGATAATACAGGCAGATTTGTTGAGGATTGTCACTTGACAAACAAGTAGGTTTGTAGTGGGCTAAAGCCACGTTTCCATTGTTCATCCAAAATTAAACCTCAGCCTGCTAGGTGATCCCTTGCTGTTTTACCTCTTGTTGCAAGCAAGACAACAGCAGTACAGCTAAAATTCATGTCTAGGGGCTAGGACTGTAAGTGTTCATTTCCTGGGGTGAATATCACCCAAGTCCCGACACAGCAGCCTGATATTTAGTCGGTACTGCTGCAAATGATATGGAAATCTCCTGGCCGCCTCTAAGAATGCTTTGTGTATCAGTTTGCAACTCAAGAAACTGCTGGAGAGTCTAAGAAAATAAAGAGCTTTCTTTGGTTCTTTTAAAACAGCAGAAGCAGCTGACTTGGGGTCTGCCCTGAGCTTCTTGTGGATATATATTAGCAGGGATTGAATTGAATGGAAGCTACTGGAGAATGTGAGGCAAGGGAAAATGTTTTTATAAGAAAAAGAAATGGCAAAACTTAGGGGAGAAAGCAGAGAATGTGAGACCTTGAACTGAGCCTCTTTGGGGAGGGGGGGAATAAAAAAGAAAAAAAGTGCCCGCTTGAATAGTAGACTAACTAGCGACCTTGAGCATATATGGTGTGCATAATAAGAGTGAAACAAAGGAACCTCTGAATATGAGGCATTCTTAGACTGGATAATAATAATCACAAGTGGCAAATTTTTAAAAATGGAAGACTTATAATGTAACAGAAGTAATGCGGACCTGAACCAACCTGAGATGAGAGAAATGACTGAAGGGGTTTAGCAATAGGCTGGGCTTATGAATGGCCTAGTTACTGCTTGCAGCAAAGCCAGGCTTTTCTTTCTGCTCCAGGAGGATTTTATTGATGTTTTATTACCTTTGCCTATGCGTAAATTCCTCTTCCTTCTCAGACTGCTGGACAAATTTGGGAGGAAGCAAGTTTCTCGACTCAGTTCTGCTACCCGGCTGTACCCAGTCCTCCCTCTGCAATCCCTGTGATGCAGCCCAGCTCCAGCACAGGGGCTGGCAGGGGATGATGACACCAGTTGATGCTGTGTGGTGACATCACTTCACACTAGCAAGGGATGTGGCTTGATGCTCACTGCTGGGCTCGATGGATCTGGCATGGCCAGCGGGTCTATGAGTTCCCACTGAAAAGTGACAGCGCTCACAGTTCATTACCAGCACTCTCCACAGGTGATGGGAATGAATGCAAGTCATCGTGAGATATCGTGGGCTCTCGTACTGCTTTCCCAGTCTACTACAGCAGCTCAGATGAGCAGTGACAATACCTTAAGTTAACTTGACTGCTTGTGGATTGTCTGTTTCTTGCCTTCTTTGCTTGTGGATCATCTGTTTCTTGCTTCCTTATTCCATTGTGAGTACAGGTTTAACACTGCCCACCTGAAGGCAAAGTCCCTGCCCACACTATAGCTTTTTCATATTGAGTATTGCAGGATATTTAACCACAGCAGTGAGATCCCTTGTGCTTTTCCTGACCAAATCCTGTATACTGTAGCCCCTTTGTGACTGTCACTCACAACTACTTCTGATTTGATGTGAATACCTCCAGGAGAAATGTCTTAAGTGCCTTCTCTAGATCATCAGTGAGGATCTGAGACTCACATCTCAAGTGCTCCTTTACATGTACTCCTAGTTTGGTTTCTTCTCAATAATCAAAGTTACTTTATGTTGGTGGTATTGGCGAGTTTGAGATCTACATTGCAAGATTTCCTCCTAGGTCTCCCCTCAGTTTGTTTGTCAGAGGCTGTAAGGGATGTTTTATTTTAGATTTCCTTTCCATCCTTTCTGTCCTCGGAGCTTGTGAGTTTGTCCTTCAGGATGCTTCCTGTGCCTTGGATGCATGCAGTTATTACCCAGCATCCTCATGAGTGGGCTGGCTCCATCGCCTCCCAGCTCTCTATCTTCCCAAGACAGGACCATCTGAGGATGGATTTTTCTGTTCACATCAGAGACTGGATTTGTCTGGACCTCTGTGCTATGGAGGTAATGGCACTGCTAAAGTCCATGTGGTTTTCCACACAGACCTTTGCTCCATCTGTGCCTAGACCTTGGTTCTGCCAACTGACACTAGAAGACCACATACAAGGGAGTTTGTGGGCTCAGATATCTCTTCCTCTCTCAAATCTGGCTGAAGCCACTAATGGCTGGTACAGAAAACTCAGACACACAAATGTGGTTTTAGCCAAGCTTTCCAAAGCCAACGAGGCTGTATTTTTTTGGGTGGGCTTCCATCCTGTGAGGATACCACTTGACTGCTGGATCCTTCTGATGGAGGATCCATTCCTTCACATAGCCCAGCAAGCCCTGCCAGGTTCCCCTCTGCCTGGCTCCTACTGCTTTGTGTGGGTCCTTGTGTTGTCCTCATTCTTCATACCACAAAAGATTAAAGATAATACTAATAATATAAAAACGCCCTTTTGAGAATGGCCTGCCGGCTGGTATTATACCATATAAAGACTCTGTGAAATAGCTTGGGTAATTTACACTCATTAGGAGGAGAATGCAGTAGATTAAAGGTAGCAAGGGTGAATAGCTTCCCATTTTTGTCAAACTTGCCTAACCTTTTATTCACCTGCTGAAGCCATTATTTTATAATAATAAAAAAGAGGAGAAAGAGCCTTGCATGAACTTGGGGAGAAAGGCAGAGAGTGCAAGCTAGAAGCTATTTTCTCAAGAGAGAGAAATGCAGCATTATAGATTAAAGGTGAAAAGACAGCCCTCATTTAAATCAATCCACCTCTCCGAAGCATATTTATTCACAGATTAATTAGAGTTGCAAATGAAAATGATCTGGTTGGTGGGAACGTTATTGAGGCCTTTAAAGTGCAGGAGTGAAGATTAAAAGGAAGCACACTTACCCTTTCCTTATGATCTAAAGAGGAGATCAAAAGAGTTGGTGTCAAATTAACAGCCCTGATGATTTCTCTCTTCTTCTAGTCCTCCATTTATTATCTAAGGCTCATGTTGATACATGCAGGATGAAGACCTGCTTTCCTAAGCAGCTGGTACGTGGAGTGTGTAGGGACCCTTTAGACAATTCAGATCAGGTAGGAAGTCTGCAGCTATCTGACCAGGGACGTGGGGAATGTGCGTGTGTACAAGCAAGGGAAACCTTAAAACTCTGTCTATGAGAGGACATGGAAGGGAGAAATTTTCATTTTACATATTGGAGTGTTGTAGGGAATTCTTCAGGCTGCAGTGATATAGGACAGACAGAGTGCAAGTAAGTTTACCTAATCTGTGGTTAAAACATGGTTAATTGGATGCCTAGCCTCTTGTGAGGCTGTGGAATGGATTTGGGACTTCTTGTTGGATAAGAAACATGATTTTGCTCAGCTTGAAGGGAGGGGAGGCAGATTCAATGCCTGTGAGACTCCACCAGGAGCAATACAAATGCAGCAAAGCAGGGAAAGACTGTTAAACCCTTCTGGAAGACAATAGCAGAGGTGAGTCAGCACCAGGCGAGACTGAACCTTGTCACAGGGTCTAAACATAACCCTGTTGGTGGCAGGGTTAAGAGAATTGCGAACTCTGGTGCAGGCTGGTTGAAAGCCAAGAGAGGGAATGATGCAGAGCTGCCAGGGAACATCACAGCAAAGTCCATCACACTAAAGCCTCTTGCCTGGTGGGTTGCAGGTGCTCAGAGGGGGAAGGAGGTAAATGACTGCATTTGGAGGCAGAGGGAAAGATGTGCTGTGCTTTGAAGATCTGGCACCAGGCTGGGTATGTAGGGAAAGGAGATGTGTTACTGAGTGCGCTACCATAACTGGAAAAAGCTTGCTGGCTTGAGAGATTGGCCAGGTTATGGCTAATTTAGTAGACATTTAGCAGGGCAGTTCTACTGCCCTCCAAATGTAAGAAACCCATATAGTAATTATGTGGCTGTAGATATCATATCTGTTCTTCATTTTCAAGAGGATTTCTAGTCGCAGGTTGAACTGGCATACTTAAACTTGCTAGAAAGCACCAAGCAAATAAGACGAAGGAACGGTTAACAGCATCACTCTCCAGGCAAAAACTTCATCTTCCTCTCTTCATCTTGCCCCATGGAGCATGTTATCAACTTGGAAAAAAAACTCCTAATAGGAGAGAAAGCAAGTTCACACCCAGCTCTCTGCAACCTCAGGCTTGAGAATTGCTCTGCTCGAAGAATCATCTCAAAAGGACCGGAAATAAATTCTCCTTGCTGAGATTTTGCAGAGTATGAAAGCTGATTTTAAATGTACTAAGACAGCATTTTGCAAAAATATGTTCATTTTAATATCACTTTTAAAAACACACCGTGGATTGTTCTATATTTAATTTTAAAAAAGTGAAAAGAAATATGCAAGAAGGGATAGACTGAGAACATTTTCCCTAAGTATGTCTCCTCTTTTTTTTTTTTCTGAATTGTGAAGGCTGGTAAAGAAACATCACCCATAATCTTGGTTTTCTTACATGGTGGCCTTACCTGTGCAATGAATGCTGTAAAAGCTGATCTCTCTCACCACAGATTAGCTCTGCTCTAGTGTTTTGGATTTGTCCCCATGTGTCTAGTGAGGATAACGGTAGCAGCAATGTAGACAACGCTCAAGGGGTTGTCCAACTGAATGCTTGCAAAATAACTGGCGTCTTTCTCACTTTGCAAGCATGCCAAAATATTAGAGATGCTGCAGATGTAACATAAATGCACTTACTGCAGTAATTCATCATTATTTTTTCGGAGCCCTATTAGAAAGAAGAAATGAGAAAGGGAAAACCAGCTGAATCCTCTGTTTGTCTGCTATCAGCATGGGCAGCACAGAATGGCCCTGAAACACTTATAGGAAGGAGGAGAAGCAGCAGCCAGATGTATTTACTGGCTCTTTCTGAAGCCAGACAAAAGCTTTCATTAAGGACAACTGTTTGGGCAGCTTCCTTGTGCTCAGTGCCTGGTGAAAGGGCTGACCATCTCTCCCAAGGAGGCTGCACAGAGGCTGGAGGGAGAGGCAGCCCAGTACACAGCTGTGGCAGAGGCTTGTCTCAGGATCTGGACCTGCTTTGGGGTGCAAATGGTTGAGTCCATCCCAAGCTAGGAACAAGGAAATTCTTGGCTAGTGGTTTGGTACTGGTTGTGAAGGTTGGCAGTCCTACATCAGTAGGTGCCAATGAATCCAAATACATTTTGATGATCTGTTTCATGGTCCTGTTTTGTATCGGGGGACATATGCTGCTGGTGCTACAGCAATAGGAGATGGCTACTTTCCTGAGACCGAGCCCTGAAAGGTGTTTAATGACAACGCAGTCTGTCTCTCTGCTCTTAATGATTTGGTCTATGTAGAGAGGATGCCATGTCTGTCCTGAGCTCCTGAAATATTTTTTTCTTAAGAAGTCTGAAGTGGGTGGTGTGTGAGTTGGGTGCTAATGGCATGATAAGTTTGGGACTCGAGGCTGGCTCCTCCATAGGAGACCAGGCCACCCCAGGGCAGGCTGAGCAGGCATTGCTCCCACCAGGCACACGTCCTAGATGGCAGCTGACATAGGATGAGGGATTGTTCCATCTATTTTTTCACTACCACACATCTCTGTTAATTTGCTAGGTTACCCTCAAGGGTTTTGACATATCTGGGTACTCAGATTTTCCTTGCAGTTGAGTTCTTCCGACATCACAGACACCCTAATTCTCACACTCTCTGTACAGGGAACAATACAGATTCATTGCGGAGGGAGGTCGGATTGGCCCCAGCTTTTATTTAGCCTCCTGCTTTATTATTTTTGTTGTTTCTTTGTCAATACCTGTCTTCTTCTCCTAGCATATCTCTTCACAGCTGTGCATGTGTAGCCTGGCTGTTTGCCATACCAAGCTGATTGCAAATACAAGCTGGGGGTGCTCAGGCATCGAGGACTGAGCATGTTTTGGGAACTCTGCTCTAGCCATGCCAAAAATCGGCTTGCCAAGTCTGAGAGAGGACTTGAGCCACCTACTCCAGACTGTGTGGCCTCAGCCAGACTTTCTCCTTTCTGCTGCAAGGTGAACAGGCATGGTAAATGCTGTGACAAGTGTTTTGCTGATGGGGCCAGTTCGTTCTCAAAATCTTCTGTATGCTCAGAAAAGCCTAGACACAAATATTTCCATGGAAGGAATCATTTCTGGCTTGTGTTTAGTGACTTGGGAATCTTCCTGCAATGTCTGAAATAGTATTTTCAGTTTAAAACAGTCACTTTTCCCCTTGAAACAGAGTTTGCATTTGCTTGTGGAAGAAAATTAGAAACCTAATCAGTTTTTTTTTTTACTCTAAATATTTTGTTTGTTTTGAGAAAACAAAGCACCTGTGTGTGCAAAGCCATGGTTTGTGTTGAGTTTTCTGTTCTTATTTTTATTTTGATTTTTGACCTGTCTGCATAGGACAAACATTTTGCATCTAAAAGATTTAAATGAGTCGGGAGACTTGTTCCCCTCCCAGCTCTGCTGACAGGTTCCAGCTTTTTTCAGATGCTTTCCTGAATTGATGATTTCTAGGTCAAGGAGAGTGTTACATTTTTTTTTGACCGTTTGTCTTCTGCTAATCGCTGTCAGCCCGGAGATTTATGCATTGATAGTGACAGCAGATGGGGTCAATTTTAATAGGAATTCTCACACCAAATAGTGAAAGGCATGTTGGGGTGTATGGCACAGGAGCTTTTACCAGGTAGATAACAGATACCCAGGGGCTCCACTGTACTGAAAACATTCCTGTTTTTAATGGAAGCTGAAACATTGATTTTTTTTTTTTTTCTTTCTCTTGGAATACATATGTTTACATACACTTTTTTTCTTTGGGTAACTTTTATAGGAAATTGTCTAATTTCTTGCGCTTCATCTGTGGCTGCCTACATGCTTCAAACACACTCAGTGCATGTTGCTGGTCCTGCACTGTGAATGGTGAATCTGGTTCAAGGGGTTCCTTGATACTTCCAATTATCTTCTAAATATATAATTGCTTCCTGCAATACAGACCTGTAGCAAAACATCTGCTTGCATCCTAGTCTCTTTTTCTGGTGGAAGGCAAGTCCAAGAGAGCAAATTTAGAGTTTTCAAGAACGCCAGAACAAATCACTGTGCCCAAGCGGCATCCTGTAGTAGAGTGGGAAATGGTGGATCCTCTTGCAATCTTTACATTTGTGTTCAAGTGTATGTAAAACTACAATTCCCAGGAAATCCAATGTCTTCATTTCTTTTGACTTTGTCATGGCAAAGATTGTATAAATCAAATGTTTTTCTGTGTGGCAAATGTAATGATTCAAATTCAATTTTTGTAGTCTACTTAAACAGAGAATTAGATCAGAGATACAGAAATAAAATGACTGAGAGATGGGAAAGGATCCTCCTCATGCAGCTGTCATGGATTTTGTGTGTGAACTTCGTAGTAAGTTTATCTTAAGAAGCACTAACCATTTATTTTTAATGAAGAAAATTAGTGAAGACCTTTTTTTTTCCTCTCGTGTACACATAGAGATTGGATATGTATGTGCACGTCTCCCTTGTATTACATGCCTTTCGATAACAGGGATTTCAAGCTTGTAGTTTTCAGGCCTTTTCTGAGTTTAGATCTATTCTCTCCTAGTCACCTGCATTTCCTTCATCTCTTCTTTTAGTAGACCAAGCACATCCTTGGGGCCCAGATCTCTTGTTTCTATCCCATAACTTTGTACCATTTTCCTGTACAAATGTGAGAGCACAGCAATATCTCTGCAAGTTCTTTTCTTTAAAATGGCCTGAAAAAAAAAATCAACATCAACTAAAGAATTGTCTTTCAGGACAACTTCCCAGTGATTTTTGGAGTGGGGAATTGTGACCTTGGGTCCTGCTGCAACCTAAAAATGTGTGATATGGGACTATAAGTTTGTATTTTATTTTCCTAATCAAAACCCCATGATGTGTATCAGCTAACCTTGCTATGTTACAGGTTAGGGATTTGTCTCAGAGGACATGATCCTACAGTTTTGTTCCATGACTGGAGTGGCTTCTCTGCCATGAGTGAAGGAAACCTGATGCAAAGTATTGTCAGCTTCAACAGGCTGAGAGATACAGGAAAATCTTACACAGTGCAAGCTCAGGGTTTGCTTTGTGGGTCACAGATGCTCAGGATGAGATCTCCCATGTCCTCTTTTCTGTTTGCTGCTTGATAGCTGTGTGCTCAAGGACATGAGATGTACCAGACATTTTGCTGATGTCTGGTTTTGGGCAAGTGCCTTGTTTCAGGAGATGATGTATGTTGGGATAGTGTACATCAAAGGGGTTAAATCAGCTCAGCCACTTACATCATGCCAACTGTTAGATTTATCATCAGATCTCTGAATATTAAATTGAGTACAACAACAAACCAGGCAGTGGACCATGATTACGCAGCCACCAGCTGCCATCATTGTCTGTGACATCTGTGTACTGTGCTGGTGGGTCGGAGGGATGGCAGAAGATAGACAGGAAATGTCTTATCCTGAAAGCATGTCCTGAGAAGAAGAGTTAGGATGCTCTCAGCCCACTTTGAGCCATAAGAAATGAGGTGAAACAGCCAAGAATAAACATTTTGTGAATAGGTATTAAAAAGAAAAGGGGGTGAAAAAAAAATCCGTTAAGCACCCTTTGAAAGCTCCTGAGCACTGGGAGTGATGCAGAGCTCTGGTTAATGGACATTCCCTAAGATTCCCCCCCATGTACCACAATTGATTGCAGCGAGATTACGATGCCATTAAAATTCACTCTGCCCATAAACTAACACTGTGCAAAATGCTGACGTTTATAGCGGCTCCTACAAGAGACATATTTCAGTATGAAAGTGAGTCCTAATGTGAGAACTTTATTTAGGTAAAACAACATCCAGGGAGGGGGGAGAGGAGGAGGAGAGGTGGTGGCAATTGCAGAGAATTTTATTTCTTTCAACTAATGGGTATATGGATGCTAAATTTAAAAGACATTTTTAATAAATCTATTGGCCTTTGACAAAATCAATCCAAACCCCATAAACCAAGAAGTCACCCACTTGGTATTAATGAGGCTACATTTGCATTTATTTTTCCTTTACACTAGACAAACCATTAATTTCGTGTTTATGCTTCCTTTGAAGTCTGAATGCTTGTAGATAGATGGCCACATCAAGTCTCCTGCTGCTACATTAATATTTTGCTATAAATGATAAATTTGACCATTTTCTACAACACCCCTTTTTTCTTTAAGAAAGCTGAGAAAATGCGAGCAATAAGTCTTAAGCCCCTGAAAGCTTAGCTGTTTTTTTAAATACTCTGCAGTCATTGATTATTAAAGCAGTCATAGCTTTAACTTTGGGTTGCATTTGATGGCACCCAGGATTTTGCTGCTGTAAATTGAGAGATGTTCATTAACCAATTAGGGTTGCTCTTCTTGCAAATCATCTTTTATTTGACCGATGCAAAAACTGGACACAGCCAAGTCACCTCTGCTTCACCCCATCTCTGGCCTCTGAAGGTCTTTTCTTACATCTTCTGATTGCTTCTATGCAAGTGAAGCACATCCTTGTGCCCCATCAGGACAGCAAAGCTACCTTCTGCCAGTTTTACAGTAATTCATCCTTGCTTTGTGGTTTTTCTTTCAGGATGCTCTATTGCCTACATAGGTTTCTGGAAGTGACTGGTACCAGAAGCTCCCCAAAACACTGGCTCCTAGAAACAAAGGCAAGACCATTCTGAAAATCTTGCAGGAGCCTATGATAACAGGTAAGAGGGAGATTTAACTCCTGCAAGACTATGGGAAAGGTTTGTAAGTTTCAGGAGTCTGAACCTTCTTTCAAATCACAGTCCTAGATCCAGAGGAGGGCACAGGTTTGCTGATGTTCCATGATTCCTGTGCTTGATCGGGGTTTGAGAATGGGTTTCATGAAATCAACATGGATGGAATGGACTTCTCTTTGTTGGTGTAGGACAGTTGATAGCCAAGGGGGTCCTTGCAGTCAGTGCATGGAGTAGTGTGACAGTAGGGAAAGCCTAGGAAACCTAAGCTGGGACTAGAGAAATGGTTACTCTAATGGAAGCATTTTCCTGTAGTACAGAATATGTACTTGATGGTATTCATGCCTTGGGCATGTTGCTGGGCGTGGTTAACTGGGCTGCTGGGACACTGAAAGATGTGCTCCTTTTCATACCACTTTGATGGGACTGGGGAAGGGAGTCCAGCCTTCCTCTGCCCAGCAAATTAGACCTTCTGCTGAGACACTCCTAGGAATTGGCTCAGATATTTCTCACAAACCCTGCACCTTGGAGAACAAGTGACATCCCAACTGGACAGCCCTTGTATGAGGGCAGTGCTTCTGCATGTGTGCTCTAGAAGGGATTTAGAGACTAGCAGACACTCAGCTGCTGAAAGAGAGATTTCACGGTCTGTTTCTTGATGTAGGTGTCTAAATTCTTCCTTGATTATTCTTAGGTGTTTTCAGATCCACCCTCTGCCTGTCACTCCTTGCTCTTCAAGAAAAGCACAGACCCAGAATCTTTCAGGGTGACTGCAAGGCATTTCAAAGAAAGAGGCAATGACGTGTTTTGGTGCTTTTCTCTGACAGAGCCTGGTGTTGCAGGAAGCCCTGCTGCCACACCAGCACTGCCTTTAGCCACGAGGCAGGGTGCTACAATGTGAGAGGCAGATTCAGCAGGCTGAACATTTCCTGGGCCCCAGCTGTGGCTGCAACAAGCCCCAGTGCAAGTTATGTGTCTGCAGCAAGTTGGGTTTTGGTTCCCTTCCAAAGTCCTCTGGTAGCACATCTCTGATCCATGCTCCTTTTCAGTTCTGCTGCTGTGTCCCCCAGTGATTTGGGGATGCAAAAAATGCATGGGATGCAGGGATGTCCCATGGTCTACAATGACACCATGGATCAAGGGCTCTTTCAGCACCTGTCTCATCGCCTTTCTGCTAGATCTTTTATCTGTTATCTGACAGGTCTCCCAGCAACTTACGTGGTGGAGGACATGAGGTGCATTTTCCCCCTCTGCCCTAATCGGAACTCTTCTGTGCACACGCTTCCTAAGCAAGGAGCAGAGACCTGAGCATGAATTACAGATTAAATATAACTTTTTGGCTTTTTAATGAAGTGTCTTTTATAGCTATGCCGGGGTTAGATTTCATATAACCCTGTTTATTTTCTTTGCCAGATGGAGTTTATGGAGGAGGGAAGGGATGTTCTATCAATAGGGGAGTGGCTATTGACACTTGCTGCTATGAAGTGCCTTTATGTACTTTCAAATGGCAGGATTACACTCCGGGTGGCTCGGTGCCTGAATCATCTCATGCTCTATTAACAGCCTAGATATGGAGGCGTGAACTGATCTTGGGGGTCTGACATGAAAGAGGACTGAGTATTGAATGTGCAAGTTGCACCCACTCTGGCTTTTTACTTGCCTTTTAAAAAAAAAATGAAGAAACACTTCTACAGATATTACGAAATTCAGCCTGCTGGGTTTCACACCTCCCTTCCAACATACCTGGGAAGAACTCACACAGCACAGCAGTCTTACACATCCCTTGCTAAGAATTAGGTTGCTTAATTCAGGAGGCTGGCATAAAACCTTTGAGACTTGTTTTTAACTCTTGTGTTATAATTTCTCACTATTCTCATTCAGGTCCCAGTGTACAAACTTGAAAGGTGCGCATGTCCAAGCTTCACGTCAAACTGGTTGAATGAGAAGCGTACTTGAAAAAGAAATAATGCCTCGATTCAGGTCAGTAAAGGATGTGAAGTTTTAGAAATAACATTAATCTCGTGAGAGTCTTGTTTAAGTTTCCCATCTCAGGCAGCAGCTCTGACAAACACAGTCCTAATGCAAGTTCTGTGCCAGCATCTCTCCCAGCATCCAAGATTTGTGCCCAGCAGAAGCTCTGTGTTTAGCTCTACTCCAGCCAGCCCGTCTTTTTTTGCTTGTTGTCCTGACAGCTGCTCACATTCTGAAGACAGTGGGTATCTTCTGGATATATCCATGGATTTTTTTTTCCCCTTCCGCAACAAGTATGAACCTGCTAAAGATCAAGTGAATGTGGTAAGCACTTCCCATCAATAATTAGAAATGAAAGCAAGCATGAAACAAATAAGTCTGAGTTATTCTCATGGAAAACTGAAACTCAAATAGGTATTTCAGAAACCAGCTCCTGCCTTTCATTTCATATTTTGGCTTTTTTTTCTTTAAAAAAAAAAAAAAAGGAAAATATATGTCTAGTTTCCAGGACCTGGGAACCATTCCTACCCTGCACTTCTCACTGTTATTACCGTGGCATGAGAAGAGACATCACCAGTGTTGGGGGCTGAATCTGATGGCAAGTCTGGGCACTGGGAATTCTCCCCACCCCTTCTGCAGGAGCTGTACTCGTGCTCTGGGAAGTGAGGTTAGCTGAGGAGGAGACAGTTCCCCATAGCTCTCAAAATCTGCCTTTGAGCAGAGCTGGGTTTGTAGCCACAAACCAAAGGAAACCTCCAAAGCCACAAAAAAACAAATGCAAGCATAAAGCCCAGACAATTTTAATGGTTGTAGCTATTAAGGGTTTTGCTGCACCTTGGACCTGTTAAATTGTATTGCTTAGAGGCAATGCAATATGCTTGGAATAACCAACCTTACATGAGCAGATCACTCATTTTCACCTCCGGCCATCCTCTCCTACTCTGATGTTGTTCTGTGTGTGTGTTCATACAAGGATATAGTTAACACCATCACCAGAGCTTTAAGCCTCTGCCAAAGCTGGAAACTGCTGGTCAAAGAAGCAGATCCAGACTAGTGGCTGTTATTGGTCCTGAGTTTGCTCATTGAAGAAAATGAAGCAGAACCTCCTCCCTCTAGCGATGACCTGCTGTATGTCATAGAGACCATCACGCATGGGATGTGGCATTGGAAGATTACTTACTACTTCTCAGGTATTTTCATGGAGTGGACATCATCAATAACTTTGTTATATGAGTCAGTATCAGATTTTGGGGTCTGGATTTTAGCTGCTCCATTGGTCAGAGTCATCATTCATTTACTCCTTGATAGATCAGTAGCAGTTCTTCTTATTCACATTGCCCTCTTGTAGCCAGCACCTACTCAGCAAAGGAAACTTGGAAATGAGGGAGCTTTAAGGTAATTCAGGACACAATGTCTTTGCCCTACTTCCACTACAGATTGCAAAGTGAGAGGAAGATAAGAGATCTCATGTGCTGCAGACTTTCTTTGCTGCTGTCTTCAGTTAGAACCCTGCCTAAGAAAAGGCCACTTGAGGACTGTGGTGCCCCAAACCTTTCCCGTTTCATCACGAGCACCGGTGACCTGGACTTCCCACCATCCATCCAAGATGTGTCCTGGTGAGTCACGGCAGTGAGTAAGCCAGTGACATGGAGTCCTCCAGCTGTATCTGCTGGAGGGGACATGAGCTGATGGGTTCTGCCTATTCTTTCAAACCAAAACCAGAGATATGGAAAGGGAGAGAAACAGAGAGGAAAAAAAGAGGAGGAAGCAGAGACACAAAGACCAATGGTTTGATAAAAAAGGAAAATAGTACTTCCTTGTCTAATATCTGTCCTTTATTCTGCATTACAATGTTTTGAGACTTTCAGACTGGACGCGATGTTGCCAGAATCAAGGCTGAAATTAGTTTTCAGCCATTCATTCATAACCGTTATGTTTAAAAAAAAAAAAGAAAAAAAAAAGAAAAAAGAGGGAGAGAGAAGGTAGGGGAAACAAAACTAAATACAAAAAGAGAAATGTTAACATGTGTGATGCAGAATGTATACAGCAGACAAAGCTCTGCTTGTTGTTTGACAATGGCTTTGAAAAGCAGGTGTCATAGCAGCTGTACAAGGTTAAAGCACAGGGACCATTATGTACAAAATGAGTGAGTCTTTATCCAGAGTCTGCTTCAGCTCTTAAGAATGTGCTTCCTATTGTGCCAGTGTTTGCTGGAAGGACTCCATCTATACAATGGAGAAATTTTTCATTCTCACCTTCCCCCCAACCTCCGTTCCACCATCCAAATCTACAGTTATGGATATAATACAGACCTCTGGCATTCAAGGTCCTCATTGCCCTATACTTCTGAAACAAAAGCTATTGTGTTGCACCATGAAAGCCTGCCTGCGGCAGAATAAAGCTGTTCAGCACTGGACCCTGAGAGAGCATTTGTGAGGCTCTCTCTAAAGTTAAAATCCTGGCGAAAACAGAACACTTCCAATTAAAAATGTTTCTTCATTTTGTTTTGTGGTTTTGGTTTCCTTTTTTCTCCCTCCTCCTCTTGGAGATGTTCAGAGATGCTCATATAAAAAGGCAAGTGACCTGTCCTTGCTTTCATTCTCAAAGGGAGGAGATGGAAAGAGAAGCAGGAATGCACAGTCTGGGAGACAAGCAATATTAAAAAAGAAAAGAAGTTAGAAACCAGGCCAGGACATATCTTCTTCCCAGTAGGCAGTGAGATAGGCTGATGTGTTCTGAAATAGAAGATATAAAGCTCAGCAGCTACCTTTATTTATTTATTTATTTCTATATCTATTTATTTATTTAGTGATAACAAGCACAGAGTGTAATAGAACTATCCCATTCCCAGGTTTCCCATACCCTTCCCCATAGCACATCCAGCATGCCTCAGGTCTGTCCTAGAGGGAGCATAACAGATGGTCCCTGTGTTAAATAATTTGTCCCCTGGGCCTGTATTTTAGATTTAACAATGGAACAAGGTGTAGGGAAAGGATGGAGCTGGTAGCTGTTCCTATTGCCTGCTCCCAACCTGGACCAGCCTTGGTGAAAATGAGCCATCAGAGTATGGGCAGCCAAACATATTCTGAAGCCACAAATGAGATCAGTGAGTATTTTGCTGTTGCCACTGGGACAAACCTAACCCCTTATTTCAGAAATGTTGTCCCTGTTGGGCTATTGGGCCCTTTCTTCTGTGGGATGTGTTCCCGTGTTTCTGGCATGGTCCTCACTGGCTTGCATGCCCTTCCTAGGCACTGGAAACATCGGCGTGTGACTGAGGAGGCAGTGTAAGACTTGAGTCTGCCATGTGTGTTTGAAATGAGTCAAACCCTGAAATGTTAACAAGCTGACAGGAGGATTGATGTCCTCAGGATGATGCTTCACCCATCTGCACCACAGATGGGGTATGACAAGGTGCTAGAGCAGGGAGATGCTTGGTGTAAGGGATATGTGCAAGAGTTATGCTAATACCCAAGATCTATATCCTTCATGGCTCAAATTGCCCAGGTTTATAAGTGTATCTTGTCTTTTGGATTGGAAAGAGATGGGAAAATGGGGTTGGAGAACTTGATTTTTGTGTCTGGCTATTTTCTGTATCGAGTTTTGCATTTAGGGCATATCTGGTGGGGGTACAGAGCCAGGCAAGGGAAGCTTTGATTCAGTACTTGCTGTACCCCCATGCAAGCACACCTCTGTGTAAACAATGTCACTTTGAAATCACTGCCTGTCTTATTGCTGCAAATAACAGCATCCAGCAAATTATACATCCATGGCACAGATGGCTGAAATGGAATGGAGGTTGATAGGGAGGAGGAATTGAGCTCCAGGACCTCAGCCCTTGGACTCCAGCAGATGACAAAGGCTGGAGTTATTCTTCCATCCTTGGGCGCTTGGGTGGTAGCTCAGATGCCAGCTGGAAGTCCTCAGGTAAGCACCCCCCTCACTGATGACTTCCCCTGCAGTAAGAGTATGGTTTTCATCAGGACCTGCTCATACTCCATGATCTGTTGTCACTTCTGCTTTCAGCATGGATTGGAGTATGCATGGTCAGGCGCAGGTGTTACACACTGGTTATTGAGCTTTGTGCATGTCCAGTATTGAGTAATATCTATTTGAATGTGAATTACTGTTATCTACTATACCATATACTAGGCTCCGAAGCCATGAACTACAGGCAACGAGGGAAAGGGCAGTGAGATAGGGGAAGTATGGGTGATTCACAAGACAATGACAGCTGAGGATAAGAGCACTTTGGGATGCCAGGGTAAAGACTTGGCCACAGCAGCCTCTAGGTATGTAGCTGAGCAGCTACAGCGCTGCAACTGAAAGGCGAACACCAAAACTGTGTGTGGGAGAAGCCTCCAGTGCTGCACAGGTTACAACACCCTGCGATATCTCCCTTCTCTCACCCTCCACCCTCTCTTACAGAGGGGAAGGACTAAAGCAGGGTATGTATCTCTGGATGTCTTGTATCTGTGTCTCAGCACCAGCATGTTGCTCTTCTGCCTACCTTTGCACAGTTAGCCGTCCCAGTGTTGTAACTTCTCAAAGCAGCGTCTGGCTTGAGTTTTGGATTTATATCGAGCATACATCAGAAGTGATTTTGTCACAAATCAACTTGTCTTAACACTTTGCCATGCAAATGCTTTTTAAAAAGATCTAGTGAAGAACCTTGTATCCAAATTGTTAGAATCACTTGACCCTCTAGCTGTATGCTCCTGGGTGTGTTTTATGCTGTATTGCAATCACCTGGGTGCTTATTAAATACTGCTTTTAGGAAACAGTGGTGTTTGCTGCACCTTTATGCAGCATTCTTCTGAATGTCGGGTCTACTTCCAGTTTGATTTTTCCTCTGGTACTGGTATTAGCACCCACCCTTTGTCATGCTGTGACAGGTCTCTGTGGGACCTGCTCACACTGTGATCCTTGAGGAATTAATCCCAGCTGATGCCTTGCGAATCACCACTGAACCCTGCTCTTGCTTTGCTTCAGAGCACAAGCCTGAAAATGAATTAAAGCCAGATATGGGAAGAGGATGGACATCAGGGCTTGGCCCCTGGACATGGAGGTCTTTGAGTGTGAAAGCCAACATTTTGGGCCACCAAGGTAAAGGGACAACAACTGCCTTGTTGGTTCCTTCTTCATGACACGCATGCTGCTCCTTGTGCCATCGTTCCCCTTTTGAGGTGAACGAATGTCTTCCAGAATGAAACCATAGTGGCAAATGGCTCAGAGTTTTTCTGCCTCTCGCAAAATAGCTGCTGGGCAGTATCACCTTTCTCATAAGAGACTTAGTGGATTGGCAGTTCTTGTGTAGTTTAAAGGCAACAGGAGAAATGGAGCTAGAAAAGCAAGCTGATGTAAAGAAATGAGTTAATGAAGTGAGATCACAAAGTGTGCAACCCTAGCTGTTTGTATCTTTCTCTCCAGTTACCTTGGTAACTGTGTAGTGATATGATGTTGCTTGGTTTTGTATCCTTCAAGTGAAGAAAGCTCAAAGTAGCCACCAGTGGCAAAATTATTGGCAAGATATCTTCATCTACAAAACATAACAATTAAGTTATGGACTCACTAGATACTGTATCGAAGGAGAAAAGATGTCTTCCCCAAAGCCTGGATAAAATGACTTCTATTTTTCTATGAGCCAGCAATTTAGTGCATCTTTTGATGGCATTTTTCAGGGCCAAATCAAAGGGATCACAACGGGACCACTTTTTTTCAGTGACATGGTTAGCTGAATCTCTACACCCTTTCAGTCTTAGATCTTTCAGCTTATGAATAATGTTGGTTAAAGAGATATGGACTCCTGTTTATTAGAAAGAGGACTTAAACTATATTTGGATAGGGATGGACTTTCTTAACAGGGAGTTGAAAAAACCACCAGCTCAGTGTCTGTCATCTGAAGATGATAAATATTGGTTCACATCAGCAGTGAGTCTGGGCAGGTTTGGATCCACTGGCCATCTCTCACACTGCTGGCAAGAGCCTGCTAGGGACCCACCAGTGGGACATTTAGCAATAGAAGAGGATGGCTACTGGAGCCCCAAGTGTCAAATATTGAGGCATTGCTCCTCTCTAAGGGTGACAGGGAGTGCTACTGCATCCCAGTTACTTTCTCCAGCACTCCTCTACCTCTATGGCTACTCACAGCCATTGGGGAAGATAACTTAGGGTGGTCAATGCAGGGGAATGGACCTTTATCTAGCTACCCTACCTGACCAACCACCCTTGGTCCTATATCCATCCTGAAGTCTGGCGTAATGGTGTCATACAGGCGCAGTGCCTCTGGGGCACAGTGCTGTTCATATGGTCTGGAGAAAACCACGGTCTGCTTCGTGCTTCCTTGGTCGTCTTCGTCCAAGGGTTTCCTTGTTCTCTTTACAAAACCTGCAACAAATCATTAAAATGAAAGGTACTACTTAAGGACTTGAACAGGAAAAAGATATGGGAAAACCAGTTCAAAGTGGGACAATTCATCTGGGAGGAGAGGAAGCAGCACTCCTTCACTGAGGGGGAAAAATGACCAAATATCATTTGATACTGAATGTCATTTCCTTTCCAGCCTCTGCGCATATAGGCATGAGAAAAGTTAGGCTAGGAGTATTGTCAGCTCTGGATGCAAAATCTGAATGGCCAGAATTTTGCAGGTAAACCCAGAGCCTGTCTGGCAGAAATATGAATGACATCTTTGCACTGGCCTCTTTTCCCATGATGTTTTCTGCACAGTCTGTAAAGCTCTGGGAGTGTGACCTGGAGATTGGAATGCTCAGCTGGAGGGAGGTGACTAGGTTTAAGAGCAGAAGTCTTGGAGAAGAGCAGAGCGGGATAACAGAGTGTTGTCTTCTCATGGATCCAGGTGAAGTGTCAGAGGCTCTAGCAGGGCTGGCAAAGGTCTTAACCAAAAAGTCCAAATCTGGCTTCAGAAAAAGCACATGGTTTGCCTTTGCCAATACTACGAAGCAGCTGATCTAGCAAAACAAACCAACCAACTAACTCTCTGGCTGGATATTAGTTTAGGGGCTGATCATGGGAGGATCTGCATGCATAATTTATGTCTTAGTTCACTGCCTGAACACTGACAGTCAATTGGAACACCAGAACATGGAAAACTTAATTTAAAATACAAGCAAACAAACAAACAAAAACTTAATGAAAAAAATCCTATGGCTACTAACCTTACTTGTCTGCATAAACATCTAATATTTGCCTTTTAAAGGAAAAACTGTAGTTGCATTACTATAGAGAAAATGGAGAGAAATATCAGGGCAGAGGCAGTAGCCCCGACTTGGAGTTTGCAAAATCCCTCTGCTCAAACCCAGCCGCTCCTGCATGGTGAAGCACATGGAAAGGAGGAAATGCAGATCAGGCACCAATACAGTGCTGGGGCTGAAAACTGGTCCCTGCCTTTGAGAGCAGAGCCGGAGGTCGGCAGACGAATGGACAGGCAGCGGTAGCCAGAGGGTGTTTTTCTTTTCCAGTGTCCTGAGCAGGTTTGCAGGTGCCCAGCTGTGCGTTCAGGGCTGTACAGCCAACCAGCCGCTATCAACAGCACAGCCTGAAAAGTCGATAAAAAGGAGGGAAGATGAAGAGCAGCAACAACACACCTGTAATGAGCTGGAAAGACTGAAAAAACCTAAGTATGTAAAGGTTGGCTAACTGATGTCCTGGAGGGTGGTGGTCAAGGTTGTTGAACAGCCTTTTACATATATATATATAAATACATATATATATGTATGTGTATATATATGTATAGTTAATCTGTGTTCAGCGATCCTGCAATGTCTAAGATGAAGCAGCAGAGTTCTCCCCTCAGTTAACCCAGCCCTCTTGCACCGTGCCCTCGAGGGCTGCCCACGTCCCGTGGGGGGAAACCCCTGTGCTGTGGGACACAGGACACTGGCACCTTGGTCCTTCGTCTTTGTACCACCTCCTTGAAACACCAAAGCGGGTCTCTGGATGGAAAACTGCAGAAAATTCCTCCAGACAATAAAATTATTCAATTTGCTGCCTCTAACAGAGGAAGTCTATCGTAACGGTGCAGAAGTCAGGCCAGCACCGGATCGACGAGTTTCTGCTGCCATCCTGTGGCCACGGTCCACGTTGCTTTGTTTGAGCCGTGATCTCGCTTTTTGAGAGATTTCTGGTGTGAGGAGGGTGGAGGCCGTGGGCAGCTGCCCGCACTTCGGCAGCGTGTGCTGAGGCTGCTCCTCTCCCCGCTGCTGCTGGCATCTCCCTGCCTTGTGCGTGCAAACACTTGATGCCTTTCCCCTGCCAGCCCGACATTTTTGCAAAAATATATTCTTGTGAAGTTTCCCCCAAGTTTAGAGTGAAACTCTACTTTTCCTTGTGACTTTCTTGTCCAGCTACGTATAATGTCAATTAATAGATCTGAACACTTTTGAGTAAAAAAATTAATTAATGATGAATTTAAGAGGCAAATACACAATGCGAAGGATCTGCAGGCACATCCCATAATGGGCTGGAGGCTCCTTTTCCATCTCTGCAAGGATGCTCCCTTCCAGCACTGGGACTTGGCAGTGGCACCACTGCAAAATCTGAATTCCTGGGCTGTGTACAAAGCTGCCCTATGCAGGGGGGGAAATAAATCCTGACTCTTAACAGCTATGCAGGGGATGGTGGGGCCCCTTGTCCCCAGTAGGCTTTGCTGGAGCCTTGCAGGGAGATCTGTCCTCATTCCTCATATGCTGCATCTTCCCTCTTTCATTCACCCTAAAATCAGAGACTTGTGAAAACGTCTCCTTGTTTCTTTTGCTCTTCCCAGAGCACTGTAAAACAGGGCTGAAATGCACCTTGAGAGGTCTTCTTGTATGGCCTGCATAGGCTTTCTTGGAAGTAAGAAGTAAATGCAAGAAAAAAAAATTACAAAGAGGATAATTTAGAAGAGTGTCCTAGGTGCTTTCTGCCCAACAATGCAAAGGAGCACTGCCAAAGTAAATCTTGTCTTTCCAAAGAAACTGGAGACAGACATAATTGTTCTCTTCAGTGCCAGGCTTTAGGTCTTGAGAAAGCTGGGGCTGTATTATCTGCAAGCACAATTCCTGAATTTCCAGAGGGAATCTCTTGGTGTCAAAGCAATGAGAAGAAAACAAAGGCTTGGAGAAAAAAACTTGAAATGGTGTTTGTGACAGATGCGTCTGAGCCTTTAGATTCTGGCCACAAAACCTGAAGCAGGAATTTACCATCTGTTTGGGCTTTAGATGTTAAAAATCACCCTCCTCCCTCCCGCCAAAATTAATTGCTGCTGGTGGAATAGGTTTAATACAGTGTGGTTGGCACATGCACTGATGCTATTTCAGTAAGTCACTTGCTTGTGTCCAGAGACCTCGCTGCAGGTACAGCATCCCAGTGGGTGGGATGAAGCCCCAGGGTGTCACGCCTGCTCCTCGGCAGTGCGATGTGGGAGCGCACAAAGGTGATGCTCTTGGCTAAGAGGAAACGCTGATCCATATTGGGTCTTGCAGATAGGTGACAGGAACTGGGGTGTGGTTGTGGTCACACTGTTTTCCCTCCAGTTACCTTGGGTCACCACTCAGGTAACCTCTCCACCCCTCCACAGGCTTAGTGCTTTGGTGGGCATCCATGCTCCAAAGGGAGATTTGGGGATGGAGACGGTTTGCCAAGAAGGCTTAAGTTTGGGATGTGAGCCTGAGATACACAGATGGCTAGTGAGGGGGATGATCAAGAGGCTGAAAAACACCATACATTTGGCAAACCACAGAGCAACGGGGCACCAGGACACACTGGTGAGAACTGATACCACAAAACACTTCAGTCGTCCCTTCTGTGAGTGGTGGAGAGAACCATTTTGCTTCATAAAACCACTGAACAAAAGCATCATCATCCTTGCGATAATGTTCAGGGTTAGCTCTGTTCATACCTTGGATGTGGCAAATAGAACATGTCCACTCTGGTCTCCTCTCCAGCTTGCCTCTGTGCAACCTGATGCTCACTCAGGCAAAGTGCGACATCGCTCTCCGGAGCCAGCTGTTGAGAAATCACTAGTGACTTCTCAAATATGTAAAAGCTGAAAAAATAATTGCGGTGTGGCCTAAAACAATGTTTAAAGTTGTTCTGATTGGTCAGGTAAACAGAGTTTACCATTGCACATCAAATTTACTTTAATTTATATAGTACGTAAACTCTTTCTGTCTACCTCTCGCAAGCAGCAAATGTTTTCATGGGTTGCTTCCAGTACAAAAATAAATGAAGGTAGCAGGATTCAGTACACTATATTGCCTTGAAATGTTTGAGCAGCAGCATGTTGTCATCTCTGAAGTCCTTATGCACATCAAACACGCTGACCTTTCAGGCAAGCACTCCTTAATTGAAGACTCAGGGCCTGAGTGTGTTACAACATGCATACAAGATACTGCAGTTTTATTCTACTTTTAACCCCAGTTTCTCCATTTCTTGGCTTTTAAGTACTTAAATATGCAACTCAGTGTTGTATCAGCACAAGAGGAAGGGTTTGTAGTGAGCTGTAAAATAATAAATAAAAAAACCCCCAACATTGATACACTGGAGGAGGCTGAAGTTATGCAACAAATACAGTACAAGATTAAAGAATATGATCCATGCAGTGAGATGAAGGTATAACTTCCATGCCACCTAGAAGAAAGGTAACAGAAGTGGCACACATGATATTTGTATACAAATGTGTGAGTGGAAACAGCACAAAGTGATCAAGATATTATTTAAGGTGGGGAAAGAAGGCCTATCGATCCGAACCGAAAAGAAAGGAAAGCTAGGCTGGCTGTCAGCAGGAGCATCGATTTATGGACAAGCACATTATGAAAAGGCACTATGTTCTTGTAGGAGCTCATCCCAGCGGACAACTCCCACCTGCTTCATTGAGCATACCTGTGCTGTTCTGTTCACACCTCTTTGCAGTACAAGTTTCTGTTGTCACTCAAAGCCACCAAGTGAAAGCTAATTAGATCCATTATTTTGGGCAGTACTCAGATTCCTCCTTGTAAAACTCTGATCCAGGAGAACATAACTGTTTAGGAATGCATTTAATTGCAGTTAATTGCACTTGTGCTTAACTTGTATTGCACAGTGAAGCAAGATGCTGTACCTGCAGCCTATTGTGTGTTCCTCCTTCCTCACAGAAGTCTCTACCCAAGGTCCCAGATTGAGATCACCTGGTCATCTCCCTTCAGGGACTTGATTTAAACAACGTGTTCCCTAACACCAATAAATCTAGAGAAGAAATGTTAGCAAAAGACCTGCCAGCTAGGTTCATAGAGGTAGCCCATGTAATGGGGAGGTGTTTCCTTCAGGACATTTCCTTATCACAAAACAGGGAAACCACCAGCCATCAATGTGCTTTCCTGAACTCCTTTTCATGGACAAAAGCTCTCCCGCCCACACATCTTCCTCCTCAGACAAGAGTATAGTAGTTGAGAGGCTGCGTGAAGTTCACCCTTCCTGAGAAGCTCGTATTGCTTGGGCACATACAAAGAGGTGTCATGGCTGAGCTCATGAGCCTGTGAAGGGAAAGTGCTCCTTCTTGCTCTTTTCCTGAAGACTCTGTTAGCGTGAAGCCATGGCTGCTGTTCTGACTTGTTGGGAAAAACAAAAATGCACAGAGCAGCTCTGCTGCTTGTGCCCTCCTAGGCTACAAACCCTTTCTTGTCCTGCTCCTCTGATCACCCCTGCCATCCAGCCCTCCCTGGCTAGTAGCAAAACGGAGTTTCCTGGTGTGCCCAGCTTTTCTGGAGCAAAGCTTGCTGTACTGGTCTGTGTTAGCGGCCAGCCAGCGATGAAAGGAGTGACGTATTGGCGTAGCCTGGCTCTTTTGATGGTAGCTGCCTTTCTTGCCTGATGACTAGCACTCCCGAGTCATACTTAGCATTAGAAGTCATGGGCAAGTAACACCATTAGAGGTCTCTAACCTCCTATAGTTTAGAAAAAAAGCATAAATAAATTTTTTGGGGATGTGGTTAAAAATAATCACAGCAAAATACATTTTGGCTGGACCAACACATTTCTTCTCAACATCTTTTTTTTTTTTTCCCCATTCTTTCCTTTCCTCTTCTAAATCTCTTTATGTTCTTATAAGTAAAGTTAGAAACAGAAATGTCATTTTGAAAAGAAAAGTAGAAAAAGTTTTCACTTTGCTAAATTTGCAAATGAAGATCTTGGTTTCTGTCTCCCTAGATTAGTTTTTAAAACCAGACCTGGAAGAAAGGTGTCCTGAGCTCCTCTGCAGCCTCACTCACTCCAGTGCAATGTTTTCTAGCGTGTTCACTGTTTGCAAAAATCCTCAACAAAGTCCCCCCAGCTCCCCAAACCCAAACCACCTTCTAAATAACACTTACAATACAGCAGTGCCTTGCCCTGGAAATGATTAACCCACCATTTCACTTGGCTGTATCTGGTTCCAGAGCAGTAGCCCAGACCCGTACCGCTTCCCACGCTGTTTTTTATTGACCTCTGGCAGGTACCGCAAGTGCTGCTCCTGGCAGTTTATCTCCTTCACCGCGTAGGAGAGCGGCGAGGCCGGGAAGGAGGGATGCTCACAAAAGCGCAATTAGCATGTTATTTGGCTCTTAATGGGTAGAAAAGATGCAAGATTCTTTTGGCACAGTGGTACTTCTTTTCCTCCAAAAAAAAAAAAGGGGGGGGGGGGGGGAAAGGACTTTAATTGAAGCCTGCAATGTTGTATAAATGGAAGATCTAAGTTTTAATTGAAAAATAATTATAACCACTTAATCATTTTAAATGAGGGCTGTAATTGCAGTCAGTTCATAATAGCCAAATACAGACACTTAGATTCCCGCAATAAAGCAGGGATGGTACAGCTTGATTTGCTAATAGCTCTTCCACTTCTCTCCTCTTTTGTCTCAAAGATTAATTCAGGCAAGGGCTATTAGTGCCGTTAATTGGTTCTGCAATTTAGACCTTGTGCTTGTGAATGAGTGACTGATGCAGACCTATCAGCCAATAATGTGAACACTTTGTCAATGTGTTTCTCATTGTCCGGCTGCACATAACTCCCTCAGCAGCTCCTCTGCCACCCAACCCCGGCTCCCCGGAGGGATCAAGAAGAGTGGGTCTCCTCCGGGGTGAGGGATTCACTTAGCTTTAGATAGGTCACCTAGATGTCTTTGAAATTACGGCCAGCTTATGAATAAATTAATTAGGCAGTCAAGGAGTCCTCCTTGACAGGGACAAATCCTGTATTCAGGAGAAATCTCCACCATGCTGGAAGAAGGAGGTTTGATGGGATTGTGAAGTTGATGGGGAGATGTGTTAGGTGGAGAGCAGACATTGCTGGTGGCTCTGGGCTGTGTCCCTTCAGGGGTCCCCTTCCCAGGGGCAGTAGTGATGACTAAAGCGAGTCTAAATCATCAAAGTCACAGAGAACAACACAAACTCTGCTTCCCAACAGGCAGTATTTTTCACTTAAGCATTCACGGCATTGGTGATGGGCAGTGGGAACAGCTGGTGGCACAGCTGGAGGCACTTGGGCTAACAGGAGCAGCTGGTGGCATCATCCTTGATGAGGCCCTTATAAAAACACCCAGGAAGGCTTTACCCTTGCCATATCTATTTTGCAGGAGATAACTGACTGAGATGAGATTATATAATTCAGTCTTTACCAGAAAAAACTGTTATTTTAGGCTTAGCACAAGTGCAGGTCTAAATTCATTGCTCATTTCTCCTTTTGCCACCACCACCATTTGCTGAAAATCCCACTGCTGCAAGCAGGGTTGGCAGGTTATTTTCCTCCAGGGCTGTTTTAACAGCACAAGGAAGATTTTCCTCATTCCACTTCAATCATGGAAGAAAACAGGATGGAGAAGAAGAGCCAGACAGTGCCCTGGGCAGCATGAGTGAGCATCATCCAGCAAGCATTAGGCTGTCTCTCCCAAGGTCTGTCGAGGGGATTTGTCCTGAAAAAAGGTAAGTTGACTCTCCACACATACATTCATGTGACAATTCCTGCAGCATAAGGGCCCTTAACCCCTGTAGACAGACAAACTGCAGGTCATCTGTCCACTGTAACATCTCCCTCAAGTTCAGCATCTCTTATCCTTCCTCCTAAGCTGTTAGTTTGGAAAATTTACATTTGGAAAATTTACACTGTTCCAGTCAGACCACTCCTGTCTGCAGGACCACCTGGTCTATTTGAGGTGGAGGGTGGGGAAAAGTGTCAAACCATTGTTGAGGTTTGGTGGTGCACACCAAGCACAGGCACATCTTTATGCTTTAATCTTATTTGTAGCATCAAAAATACATTTACAACTATGCTTCTGTAGAGTTCAGCTCTAGTGCAGTTCTTTTTATCCTGAAAGGAGGTGCTGTGAGATCTTTGACCCTGTGGAGATATTTTAATCTCCTGCTGTTTTTTTTTCATACTGGGAGTGACAGCTATTCAGAAGGAGTTTACAATGGCATTCTCTTATTTTCTTAGAAATAAATGAATTGTTTGCCTTATAGCAGAAATCTAACAGACCTAGAGAAGAGGTTGGCATGAGCTTAATTTTTCTGTTTAAGATACTAAATCAAGTAACAAAAAAAAAATGAAGAAAAGCCACTCTTCACTCTCCTTTTTAAAAAAATAATTATTTTTGGTTGTTTAAATCTGCTCTGTTACAATAAGCAAATCCTGCTTGTTAAAAGCACAGTATTTCATACCAAACATTACTCTGATACTGTTAATGGGAGGCTGGACCAGTCCTTGCTTGTTGATACTGCTTGGGGAAAACCATAGCCTAGGAATAAGCTTTTACAGAAAACCTAAGTAGGACATGATGTGCTTTACTTCAGTCAAGGAGGAATTGCTCAGATGAGAGGCACTGTGAAAGGTGGGCAGAGGAGGGGAAACAGCAAAGGCAAGAGCCCAGGATGGTGGTTGATCCTCCCAGGTGACCTGTGTGAGAGCTGCGGATTGCACTTCACCAGGAGGAACAGTTGTTAAAGGTGCTGGCGAGTTTTGAACGAGGGAAATAAGTGGTACTCTCATGTCAAGTTGGTAAGTTTAGGTGGTTGAAGGAGTTCAGTCCTTGATTATTTTCACAGTGAAATGCTGTCAGTAGATAAAACTGTCCTTTTGGTTACAGCTGTGAAATTTGTTTGTGAATCATACTGCTCACACACCAGGACCCTGCTCTTCTGGCTGCTGTAAATTGGCACAGTCATTGAAATAAATGGAGTGATGACTTGGCCAAGCTCTCTCCCTTTGCATGCATACAGTGCTTCCCACCCAGGGAGCGAGGTGTACCAAAATGGAAATGCATTTTTCAGGCCTCCCAAGGTTGATGGAATGCAAAGCAAATTGATCCTTTTATTGAATTTACTGAAAACAATCCCTGGCTGTCCTGAGTCTTTCCTGTCACCAAGTGGTCCTGGTTGTGACAAACACAGGGAGTGTATTTGCGCTCTAGTCTTAGGCTCTATATTTAGCTATGTGATACCAGGAAAGCTTTCTGTGATTAGGCTATGTTGACTAACACCGAAAGTAATTACGCAGCAGGTGTGTGTCACTGGGACTGGGTATCACTATGTCCAAAAAAGGGTCTGGGAGAAAGAGTGAATTAAGAAAGTATACATGAATCATCGTACTGTTCTTTTGGGGAAAACAAGGAAAATGGGGTAATGTTACGTTTAAAGCAGAAGACTGTTGGTGGAACACATGGAGTTATGTTTCCCTGTTTGGTGTTTACTTTTGGGCACTACTTTTCATGAATGACATGTAATGAACTTTAGTATTAGGCATAAAATCTTCAGAATTGATTTTTGAGACTCTGAGATAAATTGTCTTGAGTTAGAGTGGCATCTCCTTTGTTTATGCTTTCTGATGGCAGGTCAGAGGTTTTTTGAGAAGTAGAGTTGCTCTGCTTTGGGTGTGGGAACAGATTTGGATGACTTTCTAAGGTCCCTTCCAAACCGCTTGGTGCTCTCAAAAAGATGCAGAAACAAAATTATGTCTACAAGCCAACAACTATGTTCACAGGACAGGTTGGATCTTCTTCAGAAGCAGCTTTACAAGAAAGCCTGGCTAGACATGAGACCAAGCATCTGGGAAAGCCCCAGTGGTCCTTGAACACAAGGGTGAATGTACCGGTCTACTTTTTCAAGCTCCTTGATAACCTTCCACTTCCACCACCTATGTGTCACCTGACTGGGCTCCACTTCTTCGGAAGGTCCCTTCCTCGACCCTCTGCATGCCGTGTGTGAGTCTGGCACAGAGCTCATCCTCTTCTCCCTCCCAACCGTAAACAGGTTGGCATCAGTGGAAAATTGGGGTAGGAAGCAGTGAGGGATGTAGCAGAACAAGACAAAAAGGCATCACCCAACAAAGTGATTCTCTGCAATAACATCAGGTCTATAGGGTGCTCTTGTCTTACGCTAATACATAGCAACTTATCTGACTTGCACTCGTTCCTTGTCCATCTAAACAAGTCCAAATTCATTTTTAGATGAGGGTGAAAAAGCAATAGTGAATGAGGATATATCTTTGCTTCTCTTATTTTTTTCCTTTGCCTGCCAGATTTGGTTCTCCCTCAGCAAACTGCAGGCTCACACCATTCACTCTTCAGCAACTGCTGCCTTTCCCATGGGCTCCCAGCCTGATCTCACCAAACAGTGACCCATCTGAACATCTCTGCCAGGGGTGCACTGTCCTTTGCTAAACGCTATCCTCTTTTACACACTATCCTTTGCTTAAACATTTTGGTTGAGCAAACATCCTCAGGTAGAGGCATGCTAATAATTGCCTCTCCACTTGGCTCAAAAGCATCATCCCTGCCTGGAAAGGATTAGGCTCTCTGTAATTTTTATCTGTTTCATCTGTTTTAAGCATCTCTGTGGTTGGCCTCCTGGAGCATGCAGTTGCTTCTGCAGAAGCTGTCCCCTAGCTGTTTCAGAGGGACCCATTGGTCTCTGGCTGCCCCTCGTTGGCTGCACCTCTGCCTGGAGGGAGAAGGTAAACAGAGTGAGGCGTTCACGCCGTGCGTAACAAATGGCTCTTGGTACCGAGTGAGCAAAATTATCTCACCAAAGCAGATAAAGGGAAAGGCTAGGTTTGTATGGCGTGCACCAGACCTCTCCTGACTCCCATCCGTGACGTAGGCTGTGCCTCCAGCTAAAAGTCCCTTCTACCCTGGCTGCGTGCCCCAGACCCAGCTTGTGGAGGCTTGTGCGTGCCGTGGACCTGCCTAGTGAGTGCACGGCGCCATGTCTGTGACAATATGCCAGTCCATGGGCTTCGTGGTGTCCGCTTTAGGAATAGGAGGCATCATCGCATCAACGTGCATGGACCAGTGGAGCACCCAAGACCTGTACAACAACCCGGTGACAGCAGTGTTCAACTACCAGGGCCTCTGGCGCACCTGTGTCCGGGAGAGCTCTGGCTTCACTGAATGCCGCGGCTACTTCACCATCCTGGGGCTGCCAGGTAGGGCTTGCTGGCCATGAGGGCAGAGCCATGGGCATGTGCCATAAAGCTGTGTATGAGTGCTGGTGATGGGGGATTTTTTGGCGCAGAGTGCGGAACCCAAATTTTAGCCAAACCAGACCTCAGGTGCTCACACTGTTTGAATGGCAGGTCCCTTGGAGGTTTCTCCCATGGCCAAGCTGAGGTTCAGCAAAACTCATTACAGCTGATTATAGATCTGGTTCCTGAGGTGTTGTCCATGGGGCAGCGGCTGCTCCATGGGGTAATTTGTCCCCCATGCCGTGGCTGGATTGGGTACACACTCCTACCCCAGCTTCATGGCTGTGCATGGCTTCCCACCAGAAACCACTGATATCCTTCTTGTCTGAGAAGATCCTTTTCTAAGAGGATATGTCACAGTTCAGCTCACTGTATTTCTGTATGGGCTGACGCTAGGCTGTATTTCTCCCTAATTCTCCTTTGGTTCAATTTTTTTCTTCTATGGGTATCATTCCTGTCCTGGTTGTGCCCGGAGTATCTAGGGGTGCAAACAATTAGGTTACAACAGGATTATCTGGATTTCCTTCTTGCCTTTAATACAGTGAGAAAAAAAGGCAGTTAGACTACTATATCCATCTAGCCTCTGTGCTTTGACACAGCAAGAATGGAGGGAAGAAGCCAATTGTGTCAGCAAATCATTGCAGAACTTCTGCAAAATGGCATTTCCAAAACACAGAGGAAAAAAGCATTGTGCACAAAAATTGCTTCTTTCACAAGTAGTCTATCTCTGCACAAATCAAACCAGTATAACCCAATGCAGCTGTGGCCTCAGACACCAACGGGAGGGGTGTTTCATCCCCTCAGCTGTATTTCCATGCCACTCATCCCCGGATCCTCATTCCCAACTGGTGTCTGGTGTTAGCTGTGCTGCAGCATCCCTGTGCAGGTGCCAGGGATGGCCGGGAGAATCTTCCTCTTGCTGGGGCCATGGCTTTGAATGCCCCTGCTTGCTCACCCAGACTCTGGGGTGCAGATGTGCATTTTCCTAGAAGGACATGGGCCTGATCCTGCCTGGGCATCTGGTTGTGCAGCCCCTAGCAAAGGCTGTGTGCTGTAGTGGGTACAAGTGAACGAGGGCTGGCATCCAAAAAGATGGGGATGGTGGTGCAGGGCTTGTTTCACACACTGCTATCGCAGTCGGCAAAGTTGAGCGGTTTCATCACTGGAAAATGCGTGTAGCAAGTGGCAGGACAGGTTGATAAAACTTGAATCCAGCAGGCTAATTGCCTATGGGTAAAGAGATTAAAGTTGCCATATGAGGAAGAAATAGAGGTGTAAAAAGCAAATCTTACTCCCATCACACAATGCAGAACTTCCTCAGTTCTTCAGCTCTAAAAGCTTAAAATTACAGAAAATGTAACTCTACAGAAGAAGCAATTAAACTTTTCAAGTGCTCAGCTCTGGGAACTACTTTAATCTTTGAGGAAACCAGAATGCTTGAGATTTGAGGGTTTTTTGTTCTTTCAAAATACCTCCATTGCTAACTTCAGCATTACAGTGAAAAGCTGATGGTTTTTGGTTTTGTTTCGGGGTTTGTTTTTTTTGGGTTTTTTTTTTTGGTTTGGTGTTTGTTTGTGGTTTGTGGGTTTTTTTTTTCCAATTCCTAAGCATCCAAACTGCTGTCTGTAGGGAGGGTATTAATTTCCTAAAATGAAAATACATAGCAGTGTTTGGAGGATGGATCCTTCATTTAGCAGATGGGCTGTACGAGATGAGTCTGTCCCTCCTTGGCTTCGTCCAGCAAGCTCTGCGGCCCCCTCCCAGCTGCAGACAGAAACAGGCATCCTGTCCTAAATTGCAAGGTTGCTAATGAACCGGTTCTCTTAGAGTGGAATTACCATGTGTGATTTGCTGGGCTTATTGCAGTCACCTACTAAAAAAAGGATTTTTAAAAAAAAAAGCCCAAAGAATAAAGCCCAACCTTTAAAAATAAAGGTGGGTGAACGCCCTAAGGTTGCTGTCCTCACCCTCAGTGGTGTTAAGCATTGGTGCATGAATATTTACATGCTGTTGTCCTGCTGAGAGGATTTCTGTGACTGGTGCTATCAGCACTGCCCTACAAAGTGAGGTAGATTTTTTTTCCTTTCTTTTTAATGAACAAGGCTTACTCTTTTGAAGTCACTCCCTTGCTCTCTCCCCCCACCTCCCCTTTTCCCTCCTGTTATATATTGTCTGACACGTCCAGTCTCTGGAGAAGCTGGTGCAAAAACAAGAGCCCCGCTGCTCTACTTTATAGATTGGCTCCGTCTCCTGAATTAATCTGCTCCTACGGGCATTTCTTCCTACATATCGCCAGCGAAGGGCAACTGCATCCCAACCAGAAGGGAGGGAAAAACAGTGCTAAAAATTAATTTATTAATTTGCAAAGATATTATTTAAGTGGATCATCCCAGTGTTTATTTTAACCATGCTGCACCTTGATCTCCATTAAACCCCCCTTGCTAGCCACACCATAGTTAATGGTTTGTCAGCATTTCTATTATAAACCCCTATTTATTATTCTGACAATAGCAATTTATATTGGGAACAATAGTGCCAGAATGAATAAAAATAATAGGACTCTAGCAAAGCAGGGAGGTGACCTGAGTACATCGATGAAATTTTGGTTTCTGAGGACTTTTTTTTTATCAATCCCTCACTCCCATAGCAAAGATTAAACTTGTCCTGACGATCATCTATCTTCAATTTAGTTGGGAATTTTAATTTCAAATAGACTGAGGAAAAATCAAGATAATAGACGAAAATGAGAAATAACACAGGTAGCTTATGACTCTCACCCTTGCTGCTCTGCTATAAACAGTCCATCTCCGATGAAATATGTCACTTGAGAACTAAGACTGCTTGTTCTGATTTTGCTTTCCTTTATTATTTTTTGCTGCTTGCTTTGGTGTGTCGGCAGACCTTACTGTGATTGTCTGGAGGACACGATCTGAATTTGAACACACAAACAATAGACAAATAGCAGTAACTGAGCTCTGGCGAGGCTGGTAGTTTCACCTGGTGCGGAAGTCACAAGGCACTTTCTGCTAAAAGGAGCATTTTTCAGTTGCTTGCAAGTTTTCTAAACTACAATAACACGGGCAGTAATTTTCCTGTTCTCTGTCTTGGTCTCTTATTTTCAGACCTCTTCAGCTATAATGGTTCAGTCATTTTTGAAAGGACATTTTGTTCTCAAGTTGACCCTTTCAGAACCCCTTTTGACCCCTTCAGAAAGTCTGAGGCATCTCTCTGCTGTGGAACAAAAGGCTGCCGACTTGAAAAATAAGAATATTTTTGCTTCTTTGACAGCAAACTTTGAAAGTCTGAGGGCCCTCTGTTAAACTTCTGTAACTGATGGAAAGGTGTATGTTGCTAGAGCGGTCAGAGTGAAAATACCCCATGGGAACGTAATCGTGACTGTCAAGACTTTTGCATAGGACAACTGCTTTTTGTTCTGCTGGTGCAAGGTAGCAGAGATGGGTAGATGTTCCCCAAGGAGAATTCATGTCTGGGAAGTCTTAATGTTGGAGTCTCTGGATTTTTTTTTTTCTTCTGCATCAATGATGTTCTGACAAAGTTTTATGTTTTTCATACAAACAACACACATTTTGTGGCATAGCCCTAGTAAAACCTTGCTCTGGAGATTATGGAGAAAGGGCAGCCCCCCAGCCAAAGAAAGAGCATCTCTGCTCCCTGGAACTGCTTTATGCCCAGAGTTTGTAAGGATGAGGACTGCTAATTGCTGTGCAATGATTCTTCACTGGTGATGGCTGCGATGAAGTCTTGGAAGAGACTCTTGCTTACTACTTAAAATCCTTTAACCCAGTCAGTTCAGCTCCAAATTTTGAAATATCTGCAGGCAACTGCTGTAACCTGCTTAAAGTCTTTCAAGACCAAGCTTTGTGCATAAAAGGGGTTTAGGTGGCCCAGATGGGCTGGAGACTTGATATAACCTACCAAGAGGGTGTGTGAGGCTGCAGTGGGTTTGCACTCACTGCAGGAACTGAAGAAGGTGTGGGGATGGGGAAAGCTAATGTGAGATTCTTAGAGATGCCTTGGGTACCCCAATCCCCAGTGACATGCAGGGTGGGGAGAGATGGTAGAGAGCCCAGTGGGGATGTCAGGAAGCTAGACACATGCATCACATCCTTGCTATTGTCTCGTGCCTTTACATGATGAAGAGACAAGAGACATGAAAAATAATCCTAAAGCATCTGGGCTGAGGGCCAGAAGAGGAGCAAGGAAAGGGAAACAGCAAGAGACTGTGGAGATGCAAGGCTCATGTCTCATAGACGTGTAGGACAAGACGCAACTTTATGCACCCCAGCTCTGCTAAGGGACCTTCAAAGCTCCTCTGGACTGCCTAAAGACCAATGGGATAGAGTGGGTCTGAGCTGGGATGGGGGCCTTCCGTGACCCCCTTTCCCTGTTGAGTTTCAGAAAGGCCAGTCAGCCCTTCTCGTGCTAAGGACTGGTGGACCACATGCTCCTGGAGGTTGTGGTCATTACAGCATTGGAGGGACAGAAAGAGAAGGGTGAGTTTGCTTTGTTTCAGTCTGAATAAGCTGGAACTGACTGGCAGGGTGTGAGCTATATTTGCAAATTTTAAAGTAAACATGAGCTGTAGGTGATTTTTGTGGGAGAGGCAGTGATAACATTCAGGAGCTGCAATGGGCCTAGTGAACAGTTTTGAGATAATATAGAGTCAATGCCTGGGTAGATAAAGCAAGTATGAGCTGAAATAAACGTTGCAGAGGGGAGCGGTCACAAAGTACCCTTGCTTTTCCTAGTTTGGGTAAACTGCTGCAGATGTCCCAGTAGTCAGAGTGGGACCCCTGATCTCTCCACCTTGGTGAGGAAGCTTAGTCTTTGCAAGAGCTGTCTTCCCATCCCATCCTTAGATACTGCTCAGCACTACCATGTGGTGTGGCAAGCCCTCTGGCCCAAGCATTCAGCCACCTTGCTGGAAATTGAGAAACAGGCATGTGCTTGGAGGGAGATCCCCATCCTTCAACCACTCCAGGCTGGAGATGAGCATCAGGTTGTAGTAAAGATGCTTAGACATGCCCTGCAGCATGAGAAATGGCAAGCAGCTAGTGCTGGGATGGCTGGATAGAACCTTAGGCAATATGTTTAGGGATGAGCAAATGGAAAACCCCTCCAAAACACAATAGTTCTTCAAAGACAGCAGTACCCAGAGTGCAAAGCATGGTTGGGTGTTTGTTTGCCTCTTAGTGAAGGACTGCAGCATGACCCTTGCTACTGAAGTTGCTTGCTCAGCTCCACTTTTGGAGGTTTCATGAGGGAATGTGCAGCCTTATGCTGGTTAATTGTCTTCAGAGACATGATTTAATTTGTCCCTCAAAATCAAAGATAGACCAGTTCTTCCAGGCTTTCTTGCATGTCTGGAGACTGTTGATGATTTTTTTTTTTGATTGCTCCACCATTGCTATGAGGTTTTGATGCCCCTGAGTAAGAGGGATGATGAGAAGCAGAATCCGTCACAAACAGGAGAAAAAACATATCCCCAAAGAAAGGTGAGGCAGTGCTGCCTGGGTGGCAGGCTCTGGCTCAGGACACAATTAGGGGCAATCCAGGGGATGGCCCTCTTCCCAATGGGTGTGTTGGGGGAGCAATGGGGCTTGGGGGTGTGAAATGGTGGACAGGGAGAGAAGGAGGAGAGAAAATCCCTGTTGGCTTGAAGAGCTGCTCCAGCTGCATGAAGCTGGAACCAACAGAAAAGGTTAGAGGAAGGAGTGGTGGCTCCCCTCCCAGTAAAGCAAACATGTGGGCATGGGGCACAGGAGGGCCACCTCCGCTGGTATTCATGCAACCACCCAGTTGTCCAATTAAGCAGAAAAAACCCAGTCATTTTAAAAGAGCAAGAGATTTGGGGGGGGGGGGGGGGGGGGGGAAGAAAACATTTGCCCTTTGTATTCCCCTCCTTTTTCTTTTTCCTCCTCAGAGTTGGTTGGTTTTTTTTGTTTTTCTTTTTTTTTTTTTTTTTACCTGTGACCATAGGTCCATTTTTCTGTGCAGCCCTCCAAACCATTGCACACTGATGCTGTGGGGTGACACCACCCTTGGGAACATGGGTTATGTCCCAGAGAAACATCTGTTCCCAGGACATGGTTTGAAGCAGTCTAGCCTGGGAAAAGAGTGAAGTGGTCTCTTGCCCCTAAATGGCAAGAAGGTGGCAAGTCCTGGGGGATGACGAAGGAGTTCTGGAAGCTGCTGGGGAGCATCAGGGCTTGGGCGCATCAGCCTTTCTGGATTGGGGAACAGGAATGGGTACAGCAGGGGATTGTGTGAAAGGGTATCTCCTTCCTCCTGCTACCAGGGTCCCCACCTGCCACAGACTGTGGGCAGTGAAGGATGGGGTGGAGATCTGGCCATGTTACTTGTTTTAGCACGTGTTGTCCTCCCAGCTTCTAGGTCTTCCCCAGCCCTGATGTTTCATAGTGAATTATCCAACATGAGGAATGTTAGTCAGCATCCTTATCCTTCAGAGGGTGAGCAGCTTTTATCATCTCTGGTTCTTGAGGGCTCACTTCTATGGTTTTCGTTCACACTACTCTTTTTGCTGGCAACTTCTGACCTTCAGATATGTTTGAGCTAGCCCTTTCCCTGATATAAACTTACCAAAGTCAGTGGAAATTACTAAATTTGAATAAAATTGCTGGAAGCAAAGGCATATTTTGCCTGATTCAGGAGGGTGGCTGTGATTTGTAGCCAGTAGACATTCGAATTGTGCTCTGGCTGCTACAGCAGAGTCCACTGCAAAAGCATTTCTGTCTGCTGCCCACCAGCTCACTGAAGAGCCAAAAAAAAAGCAAAAGAGATGTTCTGGGTGGTTGCTTTCCAGAAAGCAGAAGCAATAGCCAACGGGTAATAACTCTACTGTAACTTATCCATCCACAGAAATTAGCCTCTCATCTTATCCTGGTGGCTTTCACATGGTTTCACCATCAGGTGATGGTATTGATGGTGCCTGTGGCACAGAGCGGTATTGGGACTGGATAAAATGGGAATTTGTTTCCAGGTCATGGCTGAAGTAAATCAGTTGGAGCAGGGTATTGGATAAGAATGGGTGAGCGTGAAGGCTGGAAGGTCCTTGTAACTCACTGCGCTCCCTTGCCAGAGTGAAACACAGAATTTATATTGCTCCTGTGAGCCTAGCACTTCTCCACCATGCAAAGAGATAATTAATTTCCTAATTTTTATATATATATATCCCCCTGCCCCTTTTTCCAGGACCATCCCCTCAGCCAGTACAGGAAAGCACCTGTAAAAGGGCACTTTCCAAATGCTCCCTGCAACCTCCCTCTCCTTCTCCCCATACGGATTTCGGTGGGGCCACATGACAGGTGATGGGGATGCAGGCGGGATGCTTTGCTGGATCAGTTTGGGGCTCTTAGCTCAGTGCCCTGGGTTGTGCCGTGGTCAGCATTGGAGGTAACATCAGTGATGCTTGAAGTGGCTGCAAGGAGCGGCCATGTCCCTGTTTGTTTCCTGAGTTGAGCCGTGGCCCTGCATCCTCCCACAGAGCTCACCGCTGGCATCCTTATCTATCACTGTGCCGCTTGTGTGGATGCTTGCATGGGTGGCCAGGAGCAGAGACGTCCCTGTCTTGATCTGATGGCTGATCTACTCTCCCTTTGTATAAGCAGAGAGCCAGGGAGGCGGTGACCTGGGCTAGGTGCTGAGTTCACCTGGGAACATGGTCCTTCCCTCTGCCCCTCTCAGCACACTTGCACTGTGCCAAGCACGCAGGAGAAGCCCAATGGGCAGTGAAGGGTTTCGATGGGGAAAAGGCACATGTTCCAAGTGGGTTGCCCAGCACTTGATGGGAGCGTGGCTGCTTAGCTGGAAAAGGACAAGCACTTCTGAAGGACAAAGGCTCATATCTCTGGCTCTGCCCGTACAAACCTACCCAGCGAGAGTGAAACTGGACTATCTTGCAAAAACACTTTGAGCAAACACACCACTCAATGGAAAGCATCTGATAAGAGCTGCTGCATTTCTGGTGGCTCAGTCAAGAGGACTTCGGCGCTCCCATTAGGTCTGCGACTTCATCAGGGCTGTCTCACCTCCTCTCTCTGGGGGAGACACTATGTCCACGACGATCTGCCAGGTGATGGGGTTCATCGTTTCATCACTGGGTGTTGCGGGCTGCATCGTGTCCACCGTTATGGATATGTGGAGCACACAGGACTTGTATGACAACCCGGTCACGGCCGTCTTCCAGTATCAGGGACTGTGGAGAAGCTGCGTGCGGCAGAGCTCTGGCTTCACAGAGTGCCGGCCATATTTCACCATTCTTGGGCTGCCAGGTAGGGGCAAAAGATGCACCAGGTTTAACCCAGGAGCTCTCCTCTAACTCTGCAGTTTTCATCCAAAGCAGGAGTGGATATCTTAAAGCACTTTGCAAGGAATAAAGTTTCTATGAGCATAAAAATATGGGCATATTTCTTACCAAAATAATATCTTTACTCAGTGGAGGTTACAACTTGGAGCATGTGTAGGTCATTTCTGGATAAGCATCATGTGGTTAAGCATCATCAGCCCTGTTGCTGGCCTAAATTAGCACAGCAGCACTGATGTGAGGAGTGTGAGTATGTCTAAACCTGCGGATATTCTGTCCCTTTGAATGGAAACACAATGAAAATAGCTGCATGTAATTTTTCTGTCTTTATCAGAATAATGGTTTCTACAGAAAACAATTAAAATATTTTTTTTTCCAAAGAGAAAATGGGAATTGAAGAAGTGTGCCTGTGAGTGGTGCGTGTAGGAAGGGTGAGAAGGGGAAGGGTGTGCTCTGTTGCTTTGCGTTACCTGGGGAGCTTTAGTGGCTGCTGTAGTAGATTGCAGAGATGTACTACTTTCTCGTTTGCTTGCTTACTTTACAAAAAGAGCTGGTTTTCCCACCCCCCTGCATGCGCGGGTGTTCATGTGCTCCTGAGCTAGCTGGACCCATGGGAGGGGAGCGGCCAGCCTGGCTCGCTGTGCCTCCCTGTCACCTGTTGTGCCCATGGCCTGCCTGCTAGCAATAAATACGGCCCTGAGAAGGTTTTTCACTCTTGGTGCACAATTGCAAATAAGTACAAGCAAGCACTGCTGTACGTAGGCCTTTTGCATTTATGGATCAGTGTAGAAAAGAGTGTGATGTGGGTGCTCAGCCCTGAATGCGCAGGGATGCCAACCGTCCTTCCCTGCAAGGCAGGAGGGAGAGCTTTGCTGAAGACCCATGTACTGGCTCCAGTGTTTGCTTTTTGGGAAAAGCCTGTGACTGTCCCAAGGGGTGTGATGGAATAAATGTGTTTCTGTGTACCCAGCTTCAGGATTTTTAGGCTCCCTCTTTTGGAAGAGTAAAACTTATGTTTGAAGTAATTTCTCCTACAAGCCCATTTGTTTTAAAGAAAAAAAAAATTAAGCTATATATTCACATGGTGATCAATATATTTACATATAATGCTGTGTGTAGATGATTGTGTTTTAAAAGAGGAATGAGGCAATGATAACAATCACTTGCCAATTTATCATAATCAAGACTTTTCTTATTACTTTTAAGTAATATAGCAATAAGTGCAGTCACAGGCATTTTCTGTTGTGTCTTGGAGGTATTCTGTCAGTTTTATTCTCTTCACATGTCAATTTAGTTGATGAGTTCATTAAAACAAAGAAGTAATGCTTCTGTTTGAATATGGTTAACTTAAAAAAACCCTCATTTTTTCCCCTAAACTTTCTGTATTCTATTAATCATAACTAGGCATAAAGTTAGATTTCCAGTTTTGTATTTGTATTAATAACAGAAATGTGAGTGGTGTTAGTTTGTGACTTTAAATTGTTGTATTCCATTCACCACTCACTACTGACAGCAATACTGGGGGAAAAGACAGCTCTCCAGTTTCACTTAGGCCTGAGAAACATAGTGATGCTAACTGTGGTTTCAGGTTGCTGACATTTATTTTGGTGAACATGCTTGCATTGTTACTGTTTTCTGTGCACATCATCCCTTCATTTGGAAATCAGGTGTGCAAAAAGATATGTGTGCAGGTACGAAGCACAGTTATCCTACTTCATGCAAAATGTGTATGCAAACCAGCAGGTAGCTTCTGTGCTTGACTTGAACTATAAGGTTGTTTGCTACCCAGTGCTCCTGATACTTTTTTTTTTCTTTTCTTTTTTTTTTCTTTCTCCCCTTAGTCTCCTATTTTGTTTGTCTAAGCCCTTCCACTCCTTCCTTCTAGGGCAGGTCATTCACCTTTGGAAAGCAGCTCTGTTCAGAGGACTTTCGATGGATGTCAGAATTCACTTGAAACTGCAGTGTGCTCTTTCTAAACAGCTCTGACTTTCAGTCCCGAGAGCCAAGTAAAGGGGCCTTCATGCCACAGCAGACCTAGGAACACTTTCTTTTCCTTTCTGTCTCTTTGTGGAGCTGGTACATAATTAAGCCTCATGGAGAGAGGAATCACTGCTGGTGGCTATTTTGCATTTTTTCTGTTGTGTTCTGCTGTTCTTCTCTTCCCCCTTTCCAACAGCTGCAGATTGCTCCTTTTCAATGGAGATTCACCACACTTGGACTTCAGTGCTTGAGCAGAAACGCAGCATCCCAGGAGCTGCTTGGCTTGGCCTGTCCATTGTGTCCTTCCACAGGCACTCAAGCTGCTGGGGACATCTCTCCTGGGAGCCTACAATACCCCTGTGAGGTCTTAGTTTAGGGTCACTTTTTCTTGAAGGGTTGAGAGCACCACAGGAATGGTACCTGGGAACTACAAGTTCTGTAGGAAGCATCCCAGGATGAAGGACTGTGTTGGGGACAAGAACCTTCCATGACAATCTGTAGTGTCTTATGCTACCCTAGAGTATCACCCTCTCTTGCCTGCCCTGAATCAAAAGCAGTTGCAAAGAAACTTAAATGACTGTAAAGACAAATTAGTCTTGTAATTTTCTTCTCTTTGCAGCTTTCTGCTTTGCATCAGGTGCTGTGTGAACAACCTTTGAGGGCTGATAAGGCGTATCCGCTAGCTTCTTGTTCTCTGAAGAATAATAACTAATGAACTCACACCTGGGGGCTGATGAATGGGAGATTGAAAATCCCAGGCTTGTTAGCACTTGCTATCTGTTGATAAGAGCAAATTGAGTCATAAGAGCAGGAGCCCCAGTGGGACTGCCAGATGGGAGAAGGTAGTGTATTCCCAGCCTGTGGGATGGCAGACCGCTTGCTTCCTTGTGCATCACGGTGCCAGCACGGTTCTGTTTGTGTTTGTGGTACCCCATGAGCACGGAGACTTACACAGGCACCCCAGCACTCACCCTTGCCCTCCTGGGGAGGGTTTATAAACCCTTCTCCCAACTTGTGCAAGGCCAGTAGAGTCTGCTCCCTGCCCTCCTGCACCAGTGCCTCCTGCTCCAGTCAGGCCATACAGGATCTTGGGCACCATGGCCATCCTGGCTAGCTCAGCAAAAGGGGTGATAGACAGGCTGAGTGAAGTCCCTGAAGCTGCAGGATATGTTGCCTGCCCCTCTCAGTTGGCAACAAGCCCACGTCACCTTCCCTGAAGACAGACTGTTATGTACAGGGAGCATCAAAGCCCAACCCAGGGCTGCAAGAGCTCTGGGAGGGCAAGAAGAGGCTGCAATTCATCCCAGCCAAATCACAACAACCCTTCAAATACTTTCAACCACCCTCCCTGGTGCCTTGCCAGTGCTGCCGCCTTCCTGTCTTTGCCAGGGACACGAGCACAGGTGGGGAGGAGACGTGTCTGGGTCCAGCACTGAATTGCAGGCAAGATGGGATATGTGCCACCTTATTAGAAAATCTCCTTGGTATTCAAGGTATTTAACTTCTCCATTTTAAAAGGTACAACTTTCCCTTTGCTTTTCTCACTACTTTTCTACTCTGGCCAAGAGGAGTCTGGAGGGTTGTTGCTGCCTTCATCTGATTGATGGCAGTGCCCAGCTCCCACAACATGACCCAACAGCATTACAGCCTGCCTCCAGCCTTCCCACCTTGATGGCAGGCTGCTAAACAAATTCTGGGCTAGGATATTTGTGTGTTGCACTAATGAACGCGGACAGGTGTATACAGGACTGGTGTTGTAAATAACCATGGAAAGGATATTCTGGGGGAGGTTATTGCTGAAGATTTGTTGCTCTCCCTTGGTGTACGTGTAATATTGGTCAAGGTGATTTTCCTCTTCTCCTGTGCCATGTGTTTTACTGTAAAGCAGGAACACACAGAACTCCACTTTGACTCACGCAGTAGTTGGAAATACCACAGAGAGCTGGGTGGAGCTGTCAGTTTTCATTGCTGCTTGGGGAGAAAAGAAAGCTTCCTCAATAATTTTAGTTATGAAAAAATTCATGCTTACCCCAGCTGTACACTGACTCTCCTCTGTGAATTAGAGCTGATTCATGACTGTTGCCAATGAATACTCACCAAAAAACTATGTCTAAACTGTGAAACTCTTTGGGAAATTGAGACAAAAAGCCACATCTCCAGCAGTGCCCCAGATAACAGTGAGAGTAGATCTGGTGTCCATTTTGCAAGGTTTCCTTCTTTAATATTTTTATTTTTAGACAGAAACAATCTTTAAAAACCTCCCAGGCCCTGATGAATCTCGTTTCAGTTGCTCAGCGTGGCTCTTGTTGATTTGTTTTGCAGCAATGTTCCAGGCTGTGAGGGCTCTCATGATCGTGGGTATCGTCCTGGGCATCCTTGGCCTCCTTGTGTGCATTTTTGCTCTGAAATGCATCCGTATTGGCAACATGGAGGATTCTGCAAAAGCCAACATGACTCTGACCTCTGGCATCATGTTTATTATTGCTGGTAAGTGGGTGGTGGTGTGTTCTTCACGTGCAAAGCATTGTGGTTGCTTGGAATTGAAGACTGGGCAAGTCTTCACATACTTCTGGTCACAGGTAGCAGATGCTCTGGAGCAACCCAAAGCATTGATGCTTGCGTGAAATTATTAGCATTTGTCTTCCAGCTTGGCCTCCTGGGGTCAAGCGGTTTCTATCTCTGCTTAGTAAAAGAAAACCATAACTTTGTATGGGACAGAACACAGAGGACTGAAAACACAGGCCACAGATAAAAAAAAAGAAATTACATCTCTTAAATTATCTTATGTATACTTTTGTTATACCTTTTATTTATACATAATAATTTTATTAACATTTTTGGGCTTTATACATAAAATATTTATTAAGACTTTCAGGGTTGCAGTAGCCTAGCCTATAATTTTTTAATACCTTGTGTTATCTCTGAGGCTGCAGGAGTGCCTAGTGTCACCCAGCTCGCTTGAAATTGCAAATGTTTAAGAACATCATTTAGAGGTTTTCTCACAATATATTGCAGATGAGTATATCAAATCGAGTCCATTTCCTAATGAAGGCAAAGAGAATGTCTCAAATCCTTTCAGTTGAACTGCACTTACATTTGTAGGGATATGAAACACACCACACAACTTAAAGATGTACAAAAAATACAAGCTGGACAGAGGAAACCATCTTCTGCAACACATCTTCAATTTTGTGCCCAGAATCTCTCATTTTATCCATCTGAGTCAGTGGGATGAGAATTTGGCCAATGAGGATATTAGAAAAGCCCACTCATGCATTCCCAAAGAGAGGGTGGCTAAAATGAATATGTGACTGACTCTTGGGATGGGGCATCTCTTGGTCAGGTTCACCCATTTCAAAACAAGGTCCTTAGTCTCAGTTAGCTGAGGAGTTGGGTACCCACGTGCTGTGGTGGTCCTTGCCCTTGGTCACACTTCTGTGAGCTGGGGGTTATGTTTCTTCCCAAAATAACACTTTTGTCCTGAGAGCAGCCCTTAAGGACTCTGACACTGAAGTACCATGGTAGTGGAGGCTATATGGGCACCTGAGGCAGAAGCACCGCTGGTTGCTCCATCTCTCCCCAGTGCTGAAAGTAACTGAATTTCAGGAAAGATGCAGAGGTCTTGGTGGGTGTAGTGAGGATAAATAGGACTTGTAATGCCCAGAAAAGCTGGAGTCCATATTTTTTTGAACAAACCCTGGAGACCAATAGTGAAACAGCAAATGATAATGTCATTGCTGCCAGGCTTGTCATGGCTGGGTGATCAGTAATCACCTGTGCAGACGAATGGGAGAAGTTCCTGCCTCTTGAGTCTGGACCTACAGGCTGCCTGCAGACTCAGGGAGGCATCAAATGTATCTTTTCTTTGGTTGTGAACCAAATGTATCTTCGCTTCCACATGACAGAGTGTGGGGGTTTTTTTTTCTGTTAAAAAAAAATAATTTCTAATAGGGAATCTTTTGTCACTGTAAAACAAATCTTTAAAACTGAACTACTGGATATTTCCAGCAGCTAAAATAGTCTCTTTGTTAAAATCCTTTTCTGGGAGAAAACACATCAGTAGAAAGATTCCTGCTGGTAAGACTTGTGATTTTGTAATATGGAGTTATATTCTTGCTGCTGGATTGTAAATATGTAGAAATCCCAGCAGAAATGCAAACACATTGTGGGTCCCCACTTCTGCTGAAGGTACCGTGTCAGGACACAAAGCAATACTGCACATGCTGTAAGGTGCTTCCTCAAGGCCAAAGCTGAATGCTTGTGCTATGTGGGTCTCAGTCTGTCCTTCTGTTTGATCTCAGGTCTGTGTGCCATCACTGGAGTGTCTGTGTTTGCCAACATGCTGGTCACAAACTTCTGGATGTCCACAGCCAATATGTACCAGGGAATGCAGAACGTCCAGAACAGGTAGGTGGTCATGTGGCTTGGGGTGCTCCACAATGCACATCTCCCTCAGGGTCAGCGTGTGCTGCAGCTGAACAAAAGATAAACTCAGGGTGAATATTAGTCTGGTCCCTGGACTTGGAAGATTTATTGAGTCTCTTTCTTATCTGCACTGGAGATAATTTGTCTAAGCAAATTTTCTGGGATGCCTCTGTCCACACAACTCCAGAAGGTGGTAGAGAGCCCATTGAGGATGAGTCTGCAGGTAGGACAGTGCTCATGGAAACTTCTGCAGGGCCAGAGAGAGAGTGATGATGTTCCATGTGTTTCAGAAGCAGCAGACAAGACCACTGTCACAGCACTAACCAGCTATGTCTCTGTGCTTTGTAGGTACACCTTTGGCTCAGCCCTCTTCGTTGGCTGGGTAGCAGGTGGCCTGGCCCTTGTAGGAGGCATCTTGATGTGCCTTGCTTGCAGAGGGCTGATTCCAGAAGAATCCCGGTAAGCCTGTCTGTGATGGACATGGGAAGGTATTGCATGAAGCCTTGGGTGTTGAGATAGCATACAGCCATCATACACAGGACATGTCTATGTGTAATACCCCTGTTGAAAGAGTTATCATGATTATACATCTCTTTGCCCTGCATCATGGGTCAAAAGCGACTATTTCCCTACCCTAACCACCTGACTTGCAAACAAATAGGGAGGGCAGGAGAGATCAACCTTAAAATCTAAAATTTGCAATGTTCTGGCTAAGTCAGGCCCCTTAATTGCAGTTTTGATTGCAAATTGCATAGCAGATCATCAGTAGGTGTAGATTACATAAGCTGAGCTACGATTTACATCAGGTAGGGCTTTGTGTGCCTATGTAGCTGCTTATTGTGGATGTGTCCTTCACTCAGTCAAGGTTTTACTCATTGGAACGAAAGTAGAAGTTTATGAAAAAACACGAAAAAGACTTGCAACCTGTCCATGGATGGTTGGCTCTGAGGTCATTGAGTGGCTCTAAGTGATGGCACAGTACAAAGTTGCCTAAAATCCAACAGCAAATAAGAACACAGGGTACAACATTAGGTAGTCACAGACCCTCCAGTGGCTGATCACATCTTTTGCATCTCTTTCAGTTACAAAGCAGTGTCCTACAATGCATCGGGACGGAATATCTCCTACAGAACGGGGCCATATAAGGTTGGTTCAGGGTACGAACCAGACACAAAGACTAGGAAGGGTGCAGGATATGAAGAACCTGCTCGAAGTGAGGATGGAAGACGCTCGTACCCTTCAAAATATGACTATGTCTAGTAGACTTTCTGGGCTTGAGTTGTGCTATCTTTTATAAATTTTTTTTAACTTCAGAAACAAAAAGTATAGGCAAACAAAGCAGTCTGTAAACAGGATCGTGTTTTCTATCATGTTTCCCTTACTCTGAGGTTGTATCCTAACTTGTTATGCACATCGGTTTTATTTGACTGCCTGTTAGTACGCCTACCATAAGGAGCTCTGTAACAAAAGTAATGCCTTTTAATCCTTTCAGAGTAGAACAGTTTGTGCAGATTTTGCATATGAACTCTGATATCCAGGAGCAGGATTATGCCTTGTGCCCTTTCCTAATTCTTCTAATAGGTTAAAATTCCTATTTAATAATAGCCCAGATGTAAAGGGGATGCTATTCCATTGCCTTCTTCCCTTTGAGCAGGCTTTCATGTAATTAGGCAATGTCATTGCCTACTTTCTGAGAATTTGGAGAGGTGAACAGTATCCTGTGACCTTAGTGTCCTCTGTTCGCAAGTATTTTGCTGAAATCATAGAGTATCTTTGCTCTGGTTTTGCCACTCAATTTTTTTTTTTTAGAGCAGGTTGAACATCAAAAACTATAATCCAGTAGTCTCCTATATTATTTTGCTGTGTATTTTTAATAAATTCAGTTGTGTCCCTTTGGCTGTGGCCAATGCATACAGACCCCATAATTACGGTGTTTTCCTCCCTGGTGATTGTTTCTACTCAGACACTCCTTTGCTTTGCTGGTTGTGCTACAATGCTGATCTGCTGCAATATTTAATCTGATTTTTGTTACTTAGATATTTGCTATAAACCGTGATACCAAAGTGTATTTATTTCTTCTGATCTCTCCAGGGAATATGTATAATCCATTGTTATTCCTATGCTAGATATTTGCTGTAACAGCTGAAAACCTCTCTGTGTGACCAGTGTTCCTGCAGATGTCATCTTTAATGAAGCCAGAAGTATTTCTCATTTAGAATTAATTAGAGTTACAGTTGGAGCAGAAATCCCAGGGAGCATTAGATGTGTAACTTTGTACTGACATCAGGACTTTCTTGTGTTAATACTTCCCCCAGTGATGTGATGATTAACTTGTTAGTGGGACATTGATTGTTCTAGCCAACCCACCAGAGAGCAAGTTTACTTGAAGGGGTCAGAGAAAGAAACACAAGAGCTTATGTAGGAGGAGAAAGCTGTGTGCTGTTAGCACATCCTCCCACCTGGCTCCAGAGCATGTTCTAGCAAAGCTTTGGAAAGTGCCCATAAACAGAGCAAAGGGTACTGAGGGAAAAGTTAAAGAAAAAAGAGGTCCAAACCATCCAAGGCAGCAATTTTGATACATAATCTGCAATAGGTTTTAGCCCTACTCGCAATAATTGTAAGTTCTCTGCAGGAGTTCCCTGACAAACTTGTTTTGGTGAAATGCTGATATTCCCTTCAGTGGTTTCATGTTCTGGAGGGATCAGAGGTAGGGCTAAATATTCCTTCAGTGATGGACCTTTGGTAGGTCTAGCTGGCATCTCTGGTGGCTTGTATGAATAGGGTGGGCAGGATGTCTCACTGAGCATCAGTACCCCCTGCCACTACCCTGAGGCACATCTCCAGCAAAGGTCCAGGACATACAGAGGGGTTGTACCTTGGGAAGGTCAGTAAGATGAGGAGGGAACTCCTGGAAGGGTACAGTGCTAAGGGCTGATGGTTGGAGATGATCACAGTGGAGAGGGTGGGAAGATCTTCCAACCAACAGAACCTCTTAGTCCCATCTCAGGCTCAATGCTGGACCCTGCTGCCAGCTGGGATAAATCACTACATCTGCTGGATGTCAGCACTGACTCTCCATTTCATATTAGCAAAGGACTTGTTTTAAGAATAAGTTTTAAAAGCAGTTTAAGGAATTACTTCCACAGTTCAGTTTTGCAGAGGTAAATCCCATCCTATTTTAAAAATATTAATATTCTTTACCATGGATTCTTCCCTAGCTCTCAGTATAGCCTTACCTTTTCTTTTTTTTTTGCATGCTGGATTTATTTTTTTTGTTCACTTGTTTTGTTAGTTAATTTTTTTACATGAATATTAAAACAAAGTCTTTAAGACCAAAATAACTGTTTTCACTTGTTCTATCCTCACCACAAACAGCAGCTACCAGCTTTCTTGCTCACCTACATGAACCCCAGCTTCAGGTTCTGCTGCTACATGCAGTTGAGGGGAAAAAAATAAAAGATAAGGCTTTTCTTTTTCCCTTTATGAGACATCATTAGTTATATGCTGAGACAAAATATCAGAAAAGTAGATGAATAAGCATCAGAGGACCCCCACCTCACTTGATGCAATGAAATGAGAGGTCCTGGCTGGGACCCTGGGCTTGCTGAAGAGCACGGTTCAGCATGTAAGTCTTCTGGGGTTTGAGGCCACTTTGAGTCCAGCATCTGCCCAACTTTCAAGGTAGCACTTAAACACTCCTAAATACTTTATTGTTCTGAGGAGGGTAGAAAAATTACTGGTATGCTCCCACTCCTGCCAGCCTCCACTGGAAAAGGGCTGAAAAGCATGGGAATGTTTAATTTAGATAGGAAACACAGAAGTGGTGGTTAGGTAAAGGTACACGGGGTAACGAAAAACACACAGAAAAAAAATTGAAATACAATTTTCCAACTACATTAGAACAAAAAAAAAAAGTGTGCACAGAAAATCACAAGGAAGCAGAGTTGAAAGTTACATTTCATTTTTGTGCAACACAAATACTCTGACAAACTCACCGAGCAGGCTATCTCCCAGTTTCTCTTTGATGTGTGCAAGTGTGTAGATGACAAGATTGGGGGCAGGAGCATTATGGAGAGTGGCAGAGAACTGAGAGCTGTATCTGGGAATTCCTGCCCTCAGTAGATTTCTAATCTTCCAGCATCAGTTTTCATTTCCTTACCTTGGCTGAAAACTCACACTATGAAAAAAATTTAATGCAGTGAACTTTACTGAAAAAAAAAATCAAATTCCAAAGCAGAGAATCATTTATTTATGAGCCTGTTTGCTATGTAACAACATCTGATATTATGGCTGCTCCTCTCTTTTACTGGCCATAAGGGACCTTATCTCAAGGTGGGTACCACTGCAGGTGGTGAGAGCGGGGACACTCCGTTCCTGTGCTGCCTGGGGAGCATGCTGGAGCCACCCACCCAAAACACAGCCTCTCTACCCCAGAATTGCAGGCGATTGGCTGAGCAAAGCCTGGAAATAGCTGGAATCCACATACCACAGCTCTCCTGGCCCCATGAATAAATCCAGCGTTTCCTCCTGCAGTTGTTACTGGCGAGGGCTGGAAGACCCCTTGCCAGTTTTTGCCCTTATTAACAAAAAATCACAGGGCAAAGGATGCATTTGGTAGCACTGGTAGAGCCAAGGGAGATGAGCCAGGGAAATGGTGACAGGTGATGTGTGTGCATGTGGGCACACACTCAAATCGGTTTGTTTCCATAACTTTGATCATCCTCTGAAAAGAAATGCATATTGTGTTTGAGAGGAGCTAATTAAATATAGGCTTGTCTAATAAAGCAACCGCTGAAAAGGCTGTATGCATTATCTGACAGCAGATATATAGGTTCTTTCTGAGCTTCTGCAACATTTATAAGTATATGAGAGCATGGCAGATTTGCATGGACTTTGACCAAGGGAAGCGAAGACCCCTATCTGAAGCTACAAATTGGACTATGAGATAAGAACTCTCCGGAAATCTATATGCAATTAAAAGCCCAATCTTCCTTCCTATAGTGACAAGGTTATTGCTTTTATATAGCTGAACAGAGATGAATGAGTCTGTGGATTAATAGCACTAAGATTTATGACACTGTGCTTGCCCCAAATATTATGGGAGAATAGCTCTCTGGGTGAGATATTCCAGCTGAATAAATTTGATAGGATTTTTCTTTTCCATTATTTTTTTCAGCTTGCTATTATTTGGGAGAGTTGTTTTGCATTCAGAGATTGTTAGTATTGTGGTTTGATTATCTACTAATTGTACCACAAATACTCATGCTTTATAAAAGCATTACAAATAAATGGCGTCTCATGAAGACAAACATAATTGAGAAAAACAAAATTAAAACCACTATTTTAAAGAGCACGGGATGCCAGTGGCATTAAACTCCCGTAAAGGGCAGTGCAGCCGTGCTGCTTTGCACCCACGGGAAGGGGGTAGTGCCTACTCCTCGTGGATCTCCTAAACAGCATGGCTCTGCTACAGTACATACCTGCAAACTGGACGCTGGTTGTGCGGGCATCAGCTGGTACATTGTCTGTAAATCCAGCCTCAGGTTTCTCTTCACACCTTCAACTTCAAGAGCAAAAGGTCCCTTCTTCAGAGGGAAACCCTGATTTGCACGGCTCCACCTTCATTAAATTGGCTAGTTCTTTATGTTGTTTTACTGTTCCCAGAAGCTCTGGAGAGGACGAAGACAAAGGAGACACTTCTGGTAGGAGAAATGAGGTTTTAGCAATTGGTGAAGACCACGGAAAACCCTCCATACTGTGCTAAATTGAAGACAACATTGAAAAATTAGAGGGAGGAATATAAATAGCCATGGGAATTTAAGGGGAGCACTTTGGGTATGGGAAGGATGGGGTAACACACCTGGGTGAGGGATGCAGGTCAGGGCAGAGGAGCGAGGACTGGGCTGCTTGCTCTGGAGGAGAGGTAAAACCACCATGGCAACAGTCATGTCCAGGAAAAGTCATGGGCGCTGGACAGGACCCACTCCTCCAAATCACATCATGATGCTAGGGGTGCATCTTCCCCATTTAACAAAATTGCAGGGTTTTTTACCTTTTCAGGAAAAGCCTCTGGGTGTTGAACAGCACCTGTGTTAACACTTCAGTGTTAAGACTGAGCCTGCTCCAGGACCTCTCCACCCCTCACCTGCAAGCAGCTGACTGGTGGTGTACAGCCACAGCATGCCAGTGGGCAGGATTTGACCTGAGGAGCAGGTGTGAGGGCTTGAGAGCAAGGGGCTGTGGTTGCAGGCTCTGAGAGGTGCTGGCAGCACGAAGGTAGGATGCTGGCAGTTGGCAGGGCCATCTCTGCCTGCTTTCGCTGCTAATAAAGTTGCCTTGTCTCATGGCATTGCAGCATTGCATCTTTACAGGGTGAGGGAAATTAATTGTGGAGGCGGCTCTTGTTCCATTGTTGCTCTCCTCTGAGAGAAGCTAAATTTGTTTCCTTAATGCAATCACAAAGAAATCTTTGTGCAAAGGAAACATTAGGACACCTGTTTGCCTATTTAAACTCGGCTGCGAGCAAGAGTCCCCGCTTGCGCTTCTGATTTTTTTCTCCATTGTGGTCTTCCTGCTGGCTTTGTTTTGTTTTGCTTTGTTTTGCATTCCCCGGCTGTGGTGATCGCTGCTCGAAGAGCATCCCCGCTGGCGTTTGCTGCTTTGCTACTCTGGAGCAAGGCACAAGGGCTCAGCAGTGCCAGTGGGCACAGGAGTCATGCCAGGTGCCCAGCCAAGTGGCCCAATCTGCTGTCACCAAGAGAAGGACAGTACTTTAAAAAGGGGTACGTAAGCAGTTGCTTTATCATTTGCAGAAGTAGTCCATAAAACAACAGGAAAAAAAAAAGTTGAGTAAAATTTGTTTTCTGGACAAGCCACACTGATGGAGCTGATAGTGTTGGAGTCACTTCTCATCCTCTTCTCTGGAGACATCTGGGATAACGCAAGGTGAATCTTCATGGCTCTCCTATGCCCACCACACATCCTCTGCCATGTGGCTCGCTGCAACTTGCAGCACTCAAGAGAACAACTTCCCAGGGACCTCATTGGTTCAAAATATCCCATCTGAAATAAAAAAATGCTTTGTCTGCATCTCTATTTATTTATTTGTCAGAGTATGGCTGTCACCTTTCTCTTACCACAAGGCTGCCAGGTATTTTTGGAGTTTCCTAGCTTAGGGAAAGTGTTTCCCCTACCTTTCTGGCACCATCTGGACTCAGTGTTGAGGGCATGAAGCTCGCTGCAATGGCTCAAAAGCTCCTCAGGCATAAAAATTGCTGGCAAAATGAATGGAAGAGTGATTCTTGCACTTGTCAGCAGGTGAACACAAGCAGGAACAGCAAAAGCAGCCAGACCCAGGGCTGACAAGGTTTGGTTGGCAGCTGGAAGGACGAGTGTGATTTAGATTTTAGCACTGGGCAGGGTACCCACCTTGGCACTGAGCTTGTCACGTAGTCAAGGTGAAACAGCTTCTGCTTTCTGCCCTTTTCCTGCCTGTTTTCTCCTTTGAGCAGAAATATATTTCCCCATTGGCTTTGGGCCATGCCAGCACTGGAGCCCAGCCCAGGGCAGGCAGTGAGGGCAGAGGTGTGGGAACAGGACAGGTTTCCTATCACCCCTCTCACAGGAGCAAATGCTTGCTGCTACCTGCAATTCTTAAGTAAAAAAAATAATTTTTCCCCAGTTACCAGTACTCTGAAGGTGATGAGAACATCCCTCTTTTATTTAACTGATTAAAAGCAGTGTTCATTATGATCAACACTTACCAAGAAAAACAACAGCTGTTAAATTAAACATTAATTAACACATCTGGCAACAGTACTGTAAAGCCATTAATAACACAAACCAAGTATCGTTCTTATTTAAACTTGAAAGACTGAAACGGAAAAATTCGTTTTTGAGGCATGCACCTACACAGCTCTGCCCTGTGGGTGGGTATAATCCACAGGTGAATGAGCAGAAACTTGGGGCAAGTGGATTTTATGGGTCTTTTTCTGCATATTTGTGGACAGTTATCTGGAAGGCACTTTTGCTGTTCAATGAAATGAAGTGAAGTCACCCTGCTCTACTCAGCCCTAGCTGGGCTTTCTGTTCCCTAGCACTAAAATCCAAATGCCAGAAAAGAGGGAATAGCAGAAGTTTGAACCAGCAGTGAAGAGGGTTGGAAAAGAGAAGAGAAATTGAGAAGCACTAGTTTTTCCTGTTGCATTGTCCAAATTGTCATACTTTCATGGGATCAAGATCATAAATGCATTGCTACAAATGTACAAAATATGGAGAGAATTCAGAAAAATGAACTTAAGTTACACAGCTAAGCATTATCAGTGGAGTCATGCTTACGTGGTCATGGGTTGGAGTCTTCATCAACTCAAGAAAGGAAGGAGCCAGCTGCTGTGGCTTGTTACTCTGAGTGCATTCAGTCCAGGTTCCTCCTGGAGCAGGAGATCTTTCCCACCACCCCTGGGAGCACTGACGAAGAGAGCCACGGCGGGAAGGAAAGCTGCTTTCTCCCCTTCCGGGCTCTGCTTTTCGGACTGCTTAAAGCGTAAAAAAGCCACAGGCGTGGGCCAGGCCGTGTCTGGTGTGGAGAGCTGGCCCCGGCCCGTGGGATGCGAAGACTGGGGGGAGCCGCTGGGGCTGGGAAAGCTGTCCGGGCTGCCGGGCGCTGCGTGCGTGTGCGACGGGACAGCAGAAACCGCTCCTTTTCGGACCGCGCAGCAGTTATCCTCCTCGGTGGGATCCACGGGCTGGCCAGGTAGGCCCCGACCCTCCCCGTGCTGCCCGGGAGGGCCCCGGTACCGGGGTTTCCCCGGGAGAGGGGCGGCGGGGGCGCAGGAGCGGCCCCCGGGGCTGCGGGAGCGCGCCCGGTGCCGTTGCCGGTCTTGCGGCGCCACCCAGCGGCTGCGGGCGGGGCAGTCACGGCCCCGCCAGCGCCCCCCGTCCCCGCGCAGCCCCGCGGAACGAGGGGGCCCCCCGAGCACCGGCAGCTGCCCGCAGGGGAGGCTCGGCCGGGTCCTCGAGGGAGGAGAGCTCCAGGTCGCTGCTGTCACCTGCCAGCTGGAGAGGAGCACACAGAGGGTGACGGGGAGCTGCAGGGCCAGACCCACACCCCCCGTCTGCACCCTGTGCCCCCCGGTGACAGACCAACAGGGATTTCTTCTCCATCAGGCCGATGCAAAAATTAGAGCAAAGAGGGACAAATGCGGTTGCATCACACAGGAGACCCCTTCTCTACCTCCATGGCTTGCAAGTTGTCTCAAATCTCATGCCTTTTTTTTTATTTCCTCTCCCCACTTTGCTGGATAAAGGCCTAGAATTTCATCATCATTGCAATAAGGGGAAAAAAATTCTTCCCAGTATTTATGCCAGGCCTCCCTTGAATAAAATATATATTTTTTTTTCTGAAAAAGCAATTTAATTCTGACACCGCCACCACTTTAATTACATCAGCTCTCCCCCATAAATTGAGGTTATGTTTAAGTCTCATTTTAGTAATTTAATAATTTTGCCATTGCATCACTCCAATTATCTCTGGATTTGTTCCAGAGACCTTTTCTCAATTTGATTCCCTACAGCCTACTGTTTTGCTCCCAACTGCATGAATACTGATTTTTTTTTTTCCTCCCCCGAAGAGGGTGAAGGGACAAACATTAGGGGAAGGACAAATGTCTGCAACTGGATGAAGGGGCCAAGGGCCCGGTCTCTGCTGCTGTAGGTTTGAAGTCCCTGCGCACAGCCTACGCCCTGAGGCACCACTGGTGGGTATGAGCTGAGAAGAGGGTTTGAGGGGCCTTTTTTTTCCTGGAAATTATGTCAAGGAACAGCCCTGTGGCCATTTGCATGAGGTACCTGGAGTTTCTTGGCAGGCTGGCTCTTTTTTGGTGATGCTGAGCTCTGGTCTGGAAAGAGTTTCACCCTGCTGTGCGGCCTCTGTGCCGCTGCGTCCAGATGTCTCTCCAAGATCCTCGCCATGGTGGAGATGACAGTCCCTGTGCAGGAAAAGTTAAACAGGGAGTCCCAAGGCACGGTGATGGCTCAGCTCCGTGAGAAGGGAAGGGACTACCAGCCACCACAGGGCGAGTTGGTTTCTAAATAACTTAAACTCACTAGCTATGTCCGGACCCATCCTAATGGGGCTGTTTGAGGAAGAAAATGTTTTGTGCATAGAATAAATCACGGGGGCTTCCCTCCCCACGCGAGCACTGGGTGGGTAATGCTCTGTGTATGCAAGGAGGGAATGTCCATCCACACACCCAGCCTGGGCTGGCGGTCTGCAGTAGAGCACCAACAGCTCTTTTTTGGCCTGGGACACACCAAAACCACATGCAAGGAGTACCTGCTGCTGTCCACAGTTAATTAATGGGCAAGAGGTGCCTCCCACTGCCCCCCAGCTCTCCGAGGGCCTCAGGAGCATCCTCACCTTGTCCCTGACACACGGTTCACATTGGGTTTTACAGCGTAGAGCTGACAGTTAAAACAAGCTTTTCCCCTTGTGTCTGACAGCCCCTGGGGGTCCTACAGGGTTCCCTGCATCTTCCAGACAGTCTGGAATCCCTCAGTGCAAAGAAACAGTTGCAGAATTTATTGCACCCCAGGAAAATACCCTGCAGGTGTTTAGCCACTGCAGATGGTTAAAGCCACCAGTGCCCTGTTGCCTGGCCGGATATGGGGGATGGCAGGGTAGGACCTGTCCCACTTCAGCCCCAGGAAGAAGGTGACACAATAGCACTGATGGTGCTCACCAGGACCGTCCCCACCACCTCGCTGACCCACAGTGGTTGCTACAAGAACAGGCAGTACCTGAACCGGCCATTTCTTCCAGGGAGTCCAGGTCTGACCCATTGGAGTCGGTCTCATCCCCCAGCACCACTGCCGAGACCGCCAGCTCTTGCTGAGGGCTGAGCTTCACAGAGCACAGGGCATGTTTCTTCCCTCCCAGCATCGCTTCTGGGCTGGTGCAGAGAGAGATGGGTCAGGCGTGGGGTTGCTCCGGCGTCCCCTTCCCCACTCCTGACACAGATGCAGGGAAGCCCTGCAATGCTCTGGGCTGTGATCCAGCCCTGAGCAGGGTGGCCCATCGAGAAGCCCCGCACTCCCCATGGATATGGACAGATCCATCACGCCCATGGACTGGAAACACCTTGCCGCTAACATGTCCAACAAATACTCACACCCGTGCCTTGCCTGTGCTTGGTATTGCTTTGCTTGAATTTAAAACCTAGGTCTGACTTTCTCTTGCTCCTGGAGCAAAGAAGTAACACCCTTTTCCTCACCGGCTCTCGGCCACGGATGAGCTCTTCTTCCTCTCTGCAGAAACCTCACACCCTCTCCGCATTATTTCTTCTCTGCATGGTCTGCACAGTTTCTCCAAGCTTTTATTTTACATCTTTACTTTTGCTCCAAAACCCCAAGAGAACTCCTTTATCCTCTCAAAGAAGTTTTGGAAGGGGAAAAAGGAGCTGAATATCAGTGGGAAACACCCTGTGTTTCTCTCCAGCACCACATGGTGGGGTAGAAGCCCTCAGGTCTGAATTTGCAGAGTTAGAGTCCACCCATACAGACAGGGAGACCCTAGGAAACTCCTTTTCCAAAAAAGCAAACAAAACAAAAAAAAAAACCCAACCAAAAACAAACAAAAAACCCAAAACAAACAAACAAAACCACAAAAAACCCCGGTGTGCCACATCACCCACCACTCAGCAGTTTCCAAAGGCAGTTTGGGCAGCACCGACAGCACACTTGGAGCTGGTTCATGGCTGAGGGTGCCAGACTTTGCCCGCCTGCTTGGAGACCAAAAGAAGGTGATGGGACTCACCTCCACCGTGGGACAGATGCTCGGAGGGGGCTGCTGGCTTTGGAGGTTCGCAGGGCGCCCCAGGGAGTCCCTGGGGGCCTGTGAGTGGAGTGAGCTCTACTCCGAGGAGCTGCTCCTGCAGCTGGTATTGCCACGGGCTGTGACCCACGAAGTGGCCTGGGGCTCTTCAGGCTTTGAGCTGGAAGGCAACATTGAGAGCAAGGAGAACCATCATCCACCTCCTGGTAGTCCTGGGAGCTGCCCTTGGGGGAGCCATGCAGACCACCTCGCCAGGAGTTATATAGAAAGTGGGGGAAAGAGGGATTTGCAAGCACCACCAAACCTGTATTTTGCTCTGCTAGGGCTTTCAGGGTCAGCTGATTTATTTTTTTTCCCAATGTCCTTTCCTGCCCTTTCTCCATCTTGTTGTCCCACTGGGACAACAAGATAAGGACAGCATCCCGTGGCCACCAGTCCCCATGGTTCGTATCTAGACAGGACAGGAGGACATCTCACCTGGGAGGATGGAGAGCTGTCGAGGAAAAGCACTGCTGGTCTTCTGGCATCGCCTGCATTTCCTCATCACTGCTTGGACCAACTTGTCCCTCAGGCTAAGGAGACCAGGAAATTTCTCAGCTTTCTGTCGTTGCTGAAGCCTGACCAGAGCCTGGAGGCTTTTGTAGGTCCGAGTAGAGATCCCCTTCGCAACCTAAAGCGGAAGGTGGCTGAGGAGCCTGGTGTTGCCCTCCCATGGCACTGGGTAGTGAAACAAGCCCTCGGCAGCACTGCCCGCACCTCAAGAGCGTCCCACAAGCTCCAAGCCCTGTCCCACCCCCAAGGAAGCTCTCACCACCCTGACACCCGTCGTTTCCCCAGCACAACATATCCCATGCAAACAGCCCACAGTGAGGCTTCACTTGCAAATCCCTCACCTGTTTTGGCAAATGGCTGCTGAAGGTAAATCTCAGCTATTTTAGGGAATTTCTGGGCTACAGGCTAAGTACAGCATTTTCTTTCAGGAGACATTTACAACTTTGAGCAGGTTTTGCGACCACGAATGTCCTGGGCTTGTAGAGACGCAAAGTGATGAGAAGCGAAGGGGGGGGGGGGTTTACGCCTGTGGGCCTGGCTTTGGGCACCTCTCCTGCTTGTGGAACCACCTCAGTGTTCCCAAATAGGAGAGGAATCGGGGGACATCCCAGGGCTCTGGCCCATGGGAAATGAACCCACGCACCTTCAGGAAACAATCACACCAGAAGCCGGTTCAGTTGCGGCTTTCTCGACCCGAAGCAGAGACACCACCTTGCTCCGAAACGCGGGCTGGTAGAACATCATGGGTTGCCAGCAGCCATGCCTGCTGCCTGCCTGCTCGCTGCCCGTGCACCAGCTTGGCAAGGTGCTAGGTGGTAGTGTTGCATTGCCGGCAGCTCCGGAAGACTTGTCGGAGGTACTGTTTAATATGCTTGGCATGAAAAGGGCTTGGACAGTGAAAGTCCCCTTGAAATCCCTGTGACAGGGGCTGCTGTGCCCTCAGACACCCTCCTCTCCTAGAAGAGAGGGAGCCCTGGCTAATTTAGCATATGAAAGGCTGCTTGGGAGAGAGATTTGCTGGGGAGATAGGAATAACCAACCTCAGGGATGGGAGCACAGCAGTTTATTCCCTGTGACCCTGCCTCCACCTTCCCATTTGCCTCTCAGGGTGCAATCGCTCCAGATGGGTTTTTTTTTTTTTACTGCCTGTTAATATTTCAGCTGTTCTTCCCTGCCAAAAAAAAAAACCAACCTTTGTGTCCCCACACTGGCTCAGGGCTGGCAGCGCAAATGCTGGCACTGAAAGACTCCAGACTCACCCTCTTGACTCCCATGCTCTCCAGCTTTTCCTCCAGCACTTCCTCCAGGATGGGGCGAAACTGCTTCAGGAGGTTTGGGTTTCTCCGCAGGGCTTCCAGCAGCCTCTGCTTCCCACCCTGGGCAGCCTCCTCCCTGTCTGGAGTAAAGGTGGGTGCTGGTACCAGCACAGCGACACACGGTCTGCGCCCTGGGGAGCCGGCTGATGGGTCCCTCCTCCTCTTCAGGGACATGGGTCTCACCAGTCCCAGAGCAAGCAACTGGTTACTCTCAGGAGACCACATCCCTCCACAAAGGGGCAACTTCCTCCTCTGATTGGATTAAGTCCTGCTCACAGCTTTTCCAAAATCCCACCCCCAGCCCAGCAGCTGCCTGGGACAGCTTTCCTGGGTGACAGGCTGGCAGCAGGGCTGGTCATGATGCTGTTGTACTCTGCATAGGCAAGATGGGACCAGCAAGCCCATCCCCTCTGTCCCCAGCACACCACTTCATCACCACCAGCTTTGCCCAGCACCCCCTCATCCTCACCGTACAATACCCCAACCAAAATTCCAGTTTCATCCTGGTTCTTTCAGGATAGGGATGGTCCCAACTCTGGTACTCACCTGCTGACTCATCAGCCACCACTTTGGTCACCTCCTGGGTCACTGCAGGGAAGAAAGGAGCCTGTGAGGGTCAAGGAGGAGCCAAGGCTCCAGTGCAGAAGCAAGCGCTGATCACCACTTGGTTTTCCTATACAGAAAGGATAGGCACACCTGTCCTTTTGGGGACCCAAGGCTGGCCCAGGCCTGGCACCAGCCCTTGGAAGACATCCCTGAGGGAGGCATGGGGGTGCTCGCCCGCCAAGGCCTGGAGGATGTCAGTGGGCAAACAGCCCTCTGCTACCCTTCAGGGCTGGTGTCAACAATTAATAGCCATCCCTGGTTTATGGCCTTTTTTGTTTCCTGAGTAGCAGCACCTGGCCCAGTCTGCAGCTGAGCTGCAGGCATTAGGGAACTGAGAAGTCCCTGTTTTCTTTCCCTGGTGCCTGATTATAGAAAAAAAAAAAAAGACAGTAAAGAAAAAAAAAAAACACCGCTGCCTCAGCTCCTTATTTTTATGCAAATAACCACCGGCATCATTTTGGAGGTCATCCATTTGCTGCAAGCCCTTGATTGAGATCTCATTCCTTTGGGGTACAGCTACAATGCCAAACCCACCCAAGAGACAAGTCAGCATTGTGCCAGCGACCAGAGCTGTGGTCTAGGCTGCTGCAGCAGATAGTCACGGGACTGGGAGGTGTCCCCTCCACGGCTTTGTGTGAGAGGACATACAGCCAGCTCCCTGGAGAGGACAACATGGCACGCTTTTGTAGAGGGAGGCAGAGGAGACGTTGTGGTCTGAAGGGCTGTTAGCTATGAAAAATTTATCTAGATACAAATTGAGTCACTTTAAAAATGCAATCATTACCTTCAGGTTTGCTTGCAGAGAGCAGCTTGATCTGTAAAGACATAGACTGGGCATTATTCAAAGATCATTTCTTTGTCTATAATTTTGGGTAATTTTTCCTCTCTCTGCAGAGTGTTATTATTAAATGCATTCAAAAAGGAGTAGAAAATAGCAAGAGCCTAAAGTGGGCACACACATTACCCAAGAGCTATTTCCCTTAAGCAGACCACACTTGGAGGGGTCAGCTTGGGGCTCTCCTCTCCATAAAGATCATCACTAGCACATCAGATGCCATCCTCTTATACCCCACGTGCCAGTCATGGATCTGATAAGAAGTAAAAGATGCTCCAGATTGTAATGCAAAGTGTTGCCCTGGTCATCTATGCCCCGATGGACACGGTTCATGCCGATGATATTCACATAATGCTCCATGTTTAACGAGTACAAAGAGTCGGATGTAGCAAAGCATTACAGAACGGCCTTGAAACTAGGCTTAGTCTTAACTCAGCAAATATTTGAAGGCTGCTCAGAGTCAAACATCTGCTTAAACCCTCTTGACAAACCAAGGCCATCATTTTTTTTTTTAAAATTTCACTTGCCTTCTTCTCCTGGGACTTCATGACCTTGGGCTGCTCCCCGAGATGGGTGCTGAGGACATCCATCTGCCGATGGACATGGTCCACAACTGCCCGCCGGTCCTGGGATGGGATGGCACTGAGTGTCCTGCTCTCTTTCTTCAATTGAGAGGGGCAAAAAAGGAACAAGAAGGCTTGAACATGGTAAAAATAGTTTTGCAGCCACCCCTTCCCTTCACCAGGAAGGGCAGCTCTCTGGATTTTTATTCATTAGTGAGATGTCCTCTGAAGGGCAGATCTGGCCTTGCAGAAGACCTACAGCCAGCTCCAAAGCCTGCTGGTGGCAAGCTCATGTCTTATTAGCCACAATAGGACACAGCTTTGGCTGCTGCATTCCCTTTGTGCTTTCCCCTTGATAACGTAATAACCATACTCTGTTGCCCTGGGCTTTGAAGCCCAGCCAAGGATCACTTAAAGAGTGTAGCCCTGCAATTTTCACCTACCACTTGCTGGGCTGATCTGCAGAGAGCACATCCCCAGTTCTTCCTAACACCTCTGGGCTTTCAGCTATAAAGGAAACAAGGCCTTTTCTGAGCAAGGTCCCTGGGAGCTGCCAAGGACATCTGGCACCTACCTGGACCTCCTGCACCCAGTTCTCCCTCCGCAGGTCCTTCAGCACCTGCTTCTGCTCTGCCCTCTGCCAAATTAAACACAGAGGCATTTCCCTCCTTGGGTTGCAGGCTTCTTGTGGGCATGAGCACCAGTCATGTCCATGCTCAGAGAAATTCAGCTTCCCTTTCTGCCTTGAAGGACCGTTGACAATGTAATGGCAATGCCATTCCCAACTAACTCCGTGCTCAGAAGTACCATGCACAGCAAAGCCTTCAGATGTTTTTAGACATTGAGAAGGCAGCTGATGCACAGGTAAACAAATTTCTTTTGTTTATTTAAGTGCTTTTCCATATGGTAAGCTTCTGCAGTGCTCCAGTGAAGACAGGCTTCCATGCAGTAAGTAGGGATGACCTGGGACTGTGACATGCCCTCTGCACCCTCCAGGTCCCACTGCTGGGCTTGGACTGTCAGTGCCCTACAGCAGCAGCAGGGGCTCATTGCTACCCAAACCTGAGCCAAGACCAGATATCCACAAAGCAGGTGCACACAGAGGTGCATGGATGGAGGTCAATCTCCATCCAAATGGACCTCCTGGGATGCACAGCAGGGGTAAGGACACAGGTACCCCATTGCTCACCTGTGCTGCCATCTTCTCCTGCTCACCCCGCAGCTCTGTCCAGCTTGGCACCTGCCACCGTGCCTCCTCGGTGTCATCATCCCGCAGGGTCCCCAGGTTGGACTCCGTCACCTCCTTGGCCTGAAGCTCCTGCAGTTTCTGGAGTGGGGAGGGGAAGGAGCTGTGTGTCCCACAGGAGGCTCCACTTTCCTCCTAGGGAGTCCAAACTTGGCCAGCCACTGCTTCTAACCCGAAAATGCTCGTGTGCCTCAGAAGCAAAGAAATGAGGACTCTGGGCTGTGAACCTGTGATGCCACCTGGACCAGGTGAAGCAGCAGGTTGGACATCCCCTCGCCTGCCTTGAGGAGCATGCGAGGTGCTTGCTCACCCCCTCTATGGCACTGCTTCTGCTGGCCACATCCTTGAATGCTGCAAGGAAGAGCTGCCTCAGGCCATCTATCTCTTCATGTAGCTTCCTCCTCTCCTCTTCTTGCCACCTTTCCAAATCTCTCCTGCCCTCCTCTTCTCGCTGGCGAGCTCTCTCCGTTTCCTAGAGAGAGTGGAAACATTGGGGCAGGAGAAGTCTTGGCTGCAGACGAGAAGCACCAAGGGCTGGGGCTTCTGCCCGCTCTCATTACACCCATTGATGCTCAGAGCCTGCCTGCACGCCGTGGGGAGGCCGAGGCAGCACAGCCTCCTAGGCGGGCACGCTTACACAGTCCTTATCTCCACATGACATTTACCATGGGAATTTCGGGGGGGGTACGTTTTCCAAAGAAATAAACACGAGCCTCATCATAAAATATTTTTTAGCATCTTTTTCACCCGTGCTTTAAAAACACCCTGCGTTTCATCACTTCTCCTCCCCCTACTTTTTCAAACAGGCAGCGGTGCCCTGGCCCCATACCTGCTCCCTGCGCAGCTTCTCCGCTTGCCTCTCCGCTTCCAGCTGCTGCTGCGTCTCCCGCAGTTTTGCCTTCAGCTCCTCCACCTCACCCTCCATTTGCTCCACCTGCTTCATCTTCTGCCTCTCTGCAAAGGTCACGGAAACAGAGGTATTGTCAGCAAGCGTGTGACCTGACAGCTCCTACTGGGATTTTGATTTGCGAACCCTACTAAAGTACCAAGCAAAACAGCTGCAGGGTTTCAGGGTGGAGAAGCAGGTAGTGAGTTGTGGGAAAATCCATGAAAATCCAGGTGTGGTTAGGTGGCTTCTGATTATTTTTATTATTTTTTTTTTTTGTAAACTTGGAGAGATGAGTGGCTCGTGGAGCAGCACAGTTTTGCGTTGCTCTTGCTGTCCCAAGTAGCCGAAGTGCCCTGCTCAGACGTTTCAGGCTGCACCGGAGAAGGCGCCTCTGGAGCAAAGCTCAGCCTGTTGCATTGCACCAGCCCCGGGCTGAGGTTTCAACCCACCAGCAACAGCAGCTTGTTTATCTGCCGAGTTCAAGTGCTGGGTCCAGGTGAAGCTGTAACCAGGCTTCGTGGCTCTCGCACAGCACGTTCCACCCACAGCTTTCAAAGCTTTTTGCAAAGGAGCATCCATTCCTTGCCAAAAAAGGGGCATGGGGAAGGTCAAGCCCTCTCCCACTCCAGCAAAACACTCTCCCAAACTCCCCAGCATAGCTTCGTCCCCATGGTCCCATGGAATCTTTGGGTGGAAAAGATCCTTAGGGAAACTGAGGCACAGAGATGAACTTTAAATGCTCATGCAGCCTCACATTTGGCCGCATGTCCTACCTGTGCCTGAGGGAAAGGCAGCAGGCAGAAAGCATTCAGTAAACATTCATAGAAGAAATAAGTCACAGGAAGTTGTCTTTAACCACTTGTGGTTGCTCTTTGGTTTCCAGCACCCACATCCAACTGGGGAAAAAACCTGCCTGGGAAAGTAAAGGGAGAAATTGTCCCAGGGCTCACCTGCCTTGGTGGCCTCTGCATGCCGGCGCTGCACGTGGGCTTGCAGGAAGGCATCGTTCATGAAGGCTTTATTGCAGAGGTGGCACTGGAGAGGGCGGAAAAAAAAAAAAAAAAAAAAAATCAGCAGAGGGAGGGAGTCTGTAGAGAGGGACAGTCCCCATGTCCCCTGCCTGGCAGGCAAAGCTTTGCTGCTTTAATGCAAAAGGGGAGACCCCAAGAGACATGGTTGTCATGTTGGAGGTGCATAAATGGAGGGTATGAGGAGCTGCTTCTGTCTGAAGCCAAGGAAAAAATGCTTTAGGGGTCAGGAGGAGGCAGAAGCCAAGATGGTGCAGGGATACTGCTTGGGGAAGGGCAGGGGGGGGAACTGCTGCTTTCCCCAACAGCAGTGCAATAAAGTGGCCAAGCAGCAGCAAAGTCCTGGTTATAACAGGGTCCTGCTCCAGCTCTGGAGGAAGGGAGAGCCACGCTAGTGGAGCTGTACGGACCTAAATCACCTGGTTTGGGTGGCTTTTACTCTCCAGGAATAAGTGAGTGGGTTAATGTGGTGATGGAGAAGCAGCAGACAAAAGGCACAGCCAGCAGGCTTCCTGCTGAAAGGGTGGGAAAAGCTTGGCAGGGAACAAAAAGCAAGATCACCACCAAATCCAGGAGCACGCAGAAATCTTTCTCTGGTCTGGAGGTTGTTTAGAGTCTCCCTGGCATGAGGTGTCCCCCAGGACGTAGGGATTTTGCGAGATCTCCTCAGCCAGCCCTCTACAGACCACCTCTCCCACACTCTGTGCAGCTCTGACTACCTGTAGCTAGCACAAAAAAAAGGGAGCTTCCCTAGCAAGGACTTCACAGTCTCCAGGGAGGTGATGAACCAGCACCAGGGATAGTAGGACTGACCAGGACCTTCTCTAGGAATGTGCTTTACACCCCTCGCACCTTTCTGTCACGCACCTTGCGGTAGGCGTTGGGGCCAGCTTGCAGGAGAAGCTGCTGTGTGGCCATCAGCTTTTTCCACCTCCTGCTCTCCTCCTTTGCCCCCCGGAGCTGCGCTGCCTGCTCCATTACTTGCTGCTGGGCACGGGCCAGCTGGGCCTGGGCATCTTGCAGATGCTGGGCGTGCAGGGCCAGGCTGGTCCCCAGGCACTCCTGGCAGTGCAGCAGGTACTCGATGCTCAGCTGGGCCATCCTGAGCACCTTCAGCAGGACAGGGTCTGCCGGCTGCCCGCAGTGGGGGCACCGCTCCCCGTCCAGGTTACAGAAGGTGACACTAGCAATGTGCTCCTGCAGCGTGGCCAGATCCACCTCCCGGGCCACCCGCTCCACATCAATGGCGCCGAAGCGACGCCAGTCGACGCCAACCCGACGGGGCTGGAAGTGGAAGGGGGGAACATCCGCTGGGATGGTGAGTCCTGGAGATGCCCCTGGCATTGCTGCAGCCTGGCGCAGTGGGTGGTAGACGTCTGCAGGAAAGGGCTGGAAGGCAAAAGGATGTGTTAGGGCTCACTCCACGGCCATTCCCCAGCTCCCCTGGAGCCCCTGCCAGCCTGCACACGCTGCCAGCATCGGGGAGTGGGTCAGAGCTCATCCTCTGCAGCAGCAAACCAAAAACCTTCCTTTCCTTCCCCGTCCAGAGCTGCTATCTACTGCTGTGCCAAACTCTGCAAAAAATATTCTACCATCTGCTTTAGTTAAAGGAGACTTGTACAACTACCACATTGCAATGCGTTACAATAACCCGTTCCGAACGAACCGGTCAATCCCTCCCGAGCGTGCCTGGTTCAGGGATGCAGACCTAGCCCGTGTTCAAACAACAGACGGCAAACGCTCGGCACGCTTTAATATCACAACACTGCTGCCTTCTGCGGTGCCCTGCTCTGATCCAAATCCAGATCATTTCCCAAAGTGGTGTTTGCTTGTTTTCCTAGCTGTGCCTTAAACAATAAACAAACAATTGTATTTAAAATATACAGTTTTAAATCTGTGAAACTGACCTATGTTGATCTTAGTTCCTAGCTAGGGATTTGCTGCTGGTCCACGGGAAAATTTCCCCTCTGCAACACTCACATGCCACTTCTAAGATACTTCATTTAAAAAAAAAAAAAAAAACAAAAAAACCAAAAAAAAAACAAACAACAAAAAAAACCAAACCCAAAACCAAAAAAAAAAAAACCCCAAAAAAACCCAAAACCAAAAAAAACCCAAATACTCCCCCCCCCCAGAACAACAAAAAACCCCACAACAACAACAAAAACCCACCTGTTTGCTGAAAGGCCACTTACCATGTTTCTGGATGCGGATGGGGCTCCTGCAGAGGCTGATGGCCCTGGGACAGAGCGGGGTTGGCGTGTTGCTGGGTGTGCTGTGTACAGCAGCAACGGGCTCCCAGCCAGCCCATCGCCCCGCGCACGCCTGTGCCTCCCGCACAGCCCGTGGCCACCGCCGGGCTCACCGGGCGAGGACACCCAGCCTCAGGAAACCCAGGGAGACGCTGAATAGCCACGTGTATGGCACAGGAGAGCCGAGCTTTCTTAGGCTCTCCCCTGCTAACTCAGAGGAAGAGTAGTGGGCAGTGGTTATCACTGCCTGTTTGCAGCAGAAAGAGTGCCAAAATCAGCTTTTTTTTTTCCCCCCTAATTTCAGGCCCCAGAATGTTGTTTGCAAATGGGAGGCTCCAAGGCTCAGTCCCACTAGGCACACAGGGTGATGGGGGCATGGGGAGGGAGAGGGCAAGGAGCTGCCAGGCAGAGCCAGCCCTCCACGCAGGGCTTCCCAACCCAGAGCCTAGCAGAGACACTTTGCATGGTGCCAGCACACGTGCTGGGATAAAATAATCCTGTTCTTATCTTCTTCTGATGCTGGAGCAATCGCAGGGTTTCCCAGGAATTATCTAGGTTGCACAGGGTGAAGCCAGTCAACTCTGATACTGCAGCCCCTGATGTCTGGAGCCCATGAGTGCTTTCCATCCCCTGGGACTGTTTTTCCATCCCTGCCCCAGGGTCTCTGCTACCTGCACTGCAGAGGTTGCTTCATCTTGCAAGGCCAGCTTGCTCTCAGTTCAGCATTCAGACCCATCAAAAACTCTGCAAAGCCCCCTCTCACTCTCAGGGACAAAGGATCTCCTCCCTCCCTGCTAATACTGGCCCTGCAGAGGGCCCTTTACATCTCTGCCCTGCTCAATCAGCTCACCAGCACTAATTACCTTCTTGCCTGCAGTCCCATCTCCCAGAGGCCTCTCCCTGCTACATTTAAAGAGGAGAGGGTCAATGACTGCTCTGAACCCACCTGTATCAACCTGTGTGGATCTTCTAAGCACATTTTAGCTCTACATGAGTTTCACCTGACCCCCTCTTCTTTCTCACCCTCTTCTCTCTTATTCCACTGCCTCAATACAGCAGGAGACTGACAAGCCCCAATTTGGGGCTGCAGGTAACCTGGGAAGAGGTCTCACGCAAGGCACGAGAGCCTCCGGGAACGGCTGTGGACCAGTGTGACACTGTAGTTAACCATAGCATCCCTCCAGGGTTTGCCCCTTTTTTATCTTTTTTGGTGTCTGCCTAAAAAAAATACCAGATCAGCAACCCTTTCCAGGCTTGTAGGGCCAGCAAGGATCGTCACTGTAGTTACGGCTGGGACGTGTAACGCTAGCAGCACTGCAGTGGCAAACAACCCACTTCATTGCATCAGGCAAAGCAAAGTGTATGCATATATATACATGCATACCTATATATACACACACGCGTACACACAGGCGTACGTACAGCTCTGACTCACTGCTGCATGCTGTGTAGATGGCTGGGTAATGGTGCATGGTCCCTGCAGGTGAGGTTTCGCTGCAGGAATTAACCACCTCTAATCAAAAATCCCCTAATGACCTACCCCACACCCCTGGGGGCAGGCTGTGTTGCGTAACCTGGTTAATATTAACAGGGTCTTCACGCACCAGAGCCAGCCGTGTTTCACCCAGCCCTCAGTGCCTGCATGGCTGCAATCGCCCCGTCGCCTGCCTCAGCCTTGCTTGTGGGAGCTTGGAGCCTGCTGGGTTTTTCCCTCTGTTTTTCACAAAATGCTATACATAAGGTCTCAGACAGTGCAACCATGGCTTCAGAGGGGTTGGTACACCACACTGGGCTAGTTGGGAACCCAGCTCTGAAGACTGACTTCTCTTCAACAGTGTGTTTGCTGTCCCAGCTCACAGTTGCTGGGTCAGGCTGCTGCATGGTCCTTTTCTCTGCAATCCCCATCCTTTGGCAGGGAAATCTGTTTGTTCCCTTCTCCGCTGGCACCCTGGGATCCTCTTCACCGTCCTGAACACCTCAAGGCTTCTCCACTCCCAGCAAAGTCTAAGGGTGCCCCGGGTGCCAGCATCCCTCTGCTCCCCTGCCGCTCTGGGAACCTGCAAACACCAGGAGACGCCTTACCACGAAGCAGAGAGGTGTCAGGAGACCCAGACTCCCCTCCTGACTGCTCAAGCAGCTTCCCTGCCTCCTCTGGACCCTTCTCCAAAATAGCCATCACCTCCCTCCCTTTCTCAGCTTCTCCTCTTGCCAAAATGCAATCTCCTGGGACTCATGCCAAGCAGCAGCAGCTCACTCAGGTGGCCACAGGAGAAAGCCCCCATGCCGGACCTTGGCTGGGGTCAGCTGTGTGTGCGAAAAGTCCTGACGGTAAATTATTGTTTAAGCATGAGAGAGAAGCGAGACGAGATCAGACCTCATCTGCAGAGGAGCCGCTACGTAACACAGCAGAGCCTTGGAAATGTTTCTCGCCTGAGCTCATCAGCAGAGTGAGCTCCAGTGGGCCAAGTCTCTGCCCGTCCCCCAGCCTCGTCCCTCCCTTCCACGGACACGGCCGTTGCCCGGAGAGGGAGGCCTGGAGAGTCAAGCCATGGGGCAGAGAAAGGCAAATACTCACTTGTTGCCGGAGACAGAAAGATACACCGGAGAGGGGGGATGAGGACGGGAGCAGAGCAATGAACGTGGGTGGCAAGAGGCCGCTAGGGATTGCCGGAGGCTGTCCAAAGCCATGTGGGAAACTGGGAAAACTTTCCGGGCTGTAACTCTACACTCCTCCCCTGCAACCTCTCAGCACAGGAAAGTCAAAGTTGTGGAGGAAAAGCAGCTCCCAACGCCACGGGCAGGCAAAACCCGCTGTGACGGAGCGAGGAGCAAAGCTCAACCAGTGCAGACTGCAGTGGGGCAGGAAACTCACAGCCCTGGGCTCAGCCGTGAGAGCTTCACCCTGGGAAAGGGAACGGCAAAATATTCCCCCACGCCACGTTCCTGCTCCAAGCGGCAGCGCTCGGCTTGGCACCGCCTGCCCCTGTACTGGTGCAGCTCGACTGACTTTGGTGTTACTGGGGAGGGGAACACGGGGCTGGAAGGAGCCTCCAGCCCCATGTCTGAACACAGCATGAAGCCCGCGCGCGCGCAAACCCGTGGGAAGAGGGCTTTCTTCTCCCAGTTAATCCTGCTGCGGTTCTTAGCTGCAGAAACCGGGCTGCGCGTTGCAGCACGCTCATTAGCTGCTGTGTTGACAGAAGATAGCATTGTGCAGATGGCAAACATTCGATGACGGGCCACCGATCCGCCCCCGCCTTTCTGCTCCCAAGTTAAAAACAGCTGTTCAGACAGACTTAGAAGAGATTTGCAATCTGGGTTTCTTTTCAGGGAATTGGGTGGATTGGCATTACCCTGGGGAAAAAAAAAATGTAAATGCAAGGGGATGCACTGCTCTTCAACAGAAAAAAAAGTCACTGGCAGCCCTGTTGGGGTTAAATATGGATTTTTGCACAGCTGGACAAGGGTGACCAGAGCTGCTGCATCTCATTTCCAGGGTAGTTGAACTCCATTTGTTTCAAAGGGATTTGGGAGCCCTGGAGGGCCACTCGTATCCTTTCTTGGCACCTCAGCATCTCCTTTCCAGGGGAAGATGTGACTCTTTGTAGCCAGAATTGACGTTGGAGGATGGAGCAGTGCAGCCCCTTCCTGGAAGGAGCCAAAGTAAAAGTGGAGGAGCACAAACATTTGAAAAATGGGACTCATTTTCCCAGGGGGATGCAGGGGAAAGCAAGCTCAGAGGAGTGGTGGTTTATTAATCATTTTATTTTCACTTGCAGTGATAAGGTCCCTCTCAAAAACGTAGGGTGTAAAGTTTGTGTGAGAAAAACACAGATTAATGAAAAGACAGTGGTTTGGGCTTCTCTTCCTTAGCAATTACTCTCCTCTGTCCTCTGCTATACATTTACATTACACTTGCCTCAGAGGCTTCAGCCCAGTTCAAAGCCTGTGGCCTCTGCAACTTTTCTGACACGGGTAGCTGCCAATAACGGCAAGAGGTGCAGAGGTGAAATTCCTCCCAGGAGGCCCTGTATCTCTTTATGAACTTTTCACTTGGAAAAGCTCACTAGTAAGGCCTGTAAGTCCATTTGATTCAGGAAGGTTTCGTTCATGAGCACCACGAACCAAAACATGAAACAGAACTGAAGCAAAGGTGCCCTCAGTGTCACTGGGGGCTACGTCTGATGGATACCCACCACCATTCTGGACACGTTCCTTAGCATCCCAAGGGAGCGGGAATGGTGGTTATGAAAAGGTCTGTCCTTCTCTTGTGAAGCCAGCTACTGACAGCAGTGGTGACTGTGTTTTGGCCTCAGGACAGGGAGGGCTGGATGATCACCCCCCCTCCTCCTTACACTGTGTCACGCAGTGTCCTCGGAGTGTGTGAGATCCCTCAGCTTAGCATTTTGGATCAGGTCCTTGTACGTGGTGGGGCAGTAGGCTTTATACAGTTTTTCAGCCAACGTGTTGCTGCCTGCAACCACAGTTTTCCGGTTGTGGTTCATGAAGTTCCACAAGTGCAGCGCATAGGAGTGGTTGAAATTGGGGCTTTTGTCCCACACCTCGTAGTACCGGCCCCAGGCTGGGTATGGAATGGGGTAGAAACGCTGGGGATTGAGGAAGGAGATGTTCTGGCAGCTATGGTCCTCGGTGCCTTTGAAATCTGTGAGATTGCAGATGGCTTTGAGCATCCTTGTCATTAAAAAGGGCCCCTGGTTCCCCCAGATGTTCCCATTGTACTTGAGAACAAAGTTCTCCATGCAGTCCCAAATAAATTTGTGGTGGGCAGGAAAGCCAAAGATCCCGTTGCTGGAGAACTTTGACTTCTGCGCTGCTAGGAAGCTTTCCTCAGGGATGGGCCTGATGGAGATGACATCTGTGTCCATGTAGATGCCTCCATACTTCCAAATGAGTGCCAGTCTGCTGGCATCGGAGCTGACGTGGATCCAGTTCTTCTCCTGCTCTGGGATTACCTGCGGCATTGAAAAGGTGAGATAGTGATGCTGCCAGCAAAGAATGGACTACATCCATCCATTGGGATGCAAATTGTACCATAAAACTGCGCCTGCAAATGTCACTGACCGCCTTTTCTCCTCCAGCTATTGGATTTTATTGGAATAAGATAAGGAGGCAGTGCAGAGCAATGCTTTGTTAACAGAAATGAATGCAACAACATTGCATGGGTGTTTTGATGGAACATACAATGTTAAATCAATGATACCATGAATCACTGCCTGCTATTTCAGTGGGACACAATCCACTTAACACACTCCCTGATCACTCCCAGCTCTCTGAAACAGGCTGGAGGAGTTTTATTGCCACTGTTGGTATCTGGAGTCATTTTTTCTCGGGAGAAGAAAGAGTTTGGAGGAAATACACCTGGCCTGCACAGAGACAGAGCCAAACAAATTTGACAAAAGGTACTTGCAGGCAATTTGCCAGGAATTTATTTCCAGGGAGGCACTCACAAGATCCCACCTCAGTTTTGCGTATTGCTATTACAAAAACTGAGGTCTCTCCTGCCTCTTATCTACTGCGGGATCTGTCGGTGTGTGGCAGCATTAACAAGCACTCAGATGACTCGGGCAGTACGTTTTGTTCAACCAGCTTCTGTTGAGAAAGATTATTAAGCAATGTTTTATCAAAACACGTATGCAATCTATTTTTACCAATGTTTCATTTGCCAAAATATCTGATTCTCCAGACAGAGGAGAAAATGCTGATAATGTGTTCGATAAACAGATAGATGAATACACTGCAAAACATGGCAAAAATGAATCTATTCTGAACCAGAAAAAAAAAATTTACTAATTTCACATAGCAAGTCCTGCATTCCTCCATTTATTTTAAGCCTACTTCAGACCCTTTTTTCCCCTCTATTTATAACTCTTTTCCCATTTCCCACTTATTATAACGCTCACCTGGTTGTACCACTGGAGCAGAGGAGTCTCCTGGAAGACAGTTTCCATCTGGAGAGGAAAAATGAAGACATTCTTCATAGAAGACAAAAGCGAGAAGGCCACATAGCTGGAGTTCAAGTCCAATGCCGTGTCGTTCGTAAGTCCCTTCATGAAAAGGATGATGGGCCGGTCCTGGTAAATCCTGGCAGCAGACTCCACGGAGCAGGACACCAGTGGAGGTGGCTCCAGGCGCTCTGTCGTCTCCAGAAAGATGATGCTTTTGCCGAGGTTCAAGACTTGCTCAGGTGTCAGGAAGTTCTTGGACATAGGCATATAGGAGAAGCAGCAGCCAGACAGCAGGGAGATCTCGTACAAAATGCCAGATACAAAGAAGAAGCAGAGGCATATCTGGATTTTCTTCAACATTCTTGCTTTCCCTGGACATTTAGGGTCATACCTTGGACATGGATGCTAAGGAGAGACAAGAAAAAGCAAAAATATACACTAGTGTTATTACTTTGCAGGACTGGGAAACGGTAGGATGTGGCTTTGGACAGTGTAGCATGAAGGCAGTTTGGTGAAGCTCATGCCTTTCCCCCAGGGCAAGGCTGGTGAGATGTCTCACGGTGCAGAGGGCTCTGCCCCGGGAGGTGAAGTGCTGGGGTCCCACCTCCTCATCCCCAGCCAGCAATGGGGGACCAGGAGAGGTCTTGTAGAAGGGACGTATGGCTATCGCTCATGGCACAGCTATGCAGTCATTGGGGTGGCAGAGAGGGAAGGACTGAGAGAGAGTGGGGAGAGCAAGATGAGAAGGATTACCTCGCCCCATGTCAAAAGCAAGGACCCCCCAAGCCCATCCCTGGGGCAGGCTGCTGTAGGAAACTTCCCAAGCACTACTGGATTGTGCCAACATGTCTTTGTCCACAAGCAGAGCTCCAGGGGATCTGAGGAGCAAACCCTGATGTGCCAGTGGAATTAGGTGGCCAAGGGGGCTGGGAGTCCCAGCAAGGGGAAGGTCATGATTGCAGTTTGGGATGTGTCAGCCAAAGCTAAAACATTTGCATGTAGGCACCAAAGTCTTTTCCCCAGTTTGCCCCTTCTGCTTGCGCTTAAACCCTGAAGCCCATGAGGGACTCGGGTCCTGCAGGGATGGGGGCTGCAGAAGAACCAGAGAGAGGCAGATGTAAGGATAAAAAATGGGTGGTTTTGTACAAGCAAGGAACTAGGACCTACCTGGGTTATAGTTCTGACAAATCCACATTTCCAGCTTGTTTGTTTGCCATCACAGTGGCAACCAGGCTCCCTTGAAGCCCAGCTCCCTGATGAAGACAACCAAAGTGTCTGGAGCATGCAAAGAGATTTCTGAAAGCAGGAGACTGGTGCACGGAGGAAAACTGGCTCTGCTGTGGGCTGAATCTCAGTCCCAGAAATGGTTTGGGGCCAATGGGACTCACCTAAAAGGACAAAGAAGGGTCAGGTTTTAGGTGAGATCCATCTCATGCCTACATCATCCCAGCTCCTCATTCCTGGTCTTGCCACAACACAAGCCCCCACAGCACCAGGGAGTTCTTGCTGGAGAGAGGCAGGATTGAACCTTATCTGCATTGTACTGTTTGACAGGCTCGTCATGCAAGGAAATTCCCTCCTGAAATGCCACCTGGTTGCATCTCAGCAACCACATTTGCTCTGCAGAAACCAGGAGCCAGGGTCCAGTGGATAGGAGACACTTTGAATGACAACGCAATGTCCAAGCAACCCCTGGAAGTGTTTAAAGTTCAATTAATTAAAGGGAATTGGAGGAAATAGGGCTCTGTGTGCTCAGTTAGTTAATGAGACACACTACCACATCACCCAACCAGAATATAGATAAGTCTGCAGCATGGCAAACCCTGTGGACATTCCCCCACAAGCGCTGAGCGCGCGCGTGAAGCTGTGGCAGCTTCCGATCCATTTCTCAGAGCTAGATTGCATCAAATTAAATATTAAAGCAATGACTGTTCCCATCAGTCCAGCTTTCCATGCCGCATAGCAAATGGTGTTCTTTTTTCCTTGCCATTGCACATTTTCTCCTGACACCCTGGCTTCCCACGACGGCACGGGAGAAGATGCCGGGGTGAAGGGGGTAACGGGGCTATAGCCACCAGGCACCAGTGTGGCTGTGGGTGGGATCTGCTGGACAAAGCCAGCAGGTTTGCAGCCTGCAGAGGAGGGAATGCTATTTTAAAATTATTATTATTATTACGTTCTTTTCCCGCTTTCTCTCACTGCCCCAGCACTTTGCAGAGGAGCCCCTGCAGTGAGAGGCAGCACCCCGTGCCCAGGGCCTCTCTGCAGATATCGAGTTTGGACGGAAGGCACGGGACAGAGAGCAAATACAAGCGGTTTGGAAACTACCTGTTCCCCAGCCTGCAGACAAAGCAGCCTGTGCTGCAGAGCACCACAGCCCCAGCACCATCCAGGTGCCTCACAAAAGCTTGCAGCCGAGCCCAAGCGAGATTAAAATAAACCACATCACTTGGACTACATTTCCCTCCGTGTTCCCCTCCTCCTCTTTCTCAGACACATGCTCCTGGCTTATTCCAGCTGTTTGAAAATAAAACGGAAAGAAAAAGTTGCCTCCTAGCAGCTCCCTCATCAACCTCAGCTTGGCCAGATTTTCAGGCCTTTTTTTTTTTTTTCTTTTCCCCAACTCTGACCTAAACCGTGCCAACCGCTGTTTCTGTGCCGCTCCCGCGCAGTCCAGGGACCAGAGCTCCCTCCCTCTGTTCCTTGCGATTTTTAAATCTTGATGCCACTCTCTTGGCAATGTTTGCTTGAAGCAGAAAAGTCAGGCTTTGCTTTGATTAGAAATGGGACCATCAGAACATTCCCATTACCGGATTAATATTTCTTCTTTGATAGCCTAAAGATCCGATGTCTCTGGTCTTTATGAGCAGCCTAGCAAGGCTGTGCTCGCAATAGTCGTTCAAATTTAAAATAGTCTGGGAGGCATTTTATTTGCAAATTGTGGGGAGAGAATAAGTAGACACTCCGGCAGATACCGGCTCTGTGTACGACATTGTGAAGAGAAACGCGAATCTTCATCGTCTCATTCTGGGAAATTGTTTTGCTTGGTTGGTTTTCCAAAAGCCCTCTGTGGCGAGTTATGAATTCTCATCACATTTGACCTGGAGGCTGCTGTTATCAAAATGTTCACTTCCCTGTTCAAGTTAAAAGGACTGCAGAACGGAATGTTAAAAATAAATCCCAGCCATTGAATAGATTACCCCGCTGCATGGGTTGCTCTTCTGGATGCAGCAGACGGCACGCTGGCGTGATGGCCCATCTTGTACAGATATTTCTTTTCTTGGGGCAATTTCAGCATTTCAAGTGCAGGATGAAAACGGGTGAGAGACTACAAGAGAGATTACTATGAATGTGTGATAATTCCTCTGAGGTGTCCGCGAGACATGTGCGGCGGGAAAGGTAGAGCAGGATTTTTCAGTAAATGCCACCAAAAGGAGTACCTCGACCAGCCGGGGCGCTGGCAGCCGAGCACACCCCCTGCGCATGACAGCCCGACCCCACGGCAAACGCGGGGGTCCCTGCAGCCGCAGCCTTGCCAGGGGTATCCCCTCCCAGGGCAGCCCACGGGGCACAACCGGCCCCACAGGGACTCAGAACACCGGCTCCGTTTGCAAGGGGACCGAGTCTTCTCGCTAGCTGAAAGGATTTTTTTTTAAATGAAAAAATAACAGCACTTGCAGCTTGCACAGCCCTTTAGTCCAGATTGGGTTTGAGTTTTAGGCTGTCTGAAGCGGGGCACCTTCATTATGAATTACAGTTTATACACCACAGGTAAATAACACACATATCAGTCCTCTGGCAATGCCGAACTCCACTCTCACCAAATCCGCATTGCCACGGCTCCTGGGCATCCCTCGAGATTCAAGAGACTCCCATCCTCTTCTCTATCCCCAAATCTGCAGCTTTCCTCCCAGAGCCAGTGGGGTTTGCATTTGGGTCTGCACCCACCCAGCTGTGTGGCTGCCTGTATTTCTCCTGGCAGGGAATAACCCCAAGGCAGCCCCTATTTGTGACAGACACGGCATCGCTTGAACCTACATGAGTTTACTTTCATGTCTTTACAGAAACTGCTCAAGTAAATTACAGCTACAATCACGTTAGCGCACGTGCGTGCACTTCAAAGCCAACTTCCTTCCAGCTTTAACACCAGGCTCATTTGGAAGCCTCTTTCAAACGGAAAACCTGTAGAAGAACATATCGTATTCACTTCAGACTCTGATTAGCGCAGGTTTTCCAACCTCCAGCAACGCACGCCAGTGAAGGGGCTTCTTACTGCACCACTTCTTACCTGCTTTCAGATGCCACAACCCCAACATGTTCGTAGCGATAAAGCAAAACTCACCTCTTGGCTACAAAAAGCAGGCAAAGTGTGGGGTCTGTTGAGGAGCAAAGCCAAGCTGAAGCACCCTGGAAGGTATCCACAGCTGGTGGAGAGCCCTTTGCCTGTGCCCCAGGAGCTGCACTGCCTCTCCGCTACCTTCTGCCTGGCCAGGGCTTGGAGCAGCCTCATGGCTTGCTCTCCACCAGCTCTGGTGTTTGCATTCCCGGTGCGCTGAGATAAGGCCGAGGAAAGAGCTGGGGCTGTGCTTAGCGCAGGAGCACGCAGAGCGAGGTCCTTCAGCGGCCAAAGTGAGCCCCACCACCTTGCAAGGGTCAGGCACGGTGGGTGGGACTGAGCCAAGTGGGTGCCAGAAGGCAAACCATTTGCAGCTTTTTGGGGTGCTTTACAGCACATTAAGCCTTTTTTTTCTTTGTATGTAGAACCGCTACTTTGCGCCATAGCTGAGATCTCTTTGCCCCGTAGCAAAGAACAGCTTTGCTGGCCTGGCACTGATGCTCTGAACACTTCCAAGAAAGGGGCCTCCTACACAAACGCATCCCAAATAACACTCCACATCCTGAACTGGCTGCCTGACAAGCTCAGATGCCTGCCCAGCTCCCCATTAGAGGTCAGGCAGGCAGGCGGGTTTGCTGATCCATCAGAGCTTCTGCTTGTCCCCCCACCCTGTTCCCCAGGAGGATGCCTTGAGAGGCACAGGAGCACTGCCAGGTGCCCCCAGCGCTTTCCTGGCCTTGGGGTGTAAGGAGTATGAACTTCAGTGGCTGTCCTGTGCTGGGACAGCAGAATTTGTAAGGGAGATGTGGACCTGTAGCACCGAAGGGAAATCCCATCCCTCCTGCGCTGGACCAGTGCCACTCAGCCTGTGCGAGCAGAGCAGAGCATCCCACTGGGATGGAAACGCCCGTCTCTCGATCACCCACAGCCATCAGGCTCTTTGCAGCTCCCCTCCTGCTCCTTTTTCACCTCTCCTCCTGACTTTTGGAAAGGTTATGTATCCAGGGCAGATCCCCCAGCAGGGCTGGAAGCTTTGTCCAGCCAATGGGTGCCAGCAGCCTTGCGTGTTGTGCACGTGCAAACACGGCAAAACCACTCAGAAAACCACCTCTCTCCACCGACAGCAACCACTTAGTGCTTTTGAGCCGCCAAAAAGCACTCAGCTCATCCCCTCCACCGCTTGTGCTGGCAGCAAACAGCCTGCCTACTCTGAAAAATCAGCCACCAAATGTGGCAGGGTGTGCCCGTTTGCTCCTGGCCAGCTCTGGGCCACCCCACCTTGTCCCACCGCAGGGTGCAAAGGGCCTGCCCCCGGCTTTGTTTGTGCTCCTGCGTACGTGTTTCCTGCTGCGGAGAGCTGGCTGAGGATGCAAGTGCAGCTAATGTTGCCACAGCCGGGCAGAGCAAACAGTCCTCACGGAAAGCTATCGAGATAGTCAGGGCTTAATCAGCAGATAGCGTCCTGGGTGAAAATGCAAGGAGGGCTCAAACTCCAAAGAAGTCCCTCAGGCAATGACGTGGGTGAGGAGCCCCCGCGCCCCGACACACCTCTTTGTGAGAAACCCTCTCCTTCGGCAAACACTTGCTCAGGTCCACCGTTTCCAGTTTGACCTGCAAGGAAATAGGATGGCCAGCATCCAGCTCCAAAGCCAGGAGCTCCTCTGGGGATAAACACATCCATCCATCCATCCATCCCTTCCCAGTGCGCACACGTAGTGTTTTCTGAACCTACAGGATGCATTAACACAGGGGCATGCATGGGAACAGATGGCAGCTGTTATTAAAAGTTTCAGCCAGCTTTTATCTTGCACAACATGGAAGCATCCTCCTCCTGCACCAGCTCCCTGCATTGCCACCATGTGCCACCGAGCCCCTTGCCCTGGAATTGGGGGAAGGCATTTTCTATGCAACCCACTCCTGCAGAAGGGGTGGTGTGGAGTTGCAGCCTGGAGCAGCCTCTGTCACCAGCACATAGTGGGGAGATGATGAAACTACCAGCCAAAATGCACAGGCTTAACGTGCAGCAGACAATGAGAGGGCTGGGCATGAATACAGGCTGCCCGCAGCCCCGGCTGCTTGGTGGGAGCACTTTAAGGGAGAAATGGAGTTATTTATCTTAGAGGATTCTCTTGCCTGCCCCTGCACCTCTACAGGCAGAGCCCCAGGGTTTGGCTGAGCTCTGATCTCCTTCACGAGCATCTTTGCATCAGAAATGTGCTTTTGAGGGCTGGACTCATCCTGCCTCTTAATTTGTCAGGCAAACCGAGGCAAACCTCTTCATATCTTCTCAGCCCCTCACCTGGATGCCGTGAGCTGCCAGCATCTCAGCAGGACTCTGCCCCGTGATGGAATGGGCCAGATGCCACTGCTGTGGCCTCGCGTGCGCCCTGCCAACCCGGCACGTGATTTTGGGCCCCCAAAAACCTACTGGAAAGGCAGCAGAGTGGGGACAGGCAGGCTCACATACATCAGTGAGCCTGGTCTGCATGGAGCTGGGGGCTGCGCTAGCGGAAAACACTGCCATGTTACTCAGATGGAAACCCTGCATGCTTCACATCTACACACACACACACACAAAATAAAATAAAATACAGGGAGTAGCCAAAATCCTGGTGCTGCTCGGCATTGCCCTCTAGAGGAGCCTGGTTTTTGCTCCGCTGTGGTGTCACATAAGCAGCCTGCAGCAGACTGAGGCCCCAGCTCCCAGCGAGGTGCCCAGTAACAAAGCCATGCTTTGCCTTCACCTCTCCACAGCGCCGCACAGCCAAAAAATGCAGAGCAACATTTCAGCCGTGAGCGCCATGGGATACTCACCACGGTTATAAGGAAAGGGCAGCGCCAGCTCTGGCCTATGGTCTGCCTGCTCCGGTTCGGTCCCCGTGCAACGCTGGCTGCTTCTAGCAGCACATCCATGTCCTGGGCTGCAGATGTTTCACCTGCAGCAGTGATGGTGCCCACTGGGGCAGCCTGGCTTTCTGCTCTGGAGCCCACCCAAGCCTTCATCTTCTCCATAGCACAGACCTTGTGGAGATTTCTCTTTGTCCTGAATAACCTTAGAGACAGTAATCCTAAAAAATCACCCTCGCTCCACTCAGAGATGAGGTTCATTTTATTCCTGAGCTTGGGAATCTGCTTCGGTTTTTCTCCATGAAAGGATGAACATATCTGCTCTGGAGATCTCCTCCAAAAATGGCGGTCCATCAATGTGGCTGCTTGAGGATGCTCCAGCAACGGCTGAGCACTGCTCTCCATGAGCCCAACCAGCTGCTGGTCTGGATTTGGCCCCAGTAGCCTTCCAAAGGATGATTTCTCACCTATTCAGAAGAGGGGCCAGAGCCTGAAGGCAAGCATCCCACATGGGCACTGGCATTCTCCTAGAAGCATAACACATTACAGTATTCCCATATATAGTCTCACCATCACCCCAAACAGGTTATTAAATAATATTAAATAATATCTCATTTTCTCAACCTTACCAAAGGTCTGCTCAGGTCTGTGCTGGCGACGCAAATCTTAGATAAGTTCCTCTGGGGCTTACCACCCACTCACACTCCACGTATCTCCCTTCTGAAACACAGCCACTTGTCCAAAATAAGCCAGCTGATGTCACTATTTGCCAAAGTAGTTCCAAAGACCTCTTTCTAGAAAGTTTCAGCCCATCTGACAACCATCTTGAGAAGTCACAGCAACTAAATTGGGGTGCGCGTCGTTGAGGGGCCCAAAGCTGGACGCAGTAGCCAGCCATGGCCTGCCAGGTGCCAAGACAAGGGCAGTAAACCCCTCCTTGCCCCACAGTGCTCAGTTTCCAGTCAGACCTCTGGAAAACCGGTCTGAGCATTCACAAATATGGGGAGAAACGTCCCCGGACTTGCTCCCTTCGTACACTAATCCCTTTAGGCATCCTACTCCCTGTTGTTAACTGCCAGCATGTATATCTTCAGGCATTTACTGAAAGCTTATATTTTTTTAGAATTATGGTGGTACAGTAGAAAACTCATTTGCTCTTTTTGAGCAACAGAGACATTATAAAATAATGCTTGTTTAGTTATTTTATCAAAAATCAATAGCGGTTACTTGGGAAACAGTAAAAGCACTTATACCTGATACGCATACGAAGAGAAAAGAAGTGAAGCTCACATCACTCTGTTATAAACAGAGGGACCCAGAGTCACATCTTGGTAAGGTGAGATTGTCAGTCAGTTCAGAGGAAGGCAGGACTTTTACCACTAATGTGTGGAGGAAAAAACATCGGAGGAAGGAATGCAAGGAGCTGAATTGTGCCAAATTATGAGCAATTGTAAAGCAATATATTTGTGCTTAAAGGTTTCCATATTTATACTTCTAACACTCGCAATGTCCATACAGCTTTAGAGATAAAGCAAATGTAACGACTAAAAAGGCAGCCACCATATCTGCAATGTGAGAAGAGTTTACATTCATATGCCCAATTTTACTTTGCTAAGCTTTTTGCAACTTCCCAACATGCGATAGCATCACACTCTGCAAACATATGGGCATTCTTACAGCCTTCCCTGCTTTAATTTCATCAGCCTTTGCAGTATCAGGTTATACCCTGGCATACCAGGACTTTGGGGAGCTAACTGGTTTTCAGTGTTCTCTGCCTTGGACAGCCTCTGGTCATTTGCAGGGGGGTGTTACATGAAGACATGATGCTGTTGGTACAGTCTAGGGGGGGACAGTTCAGGCAGGGGTGCTCCCAAATCCACCTTTACATCACGCAGACTTTTCGTGCTGCTGTATCAGAGTGCAAACACCATTAGACCTTGGGGGCCTCATTGGGCAAAAACACTTTCTAAAAAATCTCCTCCCATCAAAAACTGCTCTGTTATCTCTGACCAGCGCCAGTCCAAACTACCAGTTTACATGCTACAAATTCTGTTTCAGCCATGAAGATCCAGGCTGTGTCAATCCTGCAGTCCCTGCAAGGCAAAAAACCCCACCAAGCAGAGCCCACCAGCAATTGCAGGCTGTTTGCCTGTGAGCAGGGGAGTCCAGAGCAAATTCAACCCCTAAGCCTGGTTTTGCTGGACCCCGCAGAGCTCCCAGCCCCTAAGAAAGAGAAACGCTGGAGAATGGTAAAACGAGGAGCTGGGTGCTGAGCAGTGATGGATGCACGTTTGGAGTAAGCGCATTAGAAATCTGTCTCTGGCAAAATCACGCGTGATTTTATTTCCATTTTGTGGACAGCCAGCAACAAGGGTTTTCTATATTCATGAATTCATCAGATCCGCATTTCAAAAATAACAAATGTTGTTATTATTATTATGGGAATGAATGTCTATATTAGGTACCGAGCAACTGTATCTACTTACTGCCTCCAGCGCAGGAACCACCTAAAGAATAACACAAGCAAATAATATTTCTGTTGGGGTTGTGTTAGGTTTTTTTAAAGTGAGAAAGGTGTTAACAACAGCAACAATCATAACAGAAATAAAGTCATTATAAGGTTGTGTATAACACTACCAGCTTTTTTTTCAGGTAAATTTAGTTTGGGGCACATGACTCACGCTTCTGTGAGATTTTTCTTGACTTCTTGGAGCTCTGCCTCTAATAACAGCTTCACACTTTCCGCCTGCTTTATCCGACGTACAGAGGAAGGGAAGCAAAGCAAATCTCAGCAGAATGACTTCCTGATCCAAAGATTGCAAGGGACGACGAGGAGGCTGTTTGCTCTGAACCCCTTATCGACAGCTATTAGCCCATTTGTTCCCATGGCCCGTGTGTGCTGCCTTGGCTCGTGTACTTCGGAGGTGGGGCTTTCCCCGCTCGTGGGCACCGTCTGTGCTGTAGCTTTTATTCTCACAAGCTCATCCATAAAATGCTGCGCATTGACAAAGAGCCAAGGAGATGAACCAACTGACCATAAATGATGCACTTGCAAGCTAAACCTAGATAGCTAGTGGATGGAGCGGATCGGCTGCGAGAGATGGCTTTCCTCCGGCTAGCTGACAGCCTGGGGAGTGGAAAAAAGGCAGAAGGAGCTGCAGAGCTGCTGGCAGGCACTCCAGTGACTATACGAGCATGGACCGGTCTCCCCGGCCGTCAGAGAAGGGTTTAGTGTGAAAGTAATGAGTCCCTCTTCTCCCTAGTTATTTCCTTCCCATGGTGATTAGCAAGTCCCCTCCCTGCCTCCATCCTGACCTCCCTTCTCACAGGATCGACTGGGCGCCTCTATCTAAAGAGCAGCCATGGTATTGTAATATAGAAAATTAGCAATAGACAGAACTTTCTGAGAGGCCCAATCTAGTTGTCAGCATATTTTGACATGAGTCCAATAGGATGGATTCAGAAAAGATGGGATCCTACCATGCCAAAACGCAACATTTGGTCGAGCATCTGCCAAAACAAAACTAGCAGACTGCTGGGAAGGCTGGTTTTCCAGGTTTTTTTTTTTTTTTTTTTTTTTTACGCATGCATAATGGCAAGGAGGATCACTGTGAGCATCTTCAGCTCCCCAGCCTATGTGAGCAAGTACTCATTGATATCTGGGTCAGCTGGAGGGGATATTTACTACAAATGCTAGGCAAAATGTAAACTTATGGCCAGAGTGATAGCAAGTTGCTCTGCATATCCCTGTGCAGAATTCAGGACTTTTGCCTGCAATAATCTGGAATAATTCTGCAATTATACAGACCCTTGGTCCATTGCAACAGAGTGGGGGAACTGGTCATTTCCATGTTACCTTCATTTCAGTCATGCCATGTCATTATCTGATGAGAAAAATGAGAATTACATTTTGGTGGCTAAAATTCATAGGGAATTTACCCTCGTTAACTCTGCTGACCACTTGTGCATCCATGACATCAGAGAAGGTGTGACACCTTCCCATGAGAAACACTGTGCATTGGTGTGTTTAGAGGAGGATCTCTTCTCTCCCAAGGGCAGGAATAATTTTTGCAATTACTTGAGAGTCGCAGAGGTGTCTCTAAGCCATGAAGATCTAACCTGCATGGACAACTGAGATAGGCTCCAGCCCTACAGGGAGCTTTCCTAAAGGCTCCAGTCCAATCTTAAACAGGGCTGACAAGGAAGATGGGGACAGACTTTTTAATAGGGCCTGTGATAGGACGAGAGGTAATGGTTTTAAACTGAAATCAGGTAGATTCAGACTATATAAGGAGGATTGTTTTTCCAGTGAGGGTGGTGGAACACTGGCACAGGTTGCCCAGAGAGGTGGTGGACACCCCGTCCCGGGAAACATTCAAGGCCAGGTTGGATGGGGCTCTGAGCAACCTGATCTGGTTGGAGATGTCCCTGCTCCTCGCAGGTGGGTTGGACTGGGTGGGCTTTAAAGGTCCCTTCCAACCCAAACTATTCTATGATCTCCATAGCTGGAGAGTAGATGGAGAGATGACAGAGATGGATAAAAATGTCAGGACAGTAGAAAGGTACATCTTCTAAGTGAGGAGAAGGCTAGAGCCAGACTGAGCATGACCATGCACAGGTAAGGGAAAAGCAAATAATTGAAAGTTTCCTTAGTGAAATATATGAATGTAGGCAGCAACGGGGACAGCCCACCAGCAAAAGCAGGACCAGGCTAAAGGGTAATAAAGCATTCTTTCCAAATTAAACAGATAACTAGCTTTTGATGGTAGAGGTGATGTGGATTGGGGAGTGGAGGCAGACAGTTACCTGGAAAAGAGGTGGGGAACGAAGGCAGCCACATCAGCAGTGAAAGCAGGACCCTGGAGGGGACCCAGATGAAGCCTGAGGGGTTGGAGAAATCTCCATCCCCTTTGGGGGGAAGTAGCACAAGGTGTGCAGAGGAGAGAGCAGAGATTTCTAATGAGTTTTGTGGGTCAAATGGCACTGATTGAACCCCCACAAGCAAGTGGATTATAGGGAAAGTAAAGGAAGATAAGGAAAATGAAAAGCATGAGCCAGCCAGCTACAGATGTTTTAACCCATTTACAGTTATACGCAAGATTGTAGGACAAATTCTGAAGGAAACATTAATTAAAGGCACCGAGAAAAATGAGATAAAGTGCAACACAGGTTTACCAAAGGCAGTTTGTGCCAGACTGTGCTGACATCTTCCTTTGATAAGATAATTGGTTTTCCAGACAAGGGAAATTTGGTAGATCTAATCTATCTAGAGTTCAATAAAGCATTTGATATGGTGCCACATGGGAAATTATTAGTGAAGCTTGAGAAAATGAGAATTAACAGAAGAACTCTGAAGTGGAGAGAGCAGGGGCTGGCGCAGAGACAGCCAGCAGCAGGATTGTCATGGGGGAGATGCGATCAGCACAAGGCGGCTGGCGGGCATCCGAAAACCCTGTCTTGAGACAGGTACTGGTAAAGGCCCTCCATCTCAAAGGCTGGGAGCACAGTGGTGAAGTTTCCTTGCTTACTTTGATTTTCTGCAGTGTGGCTCACGTGCTCTCGGTGCTGGTGACCTTGAACGGTGTGAATGGGAACATCACTGCAGACTTTGTAGGGATGCACCTGCACCATGAGATGGCAATGTTGTTCCACCAAAAAGCATCCCTCTTCTCCCATCTTCCAGCTCTAGTTTTCATGGTCTGGACATATTTCAGTACGTACTCCAAGAAATATCAGTGGTTGCAACTGTGAAACGATGATGATGGTGGACGTGAAACCAGTCCCCGCGTGACTCAAGCAACACAGCTGTGGACAACCAGCCTTCATCTCTCCTGAGGGAAAAGGTGCAGGTGACATGGGAAGGGAACAAGTTTAAATACCTCAGATGAGGAACAAGGCATTGCTATCTTCACTGCAGATCCAAATAACCTTTCCCAGTGTACAAAAAACCCCAAACAAACAAAGGCAATGTTGCTCGGGGTAAGTCTGAACGCATATGCATCTGTGCATGGCAGAGAAAGAGGGAGAGGAGGAGACAATTTTAAATGGAAATAAAATCGGCTTATTCCTTGCCTATATTTTTAGCTTAAATTACACCCAAATGCCATCTGATCAATTCAGCTGAAATGAGCCCTTAATCCTAATAAATCTTGATCACCTTTTCCAACCTTGTGAAACAGCAGGGAATGTGTTTGCGTTAAGTATTAACACTTTGATTCAAATTTCTTTGGCATGTATCTACCTTACATAAGCATGAAATGCTCCTGCTAATATTAAACAAGAAGTTGCAGAGGGCCAAAGAAATGCTTTGGGCGGCTTTTTCTCCCCGTGCACCATGTCTGATCCCTCCAGCTCCTTCCTCAAATGCGAAGGTAGGGAAGGTACAACAAATCTTTAGGAATTCACCAGTTAAGGCAGCAGGGAGTTGCTCTGCCTGGGCTGAGGTAAATAGACCCCATTCAGACCCTTTCTGTGCACTAGGGATGTTTTAATCCAACGTAAAGCAGAGAAGATCAAATAAACAAGAGGCTTCTGAAGACACCTAATAGGAAAATAGCTGATGTGAGTTTCGCTTGTGCTTCAACAGATTAGCTAAGGATAGGACTCATTATTTTCCTTAATTCTTTGAAAAAAGCTTGGAGCTTGTTATTCTTTAAACCTAGAACAATTTTGTAAGTTCCAATAAGTCTTCAGGGGAACTTTTAAATGATGGATTCGCCAAAGGATGCTGTTTCAGAGAAATGTGGATGTCAGCAGTCCACTGTAACCCTTCATTCAATCATTAGCCATTATGATGCCTCCTGAATGTTGAAATTTGTGCATTTATTATTGTTACTTTCTAGATTTCTTACCTTTTGTTAGTACCAGCACAATCGCTTCTTTGCCAGTGGTAGCCTACACAATAAAATTGTTTCTTTCTCCCTCTCATTTTACAGCTACCCAGGAATTTCTTTAGGTCATCTGTCACTCACTAAATTATGGGTTAGAGTTGTAAGAGAGGAAGGGCTGGCAGGCAGAATCTCTTTTTATAGTAGTCTTGCACAAGCTTAGCCCCAGCTGCTCCAAATTAGCGTGGACAGAGTGATGTAAATCAAGATGTATTCATTTGAACGCAGTTGTGATTATTTTTCCTAGCCGAGTGTTTGATGGGGGGGAGGCGGGGCTTTTTTTTTGCTAACCTGCTCGTCCCCCTTTGGGCTCATCAGTAGACTTGGTGCTGAGAGTGTTTGTGGTGTGTGAGCTTCCCTGGCCTGGATGGGAGAGGAGGGGTGTGAGGGAATCCTGAAGGTGGTAGTGTTTCCATTTTCCAAGAGCATTTTTACTGTCAGCAGCAGCCGTGAAAGCATCTGAAAAAAGGGATGGTGCCCAGGGTGCCCTGAGGAGATGGGGTCAGCTGTACCAGGGAAGGTGATGGGAGGCACCACCCTTGCAAGTGGGTGTGGGGATGGGGATGAAATGAGCAGAGCAAAACTGCCTGTACTGGAAAATCAAGCAGTGAGAAGAGAGTAAAAGTTATCTTTGCAGCCTGCTTTGCAGACCAGCGTAGGTCAGCTGGGTGGGAGACCATGCTCAGGTCTCCAGCTCAGCTCTCTTCTGGGAAGACTGAATACAGCCCATCGGGAGTGCGTGTTACACCTCCAAAGCGGGGTGGAGGTAAAACTTTTGCAGGATCTTAATTTCAAAGGGATATGTGGAAATGGGGCTCCCCTCCCGGCATCCACCTGAGAGGCCACACCGATCTCATGCCCTTGAGCAACGTGAGTCTGACTATTTGTTCTTCACCTTCTACACATTCTCCTGTAGGACCAAACACTGGCTTTGTAAATCCCTTGGAACTCCATCCTATGGCATCTCCTTACACCCAGAGCGCTGGGTAGATCCCAAATGTAATTGTACAGATATCCCTCCTCTTGTCAGAATTTTCCTTTCTGGAGCCCTGCAATGACTGAACAGCTGTAGAGCTCCCCTCCCATTCAGATATAAATAAAAGGATCAAGGTCTTGGCTTCTGGAAGCTCGCCGTGACCCTACCATTGTGCAGCCATGCCTAAAACACTATATTAAACTGGCAGGGAACATAAATCCGGGAGGAAATAATGAAGACCCCTAGGGCCACCGCTCTCCACAGCTGGCTCGTTAACATGATCTAGGCAAGACAGGGGGCCCTTAAAAAAACAAAAAACAACAACAACAACAAAAAAACCAGAGATAATAAGTGACCCATCAAAGTCAGGGAGAGAGAGAATATCGTCAAGGAGGGGTTACAGGGCTGGACGATGTACTGCAGAGCATTGCACTCACAACTGAGCACCACTGCCAAGGGGACTGGGAGGGCAGTTATCCCTTCAAAATGTCAGTGACCTTCATGGCCCATCCAAAATCAGCATCATCATTAAAGGCAATGAAAGGTCCAACCCTGTGACGCATCCTTCTTCTTGCTGTCAAAAGCAGAGTAGACATGAAAGCCCTTTTTTTTTGTCTTCATGCTAGTAGGGACTGAACAGCTCGTGGATGGTGTGATATTAGGGTCTCTCACACAGCTAAAAGGCCCAAGATCAATATTTTATGAAAGGCAGGAGAACTTTCAAAGGTGCTCAAGGTGGCTGGACCAGAGGGCTGAGGTGTGAAAAGCTGCCTAGGGGATTTGTATACCCAGTGCTGGTGGAAGTGCTTGGAAATCTGGAATCGAATACAACAGGCAGCATAGACTCCACAGCTCCTACTGCATTGCCAAATACTCAGGGGTTGGTACCTTAGGGGCAATGAGAAAGGGCATGGGTTCTTCTATTGACAAAATTAACCTCTGCCAAGTCCAAGATCCTGAAGTTGGAGATAAGACTCAAAGTCTTTTGATGAGAAAGGTGGCAATGACAATGGTTATGGGTTCAACTGTCACCTCTGCGATGGCTGATGACCAATCTTGGCATGTCCAGGCAATTGTCTAGGTGGGGATGGTCTGGTCAGGAAGCCTTGGTGGCCAGGGCCATCCACCTGTGGATGACAGCAAACCAGAATTAGAGGCAGCAGTAAGTTTCAGGTCCCCAAACTTGCATGTCCTTGCTCTCGACCTTTTGGAATGACTGGCAGATGGATGGGAAAATTGCATGGGACAACAGAGAGTCAGGTAATGATTTTAAAACTGTTTCCACGCCTGCTGCTTCGACACAGTTCTCAGATGTTACAGACAGAATTACACTGGCTTTCCAGGTACTGCAGGCACTGATTTTCCCTAAAATTGTATTTTGGCCGCTCACAATGCCATTGCTGTCCCAGCTGCCATTGGGGATCCCAGTGGCACCAGGAATCAGGTGGGTTCCCATTGTGTTCATCTGTCAGCGAGGACAACATGCCAAAAATGGATTAAACTTCGACACCAGAGACCTCGGGAGCCCTGGTACCAGCCTGTGTCCCTCGCTAATCTTATTCTCTATTAATTTGTTATCCTATTAACACCTTGCACATTTCTTTCTCTCACTGCTCTGCTATCCTGAGAGACTTCTGGGGACCTTGTAATACGGTATTTTGTCATTAAGAGTGTAAGCCAGCAAACTCTTCTCATCTTAGCCTAGAAATCCCTTGACAGAAAAAAAGAAAACTGCTGCTTTGTTTCTTTCAATCAATACTATCCATTAAGATCTGTGTCTAACAGCTCCCAGTCCAAGTGAATAACTGAATGAGCGACCTCCTACTCTCTTAAACCTTTGGAAGCAGTAAATGCTCTTCTAAAAAGAACAACTTGATGTCACAGCCTTGTCTGGACCAGGCAGGAGGGCAGCTTTCTTCTCTGATGTATGAAAACAAAATTGCTTGTGATTTTCATAGAGAGGAACAGAGGGCAGAGGGAAAGATGGCCCTGCTTCTCTGGAAAGCCGCACAGCAACGGGTGAGACATCAGCTGGGGTAGACCTCCCCTCCCTAGCACTTGTGCACTGGCACGTCAGAGATTGTAGGGGGCATAAGGTGTAAAATCTCCAGCATCAGGCCATTGGCGGTGGAAGTTGTGCAGTTTCATGTACTTCAGGAGGTGGCTGTTAGCTGAGCCTGGCCTTGCTGGGCTGGCTGGGAGGCATGGACTGCACACGGCAGGGCATTCCCGGGAATACGGTCCCTCTGTATGTCCTCAGCACAGCCAACTTCGGATAGGCTGCAGTGCGCCCGCACAGCACGGGCAGCATCCTGCTGCACTGCGCCTACACGGAAACCAAGAGGCTTCTCTCCCGAGAAGGGCTCAGTTAAAGCCTGAGGAGCCTCGTGGTTAGAAACCTTCTTCTCATTCCTGTCCTACATCTGTCCACATCCAACTTGTACACAGCTGTCCTTGTGCCTATGAAAACAGGTGCAATCAATATTATTGCAATCAAAAGAAATGCTGATATTGGTGCCTCTCTTCTCTTGGGAACACTGAAACAAACTTTCTGCTTTAAGCAGGGATCCGGGCAGCAAAATACCAAGTTTTCAGCTGAGGATGGCAAACCTTTCAGGTGATCCTGCTATGAAACCATGCGTGCTCAAATGTGTGAGCTGAGGGATTCCTGGTCGAGGTAGGCAAATATTCATACACTCCACAGGCAACTGCAACAGAGTATGTCTCCTGTCAACCTTTCAGAGAGAAATTCCAAACAGAAACAGGCTTGGAAAAGGCTAAGAAGGTGATGACAGAAAGGACGAGCCCGTCTGAGAAGAGCTTGGTGCCTAGAGAAACATATTCACTAGGCAGTGCAGTGTTTTGCAAAACATGTGGAGCTATGAAATGGTTTTCCCTTCCCACTTGCCATCCCACGGAGTGTGCCACGGAGTGAACAGTAACTGAGTGTGCTACGGGAATGTGGTCTGTGTTCATTATTGATTTGAAGGTTCATCAGTTAGCATCAACATGATCAATACTTTATTATTCCACCAATCGATTCCTGCTTTGTTTGTGAACTTTACCCAATTGATATACATTAAAAAGTTTAGCAGCATTGATAAGGTTTAAATCACAAGCTCTAGACGGAGAAGAAAAAGAAGCTGCTCATAACACAGAGCTCCCAGCACTGCAGTATCTCAGGCGCAGTGGGACCTTGCAGATACTGCTTGGATAACCTGGGGTGCTCTTCTCTCCAGGCTGGACAGATTAATGACCTCTTGGTCACGCAAAGCCTAATTAGAGCTAGACCCTGCATTGGAACAAGGTGAACAGGTTCAGGAGGGTTTGTGCAGGCAAAGTTGCTGGGACAAAAAAGAGTCAAGAGGCTGTCACTTGGGGGCCCCTCCTGGCTGTAGGGTGCTGCTTGTGGGGTGGAGGTAGTGGGCATCACTCTCCTAAAAGCAGCTGAGCTTGGGCTACCAGGGATCCCACTGGCTTGGGAGAGTGATGGTGGTGCCCCTTGAGGAACTGTCTGCCAGTCCAGACTCATTTCATGACATCCTGGCATAGTTCTATCTGAGTCCTAAACATTCTGAGCTCAGGGTGATCCTGGCTAACGCCATCTGACACAAGGAACAAGAAGACTCCTGATGAGCCAGGAGAGAAATTCTCTGCAGTCCAAACCCAAACCTGTGCAGTGGCCTTGGAAAGAGATCAAGGAGTTCTCGGCTGCATTGCCTCCACGAGCAGGAGCACACTCCTCTGCCCGATGTTCCCCTGGCCATCTGGTGGAAGAAGAAAACTCTTGGAAAATATATAGATCCGAAGTTAAATCCAGTAGTTCACCATATGGCCAGATGCGAACGGAAAAGGGCCCTACACAATGAATGTCAATGTTGCAAGACAAGAAGTCCCCATGCCCTGCCCAGGGAGATGAAACCAAAGAGCTGTTCAGGTTATACACAGCGCATTTTCCCATCGTCCCCTCTGCACATCCAGTACAGTATTTTGTTCTTGGGATTCCACACTGACTCTCCCTTCTTTTATCCCAGGCTCTGAATTGCTCTGGCTGCACATCTGCCCGCTGTGATTTCCCAACACCCCTTCATCTGCAGTTTCCCGAGGGGAGTGAGTGTGGGAAATTCGGTGCTGAAGGCTGGCCGTGGTGGTGGGGGATGTAGGGCACCACTAAATAGTCATCTACCACACAAACAAACCTGGGAATGCTCCGCTTTCGCTAGTGCCCTGCCAATCCCAGTGGTCAGGAAGGCAACTGCCTACAGGTGCTGTCTCGCAATGACTCTCCCACTTTACAACCAAGTGCTGGTTGTCTCTTGACTTCAATGAAGAGTCAGGTACCCCTTCTATACAGCCCATTTCTGGCTTCGAAGGCACTGCAGGTGCGCAGAACCTGTCCTCCGAGCATGGCATTCCCATACACAACATCTGCCCCAGCACTTCTTAAATCTGAGCCTGTGCCGTCCTTCGCCACAGCCCTGATAAGGACATCATCCTTTGGACTAACCCCTTTCCCTTTTTCTCTGATGGTTATCAAGGCAGGAATAAAAAATATCATGCAGCTTTAGGCAAAATAAAACACACACACATATATATATTACCAAAAGCATCCTGATTAAAACTGATTTTATAGCAGGATGCGAGCTGCAGCTGGAGTCAGCATCCGATTTGCTGGCCCCTGCTTTAACCAAACTACTTGTATACTATTCACAGTTGTAAATTGCTTTGAGATTTCTGGAAGACATTAGAGCGGATAAAACCCTATTTCTCTGCAGTCCTTTTAAACATCCCCATGTAAAATCTATTAACATTCAGACGGATGCATGGGGATGAAAGGCAGGGGATAAAAAAAAAAAAACAACCCACTAAGAGTATGCAGTGCCCCAAGCTTCATGCAATTTTACCTGAAAATGAAGCTTTTGTCAGTGTCTTTTCTCCATGGGGCTTTTCCATTCCCTGATGTAATCTGAACATTTTACTATTCGTGTCATTACTGAACAAAAGGGTGAAAATGTGATTTTTTTTTTTTTTTTTAAAAAAAATTAAAGGGCTTTTTCCCCCCTATAGAAGTGGTAAAAGAATATCAAATTATGGCCTGACAAGGCACACTTCTGAAAGAGAATCACCAGAGTACAGCAGATCTATATCTTATCTCTCTATGAAATTGCATGCCTACGCGGTAGCGTTGTAACAGATTTCAGCTGGGCATAAATTCGTAGCATCGCAGGGCCTAAATAGGAAGCTTATTGGAGCCTAAATTGCAAGTGAACTATGTATGAACCAATTTCAATACTAATGAGCCGTTAGCCACACAGCCGCAGAATATTAGCAAGAGGCAGTGGGTGAGACTGGGGGGAGCTGTTCTTCTCTCCGCGCAAGCCCCAAAAATCGCATTAGCCTTTGCCTGGAGCCAGGACAGGGATGAAGACATGGTTCTTCTTCCCACCATGGCTGGAGTCCTTCTTAGGCAGCGTGAGAAGCAGGAGGTGGGTCCCTGGTGGCAAAGGGTACCTCAAGGTGGACAAGCTGCTGCCTCTGCCTCCTCTTTGCCCCAGGAAGAGGCAACAGATCATGCTTTTTTATGCTTTTTCTTTGTTTGTTTATAAGACATAATTTTCAACAGAAGCAAAGGGAGCTACTGTTCTGGTTGAAACCCCAGTTTTCTCATCAAAACTAGTTCTGACAGAGTCTTTTTCTTGTGTCTAGACTTCATGGAGGATCCTCAAAGACTCAAACCCCACCTGAGGAGTGTGGTTAGCTAAGGGCGCTGCTTTTATTAACGATGAGATACAGGCTTCCTCCTCCTAACGCCGTCTCCTTCAGCCTGAAGTCCTTGCATATTTAATTAGTGGGTTTTGGCTTTATTTTGCTTTCATGATCTATCTTTTGAGTAATTCATTCAGATAGGAAATATTTTTAACAAATATTTTTTTCAAACAACCGTTGGATTACTTGCTGTAGTGTTCATAAATAGTTTTTTTCTCCATAATAAGGTTGCATAGATGGTTTAACAGAGAGAGCTGTTGATTTATGGTAACATTAAGCATGTACGTGAACTTACATTTGAGGCTGATAAATACGAGTCTTTAATATGCACATGCATCATTTTTATGTTTCTTTTACAAAGAGGCTTTGAGTTGTGTGCATATTATAAAATTACACCGAAAAGAATGCCTGCAGTCTGCATGGGAGCGGAGGCTGTTGAGTGGTAATGAAATATGCATTTTCTGGTACACTCTGCGCAGGTTTGCTATGGGAGCAGTATAAAATTTATGATATCCTGAGCTATTCGTTTTCATGGGTTTTGAGAACTCGGGCCTTGTAAATGCTGTTACGGATAACTGTTGAAGCAGTTGTTCGCTTGCAGCTTTAACTGCTTTTTCTAATGACTCAATTTTATTGTTATTGTAATTAGTAAATTAGCCATTTTTTGATTCTGTGCTGGTTTTCCTCCACATTTTCAGCCTGGTTTCTTAAGGCAGTGAGGTTGGCACGTGGGCTGGCAAGCTCTCCAGTAACCCTTTCTGAACCGCGGCTTATTTCAACCAACATTTGGGTGCACAGATGATGTCTCCAAGATAATTAAGTTCCTGCAAGCCTTGTGAAAATTTCTAACCAAGTGGAGGAGGGGAGAGGCTCCAACCACTGTGGCCAGCAAGGGGAAGGGTGGCAGGATCTGGCCATTGGGTTTGGCAGCAGCTGGCTGCCCACACCAGCCTGGAGCGACTGGCTGGCCAAACTTGGCCTGCAGCTGGATTTCTAACAAAGGTATTTAGGTGATAACAAATATGAAGTCTCCCTTCAGCTCATAGCAGATAATGTTAACTGGGAGAAGTGTGTTTTGGTACATGGGAAGGCGGCTGTTAGAAATGATCAGACGTTTTAAGCGCAGTCATTCCCTGCCCACCCATCTGCTCTCCTCTGAAACATTACTTTTGCTTTTTGGTTCTTCTCCTTTTCACCTCTATTTCTTCCTTGCTTCTTTGCTTTCTTCTCTTTCTCTCCATTTTGTTCCACCCAGCAACGTGCAGTCCCTCCTCCCATCCTCCTTCTCCTCTGTCTCTCTCTCTGCATCACCTCATTTAGTCTACCAAAGGAGTGTTTGTGAAGGCATGTAAAGCCTCATCTTGCTTTAGAGTTGATACTTCCAGGTGGTTGATGAAGATGATTCACATCCCAGCGTCATCGTTTCAGACTCTGCAAACTCAGGCAGACAGCCCTGCCACAAATACCTGCTGCCTACAGCTGGGCATGGACCCACAGGCTATCTGTGGAGAAGCCAAACGAAAGTTTGCAGCCTACAAAGCCTGCCCATACCATCACTGTATGACCTGTTCTGGGTACGGCTCGGGGAACAAACATCCAGCTAACTGCTTTTTTTTAAAAAAAAAAAATTTAAATAAAGTTAAAATAGGTAGTTGATAGGGTTGCTGAATTATGAAGCCAAGAGGGGAAGGCTCAGCAAGGACCTCTTCCAGCCCTGAAGACCTCACTGAAAAAAAGAGCAAATGGGTTGGTTTCACTTCCACACCTTGAGTCAGTACCCAGACAGACACAAGGGCTCACTACTTGGAGCTGAGCCTCCCTAAGGAGACGTTAAGGAGCCTGTCGACATGGTCTGGTACTTCAAACCATCAACTTCACAAGCCCTCAGCATTTTCACAGGGAAAGGAGAGGATAATGAGCTGCACAAGCACCAACAGGAGCAGCAGCAGGAGGGAGAGGAGGTTTCTCCAGGTGCAGGGACGTGGGAAGACCCATAACACTGTGATTTCCATTAACGTTTTCAGTGGATGCAGAAAGATGCTTTCTCACTCAAGCAAAGGCCCTCCTAGTGAGCCAGGACATGAGTAACCCATTTGATGCAGTGCCACATAAAACACATGAAAAAGGGGATAAATACCAAGAGGTAAAAATATTATTGCCTGAGTCAGATCTTTACTGCTAAACAGGGAATGAAGCACTCGTTACCGTAAAGCCCTCCAGTGAAGAACAGCATCTCAGTGGCACCAGAGGGCTTGATGTGGGTGGATGGTCAGACACAGAGAGCCTGGAACCGAAAAGATAGTCAGGAAAAAGCTGAGATGGACAAGGCAGGGTGAGAAGCCAGAAGCACTGGGATTTTGTAAGCTTTTCTTCTGTTGACATTTTTAAACACTAACAGGACCCTAAAAAAAAAGCTGCATGATTTTCCCTTTTTTTAGGTCGATAGGAACGTGTTCTCCTTAATGTCATGAACCACTCTACTTCTTTCTGACCATCAAACCTACAATGCATGGGCCACACCACCGCTGACCTCCTGGCTTGTCCCTTTGGGATGACATGCCTCAAAGGGTCTGTCAGGGACCATCTGAGGCTTGGTAACGAGACAAAAGCACCTAACGTAGTCATTTTCATTACGCATTTGGAAAAAAGCTCAAAGTAATGTGACTTAATCTGCAATGAAGGAAACAGTAATGACACTACCAGGACCATTTTTAACAGCTTCAGGTATCAATTTGCATAAGCTGTCTGCATGCTTACTTACCTAAAGACAAATTTCCTCAAGCATTCATCAGATATGATGGTTTAATCTTATTACTAGTGATTCATAACACACTTTTGTACAGCTAGGATAGTGAAAATAATGTGTGTTATTAGCTTAAGGGGACATTAAACAACTTCCCAGCCAACTTCTATACCAGCTTCACATAGGCTGTGGGCCTTACGCATTCATGCAGCTTAAACTGTCTATAGTCAGCTGGCTGGATGTGTTGTTGGGGATTATTTTGTGTGAGAAAAACACCCCTAAAAGATTATTCATGCCATTGTAAGACAAGGAGACCACAGACAGCTGAGAAATCACCCATTACAACTCTTAAATCTCCAAGGTGCCTAGGCCTCAAACCAAGCCAAAGTACTCCTATCAACGTCAAGGGTTTATGAACATGTCTCACCAAAAGCCCCACTTGCAGAGGCCCATGGGGAAGCCCAAAGCAGTTCCCAGAGGCAGGTCTTCAACAAGACAGAACGGAAAATAAATCAGTGCCTGTGGTCTGGTGCTGGCTCAGATGATGGAAAAGCTTTTCCTGGCTGTCCTGGAAGATGGATGCCTGGGAAGGGTGCCCGTTGCGCTCTCCCACACTCCAGCTATGTCTGTGCTTCTTGCCAGAAGCGTGGCTGCATGGTCGTCTTCTCTACTATAATCCTCCCTTTCATTTTCTGAATTATTCCCAAGTGGTGTAATTGGGGAACATCCTCCACTCAAGGCATATCAGCTGTATGCATTGGCCTTGACTTGTTTTTTGTATGCTGCTCCAGGCAACATGGAAGAACCTGTGAAATGCAACTGGTAAGTGCATTTTTCAGGTCTTTTTCAGAAGTCTATTATTCCAAAAAGACATTTTTTTGTAGGTTTTTTTTTTTCAAAACCAAGCACTGGGTTCCAGCTCCCAAAATATACCACAGCTTGTTGTTTGAAGAGGGGTTTGGAAATGAATGGAGCACTGATCACAATTAGTACAAAGTAATTTAAAATTATTTGAAGGGCTTTCATAACATGAAGTGTTCCAATAATTTGTAATTACTTAATGTTTCACCTGCTCTGAATCCCATTTACTTCCCAAATCAAGCCCTTGAAGGGCTTTGAAGTGGCACATTTCAAAATGAACAGGGCAACCTGGAGTAGCTGCTAATTCTAGAAGCACTTCTGGTGCTCCTGCATAACAACGAGGGGTTTTTTTGGATGTAATTCCCAAATGGTCACTTAAAGATTATCCCCCAAGGCAGGCAGGAAAGGCTTAGGTAAGGCATGGGACATCCAAATGCTAGCGGGATGGGCATCCCATCACACTGCGGCTGTGGGGGCAGCATCATGCATGGGAATCGTGCTCTGCAGACCACCTCCAAAATAGGTGATGAAGGTTGAATCTGTGAAAAGTGATGGAAAGCCACCAAAAATGAATAGCCCAGGCTGTGACTTGTCAGAGCGATGTGAACACATCTGCAGTGGGTAAGGGTTATTACTCCTCCAAGTCTCCCACATCCACCACCACCAGGAGCAGGATCTGCAGGACTAATGGGTAGATGTCTGGTTATCCCTTCAGTCAGAGCAAGTCCAGGAGGTCACAGCTGAAACCAGACTCCATGGATTGGCTTCAGAAACTTTTCTTGCATGTTTGGAGAATCTCTTTGCTGATCCCTTCTCCCATGTCTGCCTGTCCCCAGAGTGCAGGAGAGCAGGACTTGTACAGAGAGATTATCTTGAAGAGTTTTCACTAATTTTGAGCATAATCAACGGGTGAAGCGCACTTAAGGCTGTCAGTTGTTATACAGTGATGCTTTATAGACTAAGATCATCCTCATGTAGCACAGCATGGGTCCTCCCTGCTGCACGCAAGCAGACCCCCAGGAGCACCCAATTTTAACCTTTCACTTTAGAGCTGGCCTGAAGCCAGCAGAAAAACCTGGCTGGAGTCAGTAGCAAACCTTAAATCTCAGGATATGGAGGACAACCAGACAATTATCAACTGAGGGGAAGAGTAATTGTATACTCACAGTACTGGCCAGCTCTGAAACACCTCTGTAAAACACCTTCTCTGGGGAAAGGAGGATATCGTATCAGGTTGAGCGCAGCCTCGATGGATGATGCTGTTTCCAAAGTGTCTCTGCAAAGATGTTTTGACAACATGTCTAACAAAAGAAAACTGGTTGTTTTTTTTTTTTTTTCTGCAGGATCATTTACACTAAGAACAAAAGTTTAAGGTGACACCTGTGCACAGCTGGCCATCAGCTGTGAGGGGAGTGTATGCTCAGCAGACACCTGGGAGGGCTCTGTGCAAAGGGCCACAGCTGATGTCCATGAAGGAAAGATGCTTTGTGTTACCTCTCCCTGGTAATCAGTCCAAAATAAATTTTACTGGATGTCTGCATCCTGAAAGTGGAGTGCAGAAGGCAAATGGTACCTTTGAACAAAGTGAAGTGCCCTGAAGACAAATGGTGCCTTTGGGCAAAAAGGAAAGAGTGGGGGGAAAAGGTCCTGCAGGGGCTTCTAATGAAGGAGCTGGATCTCAGGCACCAGCAGCCCTGAGGGGGTTAATGATGGGGCTCATTAGCAACCCAGGTGTACCTGAGCAACTAATTGGGAAGGGCTGCAATAAAAACGTGCAGTGCAGAGTGGGACAGTTCTGGAATTTGTGAGCATTGCTGGGATTCTGGGAAGGAGGCAGAGGGCTCCAATACTGACTTCAGCTTACAGGAAAAACCTTTCTCTAACCTGAGGGGGTCTCCAGGACCCCCCCTCTTTTGGAGGGGAAGCGCCTTTCTAAGCAGGAGATTCACCTTTCTGCGGTGTGGTACAAGCAGTGGGCAGAGAGACAGCTCCATCATGAGAAATCAATCGCTCCTGGGGAAGGTTTGCTCTTGCTGGTTATATAGAAGTGACCCTGTGCCCATTCCGGCAGATGTGTCGTGGGGAGGAGGGCCCGAGGCACCAGTTCAGCATTCAGCCATAAAGAGCCTGCAGGGCAGCAGCAAACCCTCCTGAAAAGCTTTTCTCTCTTGCTTGAGCACTTCTGTGCCTTGCCTTCCCACTTTTTTAATGGTGCTGTATCACTGAGTGCATCATCTGAAATTATATTAGCTGTACTTTGTCTGTAGGAAGCACTGATTTGTCCCACTGATTTAGGCAGAGGCACCCACCCACCGTCAGGGAATGGGGGGGCTGCTGTGCAACAGCGCCTGTCGGAAAACAGCTTTGCAGACAGGCGTGAGGAGAAAGCAATAAAGGGACTAAATGAATATGTGCTGAAAACTTTATACGGGATATACGAATGTTACGGCTTGTTATCGTGCTTTGTTTTTGCTGAAGTTAAAAAAGCCATTCAGCTTCAAAGCATCTTCTGACTGGAACTTCTTGCATCGCAAATTATTCTTGGTGAAGCCTTACATCAAAGATAGGATCCGTGCTTGCAGCTTGAATGGGAGGGGAAAAATCCCCCTAAAATGTTTTCCAGCTAAACTCCAGAACTAGAGAGAGAATTAACATCTTCTAGGGAGCTCCGCAATCTTGCCTTCCTCAAGCTTTTCCAGACTCAGGGTTCAAACAGCAGCTCAGAGGCATCAGCAAGTGCCTTATATCCCATATTTCCTCAGATCTTTGCTGGGGAAAATGGACTCATTCCGACTTCAAAGTGTGACTGGTTCTTTAAAAGGTCTGTGTTGAGAAATGACACTTTTGGGAATGCTCTGCTATGGACCACTTGTAGTTATTAGAGCATGTTAGAGGCCCAGGAGAGAAAATTTGCTCTGAATACATTTGGGTGTAAGAATCAACCCCCTTGGGAGAGAAGGTACCTGGGCTTTTGATGGCATCATGCAAAGACTTTGCCGCAGGGCCAGGCTGCACCAGGGACGTGTTTCTCCTCTTCATGGTGGGGCTCTGATAGCTGCATTGCTACAGCCCCTTGCGCTGCTCCTGCTGACACTGAGTCCTCAACAGCTTTTTGAGAAGGGGGATGTGATGTTGCGCTTCCTCCTGCTACCCTCAACAATGATTGTGGTGTTCCTCGGCAAAGAAACAGGGATGTGAAGTGGAGGAAAAGCATAAAGCATTTAGAGCAAAGGACTTCTCATTCTCTCCCCCAACAAGAATAACCTGAGATCCATCCAGCAGAGAAATGCCAGTGCTTTATACTGGCCCAAATTTTGTTTGCAGCGCTCTGCCTTCAGATGGTATTTGGGTTTACTTTCTAGCTTAAGAAACGAAAAGGCAGGGAGGGAAATGGCTTCAGCTGTGCTTCATTAAACCTAGATTTTGACACCCTTCCCTTCATGGCCTTCTGGAGAGCCTTCAAGAGGCTCCTGAGCCTCTCACAAAACGCAGTTTCGTTGGAAAACCGAGAAACTCATGCCCCTGCCCAGCCCACGCGTGCTCCCAGCCCATGCCCACGTTGGTATGAGGAAATGCGGATTTCTCACCAAACAAACCGAATTGACCAAACAAACAAGGAAATGGGTCCCCAAGCAGCGTAGCTCTTGGGCTGCAGACCTGCCGCGCTGCGGAGTGGCTCAGCAAACACAAGGTGAAGGGAGCTGAGGGCTGGGCCAGCTCCTCCTGCGCGGGCAAACACAGGCAGCGGCGTGGGCACCATAGCCAACACCTCCTCTTGCCTCCAGATCAAATGCAAAGGATTTAATGAGTGTGACAAGAGAGGACAAATATTTACACTGATGAGCTCAAGTAGGCAAATAAACCAGGCTTTTAACAAATGAGACAAACATTACGCACAGCTGTAATTCAAAGGAAAAATTGTATTTTGGGTCTGGGTCTCCACAGTTGCTCTGTTCCTTTGACAAACTTCTGCAAGCTACCTTCCTGGTCAAAGAGCACCAGAGACAAGGACATTCAATTAAGTTTGTGCAAACAGGCACAGTATTAGCAATTCTAAATTGGGATGGAGAAGGAAATGTGTTCTCATTAGATTTGCAGTCACATTAGATTAATTTTCGCCTCCTTGGCAAGTGAGACCAACTTTCCCCTTCTTGTGCTGCCGAAGTTGCACATTTCAGCAGCAGCCCTGTGCCCTCCAGCACAGAGTAACCACCTCTCCCATCAGCCTTTCATGACAAATAACTACTGTTGAAACGCTAAAAGTCCTTACAAAGCCTCAAGAAAACACAACATTGATCTTTTCACAGGCTCTGCAGGTTCAGCTGGAGAAAAGGAGGGGTGCTGGTAGAGGGGCCCAGCGCGTCTCACCCAGCTGAAGCTGTGACAGCTGCAGAGAGAAATCTGTACTGTCGATGGCGAGATGCAGAGCTGCTTCGGAGCTGCCGCAGCTTCCCCATCTGCAGCAAAACATTCGCGATGGTGGCCCAAAAGCCTGCGAAACAAATCACGCTTCCTCCTGCTCCTGGTGTGAGGCAGATGCTCTGGCAATTAAGGAACATGCATCTCTGAAGATCCTCTGCCAGGCTGGGACGTGAGCTCACGCTGAACTGAAGGTAGGAACAGGCTCAAAAAGAAGACAGCAGTTCCCCTGCCAGTTCGCAAAGCCATCCGTCTACAGCCCGGCACGGCTGCTGTAACGCACGGCTGTGCAGGTGTCCCGGGCAGGGATGAGGCAGCTTGTGTCCCTGGGACTCTGCAGGTCCCAGGCAGTCCAGCGTGCTGCCTCCAGATTCTCAGTTTTGGGCCTTCCAGCCCCAGAAGCCTCTTTGCAGCAGCATGGTGGTGGTGGCTCTCTTGGGATTTGGGGCTGTACTCAGTAATGAGGATCTAGGGGTGCCTCCTGGGTTGGCAGGTGCCAGGCTTTTCCCGTCCTTGCAGAGATCTGTGGGTCTCCAATCCCATCCAGGCTGCCGTAAAAGCCACAGGCTACTGCTTTGGGCTATCAGCAAGAACACTAATGAAACTTTTCTGCCCAGCAAGAATACAGCTCAGTGGGAGAGCCGGAGAAGTCCAGAGTGCACAGGCAGTGATTTGTTGTGAGATTTCGGGGCCAAGCCCCAGCTCAGTAGCAACTGAGTCAAGAGACTGGTCTGAGGCTCTTTCCTGCTCTCCCTGGGTAGCCCCTGGTCTGCTCAACCTGGGCGGGGGGGTCCTCTCTGAGCCCCCGACCCACGGCTCCTGGCAGGCAGCAGCGCTCCCCCCGGCATCGCCGCCGGCAGCCCAGGAGTGCGAACTATTGATCAGCGGGCATTGCAAGCTCATTTAAACAGATGGGCTTTTAGGAGTGAATTAGAGGAAGCGTGCAACTAGAAAAGCATGAAAAATGTATATGATTCCTCAAGCTAATCACAGCAATAATGCATGTTTACTGACAAGGCTCTCTTCACGTAAAAAGCTACTTCCATTTATCCAATTTATCCATTTATCTGGAAAGCAGATATCACGGTAAGCAACGACTTAGAGGCAAGTCCACAGCAATAAATCAGTGTTTTTTCCAAAGACTAAGTAGAAGGACAGGCCTCGGCGTAACAGCTTTGCACCTCAAGTAGAAATTACTCAATTCTGAAGTCTGAAAGGACACTCGCAGACCTTGTGCCTGGCGGGTGCTGAATTTTAGTTAGGTTTCTTCTTCATTTGCCATGCCAGCACCAGGCTCTGATTAAAAATATTATCTTTGCTTTAACAGAGGCCTGTACTCCAGCTGAGCATCCCCATTGCTTATAGGAAATGACAGTATATTCTTATTACTTCTCATGATATCCCTCACAATCAAATCACTTCTCATTCTCCTCTCTAGGCTAAATGACTTCAGTGCTTGTGATGCCTCTCTGCATCATATTGTTCCAGTTAATTATTTTTTCTCGCTGCCAAAAAGCTAACAAACAGAAAGGGGGCAAATGAGTGGGAAAAAAAGAAAAAAAACACCACGATAATTTGACACGGTTGCACAAATATTTACTTTCTTTGCATGAAAGGTATCCAGAGTGCTTTAACATTTCTAGGTTCAGCAGAGAAAAGTAATTTCTGCTTGTAATTAAATGCTTAGATAGAGTCTGCATCCAAGTTTGCCTTCCATAAATGGGAAAGCAATTAATGGCTTGCATCAACGCTATTTGTCTCTTTCTTCTTGCAAGTCCACCTGACAGGAGAACAGTCTATTACAAGGAGGAGATACCTGTTTGGGTCAAAAGGATGCCCTTTTAGGAATATAGGTTTCAAGTCCCAGCCTGCTCGTGATCTATATTTGCAGTTCCTATCATATACTGAAAGATGCATTAACGAGAGATGGGAAAGGCAGAACTGGGATGGGAGATGCAATAAAAAGCCTATTTGTTATTTCAGGAACATGAGAAACATCTCGATGGATTGGTTTCCATTAGAAAGAGCCAAAAAAAATCCTTCACTTCTTGTCTTTAATGGCGGTGTCCATTGCTGTTGATGGAGACAGCCAACAATTTCCTCTCCTCATCAATTTTGATTATGAATTCTCTTCTGGAGGTGGAGTCCAATTTTTGTGAGAAATGTTTGCCCACAGGCCAGCAAATATCAGGCTGACCTGAGAGTTGTTCCTTGCTGTCTGTCCTTCGGGTGCTCTTTGCTTCAGCTAGCTGCATACAACTTATTTCAAATTAATTACAGCCCCATACATCATCCTCTCCCATTTTTTTTTCTGCCACAGACATCACATTGCCGTGTGTCAATGGACAACCCGTGTTTGTTGGTGAGCTTTCTAGCAGCCTTTGAGCCTCTTCAAACAAACACACGAGAGCATTTAGGAAGCTACATTTCACTATAAAACGTGGTCCTGGGTAGCATTCGCACATAAGCATGTCATTGATGTTCCCAAAGTGCCAGTCTTGCCAGATGTGTAATGGGGAAAGCTTCTGTTAGTGCTCCAGCTTCCCTCCAGGATGCTGCTTTGGCCTCGGGAGGGGAGCGGCTGAGTGTATGTGTCAGCTCTGCAAACGTGTGCCGCCAAAATGCTTGGTGGCCTGTCTGGAAGGCACACAGATCTGGGTCTTCAGGGCACAGCAAAACCTTCACAATGATGAGAAAAGCCCCTTCCTCGGCTGGATGACCTGCTGAAAGCTTACACAGCTGCAGTGAACGGATTAAAGTAGCTTCCTGGGGAACAGGGGATTAGAGCAGATATCTCTAAACCTCCCAGCGCAGCCTTCATGGCAGGTCCTACTTTAGCATGAAGCTGATGAGCTGAAAGTATTTTTGGGGTAGAAATTGTCAGGGCAGTTCTGATTGGGAGATGTCACCAGTAAGGAGAGTCTCCTTCCACACAGGAGGGCACCTCAAACACTTCTGTATAATGGAGCTGGGAGAACAAAATTGTTTAAGGCACCTTGGGTTAGGGTCTGGCTAGCATCTAATATATTTGTTGAAGAGGAAGGATAGATGAAATAAAGAGGGAATGATCGGCCAGAGAAAGCAAAGCCCAGACTTTCACAAGCATTGAGCAGCTGAGGGGGCCTCCTCTGCCACCCAGGTATCCAAGACTTCACCTGTCCCTGCTATTTTACTGCAGCCGGTTCAAAATATGGCATCAGCAGACCCTGTTTGGGACTGGAAATGCCCAGCACATTCCAGCTTCCAGACACCAACAAATAGCTACAGAGATGGTGTAAACTGGCTTTTTCAGGAGCTGTTTAGTGGTGGAAGCTTGGACTAAGTTCGGGTGAATGTCGAAGAGGCCACTATTGATCTTGGCCACTCTGCCAAACAGCGTGGGCTTTTTTGTCTGGGAGCATAGAAACTCCTCAAAGTTGTAAAACTGTTTAAATGTGAGAGGGAAAAAAATGAGACTTTGCTCACTTCAGTTTTCAAGGAAAGCTGAACCCTGCTATGCACTCAGCCAAGGAAGTTTCAGCCCAAAGAATAAAAATCTAGCAAAATTATAAGCAGGTTTTTTTTTGTAAAGGAGATATTGTTAGGAAACTGTAAATAGGAGCATTGCTTCTTGCTCTGCGTAATAACAAACAGTAGTAATTTTGTACCATATATGTACTCTCATTTGCTATTCTCTCTCAAAAACGAGCATTTAAAATAATGTTAAAAAGACACATTCAAAAATTAAGAAATCTGAATTTATTATTATTATATATTATTCATATAATGACAACACCCTGAGTTTGCTCAGCACTGTGCAGAAAGAGAGGAAGATAAAGCCTCTGGCCCAAAGAGACTTCAAAATAAATGGAAATAAGGTTTGGATCTGTCTCTCTCTCTATGTGTCTGTGTGTGTGTGTATAATTTTTAAGTATTACTGAAGAAACTGTGGGGGGAAAATTGAATTATACATCAGCTTATTCACCAACAGGAAAAAAAAATGGGCAAGTCTGCATGCTCTTGATAACATTTTAATAATTTACAAACTCAAATTTCACCCTGGGAGTGACTTTCATGAGAAGTAAGAAATCCTGTGACTGTAAACACAGCTGGAAGTAAGCAGAAAATCATGGCGAATCCTCTGCATGAGGAGGGGAAGCGGCAGGAGGAGAGGGGCGACAGCTTGTGTCGGCTGCAGGAATGGGGACCCTCCTCAGGGATGGTGTTGGAGAGGAGAGTAGGGATGGGGCAACGCGCTGACCGCCCAGAACCTCACGTTCACACCCCTGGCCGTGGCACCTCCATCCTTCCCTTCCCCTGGGACATGCACGGCCTTGCTCTGCGTGCTGGCAGCAAGATGCAGAAATTCCCTGCAAACCTGGCACCGTCTGCTTGCTGCGCTGTGCGAGGATGAGCTGCACGTGGCGGGGCTGAGGGTCAGACGCAAATAAGGCAGCTGGGCAGTGCAAGCCCCTGGAAGAGCATCCCCTCACAGTCCTCAGAATAAATCCTCATTTTAATCCTCACGTCCTCAAAACAGGCAAATTGCCAGTTCATTTGTGCTCCCTGCATTCCCTTGGAGAGTTTTTGCCTGCGATAAAGCACTCATGAACCAAGGTTTCGTGCTTTGTAGTGAGTGGCACCGTCCCCGGCACAGCCGGAGCAATCAGCACCCATGGAAACGCTGCCATGCGTGTCCACGCAAGTGGGATTTCATGTGCTTGCAGGATCTGACTGTCCCCAAACTGCTTGTGAAAGCCACAGCTGGAGCGGGATGAGTGACAGAGTGTCTGTCTGTCCATCCCACGCTTGCCCTATCTCTCACTGGCTGCAGCAGGGAGCAGGAGGCAGCGATTCGGAGTTACTGAGATCTCCAGAGGGGCTCATTAAGGGACACCAGGAGCATAACGGTGTGTTAGAGTGCACTCATAGGGCTCTGCTCCACCTCGCCCTATCCTGTATCTGCCTCACCTGCCTGGGCACAGAGTTTGGGTTTTGGGAAGACCGCAAGGCCACGACAGCCCTCCCCAGACGATGGTATAGGGCCAGTGCCAAACTCTGAGCTTCCCAGGTGGGCAATGCTGTGGCACAACCTCACAGACAAACTGCTGAAAGAGCCTTGAAACACTGTCGCACGTTGCCAAGAAATCCAGTGTCAGCAGGGATAAACGGTGGTAAAAGCGAAAATGCCATCATCCCCCTTCCCCCAGCCCCTGCCTGCAGTGCTGCAGTGCCTGCAGGTACCAGGGGACCGGTGACAAGAGCACCAGCCTGCACGAACCTCTCTGTGATTACCATTCGCTGCTTTTTTCTGCATCTCAGGCTGCTTTTATATGAATTTCTTTGCCCAGCAGACACTGCGGGACCTACATTTCTATTTCCCAGAGAACACAGAGTTGCTGTGTTCATTAGAAGTGGTGTGAAAATACCCCATTCCTACTGCCCGTTCTCCCTCACTGCCTCTGTTTCTGGATGGTTTCTACCCCTGCAGTTATTTTGTTGTCCAGAGAGGCTCGGGAAGGATTTCCAGCTTGTCTTAGATGGAGGTGCTGGCAGACAGCGGTGTCTGGGGACCCGGGCAGGGTCTGGGGGATGTGGCAGCAGGCAGGCAGCGGGGTTTGGAAACCAGCATGGTGGAACAGCCAGGGGATGGGGACACCAACGGCAGAGTGCTCTGAGACACTGTCCTGCCTGACTGCCTGCAAGAGGGCAGCCAGACCACCTGCATCTCTGAAAGGCACATCTCCACCACTCGCTGCCGAGAGCGGGGTGCTTCTGTCTGAAGAAGGCTTGGTTATAAAATGCCTCCTACAAAAGGATGAGCGGGAAGCTGGGGCCTCTGCAGGTTTACAGAGTGCCTCTTTCTCCTTCCCCATCATCACGGGAAGAGGTCACATTGAAAGCCCCTCACTGCCCCTGCTGCTTGGCAGTGGTGGTGGTTGCCGGTATCTTCTCTCGCCCTGTGGAAAGGCTGTTGGCTGCATTGGTGGAAGATGGCCTTCGGAGAGAGCCTGTGGTGTCTTCTGCTCAGCCCCACTCTGCTCGGCCGGGGGATGCCCAGGATTTGGGCTCTGGAAGCCACTAGATGTCAGGGTTACTCCGTCGCAGCCCTGACACCCACCAGATGTGGCACAGCTGGAGGAGGCAGGTCCTCTGTGTCCCCAGAGTGCAGGCCAGGGCCAAGCAAGGCACAGGAGCTGACAGGCAGATCAGAAATTAGGGGAAAACCCAGAAGAAAGTGGGATAAAGACTCCGTCTGGTTGCTTGCATCGTGAGCAAACTATTCACTATCTGCCTCTTGAACGACAGCCACGGTTTGGTTTGTCTAGTGAACTTCTGACCATCGATGTTGCAGGAACAGCCACCTCAAATGACCAAAAGCCTGTCCCCAGAGTCACAAGTACCTTAAAAACTGGTTACCGGTGGTCTCCCAGCCAGGAACGGGCATTTATTGCCAGGGTGGGTTTGGTTTAGCTGCCCGGCGTGTGTCATGCCATCACCTGAATCCCCACCTCTGCATTGACCGTGACTAGGCGCACCGCAATCCCTCAGCCCCCAGCCCGCCCGTCCCACTGCTCGGCTGGAAACACATTTTGATTCAACATCATTTAGCTCTTAAAATCATCCTCATATTTGTTTAAAAACATCAGGACCAAACTCTACTGTTTTGAGGGAAACAAAAGGGAGAAAAAGTTCAGATTTTTAAAAAGTCAGAAAAAGCTCAGATTTTACAGACCCCCAATGTTTTCTTTAAATTCAAAGTAATGTAAAATATGGCATTTAGATGAAACTTCAAAATTTTCTGAAAAGTGCCAGTTGTTTTACCACATATAATGTAATATTATAAACAAAGTTCATCTCATAAATAAGGATTATAAAAAACTCATTTTAATGTATTGGAAACTAAAGGAAGTTATTTCATTCTAAACAAGAGTATGCAGCAGTGGCGGCTTAAATGATTGAGACTTTTTTCCCTGTGGAAATCTGTTCATCAGACTGGAGTTAAACAGCAGATGTGGGGATATCCCAGCTTTGGTAGGTCAGATGCTCAGCCTGACCTGGCTTCTCCGCGTTTAGGACCCAGGTACTTTAGAAAGTGGCACAAGGTCTTTAGATATTTTCCTTCCCCACCTTAAGACTCATCCCAGTCTCTGGAAGAGAGTAACAAACTTGAGACATACAGCCTCACATCACTTCCAAAACCTTTTTGGCCATAGCTATAACTGTGGGCTTCTGACTACTCATTTAATGCCTGAGCTTTTTTAATCTTGCAATGTTCTCGGGCTGAATGACTTTCTGTGATGAGAAGTCCTACGAACTAATTATGCTGTATATGAAAATTTATATTGCTTTATCAGTCTGAATTTTCCACCTTTATGGGAAAGTGGGTTATTTATTAGGAAAAAATAACTTGATGGCTTTTTGTAGTTATAGCCTCTAAGATCACTTTCTCTCTGAAAGAATCAACAATTAAAGCTGGCTCTGAGTTACATCACTACTTACTCATGATAGATATGCAATTTCATAGTTTTCATTATAGAAAATAGGCACCAAAGTACATCAATAAACTATATAATGTGAAGGAATACTGATAAAAGCATGCTATTAGATTCATTAGTGCTAATCAGAAGGAAAGCATCTATGGTTACTCATTGATAATACTCAGTTAAAAAAGCGGTTTCTGAGGTTGAATGATTTTCAGTGATATGGGATTGCTGAAAAGAGTCTAAAAGCAAATGTCAAACCTGCCTTATTCATTGAGCATTGCCACTAAAGGAAGGAAAAAATCCCTTAGATGAGGTCATACAATTAACATTTTTATTACAGAGAAGGGCAAGGGAGAGAATATAATGGCAGGGGATGAGATGGTGTAAGGAACAGAGAAGACAGTGAAGGTCTGGGTGAATGTTTCTGCTAGCAGGTATGTGCTGGGCACTGCTTTGTAACTACAGCATTCCCTGATGCATCTCATGGAGGGAATGACGTGCGTGTGCATCTGGAGATGCAGCCAGAGATGGAGGACAGCCTCGGACTTCCCAGCATACAGAGGAAAGAGGAGGTCAGGAGAACAACCCCAGAGCTGTAGATAGGACTGTTGATGCAATGAGAAGATTTCTTTGGACAGGATCCAGTTCAATAAATTCATTGCCATTTCAGACTTGGTTACTTAGATAATGAATTGGTCATAGAAAATAACTGTGGTGACTAACCATGAGAAGGTCATTAGAAATTGGAGGTGAAGGAAGTAAATGTAGATCTCACTCAAATCCACAAGTGCAAACTTGGGGAAACCCAGGAAACTTGTTAGAAACTTGCTGGAAAACTTGGGGGCCTGAAAGTTAGGAAGCAGTCTGGACGTCATCTGACAAGTAACAGGGAAAATATGTCTGCAAAAAAATTCCAGCTATGACAGGATGATGAACTGTCTCTAAAAATATATTAGGAGTAAGTTGAGAACCTGCAGAAAGGATAGAAAAAAGACTGATCATCAAAGAGAGATGTGACACAGAGGTCAGGAAACAGAGAGAGAAAATGAAAATTGAGAAATTCAAACTTAACTGGAACTTGCAAAAGATATTAAAACCTCTAACAAAAGGCTGTCTCTAGAGCCTCTGTTCTTCCTTGTTCTTTCCTTGTGTAGCTAGAGATTGTAGCTAATCTATGAGGACCAAAATGAAAATGAATGTGTTTCTAGGGATTATGTTGAAGGCTGAAATGAAGGCAGAGCCGAGCTGCAGAAACAGAAATGAGCTGGATGTAGAATGAAATCCTCTGTGCACTAAGGCTGGTGGGATGAGGGTGGGAGAGGGGACTGAGACAGCAGGAACAGCCCCCATCCTGAATCCTGAGATCCTTCCCATGATTTTGCAGGTCTCCTGGCAAGGGCTAGATGTCCAGTTGGTGGGAGTATCATCTAACCAAAGAGCAATGGCAACGCCTGTGTGTATGCAGGAGAAAAGCAGTCACTGGAGCAACTACAGGCGCGATACTCTGAGTGCAGTCGTATGCAAGATTGTAGAACAGATCTGGAAGGAAAAAATGAACCTTTTGAACCTAAACACACAGGAAACTGGGGGAAAACAAAACATAGGTCAGCTCAAGCTAGAATGCCTTCTAAGTAGATTGAAGCACTGGTGAAACCACATGGTGGTTACTGATGGGGAAAGAGACCCCCACAAGACCCATGAGCTAGAGAACATGGCAGCAATGATCATCCACTGCTCCTGCTCAAGCAATGCTTTCAAGCTCTCCATTTTTAATGAAGGCCCACTGTATCTGGCAGCGAGTGGCAAAGCTTGGGACTTTCACTAGATGCTGGCCTTCGGTACTTCTACACGATGCACAAAGGAACCAAGAGGCAGCTCATCTTCCCCTCTGGGTCATCACCTTTTCTAACAGCATGGTTCTGAATGTACTAAGACTTGCCCCTGAAAAATAAAGTGAGACTTCAACTGTAGCACCTCAAAAAGACAGGAAGGGTCTCTTACTTTGGCTTTGACCCTTCCACAGCCCCTGACGGCGGTGCAGGGGTCTGGTGCAACGCTCAGCTCTGCCATCTCGCTTGGCTGCCCTTTGGCAAATCGCTTTGCCGCTCTGTTTCCCCACCGCGTAGAACACAGACTGGCATTACCTTGCTCTGCGTCTACGCGAGTCATCTGGCATCATGGTGATTTGATCTTGAAGCCTGCTGGTCTAATCATGATGGGAAGGACAGATGTTGGCAGAGGCAAAGCGTTTGGTCAAAAAGCATACAGAATTTAGGCAGACTGCAGGATTTTTTCTGTGGTATGGACAGATATTGACTGGGGCCGGTTCCAACAGCCTCCTTTCTTAATAGATGCTCTAACATTGAACACAAGCGGTGACAAACTGGTGCAATTACTCACCATGTTACTAATCACACCATTTCCCTCCCCCCGTTATTGATTTTGGAAACATTGTTTGAAAAGAAAAAGGAAAAAAACCCTTCATTGCCTGTAATACCTAAATGGAAATTTAATTCCTCTTCCATCTACCATCCTCTCTCTGCATTTATTTTCAAGACACATTTTGATTGTTTTGTTTACTGCTTACTGTGTTTATGATTATTTTAATAGAAAGTGTTATGTGATACATTTTGTATGAAGGTCACTGCTTAGATATTCTCCGTAGATGCTTTATTCGAGCAGCACGGATTCGTAATGAATTCATGCCAGCCTCTTGCAGGGGGTTCTCTCCATTTCCTGATGGGGGTCCCGTCGTAATCCAACATTAGCACCGTGCTGAATAAATAACAGTATCTGCTGCGGTATTTAGCAGTCACTGCAAACAGTGTAAAGGCCACTGTGAAGTTGCTGAGGCCTATCATTTCACCCAGGGGTTAATATACTGTCAATAAACAGGGACACAAACGATGCTGGAGCAGTTGGCTCACCAGAAACCAGAGATGCAGTAAATGGAACATTTCATCTTTTCTCCAGCTACATAAATACTCATGTGTGCCCCAGGCGTTCCCCTCCTCTTGGTGCCAGGCTCTGAATGAGCTCCGAGACTCTGGTCCTCACTAACAGAGGACTGGATTTGGCTTTCTTAAGCGCTCCTTTCCCCCCCAAAGGATGGCTCTCAGCCTGCCAAAATCATCAGTATTTGCTTGTCTTCTGCACAGAGCTGTGAACACCATTGCATAGCTCCCAACGAATCCTTGATGTTCTCCAGGTTCCCATCTGTTGTATACTAATGAGAGAAGATCTGTTTTGTCTTCCTGACCTACTTGCATCAGGTTCCCCTCCTGCCTCTGACCTCTGCCCCGTGCAGCAATGAATACTTCAACTTCGCTCACAGTGAATGGTGTTGCATGAGTTGTAAGGGACAGCACTTGGTAGAAATATTCCTTCCAAGTACTGAAAATATGAGGCTACATCTACTTACATTCATCTGGAAAAGGAGCCAAGGCCATCGGAGAGCAGGTCTTTCCCAGCTGTGAAGATAATGGCTAGTAAACAAGGATCTAACCTACCTCCATAGGAGTTTTAGGGGATTTTGTGAGGACCTAGGCCAACCAGGGAGAGGGACAAAGCCTGTAACAGCATAATCTCTCTAGACCTTGGCAGATTATCATCAGTTTGGTTGATGGATCTATTTCAATGTGAATTAAGTTCTGAGCCAGATAACGCTCCCCACAAACACTCCATCAGGCTCCAATGCCAGAGGTTTTGTTCTCTTTGCATAGTTTCTCTCTATTCATGGATTTCTCCTTCATGAAGTGTCCCCTCTGCCCTTGAGTCCACCCCTTTCTTGCTTGTTACTCCAGATATGTGATGGGAAGGGCCCTGATGGTCTCACAGGTGTGGATGCCTTTGAGTCCCATTTGAAATGGCTAGATCCAAACTGCCTTCGGACAATTTGGGGTGCTTTTCTTTCTTTCTTTCTTTTTTTTTTTTTTTTTTTGCTGTGAACTGGACATTGAAGGACTCTGGGCTTGGTTCCCATCTCCTGGTTATGATTAGATGCTCAATAGTTTAGCACTGGCAAAGGAAGAGATCCCTTCAGCTCTCCCTTCAGCTATTATTCTTTGGTTTAGAATGGTCTGGGATACATTAGCATGAGGGAAAAAAAATCACAGATAATAAAAAAACCCGCAACTCCTAATGATTTTTATGCAGTCTGGCTTCTATTTTGACAAAACACAAGCAGAACTATCTTTCCAAAAGTTCCTGGAGAATAGACAGGCATAAATGCTTGACTTCACTATATAGACTGCGTGCTTTCATCTCGATACATCGGGAGGCACCACATTTATCTCTGCACTCATCATCTTTTATTCCTACCACCTGCTAATACCTGGAGCTGTACCTGGATGGAATTTTTGCCTGTTTAGTAATCTTTTTCTTTTCTGCTATTCTGTCCCATAGCTCTGTGCTGTGTTTTGTGGTTCATTTTCTCCAAGAGGGGCTTTCTCATTTAAATACTCAGTGATACAGCCTCTGAAATGTAAGCGGGCTTTACAGAAAAAAAAAAAAGAGAAAAGTGTCCGCAAAAACAAATCCATGATTTAACTTATCCATACAAGAGTTTGTTCATCCCTGCAAGACAATCCAGGTACATAGCCAGGAAGGTTGGCAGATACCAGTAGTACTTCCCTGACTCAAGGCAAAGATGTACATAGGTACAATTAGGAAGGAAAAGCCATCCCAAGGACTCTCCAGAAACTCTGGCTACCAAAACCAGCACTTTCTAATTTTCTTAGTGAACAGTAGAAGCACTTAGAGTAAAAATGTATCTGCCCTATGGCCCTGTTCTACGATGTTTGGGGCAAGGTGGGGAGGACTCCAGCATTCATAGCCAAAGAGGTCGCACATCTTCCGGGATCCGAAGATGCCTCACTTGCTGGCTTTGCCAGTCTTAGCATGTCATCTTGAGTGAGGGCTCTAATTACAGTGCCTCCATTTTCCTCCTCTAAAATGAAATAATAAATTGTCCAGGCTTTCTCATGAGTTCATGAACTCTTTGGACTAGGAACTGTCAACATCTGGCATTTAACCTACTGGAAGGCGAATCTTTTCAGACTTTGTCCAGAGCTGGTAGTGAGAACAGACTGACTCCAGCTCTGAATCCTTCCCAAGAAGACTCCTTCTCTCTCCACTGAACAGAGAGGGAACAAAGGGGTCCAACTCTAGCACCACAGGCTGGAAACCAAAACAGGCTTTATGAAGGAGCTCCTAGGTAATTAGCAAGGGGAGATCCGGATACCACTCCAGTCCTGGAAGTGGACAGGACTGTTTCTCACACCCTTTCTACTGGCAGAGCTGGCATCTGCAGCCTGAGGTCTGGATGTCACTGGCTTGAAACATGAAGACTGACACTTGATGTGCTATTGCTCCTCCTTGCAACAGCTCGCCTTCCAAGAAAGCATGCTTTTTAGCACAGAAAGATGATGCTTTTGGGAACAGGGAATGGAGGCTACACCCGTAACATCTTCCCTTCCTGCAGGGAAGATGATGTGTCCCAAAGTGCTCAGAACAGGACTGCACAGTTTTGCCACTGCAACCTTTAGTGTGATACAATGGGCATATCAGGCAGGGCTGGGGTGTTTCTCTTGTCTCAGATGTTTTGATGTGTTCTATCAGCTTTTGACAGCCATTGCTTCAAGAACAATAAGAAGTAGGGAGCAAATTCAAGCAAATCTGCTCTCAAAGCATCCAGGTCTGGAAAACCACTTCATGGTGTGAAGCTTAAGGAACTCAACTTAGCTCCATCAAGAGAGGTGTAAAGTAGGGTCCATTAAATTATGTAGGCACAGGGTGCTTGTTCAGGGTTTTTCTCTGCCATGCCTATAAATCTAAAAATACATTGATAACATCCTGCTCTCTTATGTCCTTGTCTGTAACATATATTCTGTCTTTAGGTTCAAAATATTGGCCATAATTCATATTTTGGCTTGATGTAGATATCTGGATGACCTTTAACAGCCTGTGATATATAGAAAAGCTGATTATATGTTCTTTCGTTTCATAGGAAGGATCAATATGAACAAGATTAGGAAAAAAATACAGTTTGATTCATGTTCAACAAATTCTGACAATGGTTTCTTTGAGAAACCTTACACCTCCCATGCTTGGAACGAGGATTTGAAAATCAGCAGGGAGTCACCCTGCTGACACAGATGTGCCTTTTGACATAGCTGTAAAACATCTGCCCAGATTTGTCCAACCTATGAAGTTCTAAGGATCTTCCTTCACTGGGGCTCAGTGCTTGGTTGGAGAGGAGGAGCTGAGGCCCCCAAGAGCAGATCTGAAAGCACCAGAGAGATGAGAACCTGCTGCTCTTGTAGCCCTGGGTGGAGGCTGTCCTCTACCACCTTGGTTTCTTTTTTAAACCTCTCCACAGCATTGCATTTCCTTGCAACCTTCTTGGTAGCAGGGCTTCCCTTGGTAAGCCTCAGCCTGCTGGTGCAGCTCTCTCTGATTTCCATCAGTAGTGTTTTCAGTGCTAATTCACGTTTGGATAGTAGAAGACTCCTTGCCAAGCTCTAGAGCAAGTGTAACCACGGTGGGAGTGCTGGGGAACAAATTAGGAAAGGCTGTAGGTGTGCATTTGCCCTCCACCTCTAGACATCATGGGTGTCCAAGCTGGTTTCACTGGTAACTCCAACCCTGGGGCATGAATGTGCAAGGATTTGTCTCTGACCTTCTGTCAAGCAATTTTCTGAATGTCTATGTCTTCATCCGAGCTAGTGTAATGCTGTGTCTATGCACACAGATTACACTCAGTCTTCCTACATCAGGTAGGATTAGGAGAGCGTCTGCTTTCCCTTCAGGAATCCTCTGCCAGCTGGCAGCGGAAATGTTTGCTGTCTTCTGCAGACGAACGGCAGAGTCTGAGGGACCGCACAATGCGTTATGAACACATTGCATTTCATCTCCAGCGTGAAATCCACTCTCCCAGGTGCCCTCCTGCTGCAGTTTTAAATGTGACTTTCTTCACAGTCTGTGGAGACTGAGTGAGTTAAAGAAGCACTGGGTCACTGGAGCCTTGGAAGAAAGACCAAACCAACCTGTAATGCTGCAAGGGCCTCATGACACTAATGAAAGAATCAATTGCAGACCTCTCTGTGAGGATAAAGATGTTGGATGTAATCCCCGGTAGTACCTCCTGTCATTCCTGCAGTCACCCAGACAGATGAACATGGCAGCGAAGCTCACAACCTCTACATCTGCCCTTCTCTGTCGACATGCCTCCTCAATAAGGATGATTATTCCTGCTGCTGAGGTGAGCAGCTGTGCTCCTAATGCCAGCTATGCTATCTCGTGTTTCCACAAATAAAGCCACTGATTATCTCATTTGTTTGGTTTCCCTCTCACGTAAACGTATTCGTTCCCTATCCCCCAAAGACTTGAGAGTTTGTAGATGCACCTGCAAACACAAACAGAACCTGCTCTGACTTCTGGGTGGTTGCACAAGAGGACTTCAGGAGAGATGGAGCTCAGTCCTTCTCTGTTATTGGCACGTGGCAAGAGGAGGTACTCGCACCAAGCAGAAACCCCTCCCTGTTCATGCCTCCTCCCATCAGCTGCCTGATGAACTCTGGGAGTTCAAAGCAGAATATTGGTCACATGAAACTGTAGCCATATTTTACATACAGAAATGATTTATCAGATAATGCTTTCATTAGCTATCAGTGAATTTTACCACCACGGATCTGGTCCTTTCCCCTACCCATGGTGTCTGGGGCTGTGTGGAGCACACAGTGTTTTGATACCTGATTTGAATAGATCTGATATGCCTTGGAAGACCATTTTCAAGCAGATATTCACAGATGAGATCTGTGTTCCCTTATGCATGAATCTCTTATGCTTATGATTATGAAAGCTCTTTTCATTCTATGCAGTTACAAAAAAAAAAAAGCAGAGAATTGAGGCATTTGTAGATTTTTTTTTTCCTAAAAGAGATTTTAATCCAGAAGAAAGAGATATACATCCTCCTTTGAAAATAAAGGGAAATGCATTAAAGAGTTGAACAAACTGTTTCGATTTAGTACTCATTAGTCAAAGGCAATGAAGAAAGACTTGATGCTGTTTAAACTTGGAGTCAGAGCTAACTCTTTTCTAAGACTAGCATCACTCTGAACTTCTGTTTATCCTGTCCCAGTTATTATAGCAGGATGGAGAGCTACTCAGATGTATAGGTGCATTTTCAGGCTGTCCCTCGTAATGTAGGCAAGACTTATTATCACTGAGATATCCCTCATAGGAGCCTTCACAGGATGGAGAAGTCTCTCTCTCTATCCAGCCAAGTGATTGACAATTTTCCTCATTAGTCCTCCCATCTCTCAGAAGTCTTCATGCCATTGCACATCCCTCTCTGTCCACTTCATTTTTTTTTTCCCCAGAAGTGTAAGAAAGCCACAGATCAGTTTCAGGCTGTAGGAGCCAGCTGCTATTTCTGTATTATCCTCCTGAATGAGTGCAAGCTGTGAGCTGGAAGTGACAATGTGCAAAGTAATTTATGGCGAGAATAAGAGGATCATCCTTCATTTGGGTTGTAGAACACTGGAACAGGCTGCCCAGAGAGGTGGTGGATGCCCTGTCCCTGGAAACGTTCAAGGCCAGGTTGGACAGGACTCTGAGCAACCTGATCTAGTGGGGGATGTCCCTGCTCCTTGCAGGGGGGTTGGACTAGATGACCTTTGAAGGTCCCTTCCAACCCTAACCATTCTATGATTCTAGGATTCTATGATTTAAACCACTCAGATCAAAAGATGGCGATCTGGCCCTAAAACACAAAGTGTGTTCTTTCTTGAGCAGTGCTCCTACTTCCCACTTAATTGTTAAACGCATTGGCAGGAGACAGCAGGTCAGTGGGCACCATTACATTAAGTTGAAGAGGACTCTGAGGAGCATTAAGGAGGGCCTGGAGATAAGTGGGCACTGGTGGCACTAAAACCTGCCAGGAAGGATGGGCACGTCAGCCTCCCGACTTCTCAACCCATGCCCCAGCTACTGCAGTTATTTCTGGGAAGGAAAGCAACCACAAACACTGGCACCACCACAGAGTGCTTGTGCTGTCCCATGATGTCCCAGTGTGTCCTATACCTGAAAAGCTCCAGAGCTTCAGACAGAAGCCTGGTTTCCAGGGGTTTTTTTTGTGGACCAGCTCCAGGTCTGTTTGCTCAGCACACGGGGCTTTAGCTTGACTTGTCCTCCACAGGGAAACATCGTTCAGTTCTCACCATGACTTTTCTCTAGTCTAACTCTCACTGAGTTTGACAGTTTGACATTATCTTCATAGCACTTGTGGTTGATTGCATCTTCTGTGGATTTAAATAAACTTGCTAAATCCTAATTGATCGTGGTTTAAGGCCAGTATGTAGTGTTTTGCCTGCAGGGTACGTAGCACATAATATACTGAAGTCGGTATTTAGAGTCAATGTTCGGCCATTACCACGAAAGGTTGTTGTTGCTATATAATAATACATTTTGTATTGTTAGGAGTGTACGTATGTGGGTATATTCATACTTCATATCAAGTCATGACATTTGCCATCATTTCAATTAAGTCCATTAAAAGAAAATCCAAGTAGCATTTCTTTACAAAAGACCATCAATGAAAAGGAAAGATACAGGAAATCAAAATCTATCATCCTGTCCACAAGAATGACAAAACAAACAAGAGGATGAGAGAGAAACGAGTCTCTCTTATTCACAGGATTCTGCCCTGGAGAAATGAACAGATTAAGTTTATCAATGACTCCAGCTTCTGCCATGTGGCTCTAAAGGAGATTGTGCAGATAACTGGAAATGCAGCATGGTTCTTCAGGAAGACTCATGCCAAGCACTTCAATTCTCTTTTGGAAGTTATTTGTAGAATTTTAAAAGTGCATCAAATATTAGGATTATCCCATGAGTCTGAAGAAGCTTAATACCCCCTTGCATCCCCACCTTAGGTTCCCCATGCAAGCATGTCCTTCATCCCATTGCCAACATCTTCATCTTTCTCTCCACTGAATGACCCTTGAGGTGGGCTCCCACCCACCTCTCACTGATTTCAAGAAGGCTGGTCAGTGCTTTTCGTTAGTCTGAACGTTGACAATGCTCGTTTGTATTACTTGCTGCAGATTCTGGCCTGGAGCCCAGAATTGCTCATTTCCCCTGGCTTCTTTCTGCAGTGCTCTTCACAGTGGACAAGGGCTGGTGGAGTTATCTCTACAATCCCCAACCCATCTCTGAGGGATCAGAGGTAGGGAATGAGGCACAGCTGAAACTTGGCTCAGCCTTGAGTTGATTTACGGTACTGTCTGCAGACAGAAAAGGGACTCGGATGGATGGTTTCGGTTGCCCACAGAGATGCCCAGGGTCATTTGAGGAGTACTCACTTCAAGTATCTATCCTGTGTGGCTGAAAACCACTTAAGGAGGGTATGTGCCCTTCATAATTCCTCTGCCCTATTTCCCAACCCTGTGTGTATATCTCAGATACATTCAAATACCTCTGATAGCACTGGGAGATGTGGTTGAAGGTAGGATATTGAAGGCAGGAGAAGTTCTTACACATGTGACAGTTAATGTGCTCCTTCTGTGTTATCTCCCTGTTCCCACTGCTTTTACACAAAGAACTGAAAGCCCAGTGACATTTACAGTAGGTTTCAATGTGAGCTTTGTGCCCAGGAGGCCTCTCCGCAGCTCCTGGTGGGTTCGCAGGCATTGCTGGAGAACTTTTCCTACCTGCACACTTCCAGCGATAGCCGCTTGTCCTTCCCTTGCCCACCTTTTTAAAAGAATTCTAGCTACATGCACTCCTGAGTCATTGAAATACAGAAAAAGACATTTACCAAGATGGAATCGGGAACAGAAATGCAGTCAGTGCTGAAGTGTTTGTGCGGTGGCGCAGAGCCAGAGGCAATTAGCAAGCGACATGAATCTTTCTTGCTCGCCACTCAACCATGTGCAAATGGCACTTCTTGTCCTGTGGGTTAAGAAATGGCAGTTTAGTCTGTCAAGTCGTGCTAAAGTTTGCTGATTGAAGGGGTTTGGGGCTGCACTATTACAAAAACTATGTTTTAAAAAAATGTTCTTAATCCCTATTTTATGAGGCACGCACTGGAAAAGGCAAAGCCATTTCTTTTTGGAGAAGTAGCAGAATCAGCAGCTAGCAACAGGAACACATTCATACCCTCCAATTTGAACAAAGTCAAATTGGAAACTACAAATAAAGGTGTTTATGAACTTCTAAGGGCTCCGACGAATAATCTTGGGCTTTCACCAGGACCAGAAAAACAGCTCAATGAGGTGTTGGTTTCCTCTCCTGCCCCTAGTCCCATTTCTTTCTCTCTTCGTCTTCCATTTTTCCCTTTTTTAACCCAGTGATGTGGTTTTATATTGTGATTCATCCAAGACTGTTTGCTGTTGGAGACGCCATGTCCCGCAGTGGGCGGCAGAGGGGAGGCCAAGGAATCAGATCCAAATGCGCGACTGAAACTGCACACAGCGAACTCACTTTTAATTGTGGTGGAGAGAAGCTGTTATACTGGGGCCTCTGCTTGTTTAATAGACTCCAGCCAATATCACACTCCTAATGTATTCATAAAACACTTACACTCTATATGACCCATTGATCTCAGCCGTGTGGGATGAGGGGCTGAGCTGGACCCATTAAATCAACCACGGGCAACCCTCCAGGTACTCGGAGATTTGCTTTGTCTCTGAGAAGAAGCTGTACTTGTGTTTTTTGCGCTTCTGTTGAGGGACTCTGCATTATTTTGGGATCCTCATCCCCTTGTCCTGCCCTCTGAAGGCCTCCTCTGACCTGTTTCTTTCTGCTTTTGAGGATTTTTCCACCCAAGCCCAGCACCCATCCTCTGTCCCACTACATACAGGCACACTCACACCCCTGTAACCTTTCACGTTTCGCAGAAGAAAAGCTTATGGGATTTTTCTTTCTCTAGGAACATATTAACCTCTCAGACAGTTTTAACTTAAGCTGCTAGACGAAAGTGGTCTCCAGAATACTAAAATTCCTGAAAAAGTCAAAGGTGGATGAAAGAAAGAGGCACATAAGAAATACCCTCACTGAAACCAGAGCTGTAGCTTGAGCTTGCTGCTCATTCAACCTTCCTCTCCTCTACCCAAAGCAATACAGGTCATTCAGACCTGGCTGAGATTTACAAAACAAGTCACTTTAGAAGTAAACACTTCAAAAGTAACATGTCTAAAAGTATTAAAAAAAAAAAAGTCATGACGATGCACAAGAGGCAAATACATCCCCAAATGCCTAGGAAAAGCTGTACGGGAATCACCAAGCAAATGGGAAAGCAGAACAGAAAAACGACCCAGGAAATAAAATCTCTTAACGCTTGGGACTTTTCAAGCTACCTACTAATTTTCTCCATGCTTTACAGCATGGTAATGAGCACTACTGAGAAACAAATCACCAGCTTGTGATACAGATAGACTGAGGAAGAGGAGTAATTTTATCTGCTTCTATCCTCTAATGGTTAATTTTTACGTGCTACCTTGCTTTAATTGTTTTCTTTAGTCTGCTGGCATACCCTGTCTCACCCCGAGGCAGCAAGTCCTCCCTGCAGACATTAAACACTTTTCCTTCCTTCCAGTAACAAAAGCTGTTAATAGCAGTTGAAGCACAGTAAGGTGAGAAACAAAGATGTGGTTTTGCTCCAGCCCCAAAGCTTTCATGGTTTCTATAAAGGTTTAACACAGGATGGGGATTACAGCAGCACCCCAGAGGGTTGGCAGCAAAGACCAGCGTGTGATGGGTGAGGCTGAAAGGCACTCGAAGCCACTGCGGTTGCGTCTCCTCAGCTCTGGCTCCAGCAGTGGGATTGGATTTATTTCTGCTTCTCCGTTTTGGTGACTGTGGTGGGCTGGGGGGCAGCTGAGCTGCAAGCAGCGAGACACCTGAAATACTGAAACGTTTCCATTTGGGTATTTTGACGCTTACAGGAGCTTCTATTCAGGGTTTTCATGAGAAAATACACAGTTTTCATGTAAAGTGAAAGTCAAAACTCAACTAGGAGAAAATCAAACCCAAATGTTTTTACCTCATGGAAAAGAAACATTTTGATGCTGTCAAAACAAAACGAGAAAGTTGAAACAATCTGTTTTGATACTTCCCAGTCAAAATCAACACATTTCCTTCAAAATGTTTTGATTTCAGTCCGACTGCATTTTCCTATGGGGGAAAAAACCACAACAGTCGTCTGAGATGTTTTCCACGAGCTCTAGTGTTGAATTTATCACAAGAACCTTGTAGCAGGTCTAGAGGGCTGGTTAGGGAGCAATGTACCGTCAGATTAGATATTGAAAATGCATCCATTATCTCTGTATTATGATGCAATAGGAGAAGTTGTCATCCAGTGCTTTCAGTGTATTACAATAGAGAGGAGAGTGACCCTTGGAAAAACAGGATGAAGGTGGCATGTCAGCCTTTGTGACCTTCAAATGGAGGTGTTGTCCTGCAGAAGCACAGACTGGATTCCATGCAGGGATAATGGGAGGATGTGATGGATGGGTAATGGACAACAGAGCAGGAACTTGCATAGGTAAATGCCTTTGAAGGTAGAAAAAGAGAGAAGAAGGAATCAGTGGAAGTTGTACCAAATTTTTCTTGGTCTTATGAAAAGACAATGAAGGACTGAAGTAGGAGATGAAATTGCAACCGCAGGATCTGAATTAATTTCCTAAGGATGCATATGCAGCCCCTCACACTGGTGCTTGGGTTTATAATCTCATCTCTAATTGCAGACCACCACCTGAGGGAGGGAAGAGCTCCCTGGGACCGGGACCTGGAGATTGGCCTCGTGGTGACCAGACAGTGCTGAGCCACAGGCACTGCAGCCCTGTCACTGGGAGAGGCTCCACCAAAAAAATTGCCAGCACCAAGTACTGCAGAGGCTTCCTGTTCACAACTAAAGCCCAACCAAAAGCTGAGCAGCAGTCTTTGTTCCTCTGTCAATCCGCAAGCATTTCGAGTTAGCAAAACACCCAGGACAGGCCAGTGGGCAATAAATCAATCCAAGGGCTTCGGATGGGGTCCCAAACCACAGGAGCACAGACTCCGTGCCCTGCCGCAACCTCACGTTGTTTTAGAAGCATCTCATCCCTTCGTCCCCGGCTGCTTCACTCTAATCATATGAGAACAAAAGGCAAAGTTTTCTCTGCTTTTCTTTTAACTGCTTTTTTTGACACACCAGATGCCTCCAATCCTCACTTCTTGGCACATGGATGGCTAATGTACACGGAAACAGGCATGTACTTCATGACATTTCTGCACTGTTACTCTCTCTTGATCTACTGCTTGCATAAAACAGATAATTCCTTTTTTGTGTGCGCTCTGCTCACCCAGAGTCACCCACATTCCCCTCAGGAAAGAGGATTTCACCATCATATTCAACACGCAGTAATGATCAAGCTGCTCTGGGGTCACAGAATTAAACCATCCTCTCATGGTGGCAGAAGAGGAACATTATTACCTCCACAGCTAGGTCAGATCTCTTTCCTGTGTTAATTAATCAGCAAAATTAAATAGTTTGTTCAGTTAATATTAGTCCCCAGGAAACCAAGTAACTTATTAAAATGAAGCAGGGAGCCAGGTAAAGTATGCTATGCACCACGGCGATCTGTCAGTACCTCACTATGGTGATCTGTCAGTACCTCTCAAGCTCATCCTCGGGCACGTCCTGACTGTTTCAGCCAGACATTTCCCTTCAGCGAGGTGGATATTGCTGCTCCACAATGTGCCATGATGGGGAAGAAGGATTAGCTGGAGCCTTCAAGGTCTCATCCACGGATGAGGTAAGTCTGTAGTACCCTTATGGGGATTAACAGACTTTGAATTGGGGTGTAGGAGTCGTTGGTTGCTTGAAATTATGGGTTTAGGATTAACAAGCACACAGGTTCACCCCGACACAGAGCAGGCACCAGGTCTAGGAGGTAGAAACAGCTTTCTTAGTCATACCCATGGGGCTGGGATGCCTTGGGCTGGACGTGGGCTATGTGGGGAAAGCCTCTGCCAGGACTCAGACAACCCTTATTGGCAGCGGACTCTACAGTGGTATTTATCTTTTCCTAAAGTAGGAAAAAAATTAAAACTCTCATTTGGTTGGATAACTCTCTTTCTGAGCTCCATTAACTTTATTGACTCGACTCCAGCGAGTATCAAGGGAGAGAAGCTCTCCTGGAGGCATCTACACCACAGACGTCTAAGTCGGGTGTGATGAAGCTGACACTAGGAGATTGGTTTCTGACATGAACAGACTTTGGGCCCCAGTTTGCCCTGTCGTGCTCCTTGGGTTTAGCTGCTGTGATTCAGCATCTCATTGAAACACGGTGGCTGCCCCAGTCTGATTAACACCTTCATTGCCAGACCAGCAGCACATCAGAAATTGTGGCAAACCCTAACGCACACCCAAACCCCGCGTGCTAGGGAGAAGTTTGACTCTGAGAAGCCGTTGGTGCTGGAGATTTCTTTTTATCGACTTGCAGGGAAACCCTGGGCAAACATGCTTAGTAGCAAATGTAAAGAAAGAGGGGGAAAGAGGTCTTTCTTAAATGATGTGTCCCAGGAATACCACCTCAAGGCTTAAACCTCAGGGCCCCAAAAGTAAGGTCTGCAGCTCTGAGCTGGACGTGCACGGAAAAGCAAGGCGCAGGTGGAACAGCAGCAGCTATGTTTTTTCAGTCCTCCTTGCCTGCGAGGCTGCCTGCTCTGCACTCCATCCTCTCCTGCATTGCTTCCACATGCTTCCTAACCTGGAGGTGGCAAATATCCGGGTGCAATGAGCTTGCCCTCCTCCACAACATACCTGCCAAGTCCCCCGGCATTGCTGGGGTGGGAGGGCAGGAGGCTGATACGTGAGCAGAGGCAGCACATGAAAATACCTGACCCAGAACAACGTAGAGGACCTGCCCTCGGTGAACACCGAGGCTCTGACTATCACAGCAGGATTTGTAGTCAGATGCTGGAAAAAGAAGATAAAAAATCTTCAGCCTGACAATATTTTGCAAAGGACCTCTCAGACAGAGCTTATCGGTGCTGTAGACGTTGACCTCCTGTCCTGACCATGGGGCAAGGGGAGGCAAAGATAAGGGCAGGGAACGGGAGGGGACAAGACTACAGAGCGCTGTCGAGAGTTTGATTCAGGAGACAAAATTAGCTATAACAGACAATTAAAGACACACTCTGTTAAGAGAGACAGCACTGCACGGAGGGGTCACCATGGGGCTGCGGGACAGTGGCTCTTGGAGGCTCTTGCAAAGCCCACGTGCCAACCTGCTCTACCTGCCCACCGGAGCTGCTCCAGAAGCCAGCAGAGCTGCGGAGCTGAGCCTGGCAGTGGAGGCTGGGGTGAAATGACTCCTCAAGGTACAGGACAAGGCTGGCTCTGAGCGAGCCTTTGCTGAGCCTTTACTGAGTCTCGTCCCTCTATGCAGGCTTGAACGTGACCATTATTTCCAAAAAAACAGCTCTGATTTCTCTGGGGTGTTATAATTCAACTCTGAATGGCAGAGCAATGTCATAGATACGTCTTGATACAGACGGCTGGAAAAGCCTGCTACTTCTCTCTAGAAAACTCCAGGAGTTAAAAAAAAAGGAGCTGTCCCTCGTTTTCCCAGGATCATGCTACAACTTCCATTACTTTCATTTTCAAAGACTGTTTTTCCCCCAAACTCACTTTTTTTTTTGCATTCCATCCTCCTCCCACGCCTCCAGGTTTAATTTATTTAATTTCAAAACAGAAAACATCAGCGAGAATGCCCGCTTGGCCATCTAGCTGAATTTCATTTAACCTCTTCTACACAAATAACAAGATCGTTTATAGCACAAGGTGCCGTGGATTATTTGGTGACTTGCTTTGCAATGAACTGTCTTGATGTGTCAGATATGGTGCCTTTTATTGGAAAACTTCAGCTGTTCTTTGGTGATTTAAATCTCCTTTCTCTGATGCCCTGCAAGGTTACTGTATAATCTGCTGCATACTTCACAGTTAGATAACAATTATTGGCAGATATAAATAGACGTTTTCATGAGCAATATTGTTTAGTATGCTAAATGTTGCTTTAATTTGCTGGTTCAATTTAAAGTGAATTCCTGTCATGCACAGAACAAAATAGATCAATTATATTACGACTAATTATTGTTATTATTTTAAACTGTGCTTCTCAAGCAGATTTAACAAATTTGTCAATCCAGCTTGTTCACCTTCTTGAAACTGAACCCGGCAGTCTTGCATGCAAATTACCCTAGATTTTCAATGAGCAACAACAATAATTGCAACTGTTTTGTAATTATCTCAGCCTAGACGCTCTCAATTTATCACATCTAGGCCTAAAGGCTCCAATGTCTTCATCTTCCAAAAGTATCAGTATGTAGTTCTATACATTGAGAGTAAAAAATTGCATTTGGCAGCAATCCTTACTGTCAGAGTCAGAAGAAACAGGAACAAATACAAATATTTTGGAAGAAAATATATCTACAAGTTGGTCAGAAATCTCTTCCTGGAAAACTGAACTTTTTCAGCAATATTTTCAGGTAATATTTTAAAAATACCAGAAAATATATTCATTTTTGTGCCCAGCTCTGATAAATAGCCTTTTTTATAAGTGTTTCCAGCACCAAAATAACAGTTCAAAACCTATAAACTACATGGCATCTCTCCTGCCTACCTATAACTGCATCTTTTCTCCCTCCATCAGGATATCTTTATCAGAAGGTCATAAATCACAGCCATTCACATTATGGAGCGGTGATTCTGATAGGGCTGTGCTAAGGCAGGTTTCATCTTAAGGTATTTATTTTTGTTATTCACTGCTGCATTATTTACTCTGCAATAATCCATCTGAGGTCAAATATATGTACACATAAACCAACCTTGGTGCTGCAAAAAAAAAAAAAAAAAAAAAAAAGCTGTGGAAACGAGTGGACAGAAATCCAGTGGTTGTGAAGGATTTTGAGATCTCTGAGTGTTTTGGTTTCCTCCTGAGCTGGAGCAAAGCTATGCTTACAAGCCACGAGGAGGTAAAAAGTTAAAAAAGAAGTGAAAAGCAGAGGCTGTTCCCAAGCACGGAAGATGAAGAAGAGCATAAGCCCTGCCAGGGTGAACGTGAAGGCCCATGACAGATGGGACAGGCATGGTGAACGCATGAAAACTGAAACCACAGACCTTTCCAAACACAGCAGAAACAGGAAGCCTGCAGAGAGGAGCAGCGGTAATCAAGGAAAAGGGAAAAGAGAAACAGATTATTTTGTTCTTTGTTCGCAAGCAACGCGCCTCCAGAAGCCCTGGCCCCGAGCTGCTGCCAAATGCTCAGTTCAGCCTGGGCACCGGGGAGATGGGCAAGGCTAATCTTTAAAACAAGCTCGGAGGCAACCCAGCGAGGCTGGCCTTTGGTTTCATCGATGGAAAATTGGATTAAGGAAAGGGTTAGCACCCCTGGATAAATGAGATATTCTGGGGAAGGCACTCATGTCTCACAGAGCTGTGAACATACGGAGAGGAGAGCAGTCTGCTAATGTCCTCTTCTGCTGTTTCCCAAGGCTTTTGGCCAGATCCTGCACCAAAAAACCTGAAGTATCACAGAGAGAGGCCAGGCTGTTAGGGAAGAAATGGCAGGAACAAACTAGCAGTTTTCTAAACAGGGCAGACTGGCCAGGTCTCTGCTGAGACCTGAGTGGCTCTGCAGAAGCCAAAATGATGGGGACCAGGGGAGCATTCTGGGGACCAGTGTTACATTGCGGGGACCAGTGTTTTCTAGGCATCCAGGTCCCCCAGGACACAGAACCAGGATAAGGCAAGAGCCTCCCTGGAAGCACTGAGGAATGTGCATAGGGTTTGTCCAGCACAAGCAGACACCTCTAAAAAGACCCTTTCTCCAAGGATGCAGCAGAAAAAGCATCTTAAGTCCTTTTCCCAACCTTTTTGTTTGGTCTGTCTCGCCTGGCTGCTCTGAGCTCCCTGTTCAGGGCCACCTTACTCAGATGTATTAGGTTTGTGCGCTAACAAAACACAGCTTTAACCCTTGGAGGTGCCTTGGAAGGAAGGGGAAGCTGCTCTGCCATGCGGCTCAGCTGGTTCCACATCCTATTTTGTGACACTGAATTATGTGGCTTCATCACGGCCAACAGCAAAGAACTGTGGCTGAGCCAGAGAAGGAGCTCCCAGTGCTGAGTTACAGTGGCACAATGGCAGCTGACCTTCAGTGTTGTTAAAAGTAAAGTAGAGTCCACAGGGAAAAACAACCTGGTTCTACACTCACGATGAAAGGAACTAAATTAGCTATTACCCCTGAAACGAGATCTCGGAGCGGGCGGTTGTCTGCGGCTGCCAGCCTATCACGCCGCAGTGGCCAGCAAAGGGGCTACAGTGGCGGGGGGTATTGGGGGAGGAAGAAAGGAGGAAGAAGACAGTGCGATGCTCCTGCATCAGGCCGTGCTGCTCTTTCATTTCAGGTATTGTGCCACTTCAGAGGATATCACAGAGCGATGAAAAATGATCACTCACCTCATGAAATTATAGGGTGGTAAGGTGCTCCTGCCCTCCACCTCCCTCCTCTTCCCATTTTTTTTTTTTAATCCCAAATTTCCCCAACCCCTTTATAAGCCTGCAGCCCAAAGGAGCAAACCCCTCTGATTTGTCCCCCACACCAACAGCAGCCATCGCCTCTCATTTAAGGGCATATTCTTGGGTGGGTACAAGCAGATTTTATGCACGTGTTCAGACAACACATAAACAGGTTGTGCCCACGGTGTGAAGCGGAGGGCGATGCTTCGCGGCAGATGTGAACAGCACGGCACACGCGGTGCTGCAGCGTGCTGCTGGTGGGAGCCAGCGCTCGGCACACTGCCAGCCGGAGCAATGGGATGCAGAGGACCGAGCACAGGATGAGTGTGCGTTGTGTTTCGCTACAGCAGATTGCCAATTTTATACATCTCCATATCTCAAAACCCATGTAATGAAGATAAGACATTTAAAGCAACAAAAATACAGGAAATGTAATAAATGCAAAAGAGAATTATGTGGAAAACACACTGAAGGAGTGTTTTCCTTGCTGTTGAGACACTTACAGTCTACTTGCTTCATGAATATTTAGAAGCAAGAAGGTTGGCTCCAAATGTCAGTCTAAATGTACACAGTTTTCCTTTCTATAAATATTACATTTTATTCCAAGACAGCAGAATGCAGAAAAGTAACAGCTAAGACCTCGAAAGCCTGTTTCTCTTGCTCCTTGAAATTGGTTCATTTGGACAGTAAATTCTTCTGGGCTACATGATAAAGATACTTTGCTTTCATCTTCTTCTAGGGTTGCCAAATCTGAATGATAGTTTGACCTGGGAAATGAAAGGGGTACTGTTGTAAATATTTCACACTGTTTTTCTTTCTGGAACCAAGACCAACAGCGGCTAATGCTGTAGTGGAGTGCAATACAGGGACTGGCAGTATCAGAAAGAGAGTATTGTGCATGAAAAGAGCTCATTTTTTGGCATCTGGCAGATGAAGATCCTTGGACACAAATACTCTCTGAGGACAAAATACACTTGGTTTGTAGAGGAATTGTAAATCAGATGCAAATAATAGCATGACATTAGTCCTCTTGTCCTGCTCCTGGAAGGTAAGTTTGGGGTTCTCTCATTCCTAAAGAGAGCCAGGCTGTCTGGGTTTCAGCAACCCAAGGGCAGCTTCACTGGGCTTGACTGGATGGGCAACAGGAAACAAAGCCGTTCCAATGTGTCTCTGTACGGCACTGTGCTTGACAGGCAGACCGGAATCAGACACCTCAACCCAGGCAAGATGGGAGCCTTGTTGGAGGAAATGACAGAGGATTCCCTCTCCCCTCTGTCAAGACCATATGTCTGCTGACTGTTAATGAGATTTACAATCTTCCCTGAGCCCCGTCTGCTTCTAGACCCTGATGATACACAGTAGCCAATAGGAAAAAGCTATTAATTCACTATGAATCATTTATTTGATGAATTATGGGGTTTTTTTTTTCCTGGTTTTTAAATTGCCTGTGATCAGCATAGTGGTTTTCTCAGTCTTACAACTTTAAATACTTTCTGACTAATTTCTGCAAGTAAATCCTGGCCAACAGACTTCATTTCCAGGCAGCTACCATGAATGGGTGAGATTTTCACGTGGAGCTCTGTTAAACCAGAGCTGCCTGGAGATGAACGGCCTCTTGCTCATGTCAGTCCTCCTGCATTGAACTTACACATCCCAAAGAAAGAAATACCAATAAGGAATTACTGATTTGACAGGTCTTTGCACCAGAAATGGTCTCCAACTTGGCTTTCACATAGTTGAGGCAAGGGTATCTGAACTGTGGTATGCAGGAAGCAGTTGCTGCTCTTGAGAGGTATTGAGTGCTTCCACCTCGTGTTGAGTTTCCTGACCAACCTGTTCAGATGCTCAAGCATTTCAGAAAATGGGTCCAAGAACACCCTCGTGCAAACACCGAGGTGCAGGCAAATAGCTAATAATATTTCAAGTCAACTTGTTTCCTGAGGGCTTCATCAAGAAAAATCATTGTCATCCTCCAAACTTGACCAAGGCTGAACACCTCAAAACTATCAAAGCAAGGCTGCGGGCCATTTCAGAAAATGTTGGGCATAGCTTTAGCTCTGCAGTGTTACAATCTTCAAAAAAAAAGTTGGTTTTTTGAGACGGTTCTCAAAAGAATGTGCACAGACAAATTCCTAGCAAACGAAAATTGGGATTTTGTTCTATTTATACTTTTAGCAAATCCACAGACAATATAAATGAATCTAAAATATAAAATGGAATGTATTAAGACTCGGAGACTAGTGAGAGATAGTTACATATCCTTCATACAGCAGTACAGAGTAATCCAGCCAAAATATTTCAGAACTAATTACTGTGCAGCCTTCTAATCCCTAGTAGAGAAAAAAAAAAAAAAGACAACCCATATATTTTTGGAAGTTCATTGGAAGCATCTGTTTAAGATGTTGTTAATCCTTCATTCCAAAATCATTGGCTGGATGATAATGAAACAGTCCTGTTTGCGCTCAGTGTGTTGAGACCTAAAACCCATCTTGGTTAAAGCTGATTATTTCGTACAAAGGAACATAACTCAATCCTTTTTCTTCTTGTTTTGCTTTTCTTTCTTACGGTGAGAACTTCTCATTCCTACTTTGGTTTTCTAGATGGCAGCTGGCAGTAGAAAATGATTGGCTTTAATCTCAAATTTCAAAATCAATACGGCGTGAGTACTATTGATTTTGGCATACTGGGATGACCCCAGGGGTTCACAGCAACCAAAGAGGACTTTTGATGTTTCTGGACCTTCTTCAATTAGAATTGCTAAAAATCTCCCACCCTTCTAAAAATCAGCAGTGCCAGAATAACTTTGCTTTGCAGCCACGGTCTGAGCAGCAGCACAGCGGTGTCCTGGCATGGGACGCCCGCAGATCCCGTAAATAAGGTGTCCCTCCATACCTCAGAGCAAGGGAAGGTGAAAACATGCCATTGTGCCTAAGACAGGTTAAGGAAAACCTTTAGAACCTCATTTGCTTTCATTGAGAAACACTCAGAATTGCTATTAGAAATGTAGCCAGGTTGGCTCTCGTATCCGAGTTCTGGTTTTTGCCATTGCGCTGTTCAAAGTGCATTTGCAAGCAATCTTAAATCTCAGACTTCCTAACTTTTGAGTACTTGACTCTGTGACTTTAATACTCTCTAACCATATGGGTTTCTCTGTAATTTTAAATTACTTTTTGGAAAGGTCTGGATTCAATTCTTCTAATAGCCTCAGTGTTTTCAGGCCAGCTACGATCACTCTTGCAGTTTGGTGTGAGTTTGGGACATTGCCCAGAGCAAACAAAGAGGAGCTGTGGAGTTTTATTTTTTTCTTTTTTCCTCCTATAAATTTTAAACATTTCAGATTTATGTTTGTGGATTCTATAGATTTATACATTTTTTTTTTATCCTATTAAAGACGGCTGAAGAATGAAATAGACTGCTCTGAGCTGCCACACATTGCACTCCAATACGGCATTTGTCTCTTCGTCCAGATTGCCACCAGCTTGGGACAAATTAAAAGTTCTTCCAGTGCTCAGTTTTTCTGAAGACACCTACACTAGGATTGCATGAGTCACCAGGTCAAAGGGCCTGCCTCTTCCTCCAGCAGCCATAAAAGCTATATGACCACCCTGAAGATGACAGATGTTAGACTGATCTGTCCCCCACCAAGCCTCTCTGCGAGTCAGATATTCAAGAATAAGAGGAATAACTTCCTTACCTCCAAGAAATATTTCAAGACACTTAAAAAGGAGGTTTTGCAAGAGCTGGTCTTGCGTCTGTTCCTGCAGAACACTTTTGGGGGATGGAATGGAGACTAACTTTCCAAAACACATGCTTTGTTCTGTAATGGGAGAGACCGTAGATAAATGGGAGGACAGGGTTTGAACAGAAGATGATGCTGACAGGCTGGAGAGGTGGGCCCGTGCCAACCTCATGAAGTTCAACCAGGCCAAGTGCAAGGTCCTGCACCTGGGTCATGGCAATCCCAGGCACAAATAAAGGCTGGGTGGGGAATGGATTGAGAGCAGCCCTGAGGAGAAGGACTTGGGAGTGCTGGTGGACGAGAAGCTTAACATGAGCATGCAATGCGCCCTTGCGGCCCAGAAGGCCAGCCGCATCCTGGGCTGCATCAAGAGGAGCATGGCCAGCAGGTCGAGGGAGGTGATTCTCCCCCTCTACTCTGCCCTGGTGAGACCCCACCTGGAGTACTGTGTCCAGTTCTGGAGCCCCCAACACAAGAAGGACATGGACCAGTTGGAGAAGGTCCAGAGGAGGGCCACAAAGATGATAAAAGGGCTGGAGCACCTCTCTTATGAGGACAGGCTGAGACAGTTGGGGCTATTCAGCCTGGAGAAGAGGAGGCTCCGAGGTCTTCCAGTACCTCAAGGGGGCCTACAAGAAAGATGGGGAAAGGCTGTTTAGTAGGGCCTGTTGCGATAGGACGAGAGGTAATGGTTTTAAAATAGAGGGGGGTAGATTTAGATTGGAAATTAGGAAAAAATTTTTTATGATGCGAGTTATAGAACACTGGAACAGGTTGCCCAGAAAGGTGGTGGAGGCCCCATCCCTGGAAACGTTCAAGGCCAGGCTGGATGAGGCTCTGAGCAACCTGACTTAGTCAGGGATGTCCCTGCTCCTTGCAGGGGGGTTGGACTAGATGACCTTTGAAGGTCCCTTCCAACCCTAACCATTCTATGATTCTATGATTCTACGATACTGTAACATAAAGGTTTGAAAAATAAAAACAGAACAGAATTTAATTATACACATTCCAGGGGTGTATAATGAGGAGGCAAAACCTGTGGAGTAATCGGGCTGGACAGGGGCACAGTCCCCCACTGTTTCACACAGGAGGTGGGCTGGAGGGAGCCCAGTAGTGCTCAGGGAAATAGAAAATACAGTATTCAAGGAAAAACTGAGAAAACTGGGGCTGTTTAACTCACAGAAGAGAATACTAAAGGGAAAACACAGCATGCTATGGGAATATCTATTTAGTGTCAGCGAAGAAGAGAAGGTTTTATTCAGCGGGTCCAGGGAGGAGGATAGGGCAGAAAGTGCACCGCTTTCTGGAAAAGGGGACGCTTTTTGAAAGAATACTGTGTCTTACAGAGCTGCTTTGAAACGTCAAAAATGTCTCCATGCTGGTGGGTGAAACTGGAGACTTTGGGAACACTAGAAACAGTAAATGATTTTTCTAAATAAATACCTAAAAAAAAATATTTTTCATTTTACAAAATAGGCTTATATTTTGTAGCTTTCCTGACCTTTTTCTTCTGAAAGGGCAAAACAAGTCCAAACTGTGAAAACTTTGGATTGTGACATACTGAGATTGGCATCTTTGTTTCTTGCGTTCAAATCAGCATACTTCTGCAGCTAAAATAAAAGAAAACAATGCTGGGAGGGGGTGTCTCTTTTTTTTTTTTTTTTATTTAACTGTTGAAATCCAAGATGAAATATTTCAACTGGCCCGAGCAGAAGCAACAACAACTGTTTCACATTCTCTGCTCACTAAAATGTGCTCAAGCATAGCCAGACCCCTGCTATCCCAGCTTGGGGTGGGATGGAGGGGGAGAAGAAGGAGTCTGGATCCTGCAGCTCATCTCGGGGTGGAAGAACTGCTCCCTGCCACACTTTCTCGTTTGACAGAAGGTTGAAAACTTGCTCCCTTGCAACTTTCTTTTGTGTTTTGAAGTCAGAGAAAGCAGTGTCTGAAAGTTTCTGAGCAAAAAGACGGCCTGTAAGCACTTTCTTGATGAGAGAAGCTGCCGTATGTGGATGGTAGAGAGAGTTTCAGCACACATCTCACTTCTCAGAGCTCTTTCAACTGCTTGGGCTAAGAGATTTTGGGATGCCATGGCACTGAGAGGGAAAATTTCACTGTTAACGATGGGGTGCAAAGCACCCTGTCTGTCTAAGAGTAAAACTGATCTGAAAACCCTGACCTCCTGTGAGGGAAAAGATGTGGGAAATCATAAGTTCGCATCTTACTAAACCATAAGCTTACTTCTGAGTTCTTTAAGCTTTGTAGACAACAAAAAAGATCGCCTCAGTAGAGGTGAAAAGATAACAAATGGTTCCCTTTTAAAAGCAGAACAATAAAGGCGATTTGTTCATCATTTGAATTTCTTGCCTAATGAAATTGGATACACTCTGAAATCCCAACATAAGCCAAAAGCTAATTCATTTCCACATTTGAAATGCGTGTTATCAATTACTGACTGTAGATCTAATGATTTCCATAGCTAGTCTTCATTCTGATACAAGTGGCTTTGAGGATTTATTGATGACGACGAGTATATAAAACGTCAATTCAGAAATGTATACTGAATTCAGCTCCGCAGCGTAGATGCAGCTATTGGGTCTGTGAACCACAGCTCCATCAGGCAGATAAATATCTTCTTCTTCTCATCAGCAAACTTTAAAGGCAACTTAAAGGCAACCTAAATTTAAGAGTTGCTCTCAAATTCTCCATATCTCCTTGAGCAATGGGTGTGATGCAGGAGTGTCACAGGAAAGGTCATCAACCTCTCTTACCCAGCCTGGAAGTCAGAAATGCCCACAGTATCTCTCCAGACCCCTTGTGAGTCTCCAGGGTAATGATGATCACTACACAACACCTTTTTCATGAGGGCATAACCTTAGGTTGCTCCTCAGCTTTGCTCTCAGAAACAGGTGGATTCCCTAAGCTGAAACATTAAAAAACCACCCCTACCTGATGTAAGCAGCCAGATAAGTAGCTTTCAGTCTGAATACATGGTTTTCCAGACCAAAATTAAGCAACTGAGACAGTGGTCTTATCACAAGAAGCCCTATGATAGCAGCAAGACATGCTGTCCCTCCCTCCTGCCCTGTAAACAGAGGTGAGCACCAGTCGATCAGAGGTGCAGGAGCTCCCATGGGCAGGTCCAATGGGCTCTTGCTAAAGCAAAAAAAAAATGCTGATATAATTACAAGAATTTTTTTTTTTAATTTTATGAGATATCTGATCCCACTCGCATTCCTGTGTCTGTGCATAGCAGCATGCATTTTTTTTCCCTTACTGTATGTTATAAAACTGGCCTCATATTTTCATAATACAGAAAATTTACAGGGTCAGAGCCCCAATCATTATAAATCAAGTAGAGCATACAAACACAGGAAGTGCAAAGTAAAACAGTACATTGCAAATCATTCAGTGTCAATAATCTTCGCTGTTATTTGCAGGCAGCAAAGGAAATTGGACTTTTTAACATGTAACACATTAACCTAAGTGTCTGCCTAAACGAAGCTGCGTTTTTAATGTGTTGACATATTAACACAAGTACTCTTTCTCCAATTCCTCCAGCCTTAACGTAACAATAATATTGTTAAATCATTAGCAGATCTTTAAAGAAATATTAATTCTCCCTAATAAAATAATGAATAACACTTTTTGCTGTTGCCTAGCCACACCAAATAAGCAGTATTCACCTGATCACACCTGCTACTGCTTAGATTTCATCTCTATAGAAAGCACACGCTTATGCTTGCTTATATATGCTGAGAAGAGGTGCAAACTTTTCAGCTATAATTCCAGGAGTTTGGACAGGTGAAGATCAGAGACAGCAGGACAGCTAAATTCCTACTCTTACAGTGTTTTTCCTGATGATGCGGTTTATTGCCAGTGTGGAGGTGTGGCCAAAGAGATGCTCCTGACGGCTTATCCACACCATCTCCTGAGCTCCTGAGGATGCTGGCCATGCGCTGGTACCCTGCCCTGAGTCCCCCGGGTCTGCAGCCAGCTGCAAAGCGACCCTTGTGAGAGCATCAGAGCGTCAAAGGAGGGACAAGGGGAATCTGGGACTCAGGCAGGGTCTGATCCAGGTCCACGGAGTTCAGCAGAGTAAGACATGGCTCTGGATGGAGGAGTACATAAAGCTGATACCACATGAACTGGATACTCAAGGAATGAAGACTGGAAAACTTCTACCCATAATTACACTGGAGAAGTGGACAGTGGTCAGATCTGTTCATCATCCTCCTCTCATGGGTCTCTTTATTTTGATGCATTTTTTCTTGTTTAATATGGTGGTTTTATGGGCAGAATGTGCTCAGGATGGTGTATAATGGGACCAACTGTGCAGAAATGTCATGCATGCAAAATCTATGCAAAGCCCCTGCTATGCTTTTGCCTGAATCAATTTAAAGAAGACGCTCCATAAAACAGGATAAAGCCAGATTAAGTGCATACAAATGAGGCAGCTCAGGCAAGGTTTTTGGAATTTGTTGGAGGCAGATGGAATACAAATGGAGAAAAAGATTGCACCGGTGCATGTGTAAAACATACTTGACAGATATATCCAGACAGGTTGGAGGTGAGAGAAACAGCCTAACGAGAAATCTCCTCTGCAGAGGTGACCTGAAGACAGAGAGGACAATATGCCAGACACGAGGCCCGTCTTACTTCACAGGTACGTGGTCTTCAGTTTTCCAGCAAAGTCCCTGGATAGCAGCACAGGCTGCTGTGGCAGGCAGCAAAGCCTGTGGCAGCTTCAGGAGAAATAGAAGCATTAAATTAATTCAACGGAGGGAAAAGCCGATCAGCATTGCTGCCCCAATGTTATTTGCTTTGCTTTTCCATTTATTTGATATTCTCCTATCATTTTCAGTTTTCAGCCTGCTGCAGATTTTCCTACTGACAACACGTAACAGCCTCCACAGGATGGTAATGCCATACGTGCAATGCTGGTATGCAAAATACACTGTGAAATAAAGCAAGCAGATTGGGAACTTCTGTTCTCGTAATCTGAGAACGAGGGCAGCGCATTGAAAATTGATGAAAGGAAATACTTTTTTCACACAATTAGCTGCTGGAAATCACTGCCAGGAGATTTTGCTGAGGCTGAAAACTTGACAGGCTTCAAAAAAATGAATTGGGCATTTACACAGACAGCAAGCACACCAAGTGACAGGGCTTAAGGAGAGCCACAGCAGGCTACATAGTCCACAGACTTATCTCAGTAAGTGGTTTTTCAGTTCAGCTTCCTGAAGAAATGTGACCACCTGAATCCCACCACAGGTTTGCAAGTCTATGTCCATGTGCCAGCCTTTCAGTTTTTCCTCTGTCTAACACCTTGTGAATCTTCTGGTCATGTCCCATGAGAGATGACCAAGGGCTAGATAACTCAAAAAGAGAATCATAGAATCACAGAATAGTTTGGGCTGGAAGGGACCTTCAAAGCCCATCCAGTCCAACCCACCTGCAAGGAGCAGGGACACCTCCAACCAGATCAGGTTGCTCAGAGCCCCATCCAACCCGGCCTGGAATGTTTCCAGGGATGAGGCATCCACAGCCTCTCTGGGTAACCTGTGCCAGTGTTCCACCACTCTCCTAGCAGAGCTGTGAAATACCAGTGGTCAGGCAGAGATGAGGATGCTCTTACAGTGTGTCTCCTCTGAACAATCCAGATCATACCGGATACACAGCCGCTGTTAATTCAGGAGGCAGACTCCTCCAGCATCAGAGCCTGGGCGGTGCAGTACTCATGCAAATGGTCAATGTTTTTCAGGGGTACATTGGGAAAATAATGTGTTCTCAGGCTGCTGGGGAAAAACTATCTTGGAAACAGAGATCAAGGTGTCCAGGCTTTGGGCTTGGTGACAGGATGAAAAATGCATGCAAGGAGAAGCTGCTGCTGTGTTTCGTGCACGTCCCTAGGAAGTACAGGCTAGCAGAGACAAGGGTCTACTCCACACAGCACCAAAATCCATCTGCTGTTTTGTTTGGGGGCATATTTTAGAGAAAATTTATTCTGAATCTATTTAGACAATCCTAAATATTTCATTGGCACTGTTGAAGATATTCCCACAACTTCAAACCAAGCATATGGCCCTAGGAGGAAAGGAGGAATTGAAAGTAATGACTGTCAAACTCTGAAAATTATCTGCAGTCCTCTTCGAACAAAAAAAAAGGGACCATTTAATACTGATTATTTCAGAAAGTTAAGTGAATACAGAAACGTATGGATCTGGTAAGTCTAGACTTATTTTCTGTTGGGTGGGTGGCTGCAGAAGCCTTTGCTTTTTGTCAAACTGCTTGTCATTCAACTGTTCAACCCTTTGATAGGAACCTCAGGTGGCCAATGAATACCTGAAAATGCTGCACGGGGTGGGAGTTCACCTTCTGTTTTTAAAAAATATGTGGCCATTCATTCTGATTAAAAATTGGAAGCTTTCAGAAAGCTTGACTTTCCAAGTGTGAAAAGCTGTTACTGCTCTCCAGTAACTGGGAGATGATGCAAAGCAGCCTGTAAAAACACACACACCACCTTTTATTTTTGTTTCTATCTGCATACTCCCTGCAGAGCTGTGCTGGGGACACAGCCATGTGTTATCCTGCTCGAGCATAGCGGGCTATGCTGTGGTTGTGAGGTGCAGGAGCTGGGCTTGGGATGAGGGAGGAGAAAACACCTCTGCCTCTACTGCAGCTCTTTCTAGCTGAATAATTCAGGTTTTAGATTTTAATTCAGGTGTCTCTGAAGCTAAAAATTTCACTGCCTTCTCCAGAACAACAAGCCCTTTATTTAAACATGAGATTACTTTTGGCTGCGAGCTTCAGCTGCTCTTTGATGATTTGAGGAGGATCCCGAGATGCCAAGGAGTGACCAGACGAGCTCCTGTGGTCTCCTCCAAGCAAGTGTTTTGTTTTAGCAGGAAGCGGCTTGGGACACTCAAAAGGCAGTTATATTGAGGTTTTTCCTTAGCCTAGACCAAAGCTTCAGGAGAAAGAAACTTGGTATGGGGAGCAGGTTGGTGGCTTGGCTCCCCGTGGACCTTGAGAAATGTGTCAGCTACATAGGTCAGGAGTGGGATGGGAAGCTCACCCCTATCCACTCCTTCTAGGCATCAACAACTGCCCTCAGCCTGTCTCAGCAGTAGATATTTCACACACAAGTGAGTTTTTGGAAAATCTTAGCTTTGTCTGTCTTTTCTCCTTACAGACCAGGATGTTTCCAGTCCTCCTCTGCCTTCCCCCTCCCCATGAAGTTTCCCGTCCTTTCTGGGTCTCCTCATCGTGCTCTACCAAGGGAGATTGTTTCTCAGTGATATCTCCTTTAACTTTGTTAGAGGTATTGAACATAATGCTAGCAGAGATGTTTTCATTTAAATATTATTTTCCCCTTTTCCCATCCTCCCCAAAATAAAGGCTTTTTAGAGAGACTTGGACTGCACTTGACAAACTGTTTTCTTGCCAAAAAAAAAGCAAAACAAAAAAAAAAAAAAGAAAGAAAGGAAGAAAGAAAGGGGAGAGGTAGAGATGGTTTTTGAATGTGTGAAAAGTATTGTTTCAGGATTTTCTTCCTGTGACATGGTTCCCTTAGGAAATACTTTGCCATTTCATTTCCATGTTTTCATTGCTCAGCCTTTCAGAAATAACAACTCTTTGTTTAAAAACTGACCCAGCTAGGAATGCAAATGCAAGGCCATTCTCGGTACTCTGTGCTGCTTGGTCTGCATCACTCCCTATTAGAGTAACGCCTGTGCCCTAGGCTCGTGCTGCACCTTTGCAAAAGCAGAGAACTGCTTTTGGATTCCCTAAGAAAAAGAGCATATGAAAAGCAGAGAATCTGAAAACCAAGTAGAAAATAAATTATTTTTCCTGGCTTTTGTGTGGACCCCAGTAGGACTTGAGAACACACATCAGGTGAAACATCTCCATAGAACTGGAACCAGAGCGGTGCAGAAAGTCAGTCCAGCCATGTCTAGGCATCCCTTGGGACAAATATCACATGAAACAGCGATTGTGAAGGAAAGGAGCAGACATCCCATGCAAGACATTCCACAGGACTTTATACATCCCTAAGGAGAGATAATTAAGAGCTTTTCTACCAGCCTCGCGAACTGGTGCACTGCCAGACAGCAAAACCGAAGGACGGCTTCCACGCCAAACACCACGTTTCCTCCTTGATGGCAGTCTCTGGTGTCCAATTCCAGCACCAGCCAGCTTAAAATTAGGGTTCATTAGAGTTGATAAGGCACAAAGGATCAGAGCCTGTAAAATTCTTGCGGCTCTCTGTCAGCACCAGGATCCTGGTGAAAATCTGCCAGTCTGTTTATAAAGGCTCCGCTCCTGCTTCTACCACGGGGAAGGGTATTTAGGCACCGCAGGTATGGCTAAAGAGGAGGTTAATGTCATAGGAGCCTGAGTGCTACAGGGCAGGAACAGAGTAATGAGAGGCTTCGGTTTCAAGGCACTCAACAGAGAAACGCACGAGGCATGTTTCATAAATTGCATCTCACCAGTCAGAAATTGGTGCCTAGAAGGTTACAAGCAGGTCTAAGTACAAGGAGAAAGTCAGGCTGGGCCCAAACCTGGCTCTTCGAAGCGCATATGTGGTGCTTGAACTGGCATATCTTCCTTCCTGCCCCCAAATGGCTCAGACCTGGGAAAGACAGTGTTATTGACTTCCCATTAGAGAGGAAGTAAATTATCCTAATGAGAATGGCCGATCACCTCCGAGCTGTGCGCCCCGCGAGGAAGAAACTCCTGCTCTCCTCTGTCTCTAACACGTGGCTCTTCTATTTGTTATTTCTCTCTTCTTTAAATTGCATTTTTAAAATGGGAATGTCTAAATCGAGCTGCTTTAACCTCTGTTTGGCCCTGAAGTTGATGGAAACCTGCACCCTAGACCTTCCCTCAGCCTGGGACAGCTTGAGCCAGGACACTCGGGGCAAGGCGCCTGCACTAACTCCACTCCTGCTTATGGCAACTTGACCGAATGTCGTGGAAGAACATAACCCATTTTAGGAGCTGTGTGTAGGGCAGGGAAGCCTTATTTTCCTCCTGTGGCACTAGCTGCCTTGTGCTCTTTTGTATGCTGCTCATTTGCAAAGTCATGCTTGGTCATTTATTTAGAAACCTGTAGAGAAACAGATGCTCCAAAAAGAAACGTGGTAAATCTTCCATAAGGCCCTTTTTGACTCTGTGCAGGGGATTTTTGGCAACCAAAAGAAGGAAAAGGTGAAGGTGACAGGAGCTCTGTGGATCCTGGTGTTTTTGTACAAAGAATAGCTATAACAAGCCAATGCACAGTTGCTACTGGAGCCGGAGCTTTGCTCAGGGGTTGTGGTTGGAGATTAGGTTCAGCCAAGTGCAACTCCTTTGGGATTTAACCTGCCGCGAACTTAATAATTTTTCTGCTGCTTGCCTGTGTGGGACTGCCTCCTTCTTGCCCGGGTGGCACTACGTCATGCTCCGCTGTACAGTGATTGCAGGTCAAACAAACCAGTGAACGGTCCTGTGAAGATCAGGGTTTGGTGCCCAGGATCCACCCAGTAACGCTGGTTTCCCAAAGGCGCTTCTGAGGGCTCAGAAAAACTTTCTTTGAAAGGAAAGGAGACAGGATTGCTCCTGCGAGAAAGGGCAGCACCTTGCAAGAAGGTATGAGTAGCATGTGGGAGGACCAAACACCCGTGGTAGGGCTGAGAAACTCAGTTAGTCATCTGGAGCAGAAGAGGAAGGCCCACTGAAGTTCACAAGTGTGGACAAGCCTGTTGCTTAAATGTACAAAGCCACTTTTATATCTTCAACCTACGTGGGTTGAAGTTTGGCTTGGAAGGACCCAACTCTGTGGCTGTGCTCTTCACTAGCAATGAGTATCATTAAAAAACACGAGGTTTTCAACAGGAAACAAACATAAAGACAAAAGCAAATGGCCTGGTGAGGTGGATGGAGGGACTGAGATCTTTGAAGGTCCCAAGCAGTTCAAACGATGTTCTCAATCTCAGCTAACCAGTACTGAGCCCAGACTGCACTGGGAGACACTGGTCCTATTCCAAATCCCTGGCTACGGATGGAGTTGGGTCATCAGAGGATGCAGTGGTCCGCACAGCTCTGGGAAATGACTTTGTCTCCTGTCACAGCCCCCTCTGTAGGAAAGAGATGCTGGGAAGGGGGATCCCTGCTATCTCCAGTGGCCTCTCATGAGGGTCAGCATGCTGTTCACCAGACCTCCTTCCAGTACACAACCTAGGAGCTCCCACCTCCTTGCTTCTCTGAATCTGTCTGCAGGATCTTGGCTCAAAACTCTGTTGCAAGACCCCAGCATGCTCCCAGAGGCACTGCTGGAAAGAGCTGCAGCACTGGCTCTGAAAGCTGCCCAAAATTCGGGATGCAATACTCCGCTATAGGGAGCAGAGGAGGGAAGCAGTGAGGCAAAGCAAATTTGAAGTAACAAAGGAGTTATTTTTTTCTGTTCTGATTTTTTGTTCCCCAAAACAAAGGAGAGACTGAAGAGTGCCTGTTTAATTTGTGAATTTCACAGATTTGGCTCGCACAAGAGAGGGGGGAAGAATCAACAGAAAGCCCAACAACAAGCATGGAAAGAGCCCCAAGTATTAATGGCAGCTGATCAATAACTAATCCACAGTGTTCCAGTTACCAACTTGATGGAGAAAATTCACGGTGCTTAAGTAATTCCAACTAATCTTAATGAATGCCTCCATGCCTACATGCCTGCAGAGCTGTGTGAAATTTATAGAAAAATGTCATTTCGGCTCTCTGAATATTTTTTTTTTCCTCGCAGTCATCAAAGGAGCATAAAAAATGCTCTTAGAAATCTGCTATCTCTCTCTGCCAGATGAGGGCTTCAAAAGGCAAGCACTCATTTTTTTTTGTCGTAAGCAGGGAAGATTATGAATACATTATCTAGTTAACATTAAAAAAAAATCAAAACACCCAATTTTACATTCTTACTTATTTATCCCATGCCTCTGTCCCCTTTGTGCGCCTCACCCTCTTCCATGCTGAAGAAAATAATGCCAAGTAGACAAATCAGCTACAAGTAGAAAACGTTGATACATATTTTTGTTCTATTTTTATTTGGCGCTACTTAGAAAAATTTCAAAGGGAAAGATCAATATGGCGGTTTCAAGCCTTCTCTGTCTTTCTCTGGTAAAAGCTGATGAGTTCCTCTTAAGTTTCTTAGCAGCCTGCAGGAGAGAAGCCTCTGCTAACTTGCCAGCAAGCCTTCAAGGAACTTGCTGGGGCTTGCAGAAGCGCTGACAGTGAGAAGAACGAGCTTTTGTAAAAACAGAAAGGACGGATGCAGAAGTGGAGTGGGCTGGAAATATTCTAGTTGAAGTTTATTCTGCCCTGAAAAGTATAAGGTGGGGACTTAGCATGGGAATGGAAGAAGCGGTTACAACCAGGATGGGATTTCTGGGGCAGGCAGGAGGAAAACCCTGTTCTGGCATGGCCAAGAGCACAGGGGTGATGAGGGAGACAGGCTGAAGTCCCTGGTGCACAGACTGAGGTCCCCTCGATCTAGATAAACACCCCAATCCTGCGTCCCCATGACATTATGGGATAAAGACTTTCACAGCCCCACCAGTTGAGGGACTGGTATTGAAGATGTGGCCCTGGGACTAGAGACAGACAGAAGTATTTGGAGATGGATAAAGGGAGACATCACTTATCCATCACTTCAGGTCACTCACCTACAGCCTGAGACAGGCAAAAAGAAATATTCTGTATAATTCATTTTAGCATGTTCATCTTCCCATTTGAGAAACCAGTTTCACCTTACCAGTAAGGCTGCCTGTCCTCGGTGGGCAGTCACATCCATGCAACTCTTATTACTTACTGAAAATGCCTCACATCAAAAGGGTCCCTTTTTCTCCTCCCTTTCCCTCAGGGTCCAGCTATGACTCTGTCATAAATTGATGTACAAAGTATGAACAGGATGATTTTTTTTTATAACAACTTCAGCAATCATTGTAGTTCATAACTAGGCATGCAGGGTTTTTATTAATTTAACAGTGTTATTCCCCTTATGAAATATTCATCCCATAGGGTTTCTGTGCACATGAAGGTTTTGAAGAAATTGATCTGCAATGCAGTTACTCCTTTAAAAGAATGATTTCTTTATTATCTCTCCCTTTTGGTAATACTGTATATATGAACGGTGACTGATTAAATGTGCGATCAATCTCATGAAAGCAAACAGACATGTTTTAAATTGTGAGTGAATTTACTGTATAGGAGGGGGAGTTTGGAGAGCCCAGCAGGCTGGATGCATTGCCATGCATTGCTTTGCCAGTTCCTCCTCTGGCATCATTGCCAGCCCTTGGCCTCCTCACCCCACGGAGATGCCTTCACCCTGCCTGGTGTCACCACGCTTGCCAGCTCGGTTGATGCACCGTTGTCGCATCAGATGACACCTGGCTATTCCCCAAGAGGGGCTCATGGTTGTGATGAAGGATGCAGGGGGAGATAACTGCTCTTGGGCCCCAATTCAGCAAAGCAATTAAGCACATGCTTTTCTATCAGCATAAGCTGAGCCCTGTTGACTTCAGTTTCATTGCCATCTCCCTGCATTCCTGTGCCGTTTTACAAAGAGCCATGTAATCTGCGTCTGGGTGCTGTCATGACCTTTCTGGGCTGGCTTGGGTGGGTAATGATAGCTGTTTTCCAGCCTGCTACAAGTATGGCACCATGAGATGAAATATTTCCTGCAGTGCTGAATGATGAGCTGGGTTCTCATAAGGCAAATGAGGCTTGTGCAATTAAAGACCAGAACTTAAAGGCCATGCAATAAGAGGAGAGACAGGAGTTATTTTGATACCCCTCACAGGGGGATCCTTGCAAGGGCTGACACAGCAAGGCACTGGACTAAAAAGCCATCTGATACATCTCACAGGGAAAGCACTAGCTCTGCTCCAAGCAGCCAAGCTCCAGCCGAGCATTTCAGACACTTTTAGCCCATATCTGATCCTTACAAGGTGTCTGGAGATAAAACACATAGCCACGTTCATGAATGATGCAATGATGAGATGCTTTTGGCACAAACAGAGAGGTCAAGCCAAGCTCATGCCCGCTGTTCCCCTCACAGTGTGCTGCTAACACCCTGCTCCAGATCATGCCAGCAGACCCCTCTGGCTTCACCCACAACGGTCCCCACCACACCAGCACTTTTTTTGGCAGCTTCTGTGCCCTCCCACCCTGGGTAGCACTAAGTTGCATGCCCTGGCCAAAATGCCCAAGGCAAGGGCTGAGACTTTACTTTGAGGCATGGTGAGGGTCCTCCTCAGGTGCATAACCCAACTGTCACCCCTATTGCTTCTTCATGGGGCCCACTCTGAAGGATATCACTCTTTGAGACAGGAAAATGTTCCCTTTCATCATGCTCTTCTGGTCCCCCACCCCCTCTCCTTGCACAGGGACACTTCAAACTGACATTGCCAAGCCTCAGAAGAACTAAGTGCAGGGGATTTGATGGTTGTTGCAGGTATTTCTGGGGGGATATAGAGCAGTAGACCCTGCTGAGGCCATGTCTAGCCTGGTCACTGCTCAGTCTTGCAGTGTCTCCTGGTGTTTGAAGACATCAGCTCAAATCAGCTGAAGCTGCAGTGCTCACCTTGGGATTTATTTGTTCAGGAACATCCAGACAACTGCCCCAGTGTGAGCTGGAGCTACAGCACAGGAGCCCTTCTACCATCTCCCACTACGTCCCCACTGACATCGCTGGTAACACAGTGCTCCCAAAAAGGGCACTCAATGATCATTTTCAGTACAGGGCTTCTCAGAACTGATGTAAAAACTCACTTCAACATGAGATCACACAGAAATGCTCACATGGGGTGAACTGGAGGAATTTGCCTTTCAATTTGGTCTCCAGTGGACATAAGGTGTTGTGACTGTGCTGTGCCGGCGCCTGTTTTCTTCCCCACGGTAACTCTGACAGGCTGAATTCACCCAAATGTGAAGGGGGCATAATTCAACTCCTACAAGCCTGGCAAGAACAATCAGCCCTACAAAAAATATTAATGGCTCTTCCTGCATTCACCTATTTTTGCTCCGGGCATAAAATCTCCAGTGAGATGTCAGAAACAGAGGGAAATGCTGGGGAATCAGTGGTGGATTAGAAGCACAGCTGTATCGAAAGGTCTACCAAGTAAGGACCAGACTCATAAAAAATGAGGTTTCATTAGCTCCTTGTTTCCTTTTCTAGACCAGTATTCTCTAAGCGCAATATAAACTGTATGGCATGGACTGGGAAGTTGATTTTGAAAATAACCAATTACTATCTAGGCAGGAAAAAACCTGTAAAGTATTCAAAGGAGCTGCTTAAAGGCTGGGGAGTTCTAACCAGCAGAAGGATTTAATACAGAAATGCCATCCTTGAAATCAATGAAACATAAAACCCCTCTGACTACAAAAGAAATTGAAGACATTTGTTACCCACTAACACCATTTTTTGGGTATTGATGGAAGCTGCAGAGGAGGAGCGAGCTGGATGCAGCGAGCTGTTTGACTGGTGCTCAGTGGAGATAGGGTAGCTGCTCTGTCAGCTGAAGACCCTGGCTCAGGATGGATGAAACGGCATCGTTCATTGAACGGCACAGCTTGCTGAACCCCCAGGAACCACCTCCTTGGGACTCCCCAAGCTGTGCCCTCACTCCCCTCTGCTTGCTTGCAGCTGGTAGCAAACCTCACCGGTGCTAAACTGAGCTGAACTGTCTCCCATTTCCCCAGGCTCAGAGTGCACCCACAGACAGATACCAAAACTGTGGTTTACTAACTGGCAGGTATGAGCCCTGGGAAGAAAACAATATGGGATGCACCAAGGAAACCGAACCAAGGGCTGTGATGCAGCCTGGGGCCATGGAGCTTACCCCTTTCCAGAGCAGACAAGCCTTGCAGAGAAAGGGAAGAAAAGTCATATGAGGAAATGAAATGAGAAGCAACACCTCATGTTTCTGCATTGTGAACCAAAGGACATTGGTGCAGGAATATCCCAAACTCCCAGTTTAATGTGTATGTGTACAGGTATATATGTATGTAAACAGATACTATTTTGGTGATTAAATCAGCCCCTGTGTAGTAAATATTAAAAACCTCACAGGATCAAATTCCTCAGGATTTGCTATAAGATTTGTATATCCTTACCTCCACGGAGAATAGACTTATTGTAAATACATGAAGCATTCTGCACAGCTTTGACACAATAATGATAATAAAAATCCAGATGAATTGTGTTGTTATCCAGCATAACTCCCTGACCTCAGCACTTCCTATGCCTGCAACCTGCGAGGCAGTATTGCATTTAGAGAGCATGTCTTAGGATTTTGCTGTCTGAAGCTGGTAAATAAAACTGACGGGAGAGATATGGGAGTCTTGGTGAGCTAAAATAACGCTCATGGACAAAGTAAGTATCCAAGACCAAGGGGATTACCCCAAGTAAAATTTCAGCTGAAAGAAAGTTGATGTTAAATGTAACTATCACAAACAAAAGAAGTTAACCTGCTGAAATTGCATTCCAGTACTTCTGGTTGCCAAAACTAGTTTGTCACTTTTTAGCTTCTAAATTTATTGTCACTTCAACAAATCAGTGTCATTTATTTCTATTCTTATTTTTACCTTTTTGGAGATAGAGGTAATTTATTATGTTTGCATAACACCTAGTATAGACTTTGGTTAGATTGCTGGGCATTAGTTTTGTAACACAAATAATACACATCTAAACTTTGTATTGTTGACTGAACACACACACACAAACCCAGCTATGTGTGTATCTTATTCAGCCCCACTAATTTCCTGTGCTTTAGTTGAATTCTCTTAGTATCTTTTCCTTGAAGAGAAAACAATGACTAGGGGAAAGCACCGACATTTAGCACTTTCTGTGGCACCCTTCACATTGTATTCTGTAAAAATTCTCTATAAAGCAAAACAGGCACACACGGAGAGAGAAAAGCCGTGAAAAGACACAGCCCCCATGTCTGAGTGCACGGTGCAGGGGCAAGAAATGACCCCAGGTCCAGGACCAGATTGTGCAAGCTCCCAGTTATTTCCAGACTGGAGAACTTTTCAGTAGGCTCTCAAGGCTCTGAGTATTTCCCTTTTGCAGAGGTACTGCAGCAATTGCAGATTCTTCCAGGAGGTGGCAGGAAGATTTTTGCAGAGAAAGAGAAGAGAGAAAGGCAGACAGATAAAAAGATTTAAAGAAGGAAAGAACACACCTGGCAAGCAGCAATCTGAAAACCCTCTTCCTCTTCCCTTGCGGAGGGTGATGCCTCTCTCTGCACATGTTGGCCTCTGCGAGACATCGAGCCCGAATACTGCAACTTCTGAAAGAGGGGATATAAAATAGCATGATCCCCATTTGGCAATGAGAAGACAAGAGAAGGGGGCTAAGAGAGGGCATCCTCCTACCCGCAGACATTTAGTTAAGGGTTATCAATAACAGCCATGCAAGCCACGCACATAAGCCTTCAATATTCTATCACATCTAGGCAGTGAGTGGTCACATACTGCTTACCAGCAATGTCTAGGTATGCTGCAAATATTACTGATGAAAAGCTAGTGTTTAAGTGGAAAGGGAACCTGTTTTGAGGCCATTATCCCATTCACTCCAGCACAAGATGGCTGGAGGATTTCTGAGCAGGAGATCTGGGTGCCCAAAATGTCTTTGCTCTTCCCCCCTCCATCCATGGGTCTCTAAAGGAGGCTGCACAGCTCATATCTCCCAGATCTCCAAAGGTGGGCAGATGCACAAAAATCCTGCCCTGCAAAGGCATGCATTCGTGCTTTGAATTTAGAGGGACCAAACCCCGTTGTTAATATTATTGTTGTTACTCCCACAGTAGCATCAGCAGCTGCCGCGAAGGATCAAGCCTCTGTTGTGCACACGCTGCAGGAACAAAGCATTACTGAGGGGCTCTCTCCCACAGTCGCACTCTCCAAGCTCATAACCTGAGTGCTGCTGAAGCACTGGGGTTTGTAGGGTGTCCTCTGCACTCACCCTCCTGAGACAACCTGGCATTACAGCAGCAGGGATGTTTTCTCAAGAAAAGAACGCTCTGTTCAGAAATTTATTTTTGGCACAATTTAGTGGGACATTATTGAAACCATTTGTAAAACTGCTGTGCTCTATTCATATTGTATCATGCACGAATTGGAGCAGTAGTGTGGAAATGAAACATTTCAATCTCAGTTAATATGGATTGTTTCAGTCTTATTAAAACACTTCAAGAAGGTCAAAGGAAAATATTGTCGAAATATTTTTCTTGGTGAAGAAAAGTGGAGACTTGCCTTTGAAATCCCAATTTGCGTGACCCTGATTTTGAAATCTAGATTTACATGGATAAAGCAATTCCAAATTTGGACACATTTTAATCACACTTCCTACCCACGGGCAAGGGGTGTAAACCGACTGTGGCAGTAAACCAGAACTGGACTTCCACACAGCTGGGATTGCAGTCCGCAGTTACAGCTTCCAAATGGGAAATGGATGGCTGAGAAGACACCAGAATGACTATCCTGTAAATAGGCTGGAAGTTTTGCTGTACTTAATGGAAGGAAGTTTAGAGTGATATTCATCTTGCATAACGTTAGCCCAGGTAGCAGCTGCTGTCTGGTCAGGGAAGTCTCTGCTCCTGCTATAGCACAGATATCTCTGGAGAGCAACCTGGGAGGCTCTAAGACAAGTGAACAAGCTGCCCCTTGGCAGTGCTGTGTTGAAGAGCCTGAATGACTGGCTTGGACTAAACAACTGACTTTGAGTTGCTCAAATATGAGTGTGAGCATTCCCCCAACAAGAGACAACTTGTATGTGCTCCAAAAGCACCCCAGTAAACAACCACCCCAAAGGGTAGAGTCAGTAGTCCTAATTTGAAGTTATTTGAAGTAAAAATTTTCTGCATACACAGCATCATAAATCTCAGTAAACGAACAGGAATTATTTCTTGCTGACACACCTGAGGCCCTAACGGTGGTTCTCCATCCCCTTGAAGCTCCTCCAGATGGGTTTTCACTGGCTCTGGTGACCACTGCATATGTTCTTTGGACTGAGGCTGGATTTTTGGTGTGCACTGACATTGAGCCCCAAATTTCATTTGTGCCTGTCTGTGCACACATACTTATGCAAAGCCTGAGGTTTGTCAGCAGACTAAACCATTTGTAGGCTGATTTCAGCGTATGTGGCTGGCCTAAGGGGACCAATATGAGCAGTGGATCTGACCGGGGTTGCATCCTGGGACCCTGTCATTGGCATCTTTCAAAGCAGGAGTGTTGTGCACACTATGTGTGCCCTGTAGAGACTCCTTCAGAGTGCGAAGTTTCTGCTTTCACTGTTGATACATCAAAAGGCTTTAAAATCTGGAGGTGGACTCTGATTCCACTCCTGTTACCATTTTCAAGGAAAAGAGCCTGAATTAAATCAAGCAGAGGTGGAAAATCTCTACTAAGCACTTGCCTTGGGACAACGTAATTGCATTTTCTGCATCTCTCAAGGCACATGCATACCGTAACTCCTGGTTTCCCTCAGCACTTGCTTTTCAGAAGTGTCAAGATCCTGAAAAGGTACTAGCTACAGAGATGATTCATACTCTTGTCTTAAAAATTTGTGGGGCAACATATCTACCTTTGGGACCAAGAAAGGGACCAAAAAAGTTGAGGGAAAGAGAAAGACACCTCAGTCCAAGAAGGTCTCTTGAACTGCACTGCACTAATGGTCTGTCGCCCTGTATTCAGAGTGCAGCTCACACACCTCAGGCCCTGAGATGAATGACATGTGTGAACGTCTCCACCCGAAGTGTGGGCCAACCCATCCCCATCGAAGCAGGGCCATTGTTTTCTCTGACCCTGTCCATCACAGATAGATTTAGTTTGTGTCTTCTGCTTCCCAATTTAGGACTAACTGCCAAGGCCAATGGCTGATCTTTCTTTTTTTTTCTTAACCTCCTTGTAGTAAACTGTGAGGAGTTCTTCCCCCAACCATGAAGCAGCGGCAAACTATCTCTACTACCTTCCCCCCCCGAGCGGGCACAGGGGGAAAGAGGGAATGGGGGTTGCGGTCAGTTCATCATACGTTGTTTTATGCCGCTGCTTCATGGCTGGGGGAAGAACTCCTCACATTCCTCCCCTGTTCTGTTGTGAGGTCCCACCCATACACCACAGTCCTTCATGAAACTGCTCTGGCGTGGGTCATTTCTCCCACGGGGTGCAGTCTCTTCAGAACGGCTGTCCCAGCGGGCCCTCCACAGGCCACAGCCGCCTTCAGGCATCCACCTCCCTCGATGTGGGGTCCTTCACGGGCTGCAGGTGGATCTCTGCTCCTCCATGGACCTCCATGGACTGCAGGGGGACAACCTGCTCCACCATGGTCGTCACCACAGGCTACAGGGGAATCTTGGCCAGGAGCCGCATTACTCCTCCCCCTCCTTCTGAACTGACCTTGGCATCTGCAGCCGTTCCTCTCACAAGAAAAGTTCTTCACAACAGGCTGGCAGACGCCTCTCAGGTTCTCTTCACATCATCCATCTCATCTCCTCTCCACTTCTTGCAGTCAGGCTGGGCCGAGTCGGGCCCAGTCGGCCACCTGGTAAGAGGCCAGAGGGTGAGGCCTGCAAGGCCCATGAGGCCTGCTCCTCCCCCTCTGTGCCTCTGCCCCCACTCAGCTTCTTCACATCTTCTCTTCTCTTTTTTTTTTCCTGTTTTCCCCTTCTTAAGTACGTTATCGCAGAGGCGTTATCAAGGAACATTCTGCTACCAATCGTCTCGGCCTTGGCCAGCAGCAGGTCCGCCCTAGGCCCAGCCGAGTCCACTGAACAAAGGGGAGCGACTTCTAGCAGTTTCCTACAGAAGCTGCCACCTTAGGCCCCCCCTCACTAAACAAAACCACAACATAAACTCATAACTTTTACTGGAAACTTAGGAGCTTTTTCTCCACTTTATCTTTCTTCCTTTGTTAATCCCCTTGTTGTTTTCCACCCTCATCCATAATACGGAGGAATGAGAAAATATATCTTTTAATTTTTTAGCATATTATTAGCATTGGGTTTCTACAGTTTCTTTGCAGAAGCCACCAGAACCTCCTTCAAAAGAACAACATATATCTGTAGCCAGGCTTTGCATTTCTAGATCATTAACAAACATAGTTGTATGAAATTCTGGCACTTTGTTGTCTCTTTATCACTGAGTATTGAGTGAGAAACAGAAAACCCTTCTGCTCTCCTCTTTTTGAAAGTGTTTAATACCTTCTCTTCATAGTTTCTCTGCAGCTCATGCCAAGAAAATTTTCCTGCAAGGTCAGGTCTGCTGGGGAGGCCAAATTAAATGTTGGACCTCAGCGGAATTATGGGATCATCTGGACAGGCAATATTGGCCTTGGGAAAGAGCTTTCCTCCATAAATTCATAGCACTGGCTCCAGCCAGCTTGTTTTTAAAGAAATAAAACAAAGTCTTTGAAGGGCCTTATCTATAACTAACACTCAGTGGCTTAAGCCCAAGAGACCCTGGGCTACTATATCTGCTTTCTTTTCTTTCTCCTGCCCAGCTTCTGATGCCACCTAACCTTGTTGTACAAGGCTTCCCTTCCCTGGAAAGTGGGAGAAATGGCAAGCTTTGTCTCTGAAGTGGCAGAAAACCTTCCTGCCCGCAGAGAACCACAATATCCCACTGAAGGATGTCACAGGGGCTACGAGCAGGACTGGCAGCAACAGATAACCACCTTCTCCTGGACTCTGTGCGCTTATCTGTAACCACAGAGTTTGTATTTGCCATCAGAGGACCCAAGGTTGGATATAAAAATCTATCTTTTTCCCCTGGATTCTTGCTTTAGTCTCCCAGACTAAAAACACCCTGACCTATCCAGTAAAAAAAGAAGAATCTGACATGGAAATCAAGTCACAAAAGGCTTGTACAGGTTGCCTGATTCTCACACCTTGCTGTGACTGCTGAGAACAGCTGAAATGGGTTTCATAGGGCCTTCATCCAGAAACAAAGTAAAGCCCCAAATTTGCTCAGAAACTCTTTAGCTGCCCAGTGTTGAGGGGTCATTCAAGGCTGGGTGTGAGCGTGTGGGGAGTGATGAGACGGCTCTGTGCAGCAGGCAGTCTTTCAGGGCAATGCTAATGGAGGGCTTTCACCAGAAAAGCAGTTTTGAAAGGAATATTCTGGTTTATTAATTCTGGGAAGAGTTGTGCCTGCCTGAGCTAAGCCTGGAAGCCATGACTAGCCAGCCAGCACCTCCATGGAAATATCTGCTCAGGGCTTGATTGTGAAGGAACGAAGTAGTGAGCCAATATTTGGCTATAGTCCTCGCCCACATGTGATAATTCCATTAAATTAACGTTGGGTGCACGTTCTCATGACAACCCTTAACCCAAACAATAACAACACAGAGGATATATGAATGAGTAAAAAAAAAATAAAATTCCTGGAAGTTCTTCTTTTTCCTACATGTGCTGGGAAGCAAAAGGTGAGCACTGGGAGGGTGTCTTCTCATGCTTTCCACAAAGCAGGATCGTGGCTTTTCCCAGTCCCAGACTATCTATATCGTTGCCCACCCAGCACTGATCCCCTCAGTGGTCCCCTTTGGCAATGCCCAAAGACTCCATTTTGTTCTGCTTTGACTCTGGCCTCTGTGCCTGTCCTCCCTGGTTCTCCTTTTAGCGCCAAGCCTGTGCTTCCCTTTTTCTTTACACATGTTCCCCTTGACCTGTCATCTCCTCATTATAAACTGAATGGCCCTGTTAGCCTGAAACAAGCCTCTTTTTTGGAAGTATTTCCCAGAAGAGGCTCCATGCCCTCTCCTGCACTGCATCTCGCGTGTGTGAAAGGCTCCCCAACACCGTCTGACGGCGGGGCTGACAGCAGCCGACCTCTCGGGCGCCTCCACTCATTCCCGGAGCGGCCTCCTGCGTTTCGGAGTCGCTGGAGGGGAGGCAGGAGTGGAGCCGCGCCGCGGTCCGGGGGGTCGGCTCGGGCCCAGCCCGGCCCGGCCGCGGGGGCCGCTGCCTCCGGGGCCGCCCCTCACAGCTGGCACCGGGGCGGGGCCGCGCAGGGTCAAGGCCGCCAGGTGATGGCCGGTGTGGCGGCCTGGGGAGCTGCGAGGGACCCCGTGGGCCGTGCCTGTGTGGGTGAAGCCGAGCTTGGGGCTGCTTCGGGTGTGTCAAGGGGTCTGAGGGGCTCAGCTGATGGGTGCCTCTCCTGTGGTCCCGCCCGCAGCCTGTTCTTGCCGGGTGTGGGGTCTGTGGGGAGGTGGTGTGGGTCTGTGTTGTCCTGAGCGGGCCTTTGAGTGAATGCTCCGTTGGGGTGAGCGAGGCAGTTTGCACCTTTGTTGCTCTGTAGGTCCAACCAGCCACTGTGCTGGTCCTGGCCCTCTTACTTTGAGGAGGGCTGTGGTTCTGTGCTACCAGCAAAGGAGCTCGTTCTGGAGCTGGTTTTGCTGCTGGTGGTGAAGGGGCAGCCTTGGAGGAGAGCTGGCCTTAGGCAGACAGTGCCCCATTAGTTGTTTCATGTTATTCAGCGTGACTTTGGTTTGTATTTTTAAAGGAGAACTTTGGTTTTGTGCTTTGGCACTCTGTATGTCTGATGTTTGGGTTTCTCCAAACCTGCTTGTTCCCCATAGGTGATTACAGCCACTGGACACTTCTTTACGCAGTGACTGGAGGACCGTGCTGGCCCATGGGGTGCAGAGGGGGCCTGTGCAGGCATGTTCTTCCTTGGCCATCTCTTCTGCAGGGCTGCAAGAACCTCCATAGTGTGTTTGTGCTGCTGCCACGTCCTGGTGCTGCCAGCCAAACCAGCCCCTGCAGACCTCAAAATGTGGGAGGAGTGTTGCTGTTTCTCCTTAGAATGAGCAGCTCTCATGCAGTGGTAAGGGAGCAGGGGGAGGTTTTCCCACTGGTTTCTCTGAGCATCAGCCCTTTTGGGGCGAGGGGGATCATTCTTTATAAAACACACCGCGTGGAGATTAGTAAAACAAAGCCGCCTCTGTGAAGAAATTGCATTTATTTAGGAAGAGGGTTTTTTTTTTTTTTTCTCTGATTAATTGTGTGGGTGTGTATATATGCTGGGAAAGGCAATAATGTTTACTGGAATTGTACTATAAATGGTTGCTAACTTCTAATTCACTGTGTGATAAATATCATAATTGATACTACAATATGTTAACATTCAAAGCATGATCTCCTCTTTCATATGGATTTATTTTCATATGTTTGAAGACACATTCTTTCAAAGATTAGGAGATCTTTGCATCCTTCATCTGATTTAGGAAGAAGATAAGACATCTTTTTAAAAGGGATGGATATCACTGGGCTTTCGTATGCATAAGTAAATTACAATTGTTAAATGCATTTTTTTCAAATTTACAGAGCTAGGCTGAACAATTTGTATGTATATTGAATTTGTGGGAACTAGTCAACAAACCTCAGTACTTTGACTTCTGTCTGAGGAGATAACAGTAGACTTGCATTAAATGGTGGAAACTTGTCATCGTCAGGGCAGAACATGCAGGAGAATCCTTCCTTTTAAGCTTTAATATAACCTACAGAAAAAAACCTGCTCTATCCGTGTTTGAGGTTATAGGACAAAATCAAATAGTGCAGGAATGAAGGATTACAGCAGTATTAGACCTCTCGTTGTCAAACAACTAATTTTAGACATGGGTTTTTAAATGTTCCTTTGCAGTAGATTTTTATGCTTAGATTCTCAGAATCAGACCCTCAAATTTTATTTGGGTGATGAATTTCTATCAAAATCGGTAGACATTTAGCACCAAAGTAATGCTGAAATATGAATCCAACACTTTAGGACTCCTTTTATTCTGTGTGTAAAGCCAGGGGTTCTTCTCCCCCCTATTAACTCTTGTTGAGGCTTTCCGATTCATAAATGTTTTTGGAGTAATAATCTGCTATAGGTTTCATTCCCTCTTGAGTTAGGGATTGTAAAATCCCCCCAGGATTCTCTATGTAAATCACACTTACTGTTAGTCACATTAATTAGCAAATAGCCTTTGTTACCATGTCTATTTCTTTTTGACACAGTAGCCCTCATTTCAGGGCCTGGGAGATCTCTTGCAGTCTTACTTCCTCAGGTTAGGACAGGGTTTGAGGAGCAGTTTGCCGGTACATAGCTTTTTCTTTCCTCTTCCAGTTTTCCTGGTATTTTGTTTTCAGCTTGTGGAGATCTGAGGTTTGTAGCTGTGTGTGTGTCTGCAGGCTCTTAATAGAGTGGTAGGAGGGGATGTGTTTAGGTGTGGATGGTTTTGTTTTTTTGTTTGGGTGTGGGGTTTTTTTTTTTTGTTTGTTTTTGTTTGTTTGTTTTGTGGTTTTTTTTTTTTTTAAGGCAGAACTGTGTCTGGGCTCAATTTCCTATAGAGGGGACTGCTGATTTTAGTAGTAAAATGGGATTAGGCAAGCTTTCACAAAGAAAGTAACTATTTTCCCTGTTCTGGCATTTTGCCTTTAGAGATTGTGAACATCTAGAGTCCTTTGAGATTAAGTTCTCTTTTTATAGAGGAGTAGATGCTTAACGTTACCTCTGGCTTTGGGAGGATTGCCATATATCCAATCTGTGTTCGAGTATTAATTGCACATCTTTTCTCAGATTCAAATCGCCAGTTTGTGCAACCTAGATGTTATCCTGATGTTCCCTGCTGAAAAAAATACCCTTGCACGGAGGCTGTTGTATCTGTTAGCTTCACATGCTGAGGCTCTGGGTTTTGTTTTTGTGGGGTAGCAGAAAAAGCCAATATCTCTTCCAGACATGTGATCTCTGCTAGCTCTTTGTTCTCTTCAAAGACTTTTTGTTACCCATTTATAAATAACGTATTTGCTTGAATTTTGGTCAGGTTGGAGAGTCATGAAGGGTTGGCAAAGCTTTTTACATCATTTAGCATCAAAAGATGGCACATGCAGTGGGACCAGCATGATTCTGGCTACCTGGAAACCTTTACAAGTCCCTCTTTTGCAGAGATGTCACCTCGTTAGCCCCGTACATCCCACCCGCTTGACCCAGGTGTTTTGAGAAGAAAGCTGTCTCCAGAGGTTAGGCTGCAGGTGGCAGCAGCAATCTTTCCCTGCGGCAGCTGGAAATGCTGCAGCAGCCTTCATTGATTCCTGCGCATAATTTAGCTCCTTACAAAACCAGTTCAGTGGTAAAACAGAAAAATGTAAGCAGAGTGCAAAGATTGTCATCTAACAACCGAGGTGTGGGGACGCTCTTCATTTTCCCCTACCCTTTTCTTCTCCTCAAGAGGAATTCAGGTGGTTGGAGGAAGTCACGGGGGGTGGGGGGGAAAGTCTTTCTGTGTTGCACAGTACCAGACATGTGCAAGAAATCACATTTATGTGCAGCGATTGGTTAATCTGGTTGGGTTTGTCTGAGTCCTCTATTGAGCAGCTTCAGGCTTTTTGTGCTTTTGGGTGTGTATTTTTTTTCTCCTCCTGTTCCTTCTGTGCTTTACTATGATAGCAGGGAGCTGTTATTTCACGATACCAGTAACCAAAGGCAGCAAGTTATTTCTGTGTATTATTATTCCAGGCAGAGACACAGACCTCAGAGCTCTGGGGATTTGAGTGCTTAGTACATGAACTTTCTGACGGAGAGAGGTATTGCTTCCCACAACTCCTGGTGCTGGCTGTTGTACTTGTCCATAACGCTACGTGATTTGACCCCAGTAGTTTACTTGCAAGTGCTGCTTTGATCATTTCTGTGCAGTCTTTGTGTGTTGCTTGCTGCAGCTCTCAAATTGCTCAGTGCTGTCACCCAGAGAACCACCTCCACGCTTCGTGGGGGAGTTGCACTCCAGGTGGGGAGGCCTGATCTGTAGATGTATTGGGTTTTGGAAGCTGGTTGGAGCTGCAGGTGTTGTGCAGTAGCTGGGCTTGTGCTAGTGGATAAACTCTTTCTGTTTCTGTTAAAGACCCAAGGGAGCTTTGTTAGAGTAGCATCTTGCATGAATTTTTTGGTTTGTCTTGGAATGGGATGGGCACATAACCACCATGTGTGCTCCAGCTGGTGACATCCAGTCCAGGGAATGAAGTCATCTGACCCATCCCTTTGGCAGAAGGTTGCCACCACCGAATGAGAAGAGAAAATGGGTTAGGGGAGCTGCTGCTTTCTGCAAGAGGCCCTCAACTGGGACCCAGCTCCTGCACTAAAATGCCTAGACAGGTATATGGTAACAAGATACCAGTTGATAATGAGATACCAGCTGCAAGGACACTGAGGTTGAACCTTGTATGGATCTGTGTCACCTTGTGGTCAGATAACCCCTTGAAGTCCAGAACTGGTGCAAATCTGAAGTGCTCAGGTCAATGTTGGGGCTAACACAGTAATTCCTGTCTCAGATAGGATGCATCCAAGATAAGAGTCTGTTGCTCACTCATGTGCAACCAGTTACAGCATTAGTCCTTTAGTACAAGCTGTAGAAATGCTGTTGGTGATACAAGAAGTTGTGGCAATAGTTCACACCGTGTGTAAACAGCAGTGGTATGTGCAAACCAGATGCTCGAGAGTTCCAGAAAATGCATGGACTGGTTTGACACCCGCCTGATGTGAAGAATATTGTGGATGCAAAAAATTATGTGATGATTAAGGGGAGAAGGCCAACAAAGCCTCTGAATGCTTAGTGATTAAGTAAGCACAGATAAATTCACGTTCTTCTAGTATCCTACAAGTGACTGCGATCCAGAAGGGGCATAGCTATTCTAGTGTGCCAGTGTGTAAAATCATGCAGAGCTTCCTGAGTGACAAAGGCTTGCAAACCATGCAGGTGTATGACACTTGCTTGTTTCCAAGTGAGATGCTTGGGCAAGGCAGCTCAAGTCCCCCTTCTACACCCAGGAATCTGCAGAAACACCTGCAGTCACCTCGAGCAATGTTTGAAAGTCCAACATCTAAGGATCTTCAGGGGCTCATGCAATCCCCGTGTGAATGAAGGGCAGTGCTGCCTTGTAACCGTGCCACCTGGGTGGGTGTAGCATTAAAGAATGTCCTGTGGGAGGAAAAGAGGGAGAGAGAAAGCCGTGAATCTCCATCGCTGCTGTTCCTGCTTCCCCCATGGTCTGCCTCGGGCCAGCCAAGGAAAGGGTGGCTCTCTACAAAGCCATGGCACTTGCATTTGAAGGGCTTAAGGGAAACTGATTTCCTACCAGTTCAGAGCTGAGGCCTCCTCTTCACATGTGAACTGCCCTCAGAGACCTTTTGATGCAGTTTATTTGTTTCTGCACAAAATGAAGATTTGCTAACACCAATGTTAATCATGACTTTTGAGTGATTTGACCAGATTGTTTTAGAACAAAATCCCCTAGGGAGAAAAATAAGAGTACTTTCTGCTGACATTTCCCAAACTCTTTCTTTTTACTGCCTTTCTGTTGAGCTGACTTTTCATTTCAGATCTTTCTTTAACTTTATTTTTAAGAAGTTCAGAAGCATTCCAAAAAGACTTTTTCAATTTTGTTGAAGCAGATATTATAGTCAAGCTAGAATAGGTTTCCTTTTTGCTCTCTTCTTCTCACCCCCAACTTTCACAATGTGCAAATCAATCAAAGGAAAAAAGTATTGTTTGCCTGGACCTCTTGTCTAGCAGCTCTTGGATAGGCCAAAGTGATTGGATTTGTGACCTCTTGGTTCAAAATACCTGGCTGACAACAAGTTTTTTTTTGGTTTGTTTTTTTTTTTTTTTTTCTCTCTCCCCTCCTGCTGAGAGAAATGGCAAGATCCTGAACTTGCCCCTGCTTTGGTTGTGAGTAGGTTCAGAAAGATGTGTCTGTTTGTCTCTGCACCGAGAGGTGTTTGACATCTCCAGTTCCATCAGAAGTGGGTTACTGGTCAGAGTGCAGGTAAAACTGCCGCAGTAGAACGATCAATATACGTTAGCTTTAGAAGCAATGATTTGTGGTACATTAAGGTATGCCGTCTTGTTTGAGCAGTCTGATAGCACAACACTTTAATTACTGTTTATGCATCCTGAGACACTTCTCTTTCTTCTGCCACCGTCTGCAGCAGCACTGAATGCTCACGATGTAAAACGTAAAGCAATATCAATGTGGACTTCCTGAAGTCTGGCTTTCAAGATGCGACATCTTTTGGTTTGCAAGATTCCCACGTTGGAGAGCAGTGAGTTAAACTGGACTGTCTGTCTTAATGCTTCTCCAGCGAAGTCTTTTGGCTGTGTCTTTCACCAGCCGCTAAGGATGGCCCATTTCTTTACCATCTTCACCTTGCAGTTGTGTCATGAGTGACCTCAAGGGCCATACCGTAGCTGTTACTAGGAGTGTGCTGGACTTCTACCGTGGCACAGTGCAATGGGCCTGATCCTTTACTGTAGCTGTCTGTTGTTGCGTGCAGTTGAATGGCAGGTACACAGAGCTTTGGTAATGCAGAGTGGGCATCAGCTAACTCTAGAAAATAGATAAATACATAAATAATAGATTCATTTATCCCACTCTGCCAGATTGTCCAAGTGGATACTGCAGTCAATGAAATGGATAAGAAATAATGGAGTAAAGACATGGGATTCTTTTCTCTTCTTTAATCCTCAGCAAAATGCCTGTTCAAATATTATTTTTTTCTTGGTCTTTTTATTTTAGAGGTGAGATCTTGGATTTTTTTTCAATTATTATTCTTTCATATTCTATAGAATAAAGCCCACAGGACAGGAACTGGAAAAGTCATGAGCCTCTGTTGTGGGGCATACAGGCAGACAGTTGCAGGCTGAATGCCAAAGGGACTGTGAGTAAACAGACAAATTGCTAGTGACATAATTTCTTGGAAATAAACCTAGCAAATTAGACTTGTTAAAGCAACTGCTGAAATGGCTAGTGCCATTGAATTGTCAAAATAGAGAACTGCAAAGATCCTCGGTTAATTTGCATATCACCAAAGCAAAAATAATGGGAAAATAATGAGCAATTATTGTCCCTGGCTCTCCTTATTTGTTATTTGAAGTTAAGATATTTATCAATATGGAATTATGTTGGCAAGATGTGCATGTGCATGTATTGGTCAGTCAAAACTAGAGGACATGATGAAGAATTTTGGAAGCATGCGTTAGAGGATGGCAAATGGGCAGCACCATTAATACTCATTGTTGCAAGAAACTATGCATCTGAAGGAGCAGTCAGGGCTATGGAAATGTTTTAGCAAGGCCTAGGTCACTTAGAAGGGAGAGTGATGTGTGTTTGGGAGGGGAGCAGTGAGATCTGGTTTACTTGAAGGACAAGTTGTCTTGCACATAATATTCAAGAGTGGTGGAGAACATTACGGCTGTGGCACATATTAGTGTTGCTGCCGGCTTCTGGCAGGTATTGAGAGTCCTGCTTACTACATAAGCCCTTCACAAGCTGCTGTAGTGAGAAGGGAGACCCTCCCCAAATGTACCAGGTGTGCCAAGACTGTGGAACGCGTTGGGCTGGAGGACATCTGTCCTTGAAGAAGCCATGGAAAGAATTTACTTCGGGGTGAAAATCTGGAAACCACTCTCCATCCCCTCCCATCTTTGTGTTTGACCCCAGTAGAAGATAACTGGTATTAGAGTAAAGACTGCTGAAAGCTGGGCCATCTGTGGCTGCAGGCTGTTTCTGAACTGAAGGTGTAATGGCCCTGCAGGCAGGAGAGGCTTCTACTGTGCCTTGGCTTCCACCAGGAATGGTTCATCTGACCTCTAAACCCACCTACCACTGCCTCGATGGTGACTGCTGGAGCCAGTAAGGCTGAGGGCTGAGCCACAGGGCTCAGCCAGTAAGCCACAGGGCTGAGCATGGTTTGACTAGCACAGCTCCTAGTTCTGCAATGAGGTTTGACAGATGCTATCAGTGTATCTCCCCATAAATAAATATGTAATCGGGCTGCGTGCTACACTTTCACATCCTGAGGAAGAAATTCTGACACTCCTGTCCTTTTATCTCTCGCATCCCTCAGCAGCTGTGAAAAAGCCTCTGACCTCAGATGCTCATTTTTATAATTTCATTTTCAGCAGGAGTTGGTGCCTGTGGAGTTTTGTTACTCTGTGTTATGAAGGAGGAGGAAAGCAGCAGGCATTTTGTTTAAATTCTTAATTGTGGGCACAGCAGGATTATGGAAATGTCAAGAGGGAAGTGACAGGGAAGACCTGATGAATGCATGGAGGTTGGTTGATTCACTGCTTTCTCTTTTCCACCAGGGTGTTGGGTGGGTTACGAGTCAAACGGATCTGGCCAGTACACCCATATGCCAGACTGGACTGTGGTGTGCAGTCTGCTGTGTTTAGCAGGCCTTTCTCAAGACAGGCCCAGGATTAGCAAAAAATAACAGAACTGTGTTGTACCAGCAGAGCTGGAAGGAGTGCCACAGCGGAGCAGCAGGATTTGGTCCCCTTTTGTAGGAATACGTACTGCTGGAGCCAGTGTGAGCTGCTGGCATAGCACCTGCCTGTGCTGTGCCAAATCCTGTGCAAAGTTTGCTTCTCTTGCTTTGGGACATTAAGGATGGGTACTGGGGCAGGAGGCGGCTGACTCCAAACAACTTGTCAATAGTTGAAAAAGCTCTGTCTCTCTGTGATTTAGAGGATATTGCTATTCCATTCCCTCTTCTCTCCTCCAGCTTGACTTGTGCACAAGGTTTCATTCCTCATCTTGGGAACGTGGAGTGCAGTGGCTTTCTGGGCATGCACTGAGATTGTGCATGAGTTGCTTTTTGCCATATACCTTGGAAGAGCAGTCTCTGTGCCCCTTAGCTCTCCACTCTGAAGATGGGGCAGGCAAATTCTACTGCTGCTGCTGGCATGGACTCCGAGGTGCCAGAGCATAACAAGTGGCACACGTGAAATTCAAGCTTGGAGCTGCTGCAGAAGTGGGAATTCCCGTAAGTCCTCAGGAGGGTATTGCCATGCCTGTTTCATTGACAGAGGAATAAGAAGAAAAGTTGTCCTTAAAGGACATTCTGGGAGTGTGCCAGACACTTGCAGAAAATGGAGAGATGGAACCCGGAGTGTTGCTGTGCTGGCTCCTTTCTAATCATGTCATCTCTTCACGAAGGCTGTGCTGCCTGATCATATTATTATATCACTTAATTTTGGTCCCTTGGAGATCATGCTCCTTGTTAGGCATCTCTGACTTTGTGGCCTGAGTAATTTTGGAAGTGTGTTTGTTAATAACCTTTGGGAGCACCACAGAACCCATCTTGTAACTGTACCTCCGAGACTGGTCAATGCAAAAAGGTGGCCAGCATGGACACTGGGGAGCTATGTTGTGATCTGGGGTATGGTGAGACCTCTCAGAGACTGGGGAGCGTGAAAGGAGTTTTGTACCTGATTCCCAGATGCTTTACTGGTTCTGGTGTGGACAAGGCACACACCAGGTGTGCCATGTGGCTCTGTACCTGCCTGGATCACAGGGAAGGCTCCAGTAGGAGGGGTAAAACTGAAGGAGATGCCACCCAAAGTTATGTGCAAGGTTTATTTGCAGTAAGAGACTTGAGGCACCCAGCACAGGCTCTTCTGGTGTCAAGTTGATGCTCCATCTGCAGCTGGAGCAGAAACAACCTTGTTCTGCTGTCAGCTATGAGGAGTGGTGGCTAGAGGTCGCAACTGGAGGGTATTAAACATTCTCCCCCTAGTGCCACTGGAATTAGGCTTAGGCCCTAAACATCGTGCTTTCTGTCTCTGACCTTGCTTATTTTCACAGCTGTTGGGGAGGGAGGTTGTTCCTGCCTTTTTGGGCTGTTTTGCTGCCTTGATGTTTGCTAAAAAGATGTTTTTCTTTGGTAGGGTGTTAGAAAGATGTTTGTGACATTTTGAGCTAAACTTTGCTGTTTCAGCAGCCAGCAATGAAGGTGATACCAGGCTATTGTTCCATAAGCAGCAGAACTAATGAGCCTCTGGATTTGTATCCTACTTTCCTGACCTCTGCCTCTCCCTTCATAATATTAGCTCTTCCCACGCAGCCACTGTGTTCCTCTCTCCTTCCTCCGTGCCCTTTAACTACTTGGCAGTCGCAAGTCAGTATTCGCTGTGGCGGGTTGGTGGGTGCTTTGTATGTGCCGATGCCGGGAGGCCTGCTTACCATGCAGAGCAGCTGCTTTCTCAGTTCACGTGACAGCCGAGGCACTAATTTGGCTCTGTCTCTTCCCCATATTTTTTTTTTTCAAATTTCTCAGTATTTAATTATCTCTGAGCCTTCTGTCAGTCTGGGGGAAACTTAAGTTCCTAGAAGTAGGGATCTGATGGTCAGATGGATGAGCAGTTGTACAGACAGCATGAAAGGAATTTCTGCAGGATAATTCCTTTCCTTGAAAGCTTAGATGGTGTCCTTTGTCCCTCTAACTTGTAGGAAAACCAGGTACTGACTGCTGTGACTTAGAGGGGAATAGCCAAGGTAGAAACAGAGCAGAGAACACAGTAGTGTGTACAGAGCATGAGGACAGTAGACATCCTTGAGAGGAACTATGAGATGTTTGGGATAATCTGAGCAGTTGTTTGGTATTGAGGGAGTCCTCTCAGTTTCCCAGAGAGATTGTCCCATCAGCATCACCTTACGTTTGGGTAGAGCATTTGAGAGCAGATCCCCTTCCCATAGGGTTCAGATAACCTCTGTGCAGGAGATGGAATAAAGCCACTGAGGGCTCAAGTGTGAGTGAATGGGTGAATGACCCACTGCTTACACCTTTCTTGTATCCAAATGTTGTTCTTACTGGGATGTTACCCAAAGTCGGAGCAGGATTTTCCCCGGCACCATGCAATCTGCAACTCCTCACATCAATTTCTCAGCCCGAGTGTTGATGTTCAGCTTTTCCATCAGCAGGGCTGCAGCCTTTGCGCTGCCTCATGACCCACGGGGCAGATGCAAGTAAGTCAGATCTGATTTGTGAGCCGCTCCAGGACATGTGGTTTGGCTGAGGCTTAGCTCTGGGTCCGCCCTGGCCCCTTGACAGCAGCTTCACAATCTGGCCTACATGGGTTTCTGTGGTGTAGGCTGGCATTTGAGGGCAGATCTTGTGCTTGGCACAGTCGGGAGTGCAACACCTGAGGTGCCATTAGTGCCAAAATCCACCTCTAGCATTTAACAGGATGTGGGAGAAATAGGTTGGCTGGAGCGAGCTCGTTTGCAGCAATGGTGTGCAGGCTCTGTGCCTGGTGGTCCAGCACAGGTAAATGCCTTGGGACAGATTCTGATACCATTTCTCATGTGAACCTTGATCCAAAGCTGACTGAAATCACTAGGAGCCTTTCTGTTAGCTCCACAGCCATTAGATCAGGTCTACTGAGCATGACCAAACTCATTTCTGTACAGTTTGGATTTGGACACTCAATACAATGTCCATATTATTGTGACCCAAACCAAACTGCTAAGGAAGAAGTGGTAAAGAGATGGGGGCCTGCATTGTGCCTGTGAGTATATATTCAAAGTCAGCATCTTGAAAAGGCCCAAAGTTTATCGTGCTGCTTTTGTCGTTTCCCAGTCATCGGCCTGGCTGAATAAAGGAGTGCTGCACAGAGCTCTGCATAACTTGTTTGACTTTAAGAGTCAGTAAATGATAGATGTCTGTATCCTTCGATGAGGATAATCCAATTGTACAGTCTGGCTGGATTTCAGCCGCTCTCTGAAAAAGGAGTAGGGGAGTGAAATATTTACTTTTGGTGCTTTTCACAAGTGAAGATGACAGAGCGTGGGAAAATAAAAGCTAGCCCTGGTGGGCAAGGGTTGCAGGGGAAGAGAAGTGCGGAAAATCTAATCTGCTTTCTGGTAGAAAAGGGCATAAAGGGGCTTGGCAAGGAAAGAGCCATTCTTTTGATTTCTCAGAGGCGAAAAATGAAGGCAGCATATTCAATGAACATAACTCCACAGTTGTCAATGCAGTCAGGTCTGTTTATACCAGCCAGTCAATTTGACCCAGAGCTTTGATTAAAAAAAAAAAAAAAAAAGATCCCCAAATGTTCCAGTAAAAAAAGAGGTTATGAAAAAAACTTGTGCTTTGGTTAAAGAGCACCCAGCTCTGGAGTAATTTATAACAGCTGAAAGGATTAAATGTCATCAGGGAAACCAAAAAGAAAATGAATCTGTAATTAAATGTTTAGCGCAGCCAAGACAGTATGGCATTGCCAGCCTGAATAATGTATAGAGGAAACATCCAGAGATATATGCTTACTTTCAGGTTTTTCATTAACTGAATCTATATTAATGCAAAGCAAGATAGCTCAGTGATTTTCAATGTGCTCTGGATTTGTTAGCATTTTGATGATACTGGAACTCAAAAGCTTCAATTGAGATCAGTGCCAGCTTGTGCTTGGAGTTATGCAAACATGTAGAAGATCTGATACCTGTCAGAAAAAAGCAAACAAAAGAGGAAGTGAAAATAAACAGTGAAATGTCTACCAACCCCTGACTGTGGCAGAAGTGTGTCTGGAAATCCCTGGCCAGGGCATTCTCCTCTTTACTGGCCTTGTCTGTGCAAATCTGCACAGATTGCTTAAGAGATGGGAGCAGACTTGAGATTTCTTTTCTAATTAATGTTACTAACTAAATACAATGCAAAGATAGCGGTTGGCTGGGTAACAAAGAACTAAATATATGACGTTCTTTTTACCTTGGGCACATCAAAAGGATATGAGAAATGAATGATCAAATTCAGCTTATAATGCATAGCAATCAAAATGGTGCAAAAAGGTCATTTAACTTGATTGTATGTTATGATTCTGGGAAGACTTTTTTTTTTTTTTTTTTTGTTCAAATCTGGAGGCTTAGTGCCAATGATTTTAAGTCTAATCAAGCTTACCAATTAGTAGAGACATTCTTAGTGACAACTGTCAATTAACCTCAAGGTTAGAAATTCAGGATAACCTGAACCATTGCTTAAGCTCATGCCAGAGTCAAAATAATATTCTGTAGGATTAAAATAAACCTTCATCAAGTTTTACATGTATGCAGATAGGTGCAGGTGATGTGCTGCAAACCCCTAAAGTACCTGCTACATCTTTTTGGAAACTATCTTCCAATTCTTTTGAAACTTAATTTTTTTTTGTGGCTAAGTAGTAGTATTAACCTTCAGAGCTTTCTTTCCTATTTATGCTGATTGAGGCAGCTGTAGCTGATTCTGTTAAATCATTGATTCTTCTGCCTCCAAATTGATTATTGTTTCTACCTCTCCCCCCAGCTGGGATCATATTCATCGTGGTATCAGACCTTGCAAGTGTTGAAGTTTTACCTGGTGTTTCATTTTACTTCTGTTCTAGTTAGAAGGTACATGTTTGGCTTTTACAATCAAGCACTGTGACTGCCTTGTAGTCAGGAAGGGATGTCTATTTGCATCCCTTCCCCTCCTTCCACCCAGCGTCTCACTTTCCACATGGACAGCTAAAGAGGCGGGATAGATTAAATGCTAAATATCACAGAAGTTCACCGGAGAGCCAAGACTCAAATCCCCGTTTTCCTGGGAGCCAAGCCAGAAGCTCTTTCTGTAGGCATGTCCTTCTTCCCTAGTGCAAGGAATCCAGCTGCAGTGTGTTTTCACTTTGAAGCAAAGGGCTGGAAGAGGCATCGCTGCTGTTCTGGGCTGTTCCTGCTCTTAAAGCTGGGTGTGCTCCCTATGTACCACTGAGTTCCTTGAACAAGCCCTTTTCAAAGAGCATTGCAAATGCAGAACAGCAAGAGCTGACATTGCGAACACTGATACGTCGTTGTCCTGTGGTTTGGTAAACCTGCAGCTCTTGCTGTTACTTGCCCTTTGATGGGCAAGAGAAGTTATTTCTTGTTCTGGTGAGCCTGTCATTAGTTTCAGTGAAACCATCTAATGAAATTATGCACAGACTGAAAGTGAAACTCAAACTGTCATTACACTCAGGTAGTGTTTTGTGAAAAATTGTCTGCTTGGAAACATACAAAAATCGTGAGCTTCTTGACATGATTCTGTAATGGGAAAAGGACTCTAGAACTGCACAAGCCTAACTTAAGGGCTGTTGATAATGTATTTTTTAGCTCTGGGCCTTAGCAAAAGAGCCTGAAGCAAAAAACTGTGGAAGGTGATGTATCCTGAAGAGATTCTGGCCTTTATACTAAGGGCCACCTTCTTGAGCACTGTCCTGCTAAACTGGCTGTCTCAGACTCAGACGGGTATCTGCTCTGCTGTGTTAAAGGCAATGCTGTGTTAAATGAGGGCTGAGTAAATCTAGAATTACTTCAGAAGATATCCGCTGTGTTCCCAGAGAGGGTGAATTCTTGGTGTAGGAAAATATACCTCCCTTCAGATATATGAAACTCTGCTTTAAAGAAAAGATGGTCTTCACTTCCAGTACATTAAAAGAACCACTTAGGTGTGATTGTGATTTGTGTGAAAGCTTCTGCCAGAGTACTGGCCAACTGCCAAGGGTCAGGCATAGGGAAGGGTCGACTTGAGACCGTGAGAGTCTGGCATCGTTTGTCTGAACACGGGCATCAAGACTTTGTGCATCTCGGCTGTGGCAGAGTGTTCCCCATGTGTGCTGGGTGAAGGTATGCAGGTGGTTGTAGGCACACAGCCAGCACAGCCAGAAGGGAGAGTGTCTGTACACCCAGTGCCTGTGGTGAAGGCACACAGCATCATTAAGACGTTGCACTTTATTTTAGTGACCCGTGGGTTACAAGGAGAATTTTAATAGGCTTTGGGTTACATCTCAAGAATTTTGCCACATTTTCAGGTTAATAACGCTGACATGTGTTATCGCTCCTTCGCCATCAGAGCTATAATGGGGAAAACCCAGCATATTGTTAGGAGTATTAAAACTGCCTTGAAATCTGTCAAGAGAGATAAACTATCTTTATATCAGAAAATAGCTTCCCTCTTGCTATCTTACAGAACAACGCATAGCTCCAAAAAAGATGCTCCTGCCTAACAGCTTATTAGGAAAAGACAGACTCCCAGGGTGAAAGGTGTGAAAACTGAAGGGATTTTTCTGCACTGCCTGAAGAGGGGAGACTGGGATTTCAAAGAGATGAGGTTTCGGGTGAGTGAAAAGACTTCTGGAAAAGGGCAACAACGTATCTTGATAACACATGTAATTGGTACACCCCATAGCAGCATCCTACCTTGTGCGTGGTGAAGCACCATCTACAAGTGGAGCTGAAGTGATGGGAGGTGAGATGCTCTTGAGATGAGGTTGTAAAGAAGTTCTCTGAATTGGGAGATCTACAGTTCTGCTCGCACTCATCGTGGCAAGAGGGTGGAGCTGAATAATCTGATTTGCTGGAAATCACAGTATCACACAAAGATCTGAATGTATTTTGGTATGAGATAGATAGTCTGAGGCACGACACTGTGGTGGTTTGGAGAATTTCTTTTTTTACTGCTTGAAGTTTTTTATGCAAGTGAAGTGTTTCCTTCCAGGAAGTCATTTTGAGATGAAAAGCCAAAATATTCCATCTGCAAAATATCCAAATGAAATATTACCAAAATGAATGTCTAAGTTACTTCTCTTAAATATATGTCTTTATTGAACAAAGACAAATCAAACCATAACAAAAACATTTAGAGGAAGGCCTTCTGAGGATGGGAACACTTCTGATAGTGGTGACAAGTAGCCAGATGTCCAAAATTACTTTGAGAGCATGGTGTGTCCAGCTGGAAGTCCTGTCAGGCACCACAAATGCCAGCTCAGATGGACCAATTTGAAAAATCACCTCTTCTTGCTTCTGGGAGTGTATCTCCCACACAGCTCTGGATTCCTGTGTCAGCTTACAGGCCGTGCTGGAAGGTGAGGCTCTTCTGCAAAGCTCAATATTTGAGGGAGAACAGGTGAACAAAGCAATCAGCCTACTTCTGGTGGGAGATGCCTTTGTAACAGACATTAATCAAAAGACTTCAGAGCTCAGGTGTTTTAAAGAGCGCTAATCCACACCCTGCCCCTTCTTTTCCAACGCTTGGCATGTTTGGAGGTACTAATGCCTGCCTTCAGGTTTGGAGAGATAAGGGCCTCAATCAGCAGAGAGATGCCAGTGTTTTTCCAGGTAACAAGTTCAACATAAAAATGCTCAAAATCCTTCTTCAGCTGATATCTGTTTCTGCTGCAGGCCAGACACTGACCTACCCTTGTCCTGAGGCTGCAGGGATGTTTGGATCGAATCACCAGCAGGATTTTCTAATGAGTTTTCTGTTCTCTGCTTTCATTACAGAGCCAAGTCTACACATCAGGTGCGCCTGCGCATTGGGGCTTATGTAGAGTCAGCAGCACACTCTTTAGAGTACTGCCTGGTGTTTAAGGGACTGTTGTGGGAGACCAGTTTACAGTCCTTGTTCTTGCTGGGCAGGGTGATCTTGCTTCAGAAGGTCTGTGGCACAGAGGTAGGCTCAGCTTGGAGAATAAGGCACTAGATTGTCTCATGCTGGTCCTGATGAAGAAGCTGTGGTCCCCCTTGAGTGACTGTGCTGTGACATGGACAATACTATGAAGACCAATACGTAGGGGTTCCTGAAGGTAAGGAAGTTTTGTGGAAAGGAAATCTGAGGCTTTTAGGTATTAATATTGACAAAAGTAACATTGATAGTAATGTGTGGGGTTTAGGAGGTGGTTATTCTGTTTTTAGTGTGTGTAGAGACCTTTCCAACACCAGTTTTTTGTTCTGAATCCACATTCAGGTTTTTTCAGTGGGAGGTTGGCTGCCCTTTCCTGCAGATGGCTCATCAGGAGACTTTCTTAGGATACTCACTTCCATGGGGAGGAAGCATACAAAAGCAGACGAGATAAAAACGGCAAAGCTGAAGGTCAGTTTCTGAACTAGGTTGGTTTTTACTGCCATAAGCCAGTACTGAGCCAGGAGCTGCTGCTGTGTTTGTGCTCATAAATTGGCTAGTGTAGGAGGGTAGGCAGTAGGAAGGATGGGGGAAGCAATGTTTTTAAATAGATATTTATGGAGGATATCAACATTTGGCATTTCCCAATTTCAGAACAGTGGAGGAGGAACCTAAGAACTTCATCCCACCTCCTCCTTCCCTCCATGCCAATTAGGACCACAGTCTGCTATCCTCCGTCACATGGAACAGCCACTTACTAACTTGTGCTGAGCAGCACCTTCCTTCACGGGTGGTTTTCTTTTCCTTCCAGTGGTTAAGAGGAACAAAACCATCCCTGGGAGGTTTCCTGTATGCAAGGTATGTGCAAACTGGCTCTTTCAGTGAATTAGCATCTAGTTTCAAAAGATTCTCTTCCACTGCCTTTGGCACAGCTGTCTCTTGCCCCTTACCCTTGAAGAGCTCTGGGAGGCAGTCATGTACTTGACCTTTCAGATTTTTTGTTTACACCCTTGTTTTCACCCTTTATGATCTAGTGGTGATTAGAGCATCCAAGTAAAATGTTAATTCTCTATACAGCCAGTCCTATATGAGGACACTTCCCACGCAGCTCAAGAGCCCACCTATATGTTTAGATAAAGTACCACATCCTGCCAGCCCCACCTCCCCATCTGCCTCACAGGTAGCTGCTGAAAGTCCCCTGCTAATCTGCATTTCTGTGAGCTGCCTCCTGTAGCCTGGAGGTTCCAAGTCTCAAACACCCTTTGCCTTTCTGTTCTGGGCTAGTCTCCCAAATATTTGCATTTTCTTTCTCCACATCCTGCCATCACCTGCTGCCGCGTCACTTTGCATCTTGGCAGCCTGCTTTTGTCAGAGGGGCTGATCCAAAAACATGGTAAAGTGTTGGAAAATCTTAACTTCAGTTAAATAAGAAGCTGTTGTTTTAGCAGCATCTGGAGTTCCCAGCTCCTCTTTATTGCTGGTGATTTCAATCACTGTTCCTTGGCAGGGGTGCAACATCCCTGGGAAGCTCTCTTCCCTTGTTGTCTGGTGGCCGTAGTGAGCATAGGAGTCTTCAGATCACACATTTCTTTGGCACAAGAACATTTGTGTGTTTTCCACCATATCGTGCCATGTTACGGGGAAAATGAGCAGTCCTTTTCCATGGAGCACTGATTTCCCCTGAGTGCCTTGGACTGATGCACGCAGGATGCAAGGATTGCAGTAATTTATGCTCTTGCATTTTGGTGCTCCTGCATCCAGAACCATTTGTGGTCCTAGCCCAGAGGAAGCTGGGACCAAGCTTAAAGCTTTTTAGCTGCTCCTGGTCCTGAGTGCCACCTGCCCCAAGGCATGCTGAAGGGCTGTGATGGAGGACAGAGCCTGGCCACTGCTTCAGGCTCCTCTGGGGAGCTGTGCAGTCGGTTAAACTCTCTGAAGGGTGCTAACAGCATGGAGCTGGGAGCAGAGAAACTGCCAGAGAAACTAGGGAAGCTGTAAAGCAGGCTGAAGGATGAAGTAGGACAAGTAGTTGCTTTCCAAGGCTGAGGTATTCCAGATTAATAAAGAGAAGAGGTATTCCAGATTAATAAAGAGAAGAGAGGCATGGAGCAATGTCTAGTTCTCGCTGTTAGGGAGAGTGTGGGAGGAGGACGGGAGGAAGAGAAATGACATAAAGCAGCCAAGAAAACAAGAAGTTCTTATGCATAGAACTACCTCTTCTGACTCCACTTCCATGAGCAAGATGTTTTTCAATGATGTCCTGAAACCTTTCTTTAGTCCTCCCAGAGCTCATGCCTCAACCATTCTTAATTTCCCCCATTTCAGTCAGCATCTCTCTTAGCTATAAGAAATGGAAATCCCAGTGTGACATGCCTAGGTGAATTCCGTTCCCAAAGCCCAGAGCAAGCAGAGCGTGCTTCTCCTAAGAAAAGGCTACTTTGCAGGGAGTGTGGGGTAGTTCAGAGCATGCAGATGACACATCTCCCTGCACCTTGCATGTTAGCAATGCCATATCAGATCAGTTGGAATCCTCAATATCTTTTGTCTTTAGCAGGAGAGCTTCCCAGAAAGCTTTTGGTTTTTCCCTCCCTGCAAAATAATTAAAAAAAAAAAGTGATTATGAGGTATTTTGTCTCTCTTTTTAAGAAAAACAGAAATTAAAAGGATTTTGGCAGAGCAACGCTGTCAAAAAATTGTGCTGCTTTGGGGATTTCACTTGCTTGACTTTTTTTTTTTTTATGAATAGCTTGCAAATTTTGTGCAAACTAATGTTTTGTTTAAATCATCTCATGTTATTGAGAAACAGTGTATAAATTTTCTGGATGAATCCTGTCTGCTTTTTTTTTTTTTTTTTTAAAGTGGATGAGTTTATCAGCAGGGCACTTTTGAAGAAAGGTATGCACTCTGTTTGGGTTGCATTTGAGTCTATTATAAATATCTAAGCCCTGAGGACTTCAGGATCAAACGCTGCTTTTGAAATCAGAAATAAAACCTACAATTAAAAAAAAGTCTTCCCTGTTAATGTCTGCCTACTAGTTCTGTATGTATTAACATAGCTGCTTGGGAAGAACTGGAAGCAGGATTTTATCCCTCAATTTTTAATGTGATGATTAAAGTCAGCGTAAAAGTCCTACTGATCAGTACTGTGGTGTCAGCTGGGAGCTGTCTCTTGTGCCAGCTCAGATGCACAGGACAGCCCAGCTAGCGCAGCGTGAAGGAGTTTGATTTTTGTGATGATTAAAGAATTTGGTTGTGTTTATGTTTGCACAGGTTAGTACTAAGCCCACGCTGTCCTGAATCAGCAGTGAGGGATCATCTGCATTTCTAATTGAAGTGTCTTTGATTGCCTTAGACCCCTTTAGTGATTGCTTTCTGGGAGTTGCTGTGTTTGCAGAAGCTGCCCTGGATAAGTCAGTGTACTGTGGGGCTGGGGACTTTGGTATTTGCTGTTAACAACCGGGTAACCCATAGCTCAGGGAGATGGACTGGAGCTCAGAAAATCTTGCTCTAAGCCTGGCCTTGCTGGGTGACCATGCACAACTCTTTGCTTGCTTTTTTTTGCTTTCGCTTGTGATTTCCAGGGGTGCTTTCACTTCAGCTACAGGCAACATCAGCCCAAAGGAGTCTTGGCCTCTGGGATACCGTGGGTCCAGCTGATTCATGTGTATGCATGTCTCTGCTCTTCTAGAAACTGGGACAAGTACTCTCTCCCTTCTAGGGAGTACTTAGTTAGCTCTTTATGAAAAAAAAAATTAGGACTCAGTTTTCAGTTCAGCTGGTGGAGGTCAGACTGAGGATGAGGGGAGAAGCAAACCAAAGTCATTGCTGCAAACCGAGTAGGTCATGCTGCCATTGCATGCGTTCCTGTTGCTTCCGACTGTGCTCTCAGTTCACAGATGGGAGCTGAGCCCTGGCTTCCAGATCCTGCTGGCAAAACCTGGCTCTGACTTCTCCAAGACTGTGCTCTCTGGCAGAGTGACAATAGGTTGTGGCATCTCACAGGGCTGCTGCGATGTTCCAGGAGAAAAGATGTAACAAAGGAGACTCCGGTTGCACTAAGTCACTTACTCTGGCAGTCAGTCTGTTTCCACTTAAACCTCTGAGGGGCAGAGTGGAGGGGAAGTAGTCACAGGAAGGAAATGGAAAAAGCAGTGGATGTCCCAAAATGCAGTCCACTTGGTCTGTTTTACTGGTAAGATGAGTTGCATGCCTTGTAGAATAAGCATTTCTGGAAGGGCACAGCAGCTGTCGTTCCTCTAAAGACAGCAGATGTAGTCCTTAGAGACCAGCCTTACTGGTGTGAGCACGATGATTGTTTTTTTACGGTGGCTTGAGCTGCTGTCACGCCCCAGTGGTAAAGAGTCTGTATAATGGAGCAGTGATGATCTCTTGTGTTGGGACTGAGGCCAGCCTTGCTGAGCTCCACATTGCTCATCTCCTGGGCCTGTCCCCACCCTGGGCTCCCAGAGAGCCCAGTCAAATCACCTTTTACCTGAGAGAGGCACTATAAACTCCTCCCTTGTTTTGTTCGCTGGTTGCTAATACATTTCCAGAACTAAAGGAGGTGGCCAAGCCCCTGCCCTCTTGGGCTGAGGGCTGGGATTCAGCTTGTCCCCAGAGGCTGGTGCACAGAGCTGTGATGGCGAGAGCTTGGTGTGTGCAGAGCTTCAAATGCTTACAATGCCCAACAGTTGTTTGTCTCAGTTCTGGGCCAGACAGACCCCCCAGTAAGAAAGAGTCTGGAGAAGATCATCATCCATCAGTGGGCAGAAGAAGGGTGGAATGGAACCACTCAATTGTTTGTTCTCCTTATCTCGGATGGAGATGGAGACTGTCATGCAGAGTGTGAGGGGTGCAGGGGCAGGATGTGGGAAGAGAAGCCTAGGGTTTGTCTGATGTTTGTAGGCTTCAGAAGTGGATCCAGAAGGAATGAAAGACGGAGCCCAGAGTGAATGGCAGGGAGCATTCGATCGAGGCGTCTGACGCTGGTTGTCTTTATGTGGCATTTGAGACAGTGTGGGCAGTTTGCTCAATTTTTCTCTGTAGATGCTGCTTTGTTTGGAAGGTTGTAGACACATGTCAGTGGTGATGGATAGAATTGTTTGACTTCCTGTCAAATCAATGATTACTCATAGAAATCTCTTTTATTAGTTTATCATAGGAAGTTCTATGTCATTTATCCCAGCGGAGGCTTGGCTAGCTGGTGTCAGTGAGCAGTGCTCGTGAGAGTTATTGCTGGGTTTTATTGTGCTGCTGCTGCTTTTTATTTTTTGACACTGTATTTATTTTTGTCTTGGTTTTACACTAGGAAAGGTTTTTGCCCTGACTGCAAGCAGGGTGTTTTGTTTCCTTTCCCGTCCCAGTCTGGTGCCTTGGAAATTTGCAGCGGTATGCCCTAAGTCCTAAGGTTTATCCTCACCCTCTGCTAAAGTGTGACTAGACATTGTCTGTGCCTTGGTATTTTTGAGCTAATGAAGGTCTTAATTTCCTAGGCATCGTAGGAGTTGGAACTAATGGATATGAATCAGAGGAAGAGGAGGCTGATGAGTTAGAGGGAAAAGTCACGGTGATATGTTTCCCATCTCTTCTGCATTTGGTTTTGGTTTGCTTCATGCTCAGAGAGGAGGTAGAGCTCCCTGTCTCTGATGTTTTTGCCATTGAAATTCTTTATGATCTGGGGGAAAATGGCTTCAGATCATTGTGGAAGGAGACATGCTTTCAAATAAGTTTCAAAACTAATCTTCAAAAGGATGTTTCTAAATAAAATCTCAGTTTGATTTAAAAAAAACAAAACAAAACAAAAAACAAATGGAACATCATCTGGACTGTTCTCAAGTTTCTCACATGTAATAGAAATCAACAGAACTGAGAGTGTGTTCTCGACCTGCTCTGTCCAGTGGGAATTCTCCAAGGGCCAACTTGCTGCACCTCTTCCCTGCCCTCTCCAGTGGCTGAGCATGTGCAGAGCTTTGGAGACTGCTGCTCCTGCCAACCTAACAATGCTGAACTCTGAGTTCAAGCAGGAGAGACTTATGTTTTCAGGTCAAGAGATCCTTAGCTCAGTCCCTGCAGATAAACCAAGCAGGGAGATGACTACATGAGAGCAGAGCTTCACTCTCTGAACATACAGAAATAATTTCAACCACCAGTGAAGCGAAACAGCTGGGAGAATTGAGGTGGGTACGATACAGCTATAGAGGAACATGCTTTGTGTGACTGTGCACATGTTGTAGCCTCCTTTCCCCCTCTTAGGGCAAAAGGTTTCAGCATGCTTGAGAGACATGGTTGCCCTGTTACTCCAGAAACAGTAGTGGGCTGGGCCGTACTTGAATATGCTGGCCTTTGTCTTTCACAAGGAGAGAAATATCTGCAGTTTTTCCCTGAGAAGAGATGTGATCAGGTGGTAGAGTAGCCATTTCTGCATCTGAGCTGGAGAGTGACTTTGAGCCCAACTTTAGATTTAAGCTGAATAGTACACCTAGCTTTAGATGGACGTCTGCTCATTGAGGCTGGAGCACCAGAGGCAGGTGGATGCTCCACCAAATGCTTCTTATGTGTGCCCCTCAACTGGGACTGATGCAAACCCAAGTCCTGTTTTGGTCCTGGTTGTTTGTTGATTTTGAGCTCTGCAGAGCTGGATGTCTGGAATTTGTACCCAGCAAAGCAAACCTTGAGGGAGAAAACAATATCCAGCCGATGTACTGTCTCATGGTGGTGACCAGGCTTGGAGTACATCAAACTATAAGGAGAGGGAGGGAGTCACTGAAGTCTTCAGTGCAAAGATAAAAGCCTCTTCTTAGATCAAAGGCAGAGGGGGAGAGATGCACACTTCCTGAAAGCAAATAACGAACCGAACAACCAGTCTCCAAACATTAGGCTTGGATTTATCTCTATCGCTTAGCCGAGGGCGTATCATATCCATCCATCAGTAGCTAATCACTTGCTCAGAAATAGTATCCTGACAAGAGACAGCAATTGCCTCCCTTCTGATGAGGTACTAGAACTCTGTATGGTAAGAAAGCAATAACCTGTCGCCCTTCCCAGTAAAGGAGTCTGTTTCTTCTGATGGGAAGTGCTACCAGAGAGAGAAATCAATTTGCACTGTTATCAGACACTTCTAGCCAGTAGTTAATGGGACCTAACATCTGATTTGATTCTCACACAGTTCACAAATTAGTGAGAAGTGCAGGGTATAGGGGAAGTCACCCAGAGAAGGAACAGAGATGTGGCGGAATCCTTGGAAGAGGAGTGCAGTGTTTGCTAGCCCAGGCGTCCATTAGTTTTGCCAGCATGTAATGCAGAATGCAATGATTGTTCCAAACAGAAATGATTTAACCTTGAATGAGGGAAACGTAACCGAACAGCAGCCGTGGAACAATAAAGAAATTCCATCTCTGATCTCTTGTGACCCACGTTCTGCTCAAATGGCTCAGATGTCACCGATACATTATTTTCATGAGTGACTGTAAGTGCATTATGCATGAGTGTGTGGCCACTGGTGAATAAACTGAGAATTCTTCAAGGGAGCATGTATAATCTATTTGATTTCATGGAGCTGGACTGTGCTCCTTTTTTTCCTTTTTTCCTTATTTTTTATTTTTTAAATTTTTTTTTATTTTTTTTTAAGATGGTTGCTGCTTGGTGTGGAAGAGTGTGACTGTGCTGATGTCTGTTTGGCACAAAAAGGGATTTGTCATGCAGTCCCCTGTGGGTGTGAATCGTTGCAGCCCCAGCAAGAGGCTTTGCTCTTTAGCTCAAGTGCTGGAAGCACATTTGGATGTTTGTATATGCTGGATTTATTTTTGATACATCAGTTCAGAGTGAAGCTGAAGCATATACTTCTCCCGCTTTTGGCAGGTACCTAGGCAGTATGTCAGGTGGTGGCAGTGCCACTTGCTCCCCCTGCTACTGGAGGGGAAAATGGAATGGTAGGTCAGACTTTGCCGTGCCAAGGGTAATGCAGTGTATCTTGCTCATCTCAAAAAGCCTACTTGTTCTCCTACCACATTGATTTGGGAAAGCAAGACATCTCACAAGCTACACTGGAGGTCAAAAGGCCTCAGGGACAGCCTGGTGTCTGTGAGTTCAAATCTCACTTGTGCTGTTCCACTTTCTGAACGTGTTGTAGGAAATTTCTGGCTCCTGCCCTGCAAGGGACTTAAAACCATCCTTTCTGCAAGTAAAGGTAAACGAGGGTACATAAACATGGTTTGGGCAGGATGCTGACTACTGGCAGTCCTGACTCTTACTTGTTTATCTGTAATTCTTTACAGAGGCCCACCATCCCTCATCCTTACAGAAGTATCCTATCCCAAAACCAACACCCTGCTCTCCAGTGCAGTACTTGTTAGCAGTAAGTGCCCATCCTGCCCTCTGCCTTTCTAAATACAGCTGATTGCTGCATCTGTTGTTGTAAGTCAAAATATCCTTTCTTGTAGGAAAGGAGTAAGTCCCAGTGGCCAGGCTATGTCTGAAGAGCTGTGGCTGTGCCATATGCACATAAGCTCTAGGAGGAGCAGGTGGTTGAGAAGTGGCTCTCTGCATTGCTCTGAGTCTTCTCTGTCTTGGAAAGATGAAATAACAAAGCTGTTTTCCCCCAGAAACATGCTGAGAGGCCAGCAAGACTGATTTCAGTGTCTGAATGCGTTCATATCTGGATCCCACTGCCCAAAGAGGAGCTGGATGTGGGGATGTTGAGGAGACCTGATGCAAGGCATGATGACTACTGTACAGGTATGCACTGACGTATGCAGGATTTAGTAACATATTTGCAATGGACAAGTGTCCAGGGAGAGATGAGGATGGATCAGGCTTTTCCAGAGGCAGAATATAAATGCTGTGATAACGCATCAGCTGTGCTGCCTGAGCATGCTCTGAGATGTGATGAAGGCAGTTTTGCACTGGTCTTGCAAAGCTTGTCTCTTTACTAGTTCTCCTTAATACCTGGTTGTTGCCCTGTACAAAACTAGTGTCTCCTTTACCCCTCTGTTTCTGGACTCTGACTTTTCCGACCCTCAAGTGCAGGGCCTCTGGCTGTACCTTTCTTGGGGACCAGAGCATGGTGTGCAGATTTCTGTGTCCCTGGGATCTGGGCTGCAGCATTACTGCCCCATGGGAGCCCTGATGTGTGATGGGAAGTAACAGGCTGCTTGAAAAGAAAGCATGTTTGTTCATTTGGTGAAACAATACATCAGAGGGAAAGGGATTTTAAAACAACAAAAGGCCCACAGCATGTTTTGCCTCATCTAATCTTACAAGCCGTATTTGATAGGCTTTTCTTTTCCCTTTTAACTTACATTCTCCTAGCAAAGCTCAAATCCCCCTCCTGAGCTCTTTTCTACTCTCCTCAATCCCTTCCTTGCTTGGTCAGAATGTTCCCTGGAAGCACCCAGGCAGTCTCAGGACAAAAGACTGTCTAGTGCTGAGGGGACAAAAAGGTCATGTGCATTGAGTTGATACTTGGTTACATCTCATGGACCACACAATCCAATGCATCAGCATAGCTACCGTTGGTAGTCTGAAGGGAGTGTTTTTTCCCCAAGAATTAAATTTGGTTGTTTGGGTTTGTTTTGAAACCATTTATAGACTTTTGGATACCAAAGAAGGTTCAGCTCAGCAGTTAGTATTGCAGAGTGTTACTGCAAGTGTTTGTTCCATGCTTTTGGGCTGTGGCTTAGGTACAAACAGTCTGTGATAGATTGAGTCACAGCTGCACTGAGCTGGAGGTCGCAGCCTAGGGACAGATAGAGTGGAAGACTAGAGCTGTATTGAAAAGCAATTTTTTTGGTACTGGTCATGATCACTTTGCCCCATCCTGCATAGAAGTCAGGGGATGCACGTGACTGGTCTGTAGGACTTCTGGTTGCCAAGGGACACTGAGGAGCATCCACTGTTTCCTCCAGGAGTGAAGATGAGGAGAAGCAGCATATGTTCCTGGACATTCAGTCACCTTCATCGACTTTAGGTTCCACTGAATTGGTGTCTGCTCATGAAGCTGGGAGAAAATGAGCAGTACTACTTTCTTCCCTTACCTGAAAAGCTGCTGCTTTGGTATTCCAAAACTCGGTAACTAAGCTGCACAAATGTTCCTCCTGGAAATAAATAAGTAGTTAAAAGTAATCAGGGGAATTCTGTAGGCATGTAGAATATTTGTAAAGACAAAATGTCATAGATCATTGTAATGTCTAAAAGTGTGAAGCACTGATGCGGGACACAATCAGCTTGGGCTTGCTGTCCCCCCAGAGACTATGCCTAAACAAAGCACCAAGATTTGCAACAATCTGTGCCAGGCAGGGCTCTGAAATAAAAGGTGAAGTGACAGGTCCACCTTTCACTTGATAACCCCAAGGCTGGTATTGCTATCCAGTAGATGCCAGAATTGCAGAAGTAGTAAGCAGAGTGCCATTCTTCAGTAGTTCCTGCTATTTCACAGCAGTCTCTTACGTTTCGGGTCATTTTTTGTTCACATTGTGGGATGGGAACGCAGCAGTAATTAAGTCAGGATCCTGAGCAATTTTGTATCTGTATGGTGCAGTGTGCTGCCTGTGATGGCATGCTCTGCCACTCCTGAGTCTGCAGAGTGCTGATCTGAAACAGAGATGCGGCATTCCCATATCACCACACAAAACAAAAGCAGTCCCTGAACCGCTGTGCATCCAACGTGCAGAGCACCAGGCAAAGCTCTGGCTGACCTGAAACAACTCACTTCATCTCCTGTTTTCTGTTTCAGCTTTTGTCATACCCATTCTCTTGTACGTGCTTTGGGGCAGGATTTTTCTCTTATTGTGTATGTGCATGCAGAACAACGAGTCTTTGATCTCAGCAGCTACATCCTGTATTACAGCAGAAAAAGTATTTAATAATAATAATAGTAAGAATCTGATTAATAATTTTAAACTTCTATGCATATGTGCTTCTCTAAGACACATGCAATCCCTGTCTGGTTCCTGAGACAATACATTTGCATTGGGAGTGCAAATGGGCCACTTGCCCTGTTTAAAATTTCCATACCTGACTGGTTCAACATTGGCTATAGAAACTGGGAGGGTTTTGTGCTTTTTTCTTTTTTTTTTTCCTTTTCTTTTTCTTTTTCTTTTTTTTTTTTTTTTTTCTTTCCTCCATGAGTTCCTGAAAGCCTACTTAGGACTTTGCAGAGTCCTACAAAAACCCATCCCAGCTAGGGCACAAGGAGGATGTGTGGGTGACAAGAGCGTTGCTGTGGGGGGAGGTGGCACTAACTTGTCATGCTGTGGCCTGGTTGTAGGCAGGCTTGGTTGATTTTGAGGGCTGTGGATGCTGTGCAAATTGGGCATGGTCCTGGGAGCTCTGTATTTTCAGGAGCATTGGCAGAAAAGCTAGTCAATGCTCTCCCCATTAGCCTTGATTGAGCTGCCTCCCTCTCCATACAGACTGTTTGACATGGCAAGAACTGGAAGGAAGACAGGGCTCTTCCTCACCCTGCCTGTTGAACTGAACACCAAGAGTACTGTATTTTCTCCCGGATTCCTTCAGGAGATGCTTCCTGAGCTCAGGGGTGTTGCCTGCTCAGGCTGAATGCCTGCTAAGGTTCTTGCAGAGCCCAAGGAACATGTGACTGGCTTGCTTTGTGAAGAGAATTATCTGTGCCTTGTACTACTGATATTATAAGTGAGCCTGACACAGCTCATTTTCTTGCTCTGCCTTTGTCTTTTAATTTTGGAGGATGTGCTTTTCCTGACAGAATTTCCAATTCAGTTCATTTTCTCCATCTGCAGTGGGAGGGGAGAAAAAGGGGTGGTTTGAGGGGCTTGCTGCATGTATTATTAATTGTCTTCAAATCAAGACAGTGTAGTCGTCTTCTGTTTAGTATTCCCATTTTCTCATAACTGATATTGGTTGCAGATTTGAAAGAGGTTTGGCGTTTGAAATGATACATATTTCTTCATGATCATAGTGTTTTTAAAGCTAGAGATTGAGGTTCTTCTGTTTATCTGAAGCTAAAATGGCATAGTTTTAGAGTCATCAGTCAATTGAACTGTGTGTTGTAGAGCAGTTGGTTAATCAAGTTGCTTGTGTTTCCTGGGCTGGTTAAAACATCACCCAGAAGATGCTGTGTCAGAATGTGTCCACTAGACGACATTAAGTGTACGGAACCAGTAAGATGCTTTTGCACATAGATCAACAGTTTAGGTCATTCCCAGATCCGTTGATCTTGTTACAAGGCAAATGTGGTCCTGGATAGTAAGCAGTATTTTGTGTTGGGGTTATGTGGTGCTGTGTGTTGATTTTCAGGGCTGTCAGCTCTTGTTCCCACAGAGTTTAAGGTCTCAGGTGGAACAAGTTTTGTGATTTCAGCCCAGTTCCTGATGAACACTGTCTCATAGCAGGATAAAAGCACGTTTTTAACTCAGTGGAACACAATTTGGGTTTCATGTTGTTAAAGCTGTTAGATAAATGGAGCACTTCAGACTAAAGGAGGTGAAACAGTCTCTTGACAGCAATCTTGGGGTCAGAATGAGCGTTCCATTTCCATATGAGCACATCTGAATAAGGGAAACAATACATTTCCCAGAGGAAGTAACTAACTTGTTAATGAATGTCAGAGAGGACCTGAGGGAGATTGCTCTGTTTGATGCATAAATCTGGTTCCTATGTTTCCTGCCCCCTTCCCCCAGCAATTCTCCTCTTCTAACTCTTCTCAAGGCATTTGCACTTTCAGAAAATCTCGGACACAGTGGCAGGACATGGGGTGACTGCTGTTCCATTGCAGGTGTAAGTGGATGGGGAAATAGTGTCTGCCTGGAGCTGAGCACCTCCCTCACACATAGGTTTGAAATGCCTGTTTATTGAGAGAACCATCCCCGGGAGGAGTAGCTGTTTCAGCTGAAGGTTGAACTGTGAACTGTCCCCATCTCTCAGGTCAGCAGCTGGCCAGAGTTTGGTAAGTCCCATGCTGGAGTGGAGGAGCAAGGGAGGAACTGTGGTTCTTTCCCACCCAAGCTCCATCTAGGATAGCTTTCTTGGCCACTGTGGGCCAAGGGTAATGTTCACAGTATCCCTACCTTCAACTTGCCTGGCTCAGGCTTACCTGCTGGATACAAAGCCTGCCATTCTCCCCTTGATCTCAGTGAATCCTTGTGTCTGAATCTTATTCCTTAGCCCCTGACCTGAGTCCAGCTGCTTCTTGCTGTAGCCTAGACAGACTCTCTGCTCTGCCCTGACCTTGCTTGCTCCAGTTCTAACTGTTGTTTCTTTGACTTTCCTGGAGCTATCACAGTGGGGTTGTCCTATGTCTTCTCTTTCCTTCCCCCAGCCTAGCCCCTTGCTGCTCAGCCCCCTCCAGTGCAGGCCTGCAGTCTCTGCAGCCCTGCAGTCTCTGCAGCGTGTGCTGCTGAGCCGTGGTGGAATCCAGCCATGCTCCTGCTACAAAGGCGAACATCTAAAGCCAACCAGAGCATGTCCAATAGGATTTGTGGTGCTTCCAACCTCTGGATGTTATTGACTTCCCCTTTCAAGTGTGGCCAGGGCTTTATCTGTTGCTAATAGGGAGAATTAATAATTTCCTTTACAAAAAAAAAAAGGCTTAAAAAACCCTCCATCTTTATTTTTTTTTTACATAAAAAGGCAAGTAAAAGACAGAACAAAGTTGTTAAAAGTTCAAAAGGAACGCTAATCCCTGTAATGTGGACTAATCAACATCTATCCAGACAATCCCCTTGTATCTCTGAGGCCTTAGTGTGGTTAAGGATTCCCACGGGCAAGCGCTGCTCTTTAACTCCTTCAGAGCTGCGTTAAAGCCTACAGTTACTCTTCCTGGAGTGATACTACCATACTCTCCCTCAGAAACAATCTGGCATGTTGTTGGATTCAGAGCAGCTTCAAAGGTGCTTGAACTTCCCTGGTTAATCTTTTAAATAGATGTGGAAACACAAAGTTATTTTTTTCTTGGAAGACTGAACCATCTCAGTGTGATGATTTTCAGTGGAGCTGCTCCAGCTTCAGCTGTATTCACTGCTGGAGATAAAGTGACGAGGGGTCTAGGCAGGATGCTTAAAAGTGAGCAGTTCCTCAGTATGGTGACTAGGAATAATTTCTCTGGCAGCAGATCTGTGGTGTGTAGGACATAATGGGCAGTGGTGTCAGCTGCCCTGAGCTTGTGCTTGCTTGGATGCCTGTTTGCTACTCCAGCATTCATCACACTGTACGTGTACTCTCGGGGAGGGATAGACCTGTTCTAGGCAGAAATATTTCCTTTCCTTTGGCAAAGCTGATGCTATTTGAAGAGCTCCTCTTCAAACAAATATCCTAAGGTGTCTGTCATTCCCCACATTAAGTTTAGTTTTCATTGATATCAAGCCTACAACAAGAAGCAGGTTCTACTACCTTGACTTAAAAAAGCCAAGGGGAGGGTAAGTTCTTAGTTTGTTTGGTTTTTGGTTTTTTTTTAGCATTCTTAGGCCTTGGTGTAGTAGGTATTCACTGGCATTTACATGTGATTCTTTGGTGCTTTCAATATATATTCATATCCTTGGATGATTTGTGTGCTGCAATGAGACTTCTGCAGCTGTAGAGCTAAAAACAGGAGACGGTGATGGTCTTTTTTGGAAGGGAGAAGCAATGTAGAATGGCTCAGCTGCAGAGACAGATGTATTTGTGCTCACAAAATCACTGCCAGGGGTAGACCTATTAACAGTTGTTACCGTAAAGCCTTCTGCTTCTTTTTGGTTTTGGAGAGTAGGATGTAATTTAATTATTCTTTCCTGACAGGCATTTCAGCTGTCCTGTTTTCACTGGCAATGGCAGACCTTGTTCTTTTGTTTTGCTTGTTCATTGTGGTGTGCTGGGCTTGTGTGATGAGTGGCGTGCAGGCAGCCCCAAGGGGCTTGTATGTGTGCACCTGGTGCTTAGATGCAAAGAACCAGAAGATAAACTTGATCCTCTTTGTCCCAAGCCCAGTGGTAGCTGGGAATGGTTGTTTCCACTGCCCAGTAATCTGCAGCTTCTCAGGAAAGAGACGCCTATTGGTAGTGATGTGTGAATAGGGGGTTAGCTGAGTTGGTCTCCTTGACACTCTCAGCATCTAGTAAGAGTCCAGCCCTTTAGCTCGAGGTGAGAGCAGGGTCTGGTTTCACTGCTGTGACCTGTATGCAAACTGTAATCCACTGGTGGGACATGGGCAATGCAAAGCAAGGAGTGATGACATTCTGGCTGAAATCTGGCAGCTGGATCCCAGCGGGTGTAGGAGCTTCTTTGATTTGGTTTGTCTTTAGCAGCATGTCATCTCAAATAAAAATGGATGAAAGAAGAAAATCCAGGCAAGGTGGGAGGAGAAGGGCTACCTCAGACAGGAGGAGCTGGTTGCCACCAGCAAGTGGGCTGGCTTTTAACAGCCCTTTCCTTTGCAGTCATCCAGACATCAAACTCTTTAAGATTTCATGATTGCTTCTCCAAACTGTGCTAAAGCTCCACTCAGCTGTTAAGCAGCTTCCCTTGAAAGCTCGTATACATTAGGGGAAAAAAATGGAGCATTCTCAGTGAAAAGTTTACATTTAAAAAAAAAAAAAGATAATTTTCTGATTTAATAGTTCCTTAAATATTTAGTAAACTGCTTTAAAAACACTCAAAATGTTTTTGTTTGTTTTTTTTTTTTCATGGATAAATTGAAGTTCTTCCCAAAATAATTTTCGGTGTTTTAGATTTCCTCTTTGAAGGTGTCTGGGCATTTTTCTAAAATGACTTCCACTGCCTGGGGTGATTTAGGGGTTAACAGGTTAATTAAATGTTGGAGCAACTCACTGAGGTGTGAGCTGGCTTTTCTATCACTTAGCGTTTGAAAATCAAGCTGGGACATGGTGCAGGAATCCCTGGGCAACCATCGCCTCGGCTGGAGGGGGTGGAAGGGAGGTGGAATAGACAGGTTTACTGCAGCGGGCATTCCTTGCTATGCAATCTCTGATCTCTGGGAGCGTTCTCAGAAGAGATCCCTAGGTACCTACTAATTACCTCTCCTCTCCCCTCTTGGGTCAAACCTTGCTGTCGATTCTTACAGCCAAATCCCTGCATTGATCTGCAGTGTGCCTGTCTGTGTGTGCCAGGCATGGCACCTGTGGGACGTGGAGGCTGGCTCCAGTGATGTTGCCTCTGTCTTTGTCCTTTGTCCCCCACCACCATAGGGTGGGGACCATTGAGGCAGGCTCCTTACTGGTGACGGAGCCTCCAGTGCTTTTCTTAGCCCCTACAGCAGCCATAAAAACTGAGCAGGTGCTCAGAACCCCTCCGAATCTGACTAACTGGGAATTTTCTCTGAACACGTCCTCCATAAAGACTGCAGAGTTAGCCATAGCCTTCATGCAAGGAAGACCCCATATCCCAGTCTTGAGCAATTGGTGCTGTTTGGGGGTGGTCAAGGCCACACACAGCCTTGTAGCCAGCCCCTCTGCCCACACTCTCCGTGCTCAAAGTCGAGATGGAGCAAAATCTTTTAATTTATTCCTGAATGTGAATGACTCAAATATGCCACATCTATCATTGTATCTCCTTAACTAAATGGATTAATTTTTTTGTCCTCTTCACAGGCTTAATTAGCAATCTGCAACACAAATTAAATCACTATCAACTAATTCCAACTATCCCTTCAGAGATAGCCATTAGCTAGCTAAATAATCTGGTTAGCATTGAAATGAGCCTACATCCTACCCTGGAAACACCATCATGATTTCACAAAGCTGCATGCTTTTTTTTTTTTTTTAATTATTTCCTTCCTCCAATGCTGATAACACTTTGTCCTTCTTAATGAGAGCAGCAGTCACTTGTGCTTGGAGTATGCTCGTTTGCAGGCATTTAAGAAGGGTTTGGGAGTTTTTTCTTTGTTGCTGTGTTTTAGGAGAGAGCTGGTCTGTGGTGAGGATTCCTGTCCTGACAGTAAGAGGGAACAGAAAAGACAGCTTGTCTCTTCCCGATTATGGCATAACTCAAGTGCAAGGTTCCTTTCATGCACCTATAGGTAAACACAGGGATATCTAGTCTTTGTGGGCAAAGGCAGCTTCTCACACACATTAGTGTCTGGCTTAAATATATGAATGAGCCTTCGGGATCTCTTGGGGACACTGAGCTGCATAAGCCTGTGATCCTTCAGGCAGACAGCCAAGACCTTGCAGACTCCATCCTACTGTTTCTCCTTTGCCTTATCTCTTCCATGGTCAGCACCATCAGCAAAAGCTAGCTGTAAAAGCACAGTTCTCATCCGGCATCATTTTATAGGGCTTGGACAAGGACAGGGAAGTCTGATCAAAGTTATGGTACAGTTCTGTCCAAAGACCTTGCCGAACCTCTAAAAGCGGGGAAACTGGAGGGTGCTGAGGTATTTTCCTGCTTAAGTTTTCTAACAATTTCTGTCTTATAGGTGTCTCTAAGTGTGAAATGCAAGGGAGTGATGCCTTTCTTCCACCTTCCTCCCCCAAATCCTCCTGGTCATATGCTTGTCTCCACTCTTATTGCTTGCTGCAGTCAGAATGCAAGCTGTTTGGATGCAGATGTTAACTGTATGTAGGCAGTAATCTCCAGGGTCTTTATGCTCACAATAACAGTAATGATCAATGGTAAATTTTTGCTGTATTCTTCCTCCCTAATTTGCTTGGCTATCACAAAAGGAATAGAAAGAGGAGGGGAATGGAGTTAGAGAATAGAAATGGCCTTGACTATCCAGCCTTGAATATGAATTTATTGGTGCTCATACTTTTGGAAAGGAGGATTCAGATTCATAAGGTTCTGCAGAGACAAAGCAAAACTGGTCAAAACAGCGGCACTACTTTTTTGACAACAGAAGAGCTGATGGGGAAATGCCTTCCTGTAGATTCAGGAAGACAGCTTTACTAGAACCAAGTATCAAGTTTCTTAACTATTTCCATGTTAAATGATTTTACAGGCTGCTTTGGGTTTTGGAAGGAGTTAGACTGGAGCAGCATTTTCTTTTGGATAGAGGAAGTGCAAATCCCTAGTCTGCTAGGAATACTTTCTGACCAGGCATGCAGTTTTTAGTAGATGTTGTTTCTTGCCTTGTATGGCTTACATTTGATTGTTGAGGAGAAAAAAGATGATGACTTCTTGTATTTCATAGTTGTGCTCAGGAGGTGCCAAGGTGTCAAAGTTATCATGTCAGGTTTCCCCAGTGGATCATAGGAAGCACTGGATTTGGGTTTTCTTTTTCTTTCTTTTTTTTTTTTTTTTTTTTTTCCCCCTACTACAATTTAAATACAGAAATACAATTCAGGTAGAAACATACAGTAAATCCTCAAAAGTTTGTGTCTTTGAACAATTGGGTATTGGGGAGAGCTGATGGGAGTGGAGGATGGCAGAGATCAGGCAGAAAAGCATCCCCTTTCTTCTTTGTCTCCAGCCATACCATTGCTGTGCATGGCCCTCCGTGGAGTGCTGAGAGCTGACTCATTCTCCTTTCTCATAAAGGCACCTCTCCACCTCTCCATCTTTTCTTTGGGGGTAAATTGCATGTGAATTTTCAATTGTGCTCTCTGTATCTCTGGCTGCTGTGCTGTGTATACTCAGAGGTGGCAGTGCTGGAGTTGAAATCACCTACGTTTGGAAAGGAAAGTGGAGAGCAAACCAGCTGCTTCTCCTCTTTAACTGCAGCCTTAGAGCTCTTGGCAATCTCCTGGAAAACTGGTCAGAGCAGCTGGGTAGGGGATAAAAGCTCAGGGGCTGCCTTTTCTTTGCCATAAGCCCAATCTCAAACCTTATTCCTAAGCATGTATTTAAATGCAGTAACCTAGTCTGTACTAGACAGAGTACTTGAATAGCTCTTGGGGAATCCAGGTGGCTTTGAGAGAGTCTTTTCACTTCTTTGTGCCTTTTTTTTTTTTTTTTTCCCTCCATGTTGACTGTGGGGCAAATAATACTGGTTCCCTTCATGGGTTTTCTAGAAACCTCAGGGCAGAGGGCAAGGGAAGTGCTGTGTATGGTGTTGCTTTTGCACTCAAAGTCCTTTTCTTTTCCTCTGAATAGAGAGGAAAAAAGAGCTCCTACCAAGTGATTGTATAAGGACTAGAAGCAGAAACTAGTGAGAGAACTTAATCTGGGAATATAGAAGAGGCCGACTCCACTGCTAATTGTCTCTTCACGTGTTTTACTGAAAACACTATGCAGGAGATATCCATGGGAGGAGACTTCAGAGGGTAATAAAGATGAGATACTGGTAGAGAAGAAGATAGTGAAACAAGAGGACATGCTTAAATAAATCAATTACTGGCACAGGTTAGGAAGCAGCTGTGAGTTAAACGGCAAAGAGCAAAAAAGAATGGTCAATTTTCAGTGGGGCAGTAGGTAAAGAGGTGGGTATCTGGAAGCCCTAGTTTGGACCAGGCTTTTAAAAATATAATCCAGAATTAGTAGGGGAGGAAAAAAGGGGGAAAAAATTTATAGCCAGTTATTTAGTGAAAGCTAGCACAGCCTCTGAAAAACTGAGAATTGCTCTGTCCAGGCAGGTGAACAGGCAAGGCAATGGCAGATGAAATTAAATGTTGACAAATGCAAGTTAATGTGTATTGGAAGGCATAATATGACCCACTCATACACTGCATTTTAAATTAACTGCTGCATTTTAAATTAACTGTAGCCACTCAGGGAAAAGACCTAGAGGTTATTGTGAACAGCTCAATGAAAACATCTGTTAAGTGAACAGAAAGAGTCAGTAAAGCAAACAAAACATTGGGCTGTACAAGAGGGATTTTATATTATCGTATGTATTACGGTAATGCGTCAGGACACCAGCAACTGCCCGATAGCTTTCTGTTGTGCCAGGCTTATTGTGAGCAGAGAGCAAAAAGGCATCCAAGAGCCTTGGAGAGCAATTCCCTCCGAGTGTGACCAAATGCCAATCAATTCAGGATATTCCTTCCTCCAGCCAGCCTTGAATGAGGCTTGCCTTTGAGTGGTGAGAGGGCCCGCAGCCGTTTGTGGGACGGGGGTTTCCCGTCCCACAATGTGATGATGAGCAATGTGATGTACAAACTTTTCTGGTACTGCATGCAGCTCTCAAAAATGTATATATGGCCAAGAGCTCAGAGAGCTTTGTCTGAGGAGACGTGCTTATGAGCTCAAAGCCCCAACCAAGCTCAAGATCCTGGGGTAGGCTTGCAGTTCATGTGCCTGTGGCTGGGGCTTTCCTCAGTGGCCAAGGGAGGTCTGTAATCCCTTGGTGTTGGACCCTTTGGTGCTTCTTCCACTACTGCCCTGACCTGTTCAGACAGCCTTTCCTGTTACAGGATATGAGTGAGGTTCAGCTTCTTTTGAGTCTTCACGTTCTTTTAGGACAAACAAGGTCTCAAGGGTTTTTTGTATCCAGCAGATCCTTTTCCCATAAGAGCTTAATACACCTCTTCCTGCACTCCTTTCTCTACCCAAAGCATCGTTGACTAAGTTTCACATAACCAGCATGCCACGGAGGCTGTGCAAAAGTTTTATTGCTTTCTCAGCCCCTGGTCATTGTGATGAAAGATTTAGCAGGTGAGTATTGCTACCCCGTTAGAAACGGCTGTAGCAAAGCTCAGCTGATGTATTCATTACATGCTTCAAGCAGCTATTGGTATGCAAACGGTACCGTGAGTTTAGTGCGCATTGTTAATACAAGCGAATTCAGAGTTATACCTGTTGTGCTCTGCCTATGGCTTTATTATAAAACATAGCTCTAGATTTGATGACTTTAAGTTTGCCCCAAGCCATGTCCTAAGCTTAGGTTACTATTTTAAAATTAGCATATATTATATATAGGTTATAAATATTTAACCTGCTGACCAACACTAACATCACCCCTCCAGCTTTTGCAATGTAAAGTAATTGCCATGTAAAGTAACCTGTACAGAGTGTGGAAGGAAGTCTACATCAGTATTCCTCTGTTCAAAAGAGTCTGTCAGACTTGATACTGAAGGGATGAATAAAATCAAACTTACTGATTATCATTTAGGCTGAATTTACTTTCTGCATTTGGAGGAAGGAGCTCTATTAATCAGCTTCATTTCCTGGCTCACACGAAGAGTGCTCCTGTGTACCTCTCAGAAGCTCAGCGATAAATACATATAAATATATCTATCCATAAGCATAAATATATATATATGTTAAAATAGCATTAAAATCTTTGTTGTCTGCTCCATTACTCCTGTATGTGGAGCGGTAAAAACCCTCAAGCTTAAAATTTTCAAATTTCATTTTCTCATTTCTTGCTAATTTCCAAATACCTGGACTGATGGAGAAACAGGGCTATTTAAGATACAGAGTTAAATTAAAATTTCAGGCTTGCGTGGAAACAACAACTGATGGAAATTTACAGAAAGGTTAAAGGAGAGGACAAGAGGCAAACTGGGAAAAATCCTTTTAAAATCTTAAGTATAGTATATGTTGCCTTCTGCACTTTAATGCACATAAATTAAGACAATCATTTTAGGAGCTGAAGGCTCCAGTTTAACACTGGTGGTTTATGGTGGCTCTTGAGTCTCTCTGTGGAACTGCAACTTCATTATGTACAGCTGAGGAGACATTATTCCTTGCATTATCTACTGTGCTAACACAGTTACCACTGATGCCTAGTGCTATTTGGATTCTCAAAAGTAACGGGCAGATCTGTACTGCAACCATTTATGTGGCTTTTCTGCCAATTTGCGACTGAAATGACTTTTTCTTTGTTGAGAAATGTGTATTCACTGCATCTAATTCCTGCATTTCTGAGGTTAACTCAGCGTTCCTGTTTGGATGGATGCTGTAGGCTGGTCCAGTTGTGGGTTGGGTGCCTATGAGCTATTTCCTAGGGGGAAAAAGAAAGCTGGCACACTGATGCTCAAGATAAATATATATGTGTGTGTGTATATATATTTTACCTATTATGTGGAGCTTTTTGTTAATTCTCTGAAGAATCTTTCACCTTTTCCCTCCACCTTCTTTTTGTGTACAAGATGAAAGTCTGAGTAGGAAGGAGACTGCATTTATTTTTCTTCTGAGGAGGCTTAAATTTACAGGTTAAACAAATAGGTTCTTGTACTTTCATGCAGGGGAAATTTTAGGTCAGAAAGAGGCTAACGAGCTCTTGTTAATTGAAAACAGTATCTCATGTCTTTTGTAGCAAAAATTACCTATCTTTAGTCTTGAAACGCTCTGCTGAGCTCTGCAGCATATATTGATGGGTTTCAGAGAGATTTCATTGAATAGTACTGGCCCCTCTTCCTCTTTGTTTTCAGCATTTTGCTTACCTTAGGACGACAGTTATCAGCACACTTCCCTGCATTAAGCTGAGGGTGCGTCCCAGGAGCTGGCAAGGTGGTACGACATTTCAGATGGCAATGCAGTTTTGGTTGGAGAAGTCTTGGGGCATCAGCTGCCACCAAGGGGGAGGCCTGGGAGGTGGGGAGCTTGGAAACCCTGGGAGGATAGTCTAGGGAAAATTGAGGCAGGCATAGCTGAGGTTCAAATCTGCAGCCTAATCCTGGCTGTCCTCCTCTGGGGTCACCTGTGCCCAAGGACAGTAGGCACTAGCCATCCCAGAGACATTGCCCACCTTACAGGAGACTCCTGGCTCCCATGTGGTTACTCTGGGTGCTGATGGCTCCAGCTCTAAAATTCCTCCAGAGATGTCAAGGGGCTTGAAATTTCTGAAAGACTTCAAGTCCACAAGGATCCCAGGGACCTTAGAAGAAGAAGAAAAAAGTCACGTAAAAGGCTATTTGGCTGGAGGGAGCTGCAGAGCGCTGATCTCTTATTTATTTATTATTTTTTTCCCTTTTCCTTTTTTCATCTGCATCTTGAAATGTTTGTTTGGTTTTCAATCCCCAGCTGTTGGAGTCAAGGGATCACATAAGAACATCAGGCCTTCTCTCTTAAACAAACAAATGCAGCAGACTTTACAAGAGAAAAACATGAAAGTGCAAATCCCAGGGGCTAAAAACCCTCTGGAAGACAAAAGCTGCAACATTTATTAATTTGTTGAATAACCTGTTGGGGCCTGACTTGATTTTCAAATAAATGGAATTAGAATATCAATAGCAGAATGCTGGGTTCCTAAAATATTCAAAAGCGACTTCCTTTTATGTAGTGCCTTTCATGAAAACTGCATCATAAGGTGATTTGCAGTGCTAAATAATAAATAACAACCATACACACACACAGAGAAATTAACAGCTGTGGCCAAGGGAGGAAAAGATGTATTTTCAGATGAGATGTAGAAAGAAACTGAGTCAATGAGGCAGAGAGGTACGAGAGAGGTTGGATCTGGGTCAGCTATTTAATTTTGACCTTAGTTATTATTAGTCATTGGAGATAAAATATAGCTAGTGCCTCTGGAGTGTTCTCCATGTATGTTGAATTGCGAGAACCGCGAAGTATGGAGGGAAATAAGAATCCAGCTGGATTCTGAGCAGGGAAGAGTAGGTAGAGACAGGCTTTACCCATGTAGAAGGTAGTGTGCACTGAGGCAGGCTTCTGCTGGCTCTTCAGCCTGAGCATGTGCACATAAACTTCAAGAAATTTATGTTAATACTTAGGCCAGAAAACTTTCCAGGAGCTGTGGAAGACCAAACTAGTGATTAAGGCAGTTCCAAATCACATGCATAGATACTCACCTTGAAGGAAAGGGCCAGAAAATCTGTTTCCTTCCCAGAGCTTGACTCCTCAGCATTTCCCATGTAGCAACAGTCATTTTCCTGGTTTATTTTCCACACTTGTTGCTTTTGGTGCTGAATGCCATTTCCTTAGTAATATATGTGTGCTTCTAAGGAATTATGGCCCTGTACTGAGTCAATGCTTCTTACTGGGAAATTCCCAATGCAAAACTGGGAGATCAGGCTAGCCCTTTGAAAGTCCTTTCAGCCTGAGCACTAACCTTTTGGGCTTATGTGGGCCTAAAGAGTGATCCATCTCATGCCAGCCCTGGAGCAGGAAACGATTTGAGTTTTCCTGGTGCTTAACTTGATATGTACAGTCAGCTGCAGCGGCTTTATAGCACTATAAGAGCAGCAGTTTCATGGGAAGTTAAGATAAATTATGAATTGAAGCAGTAGTTGTGTCCACGGTGAGCTCCAGAACCTTCAAAAGGCAATAGTTTTATCCTTTATTTCCCCGCCTGTGAAAGGGGAATGTTAGCCATACTCTGAGGGGTATTGGGACAGCATAGTGAGGCCTGTACCCATGAAAGTGAGTAATAAAAGGGCAGCTTTCCTCACTCTGATTTTGTCCTGAGCCTTTGCTCTTCGGCTGAAGTTTGGGATTGTGAGAGAAGGGCATAGGGTTTTGCTTAAGCCCATGTTTTGTAACTTTGTAGATAATGCATAAGACAACTTTGTTTAAGTTGTAAAATGTATTTGGTAGGTTTGTTTAAGTTATAAAAATGTGGGTTCACTCTTGCCTTAATAGTTTGACATGACTAAAGGTTTTATCCGCTTGACAGGGCTGCAAGGTTACAAGAAGGACATTTGACAGCAGAGCAAGCGAAAGGCGGGAACTGGGCTGGGGACTGATGGCCACGGGGGTGTCAACAGCTCCAAATATGGGACCGGCCGCTTATGTGCCTTTAGCCAATTAACACCTGTACAGCAACGCGTGATACGCTCTTCGCCAATCAGCACCTGCCGCAAACAATGTAGGTAACCAATAGAATGTAGATTGTGAGCTCCAAAAATGGCGACAGGCAAAGTGGGGAGATGAGGGAGGTTATAAATACTGTAACTGTGAGCTCAGGGGGTGCGCCTCTGCCATGAGAGGCACCCGACTCAGCTGGCTCGTTAATAAAACTTTGCTCTGGCGACTTTGTCCTCTGCAAATTTTTCAGGGTGAGTGGCTATTTCTCACTGGATGTAAGGCAATCTGTGCAACCACCAAAAGCTTTGACAGAGCTCAGCCTCCAGACATGTTGCAGTGGATAGAAGTGCGTACTCTGCGTATCATGGATAGGCTTTGTCTTCTTACGTTAGCACACCTGTCTAAAGGTGGGGCACGTACTGTGAGATGATCAAACCTTAACTGTAATCGGTGGAGAGCGCAGCACTCGGAGCATGATTAATCCTGTTGAGAGGGTCTGATATGGGAAGCTGAAGTTAAGCAGCTGGAACTAGAAAATAAGTGTACCCTGTATATGAGCAAAGAGTAGCAGATGTTTATGTTTCTCCTTTCTTTTGTAGGGATCCTTGTTTAATGGCGGAAGCCTCAGATACTCTTTATTTTTGCCTTTAAATTTTGGGTTTCTTAGAATTCAAAACCCCAAGTGGGGGATGTAAGCAAAATAGTTCATGAAAAAGTGCTGTAGGTTACAGCAGTATTCCAGAAGTGGTCACCTTAAAGCAGAGATCATGTTGTGTATGCTGTAAGTGCTGTAAAATACAGGTGTTTTTTTTTTTCAATTTGTTTTAGAAGACAGTTGTCTTTTGAACCCGACCGAACTCATACCTACCTCTGGCTGGTTACATCCTTGCAAAGTCCAGTTCTGCTGTCATATCTGGAGGAAATCCTGGTGGGCTTGTACCTTTCAGATGTCTTAGATTTGGCTTGGTTCTTTAGGCAGGAACGCTCTAGGCTGTAAATATATATTTCTCCTTTCCCTGAAGGGTTCACATCAGTGGAACAGGTTTATCCCCTGGGCTTGGGGTGACAGGCCAGCTCTCAAAAGTGTAACCACAGCTGCTAACTGCCCTTCTCTGCTAATCATGTGTTACCCTTATGCCTTAGGTGCTGTGAAAGATTCTGGGATCTGCTTTACAAAGAAAATAGACATTTGTGAGCATACAGAATACATGCAAATTAACATTTGTAAGCACAGAGGATATATAGAAGTAGAAAAAGATACTAACCCAAAATATTGGCTGTAAATCTTCATCATGCATTATCCTATTTTCTGAAGTTTATCCTGTTATCTACTTAGTGGGAGTATTATTCCATTAAATGTGCTTCTTAGCAATTGCTTGCAGCATTTAAGTCTTTAGATGCTTTCTGTGCTTGAAGAATTGCTGTTCCTGTTGTAACACTGTGCTAATTCTCCACAGAAATTGTCCCTGTGGTTTACGGATAGGCCCATTCATTCTGCCCCTTACTGGTGAAGTATCAGGGTGGCGGTGCTGCAGTCCTAGGATTTATCAGTTGCTTTGGTGCTGGCTGCAGGGAGTGCTTACAGAGCAGAGCCTGCTCTGTGCATCTGCCCTTCTCCTTGGGGGTGAAGGGGGGAGTGCTTAACCCCCACAGTATCATCTCTGTTCTAGAGGGGAAATATAAACCTGTTCGTATCTTTCCACAATTGATGAGTAAGACAGCAGCAGGGATTGCTCTCTTTCAACTAGTCACTGTCTGTAATGGCCAGGGGCAAGCAAAATAGTCCAGGAGCCAAGCCCTGGTCATTGGAAGCAGCTCAAAAACCCACTACATGAAAGTGACAGTGGTTTTAGCATCCTGTGACACCTCACACTCAAGCTGACTCTCCTCCCTTTCAGACTCAGACCCATAAGAGCCCCCAAGCCCAGGGTGAGTGTACTGTGGATGTCTCATGTGATGTGTTTCTCATGTGGGATACCACAGACCTACTGGCATCCTTGTGGAGTCCAGCTCGTGAGTCCAACTGCCTGTCAGCTCTCTCCTGTGAGTGCATTGTGTTTCTCTCTTCGTGGGTGACATGATGTAGGCTTACTCCTGCAAATTAGGGCACAGGATTCCTACAAAATACTAAGTGGGTGCCACTTCAGACCGAATCGGAGCTGCATGTTTGAGTTGCTGTCCTGGATTCACATTTAGCACATAGCACCTTCTAGATACAACCTCTGGAACTTTTTTGCTGGCTTCAGGCTGGCACTGGCTGAAACCTGTACTCCATCTTTTGCTGGAGAAACCATGGGCATCTCTGTCTCCCAGTCTGATGGCCTTCCACATGTGGAGTGATTTTCAGACAAATAGTCAACAATTGCCAAGTGAGTAAAGGCTGCTTGTAGGCAGAAGAGTCATAGGATCAGATCCCTGATGGCACATTTAGTTCAAAACAAAGGCATTATTTTTTTTTATATCTTTTTAAAATAATGAACACCTGTAAGACAGCAGTTCTGAGCAAGCTAACAAAAACATGCTGCCCAAATCACAGTTGTGTAGGGTGCTGGGAAAAGGCTCCAGCAGGAAAGTAGTTTCACTATCAAATATCTGAAAAGCTTTTATAGTTATTTTAAGCAACCTCTGTTCTTGCCTTTTGGTGAAACAATTACCATGAAGTGCTCTGTCGCTGGGCTGGCTTTGATTTGTTCTGTCCAGTTGAGTGATCTGATTTGATGTAAATCTTCAAGTTCTCGATCTTTATTTCCCTGCTCTGTCTCCTTTCTCATCACCATGAGTTCTGGATTTTCCCCCCGCCCTGGCAGGTCACGTAATTCCCCACAAGGGGATTATACTTTTGGCGTGTTCACAACTGTGTGTTTGCTTAGAGCAAGTGCCTCCTGCTCTCACCCAATTGTGGAGTTTCACTCAAGTGGAACAAGTAATAACAGAAATATGCAGCTCTCCCCGCCTTCATTTGGCTTCTTAGGTGGCAGGGAGCAAACTGCCTGCCTTTCTCCTGCAAAATGGTTAACTGAGACATGGGGCTTTGGGAGAGGAGCTAGGCGAGGATTTCATACAGCATCAAATGCAGATAAATAATCCTCTTTGGCCCTTTGAACTTGGCATTATTCCTGCAGCTGCCAGGGAGAGCGAGTGTTGGGAGGGGTGGGAGCTGACAGCAGCTCTAACGGGACAGCTCTGCTGCGCCGGCCCTGTGTGCTGAAGGCTGGGGACAGAGACGAGCCTGGCACTGTGAACAGGGATTGGCGTCAGTGCCAGGCTGAAGAAGGTGGCACGCTGTTTGGTGGCTGCTGTTATGTGGCTTTATCTGCGCTGCAGCGGGGCCTGTAAAGGTGTAAGGCTTTGCTTGCGTAGCAGAGCGGCTTCTGGTCAGAGGGAAGGAAGGGGCGCTGGAGCGGTTAGCGCTCTGTGCTGGGCTGATTTTGTCCTCTCTTGGAGAATCACTCACTGTCTTTTTGCTTCGCTTTCTGAGCGTAAAGATGAGACTGTTAGCATTTCTGCTACTCATGGGAGTGCAAGGATGAGCTCTCTAAAGAGCTCAGAGCCTAGCTTGAGCAGGCTTAGGAAAAGATGTGGATGCACTCCAAGTATGTCTTCTCTTAAGTTTGTGTGCGTGAGGAGCACCTCTGTGTGCATCTCCCGCTCCTGGTCCTCCCAGCCCAGGGTTGTCCTTGCCTGGTTGATTCCCTGCTCTGTGCAGGTGAATGGCCCATTTCACCAGTAAAGCAGAGCAGGAACTGCCCTGTCCAGCAGCTGGAGAGGGGCAGTTTTAGTGCCATGCTCTGTGAGACATTAAACATCGCGCGAGATGTAAAGAACAGTAATGTGGCTGTTGTGCTCACTGTTTCAAAAGGAAAAGACCCCTTTGGGGCATGGAAGGGCAGCACTTTCCTCCTCTGCTGCCTGGGATAAGAAGAGGAGGAGGGCAAGATCCTCCTGGGGAAGGTGAAAAGCTGCAGCTCCAATTTGCAGCCCCTGCAAGTGGTGGTGGAGGGGACTGGTTGGTAGCAAATGGGTGCCCAGTGCAGCCTCTACCTAAGAAAGTGACCCCTACCAGGAGGACAGAAACAGCCACAGCAATGATATCTATTTCAAAGGAAAACATAAATAACAAAATTGAGTGCAACGGTGTTGTTCCTTTGAATTGCTGTTTGATGCCCTTGGGCTCTAACAGACTGGCTGGGGTTGAGAGGGGAGAGAGGACAGCTTGTGCAAGCTGTGTTCCAGTGATAGTATTTTAATTTCTTCCTCTTCCGTGCCTGGTTTACACTTTAACATAGTTTAATTTTAAAGTCTTTTTTTTTTTTTTTCTCTCTTCTTTTTTTTTTTTTTTTTTTTCCTTCCCTTTTTACAAGGTGAATGTCGAGCAGTAATGTAATGAAAAGTTGACAGGCACAGATCTTTTTTAATAACTCTTATGTTGTGCAGCTTAAATTGGTTTAACTATAGCTGAGCTGAATAATAAGCAGAAGTGAATTCATCTCATGAACTGTGAATATTTTGAAGTCTTCTTTGGAAAGGGTTCAATAGCTCTGCAGCTCATTCCAGAGGAGTGGGACCATGGTTTGCCGTACACTTTTGGTCACCCTGTGAGAACTGGGAAGAGTGTTGGGGTGGGACGTGACATCCTTGAGTTGAAGCAAAGTGAGAAGGCAAGTCCATTCATCTCCAGACAGCGCATGTTTCTTCTGTGCTGCACAATGTGGAGCTTTACCAGCTTGTATCAATGGTCAGGGTTGGGTTTGAGTGGGATTTGGAGAGGTACTGAAGACCAAGGTTCTTTCCAGCATTCATCCCCAACACACATCGTGTGAAGCTGCAGTATAACCGTCGGTGTAAGAGGCCCTGGGACGGCAGAGGGACCTCAGAGGCAGGATTAAACCAGATAGCCACACACACCCGGGGTGTTAACTACCAGGTTGCAACAAAAAGTAGAGGCTGCTCAGAGATGCATTAGGGACACGCATGGGCTCAGGACCCCACAGAGGTTTTATGGAGAATGGTGTTGCATATCCCAAATGGAGGAAGAGGGCCTGCGGAGCAGAGGAGGGATGCTTGGCCGCTGTGAGAAGGCTGCGTCTTGTTTGTCTGGTTATACTGCGGATGAAAGAGCCTTCCAGCAAGCTGGGGGGCCGGAGGCTGGGAGGTGAAAGCTGTCAGTTCTTGGGTGAAAGCTCAGGAGTGGTTTCTGCTTAGTCAGTGGAGTACACACAAATCCCGTTACCTGGAACGTTTCGGGCTCTAGTGAAAAGCCAGTCTTACAAGATGAAAACTTTGTGTTCTGTCTCTGGGTGCTTCCTCTTTCCTTTTTTCCTCTTCTCATTGATAATACCATTCATCTTTCTTTCATTCTTTTTTTTTTTTTTATTAGGGATGGCTTTGTTGTTTTTCCTCAATTCTAGCCCTTTCTTCCAAATGTTTTGTATATGTTTACTTTGTTCTATCTCTTTGTCATCATGACAGCAACAACATGATGAAGCATCCTTCTACCTCTCTTCTACAAACAAAATAAGTACAAAACATCTCTCTGGGAGCCAGGAGAGGAAAGTGTGGTGTTGTGTGGGGCCAGTTACTGCACTGAAACCCCCAAAGTCCGCAGCTGCAGCGAGGCAGAGATGCCCACAGTGTGTTCCCCATTAGCGGTTTCCCTGTCTTTCAGGCTGGCATACAGAAAAGTTCCAGTGAACCCTAAAGAAAAGCAGCCTCTGTGATAAGGTTGTCCTGTCAAGCACTTAAAATGCATCAATTTAGGGATGGTAAGGATAGATCTTTTTCATCTCCATGCAGACGTTTGCATGCACAACCTTTAATAACATGGTCACACATTACTTATTCTGCCTACTACCTTGCTCGGTGCTTGCAATGAGAGCTGGTTAGAAATGTTTGTCACACCAATTGCCATCATAAAATATGACTTGAATTAAAGTGCCAATTTTTTTTCCCTTGTGAAATTGTGTTGATGTCCAAAATGCCTTTAATATTGGAAGTGTATGCTTTTTAACATTAACATTTTGCATTTGCTCCCTCGCTATAGGGTTGATTTTCCTTTGAACTGGAATGAATTTTACATAAAAGAGTTTGAAACAAAGAAGGTTGATGTAAAATGAGACCTTTCATTTGGCCCTGAGCAGTTTTTTCACCCTGAGCTCGTTGACAAAACAACTTCAGCACTGTGCCTTTCTCATTGCATTTGGACTTTTTAGTCAAAATGATGATTTCTTTTCCATCCTGCAGAAACTCTGTCCTCAGAACAGCTCTGCGTTTTGGGTGGGGTCAGATGAGGCATGTTCCCACAGGAGTGGTGTGTGGGTGGTGCAGAGCACACTGCGGAATCTGCGGGGATGGGAAAGAACAGCCTCATGGAGTAAAGTCATAGGCCAGGCTGGAAGATGGGAATCTCTAGCCATGCATCTTCTGTGATGCAGAGGAAGAAGCTGAAAATGTCAGCAACTGTGTCCCTCATCTTGTGAATGCACATCACAGGCCTGATGTGTAGAAATGCAGGTAACTTCAGTCAAAAGTTTGTAGGAGGTTTAACTCAGCGTATTCAAGTCGGTAAGATGCCAAGTCCTTTGGAGTTCATCAGGCTGCTCATGCCTGGAGTATTGCAAAACTAGTTGTTATATTCATGGCTTTAGTTTTAATCTCCTTGTGCCTCAGTTTCTCCCTTTTATATATGATGTTGCTGAGAAATGAATTTATATATGAAATCATTTATATGTGATACATTGTGCTGAGAAATGAAAAAATTCTGAAGCTTTCAGCTACATCAGTTAGAAAACTTGAGCGAGGTTCAAGAGGAAATAAGCAGTTTTCTGTTTGTTTGAGACAGGATTTGGATGTTGTGTACTAAATAATAATTAGGGTCATAAAAGTCTGTAGTGAACAATTATCCATTCAGCGAACAAGGCAGGTGTTTTGGGGGAAAAATAGAAGGCAATTGGGTAATTAGACTGTACCATAACGTGTGAGCACAAGTGGGCCTAATAAAATTTGCACAGGCAATTTTAAATCTGGCATGGCCTACCCTCCGAGCACCTGACTTGGAAACCTGAATAACTTCTCGGCATCATATTTGATGTAACACCACATTACCGATTACAAATATTGCAGTGCAAAATTACTCACTGCTTTCTGGCTGAAGCTCAGGCACTATAACAATCTGAGCTATAGAAGAAACAAAACAGAGAAGATAGTTATTTGGCGGTGAGAGGGGAAATGGCTGGCTTGAGTGAGGGGAGCGTTGGCTGGTGCATAGTGGCTGGCTTGAGTAAGGGGAGAAGTGGCTATTGCACATTTGTTAATCCACCTTTTTCCTTAGTTCACTGGAAGTCCATACCTGCAAGAAAAGAAACAGGCATGCTTTGCAAATAGATCACTCTTCCTAGCTGGTCAGACAGGCTTAGCAGGAGAGTCCTGACATCAGGCACAGGGGTGCTGAGGCTTTGTTTGCACCCCTGGTATGGTGGAGCCAATTACCCGTCACTGCTGCTGGTTTTGAGGGGTGGAGGGAAGGCAGCACGAGCTGTGTCCCCGCTCCCAGCGTGCAGCGTGTGGGCCGTGGGCAGCCTGTGCCACCCTCCTGCGGTAGCTGACAGCAGATGCCTTTACATGCCCCTGCAGCAAGGACCATGCAGCTACAGACTGGCTCCCTCGCCGGGTGAAAATGTTTCATCTCAAATAAACACTTGTCTCATTATCTAGCTGTGCTAGCTTTGCACTATCTGGTTACTGCCTGGCTTGGAGACACCTGTTCTGTGTCCAAGCATTTTAGAGGAAAACTATCCAAAGCTGTCAACAGACATAAAAAGGCTGCCCGTTTCCATGGGAACGTGCCTTGCTGAGCCCTGAGTATAATAAGCTGCTCCCTGTGCTGCAGAAACACTGGACGTTGCGGGAAGAGCCAGGGGAATTGTTCACTGGCCTAGTTTAGAGATGCAATTCCCTGAGGTGGCTGTCCTGTTTGAGTGGCGTTCAGAGAGGATGTCTGTGGGAAGACAGCGCTGTGTCTCGGTGGTGCCTGTGGAGAGGATGGATGTGGGTTGCACATGTCCTGGCTGCAGGAGGAGAGGATGGGATGGTGGTGTGGGTGCCTGCCCTGGAGGAGTGGTGTACATGCACTGCCTGCTGCTGGGCTTCTCCCTGCTCTTGCTCCCTCTGGAGCTCAGCACCTCTGGCTTCTCAAGAGTGCTGTGTATCAGGGATGGAAAAGTCAGGGATAAAACAGCATCATGTGGGCTGCTAAAAAATCATTCTGGGTAAGAATTGTTTAGCTATGGGTTGTAAGTCTCTCTTCAGTGAGGTAATACTGAAAGAGCTCTTGTGTTGTTGCATCAGAGGTGCATCGTGTCTACTTTGAGTCTGCTGTACCCCCCATTGCCTTCTGCTGCTGTAAGCTGTTTGGAGATGGAGGCAGGGGACACAACTGAGGGCTCAAAAGGTCAGGTTGCATTGCATCTCTTGCTGGGGAGGTTTGTCTCTTCAACTCACACTCTACTCATCTGCACTTCTCAGCTCTTGAAGGCTCCAGATCAACTCATGATGTTTCAGCAAAGATGAGAGACCTTATGCTAATGTATCTCAACGTGTCCTCAAAGAAAAGATGTACAAACCGAATACAAATACAAAAATGTCTAGAAGTCTGTTTCAAATCTTTTTAGTGGGCTGTGAGTCCTAACTCAAAGATGGAAAAGCTGAACTGATGATAATGGGCAACCTTTCAGTTAAAACTGTCTTGGCATCAGAAATCATTTTATGAAAAGCAGCTTATGTGATGTTGCTTCTCAGAAGGGCTCTGTGGGGTCCAGAGAGTTAGAGACTTGGAACTGGAGGAAAGAAAGAACAGGGATCAACAGGCACCTGGATAAGTAGGGCAGTACATCCTTCTGAAAGGGTGGGCATCAAGCTTCACAAATCTCTTTAGAAATCTTTGAGGGCATCAGGGAGCATGTAGACAAGGTAAATCCAGTTGATAAAATCCACTTAGATTTCTGGAATTTGGTCTATTTCCTCCATGAAGGAGCTTAAGGAAGCTAAGCCACTGTGGGCTAAGAGGAGAGGTCATCTGAGGATAACTGCTTAAAAGACAGGAGCCAAAAGGCAGGAAGAGCCCTTCACCTCTGCGAGGGAGGGAGGTCAGCGGTGGTGCGCTGCAGGGGTCTGTGCTGGCAGCTGCCCTGTTCTGTGTGTTCAGAATTGATCTGGAAGTCAAGACCAGGTGTAAAGACTGATGATGATCGTAAGGGTAGTGAAAAAGAAAGCCAACTTGTGAGACTGAGTGACTAGGCAATAAACAGCAGGTGAAATTTAATGCAGATAAATGTGAAGTGATACACATGGGGAAAGACAGTTGTCGCTTTACATACAGAATGATGAGTTCTGAGCTGGGATCTCATTCCTCAGCGAGACTCAGGAGCTGCTGTAAATTGTTCTATGGAAATGGCATTGCAGAGCCCAGCAACTGTCAAAAAGCAAGAGGGTAGGAGGGAAAGGATCAAAGAACAAAATAGAGACTATAGGTAGGGCTCTGTGTCTTGTCTGCAGAGTCCAATTCTGTACCCCCATCTCAAAAATTACTTACTGGAGCTTGGAAAGGCACAGAGAGGAGCAGCAAGTGTTAGCAGTATGGGAAGCACTTGGATGGATGCGTGGGATGATTAAGTAGACTAGAAATGAACCCATGGAACAGGTGACTGCAGGTCACTGGTTGTACAATGCTGATACGAGTGGGAGGAGAGTTGGAACAAGGTGATGTTGTTCGCTGTCTCTTCCAGCAGAAGAATTGGGGGCCATTGAACAAAACTAGCAGATGGAATATTCAAGTGAAAGGTGATACTTCTTCATGAAACACCTAATTAGGCTGCTTGTAACTACCTTGAATGCTGCGAGTTCAAATAGTATTTGTATAAATTAGTGGGGAGAAATCCATCAAGGTGTACTGACAAACCTTTTCTAGTTCACCAGTTGCTGGAGGCTTGGAGCAGATATTCAAGAAGTGTTGGCACATTACCCTTCATGGGGTATCTTTAGGCTGGATTCAGGTTGATAGACCTCTCATCTGATGCAATATGGCCATTCTTCTGTAAATGGAGGAAAAAAAATTGAGACAAAAATGTTATTTTCACATTATTTGGTTTCCATTTCATACTGTGGTGTCTGGTTGTTAACATAAAAATTACACAAGCTCCAGCTACCACTTTGTGGTGCTCATCAGTTTTTTATCTAGGATTTCATGGCCCTTTAAAAGCTTAAGAAAACAAGTTCCTCTCTCATAAGGCTTCTGGTTTTCTTAAGTGAGATTAGACAATGTGTAAGGGCATCAGACCTTTCTGTGGAGAAGAGAACAATGAAGTGTCAAGCAGAAAAAGAAGGAAAACCACTCTTGGGAGCACTTGTCACTTCTGTCTGTTATTTCAGGTGTCTCAAGCTCCTGTCATGGAGTTTCAGAGCAGTTTGCTCTGTTTATTTGATGTTCTAGACCAAAGGAAAAGGTCAACTGGGGAGGTGATCATTTACATTGGATGGCCACGATCCCAGAGGAGGTGAAAAAATCTCATTTGCTGCCAGTGAGTGCATCTGCTAAGACCCATTCGGGCCCAGAAGCTAGTTATCAGAGATGTGTCTAGCCCAAAACAAAGCCAGCAGGAGCTGGAAGCCAGCTTAGTGCTCAAGCCTGTAGCTGAAGTGCTCTAGGGATTATTCTACAGCTTCTACAGATTTTCATTAGGAGTATTTCTGCTTTAATGCCCGGGAGCCACTATTGTGCACTGCCACTCTCTTATGTTAGACGCTGTAGGAGAGTGAAAGCAAATAAGTCTAACTGTGGAATAAGTCATCGTAATGTCAGAGATATTAGGTGTAAGTACCCTGCTGATGGGATGGATGTGGTTAGCCCCAGGTCAGTAAGGTGTATGATCATACAGCAGAGGACTGCTGTGCGCTTACTGCCGAGAAAGGTGCTTCAGTGCGCTGCGGAGTCAGGGCCTAATAACTTATCCCTGTTCAAATCTCTGCAGCTGCCTGGCAGAGCTGGTGATAGATCTTCTGTGAAGTTTGGTGCCTTGTCCTGGGGAGCCCCCAGGGCTGGCTGCGATTGTGGAAATTTGTGCGCTGCACAGGGCGAGATTGTGGCCCGAAGGAGGAGCCCGATGGTGAGGTCTGTTATCCTGGGCTGCTCCTTTAAAAAGAAAAAATAACCACAAAACAAAACAGAAAGAAAATTTAAATATAATAATGAAGAAACATGTAATAAAAAAGTTAGTTTTGCAAGAGGCTGACAGGGTTGGCGGAGTGTTCATTATGTGCTGTATCAGTAAGTATATGAAATGTCAGTGTGAAGGGAATTCATTTCCCAGTAACAAGCATGACAGACTGTTGAATTGAATGGAGAGGGTGTCTGCAGGCAGCAGGGTGGTGAAGCCCTCATCAGAATTTCACTTCGACAGAGTTTACTTGAAGAGTGTGTTCATTTTAGCTTTTAGAAGTCCAATTTTTTGCCTAAAGCAAAGACTCTGGTCAGTGCTCTGTGCACAGATGGGCTGTCGGTGGCGGCTTGGCCTTCACAGAGTGGGATGGCCTGGGATCGCCCTGACTTCCCTGCTTGGCTGTGGGGGGGATCATTCCTTTCTTTTACCCTCTTTCATTTTCCTGTTGTGTTTTGCTTCTCCAGGGCTCAAAAATCCCACGGAATATCTGTGCTCGGCTTTTGAGGACTTTGTGCCTTCTGGTTGACTTAGAAAACCTCTTCTGGGCAGATCCTTTCCCTCCATGGGGCTGTGCAAGCTGTGCTGAATTCAACAGTAGCTGTGTACTGGGGAGAGGAATATCATCTTGCTGCTGATATGCTGAGGGGCTGAGGGCACAGAACAGTGGAGACCATGAGGAGAGGGAAGGAGGGAACAAGCTGAACCACAGGGATGTGAGTTTAAGGGGAACTGGCAAGCAAGGACTAGATCTGGTCTATGCACAGAGACGTGGGCCTACTGCACAGGGTCAGGCTGGAGGTGAGGATTATGCAGGCTGTGGAGATCAGTCAAGACAAAAGCAAATATACACAGACATATACGGTCTCTCAGTAGGCAGTCCTGTCAAAGTGGAGTCGTACGCAGAGAGGAAAGTGTGATCTGGCTTGTAATTAGGAGCTTCTCCACCCCAGAGCACAGTGCCTGCTGACGGGAGGATTGCGGGCAGGATGGTGTACTTTGGGAGCCCAGGTTTGCTTGCCCAAGCATGAAGCTTTCACCAAACCCCAGAGTGTTTTAAAATCCAAGATAAAACTTGCTTTTGGTCTGCCTTAAAATCAGGCTGTAGTTTGCAGCATCTCTTCAGCGAGCCTTGGAAGAGGGGACAGTGGAGGGGAATTAACCCTGCAGGCTTTGGCTGCGGATCCCAGCGTAAGGTGTTACGGCTGGAAAGCTTTTAGTTCAGCTGGAAATCCTGCTGAGTCCTCCCCCGTAATAGTCACTCTCTCTTCCTTGGATCCTGCCCTCTCAAATCCCGTATTGTCATTAAATGGCCCTGAACCTGTGGTGGCAGAGATTTCCATGCAAGGGCCCTCCAGAGTTGTGTCTTTCCCATAGTTTTTTTTTTTTTTTTTTGCTTTGTTTTTCTTTAAAACCATTCTGTCCTGGTCTTCCTGAGGGCTGTGCCTTTTCCTCTCCTCCCAGTGGCTTTTGGAAGAGCGTGGCTGCCCTGCTGGGCATCCTGTTCTAGGTGAGCTTGGTATTCGGCTGGGTGGGTGAAACTCAGTGTGCTGTGTTAGAAAAGTCATACTGAGGGACCGTTGGGTCTGACATGTTTCAGGTGGTGAATATATAGCTCCAGGAGGAACGCTCTGAAAACGAGACTTGTATTAGGTTAAAAAATATATATATAATGAGGAACTGAGAGGTAGGAGTGTAAATATGGAAGTCCTCCAAAAGAGAGACATTTATTGCACTGTGACTTAGAAAGTAAGACTTAGTATATTATTTTTTTTTATTGCTACAGAGTCTGCTCAGTAATTGATACTGCCCTATTACTGCAACAGAATTAATTGCACGGTGTCTCTTACTGAGCACTGGGGATCTGCATCAGGCAGTGATGGACGAAATAGCTGAACATCCGTAACCTTCAGATCTGGAGCAGTGTGGGAGTTCTTGGCCACGAGGCTCTTTCCTTGCGATTGAACAAAGCAATGGAAGACTTGAGAATTAAAGGTTGAAACAAATGACAGTATTCAGACCTTACAATGTGATTTTTAAATTAATATCTGCATCCCCTCTGGACTACCTGCATAGGCAGTACTGGCTGTCTCATTCAGTGTTCATGCCAAGGGCTGGAGCACCTTCTTTTTGCTTTTAAGTTCTTTGATGTATCACGCAAGGCACACTGATTAAAAAAATGGAGGGGGGAAAAAAAGAAGTGCTGTTGGGACCCAGGACTATGGAGGGTCAGCAATTTTTCAGCCAGCGACCTCGGTGATGCAAATGTTTTGCTGCCCATGTGACCTTTCTCGGCAGCTGGCGTCAGTGAGTGACTTGGTCATACAAGGTCTCTCCAAGGTGCAGAGCTCAGGTAGCAAGAGGCTTCCCTGCTCCCAAACACAGCTGGAAACAGAAGCCAGGAGTATTTGAAGCTAGATTTAATATGGATTTTGGAGAAAAGAAAATGTATTCATCTATTTGGACAGTTTAGTTACAGGCTGCAGTGGATTCTCCTAGGCACAGAGTTGCCTTTCTAAAAGGCAGCTCTTGAATACAAGTACTGTGGAATTGGGTCGAATTTCTGTGTAGACCTCTGTGTTTCGAAAGTGGGAAGATAACAGGGTGAGCTGTGGGGCTGCAGGTGATAAGTGATCAGAGCTGCAAGGTGATGTTTGTTTTGGGCATTTGTCTCCTGTGAAATGGGAATCCAGCAGCTGCCCTGCGCTGAGTCGTATGCGGTGCGACGTCTCCCGGCTGTCGTGGTGTATGCTGTGACCGTGACAGCTCAGCTCTGCCTGTGCTGTATTGATTCGGTTAGGGACACAAGCTGCTGCTCTGCATCTGCTCTGCTTCCAGGTCTGTGGTTGGTGGCTCTGGAGTCTGGGTCTTGGTTTGTCCTTTATATTTCTTTTTCATGTTGGGTAAATCAGATAGTATATTAGGAGTATTAATACATATTCAAATCCTCCCTTTCTCCTGAGGGCCTCCCCTGTTTTCTCTGTATGTTATCCAGGGCTATATATACCATTGTCTCAGCAGTTGGCAAGACTGGGGGTAAGACAGCATCTCTGATTCACTTCCTGGCCAAAGGATGGCATGTTCATCTCCCAGTTTATTCTCCTATTCCACCTCATAGACACCTTTCACATCGCTTAATTATTCTTCCTTTTTCCTGAAGGAACCTTGTGTGTAAAGCTGAGCGGTGCTTTTACCCATTGTGTTTTTGCATGGCAGCATGACTTCAAAGTCTCGTACAGGCAGCAAGGAGCAATAGCCCTGCCCTGCTCGTGACTGGCACAGCTGTCAGTGCGTACAGGGTACACGCGACTCCTGTAAACACCGTGACTTTGCCCCCATAGAGCTGCCTTGCATGGTTGCTTTGCGGAAGATAGCTGCCTGCACCCCTTTCCCTGCCTGCGCCATCCCAGTGTGAGTTTCGGATAAATGCCTGTCTCTCTGGCATGACTTGTAAGGGAATAATCAGAGAATTAGCCTTTTTCCCACTGGGCTCAGATTTCTGTTAATTGTTTCAGTCTACCTAACTGCAGAAGTCTCTCATCAGACTGTTCTCCCCAGACCTGCAGCTGTCAGCAGCATTTTGGCTGTTTCTGAGTCGGGGCTGCTTCCCAGGACCCTCATGTCTGCTTGCTTAAACTCCTTTGGCTGGACCGGCTGCTTGCTGGGATGGGGAGACACTGCTCAGATGCTGCTGGGAGGAGGCCACCCACTTTGGACGCGTGACCCTGCTGCTGCCAGAGGCAGGAGTGCCTGTGAAGTGTTAGGTTTTATAGATTTGTGTTATCTGGCATGGGGGCTGAGCAGCTCTGTGGGGGCCTGGCCAGACAGCCCGGTCTGTAACAAATCAGGAGGCCATCAACTGCTTTGTTGTGTTTCTGGCTGAGGGTTTGAGCAAGTTTCCTGCCTTTGCTCGTCTCCTGCTCCTGGGCAGGAGCCGAAGCCTCTCAGCAAGGCTGTGGTAACAAGCACAAAGGCTGCAGGGCGCTTGCTGGGGAGAGGATTTGGCTGGAGGAGGATGAAGGCTGTACCTTCCTTTTACTGCCTGCCCTGCTCGTGCAGGTTTTGTTCCACGTGCGCAGAGAGATCTGCTTCAGCTGGCTTTGCCCACGAGCAAAATTCACCCTGTGTCAGGGCACCCCGGGGTCAGAAATGACAGGCTCATGCGCTTTTGGCAGGATGAAACTGTTCCTGCCAGGCAAGACTGTACTCAGGAATGGTATCTTTCCCAACGATATATGTGGTGTTTTTGAAGACATGAAATAATTTGGGTCTAATTAGATCATTGAAACTGCTGGCGATGGGTGATTTGCAAATTCACTTTGTGGACTGCTGGCAGCAGCCTCAGGGGTGAGTGGGAGCTGCTCCCGTGGTCCAGCAACCGTGGTCAAAGGGTTGTCCCCAAAGCCATAGCAGGGATGTTTTAAATAATTTCTTCCATAGAAGAGAGCTGTTATATTTTCCTTATTTAATGCTTCTGAAGCCTGGTGCTTTGGAGGTCCCTTTGTCACCTCTGGTTATGTGTTTAAACTCAGAGATGGGGGCTAGTTGTTGAAAAGGGAGCAGGGACCTGGAGACAGCAGTGTCTTGCTCACAGCAGGCTGCAAAGGCCCCTGCACCAATGCAGGACAAAACTGAAACAAATTGAAACCATGATAGTTCCCAGTTCACTTAAAGGAATAATCAAAGTCAAGCTGGTATCCCACTCCTTTCTGTTGCCTTAGTCTATTGCAACCTGGTTAAAGTGGGGTATTTTAGGAATATATGGTCAACTTTGCTCGTACATTGAATGTAAACAAAAATATAACCCTGTTACATAGCCAACGTCAAGGGAAAAGAAGATCCCGAACGTGGGGACATTGATCTTTGGGGCTTACAGGCTGTCTGAAGACGATGACAGGCAGTCTTACTTTCTTTGGGGCTGGCTTGAGGAGCTCTTCTGCATTTTTACAGCTGTAACATGAAAAGGTTAAGAAGCATCTGGAGCTATTGTACCTCTGCTCCTCAAAGATGCAAATTCCAGGCTCAGTATTCAGGGACTGCTCCAGACGGTCCTGAAGATGAAAGAAATAGCTGTGTGGATGCAGTGTGGTTGTGATGAGAGGCTCAGACTGTGGGGAGAGCTGTGGAAGCTGCTGGAGCTGCCTCACAAAGCTGAGAACAGCCACAAAACGTGCTCTCACTTTCCAGAGCACACTGTGTAGTCTGAGCTTTCCTGTGCTGCTCCGTTTGTGCTTACAGGGCTTCAGGAGCTTCTCTCCTTGGTTGATGCTGCACAGCAGGGAGCTGGAGGGAGCATGGGGTGATCTCCCACTGCCAGCCTGGCATTCCCAGTGGTGAGGACTGCATGTTTTTCCAGCTACAGTTTGTAGAGAAAACAGCTCATGGAAATGTATTGCAAAGCTGATTCTGTGAACCAGGGAACTGTTCCTTAAGGTACCGGGGGAGAAAGACATTCATGTTAAATCTAGTGAGTTAATACAAACGACACAGATTAGATGTTTTGCCTCAGGATCAGTCAGAGAATCAGTTGCTTTTGTCAGCAGTGCCGCGTTAGGTCTTCACCTTAAGGAAGGAGATTTACTCAAGGGAAAACGTCGCCAGTGCGCAGGAATTAATTTCTGTTGAGGGTTTGGTGGGGGGTTGTTTTAACATGAGGCAACGTTTTGCTGTACGATTGCTGCCACCGAGCCCCCAAACACTTTCACATTTCTGTGAAAAATTCAGAACCTTCAGAATAAAAAATTCTCCCAGGTGAAAACATTTAATCAAAAATATGCTGGGAAAAACATTCTGCCACAATTCTTACACCACCACATTGTGATAGATAAGGAGTGAGACGTTCCATACCTGACACTCCTGCTACATGTCGCTTTTTGGAGTTGAAACAAGGTTTACCTAAAGCTGTAGAGGCATACGCTCTGCATACGCTGCAATCACTTTGCACACAGGAATATGTTTGCAAATTGAAGACTAATCATCCCAGGTTTACCAGCTTCTCTCTTAGGAATACATAATGTAATAAAGCAGACAAAAGTTACTTTGAATAGAGTAACTTTATCAGAACTGCTCCTAGGGTGCTCATCACAGGCTCATCATGGGACAACGTGACAGTAATGCCACGCGGAAATGCTCTGTCATCCTTCCCAGCAGAAATGAGGAGCTGTGATACTGGGGCCTGTCACATCTTGACAGGACTCATGTAACATCTGGTGACAGCGTGGTAATTAACTTGCATCACCGGTGAGCACCAGCGGTTTTGCTTGCACGTGGTATGTAATAATGGGGATTAATTAGGGCTATCAGTTATTTATTTATTGTGAATCGGAGCACCCTCCTGCAAGCGCCACACCACTGTCAGGGGGACACTGAGCTATGTAGGCCTGCCCTTGAATACTGGCTGCTTCACTGGCTCCCGTACAGGTAGGAGCTGGACTGGCTGGAGCGACGGCATCTGAAACTGAGAGCTGCCCTTGAAAGAGGGAGATCCCTGCAGGGGAGTGTAGCAGCGTGGCTGGGTTGGGTCTCTTTGCCATGTGTTACTGGTGAAATGGCCAAGGGAGAAGAGGCAGTGTGTTTTGTTTTGCCTGATGTATACTGAAAGCAAGAGACACTGAGAAAAGCTGAATCAGAGGTGGAGGACGCACTCGGAGGGAATTTACAAGCTGTGTTAAGTCATTTGTGCCAAGGCTTAGGCAGCAATGTGGGTAACCAGTGAGAGGCGCTGGACGGCCACATGCTTTGCTGGTGTCCTATGCCAGCGTGTGCCCTGGCAGCGTGGGGTGCACTGTGCTGCTACAGGCTTGGCGCTGTGCTGGCTCCGTGTCCTCCTGCTGCAGGATGGCCTAGGCTGGATGCAGCTCTGTGCTCCTGGTAGAGCCCTCCTTCAGTTTTCCCTGTCCCCTACTTCTCCGTGCAATGTCAGCTCTCACTGAAGCTCAGTCCAGCCTCTTCTCTTGCTGTATCCCCTGCCCGTAAAGTGGATGTGTGTCCTCTCCTCCCTCTCACACAGCCACAGCGTGCAGAAAGCTCTGGATGAGCAGTTCAGCAGCAGCTCGTATGCATGGCCTTGTTCCCAGTCCATAATGGATTCTGCCTAATATATATTCTCCTTCTCTCTAATTAAGTGGTAACACCTTGGTGGCAGAGTGAGCCTGTAAAATAATAAAGGGTTTTGCACTTGGAGGCACGGGAAGGCAGGCCCTGGGGAGTGATCCTCCCCAAGATACAGAAATTATTGCAATTACAGAGCAATTGTATGGAAAGGAGAATGGAACAGCAGACTTTTCAGACACACTTTTCCAGCATTAATATTTTTAATTAAGGTTATTGGCAGTGAGTTATGACTTTGCCATAACAGACGGCACAACCTCCACTGGCAAAGTAGATGCGCTATGCTGTCTGTTCCTATGGTGAGTGAGAAAGTGCAGATGTGTTCTGCAAATGTTACCTTGGTCCTGTGCAAACCCTTCTTACTTAATGGTGTGGGGGCACTGGGGGAACAAGGCAGTTCTCTTGCAATTCAGGGACAATTTTATTAATGTCAGGTAATTCTGAGAGATCATCTTGGCTCCTGATCACCGCCTTGGCTTCTGTTCAAGCAGGTAAGGTTCCTATTTTTTTTTTTTTACAAACAGAAGGCTGGGATCCAGGAGATGTGGTGAGGGTGTAATGTCAGATGGTCCAAGGCATTTAATTTTTTGAAAACATCACTCAGTATTGATTTTTAAAATCAATGCGTTACGCGCTTCTGGAGACTCTTCCCCCTCCACCCCACCTTGAACATCTAGTAACACTTCTATGAGTTTAAGGATCTTCAGATATCAGGCAGTAAGAGGTTTGCTCAAGGTCACATGGAAAGACAATGTCAGATCAAGGAGCCAAAGCCAGGTCTATATACCCATTTATCATCCTAAACCCTTAGGGAAAAAAAGTTCTGCTGTGAGGGTTTTGGTGTTGTGGGTGTTTTGAGGGTATTCAGCAACGATAAAGGGCTAACTCCACACCTACTGCCCTACTTACTCTCCTGAGTTCTTCACCTTGAAAATGTTGTAGCCGGGTTCTTCAGCCAAAAACTCAGCCAAGACCCTGAAAGCAGACAGTGCTTCTGAGGAGATTGTTGCAGTACATGGGATTACTTCACCTTCTGTGGGAAGGACTTACTGCTATATGGTGATTTGACTTTGAAGAAGACAGCAGCAGCCAAGAAAACAAGTACTTGTGTTATATTAATCAGAAGTGTTTATTTTTTGGAGAGTCTGCTGTTGCGTTTCGGCATAATCAGGAAATAGGAGTTGTTGGGTACTTAGAAAATACTACATGTGGAGTTTGCAGCTTGAGTCCGTGGTCATGGAATTTAAGGTTGACCTTTGCAATGGTGGTTAAGTGACCTCCATTTTCTCAGGTGTGAAAGGGAGCTAATAATGTGTGTCCTCATATAATGTGGTTTTGTCTGGAATTGTAATCTCAAGCTGGCCAGGTATCCTTTGCCCTCGGTTACAAAAGCTGTGCTGTTTGCCAGGCAGTGAAACAAGGTGCTTTGCCACACCATGAGCAGGCTGGAGGCAAACCAGGAGCAGTACATTTTCCAGCACACCCCTTCAGTGTTTTAAATAGCTGGATACAGCTCTCAGCATAGCTGGAAGAACATGAACTACTTACCTGGGCCATTTTTATTTTGTGGGCTGCAAGGCCAGTAAGCTGAACCTGCCATGGTTGCTGTGACCCTGAGCAAGACATTTAACTTCTTTGCATCTCCATGTCTTTATCATTAAAGCTGAGGAGCAAGATGTGACCTCAAGAGGAATCGTATGGATGTAGAAATTGAAGAAGAGTTGAGGAGTCATAGAGATATGGAGGGACAGAGATCTTAAGTTCCTCTGAAGCCTGTGGTAGTCCTTGCTGTTTATTCTAGGATATGGGGAAAACGGGAGGCTTCCTCAAGGCCTCCCAAAATGACATCTCAACGATGGCTGTGCTTGTGTTTTTAGCTGTTTTGGAGTATTTGAGGGAATTTTCAGCAGTCAGTTTAGGTGCTGTCGGCACAAATGTGTGCCGCGTTACTAGAGTGATTGGGGGTTTCAAACCTCGCTGCATTTAAAACTGCGTTTTCTGGAGCTTAAATAAAGGTCAGCTCCACACGATGGTGCCATATTTCAAAGTTAACACCTTTTCTTCCACTTTGGAAAAACTTCACCTCCATCTTTGTCAAAGCTGACAGGAAAAGTTTGGTCCAGACTTGCCAAGTGTATTCACTGTAGAGTAGAAAGACGTGTGGGAGGGTCAGTTGAGAGGGGCAACGTCCTGAGCTCTGCGAGGTGTAATGGAAACTGTCCTGAGTAACACGGACAGTAGTGATAGCTGAAACCCAGCATTTTGCAAGTCATCTGTAATTCATGTGTTTGGATGTTGATATCATAAAGTAATATTCACTTTAATTGTGTAGACAGCAAGCAACTCAACCCATCTCTACTATTGCACTTTTCATTTGGACACAGATGCAATGTATCAACAACCAGTAGTTGTTTATTATGTTAATTCACAAACTGTCAGGAATACACTCAGAGGATCTTATTAACGGTATAAATTCTGTAAGATTTCTTATTTTACTGTGCCTGTTAATGTAGATGCTAATTTAGTAATTTAGATTTCCCAAATGACCTGTCCTCAAACTTCTAAAGTTCAAATCAGGTCTTCATGCACGGTGGGATTTTTTTTTTTTTTTTCTTTTAGCATTATAGCACTTTCCCTGGAGTTCTGCAGAAGGGATATTTCTGTGTATTGCTCTTTCAAAAGGCCACAGGACATGGGTCATTTATGCCTTTTCTTAGAGCCGAGCAGCCTTGGCTGCCAAAGCCTTGCCTCTAGACAGCCAAGAAGGTCTCCGCAACTTTTGGAGTGGCCGCAGATGTTGTCAGTTCAGTCTTTTGTTGCCTCTGCTCCAGATTAGTCCCCTCAGCAGGCGAGAAGGTGACCTCTGTCCTGGCTGGGTAATGTTAATCAGAGTCACCCCCTGCCTCTTCCCCAGGCTTTGCTTTGTTCCTGCTTACAAGTTGGGAGTTGCAGGTAGAGGAAAAGAAAAAAAAAAAAAAAAAGGTAAAATACTGGATACAGCTGGGCTGTATGTGCAGATGAACTCCTTGTCCCCTGGGACACAGGCCCAAGAGAGACCGAAGCCGGCCTGCGAGCTGTGGGGCTCAGGCAGCTCATGGGGGTGAGGGAAGAAAAGCACTGATCTCATCTCTGCCTTTGGCAGGGCTCTGGCGCTGCGGAGCTGTGTGCTGCCTGGAGCGTGGGGCTGAGCCACTGAGAGCGTCTCACCACAAGTAATTTCCAGGCGAAATTGCTGTAAAGAAAAAATTGACTTTTGACATAGGCTGATAAGCACTGATGTTTGTTTCCAAGAGTTTGTATTTTATGCAATTTAATACTTAACAATGACTGACAACGGCAGTGATGGTGAAAAACATTAAAAATGACGAAACTACAGTCATTTCAGTCGACTGCAAGCTTCTCTCCTGGTGGATTTTCCACTGCCTGATTTTCAGCATAAAGCCTGGTCTTTCATATGCTGTTGGCTTGCAAGCTGAGGCTTGCATCCCCAGATATCAAATTTTCAGCTGAATGTAAAACCAATAGTCTCCCTGAGGGATGCATTGAATGTTGTCTGATCTTTAGAGGGGAAATATCTTTTCCCTTTACGATTATCTTTATGAATGGGGAAGATGAAATGAGCATTAACATAGGTTTTGTCCTTCTAAGAAACACCCCTTAATTGAGGTTCTTGCTGAAAGCCGTTTTGAAGGAAAGAAAAACTCAGTTAAGCTTGGTGTTTTAGCTCATCAATCATTTCTGTTTGGATCGATACTTCCGTTAGGACAAATATAACAAGGATTTGGAGGCAGAGGGCCAGAGGCAAGGTAGAAAAGAATTAGCAGCATCAGCCACTGATTCTTCTTTACTGGTGTTTAACATCGTACGATCTAAAATAAATCACTCTGGGAGTCTCTGTGCCTCTTTTCATTGTCTCCTGGTTAGTGTACCTTTTGCCTATTCTGTGATTCTTGTCTTTCACAGCACAAAACCTGCACCTGTCCTGTGAACGCAGCAGTGATGAGGTGGAATAGTGCCTCTTCCCCACGCAGAGCTCACTGGGGATGGCACAGGAAGAGGGTGAGCAGGATGCAAGAGGACAGGTGGATTGAAACATCCTCAGTGAGTCATGAGCCTTTCGTTAGGGCTTCCTCCAAAACTGGAACTTGCTAGTGTCTGAAATGTCCTATCCCAGATGCTTATTGGTTTGTCAATGGAGTGGAGGTACAGAGTGGAGGATGCAGGTGCGCAGAAGCTTGGTCTGAAGACGTACCGAAGTCCTCCAGCGTTTCTCCTAAAGAAGTTTCCGTAGAGGTAGGAGCTGGCCACATTGCATCAAAGTGTCTGGATGAATGTGGTTCAAACGCCTGTCTTTACTTTGTTTCAGTACACTTCTGGGTCATCACCCTGGCAGATATTGACGCAGTCCCCCAGTTTTTATGAACTGTTGATCCAAGAATCCTGAGTCAAAGTCTTTTCTCATGTCATAGCTGAGAAATTTCAGTCTGGATTCTGTCTGGCACCTGTGTATAGTCCAGTAACTACCAGTAGCTTGCGGGATGGTTAGAAAGTGATTAAGTCCTGTGAAGTGGGAGGGGGGAGGTCAGCAGAAGTAGTCTGTTGAGAGCCTGAAGCGTCAATACTTCATGTCGACTATAGAGACCCCTTTGTTTATTCCTATCTTTATTCATCATAATCATCGTTACTTATTAATTTTGTTTGTCAAGCCAACAGTGTGAGCTCATGTCTGGACTCAAGTGCATCTATAATTAATTGCTAACTGTTGCTTTGTGTTGTGAGCAAAGAAGTGGTGATTCTCAGCAAAGAGCTTCTGGGAATTCAGAGATTTTGTGCCACAATCTTGACTCCTCTTTGAGCAGGAGGAAGATCTGGAGTGAAACGTGTTGATCATGTGCCTTTAAGAGATATACGTTTGCGCTACACCTTAAGAAATGAATGATTCTGTGTCACCCTGTCAGAAATCTTCCTTAACAGCTCGGAGTCTACTCTAAATCAAATAAAGCTTTTCCTTTTAATAACAACTTACTTCCTCCGCTCTGCTGACCTTAGAATGAGAATCTCAGGGAAAAAGATATCATACATAAAACAAAAAGAAAGAAAAACACGAAGAAGTGAATTGAATTCCACCTAAATGTCACCTTGCAAGTTGGGTTTTATTATTTTGATAGCAAGGCAATTTTGCTGACAAATCTGTTATCGGCTGCATGTTGTACCACAGCAAAGGCAGGCATGTTATAGGTCATTGAAAAGTCATTTTTAAATAACACTGGTCTAAGTAGTGCGTCGGAGCACTTGTTAGGGAGTATGTATATAAATGCATTCAAAGCATACAGACGCACTGGAGAACACTGTATAGGGGGCATAAATCAATCCTGTTTAAGCTGTACCGTTCTCTTGAACGGTCTCGGCATTTGGATGCACTACAGCAGAGGAAGCGTGAGCTCCTCTGGGCAAGGGACAGAGGCAGCAGCCTCCTGTTCCTGATAAGAGGATTTTATGCTAAACTGCAGCAGGGTGCCCTTCCCTCCCTCTGAGATACAGCAGCGTGGTGAGAAATTTCCATCATTAACGTGAGATCAGGGGAGGGAAGGGGAAGGAGGAAAAAACCCTCAATCCTCCCCCGCCCTTTCTAATTTTATTGCCCTCCTGTGCCTTAAGCCCTGTTACTGATTTATACATAAAGGTGCTTTTCTCCCCCCAGGACTCAGAAGTTGCGTGAACACCTGCTGGTAATGGTAATATGGGTGCTTGTCAGTCTCTGGTTCTTGCATCAAGGGCAGTACAAGGGATGTGTCACAGGCTCTCGCTCTGTGCAGTCTCCCCTGCTCACATGGGCACCATCTTGCCCCTGTGTGCCTGGAATATTTTCAGCATGGAGACAGGAAGGTTTTTAACAGCTGGAGTGTAGGTGGGCACAGGTCAGGAGAGTTTGAATCTGAGTAAGCCAGCATGCACTAACTCAGCTTGATTTTTGGCAATTCACTTTCCCTTTCACTGTCTGCCATGATAGTGATTTATGTGCTGATCCTCCCCTTTTCCCAGTCTTTGTAAGCGTTCTTCCATGCTTATAATTTGTAATGCTAGTGTAGGTAGAATACAATACAGTTTCTGACTCTTTGACTGAAAAAAATTTAAAATATGCAGAGTTGAGCAAAAATTTTGCTCAAAGACCAAGAGTAAACCTTAAATTTCAGCAGTGTTATGTATTTTTTTTTTTCTTATTAAAAGACACATTTACTTAAAAGCCAACATGAAAAAATCTAAATACATGGGCGTAATTACATTTTGTAATTGCATACTAAACAAATAACTACATTTATTATGTTTGTGCAGCCACAGGACCACAGGGGCCATGACCTGTCTGCACATGTGGAGTTCCAAGGAAATACATTTTTTTTTTTTTTTTTTTTTTTTGGTAACTCCATAGGTAGTTATTTCACTGCAGATTTTGATAAACACTTGTGAGATTGATAAGCAAACCTGAAGGTGAAGCAAATGAGCTATTTAGGACTCAGACCCATTACCGCATGCTCCAAGGCTTAATGTAGTGCATATGCAATCCCGTAACTCCATACTGTTACGTTTGATGTTTTCTTACAAGGGCAGCGTTAGAACGCAGCATACTCTCTATTGAGAAAGGAAAAGCAGTTGCCCAAATGTTCTCGATACCCTCCACAAAGGGGCTCCATTCCTCCGTGGCTTTGGGGCCATAAATCAAACGGGAGCAGGGAGAATTGCACCCTCATCATTGGAGGCAGCAGCAGAACGGTAGCGCTGAAGATTTGCGTTGAGCATCCAAGACAGTCTTGTATGCGTAGCTGTGAATTTATTCATTTTTTAGCTTCAACAAGGTCATTCACACTGCTAAGCATAATCTCGGCACGTTAGCAGGAGCGCTGTCCAATTCATTCTCACTCCATTAAGCGACATGCTCGTCAGGTTCTCCTCCTCTCTCCTAGTTCTTTTTCCCCCAGTCATACGTAGTGAGTGATCGCTCAGAAGTCCAGGTACCCGTGAGCAAAACAGATCGTATTCTGCAGTGCTTGCACCCTGGTTTGAGATGGCTGTAAAACCTGAGGCTTCCACAGTGACACGTTCTGGTGGACTTACTGGGAATCCCAGTGTGGTAACTAGTCTGTAAACTGGACGTACCCTTTCTTGAACTCCAGAGTACAATGACATACCCTGGCCTTGCTAACGCTTATTGGCTCAGGGATCTTCATCTGCACTGCAGGCTTCAGCTTAAGAAAAGCCATAGACATTCCAAATGCCTTTGTTGTCAGCATTTCATCTTTGCAGAGGAAGGTGGCAAGCTAATTTTGCTTTTACCTCAACCTGGGATTTGCATCAAACTTTCTACAGACCCATGCGTACATTTCAGACTTGCTTCCTGGTAAAAATGCAGTGCTGGGTTTTTGACAGCAGTGTTTCCAGCGCGTCTGAAAGATTCTCTCTGGGTTTGTTTCGCTGACCTGATTTTGTGACAAAGCTCAAGGAGAATTGCGCTGCCTCATCCTGCTAGGATAGATGTCAGTTCTGCATGAGTTAGGCCAACTTGAGAGATTTTCAGAAAGAAATATGCCCTGTTGATTAGATTGTAGAAGGTGTCAGCGGGAGAGGAGCAAACCGATCTCCTTTGAGAGATCTGCTCGGGGGAGATGAGGTCCTTCTGTGTAAGCCAGCAGTCCGTGTGCTGCTTGTCCATTCAGATGTGCTTACATCTGGGAGCACAGCCTGGTATACCAGGAGACAAGCACCCCAGCTTCTAGAGCTTCCTTCAGTTTTTCTTCTGCCTCCCTAGCAGTGGCTGTCCCCAATTCAGACCTCTTCTTAGAGATGCTCCTTATTTTCTTTATGGTTTTTAGGCCAATAATCAGCTAATTTCCAGATATATCAGTAGACTGGGACTGAGGAGAGTTCTGCTTTAGTTCTGATTGTTTCTCCCACAGACTTTGTGATTCTAAATAAATAGCTGAAGCCTCCTCTGTGTGTGTCCTCCCTCTTTCCCTCTTTGTCATGCCTGGTTAGATCACAGATTGTTTAGGGATGAGGCTTCCTCTGTCCCTACGTGCAGTTCTGCTCTCTGAGCTGCCTCTGAAGCCATGGCCATAGAGACAAAGAGTTGTGAAGATGATTTGAAAGAAACATTGAAGCTGAAATTGTCATCTTTCCTTGGTCTGCTGGGACCCATCATGTACGTGCCTCTCTTGCCCTGTCCCAGGGAGAGTTGATTCAGCCTACAGATGCCTCCTGTGTGGTGCTCACAGCGACGTACTGTCTTGGTTCAAATCCCCAAATTTAACTGAAGTCTCGGTAGAATAATGTGAGTCCATGGAAATCAATGGAGAAGAGCTGAAAACAATTGATTTGAATCAAAACACACTGCAATCAAATTTGGAGGGATTGAACTAATGGATCATAAGGTGGCTTGTGAATGGGTCTGATTGAATTGAACTGAAAGGTCTTGCATCTTCATTACAGCTAACTGAAACTAGTATAAATGATGAATTTTCTAACAATGTTTAGTGTCTCTTTTTCTGTACTGATAACTGGATTGCAAAACCAGCACTTGGAAATTAACCCATATTGGGAGAGACAAAGGGTGGAATTTGCTGATCACAGGTTGCTCCATGTATGCAGACACGCCAATGACTGGACTTGATCATTATCCTTGCTGCTAACTCCTTTATTTTGCCCTACTTAGCACTCCCAGAATTAGTAATCTATTTCTCCTGGCAGGGTTTTGAAGTGGAGAGACGTGTTTCCTGCCAGAGGATCTGCATTCAGGCGATAGACTGACCAAGGTGCATTTATTGTTGCATTTTTGATTTTGACAGCGAAGTGACAAAGTGTTTTGGAGCATCTCTTCTTACTCCACCCAATCCTTGAAATTCTTTCTGTTATCCTAATGTAACTCCCCTCTACATCACAGAAACAGAAGGTGTGAATGATTCAGGGATTTCAGGGCTCTGGATTCAACAGTCAAAGGCTCTGGGGCGCAGGTGGTATTCTCATCAATCCTCCCGGTCGAAGGGCAGGGACCTGAAAGGGCCAGACGTATCTGGCAGGTTAACTTGTGGCTCAGGGAGTGGTGCTACAGCCAGATCTTTGGGTATCTAGATCACGGGGCGTGCTTTGAGAAGCCCGGGCTGCTAGGGGCAGATGGCGTGCACCTAACCGAGAGGGGGAAGAGTGTGCTTGGACAAAGACTTGCCAGGCTTGTCCGGAGGGCTTTAAACTAGTGTTGCTGGGGGAGGGGGAGCACAGTTCAGCCCGCTGCTGTCAGCATGGCGCCAGTGCCAGCACCGAGGGTCCAGAAGCTGAGGAGGGATCACAGATAAGTGCAAATAAACCTAAACTGCGATCCAATAGAACCCCTGTCGCTCCAGCCAGCAAGTCGGCTTTGTCGGGGGCCCAGCTGAAGTGTCTCTATACCAATGCATGCAGCATGGGGAATAAACAGGAAGAGCTGGAGATGCGTGCACATGAGCAGGGCTACGATCTCGTTGGCATCACGGAGACGTGGTGGGATGACACATACGACTGGAGCATCAACATGGAAGGGTATAGGCTTTTTAGAAAAGACAGGAAGGGGAGACGAGGAGGGGGTGTCGCTCTCTACGTCAGCAACCCGCTGGAGTGTGTGGAGCTCTGCCTGGGGATGGAGGAGGAGCTGACAGAGAGCTTATGGGTCAAGATTAGAGGATGGGGATGGGCAGGGGACGTTATGGTGGGGGTCTGTTACAGGCCGCCTGGCCAGGAAGACAGAGCAGACGAAGTGCTCTATAGGCAGATAGGAGCAGCCTATGGTCCTGGTCCTCATGGGGGACTTCAGCCACCCTGACATCTATTGGGGAGACAACACGGCAGGGCACAGGCAGTCCAGGAGGTTCCTGGAATGCGTGGACGACAACTTCCTCCTGCAGGCGATAGAGAAGCCGACAAGGAGGGGTGCCATGCTCGACCTTGTGCTCACCAACAGGGAGGGACTGGTGGGGGATGTGAAACTAAAGGACAGCCTTGGCTGCAGCGACCATGACGTGGTGGAGTTCAAGATCCACGGGGCAGCAAGGAAACTACATGGCAAGCTCTCTGCCCTAGACTTCAGGAAGGCGGACTTCGGCCTCTTCAGGGACCTGATGGGCCAAGTGCCATGGGAGGCGGCCCTGGATGGAAGAGGGGCCCAGGAAAGTTGGTCTATATTCAAGGAGCACCTCCTCCAAGCTCAGCAGAAGTGCATCCCAATGAAAAACAAGTTGGGCAAAAAGGCCAGGAGGCCTGCGTGGATGAGCAAGGAGCTCCTGGACCAACTGAAAGTAAAAAAGGAAGCCTATAGTGGGTGGAAGCAGGGACAGGTAGCCTGGGAGGACTACAAAGAGGCTGCGCGAGTGGCCAGGGATAAGGTAAGGAAGGCCAAAGCCCTGGCAGAACTGAATCCGGCCAGGGATATAAAATGCAACAAGAAGAGCTTTTATAGGTACGTAGGGGGCAAAAGAAAGTCCAGGGAAAATGTAGGCCCCCTCCGGAAGGGAACTGGTGTCCTGGTTACCCAGGACATGGAGAAGGCTGAGGTTCTCAATGACTTTTTTGCCTCAGTCTTCACCGACAAGAGTTCCTGTCCCACCACCCAAGCTGTAGAAGGTGCAAGCAGGGACTGCGAGGATGAAGAGCCGCCCATTGTACTCGAAGAGCAGGTTCGGGATCATCTGAGGAACCTAAAGGTGCACAAGTCCATGGGACCTGATGAGATCCATCCGCGGGTCCTGAGGGAACTGGCGGATGAAGTTGCCAAGCCACTGGCTATCGTATTTGAGAAGTCGTGGCGGTCTGGTGAGGTCCCCAATGACTGGAAGAGAGGGAACATAACCCCAATTTTTAAAAAGGGGAATAAGGAAGACCCGAGTAACTACAGGCCGGTCAGCCTCACCTCTGTGCCTGGCAAGGTCATGGAGCAGATTCTCCTGGAAACCATGCTAAGGCACATGGAGAGCAAGGAGGTGGTTGGTGACAGCCAACATGGCTTCACCAAGGGCAGATCGTGCCTGACCAATTTGGTGGCCTTCTATGACGGGGTGACGGCATCGGTGGACAAGGGACGAGCAACTGACATCATCTACCTGGACTTGTGCAAAGCTTTTGACGCTGTCCCGCATGACATCCTTCTCTCCAAACTAGAGAGACATGGGTTTGATGGACGGACCACGCGGTGGATAAGGAGTTGGCTGGATGGCTGCACTCAGAGAGTGGTGGTCAGTGGCTCAATGTCCATGTGGAGACCGGTCACGAGTGGCGTCCCTCAGGGGTCTGTGCTGGGCCCGGCCCTGTTCAACATCTTTGTCGGCGACATGGACAGTGGGATAGAGTGCACCCTCAGCAAGTTCGCCGATGACACCAAGTTGTGTGGTGCCGTCGACACGCTGGAAGGGAGGGATGCCATCCAGAGGGACCTTGACAGGCTGGAGAGGTGGGCCCATGCCAACCTCATGAAGTTCAACCAGGCCAAGTGCAAGGTCCTGCACCTGGATCATGGCAATCCCAGGCACAAATACAGGCTGGGCGGGGAATGGATTGAGAGCAGCCCTGAGGAGAAGGACTTGGGAGTGCTGGTGGATGAGAAGCTTAACATGAGCAGGCAATGCGCCCTTGCGGCCCAGAAGGCCAGCCGCATCCTGGGCTGCATCAAGAGGAGCGTGGCCAGCAGGTCGAGGGAGGTGATTCTGCCCCTCTACTCTGCCCTGCTGAGACCCCACCTGGAGTACTGTGTCCAGTTCTGGAGCCCCCAACACAAGAAGGACATGGACCAGTTGGAGAAGGTCCAGAGGAGGGCCACGAAGATGATAAAAGGGCTGGAGCACCTCTCTTATGAGGACAGGCTGAGAGAGTTGGGGCTGTTCAGCCTGGAGAAGAGGAGGCTCCGGGGAGACCTGATAGCGGTCTTCCAGTACCTCAAGGGGGCCTACAAGAAAGATGGGGAAAGGCTGTTTAGTAGGGCCTGTTGCAATAGGACAAGGGGTAATGGTTTTAAAATAGAGGGGGGTAGATTTAGATTGGAAATTAGGAAAAAATTTTTTACAATGCGAGTTACAGAACACTGGAACAGGTTGCCCAGAAAGGTGGTGGAGGCCCCATCTCCGGAAACGTTCAAGGCCAGGCTGGATGAGGCTCTGAGCAACCTGACCTAGTCAGGGATGTCCCTGCTCCTTGCAGGGGGGTTGGACTAGATGACCTTTGAAGGTCCCTTCCAACCCTAACCATTCTATGATTCTATGATTCTATGATTCACTGGTTTTTATAAAATCTCATTTTTTTTTGGTCAGACTGAACTTCCCTGCTCTAAGGTATGATTTATTACTACAGTGATTAAGGGACATTGTTGATATTTCTGAAAATTTTCTTTCAGAGCTGAAGGCTTGCCTATGAGTCAAAAGGCAGTAGAAATATATAAATAACTGGGTGTGTAATGGAGCGTTTGCAGTTTCCTATTAAGAAGTCTCTCATATTTGTTTCATGCTCCTATGAATGGGTATAGTGAATCAGGAGCCAAGTTGCCTAACTGCACTTTTTCTATGAGAGCCCTGATACCAATGTGAAAGGGAAATGTTTTCTCCTGAGCTCAGCACCTTGATTTATCTTGTGACAGCCTTAAACTGATCTTGTTATTGTGCTTGCCTACTAAGTTTCCTTCTGGTTGGACTCAGCCTAGCATTGGGGCACACTGCCTGGGATTAAATCCTTTCCCTGCCTCTGGGGTGAGGAAGGAGCTGGCTGTGCCTTCCTTGACTGGCCAGGGGTTTTAACCACTTGATGGTCATGTAGCAGCTCCAAATGTTTCCTGAAGTAGCGGGACCCTTTTCTGTTAGGTGCCTACTCCCAGGATCAGACTCTGGGCTCTGAGAGAAGCCACCTAACATCCAGCCCTCGATCAGCTCCCTTGTCTCCTGGGCAGGATGAGAGAAGCTCTGGACATCCAGTTGTATTGGCTGATTTGAACTGGGAGATTTCACTCCCTGTAGGGCTTTTTTGGCTCTGCCCTGGCCTTTGGCAGGGTTCATCCTGGAATGCATTTTCCAGGGCCTTCAATAGTAGATCAGCCTCCCAGGTGTTTTTACCACAAAGGGGAAAATTAAAAGCCCTTTGGGAAGCTGTCAGTGCCCCTGCATCCCCAGTATTTCTGTGCGAGGCAGTGTTCCCTGTGCCCCCCGTACAAGCAGTCACAGGTGTCTCTGGGTGGAAGGATAGCAGGGGCAGAGGAGTACAGCAGCTCTGAAGCAGTGCCTTTCCCTAGCAGAGCAATGTACCTGTAAGCATTTCTAAACCTACCGCTGCGTCTCGTATGCAGATAGAGCTCCTTGGTTATGCCTGTCAGGTATAAACGGGTAGCTGATTTTTTTTCAGCTTGTTTATCAGAGCTAATAGAAAATGAAGTTTCTTCGGGTTGATGAGCAATGTGGATCTCTGTCTCTTTCCTTGTCTACCCACCTGAAAGATGCACTTAATAACCATTGATTGTCTGGGAGGAGAAAGAGGGTGGCTGTAAATGTACCTTTCCACCCTTACAAGGTGTCTGATTGAAGAGCGGAGGTAGCAGCGGATCGATGGGAATTGTAGGCAGAGGGCTGATACAGTGGGTCTGGTGCTTCTCATTAATGCCCTGCTTGCGCACCCAGATATACAGGCCCGCTGTTGTGTTTGCAGACAGCTCAAGACATGGATGCATTTGTGCAGCACAGTGAGGGTCACTGGGATGCTGAAAACTAACAGGCCCAGTGGGAGAAGTGCAGCTAATGTGCAATGAATGCACAAGCCCAGGGAGCAGCAGATCGACACTCTGGGAATTCATCTGGAGTAGGGAAAGTTACAGAGAGTTAGGTGCTTCCATGCATCATGATCCAAGGTCCTCCTTGCTTTTCAGAGGTATTTTCTTGGTGACAAAGCACAGCTCTAGGCCACATTTCTGAAATCTCACAGATGTGATTCTTTTATCTGTTGGCTCTCAGCCTAATCTAAAGACCATAAGGAGACCTGGTAATTGATTGCAAGAGGTGATTGACCAAGCCCTCCTTGAGCCCAGTGACACAAGCTGCAAGATTTGCTGCTGACACTTGTTTCTGTTTAGTTAAGACCAGAGGAGATTGCTAGAAATAAGAGAGGGATTTTGCGAATGAGGGTAGAAGAGAGAGAGATGAGGTTCTGTTTTGTGGAAGGCCTTTGGCTTTGGATGCAGGGTGCTGGATCACCAAAGAGTAATGAGGTTTAAGAAGAGTTGTCTTTTGAGCAGCATATTCCACAGTTACCAGAAAGCACTCTGGGGTCCTTCTACGAGTCTTTTGGGTGTCACCAGTCCTAGGAGGACTAGGAGGACTCAGGAGCTCTCAGGAGTCAAACTGCTCTGTTGTTTCCTTGTTTCTCCCTGTCCATAGCTAAAGGGATACTGGCTCTGGTTTTGCTTGTGCTAAGCAAAAGTTCAGACTTGCAGCTCATGATCACTTTCGGTTTAATAAAATTAGCAGATGAATCTAGTGCTGGATTTGGGATTTCTCTCAGTTCTTCTGTACTGTGCCACCTTACCAGAGGCATATCTCTGCAGGACACCAGGAAGCTTGAGTGTAAGAGCATAAAGGGTACGGGTACGGGGGGGGGGGTGGGGGGGTGGGGGATTTTTTTCCCCAGAAAAAAATTTCCAGTGAGCTGAGTATTTAGTATGTAGGTCTAAACCAAACCCAGTCTGTTAATTTGTATTTAAAGGTTTTGTTTTCCATTCTAACTCTAAAGTTAGGTTTAAATTAAAAAGTTCCATTTGAATACAAACAAAGCTCTTTGTTCCAGATCAAAGTGGTTTTCTCTACTCCAGAGCAATCCAGGGCAGGCAAAAGTGGCAAAGTGGTGCAGGTATATCTCCCAAATTTAAAAAATAATTTCTCATTTCTTCGTGTGGTCAAGTGGCTGGCAAGGGCACCAGAACATAACATTTTGGTATTGTTCAGGTATTCTTCCATGAGTTACAAGGACATCTGAGCTCCTACAGCCTGCTCACTAGTCTCTAGGCATGATCTGTTCCCAGTTTCTCTCTCTCTTTAAATTGCACTTTTCCCAGCTCTGCCCCAGGATGAGTCTTTAGGGATTCATATTGGCTTTGATCAATGCTTTGTTGTTGTTGCACTTTGCAACAAACCCATATTTGTAAGAAACCCAGATTTGACTTTGAAGGTGGGACTTAAGTCCTTTAAGTTGCTGTGATACCTTTGAAAATTGTATCTATCAACAGAGGGTGACAAATACTTGCAAAGGAATGTGCAAGGCAAGAAAAGAGAAAGTAAAAGAGGCATTTCTGTTGCTTGGCACTGATAATGTGCCATACCCTGAGGATGTATGTTTATTTGCTCTGTTTGAGAACGTTTGAGGCCACAGAGTCCAGCTCACCTATTCCTTGTTTAAAAAAAAAAAATAAAAAAAATAAAAATTCCTGGAGAAAAAGAACAATCTAGCCTTATAAGCACGTCGCAAATGGCCACTATCGCAACCTGGGAGAATTTGTAGCAAAGAGACTAGCAGAAGTGTATTTGCATAACAATTCAAATCAGTATCAATCACCTCCCAGAGCACGCTGTCAGTGCCTCGTAAACATGTCCCCACTGTGACAGATTAGCTCGTCTGTGAAGGAGTGCTCTGTCTGCAATCATGGACTGTCAGGACTAGCTCCAAGACAGCACATCCTTCAAAGGGCATCTCGGAGAAAGAGACCCAAATTCTCCAGGGTTACTTCTCGAGCTTCTGAGGTCAGTGGGGTTGGTCTGAGCTCTTTCTGAGCTCTTGAACATCATGGTCCAAAGAGCTGGCTGTGGATTGCCTTTTTTCTTTCTTCCTTCTTTGAGTTCATGCTTTTGATCTTAAGTTTTCTTCCTTTCACTCTTTCAGATTTTGAGAGTGTTTTCTAGTGACTAGGGAAGATTTTCATCATCAGCTCTAAATCCAGCACTACACTAGGTCCAGTTTACTTTGCAGATTGCAAATCCAAAGTGAAAACTAAAGATGATCCAGCTCAAGCCTTCTCTAGTACGTGATACTACTTGAGCAGATACTAGCCACACTAACATCCTGCGGTTGGGAGAGCTCTCCTCCAGCAAGCCAGATTCTGCCTGGGAATACCACGTTGAAAGTCTGTGAGCAGACTCGGAGGCATTTCCCAGCAGCTGCAACCCCTGCTTACAAGACCCAGCCTAGAGTGGAGAGGGGGCAGATCACAGCTGTTGCAAACATCTTTGAGAAATAAACAGATCTTGAACTTTACAGACAGAAGTTTGGTACTTCTGGTGCCCAGGAATCGCAGCAATCATATGGTCCGAAATTAGAAGGACTTTTTAATTTACTGAACTTGCACCAGCTGGAGAGAGCATCATGTTGGACTGACACTAGGGTCAACAATCTGGTTCAATTTTCAGCATCCAGGCTCCTGGCTCCATGTTCTTCCATCTCCTGGAAGGCTCATGTGATTTGAACAAGTACTGAAGTTCTGTATGTTGTGGTTTAGCCCTGGTCACCACAGTTTCTTGCTCACTGTCCCCCTCCCCAGCAGGATGAGGGAGAGAATTGGGAAGAGAGGAGAACTTGTGGGTTGAGATGAAGAATAGCAAAGGAAAATTACAATAACAACAGAATATAAGGATGCTAAAATGTACAAAATAACAATGCACAATTTCTCACCACCCAATGTCGCAATGACCGATACAGCCTGTCCCGAGCAGCGATCACAGAAACAAAAACCGAGGAGCCAAGCAAAGGAGTGAGAGGGAGCCAGCAAGGTGGAGGGAACAATGTGCATGAGAGAGAGAGAGAGGAGATGGAAGAAGGATGCTGCCCCCCGCCCCCCCTGCTCCGTGTGCAACATCCACTTGTATACTGAGTGTGATGTTTATGGCATGGAATACTCTCTTTGGCCCGTTTGGGTCAATTATTCTGGCTGTATCCCTGCCAGCTTCCTGCACCCACACATTAGCAAGACCTGGAAAGCCAGAGTGTCTCCCTGGCTACTGAGAGGAAAATTATCTCCATCCCTGCCTAAACCAGGACAGCGAGGACTGCCGATGATCTTCTGCAAACACTGCTGGGAAGTCAGCAAAGCTTTTGGTTGGTGGACCTCATGGCTAAGCAGCCAGCACCAAGATTTGTCAGCTAGCTGAGCTCACCCACAGGTTGGATGCCTAAGCCAGTAGCTCTGGAGCTGGGTCAGAACTGTGGGTCTCCGCCAAGCTGGAAAGAGCCTTCCTCTCTCCTCCAGAAGAGATGATAGCATCATAACATGGGTCTGCAGGACATTCCTGGAGCCATGGCTCGTTGTCATTACAGCCACGCGCAGGGCAGGGTGTTCAATAGATGTGCAGCAAGACCTTGCCACAATACTTTTGCGTGTTTGAGGATAATTTAATCAGAAATAATATAAAGAAGTCTCTTGTATGTGAATTACCAATTGTTACTCAGCCACCTGTAAAGCTTGTGAAATAAGTCATAAAATGTATTCAAATCACTAGAAATTTGTTAGACACCAAGGGCAGCATTCATTTTGCTAAACACAGCTCATCTCACTAGAAGTTATGCATCTGTTTTAAGCTGATTGTGTGAGTTACTTCTGTCACCAGTGATGGGAGACCTGCACTTCCAGATGCATCTGATCCCGTCCTGAGTTAGATGAGATAGAGCCAGCCTTGCAGCCAAATCCTCCATTCAAGGAGCTGTGGAAGTGCACCTTGTAAGCATTTTTACTCATGGACACGGGTCCTTAACTGCTTATGGTAGCTGTGTCTCCGTTTATTCATGCTACTGAGTGGTGTCCACAAAAATGGATTACTGTTCAGCTTCATGTGTTGTATTGTCTTCTGTGTATCTCAGCAAGACTTTGGCATATAGAAGAAAAAAAAAAAGACACTTCAAAACTAAGTTTACTGCAGAATGAATCTCTATTATTTGGAAAGGGCCAGCGTCACTCATCTGGAGGAATGGCCAAGGGTCTGGATTACTCTTCCCTTTTCACATGTTCTCTAGTGCTCCATCCTGCTAACGAACCCCACAGCGCACTTCACACCCTCCGGCACTTGGAGAAAGGTTCCTGCAGCAATGGGGCAATCCACGGTCACGGCTTTGCTTTGTTAACTACGACTCCTAAACTTGGCCCAACACTTTGATACCTTTTTTCAGAGATTCTCTTTGCAGAGCTGCAGTTGTGTTGCTCTGTAGCCTCAGTGGGGCTGTGTCAGTTTATGCCAGTGGAGGATGGAGAGGGCAGTGCTTAAATTGAAGCTCCTCTCACTCATCAGTAGCCATATTACCACATGGGAGAGGAAGGGAAGCCTTGCATTTGTCGGTAATAACTCTGGAAGCTGAACCTGAGGATCCTTTTTTGTGCACATCCATCCTCCTTCCACTAATTGCTCGGCTGTGCGATACTGCTGTAGGCTATCGGGCTCTACACTTCAAAACTCACCCTGGGAAATTTGGCACAGAGAATAAAACACAGTGTTTGGGAGAGCACTGCAATTGTTCAGAAAGCCCACAGGGCTTTCAACCCTGCCTTAGAATGGCTGCTTTTTAGGGGTGAATTTTTTTTTAGTAAATCACCAAGGAATATAGCATTGAAGAAAGAATAGGTTTCTCTAAGCATCCCATTAATTTTTTCATTTAGTTTGAGCTAAGCTAATATCTTCTGCTTTTGTGACAAGCAAAATGGAAGCTGCAACGCAAAGTGTTCAGGGCAATACTGCTGCCTATCGAGTCCTTGAAATATATCTGCTTATTAATCCCTTTTGAAACTAGAAGGTAGCTCTTTCTCCCTTGTAAAATAAGTTCAATTTTGTTGATCTAGAGAGAAAAGGGAAAAAAAGTCTTAAAGCACAGTTGAAACTTTTCCTTGTATGTTCAAGATCAGCCCACAGACTACATTCACCTTCAGAACTACCATTCAACTTGCGTCATATGAAGACCAAGAAATTCTTGTTGCTTTGATGAGATGCTAGCATATTGCATTTTGATTTTTGCAGTACAAAGATTTTAGAAACAGCCAGGGGACTTGTTTTGAAAAAGAGTGTTAATGTTACAACAGGTTGTTTTGTTTTGGTGCAGAACACAGCTTCAAAATACCAAGATTTTCTACACCTTCAGACAGCTCTCCGATGGGTATTCTATTAAAAGTGTATAACCATTGACCAAAATAAGTGTTATGCTTTAATCAGGAATCTCAAAATATCTCACACCATAAGTCTTTATTATGTAGCACACTTAACCTGACTTAATGTATTATATAGCACCCATTAGCAGAATATATTAACTTCAGATGTTCTCCTTTCTACATTAATAATGCAATCATGAATTTCTAAATTGCATAAGAAAGATCTGAAAAAATATGAAAAAAACTTTGTGTGCGTCTATTGAATAAGAAATATTTTATTTTGTAATATTTTGTGTTAATCAAAGAGCTTGAAAACAAAATATTTGACTTTTGGAACAACTGCCATGGAGACAGGCAAACCAGCTGAACAGCAGTGTGTTGGTCAAGGTTAAGACTCTTTTATCATAATGAAAGATGTGTTCCTCTGAGCTTGCCATGGGCAATGTGTTTGTTCATTATATGGGAAGCGTAAGAACCCTGGTATCGTTTCATTTGCTGGCTTTTAACTGCTTGTGCTTTTGAAAATGAGATGATAGGTAATTATAATATAATTGCTACTTAGCGATCTTTATTAGCCTTTGGCATGATGGCCTTTTTGTGTGATTTGGGAGGCTTTTAATGTGGTGGCCTGAGCAAATTCTTTATAGTTAAGACAGGAACTATTTGGCATACATTCTCAGATGCTTGCCTGGCTGCAGTTTCTAGATGGACTTGTTTTTCTGTGAAAGGATAGAAAAGAAGGCAATATGAAAAAGTCGCAGTCATCTGGTTGTAAATATCCAGTATTGACATCAGATGTCTTCTCAAAATCAGCTCACACAGTGAAAAAGAAAGGCTCAAAATCACCAGCCAGGGTGTTGAATAATTTTCAACAGAAAGAAACCACAATTAGTTCCTGCACATTCCAGGAGCAGAGAGAGCTCCTGAATTTGTCAAATCAATCATTTCTTGTAAATTATTCACTCCATCTTACCCCAGGTACTGGCAAGGCAGGAACTTTTCCCTGGAAATCAATAACCAAATATGGGAATAAGGGAAAAATACACTTGCCTGATACCTCAGAAATACAACTTTATTTGAATATGAGTAACTTAAAATGAAACATACAGCATCATCTAAAGACTAGACAGTAAGCCTGTTGCCTTCAGGTTGTTTCTAACTGATGCGTCCTTGGTTGTACATCTTCTCTTACGCTGAAATTACTGTGCTCTGTTTTTTTCCCTCTGTGTATCCATCATTAGTGCTACCTGGCCAGGGCTGGCTGTGGGGTACAATGTGTGAGGTTAAAGGATTAGATAAATTGAGCACTGTGGTAGCTTCAAGAATTAAAGCTGCTCTCTCTCTTGCAATACCGCTCCCTGATCAGCATAGCCTTTCGCAGCCAAACGCGAGAGGTATCCCAGAGGGATTTTGCACTAGGCTGGAGGCTGCTGGTGCTGGGACTCCCTCGTTCAGCACAGCCTTTCCCAGGTGTGTATGCACCGCCATTGTTCCAACACCCCAGTGCCGCGGGAATGCTAACACACGTTTTTGCGTGCTGCACGCATTTGGCATTGTGCTGTGCCCATGACAGACTGGCCGATCCTGAGCCGCGGCTGTCTTGCCCATTTCCAAAGGGAGCTCTCCCAAGGTGGAGCTGCCCTGCAATGAGTTTGCACAGTGCTTCCCAACAGGGCTTTGGTCTTGTTTTCGTTCTCCAGGCATTGCCATGAAATAAATAAATCATAATCAAGGAGTAATAGGAGTGCTGAAGGAAGATGCAGCTAATAGACCAGCAGCCGTTAGAGGTACACAGCTGGCACTAATACATCATCTTTGCTGGTGCTGGAGGAATTTGCATATCCAGATTAGCAGGCTTCTGAAGCAATGATTGCTAGATAAGCTCTTGGCTCTGCCTGTCAGGACCATCCTGATGGACTGTGGACTCCTACAGCTGCCCAGGACCAGCTGCCTCTCCAAGGGCCGGTGCCTGTGGGATATTGAACAAACCGGGTGAATCTAGTGGAGCTGGGTAAAGAATATGCTAGACTGGGACTGTTTTCTTGCCAAAGCCAAACTCTTCCCCCTGAGACTCAAAGAGTGTCTCCATGTCTGTGCATTTAAATTGGGTTTCTCTTCATCCCCACCCATTGCAGGAATGGGATATCTGGAAGCAGGGGAGGTTTCACACACAGTGTGGGTCACTCTCACCTGTTGGTGGGTGACCTTCCTTCTCATAGCCTGGAACTGCAGTCCCCTGCCCACTCAGCCCTTAGACCTGGCCTGGACCCCCAGCTTCCCCCCATCTACCTTTGCCCTGACCTGGAAGCATTGAGCGAAGGAGGAGGACTGCTCTGGCAGGGAGAACTCCCTGTCACATCCTCCCAAAGCAGTCCTCGAGCAGGAACCTGCAGGAGCTTGAGGGGACATTTTGCTATATAGGGCTGCTCCCCAGTGGAGCAAACTGTTTGAGACGAGAGCCAAGGGAGCTGCTGTCAGTTGGCTGTGCAGCGAGCTGCAGAGCTGCTGGTCAGAGCTGTGTCTTTAGAAAGAGCATGGCTCTCCTTTCCCCTCCCCTCCTCACCCCACTGGGCAGCACTGGGCTGGAGGGAGGCAGGGAGCAACTGAGGATGCCATCTGGGCAGCCCCCTGCTTCTCCTTTTGAGCTACTCTGGCAAGCATAGAAGGAGCATCTCAAGAGGGTGATGGGTGATGTGGGTTGTGCTGGGAGTTGTGAGGCCGCTGTGGCAGCATAGAGGGGATCCAGGCATCCAGAGGCAGCTTGACCATAGCATGTGTCCCTGTGTCAGAGTCCCTGCGGTGACACTGGGCTAGGAATGTGCTTGGAGGCTCTGCTTTACTTCTCGTGCCCCACCCAGCACGTGGCACATATCTGAAGAGCAACCCTGGGATGTGGGTCAGTACCAAATTCCTGGCAGCATTGATCCAGCAGGTAGGGAAGCTGAGGTCTTGCGCCGTGCCAGGTCCATGGGGCTGGAAGTGGCCACCTGTCCCCTCCGTGTGGCTCCAGGCATGCCCAGCACAAGGGAGGTACGGTGCATGGGAGCTCAGGGGTCTGCACTAATTTTTCTATGTAGAAATACAAAAGGAGGAAAGAAACACAGAGAGAAGTTCCTATTTTTGCATTGCCAGCTAGCTCAGCATAGTTCAGTACCATCTGCACATTAATGGGATGACTGGAGTCCATAACTCTGCTCCTGACTCCCTGACACCTTCTAGCAGTTCGACCCCCCTACCACAGCACTCTATTTTTATTTATCGGGCTCACCAGATGTAACCTCTCCAACAGCATAGGAGAGGCTTCAAAAATAATTGGACCAAGTGGGAAATGCAGCCGTTGCCTTCCTAAACCTGCCCACATCTCTTGGGAGCAGGCGTTAGCCCCAGCCAGGAGAGCCGGAGCTGCTGACGGCCACGGTGCGGGGACCCTGAGCCTGTGTCGGCTGCAGCACGTGCGCTTGCACCCAGGGCACTCAGAAAATGGCTGCCACTGCGCAACAGCAGCTCCCTGACCTCAATTTTCTCCGTGGAGAAAAGAGCAGGTCAAGTGGAAAGCGCTTAAGGAGGAAATTTGTTTTCTTACAGACAGGGAGTCAGGAAGATAGGCGGCTATCGTGTGTGCTGGAATAAACCAAATTAATTTTGTACTGTGCGGTGAATCGAGGAGCTAGGGGGCAAGGGGGAGAAGAAAAGAGAAAGTGTGGAAGATAATGGACTTTGATGTTTTACTTGAACTCAACAAAACACCTGGCAAGAAGCAGGGATGCACTACAACTGCAGCTCAAAATGCTCCTAACCCAGGCAACTGCTTCCCTTTTGTTTTCTTTCTTTAAAATCTAATCCCGAGCATTAACCGGAGTGGCTTATGTTTCCAGTGTAATAAAAGGTGCATTGTGAAGGGGAGATGGAGACAAGAGACTTTAATAACTTCCTCTGCTTCCCCTGGTGCCATCCAGCTCTTGCAGCGCCAGAGCCCCCAAGCGAGACCCTTGCGTGGAGGGGAGGGCCGGAGGGAGGAGACAGCGGGTGTCGGGAGGACGTGGCCCTCCAAAAGCGGGATTAGTGCTGCTTCTTTCTGGCAGACTTCTTCCAAACCACTATGTCTTCCTGCCGCTGCAACGGGAGTGGGAAGGTCTCGAATCCTGAACACTGATATCCTGTTAAAAATGTGGCTGTCCACACCGTCTTCCTCTGCTGCCTCATTTTCTCCCTCTCCATCGTCTGTGCAAGCCTCACTGTTTCAGATTCAAGTCCCTTAAACTAGGCTCGGCCTGCTTTTTTTTTTGGTTTTTTTTTTGGTCTATAGATACCTGTCAAGCCTCTACTTGCTCTTGTTCCACAGTTTTGGGACAGGAACAGGCAGAAAGTATTCCAGGTCTTCCCATGAAAATAACTTTAAAGTCAAGCTGGAACAAAAGTGACAGTGCTCTTCTAATGCGAGCTGCTAAAAATACGTTACGTGGTTGATAATTGAATGTAGATTAAAAGAAAGTTTTATGCAAAAGTAAGAGCTGCCTATTTCTGACAAATTCCCATCTCACCCAGCCCCTTGTGAAATGTCATTGCATATCAGTATTGTCTAGCTGGAAAATTTAAATTTTGGTGAACTGGCAATCACTGCAGAAAAATCATCTAGCTGAGTAGTTTTTGGCTTTAACTAGAAGCATCTCAGGGCTGTCGGTACACCAGCACCTTCCCTGTTATGGCCGTGGTCAGGCCCCAGAGCCCCTCCGTGCCCCTTCTTCCACCCGGTGCAACCAGAAGTTTCTGCTCTGAAAAAAGAACTTTGTGTTCCTTTGTGTCTCTGTGCGTGGCATTTTGTTCGTTGGAGGCTCATGTGAACCTGGTTACAGGTAACATTTAATAACCTATTTCCCAAGCAAGGATGTGCTACCTTTTCTCGATTACTGAACTTAAGTTCGGGACATTAGTATAAATCTGTGACTGTGTAATAAGGACTTTCAGGATCCCTCTCTCTTATTATTTACAGATCTGCAGGTCAATAAAGTCATAAGTCTGATAAAACTTATTAACCCCAAACTGGTTTTGCCCAATTTATCACCCCAAACTGGTTTTGCCCAATTTATCACCTCATTCCAATGCATGGATATATCTGCTCCATTGAAAATGGGAAGGGTGAGCTCATTGGCTTTAGCTTTCCTCACACAGCGGTGTTCTGCAGCCTGCCAATAAAATACAGTTCCACAGAATGGTGTGAATGAGGTAATGTAGTGAATTTGCATTCTTCTGATAAAAACAGGAGGTTCTTTTCTCTCCTTTCCCCAAGTCACTGGTTCTAAAGTGCTGAAAGGCCAAATACATTGCCTGAGAAGCTGGTCCCAAGACACATCCTCCCCGTCGTGAGTAGGGTCCGGTGTCACAAGGAGCCCTGCAGAGGTGAGCGGGTGGAAGGGTGATGATAATTCCCCCACAAACCACACATGGGCAGTTGCCTTTGCACGGTTGTGGCTTCTTTATACCAGCAAGGTGTATGTGGGTGTTTTAAGGACAGGACCTCACCTGCTAACTTTCTGGCCAAAGAAAGCTTTTTCCTCCCAGTGTGTCTTTTGGGGTCTGGAGGCCAGGAGAGGGATTTCGCTGAGGCGTATAAATATCAGGAAAGCAAAGTCTCACTGAAAGGCAATGGTGCTTATTCTCCTAAGTGTCTTTTGAATATGGATGTGTCCAGATCAAGCAGACCAGAGTAAGCCTGAAAGACAAACCTGCATTGAATCTTGCCCTGCCCTTGTGTGAGCTGAAGTCCATTCCCCTTTTCTGTGTGATTTCAGTAATGATTTCGGAAGTGGCTGTAGCTCTGCATTCCACAACATAAATCCTCGACAGGAGTTCATCCAGCTGAACCTTAAAGCTGACTGCTTCACTTTACAGAGATCTCTCACATTTTTCATTGCCTTTGCATCAGACCTCATCGGTCCCACTCTCCTGCCGGAATATGAAGTGCCATGAAAAATCTGATCTCTTTGAAGCTGACATTAAATTATGGCAAATAAATTTGTCGCTTCAACACAGTTTCAGCTGTCTACATCGTTCCAGTGCACTGTACGAAGATACTGTCCAAATAAGTAACTACCCATCTGACCTCCATTATTACCCATAAGTTTTTTGGAATAAAAGTAAATTGGCCTTTCCCTGAGGACTTCTTTTTCTTTCATAAGAAAAATTGCTAGATCTTATTTTACCTCAGTGTGTGTATCTGCTTAAATCTAATTCCATGGATTAAAAAAACTCCAGCACATTCCTAGAGCCTTACCTGGTAAGACCACAAGGTCATTACAATAATGTTGCTGGATGTAAAAACGAAGCGAAGACGGCTTCCCGGGCCCTCACCGCTGGACCACACGTTCTCGGATGGCAGCGCTTTCACTGACTGCAATGGCATCAGGAGTTCACTCATCCTTTTTGTCTGCCCATTTTTGGGGCCAGTTTCTATTCTGTACATTTTTATTCTGTGTAATCCTCTGAGGACTCTCAATCTGTTCTCCTGTTATGAGTTTGTAGCATTGTACTTGTAAACACCTGCCTGTGGCTTTTTCCAAGCAGCAACGCTTGGGCACACAGGTGCTAGTGCTAGAAACAGAAATGGGTGCCTCTGTGCAGATACAGGGCTGAACATCTGTACACAGGACCAGTTAATGAAAAAGGAAATGGATCTCTCGCTCTGGAAAGAAAAAAACCCTCGCTGTAGTTATCTGTACTAGGTATGCGTGTGCTTTATTCTCAAAGTTTCCATCTGTGGTGGAACCAACACAACAGCTAACCATGTGGGACTTACGGGTGATTTGTTGAGGGAATCTGGAGGTTTGGTAATTATTTAATTGATAAAGAACAGGAGACTCAGTGTTGTCAGCTCACATTCCAAGCTGGGAGTCCTGAGCAGAAAGAGAAGTCGTCTGAGCTAAATACGAAGCAGCTTGAAACCTCTCTAAGCTGTTGAAACAGAAACGTTAGCATCAATCTATTGAAGTCTGATTTTGTGCTCCCTGCAAAAATGGTGTTGGGGCATTGCAATGGAGTGATTTTTGTTGTTTTGTTGATGCTTGATAAACAGCAATAAGCCAGGCAAGTTCTACAGAGAGATGCGAGTACTAGTCCCATTGCGACTGCAGCGGATAATAGTCTGAAAGAGCAGAGCCTAGCATTGGTATTTCATACTTGGTTGATGATGCATTTCCCTGCATGCGGGCATCTGACATGAGTACATAGTAACCAGACCTCTCATTTTGCTAATGCTGCCTCTGTAAAGCTGCTGGTTTAGACTGGTTAGCTTTTGTCAAGTGGCCAGGCTGGCAAAGGGCTGAGGCGTGTGTTTGTGGTGTGCTGGCTCACCGCACCGCGAGTTCGCTGTCTGGTGCTGGGTGTGAATCTCAGTGCTGATGTTGGGACCGGTGTTCCTGGTACAGGAAATGATGTCCCTGGCACTTAGGGGTAACAGCCGGGATGCTCAGCACTGCAACTCCAAAGAAAACTAGAAAATGCCTGAAATGCGCTCTCCTGCATAAACCAGCAGCTCTGGGACCTGGGATTCAGAGACCAAACAGCATTTGCCTTCCCTGGGTAAGGGCATATCATTTATCCTGTCTCTGTCTTGGGACATGCCTTCCTGAACCTGTGGATCCCACAGGCTTTCCTCCAACCAAGCCTCATCTGGCTGTGTAATTTCGTTACTCCCGTGCAAATTAGACTCCTCTGCAAAAGGACTGATCTCCCTCTTACTTTCCATGAAGTAATCCATGGAGACAGAGTGCGTATTCCATCTCCTCTACCCAGCTGGGAGCGGTTCACTGTGCAGAGGTGGCCTTCTGTACCGTTCATAAACACCAGCCTGCAGATCGATGCCTCTTCTGGTACTATTGCATAGAAATGCGGTGCTATTGATTCTCTGTGCTTTACTTTCTCTTACAACCCCCAAAACATCTCCTTTTTGTCGGACTCCTGTGAGCCGTTCTCCTGAGCCAACAGAATGGGCATTGTTATGAGAAATCTTGCTGCATTTCCTTCACTGAAAGAAATTCTGCCCTTTTATCATTCATACAAGGTGTCTAAGCCATACTGTTTTCTTGGTACCTTGTTTACCATCCAAATCCAAGAATTCTGCTCTAAAACATAATTTACCTCCTTTGCCAGCATCCTTTCCCAATAAACACGCGAGCAGGTGGAGACGGTAGCCAGGAATGCATCTGGGAGCATATTGAAATTTGCTGGGACAAAAGCAGTAGGAGAAATGAGCGTTATGCTTGTGCTAACAATTAGCATAATCTTCCTTAAATCTTCTGCATAGTAATGGTTATTAAGAAATGTGTCTTCTTGAGCCTTTCTTTCTTTTCTAAAAAGGAAGCAGAACATTGTAATATTGGTGGATTCTGTTGAGCCCCTGGCTGTTTCGGGTGGAATAAGGACTATTTTTCTGTTTGTGTGTTGTGTGCAAGTGCAGTGCAGGAATGTGGGCTCGGTGCCAGGGCTGTGGAATGACCCGGAGAGGACGAAGAGATTTTTCAGAAGCAGTAATTATTGGTTTAAGCGGGATCCCACCACTGGCAGAGAGGTGAAATGCCAGTCCGAGTGCTTTTCTAAGGCTGCGTCCTTTACTCGGCGTAGTGCCTGTTGCATTACAAAAGCCACACTCCTGGGGATGGCTCTTCCGAGAGGGCAGAGGCTATTGCCTGCACCTCAACTAGGCACCTCCATTCACTGCAAATCTGCCCTATATTCCTTTGTCCCATTCACTTGCCTTGAGAAAACCATTGCTGCCAGCTTGGAGATTAGTGCTGAACAAGAGACACCTCTTTTTTGGCCTTTGTTCCCTCTCCCACCCCATGTCTGTCTCATCTGGTTAGGCTGCGCATTCATTGGAGCCAGTGTTTCTCTTAGGAGTACACAGCTCCTTACACCATGGTACCCTGTGTTATTTGCTGCCTCCCAGCATGCTGTAACACAAGTAATAAATAATGTAGTCTGTTACTTTTATTATTCATCCACCAAATAACTTAGTTGTGAGAGAGCATTCAGAGAATTGAAGCTCAGGTGCTGGGTGCGTGGAGCAGCTATGAAGTCAAATGCTTAGGAGAAGGCTCAGCACAGACGTTGCTGGTGCAAACAATGAAATCTTCCAGGTGCTGTAGGTGACCCCTTTGTTTACACCCTGCATTCCTCCAGGGAGGAAAGCAAAGCTGCTGTCCACAAACACCCAGCAGAGCTGGGAGGGTTTGGATGGTACTGTTGGCACCTCGGGGAGCTCACGCCGTGAGCACAGGAAGGGGCTGTGGAGGACCAGTCGACGTGTCTTGGCCACGAGATGCGGGAACGGCAGCGAGAGCAGCAGTTGCGCGTGGGCTCCTTTACAGCTGTCGTTCTCGAGCTGTGTTTTCTCCGAGCTCAGTTGTTATTGCAGGGAACCAGGCTGGGACTGCTCTTTTGTTCTCAGAGGTTGGTGAGTGATGTACAACAGTCATTCCTGATGCGTGTCAGATGTATTTCTGTAACACAGAAATAAAGGACTGTGTTGCACTGAGACAGATTCTGTTGCCTAACTAGCCACCTTGCCTGTGACTGGGAAAAAGACAGAAGTTTTCTTCCCTGCAGACAGGTAGTGCATTAATGTAAAGATGAGGTGGCCAGGCAGGCAGGCGTGTGTATGATTTGCAGCTCCAGTTTGAAACCCCTACAGAGTGTAGTTCAGGCTTTATAAAATAAAAGCTAATAAGAATCATAACAATTTTGCTTTCTCTCTATAGCCTGCAGCAAGCCAGATACAACATGGGAATTGAAGAATAAAGGCCATCAACTTCCCATGGCTCTCCTCCTACTACCTTCCTCCTCTTGCTCCAAATTGTTTTGAAAACATTGCTTCTCCCTTGCCTATTTCATTTTTGCAATGAAGTCATCAAACAAGATGACAGAGACTTTCTCAGACTGAAATCAATCAGCAAGTTTCTCTTTTGCTTTTTCTACTCAGGCAGGAAATAGGGGAATAAATTTTAAGAGAGTCCAAGGAAAGGGAAGGGGGTAGCAGGCGGGTGGGATCCAGCATGGGGAGGTGTAGGCAAACAGATGGAGCTTCTGGACTGCGTCCAACCCATCAGAAATAAATAAGCCCCTAGCTTGTGTTTGTTCTGATGCAAGAAGTTTCAGCAAGTCACGATGGGTTTCTGTTGTCTGCTGGAAAATAAAAGAGACATTCTCAATGTCTCCTGTCCCCTGCCACAGCGGTTTGGCTTGAAAGGGAGTTGTGGTTTCTCCAGAGGATGCCCCCGTTGCTCCAGGTGAAGAGTCCACTTTCAGTACTAAAAATGATGTTCAGATCGTGTCAGGTGCAAACTCTCCTCCTCTCATCAGTGGTTGAAGACCTCACGTACTATTCTGTAATGCTGATGAACTGGGGCCTGCGTAGTGCCTGGCTGGAGACCAGCTCCAGCCCGCGTGCCCAGGCAGATGGAGGATTGTCATCTGGAGATGCTTTTCTCTGGCCACTTCTTCAGGAGGAGCCTGAATGGTGAGCTTGGGGCAGACATGTAATTTATGGAGGCGATTTGAAAGTAATGGAAAGAGCTTATCCAACGGGATCCCCCTGCTGCAATTTCTTTTGGGTTTAGCCAGAATAAAACTAATCATAGGAGTTGTCTCAGCTCAGGCTGGGGCTGCTTTAGGAATAGATTAGCACTTCCAATTTACCGGGATACACAGCCAGCAACAGAGTGATGGCTGGGTAGTCACATTTTCAACACACACAGGCAGGAAAAACCGGTGTCATTTTTTATGATGATTTTTATGCTGGCTTCTTCACTATTCCTCTCCACTGCTCAGCGGGGACAGGCCGTGCATGGGAAGTGTGGTCTCTGTAACTGCAGCCCTTTCCTCCAAAGGCAATCTGCGTGCAGAGAGCAGTAATTTGCCTGTGTATTATGCAAGGAAAGTGCTGACCCAATAGCACAAAAAAATCCCTGTCACAAACCAACAGGTTTTACCAGAAAAGCATTTGGTTTCAGCAAAAATGTTTGAGATTTTGAATGAAAAGTTGTCAGTTTGCCCAAAATTACTTCTTCCTTTTACAGTGTTCACTTTTTTGAGACCTTCTGTGTTCTCATCTTCTTCCAAAAAAAGGAAGCAAATGAAGAGGCAAAAATGACAACACTGACCAAACTCCTTCGCTACATTGGTCACTGGCAACTTATTTTAGGGAAGCCTTAGCTCATCTTCACTTTACTAATGAGCATCAGTCAAGGTGGTAACTAAACCAGCTTTTCTTGTGAGTTTTTAAGTCTTCTAAAATGAGAGTGTTTATTAGGGATTCTTCTCCTACAAGGTTTTATTTCTTTCCTGTAAAGATGTACACTCATAGCCAAACCATTATTCAAGTAGAACCAAATGTTTGACCATTTATTGTTATTTCTAACACATGCCCACATAGTCAGACCACCCCAGAGCGTTCTCAGTACCAGAGACCTTGATTTGGTCTTATTTGGGTAGGGGATGCAAAGGGGGCAGTCGTGGCATGCCCGTGTTCCCTGGGGAGGCTGAGACAGCTGTGCCAAGGTCACGAGTTTCCGAGGGTCACAAAGATGTTTTGCTCCATTTTGGGTGGGAGATTTTCCCCGTTACATGAGCTGTAAGGGTCCCTCGGGACAAGAGCAGTTTGGGGTGTTGAGCCCCCCGGCACCACAGAGCAGTGCTGGTACGAGGGTGGCTCCCAGAGTCGGTGCTGGTGGGACGAGGGGTGCAGTGCTGTCTGTGCTCGGTACCCGATGGCAGACGCCAGCCACAGCAGCCAGCATTAGGACGTGCTGATAGCTTTTATGTGCAGCAGCGCCAGTACAGAGTACAAGTTTGGTGTTAATATGGAAATATGGATAAGAGCTTATGCTGTGACAATGATTTACTGCTTTGGTAACTGCACCTGATAACACAAATTTATCTTGGTCTCTCCACTTCAATTATATTTTTTCTAATATGTGTTTTGAAATACAGATTCTCTTGGTCACATGAATTTATAGGAGCCACTGTGTGACTCAGAGAATTCAAATCAATACAGGAACATTTCTTTGCATTATGCTCCAGTGTCTTCCCATGTATATTATACCTTGCCATATAATACATATTTTCACACGCTCTGTTAAAAAAAAAAAGTAAAAAGAGTAGGCAGGCTCAGGCAGCGTCTGTGGGATATGACAGGCATCATTCCTAAATGACCTGCTGGAGCCTGGCAGTAGCAGCTGGGTGTAGCATTTGCAATCTGGATGGGGGATATTTACTCACGGCCCGACAGGGCTGAGATCGAGAGGGACAGTCCACAAGCGCCGCGCTGCCTGCACCTCCTCTCTGACAGAGACAGCGCGGCCGCAGCGCTCTGCTGCCCGCTCTGCCGGGGGGACTGGCGGCTGGCAGACCCCCAGGGAGCCAGGCTGGTACCTCTTCCCCTTCATACGGCATGGAAGAGAATCAGCAAGGGAGAGTGCATCTGTGTAAAATAGATATTCTGGAAGTGTTTCTTTCCCTGTGTCTTAATCGCTGCTCCTGGAAGAAAGCACTGGAGAAGCTGCTCCCTTACGGAGGAGGTAGTAGCAGAAATCTGAACATCAGCACTCTGCCTTACCAAAATAAGGGACAAACCCCTGGTGGGCTATTCATGCCTTTCTAATGATGTAATGGAGAAGCCAGGCTGGCCCCAAGCAGCGTTATAAGTAGCAGTTAATCTCTAATGAATATGTTAGGCAAGGAACCACACCAGGCAGCTGCAGCGACCAGAAATATGTTCCTGCCACGCAGCAGTAACTGAGGTCACTTTTCAGTTTACTTAAAAACACAGCTTGTGGTGGTGGTTTGAATGCTGGACGCGAGAAGGCAGACCTGACCCTTGAGTGGGAGCAAATGCCAGCACTGCATTTCGTCCATCAATAAAAAAGCGTTGGAATTTTGCTAGGACAAGTCATTAGTCCACCTGCTTGTGCTTACCAGCTGATAGCTGCTATTATTCTTAGTCATTTGCCAAATTTCCACAAAGAGAAATGAGTCCATTATTTTTTCGAGCCTGCTGTTGCTCTCACAGTCCTGCTACTGCTGCTCTTCTCTGGCTGGGGATCAGAGCAGCTCTCTCTAGTGCTCCAGGTGGTGCAGGTTCCATGTGAGGGGATGGTACGAGAAGATGTCAGGAACGGGCAGGGCTGGTTGTCTGGAACAAGGTATCCCACTGCAGCTTCTGCTGAGGGGTGGACAGATGTCTTCTAGCAGATACAATGTAGATTTTTTCCTCTCCGACCCCAAATGCATCTCCTCTAGTGATGTGTGGAGTCTTTGGATCCCACATATTTGATCTGATGCGATGGCTCAACACTGTTACATAAAGACATTGTCAGTCTTCAGTTAGTTTCATGATTTCTTTCTTCTGGGAACTGTGCTGTCTCCTGCATGTGCCTGCCAGAAATCCTGCTGAGACACTTGGAGACTGAGCATAAGTTTGCATGTTTTGCTTGCGCCAGCAGCAAGGACAGGGAACCTCCTGTGCAATTTTCACGAATGGTGTGGTACAGGCCATCCTAAGATGAGAAGTATCTTTCGAACTCTTGAACTTTCAAGGACCTTCCAGGATTGATAACACAGAAAATGTGAACCAAATTCACCCAGTCTTTCTTGCATGTGTCCTCTGCGGGTCTGGAGCTGGTTTCTTTCCCTGAAGAGAATGTGACTGATACCACCACAATAGCACATCTCTACTTTTAAGATCAAACTTTGCACAACACGTCAAAATCCAGAAGGTGGGGAGGTGGACACCAGAAAGCTGGGATCTCCCACAGTCACTCAGCTTCACATCATCAGGTCTCCTCCCAGTGGGCCGCCTTCCAAGGATTTTGGGAGCAATCGGGATTTAGAGAAATCTTGATTTATGAATGAGCATGGTTTGTTTTTTCTTTTTTAAGTTTCTCAGCAAGCAGAGCTAAGGAAGGATCACCCATTTCTACAAAGGCCTAATATCTCTCTGAAATGACAAGTATTCTCAAAGATAGTGGAGATTAAAAAGGCAATGCTCCCCAGGCAACATAATACCCAAAATTACGTTCAGAAGAGCTTCTGATGGACATTAGTAAGGAACATAGTGTAGTTATTGCCATTTCTGTAAAACCGAGAGTAAATGGGTTGCCCCCTTGGAGGAGAGGGAAAGTGGGGATTTACTAAAAGCTGTTTCAGTTGTTTTTCCCCTGCCCTGGGAAAAATGGCCTAACAAGGTGTCATTATTGAAAAATACTGTGTTTCTGCCTGAAAATTGTGCCTTTCCTTTATCCGTACACTTAAATTTCATATCTCTAATAGTTATATATATATAGTAGTGGAAGTGATTGCTATGTAGACAAAGATCTGTTAAGTGCATGGGAATATTTGGATGGATAGAGTTACGTGAAATGAAGACATCATCATCATCATTATTATTGTTGTTATTATTGCTGCTGCTGTTAGATACATCAGCCATATATAAGTCATTCTGTATAAACAACACTCTTTCCAAGTGCAAGTCAAGAGTTGAAGAAGATGTAAATTCTCAGTGTTTGCTGGTGTTGCTAAGATGTGTTGCAGTGCTCAGTGAGTCATGGTTACACTCAGCCGAGCAATGTAAATAAAAGTATTCGCAAATGGTTGCCAATTCCAACTCAGGATTCAATCCAACCATGTCCGTGCAAATATTTTTTATTTGCACAAATGTACAGAGAGGAACTTTTGTTCTTGTAAGCATATGGAGTCAGGAAAGGCTTTTTGTGCTGGTAAGTGCCTCAGCGTGCAGGCAGAGCCAGCTGCAGGGTGCTCTTTGTCCTTTTTGGATGGGAGTGTGACCACCTCTGGGTAGTGAGGTGAAAGACAGTCTGCGAGTTGGTGCTGGGAGAGGAGAGTTCCTGGGCTGTAATTCCTACTCTAGGGATTGGTTTTTTGGTTTGTGCTGTGGCTGTTTTGTAAAATACTTGTTATCCAAATTAGAAACTGAGTCTGAACCTTTTCTTGTGAGCACTCCAGCAACTAAGCTAGGGACCCACACTCTCCCAATGTAGAGACTTTTCCTTCTCCCTCCTTTAAGTGTCTTGACTTTTTCACTGTATTCTTGTCTAGCTTGAGCCAGAAGACTGAGCTACAATCCTGGTCTTCTCTGGCAGCTTCTTCCAAAAAGCATCAGTGTTTGGGCATCCTCCGTGGAGGCAAAAGATATAACTCAGTCTGAGAAAGGCACTAAATGTGCTTCTATCCTTTCCCCATGAAGAAGACAGAGACGTGAACTGGGAGCGCTCTTCCTCTTCACTACAGTTTGCATAGAGAATTGCTTCCAGGGAAGTGAAGGGATGCAGGCAGGCATAGGCAGGAGGTGGCCATGGAGCTGGCTGGCCCCAGAGTCCTTTTGGACATGCCTGGCGTGCTCCTGGTCCCTAAACTCCACTCTGAGAGTCTTTGCATGTCTGTGGGCAGGGGGAGAAAGAAGAAAGAATCCTTAATGAGTCAAGGTCAGTTTAATTGAAATGTGAGTCTGAGACCTGCCTGTGAAAATGGCCCTTTGGCTCCAGAAATTGCTGGGGTGATCTGGAAGAAAACCACACAGCATGCTTCAAGTCTCATGTTGCAGGGAGAAGGTTTGTTACTCTCACCCATCACACATGGGTATTGTACCAGAAACGTGTTAAAGACTGCACAGTACTTAAGCACGCCTGCATGGGAATTGTGTGGGTGCCACAGGTAGAAAGAGCAATTTGAATATAAATCCCCCCTGACAGCCAATAAATCTAGCTTATGTTTTTTCTTTCCCCCCTTAGTCAGGAAAAAGTCCTGGAATTGGTCTAACAAAGTACAACAGTCTTTATGGTGAAAAAAAAAAAAATGACTGGAAAAGGTTTAGAGTGAGATTTGGGAAAAAATGCAGCCTTATATTCGGCAAAATTCCTTTAGACCACTTTAAAGAGAGGTGAAAGTTTCTAGATGTAATCATATTTTAAGGTTAGCATCCTCGCAGCTCCAGCCCCCTCAAGCTCTTCAAGGGGAATGGCAGAGGATGGGAGACACGACTTTATTAGCAACAGGTACAATGTTGACAGGCTCCATTTGTAAGCGTTCGTTTGTCCTTTGCTTTGTCTTTACGTCTATCCCATAATAACATTATGGAGGGTAAGGGAGAGATGTGTTTATTTGTGTCTGTCTAAATTCTGTCCTCCAGGAATGGGAACAAGGCTCCATTTATCCTTCAGAGCAGTGACGGTAAAATAGAATTACTGGTTAATATATCAGGTTAAATTATTTTCCTTTAACGCTTTAGAAGGAGAACCATGCCCACTGTAAACCTGATGTGAAAACCCCTGTGTGAGCAGTCTGCGCGCAGTCATCAAAGCCCATGTTAACTTCATAAATGTCACAAAACTTTTTTTAGCAGCTCGTTCGTGCTGTTCTATTGGGTGCCAGTGCCCACGGCTTAAGTCCATGCTCCGATGGATCAGACTTTCCCTCTGTGTATGAATAAGATTTCAGAACACAGGATGGGATAGGATTATGTGGTGTGGCTATGAGCACTGGGAAGTTCCTGCAACACTAACTTGCTGCCCAGAGCTATTTCGTAGCTTCAGCAGGAAAGCTTCCATTTACTTGCTTGCATGCCTTGGTTTTGCCCTACTAGTTTTCTTCTCTTTTTCGAAAGCACTTTGTCTCTTCCAACCAAACAGAAATACTTGGAGTAAATGTTTTCACTGCAGCAGTAGTTTTGCTGTTAAACAAACAATGAGAAAACGAAACTTCCTGCCACTTCACATGTTTGTGTTTTGAAAACCAAGCTATTTTTTTAGACAAACTGGAAAATATAACCACAAATAACCCCTGAAGAGCCTTGCTCAGTTTCAGCGAGCTAACTGAAACCATAAGAGGAAATTTTGTTTGTCCGGATATTTTCCTTTCCTCCTCAGAAATATGCTTCCCATTTCCCAGCCCCTTGTATTTGTCCCCCAGTGCCACCCAGTGCTCCCACCTGCTCCAAAAGCTGGGAGGAGCTGCTAGAGGGAGCAGGGTAATTTTGTGACTGCCATAGATGAAGGGAGGGAAAATCTATGCAGACGCTGTCCCCTGCTTGCTGCCAGAGCGGTGCTCCAGCTTTGTGCGCTGGGACAGGGAGCCTGATAAACTCTCAGCCCCAGCCCACTAAACTCCATGTTTGACCTTGAAAAGTGAAGGCATTAATCCACAGCACCGCGCGGTCCGTCGTGCTCCTAATCCTCTTGCTGATGAAGGACAATATTATCATGTTGGGAAAGTCAATGGTAATGGCTTACGACAACCTCCCTCCCTGCGGCAGCTTCTGCATTATATTAACTTTATCTACAGATTGCTGAACCGCCGGCGGAAAGAGAGGGGGGAAGGAAAGGATTTCTACCTGACACGTTAGACAATAACCTGTTTCAGAGGCAGCCATGGGGAATATTAAAGAGCTCAGGGAATGAAAGGGCTTCGTTTCCAAGGGGCAGCCCCTCTGCACCCTGGTTTTGGAAGGCAGCCTGGAAAGGTGTGTGCTCCTGGGCTGGGTACCCGCCTCTCTGCAGCGTCGCCATGCCAACGTGCGGAGGGATCGAGCTGCACCATCGATTTATCATTCTCCTCTGCACTTTCTCCTCCCTCCAAAAAGTCACCTCCCCTGGAATTATAAATGAGTGACACCCCTCCATCCCCTGGGTGGCAGCTTTCCTTCCTGAGCTGCACCGCTTCCTTTGGTTTGGAAACAAGGAAGATGTGCGAATAGGAGATGGGAAAATGATGGAGCCAGGGGGCACAGCAAGCTGGGCTGCGCCACTCGGGGCCCAGACTGGACCGAGAGGTTTCATTTCATCCTGTGTGCTACAGAGTTAGTTTTGGTCCAGAGTAGAGAGACTTTGTGCAAGATCCTGGGGTGGATGCTCCGGGGCACGGAGCTGCTCAGAGCCTGACAGTGGAGCAGCAGTGGTCCATGGATGAGAGCACCCCATGGCACGGATCAGCTGCTCCTGAGCATTTGTCCGGATTACCATAGAGGGGACAGGGTGAGGAATAGGATTTGAGGGTTGCAGAATATCTCATGGCTTTGGCATTTCCTCTGCATTGGATTATCAGGTCTTGCAAAAGCTTTCACGTAAAACAAGAGGTGGAAAAGCACCTTAGTGAAGACCCCTGCCTAGACAAGTCATGGTGGGGCTCCAGTTGATGTGTTTAACTTGGAACCAGGGCTTGTATGTGAACGAGGCCACATCAGTGCCCTAGATCCCATCTGTAGGATCAGGAGCTTTCTTCATCCTCCTCCCTCCTGCCCCCCGCATTTAATCGTGTGGAGAAGGCAGAAAAGCCCCAGTGGATGAGGCTGAGAGAAGTGACTGCATCTTCCCGTGCTTTAGGCGGTGATTCAGCACGGGTTGGAGTCTGGCTCTCACATTATCACTCCAGCGTTCCTCAGTCTGCATCTCCTCCATCTTTGTCATCTGGGCTTCGGGAAACCTTCACTTCGAAATCAAGATGTTTTGTATCAAATCTACATTTTCAGGCCGAAGCCAGAAAGTTTAAAAAATCCCTGCCTCTGGGCCCTGCCCGGCCCGAGGTATCCACAGCACCAACTGTCACCCTGAGTGGCCCCAAGAAAACACTTATGCTCTGGGAAAAGGTCTTCAGTGATGGCTTCCACAGCTGTCCTGCACTGCAGCATGGAGCCTCCTCCTGCTGTATCCAGGGCTTTCAGGGCCAAGTGAAGGGTCTCAGACGGACCTCGGGGCTCTTATTCCCCAGCGCAGAGGATCAGGATGGATTTTCCTTCAGCTTGGTGCTTACCACATGCTTAATTTAAAACATGTGCTGCACTCTTGCTGAAGCCGGCTGGGGTTTAAGCATATGCTTAAAGTTAACTACAACTTTATGAGAGTGCAGACTCAGGAGGCTATCTCTGTTCGTGGATAGCCTCATGTTTGCCAAGAACATTTGCTTGCGTAGACACTTAGGGAAACACCCCAGTACAGATAAGCCCAAGCAGCTGCTTTCCTTCCAACAAATGTTCTCCCATAGTTATCCCCATGGTGTTATTCCTGCAGTCAGTCCAGTCTCTTCCCCTGGGAACCATGTGGCCAGCCAGCCCCAGAGACCCTTGGTCTTCCTCCAGCACCACCATTTTTCTTCCTCAAAACATAGTTTCAGTAGGAATCAATCTCTGCATTGGCTCATGGCAGAGCATCCAGGCTGCAGGGAGCTCATGGGGCAGGCAGTGCATCATTTCATCCTCTCCATCCAACAGCTCTTTAAAGGCTGTCACCAATAGCGGTGTTTCTGTATTTCCTTTGTCCAGAAAGAACCGTTAAGTGAAGGGGAAGATCTGAAGTTTTCTTGTGTGATAGGGCAGCATGTTATACACATTAAAGAAGGTCTGAGAGAGAAAACCAACTGCTGGGGGTTGATATCCTCAGCATTTTTGGAGCCTGGCTTTGTCAAACAGCCACAGAGCTTAGTGAAAGGAATAAAAAGATCTTCATTGTCTCCCTCCATCTTTTTCCCCCCTTTAAATCAATCCCCTGCCCTTTCCACACATATTGGCAAAATGACCCTGCCTTTCACCTTTACCATGAGCAGCAATCATTCTCCTTTGGTTTTACTTCCAGCCTCTGAGCTACTCCACACTGTTGCCTGACCTTCAGTGGACTGAGCAAGGGGAAAGCATCTGTGCCTGCGTCTCTCCAGGGTTGGTGGTAGAAACTGCCACGGAGCTACATGGAGCTGAGGGAGACTGAAAAAGCTGTTTGCGCACTCCCCCCAGGGATGGTAGTGGCCAGATTGTTTCTAATTGCAATCCCAACAAAGTGATATGAGAAATAATGCTTCAACCCACTGTTGGGCCAGAAATAATCACAGTGGACAGCAAGGTTGCTGCAGGAGCAGTTCATTGCTGGCTGGAGGGGAGCCCCTGATAAAACAAGGCATGGGAGGGGGGAGAAACCGAGCTAGTGGCTGGGCTTCTTAAGCTTTGTGGATAATGGTTCCTTGCTTTTTCATAGCCTCCCTTCTTCAGCAGCATGTTTCAGGTTCCCTGCCTTGCATTCAGCTCCAGGACTTGCCCTCAGCACCCAGAACAAAGCAAGGCTAAGCCCTAACCTAGGGTCTCCATCGTGGTAGTACAGGAATATTTTCGTGCAGTTCCTTTTGGCTGGAGTTTAATAGGCTGTTTTCCCGTGAGGCTTGCATGAGCTTTGGACGTTGCCATCCGTGCTTCTGCTGGACTACATCCCATGTCTTTGCTCAGACAGGCTTCTTGGACTCCGTCGGAGTTATGCACTGTGGGTTTAGGGCAAGAAACCTTCCCAGGGGTAGAAGACCCTGCGTTGGGCACTGAAGTGCTTAGACAGGCAGATGCTCATCTCAGAGATGTACCCAGGCGGAAGGGATAGAATGTGGGGGTCATACTGGTGAGACCAGTACCTCCCAGTGCTGAGCTTCAGAAAGTCCCAGATTCATCACCGGCCTCCTCTCCTCTTGCTGCAAATCATAATTTTTTGGGGGCCAGGACTCCTCTGCTGATGTCCCCAGTTGCTTTTAAGCAACCCTCAGGCCCTGGTGCAGTGGCACCGTGCTCCGTGCTCCGCCCTGCCTGCCCCCAGCCCACAAGGACCGATAAAGTTCTGAGCTTTTCTCCCGTGCGTTTGACTGGGATTCTTGTCACTATCCAGACACTCAGTTATGAGCAACAACAACAGAGAAAAGGTAGGTAAATCATCTCAGGTTTGTTGGAAGGTAAATACCATTCCCTCCATTGCCCCTGACAGCCCGTGACACAGCTGAATTCCCCCCAGGAGCGCGCTGCCATTAATCACCTTCAAAATGGATCGTTCCACCTCACGGTTTTTGCTGTGGCATAAGGTTAGGCTGGAAAACTGCTTCCAATCCCACACGCCCCTCGTTTGGGGAAAATCCGACGCTGGAGGGGAGCCAGCACTCACTTATCTGCCTTGCTTCCAGCTGCTAAGAAGAATGAAATGTTTTTCATTCGCTTGTTGAGCTGTGTTTTTCCTTTCCCCTTCACCTCCTTTTTTCTTTTTTTTTTTTCCTTTTTTTCCTCCCCTTCTTTTAACACATCTGAGACAAGATGAGGGGGAATCCACTTATCGCTGGCTGCACAGGGCTGCGGCGCTGAGCCGCGGCAGGCGCCGCGTGTGCGGGGCCCTGCTAGCGCCGTTACAGCTTTGGGATTATAAAATGGCAGTCTGCACACCGCTAATAAGGAGAGGAGGAGAGAGGATTATAATTTTTTTTTCTGAAAGGAGTATGGATTGTCTGTGCCAATAAACATCGCTGCGACATGCCTGTGTTTTCTTACAATGGATTTGTTGGTAACATTTAAGTCTCCAGATGCAATTTGTGAGGACGGGCTCTGTAAGCCGGCTGCAGTCAGTGGGGGGTTTTACGCTGCCTGCCTTGGGCTCCAGAACAGGCCTTCGCTGACTTGTTGTCTCCTCTCATTCTATTATTGATCTTGAAAAGCTTCTTTGTTAATTTAGGTTTACTGAAAGCTGAATTTTGCCTCCTGCCTCGTTCCCTCCCCAGTAACGGTGCCCAATGTTCCCACAGCCCCCACCACGTGCTTGCTTTTCTCACCGGGGTTCTGCCTTGCCACACGGTGCCTTCTTCCCCAGAGTGGCCGAGAGAAAAGAGGCCTGATGCTTGAGGGGAAGCAAGTCCTGAAGGTCGTGTAGACCCCACTGCCACTTACCTTCCACAGGTCGTTTGTGCCAGTTCTCTTTTCAGAGCAGCTGTAACTAGAGGTGATGGTCAGTCCTGAGAATAGCTACTCTGGAGCATCAAGGAAGTGATTGATGTGGGATTTCCAGAGGTGTGTGGCGAACTTAGCCGGGGCTACATCCTTCCACTAGCTGAGGAGAGGGTAGACTCCACAGACTGTTGTCTTCCCTGGTGTGGATCTGAGACTGGTTACACAGGGAGAGGATGAAGCCACGTGCCTGGGGACTGTCTCAGGCAGCGGTGACTCCCCAGCCTGCGCAGTCAGGGACAGTCTGTGTGTCCTGGACAAACGGACTGCCTCAAGCATTGCCCTTCACCAGAAGCCACCAGCACCTGGAGCACTGACCCATCAGCGCACATCTGTACAGCTAGAAGAGGGAGAGAGGTGCTCCAGAGGATGCTTCTAGGGCTCCAGCCTACAGACCAGGCTCAGGCAGTCCATCGCCAGCAGTATGTATAGTGGGAGGGTGTGTTCTCTCCTCCTTGCTCTTGTCTCTTACAAACATTGCGCATAACTTTATTTTTGTAAAGGGACCTTTAGGATGCTCAGGTGTAGCCTTCTCAATACACCAAGCAGTGCCTTCAGTCCTGCAAGGTGCCTTGAGGTTTAGAAGACTCCAGCATCACCTGGCTGGAGATCAAGCCTTGCTCTGGTCTCACACAAGAGATCTGTAAAGCAGAGCTTAACATCGGTGGATCCTCTGACTTGGGTTTCTAGAGGGCTTTGAACACCTAGCTCCTGTGATCTCCCCAAAACTCCTCTGAAGTGATGGGCTGTAGGGGTACAAACCCCTTTAGAGGTGCCAGCTCTGCTAACCAGAAGGGAGCAAGGTGCCGCAGAGAGGGATGAACAGCTGTGTTAACAACTGAGACTTTGCTTGTGGAAGCGGTTAATCAGAACGATTACAATTAGCACTTAAAAGCCTCTGGATACTGTGTACTGGGTTTTCCCTGTCCTACAACAGTGTCTTGCTGGCTCATTACCTGCAACACCTAATTTTCAATGCTGCTAAAAACGGCTGCCTCGGGAGAATCCCAATGCTCCGGAGAGGAGACTGCCTTCTCCAGCAAGGTGCATCCCTCCTTAGCACTGATTTCCTGAGGTGTGTGTTAGCCTCCTGGGTGGAAGCAACGAGCTGCTAATGAAAGGGGCCGCTCACTCTTCTCCCCCATTTTTTTTACCACAGGCCACCTCACTCCACCCTCCCAAGCTCCCCGCAGCTGTTTGAAACACGGTTCATCTTCTCAAAGTGCTTTTAATTGCTGAACCTCACCCAGCAGGCTCGCAAAAGCAGGAAGGCTCAAAGGTCTCCTTCGCTGGAAAGTTAGGCTTTTTTAAATTTGGAAGACCTCAATTAATAAAATACTCCTCATTTTTCTAGGGTCAGGTTTAGCAGCCAGGCCTCGCAATCACATGAGCGCCTTTTCCTCAGGATGTCTGCTTGCTGGAATCTCATTAGTGTATACTTGTGCAACATAAGTAAAAACTAAATAGGACAGAAACTGGCTGTTTCACTGTTCCACTTTTTCTCATCTATGGATCTGATGTGAGGCAAGTGGACCTTGTGCCACTGCATTTTACCCTCTCTGCCCCACTAATCAAATTTATTCTTTCACTCAATGCCTACCCATCCTTCATATCCTTGCAAATCTCTAGTGATTTGGGCAAGATTCAGGGCAAAATGGTGCCTGGCAACTAGATGAAGAGTTCTTTGTGCTTCTGGCAGTATGGATTTTCACAGCTCTCGCTGTTTGAATCGCTATCATCTTGTGTGAATGAGGCCAGTGGAGTGACCGCAGATTTCCATCCTGTTTAGCTGGAAGGAGAGTGCAGCTCTTGGTTTCTAAATTCATAAGTCACCATCAGAACATCCATTTTAATAGAGTTCAGCCTATACACCCTTGAAGGAAATTGTTCTGCAATAACCAGCTCATGTGTAATAGTTATGCCCAAAGTGAAAGCTTCTCGCTACAGTGTATGATTTGACTCCTCCCTGAGGTGCACTTCTTTGATGACTTACTATTATTATTTATTATTTCTACGTTAGTGTAAATGTGCATGGCACTTTAGAGAGAGCATAGGACAATATCCCTGCCTTGAAGAGGTTACAGCGTCCTTGCCCTCACTCCAGCCAAACTTGTGACATGATACAGATAAATAACTTGCATGCAGGGAAGGAAGAAAGAGTTGCCAGGAGAAATAATGTAGCCTCGGTCCCCACTGCCTGTTCGTGGATGAAATACCAGGCATTAACTGAAGTGCAAACTGGGTAGTAACAGGGAGAAACAACTAAGAAAATAAAGCTGCATAGCACTGGGAAATCCACAACCACACAGTATCTCCATGACCAGGAAAGACTTTTAGAGCAAAGCTTGGCGAGATATTGAATGAAGGATTGTTACGTGCCCCTCTTCCCTTCAGCCATGGTGCTCGGCGCTGCGTGCCAAGGGGCTGATCTTTGTGTGTCCCGTATGGGAATCTCTGCCCCACGTGGCACGCTGACTCCATGCAATGCCATCACGTTCATGCACTGTTAGAAGTTGGTAGACCCAAGACAGAAGCCCACATGGAGGTGCAGCCCAGCCTGTAGTGTCTGCAGTCTCCCTGGTGTGGTCGGGGCACTGGAGGAATTTCATCCAGAGGTTTTTTGCATGTAAATGTGTTTTCCTCCAAGTATTTCAACATCAGTGAGCACCTTCTACCTCTACTCCTCAGCTCTAGTTAGGAAAGGTCCCTGATGGCTGTGTGCACATCTCCCACGGCACATATTTGTATCCTTCCAGTGATGTATTCCTGTGAAAAGAGCGTATTCCTAAAATAAAAACTGGAGACCAAACTCCTGGCTCAGTCACATGATAAAGGTGGTACATTCGCAGCATTGCAGTACGCCAGAGCAGACTTTGGGAGCTTTTATTTATTGTTACACCGGACTTGGTCGAACACCAGCACACATATCCATTTTACGGGTTGGAGTTCAGAGCTTGAATCCATGTCTTTCTCCCAGCAATAGTCTCTTGGGCACCACTACCCATCCACTTTCCTGCCAGAGCACAGACTTCCTAAGCCCATTCCCCACATCTCTAGACAGGCTGTGGTCACCCCCATTTTACACAAGCACAAGACTTTTGCAGTGCAGCTCCAGCAGCTGTGGGCAAATCTGGGGATGTGACGGGAACGAAGCCATTGCAAGAGGTTTTGCCGTGCCCTGGAGGCAGGTTCTCCAGCGCTGCGCAGCCCTTTCTAACTACACTGCTTTCCTGTAAGCACACTCCTCCTGTATTTTCTGCAGCAGCTGGGCTGAGCAGAGCAACATTGCTTTGACACAAACATTTTTGCCAGGGATTTCGCAATTGGCTGCCCTCCCTCACCTCCGAACCACGACTTCTTGCCAAGTACGTGTTTCCCAGCAATGCACTTCCAATCCTGTCACCTGCAAACACAATTACTCCTTGCTTTCCATCAGCTTCATTAGTGATGGGGATGGAAAAGGACTGAAATGGAGCATGCTGCATTCACCGGGGGGGACACGTTGTTAGCAGGCAAAGGAAAAGGACGTTTGCCAAACCAGCTCTGTCAAACTTAGTGCAGCTGTTCTTGGTGAAGCTCTCACTCTGATACAAGTCAGTGAGGCATGAAGAAGGTTTCTGGGAGCTGGAGAAGGGACCTTATTACTGATGGTGTATTAGGCATACAGACAATGTAGCTGTAACAGATCCACCGATGCTGCTGGCTCTGACCAGGATTCAACACCTTTCCTTCTCAGGGGTGGCAGAGGAGGTGCCAGTCAAGAGTGGCTGTTCAGGGACCTGAATAGGGAGGTTTTGATCTTTTTTTCATGGTCTTTTACATTAGAGTTTGTTTTCCTGGGGAAAAGCAGTCTGGAAGAAGCACGGTCGTTTAGTGCATTGCACAGTAGTCTTTGGTAAGCACAGGAGAGATGATCAAGGCTTTCTTGCCAATTGCCACTTTGAAACCTTTCTTTTTTGAATGTGTTGAGAGATTGAGAGGACCTCAAGATGTCTGCAGTACCTGTGACCTGCCCTGCTCCCTCCCTGCATGATTAGGATGGTGGCTTTGTCATTCTGGGAGGCCGGTTTGCTATAGAGTCTTGACAAGTGCTTCTTCAGATGATGTAGAAGTGGTGTAGAAGTGGTGTAGATGATCTGTGATGTCGTAGAACTTGATCTTGTATGGTTGCTTGCCATATTGTGGGCAAGCAGGGCCTTTCTTGAGAACCAAACTGGTGTCCTCCAATCCATGTTCCTGAAAGACAAGTAATTTGGGAGAGGTGAAGAAGGGAACAGAGGATGAGAAATCATATCCTATTCTGTGCAACCATTTTCATGTCAGTAAGTTTGAACCCATTGCTGAGAACACAGCGACAGCAGAACTCTCCTGCTAAAACCCAGAGGCCAACTCCGACATGGAGTCTGGTACCCTCTACAGCAGCAGCTTCAAGTGCTGAAGGAACATGGTGGATATGGTTGAATAGTCCATTTTTAGTGCCCAGTACTGTGGGTTGGGCAGACTGCTTTTAGGCAGTGGTGTGGCCAAGGGACTGACTTTGATGTGTCAGAGTAGGCAGTTGTAGCCTGTTCCTACCCATCCCTAGGAATCAAATTTAGCTTTTCACTTTCTTTTCATATACATTTTGGGGATTACTACTTCCTAGCCTCCTGTGGCAAGGATTTGAGCTTTTCTGGATGAGATGCACTGTGAGAGCTAAGCCCAGGATCTGCTGGCTGGCTCCCAGTACTTTTCCATTTAACAGGAGTTAACTGGGTTCCTTCCTGTGTGTCTGTGTCTCATGGGGGTACCAGCAGTCTACCATGGTTCATGCACACACTCACTGGTTGTGAAAGACCAAAAATGGAGGCACCTCTCACAAACACCACTGTGTGAAAGCAGCAATAGAAAACCACGTATATTTTAATCTAGTCTAGATTGGACTTTGTGATAACAGCAAATTTCAGCGCAGAGAACTGAATTTCTGTTGGTTTTCAAGTATGTAGCACAAAAGCCTCATGTTCTTCCAAAACAGGCGATGTTTTCCTGGCATCCATTGAAAATGAGGTGTCATTGCTTTTGTTAATGTTATCACCATCAAATTTGAGCCCAAAACAAGCAGTAGGCACGAACAATTTTTTCATGAGTCATTACAGTTTGGCAGGCTGTGGACAAACGGAGGAGGAGTGTTATGTGACCTTAATAGTAGAGAGTCTCCTGTAGTAACTGGCAGCTTGCTTTCGGCAAAGAGCATCATGCCACAGGGTTGAATCACCCTCTGGCAGCAGAGGTGGTGGAAGGGGGCTGAGGAGGAAGCGATGGGCACAGGCATCTGTCCGGTGGCGCTCACGCCTTTGGGCAGCCTTAGAGCACACATCCAATGAGCCTGTGCTCCAAAGCATCTCTTTGGAAGTGGCTAGCAGGATGCACTTCCCACCTTCATGGATGGAAACATGGAGGGATGATGAGCTGCATGGAAAGAGAGGAAGAGATGGTATTTGTCACACTGTCCTTTTCTTTCCTTTATTGTCCTCCTACTCTTCCCCTCAAGCTTTTGCTCTTAATCAAAACTTCCTGTGGGACTAAAGGAGGGAGAGGCTGTGCAGCTGCATGTTGACCTTCTAGCTGGAGCTGGGCACGTAACAACCAACTGTGAGCTCATATTTCATTTCCCCAAGAGCTTCGGGCAAGGCAGGCTGCTTCCAGCGAGTGATTTTGCCCAGTGGATTTTGAATGCTGGCAGAATTCATTATTTTGCTAGTACATTTCGTTATCCAATTGTCTCTGTGTGTTCCCAACACCTTGCTATCTGAACACCCCCTGGTCGTGCCTTGAGCAATTCAACTGGTGTCTGCTTTGTGTGGGTTTTTTTTTTCATCCAGTTCCCCAGGAGAAGTGAATGCAGAAGAGTTGAGGGAGGGGAAGATTGTTGGTTTGTTTTCCATTTATTTATTCATAACTAGTGTCTACACAGGTTTGTGGTCATGTTAGAAAAAACATGCTGAGGAAACATTCCGCACTCTTGGAGCTGGCCTTCCTGGAGAGGCTCTTTTCCTGGATTCTGTTTTGTGGCACAGGCAGGCTTTCATCTACCTGCAGAACCTCCCATGGTGCCACAAAATAAGGCTGTCTCCACAGCCCTCACTGTGGGCTGTGTGTGTTCTAGATAGCCCAAGTCAGTGCCATGGAGTACCTTCAAAATAAAGAGCAAGACCTTGTCCTAATTTGCTTTTCTGTAGAGAGTTGATGTGAAAACCAAGAGGCAAGCCATGCCGTCTCATGTTCCTGAGAGGCTGTGGTTGAAGGCTCTTTCAAGCATTTCTCTCTGCCAACAAACTTGTGCTTGAATCAACCTCAGCCAGATGTTACTTGTGGCCAAGCACTAGCCCATGTTGACAGCAGTTGTGTGGTGAAGCAGGAAGCCTCTTGCAGACAGCTGGCACTTGAATCCATCTTATCTGACCAGTTTGCCTTCAAGCTACTTTTGGTGATGGAGCAGGTCCAGAGAGAGAACGGGTCTTTGTGTGAATGTTGTGGGGGAAGCGCAGGTTCCTGTCGTGGTTTGGTGTATCCCACCAGGAAGGCCTCCAAGCATTTCTCACATCCGCTGGATCCATGCCACCTTGCAGGCAAGAGAGCAGTACTGCACACTCTTTCATTAACAGCCAGCAGTGTGGATGTGACATACTGCTTTCATTATCTTTATTTTTAGCCTCCATCTCCTTCTAGCACATCTGTTCCTGTACAGGCTGTGCACCATTAGCCAGGAGCAAGTGGCCAGAGATGGAGGAGAGAGATCTTTGGCCTGTGAGAGACCAAACCTCTGGAGTTTGTGAAGTAATTGTTCCTGGGTTTGTTGCTGAGCCTTTGGTGTTATGGGAAGCAGGAGCTCGCTGAAACCTGGCCATCCTTCACATGTTCCCATCTTCCTGCTATGTCCCAGGAGGTGCTTACTGAAAGCAGCCAGCTGGGACAGCTGTCCACAAACATGATCTCACTGCTCCTGAGCCATCCAGGTTTTTGCACAAACACCAATGCCAGTGTAGCTCCTTCATGATATTCATCCAAGACAGCAGAACTCTTTCCACTGACTCTTCCAGGGGCTGGACCTCCCCACTGGCTGCCCTGTGGGGCTCCCCAGAGTCACCTTCTGCTGTAGTAGTGCAGAATGCAATTAGCAAGTAGATTCTCATTACACCCAAAATTGCTCTTTCAGCCCTTTCTATCCTCGTCTGTTATATTCCTCTGTCCACCACATCCTCTGCATGCACAGCCAACGCCTTTCATTCACATTCAGATTAGCTTCTTCCTCTACATCCTCCACTCTCCTTTCCACTGCACAGAGCTCAGTCTGTGGAGAAAAGACATATCAGAGGTTACACTGAAAGAACAGCAGCTCCTGGGATTTATATTCATCCCGCGTCTAGAAGATCAGGCTGTAGAAGACTTCTCCGCAGGTCCTGTGAGGAGCCACTTAAGAAGCTGAACCCTCAGCACCTCACCTCACTTTAATCCTCCCAGTGGATCTGATTAGGCTGACAAAGAAACGAAAGCTGCCAAAGCAGAGACTGGACGAAATGAGGCTGAAGAGGATGGAGTGAACGGTATATCTTTGTAAAGGTTTCCAAAATACACTCATCTGATTAAGTAAAAGTGGCTTTTTACAGAGACATAAGCAGAAGCCCCAGCAGTTACCTGCTGACATTTCATTAATTTTGTTTTCAGAACATCAGTAAAACTGTTACAATCCAGCAGTTTCCTTAAGATCAGACTGAATGAGCTCTAGGTGGTACTGAGAAGTCAAAGACTCAAGGAAAGGTATATGGTCCACTGGGAACTGGACTTTCAAAAGAGTCTTTGGCTCACAAGAAAATGTCCAGAAGTGGTGTGAGCAAATTTATACGATCATTGAACCTGATCTCCTCTGGTCCAAGTCCTCTTGTGCTTGCAGTAATCCTTGTACAAGTGGTAGAGGCAGTGTGGTCCCCATATGCTATTTGAGTTGCAGATTTTTAATGACATTTACAGGTTGTGGTGGCCCACAGCAGAGGAATGTTATTTGTTGGGCACGTAGCAGCTTTGTGGTACATCAGGGAGTCCAGGATGTACTTCCAGGGTTTCATCCAAAGCAGTGGTTTTTGGTTTTGCTCTCAGTTGTAGACACTCCTCTAAAGAACTGGAGCATAAGCAGGGATTGTGGACTCAGGCGTTAATTCGGATCCAGGGGAGGCAGATGAAACACTGTGTAAATGAAGACTAACACCACAGAATGGATGCAGTACGCTGCCTGTCTCATCCCATCCTCGTTCTTTGTGCTAGTATTTTGTTGGAAAGGGTTACTGTTAGATCTCACTGTAAATTATCAGTCTAAATATCCCCTGACTCACAACACAAATGCTACTAAGGGAGTCAGTGTAGTGTCAATATAAAGCACGTCCCATGCCAGATCCCCAGAGAAATCACTGCAGGATCTAGTTGACCTTTACATAGAAGATTAATCCATCTCACCTACCTTTGGGCTCCTCAGAGTTAGACTTCTAGGCAAACCTGGTTTTCTGGGCTCCTATATTTAGAGACAGGCAGCTCCAAGAGATGGTCCTGTCCTTCCACAGAGGGGTCCTGAGGCCAATCTCTCTCCAATAACTGTAGAAGGAGGCTACATCTCTGTCTTCAACAGTCAGGCTGGGTGAGATTGTTGCCACAAGGACTATACAACATGTACTGCTTCCTATTCCCTTTCCCTTGTCCCTTGTTGGTCACAAAGATGCGTTATTTGTCTTGAGTACTTATTAATGTCTGAGCATCGAATTAGGCCTATGTTAAGTCTTAAAACTGAAATCCTCACAGCTCGATGTCGAACATATGTCAGAATGGATTTTTGCTCTATTATTGCTACTGCCAAAATGAAATTAAATTAATCCAGTGTGTGAAAAGTCAGGAAGAAAGCCCTCCATGGCACAGCAGGGATCCTGCAGGATTTTTTTGGCTGAGCCAGCAGCAAGATGAAGTACAGGAAGGTCTCTGTTTCGTGACTGAAAGGACCTTGAGACCATGCTTCCCAGCCTGCCCTGGTTGCTCAAGGCTGATGCATTCCTTGGGATTGTGCTGAGCCAGCCCAAGTAGCTCTCATCGTGCAATAGAAGATACCCCACAAACACGCGATGTTTATACGGCGCCTGGTTTCTACATGTTGGGAGCATATTACAGCCCCTAAGGAGGTCCTCCTCCTCCCAGCCACGGCTGAGTTACAATTTCACTGAAGGACACATCTTGTTATCTCTTCTCTGGGTTTTGCTGATAAAACAGTGGCATCTCCACGCTGTGCTTGGCCTGTGTCAGGAAGATGAGGAGAGCAACAAATTGGGCATGGAAGTGATGAACTGATTGTGAGACTTGGATTTCCCAACAGAGAGCTCAGTTTGGAGTCCCTGGCAATCAGAAGGATCCTTTCGTTTACCACAGCTTGGAAACATGAAGGTGAGCATCTGCGCTCTGCTCAGCCATCCCTGCTGACCCTCTTGGCACTACGTGTGTCCCACAGCCCGGGGGTGATGTGGGCCAGCTCCAGCCAGCTCTGCCATCCTTCTTTTTGAAGACCTAGGGAGGCAGCCTGTCCTCCACCCGCCTCTGGCCAGCTACTTCCAACACAGAGCCCTCTCCACAAACCCTGCGAGCTCTTGGGCTCCAGAGGAGGAGGTTGGAGGTGTTTCACCACTGTTATCAGCCCTGAATGGCACATGTCATTTTCCATCTCCAATGCAGCTTTTATTCCGGTGTGCACTGCGTGTGCCTCCTTGCTTGCTCTGAAAAGCCTTCTTTCTCCTTACCTCCCTACTACTCATGCCTCTGCCTGGTGAGCCACCAATATTGCCCCTTCTCATCCTTCATCAGAGTATTGCTCTGCTCTCCTCGGGCATGGCTCTAGCACAGATAACCTTTTGGAGGTGCTGGCGAGGGACGGTGGGGCTGGGTCCCGTGTCCTGGCCTAGCCATGATTCACAGGACGTGATGGGCAGGATGAGGCAGGCTGTTTGGCTCTGAGTAATGGCTGAACAACCCACAGAGCCGTATATCCAGGCGTGAGATCGCAGAGTGACTTTGATCTGGCTGGCGCCCACTCGCAAATCAGCTGTGCTTCTGGAGCAAGGAGTCCCACACCTGAAACACCCACTTGCAAGATGCCAGGCTATGGGGAGAGAGCCAAGCCTGTGGGTCATGACAATCATCAGTCTTCTGTCATCAGTAAGGCAAGCTGACTCATGGAGGAAGAGCAGGAGTGAAGCATGGAGATGAATAACTGGGCCGCCAAGCAGCTGTCGAAGCAACACTTTGACTGCATCCTCGCTGGGAGAAGCTGCTGGAGCCCCACCTGGCTTGGCCAACAGGTACTGAATTACACCTCATGTGATGATCAAGGTGGCAGGCCCCTGTCCCAGACCTCATGAGGGTCTGTAACGCAGAGGTTCCTCACACATTGCTTGCTCATCTCTCTGATCAACACCACATGATCATCCCTAATGTGAAGCCTGCTCTTTCCCCCGCTGTTCAGTGCTCAATGGCTGGTAATTTTCCTGGCATGTAAAAGCTTTGGAAAATTAATGTAGAGCACAGGTTCACACCTTGTCACAAAGATGCAAAGTTTAATAAACTGTGGAGCCAAACTGTTGGCTCTTTCGCATTAATGCAGGCAAGCAGCTGGAAATAGCTCCACGGAAGAAACTCGCAGCAGGATGCCAGAGTCAGAGCACCCAGAAATTCCCCAGCAGCTGCTCTGCTCAGCTGCTGAAGCGATTGCCTCTGGAAACAGGGACTGTATTGAACCGACTGAAGAGGAAAAGTGCCCCAGGCCAAAAAAGATAAAAATGCATGTACAGTCTTGCAGAGATCTAGGAAAACTTTTTTTCACCTCCCCTTACTTCAGCCTCCTGCATCTGCAGAGATTTTAAAGATGAGCCTAGCCCATTTCAAGGTGTCACTGGAGCATTCATCCCCGTTAGGGCTTTCCACAGCCCTCTGGGTCTTCTGTACACCAGACTCCTTCAGACAGGTCCTTTGGTTTGGGTGTAATCTCATGTTTTCTGTCATTTGCTTAAAGCAGCAGCTATTGGAGCAGGGATTGTGTGGTGCAGCATCTCAGCTTTCACCAGGGGATACAGGGCTAAACCAGAACCCTCAAATCACCACTAAGCACATGTCCATAGAAGTACATGTTTACTGAAAGAGAAGGGAGATACTTTTTACGACTGAAGCTTTCCTGTGCCTCTGAGAGCAACCTGATTACTTTGCAGACCATATCCTTTCCCAAAAATCAGACTGCTCCAGTCGGGCCTGCTTGGAAAGCATCTTCGTTTTCGGGTGCCATTAGTTGACAGAACCACAGGCTATCAGCTCAGGCACTGCCTTTGCAGCAGAGGGTGGTTCTCACCAAGCGCAAAGCCCGTTTCAGAGCAGCGTTCACGGCAGGAGAGCGTGGCGTAGGCTGGCCTCGGTGCCACGGGGCTGGCTCTCTGGGGAGAGAGGGCAGGTATTCGGCATTCATTGCCCACGCCCGTGGGCGGCAGAGCCTCGATTCTTATTCCCACTATAGGATCCACCCACCGCCTTTAATGATTCATATCACTCACTTGTATCACTTAACCCATTCTTAAAGCATGCACTTAAATAATTCTCAATCTCTTATTTAAAAGTATTTGCTAGGCCTCCTTTCCACTAACGCTCCAGCTGGGAAAGGAACTAGTTTAAGAACGTGAGCTAGGAGGAGTCATGCACCCCACTAAGCGTTTTGGCTGTGAGATGGTAACAAATGCACGGACACTGGCTCTCTTAACTTGCTCTGGCAAAGCATCGTAGCACCATCATCTCTGCAGCTCCTCCTCCTTTGGTTTTGTTCAGGGAGTCTCACAAGCTGTGTGCTGATAAGCGTGCTTCTTTGCACGCCCAGCCGCAAAGCTTAAGGTTTCATGTATTGAGCTAAGCACAGGAACACTTTGGCTGCCTGTGGTTCTGGAGAAGGTCTTGTCCACGGGCAGTCTGGATGCTCTCGCACCAGAAAGCAAACAAGAGGAACCTAGTCTGGTATTTTTTTTTTAAATCCTATTTTTTTAATCTTATCTCGTACGTGCTTGGCACCTGAATTGTGGTATTTCAGTGCCTGGCTTTGGCAATAATGGAAATATCTGAAAATTCAGATGCCAGCAGGATGTAAATCTTTGCAGGAAATCTCTCAGTATTAGAGTTCCTCTGGATTTCAGTGGTGTCTTCATGCTGCCTGCGGTCCAAGGACTGCAAAATGAGTCAATCTGGGTGTTTCACCAAGTGCAGAAAGTACACAGGGCATACATAAGCTTCTTAAAAGAGGCCCAGTGATCTCTGAAGGGATCAATTCATCTATGTTCAGCTTCGCTGTGACAGTTCAAATGGTGGAAAAAATTATCCTCGTCTGGAGGCCGCTTGAACATGCCTTCTTTCGGGACCGAGTTGAAAAAGTCCCTGTGAAGAATAGCTCCTGCAGAGGGAAGAGGAAGAGCCCAGATTAGTTACAACTGTCTAACTGGGAAGGGTTATAGCTGTTTTTTGTGACTGATTATCATGCACAGCGTGAGGGCTTATTGTGAGAGCTTGCACGCTTCTCTCTTCCCAGCCATCCTTCGCGCTTGCAGGTTCTGGGGAAGCAGCCGGCTGCGTTGTCGGCTCTCTCAGCACACGCGCGGTGGGTTACACTTATCAAGCACAGGCAGCAAATCCTGATTGCTCTGCAGGATTTGTTGCACCAGGAAAGACATCTGGGTTTGACAGCGGCCGTAATGCGCCCCGGCTCCCGCATGTGGTGTCAGGAGAAGCAGCACGAGGCTCACGGGAGCAGGGTGGCAGGGCATGGGGACACGGGTAATGCGCCCTGGCTGAGTGTGTGACATCCATCCCACGCTGCAGGGGGGCCATGCTGGCAAACTGGGCCCTCTGCAATGGTTCATGATGCCAGGAACACGTGGGGAAGCTTGAGGAAAGAGTTTTCTGGGTTCTGGCATGCATTATTTGCCTTTGTGGATTGTTTATCTGGCTGCAGGCTTCAGCATTTTTTTATAGGCGTGATCTTTTCCCCTTAACAGCCATGAAAAAAGATACCTTCCAACAACATTTGCTTGAAATTGGAGTAAGAAACATGGGACAGTCTGAAAAAATATTGATGTTTTGCAATTACTAGTAGACATAGAGAAGCTCCAAAAGGCAGAATAAATTAACACAGTGATTTTAAATACGGAGCCTATAACAAGCAGACAATTAAAACATTTCTTCTTAGTCATGCACACAACATCTGGACGAAGTGCAGGTGGAAGAGATCTATCTTGCAAAGGAGGAGGGAAAAAAAAAGAAAAGAAAACCCAGTGGCGTATTTCTTGTAAAAGTGCTTCTTTTCATTGGTATGTACAATATGCTGGAAGGGAAGAGGGAGGCAAACACTCAATTGCCACCAAGTTTCTGCAAAAACTGAGCATGTACATGCCTTTGAAAAGACAGCAAAGACTTTTTGCATGGGGATCATGCAGCAGCGAGCCCAAGAAAGGACCTACGTTGCTGTCCCCGGTGTGCTGTTCCCCCAGCACCAGCACCGCAGGCTGGCAGCACCGTTTGCACGAGCGCGGGAGCCATGTGCATCTGCCCTCACTTCCCTTCAGGTGTCCTCAGAGCGGTGTGAAAGCCAAAACGTGCACGCTACTTTGCTCCCGAGGTAGAGCTTAACATTTTAATCTCAGTTTCGTGAACGTGAGAAGTCAGAGGAGAAGCATGGTCATAAAAATACACAGTCATTTGTAGCATTTTAATAAAGGGAATGGATCCAGTTATGTCCCTGTTTAGCAGGCAACCATTCCCGCTTTGCTGACGTGACCTCGGGAGCGTCGTGCCTTGTGATGGGCTGGGTTGCCATGGAGACTGCTGGGATGGCATTGGTAAATGCACAGCGAGGTTATGTGCAAACAGAATATAGGGGCCTTGGGAGTGTGAAAATTAAAATAAAGCAAAATGGGATTTGTGTGAAAGTCAGAAAATTGATTAGGAAATAGCTGCATTCGTCAGAGAACTGCAGTCTTCCTTGGTAGAGGGAGGTGGGATATTGCAAGAGGATTTGTTATATTAATTGTGTTTTGAGAAGTGCTTTGTGCAAATGGTGGACCATGGTTGGGTTGTGGAAGGCCAACTCAGCTGGAGATTGGCTGGTGTTTTTTAAAAACTTGCTAGAACTATTCACTGTTCTTTCCCATTGTTCCTTCCCTTTCCCTCCACCTTTCTCTTTGGATAGCAGTCTTTCCCGTTTCCCTGCCAAGTGGCATTTTTTCCGGCTTCAGCATCACTCCCCTCTAAGGATAAGCCTTTCTGGCAGGCAATGCAAAACAACCCTCAAGCCCTTTTTGAGAGGTCAAGAGCAGTCCTGGCATGCTCTCCGGGACTGTGGGCTACCAGCCTGTCTGCTCCAGGAAGAACGGTGGTTATGGGTTTGTGGTGCCTGGCTGAGGTTTAGCAGCTCTGGGCAGAATTTCAGTGCAGCCATGGGAGCCCAGGTAGGGTACAGGTAGGTGTGAAATCCTGGACCAGCCTTCCTCACTGCCTGTGTTATTTATTTTTAAGTGTGTGCTTAGAGGTGGCCTTGCCATGTTCACAGCCATCTTTACTGCATAATGTGCACAAGATCTTGAATCTTTTATATGTTACAATCTCTTTGTAGAAGGAAGGAAACAGCCTGAACTGTTTTCTTCCCTCAAATGTCTAGTTGTCTGAATCCGCCGTGGTCCTCTTTCTCTACAGCCCCTTGCCCAAAGGTGCTGTGAATCTGCTGAGGGCTGCTACCCACGGTTGCATTAGAAACAATAAACAGGAGTCAACTTTGTCTGGGTTTGATCTTGGCAGCATCCTCGCGTGGCGTAGTCTCTCCCTTTCAGTGTCTACGCCGAGCTGTGACAACAGCACAACACGGCCGCAGCGCTCGGCTTTGATGTGAAGGCCATCTCGTCTTGTCCAACGTGCTGCACGGTGCCAGAAGGGCTGTGAGTATTCAGCTGTGTGGCTTGACTTCTTCCCAAGAGCTGGCAGGATGAAAACACTGACGATTTGCAACCTTTCATATTCTGTTTTCATTGTGTGTAGTCACTGGCTGCCACAGCTAGGCACGAGCGTTTGCACTGGAGCAAGGCTTGAGGGTTACAAGCAGCATCAGTGGGTCTGTGCACTGAGAAGGGGCTTGGCTGGTAGAGACTGTGAAACAGAAATGAATTTTATTCCTTTTTTTTTTTTCTTCTGTACTCATGAAAAGCAAATGCACCGTTTCTTCCTCCCCTTCCATCTCCCAGAACCAATATACAATTCTGACAAATCAGCCCTGAATGCAAATCCAATAAAGTTAGCATAATTGTCTTTGTTATGAGGAGCTGGAACAGGCTGCTCTGCATGAAAATCAAAATAATAAACCACTAAAACATAATGCAATTGGGTGATCGTAAACCTGGCTAAGTGTCCCCAGGAAGGTGGGGGTGTGGGGTGGGGGAACCGTTCAAGGGGAGGTCCCTGGGGCTGGGCTGGGCAGCTCCACACAGCTTTGTAAAGCTTGCTGGTGATTTTTGAAAGAAAACATGCAATGGAGGGAGTGGCAGATTATTTTCATGTATTAATGTTTAGCAGATGAAGGAGTAAAACTGAAGCATTTCATGATCGCAAGAAACAACTGTGAGATCTTGCTCCTTTTTGTGCTAATTGTGTCTGATTTTAAAAGATCGCACAAGTGAGTACTGCAAGTAAAACAAATCAAAATACTCAAAATATTTTGCTTAGAAAACATTGACACAAAAACAACTCGTCTTTTTTTTTTCTTCTTCTTCTTTCAAGGAACTGTTCCAAAATAAACAATTCTGTTAACATGAATCTGGAAGATGTGATGTGAGCGAGCGCTAACAAACGTTTAGGTAGTAAAAGCATTCACTGCTTGTTCCTAAGCCCCAGCTCTGAGAGTCCTGAGAGTGCAGAGCTGTAGATTGTGTTAAAAAACACACAAACACAAAAGCTATGTCTTTCCTGATTATGGAAATCCAGAAAATGAAATAATCCTGCTGCGATGCTCGGGAGAGCTGAGCGTTTACAGCTCCGGACGGTGGAGGCAGTGGCCTGGGGGTGCTGGGGGTCTCCTCCCTTCGCCCTCCCCAGACTTCGATCCCCTTCCTTCCCTCTGCAAAGAATCCCACTTACATCCACATTAGGAACACCCTTGCCAAGTGCTCTGTAAATAATTGCTTTTAGCAGGTGTCCCTGTGCACCTCGGGGCAGTGAGGGTGATGTGACCCGGGAATAATTCTTGCACTTTCTCCTGCCTTTGCTAAGCCAGCGTCAGGCCAGCTCGCCCTGCTCGCACTGCTCCCAGCCCCGCTGCGGGGAGCCGGGAGCGGGGCAGGCATCCCGCCTGGGGAGAAACAGCCACCCAAAGATCGCCTTTAAAAGAGGCTCGGCTCCAGAAACTTTGAAAATGGGGGAGCAGGATTCGGGGCGCTGGAGGAGCCCTGGAAGAGCAGTTTGCTTCCTTGGGAGAAATTGATTTTCAAAGCTATTGATGTTGCTTTTGAAATGCAGCCTGCTGTTTGCCAGCATTTAGATTACCTTTCTTTCTGCGCACCTGCCTTTGTTGTTTTAACATCAAAGAAACGCTGCCCTGCTCCGCTAAGAAATGGCCTTTCCCCTGCTATTTGGGGTATTTCCAGCCTTTCGCTCCAGCTGGGGGTCAGAAGGGCAGCTCACCTCCTCAGGCAGAGGCACCCAACCTGCTGCACGTGCACCTGCATGGCCCTGAGATGAAGACGGACCTCCGCCCTGGGCTGAGGATTGCATCTGTAAGAAGGATGTTGAGATCTCGACAGGGTGGTGGGACACCACAGTGGACCATCAGTGCCCCCATCTTTTGGAGGGCTGGAGTTTGGGTTTTTCCCCTTCTGGTACCCAGGTGGGGTTTGTTGGTCTCCTGTTCTGCCATCTCCAGCCTTGCTGGGTCCCCAGCTCTCGTATGGCGTGGCTTTGGGTGGCCCCACTGGGCTACCCTGGCCCCAGGAGGGCTGGCAGAGCCCGTTGCGCTTGCCTCTGTTCAAGCTTCTCGCAGCTCTGCTCTGCCTGAGCAGAGGGTGCCAGTGGGGTTTGACAAGCAAATCACGTCTGGAAATGACAGCATCGGCTCCTTTGGCTTTACGTGGTTTCTTCTCCCTCCCCCGCAATCCCCTGCTTCAACATGTGCTCTTGAAGAGGCTTTAGAGCTCATCTGTGCTATTGTGTAAAGGAAACCTAGAAAAGGTTAAACCAATCCAAAGTGCTGAGTCTTTGAAATAAAATAAGAGTCCCTCCTAGCAGGAGATTCGCTGAACAAAAGGACTTCAGCAGTCAGCTTGATTTCAGCAGCTTTTCCCAGAAGATTCAAAGGGATGACCCCACATCCAAATTCCTGCAGAGAGTAAGCTGAAACCCCTTTTAGATGAAGTGCATATTTCCAAAGAGTCTCTTTCTCTTCCAGCAGTCAGGCTCCCATCTTCTGCCTGGACGAGGTGACCGATGCCCTGGGTGAACAGCCGGGGCGGGGGCGGCGCGGGGAACCCCCTGCTCGGCATTTGGCTGTCAGCCCCACGCAAGCTGAATCGACAGGGGCCATTGGAGGCCCCAGCTCGTTCTCGGTCATTTCACCTGCGGGGATGTCGTTTCGTCAGCGTGAGTGGTGAACCGCAGGGCGGAAACCTCCGCCGGATGTGGCGTGCCGCGTAGTTACGGTTTGGTTCTTTTTGCCTCCGTGCTGCAGATGAGTTTCGTGCTCACAGATGCTTCTGCATGAGTGCTCCCTGTCCTGGGTGGAAAATGTGCTCCCTTAGAGTTTCTTCTCTTTCCCAGTTGCATAATTAAGAGAAATCACAGAATGTTTGGCCTGCTTGTAGTGTTTACATCATTAGCCTCATGATATTTGTTTTTCTTAACTTTTCCCAGCGTGGCCCTGAAATCCCCCCTCCCAAGCCAGCCGAGCAATAGGTAATTTCCTTTGCAAGCACTTTTAGCAAATGCGAAGGTCCAGAGCCTGAGCACGCAGTGGTGACGGACGTCATAAGAGACACTTTCCCACTTTGTGTAAATAATCGCGCGTCCTTTGGGGCCCAGAAGGTAGAAAATGAGGTAGAACATAGCAGCCCTGTGGTTGTGAACACCTAAGGGAGACCTTGGCCTCTTTTCACTGTGCTGCATGCATCGCTGGGAGCTGGGGGAGCGGCGCGGGGCGATAATCCCCTTTATGAATCAATCCCTGATTTGTCTGGGACAAGGACAGCATGGGGACCTTGATCACAGCCACCAGACCTGACAGTGTTGCTATCATAAAAAAAAAAAAAAATATAGCTTTTAATCTTCTTAATTGGTTGCATTACTGATACTCCCTGGCGCTGGCTGGGAAATGAGAAAATCTATAAACTGGTCTGTCCAGCTTGTGCCTGAGACAGTGTTGTCATTCAGAGCGGGGAGAGGGGAAAGCACTCCAGCACTCACCCAAAAAGTCCCCTGCCCTCTCCATCAGCCCCACACTGGGAAACCGGTCCCACTGGACCAGCTGCAATTTGTTGCACTCAGAAACTGTTTACAATGAAAGACATCAAGGGTCTAATGAGGGAGGAAGGACTTTTTTTTTTGCTTTTGGAGAAGCCTAATTTTCTTCCCTAAACCTTTGCCAATGACAGACACTCTCATAAAGCATTTTTATTGGATTTTCGAACAATTTAATTAGTGTCTCCGTCCGTGATGGCTGCAGAATTGGTGCAGAGCAGTCTCTGAGGACAGTAAAACGGGATGGAGGGGGAGGGCAGCTAAAATGGGGAGAGGAGAAGGACTTGGGAAAGAAACAGCACTTGGCCATATCTCCTCCAAGGGCTGAGAAGAAGCCAGGTGCATGGAGGTGTCCGTCTGCCTCTTTTGCATTTTCTCGAGGGGCTTTGCAGTATGGGCTTGGCCCTGAAAGGTGCAGTCCTGGTTGGGTTTGCTTCTGGCTGGAAGCGGGGACTTTTGTCTTTGCTCTGGAGCAAACTGAGACATTCCCTTGGCAGAGATGCTTGGCCTTGGGAACAGCATGAGCGTGTCCAAACGACTAAGGAGCCTACCATAAGTCCAGCCTTGTTCCCTCTTCACCCCTAGCTGTAGCAAAGCTGCCTTGAATCACTGTGGGCCAGACATTAATAGGAATGAAGTTCTTGTTCATGGACCTGTTGAGCCGGATCTACTCTGCTACTTCCTACACCATGTTTGAGGAGCATAGCTCAAGGTTTCCAAGCTTCATCTGGATGCTTTGAGACCAAGTTTGGGCAGTTGTGGTCACTGCCAACTGGTCATCCTAGATGGGAAGGCTGCGTGGGGCAGACTTCAGCCCCGTTCAGCCCACACATGAACCCGCTGCTCTCCTCACAACCCACCGCAGCACAGACACATCAGGGCTGGATGGGCCAAGGCTTGGCATGGAGCTGCTGTCTGGAGCAGGCAGCAGTGGTCTCCCCGCAGCCCATGTGCTGCCAGTCGTGAGTCTGACAGCTGTTTTTTAAAGTCAATTTTAGTTACTTGCAGGGGTAGAGATACAAAGGGAATCGGGGTAGCTGCACCATGCAGAGGCAATATGTTTATGAGCTTGAATTCCGATTAATACACAGGGGCTGTCTGTTTTATATCAGTGCATGGCGTTGGCATTCAGCTATTCTTTTATATGGATACAGTACGTGCTGCATGATTCGTTTAGGGCCCGCTGAGTCACACGGGTTCCTGCGTCCCGGCAGCAACATCTGGCTTGCGTCCTGCCACCCGGGTTGTGCCGAATTTGGGGGCTTGTGCACCCCCACCCAGCCGTGCCATCTCACGTTGTGCCGGAGCCGTGCAGCGAGGCTGGCCTCAAAGCTGACTGATCACCAAATCCAAAAAGCAGGAGATGAGAAGCAGGACAGGAAAGAAGAGGAGAAGACAAGAGGGTGAAGTAATGTATTAGGGAAGGGCTAATGGAGAGCAGCCAAGCTGAGTGCTTCCAGCCAGCTTCCTGACACAGGATTCGGAGGAATTCTGCAGTTTTGCGGCAGAAATAGGTGCCCTGCACCCCAAATCTTCCACTCTCCCAGGAATGGGCCCAGGAATTAACTGTTCCCTGGAACAAAGCCTATTTATCAACAAAGCTTTGCTGAAAAAAAAAAACCAAGTTTTCAGCAAGGAAAAGTAAAAAAAGATAGATTCTGGCTGGTCTGGAGCAAGGGAGGGAAGAGTTTGCTTATGGAGATGTATTTAATTTTATCCAGTTCATTAATACAGCTTCTATGCCAAGCACAGGGACAGGCCCTGGATCATTCTCACAGACCTGTTGCATGTGCAGATTTTCCTGCCTGGCTTTCAGGGAGTTCAGAAGAACCCCTAAAAGGTTTTTTCCAAGCTCCAGTGAGTGTGACCCAGGCACTCCACCCAGCCTGCCGGTGAATGTTGTGATGCTTTCTGCTCCATCACGCCTAAATCCCCCACTGCAGCCCTTGGGACAGATTTTCCCTGGGTTCAGCCCTGTATTGCTTTGGGAATAGGTTTTCTAGAAGAAAGCTCACCCAGCTGTGCCTGACTATGCAACACTCAGTGCAGCACGGCATCACTGCCTTCGCTGCCAGTGTAGACTGCAGACCCAGCAGCGGGCAACTGGGTGGCTTGGACCCAGCTGAAAAAGCCAGGGTTAGCTCTGGGCTAATCCGAGCTGCTGGACTCGGCGCATTTGCGACTTGTCAGCTGTTTTCGGAAGCAGATTTGCCCTTCCCTCTTTCCACTCATCGTCTCTCAGGTCTCTGACACGGATAATGGATTGCAGACCTGTTCCCCTCACGTCCAGGTGGAGCTCCCGTGTTTTAACTGGCGTTGCTGTTTGTATTAGGTGGAGATTTTTCTAGGAAGCACAGAAAGGTAATTTCACCCCGTACAATGGATCTGTGCTAAAGGAAGGGGGGAGAAGCACCAAATGCTTTCATTTTTATAGTAAAAAGTGATGGAAATTACTCCATAGCAGCAAATCTGTCCCTGTGGGTATCCTCTTTGATGTGCAAAGGAAAGGAATGTTTTAGCTGATCTCAGTATTTTTAATTCTCTGGCTGATTTCGAAGCCCTCTTTAGTATGAGCTACCAAAGGATTGTAGATTACCCTGTAAAAGCAGTTTTGTTATTGTCTCTCTTAACCCCAGCTAGCCTTCAATTTCCTGCCATCATTTTTATGATGTCTTCTTTCAGCTGGGAATGAACAATGAGCTTTATTAGAAGAAAAAGTGAGAAATGTAATAAGAAGAGCCCCTCCTGTATCACGCCAGAGGCAGACACCCCGGTTGGGTAAGTGATGCCATGTGAATGCAGCACCGGGCTCCTCTGAAACCCGCTCATGCTGTCCCATCTGGAAGGACCTGCAGGGGCTCTTTGCTAGCACAACTGCCCAATCTGATCAAAAGTTTTTCAACGTTCTTTTTAGTAGTTCCGTAATAGATTCATGCCTACGACAGCTTTGGCTATTCAGTCACATTGTGGTCGTTTCCTGAGCCAGGTTCTGACTTGGGTCTGCTCCTCCTTTTTCAAGAGGAAAACATTTTTCTTGTCATTGGCACAGAGGAGATGGGAAAACCAGGAAAAACAAGGGAGAAAGGAACCTTCTCTTGCTTTTCTTTTCCTCCCATAGAAAACAGTTTCTTTTTGCCCCTCCCATCAGTATGGAATATATTTGTTCAGTGAGAAACAAAAGAGGAACTGCCAGGGAAAACTTCCTATTAAGTAAGCCCCCTACTCCTATTATTTCTAAATTTTCCAGAAATATAATGAATATCCCTTTCCTTAAGCTGTAAGAATAAATTCAGGCCCTTAAAAGCCTTCCCTTGCTCCCCTCCACATTGTTACAGTCTGTTCTGCTACTTCTGCATTTCCCACACAAAGCTCTGACACTGTAAGAATATTTTTGATTCCAGGGCCAGGCAAATGTCTCTTTACAGTCTTAGAATACTAAAGATTTTTTTTTTTTTGCAGTGGAAATAGTCAGTAAGGTTTACAATTAAGCAACCAAATGCTGCCTACATTTCAGTAGATATTTGCTTCTGACGTTCAATATACTGTTCACGCACTGATTTTATGGTGCCACTAGTAAAGTAAAGGATCTTTATTCCTTATATTGAAGATTTCACTCCCTTCCCTTTGTAAGGGTAAGTCTTTATTTGCAGCAAGATTGACTCTTGATGATACAGCTTGCTTACTTAGTGGATGGCTGTTTCAGATAATTGTTCTATTGCTATTAACACAAGTTCAAATGTTGTTTAATTGTGGGAATATACAGAACATTGTTGCCGATCAGGGTCATTTGGAAGCCGAGCTGAATGCTGATGGGGTTGTAAAGGCAGCGTTTATGCAGAGAGCCTCGCTCCTTCGCTTGACGTTTTATTTTTCATATCATTTTAAGATCTTAAAATAGTAGCTGTCTAGGTACACTGAAGGGCTTAGCGAAGGAAGATCGACTGGCAGATATCATACAGCGCAACAGCCTCAGCTGTAACAGAGCAGTGTTTTTGAAGTAATAATATAAGGTAAAACTAATGTGCGTTTCAAGATAAAGGATGTTCTTTGGGTTGTGGGTGTTCAAACAGAACACAACAACATTTCTATTCAGCACACTCTTTAATTCTCAGTTAAAATAGATCCCATATAATTGTAGCTTAATCCTGGTTGAAAACTCCCTGACAATTTTCAGTAGAAACCTGAGTTTTATCGGAGAAATGTTTTCACTTTCAGATCTGCTCTTCTTCAACATTTGGTTTGCTAAAATCATCCAGCAACAACAAAAAACCCTCAACCGCTGCAAAATGCATCTGGAACCTGACAAACAGAATGGGGTTTGAGCCAAGAAAAAATCAGCAGCTTCCGTCAGATTTTTGTTTGCTTCAGGGCTTTAGGGGGAGGTGGCAGGTTTAATACACAATTTGTAGTTGCCGGTTGCAGGGTTTGGTTTTCCAGCACGTAAGTCAACACTATCTCCTGAGAATTGGAACAAAGACAAAATAAATCTGCTTTCATTTAAATTTTCAGCCAAATAATGTTGCTTTTCCCTGCCCGTTTCCCCTCTAAATACATGGTCTGGTTCCACCTGAAGGAAGCAGCCCTTCAATATGGTGCAGTCACCACCAGACTTCCTTCCAACACTGAGATGGTCTAGCTCAAAATGAGAGGCCTCAATGGACATGATTTTGTTTCTCCTTTTATCTAATGTTCCCCTGCTTTCGAGTTTCTCACTGAAGCTCCTGGAGAGGACCTTTTTACTGTGAAGGACTAGCCCATGCAAGACCAGAAAGGTTCTGCCATCTCCTGTGTTACTCTCAAGGGTGTGTAGAGTTACCACAGGGTGAAATGCTTTCCTCTTTTGGGACATGGTCTAGAAAGTCTGCATCTCGTTTCCCGGGCTTAATCTGCCAACCTAAACTTGAGCTAGCATCAGGCCTGAAAACCTCCAAGCCATTGCGAAAATAAACTGGATTCAGCAGGGCTGAGATGGCATTTGGTTAGCTGGTAAACAGTTTGCTCCAAAAAACTCACTCTAGTTTTTACCTACTACAAAAACCCAGTTGGGGTTATGGTCAAGCCCATCTACTTACAGTTGAGTCTGGCTGTGTTTCTGAAGTTTGTGTCTTGGTCCAGAATCTCTTTGTAAGTTTGGAGAAGGGAAGGAGGTGCATGTACCTGAGCAGGCTGTATTTGCATGACCCGTTGAACAGGGGCAGCTCTGCCAGTACTCAGACCATGGCATCACACCCCTGCTATGATGGGGACTGGCCTCATCCTGTTGCCTGGAGCGGAGAACCATGTGTATCCCCGTATTTCCATACCTGTAGATCCTCAGGGTCTTTCCCATAGGGAAAATACTGCTTCATCCCTCCTCAAAATGGAGATTAACATCTTCAGAGTGTAAATAGCCTAGTTTGCAGGCTGACACTTCCCTGTAATTGCTTCACCTCTCGGTGCTGCACAAGGAAGTCAGCATCTCTCTTTAATTGTTTAGCTGCCTCACCCATCGCATCTCTGCAGAGATAAAGGGCTCCATAAGAAACCAGCCAGACAGAATGAACCCTTCCTGCAATGGCAGGTAGACAGCCCCTATTCAGCACATCCCAAAATGCCTGGTTCCTATAGGACCCAGCTCCTTTTGTGCCTCCTGTGGTCTTCCCCCAACTTTCAGAGCTTTTCTGTGGATTGCAGTGCTGTAGCTGGGGCTGAGGTGCAGGCAGGCAGGAGGACCAGGAGTGCTCCCCGCTATTGAGCGGGCAGCGATGGGGGGCGGCGGGGCTGTCGCAGGGCCCCAGGCACTGATCGATGCTCATTCTGTGCTGGTCCCTGTGGTCGCTGGCCCATGGCTGAAGTCACAGCGTTGCACTGCTGTGCAACGATTTGTAGGCTGTAATTGGCTTAATGCTTGGCTTACCCGTTTAGTATCGCTAAATGGCATAACATCAGCCGCCTTCCACTCGCACCAGAAATAAAGCTCCACAGGCATGGAAAGCTGTGCTGGAGTTCACGCTGTAGTTTGCTCACTAGCCTTGCGTAGCAGTTCCCCGTCTCCTCAGAGGCTTTGAGCTGCTGGTAGATGGGCAGAACCTTTGAGCATCTCTCAGTCGTGCCATTGCCTATCCTGACTCCGGGGGAAAGAGGGGGATTTGTCTGCTGCTCAGTCTGCCTCTTGCTCACCCCATAAATCAACCCACTGAGGTGCCAGGCTGAGAGGGTCCTCCCATCTCCACTGCTTCAGAAGAACATGGTGAAAGGGGAGAGGAAGACTGTGGAAAAGAAAGTCCATGCCATCTTCCAGACTCCTGCAAGCTTCATCTCGCAGGCTGGTACCTCCGGCAGCAGATGCATTGGACTGACGAGATGCAGCAGAGCGCTTAATTCCGTGCTCACTTTCCTTCTCCCCATCCTCATCTCAAAGCAACGGACCAGACAGCAGCACAGCAGGAATGTGCATGTGCCTGGGCCAAGCCCTGGCCAGCCTGTCCTTGCCTCCAACTAACACCAGCACGATTCCTCACTGGCTGTCGGAAGAGGCACTTGTCAAGCCATGGGCCTTCTGCCTTTGGGCTCAGCTGGAGGAGGTCTTCATCTGGAGGAATGGGTGATCTTGGTGCACCCATGTCACGCAGCCTACAGAACTGATATTAAGAGAAGTCCCGGTCAGAGGTCCCAGGCTGCTGGAGCTAATGTCCTTTTCTGGGCTTCATCAGAAGGTCTCCTTGTCTGTCTTGGCCATCTTGTTGAGTGTGGAGTGGCTGGTAGGCTGTGGCAGGCAGGCAGGAGACCAGCAAAGCAGGTCCCTGGGTGCACCTTCATTGCTCTGACCATCCTCAGCTGGCATCTCTACCCACACATTCTCTGCCAGTGGTCCAGAAGCTCCATTTAAACTCTGTCCGATCTGGAGCCACCTCCAGTGTGCCCAGCAGCTGAGCTGGGACATGCCAAGCTGGCAGGACTGCCACCCTGCCTGGGGACAGGGCCAGTGTTGCCACGGGGCTGCCGTGGTGTCTGCACCAGGAGCTTGTGCTGGTCTTGGATTTCCAGCTGCAGGTGCAAGATTGCATGTCGTGGCCAGGGGAGGAAGTGCCAGTTCTTGTCTTAGATGCATGTAAACAAGATTAAACCCCTGTGAATTGAGGAATGCTGATTGGGTTTATCTGCATGATGAAGGTAGGAGCTTATTTCACAGTGCTAAGTGATACAGGTAATATTTCCAAAACAAAATCTCCAATTTTAAATCCAATTAGGGTTGCTAAGTAACAACATAGTTAACCAGCCAATATTTACTAAACCCAGGCTTTTGCAAGCAAGGAAAGAGCTCCAACAAATTGTGCTAACAATATATAAATACATTAATATTAAACCAAAACAAAAATATATAGTTTACTGCAACACAGTAAAGCAAACCAGGATTTTGCTTGTAATCTACATGATTTCCAAAGCTCTTTTAGTGCTTTCCACTTCCCTGGCTGAGGGGTCTGTACTTAAACTGCAGTGTTGGTGGGACAGGTAAGGAATCTGTATATATAATACCCTGTATATGTTTACAGGGTACTATGTAACCTTATTGATGAGTATATAAATTGCGTGCCTGAAGTGAGAGTGTGAAAACTAATTTTGATGAAAAATAGTTGCTTGAGAATGCTCTTTAATTGTCAAATACTTCAATATAACTGATCTCCCAAAGTTACTGCAAGTTTTACTAAAACAGGTTCTTTTTCAAGCCCGTTCTCAGCAGACACGTACATTGATCTAAAAATTCCCTGTTTGGCTCTGTTCTTTGAATGCAGTTCTCTGAGTTTGCTTCTGGGTAGCTCTCCTACCTGCCCAGCCTCCTGCAGCGTCAGGTGGTTGGTACGGTTCTAGGCTTGCTTGGGACAATGGCACATCCCACCAGGAGGTCCCAAAGTGGGATCAGTGCTCTTGCTCTGAAACACCATGAGTCAACCTGCAGCACGAACCCAGAGTCTGCTGGGCAATCCTCACCACCTCAAAGTCCACCTGTCCCTGCAGTTGTATTGGCACAATGCAGAAGCCTTGGCCTGAACATCTTGGTTTTGACTTTGACTCTGATTTTACATTTTAAGCACTCTATGGTCTTTCCTGTTTGGTAGGACTCCAGATTGGCTGAGGGGTTTGGGTAAGACTTGTCAAAGGCTCTTCTCTATTTCTGTTCCTATAGAAAAGCAGGATTTCTCCAGTAGAGTAGAGCGAAGAGGATCCTTTCTTCTCTCGTTCAGCGTCTTTAGGGCTGAAACTTCAGTCTCTTCTGAGTGTCGAGGGGAAATGCTCCATGGGGGGCTGCACCACTGCTCCACACCTTGGTCTTGCAGCCCAGGTGCCTGGCCCAGCTGTGTCTCTCTCCGTAATCCCATGATGAAAGGGCAATGCCGTATGTGATGGGTAACTGAACTCTCCCAGTGCTAATGGTTTGCTGCAGAAGGCAGTGAGATCACGATTTTCCTGGCTAGCAAGGCTCTGAGATGCGGATGAGCTCTCCGTGCTTGGCTTGTGCGGATACTTCAATGGCTGAGCCACACTTGCAGCAATCGAAGATCCTTGTCACGGCCTCTTCTTGCTCCCTTCTCTATTCTCCCCTGGCTGCTGCTTTGTCCTGACTCTGTGGGCTAGCAATCCTCTTGCAATTGTTAGGTTCCTTTGGGTCCCCACAGGAGTGGAATTCCAAGGCAGTGGCCTTTGGTTGGTGTGGGGGCCATGTTAATGGGCCTTCTGCGAGGAAACCTGCTGCCTTAGTTGCATGAATGTTCTTCCCAGCAAATTGCTCTGTCTCTGTTCAAGGATCTTTGTAAATATATGGACTAGAGAAGGCAGGAGCTGCAAACTAGCATTTTTTTTTACTGAAGAAAACTTATATTTCAAGACTTCCTCCTTTATTTCAAAGGATAGCAGAAAATCTGTCTGAGATCAACCTGTTTTGAAGCAGAGTCCAACTTTGTTACCAGCTTCCTCCTTAGTTGTGCCGTGCTGTGTATTTGTTCTGTCTAGCAGCTCCTTAGCTTGAGGCAAGGCTTCCAAATTCCCTTTGTGAAAGGGCTTTCCAGCTCCAGCGCCGAACCACATGGTATATGACCTTTCAGGTAAGGGGAGCACGAGACTGTGTGCTGTCGCTGGTGAGAGGAAGCTCCTGGTTTGGCTCATGCCCGCTGTGGTGATTTCTTTGCAATCCTGAGCAGCCCAGGGACTGCTTGCCCTCCTGTCTTCCCAGGAGACAGGCTGGGGAGAGATGGGTGCTTAAATGCTTGGAAAGAACCAGTTGAAAAATATCTACATTTCCAGCTCTCTCCCAGCATCCCTTTGATGGGGAGTGTTGGGTAGAGAACCCCCCAGCGTTATGGTCGGGGCTGAGGATCATATTGCTCCTGACCCAAGTAGCTTCTCCGAAGTTTTCCAGAAACTTTGGGAAGTCATGCAGATGTGTGGCTGGAAGAGCACTGAGCCCGGCAGCTCCAGGCCAATCAGTGACACTCCAGCTTCTCGAGCTCGTTCCTGCGGCCAGCAGCTGCTTTCCAGCTGGAGCCTCTGGCCTTGGGCTACTTGTAGGCTAACGTGATGGTGGTGTAAGCTTCCAGAAGCTGAGCTGACACTTGGAAACTTCTCTGCTACCAAACTGACTTGACTCCTGACTGTCTGCATCACATTGGCTCCATCCTTCAGCAAATTAAATCATTTCTGTGCAAGGGAATGGGAACAGTATGGACTGTTCCCCAGTCTGCTCAGACCCGCAGCCGCCTCCTGCTACAGAGATGTGTATGGTGCGGTGCGGTGGAGTGCAGCAGTGTCCTAGCAGACCCCTGCCATTTGCGCATGCCAAAACCAGTGCCCAGGTGTCACTGCTGGCTGGTTTGTTGCCATGACACGCATGCAGCTGGGACCCCAGAGACTTAGAGCATCAGGCTCTTGCCCAAAGTCAGCAGCGATATAAAGCATCGTGCCAGCCGGCTGAGACTGGATATAATGGAAGTAATGAACAGTGCGGCTTCAAATTAAAATAAAGCTAATGGAAAGGGCAAAGACCTTAACTGTCACTCTGATGCATCTCAGCATTGTTGCTTATACTATGCTGAGCTCACCAACTTTGGGTAGCCTGACCCTTTGGGTCTGAGGCTGGTGTGCCATTCTAATGATGCATACCTACCCCTCCCAAGGGGAGCAGGGTGAAGGGCTTGAGGAATGAGGGCTCGAGGGCAGACACCTTTATTTAATACACCATGACAGTGCATAACTAAAGCTCTTTACCTCACTGGATTTTGCTGATAGGTGGCAGTTCTAGCATGGGTCTGATGAAGTCTGTCCCAGTCTTTCCAGTGACTTTGCTTTAACTTTCATCCCCTTACTGCTGCTTTCCTGTTGATATTCTCTTTTGGAGGTGAGTGATTTGTCCCTTAAACAAGGAGACTAAGCTGGGAGACCTTACTAATTCCTTTGCATAATCTTGATAAGGATGATGAAATCTCTCACACCCCTGTGGTATCCTGCCCCTCCACATAGCCACCTCCCCAACGGTTAGGAGCTGTTCATCATGGGAGGGAGAAAACAAATAGAAACTTCCATTTGGTTTCCTTGAAGGTCTTCTCCAAGCACAGCAGCAGAGTAGAGTACGAGGCCAGTCTTCTCTCCAGGTCACCTCTCACAGCTGCGGCTTTGGTTTGAAAATGCACTTGGATAGCTGGAGGATGAGTATTTGTCAGGAGAGAGCTTTTGATGAGGAGGGCTTTGTGTCTTGGATGCCATAAAACCACTTCAGGGAGCTTTGTCTCACTCCCTAAAAGGTTTTGTATCTAATTGAGAATTCAATGAACGCTCTTGTGGATTGAGAAAATAGAGCTTGGACCCACGGCATGTACAGGAGTATGACTGGGGTGGAAAGAAATCCATTAAGGACCCTGAGTGTGAAATTTGCTGGGTTGTGACCCCCAGGTATTTTCTTCCTCAGGAATGTCTTCCACATTGCTGTGTCCTTCTCTCAGAGGGGAAGGGGGGAAAGTGCAAAATGTCCTTGATATTTGTCCAGATGTTTAAGTCCCAGTACCACCCTGTCAGATTTTCCATGTAGTGACAGATGGGGAGCTCAGTGGTTCCCCTTGGTCTCACTGAGCACTTTTCCCCTTCCAGAATGGAAGAAGGATGCAGCAAAAATCAGCCTTAATCTCCCTGAAATGCTTCACCTTGAGCCTCACTTTTGAGAGTGAGAAGTAAGAAGACCTTAACCTCCATTTCCCACTGAATGTGGCATGGGGCCACAAGAGCTGAGGCTGGAATCACTGCAAGGGCTGGACTGGGACTTACTCGGGAAGTCGTGGGGTGGAGGGGCATAGATCCTGCCCCACAGCTCAAAATGGGGAGCATTGCCGTTACAGCAGGGATCCAGCTCGAGCACAAGCCGCTGCAGGTGGGCAGAGCTGGAGGCCAGATGTTGCGGTACCAAACCCGAGCAGCATCACTTGTATCCAAAGCATACAGGTGGCTGGAGAAGGGCACGTGCCTTCAGCAACAAAGCCGCGTGTCACTGCTCAGGGCACATTGTACTGTCTGCTGTACGTGTGTGGTTGCCAGTTGTTTTTCAAGCAGAGATGGAGTTGTGTGCTGGATGCCAAAGCGGAGGAGTGTGTGTACAAACCATTATTGCAAGCTCCCAGGTGCGGTGGGAGGCCTGTGCATCTCTAGCTTCCAGCACAGACTGGGCAGAAGCAGAATATGCCTTTTTGAAGGAAAAATGGTCAAGCAGCATGGACAGGAATGGGAAATAGATGTGCTGCATACAATACAGCTCTCCTGACAGCTTTGTGCTGCTGCCTCCCTTTGCAGCCCTCACCCCCATGCACCAGAAATCGCTGAGGAGCAGTTGTACATGCAAGGCTGCCTGTGTGCCACTTGTGAGGCTCTGCATGCTCCTCTGAGCCAACCTGCTGTGATCTGCCTCTGCTTTCAACTCCCTGGGCTGGATCCTGGTCCTGACAGCCGTCCTCTCCCTCTGCACTGCTAGGATGAGGGTGAGTGACTGCAGGTTGCTCCGGAGGAAAGTGTAGAGCTGACGGGTGCTGTCCTTGACCCTTTACAGCCCTTCTGCCAGAGCAGCAGCCCCTTGCATGGTGCTGGGCTGCCCCTGTCACTTGCTGTTCCTTTGGGCTTTGCCCTCCCCTTTCCCACATCTTGCTGAGACAGGAGGGGAATTGAAACTCGGAGACCTGGCAAGTGGCATCTCTGAGGCCTCGACGTAAATCGATCCGTCAGTAACCTGAGCAGAGGGGCATCTGCTGACTTGGGTGAAACAACCTGATGATAAATTGGATTAGAAAAACCGCTGGATATTGGCGCTTGGGGATGCAGAACAGCAGAGACTGTGTTAAGGGAGAAGTGGCATAATAAATGGCTCCCTCTCGGAGGCTTTGAAATGCTGCCTTTGCAGCATCTGCCGCTGAGGTTTTACAGAGAGATGCAAGGTGTCTCTGGTCTCTGGCCGTGCCCCGCAGAGGTTCCCAGTCCTGTTAGGTGTACGGCCTCTGACTGTACTGTGCAGGGACCCTACACCTTATACCATGTTTGGAGAGGTGCTGATAAATTAGGTTGATTAATGCAAAGGGTAGGGTGGAGGGGTGACGTGGCAATAGCAGGTCTCCATGGTTAATAAGGGGTTGTGAAAGCAGCCCAGGAAATTGAGCTGTGTGAAACAATTGCTCCATCTTGCCTGGAGGAAAAAGAGAGAGAAAAGGATTCCAAACATGTCTCTCTTCCTTAAGTCTGTCTTTTCCCAAAAAGCTGATCTGCTGTGTCTGTCTAGTAAGAACTAGCCAACTCGCAAGGCAAGTGAGGCAGTGCTTGACCCATCAAAATGCTTATGGTAGAGCAGGAGGGAATTTTCTTACAAAGCAAATCATGGCAGCTTTTGGAAATGTGGTCCAAGACTCTTTGCAAGGTCTTCACTGAGCCTCTGAGACATCTTCATGGTGGCTGTGCCCAAAACTTTATGTGGAAGGGAAGATTGACTAGTTCAAAGGAAAAAGAGTTGGTGCAGGTGAGACTGCTCTGCTAGGAGCTGTGCGAGCGAGGCGGCAGGGAGAGGTATGCAGCCAGGCTGCGGGACAGTCTGCGGGGGCTGTGTCTCCTGCCACTGCGCACATCTTGAACTCACTTCAGGAGACACTTTCTTGCAGCTCAGATGTTTCCTGGAGGAGCAGCAGCATGACAGTCCGGATCTTGGGCTTCAGCAACAGCCCCAGTTTTGGCAAGCTCTAGGTGCTAGCAAGGTGGCATCACATGGAGGGCAGAAACTCTGTGGTGGTCTCTGCTGCGGTGGACGTGCAGTGCTGCAGGACCATGTGAGAGACCTTGCTGGAGGTCATGCACAGGCTCACACTTCTTGTATAAGAAGGGAGAGCTAAGGGATGGACTGAGTCATGCAACATTGCTTAAGCTGTTTCCCCAGTCCCTTAGAGTGCAGCTTAAGGCAGTGAAGCAATCCTCGCGGCAGGCTGGAGGAGGAATTACTGAGCAGCAGGCAGTCTGGCTGGGGGATGCCAGGCACCTGGGGCATGGCAAAGGGGTGACCGTGGGCCTGTAGCAAGGTCAACTCGCCTCTTACTGCTGCCCAGAAGGATGAGGATGTGGGTAGATGGAGAAGTCAGAAGGGACAATATGTCCTGCTGTGGGAGGAAGCCTTGCATCTGTATTTCTAGTACAGTGGTTGCTGCCGAGTTCTGAGGTGCTTCTGCCTCTGCACAGTGACCCAAAGAAGCTGAGGATAGGATGCTCATCAGGATACTCAGTGGAGCATGAATAGCTCCTGCATGCGTAGCACAGTGTTGCGAACCAATAGCTGCGTGAATATTTAGCATCTGCTGCTCTCCGCTCTGAAAGGATTTTCATGCTAGGTTGTTCAGTCCCAGGGAGGATAAGGCTGCGTGTGGGTGAGGGCGAGGCAACAGCCACTGTTGGGAATGGCGTGCCATTGGGATGTGCCTCTCAGAGAAGGATGGAGACAAATGGCACCACTAACAGCTTGTGTGACAGAGAAGCCAGAAAACTGAGAAACAGCCGGCACCGGGTGCACAGCACTGCTGAAGGCGTTTGGAAGGTATGGATCTATAGAGCTGTGTGGGTAATAAACCACGAAGCTGTCGACAGTTCCCCCGCTCTTCCCAAAGCCGGGGACAGGAGGAAATGAGTTCAACCCTTGCTCCTCCCAGAGGTGGGAAATGGATTCTGACATGGAGCTAAGGACCGCGGGCTCCTGCAGCATTGATCAGCTTGGAGCAGCTCAATTGTAACGGCTGGTTTGAAATGAGATCTGGAACTGGAGCGATGCAGAAAACATTGAAACCATGTTGAAACCATGAAATGCCTGGGGAAATCTGAAGGAAACAGCATAACATTTAAATGTGTAACTCTATCCAGAAGAGTTGATTAAAATGTCACTAACTCCTAGGAAAAAGCAGGTCTTTATGCTGGCCCCTAATACTACAAGCGGATCTGGAAAGATGTGGCTTGCAAAAACACACCTCCTGGAGAGACGCGGTGAGTAATTGGGTTGTGAACCGGCCTGAACAAGGCTTCAGGGAAAAATAACTGTGGTCCTTCCCTTGTCCCCGAGAACAGGAGGGCTGGTGTGTGCAGTCAGGCTGGCTCCTGGCCCCTGCCTGTCCCCAGGACACTTTAGGCATGTAGTTCTGCCCAGACCTCCCTGACTCTTGGGACCACCTGAGCCCCACTGCTGTGCTCCAGCAAGCCTTTCCTACAGCACTTCTTTAACTGGGCAGAGGCTGCTTTTTACAACTTGTTCATACTCAAATGAGTGTCTTATAACTTCCCACCAGCTTGGACTATATTTGAGACTACCTCCACCTGGCAAATTCCTGACCCACACCTACCTCCCCTGCCCTGGCTGCTCAGCTTAGGAGTTGAGGGTCATCAGGAAACTTGGTTGCAAATACAGCTTTACAGTCTGAAGCGCTCTCTGGCAAAGGTTCAAAGCAAAGGTCATTAAGATGCAAGACACTTTCCCCTGGAGACTGAGTTTGCTAATTAAAAATGCGTTAATAAATCCAGTATTTCAGTCATAGACATAGTGAAGGAGCAGTCAGGAGCTATTAAGCATAGTGAGGAGGCAGTACCGCATGAGTCAAGGTCTTGAGCACTTGGCAGGCTTGGGGATTGGGCTGTCTGAGCCCTGCCTGAAAGAAATCACTGAGATGCCTGCAGATGGGGAAGGGAGGAGATCCCAGACACTCGATGAGAAGAGCGTGGCTTGTCTACAACCCGGTGAGGGGGTCATGGCTGTGGATAAGAGTTGGGAAATGGCCTGATGTGCCTGGCCATTGGAGTCTGTGACTTGCTACCCTGATTACCTTGCTGAAGCCAAAATGTCCCAACTACCCCAGACTTAACTCTAGGTTCCTAGTAAAGGTTGTGCTGCAAGTGCAGGTGGAGTATGGAGCTGCTCAAGGCTGCTCCTCAGTACTGTGTTGCCTCCTGCATGGCATCAAGTGCCTGTGCTGTGTTCCTTCTTCGCATGTGTGAGTTTTGGCATCACATCCTCACCTCGTCCCTGAAAGGAGTTGTTGAGTAACCGTACATCTCAGGCAGCTTAGGGGAGCTGAGTGAGCCTGCAAAAGGTTAAGTGGTGTCACTGTCTCCTGGGTTAATGATGTCCCCAGATGATGCACACAGAACATTATTTACTGAGGACACCAAGCAGGCAGTCATTCTTCGGGAGAAAGTGATAAATCTTGTTACGTCTCAGTGATCCCATCACTGTTACTTAAAACAGCAGCAGTGCAGGGCTGTGCTTGTTCCAGGGGCAGGGTGGATGGCTTTTGCTTTTGTTAAAGCAGAAGGACACATTAACAAATCGAGCACTGTTTTTTGGTGGACCTTCTAGGGAGAAAACCTTGGGGAGGCCGACCATGAGGTGTCCAATAACATCACTGGGGAGCGGTCAGCCACACCAGTTGTGTAGTCAAGCTGCATGGTGGCTTGGTACCAACAAGGAAAGACCCCACCCACAAGGACACATCTCTTTAGCTTTCAGCCGCCTTTTCTGCCTGCTGGCAGCTCTTCTTGTGAAAAGTCTGCAGACTCTGGTTGGTGAGGAGATTCCCAGCAAGTCTGGTGCTCTCTGCACCCATAAATTATAAACTGATCTCGTACGTTCTCAGTGTAATCTTTGTTCTAATAAAGCATTTGTCAGGTTGAATTGCTACCAGAGCGATTTGCCAGCAATTAATGCTTTCCATTTAAAACGCCACATGCCAGTAGCAGAGGGTGTCTTATTTATGACGGCGGGCTGGCCTCCGACCTCTGCACACCACATTGCCTGAGGATTGCTGGAGAGCTGTGTGTGGTGTGCTGGGCTCCCCCACGTCTCTCTCTGATTGTAAGGCTTCGGTCACCAGCTGGGAAAGCCTCTGAGGTCAGTGGCTCATGTGCCAGTGACCACATGGAGCAGGAGAGTCTCAGCCCTGACTCCAAGGGAGCCCAAAGCACTCTAAAACCGACCCAGCACCATCCCTGCAAACATCCAGGGAACGGTGCAAGTCCTTGCAGAGCTGGAAGTGGAAAGGGATGAAGATGCAAAGACAAGCCATTGCTTTGCAGAAGTGAGGGGATTGTTCACATGCTGGAAGGCAGCACTGTCATGGAGGAACGTGCTTCGTTTTAACAGCTCCTGCTTGAGGCTCCTTGAACTTAATGGCAAGAGATTCCATAGAGCAGAGGCCAGCGGTAAGGAGAAAATAGATGTACCATGATCTACAGTTGTCCAGAAGAGTCACACTGACAAACTGGAGCAGCTATAAGCTCCGCTTTCTTAAAAAATGTTGAAACTGTTCCCTCAGTCTGGCTCCCACCTTCAATTTCTACTCTTCATCCTTTGTAGGAAGATATGACCGTATCCTCCTTGGGAAGAGTCTTCTTGGCTGGTTGGGAAAGGCATGTTTCTGTCTTGTCAACCTCTCAAGCACTTCGGAAGGGGAATGGCCATCGATAAATGGATTTTTCTTGGCTGAAGCCCTGCCCAGTTTAGTTCTTTGATAATTTACTGTGCCATTTCCTGATGTGCTGCTAAAATGTATAGCATGCAGCTAGTGAGAGAGGAGCCAGATCTTGTCTGCGGAGATGGGGGTCGTGTCCTGATGGAGAAGGGGATGTAGAGGCATGTCGCTGAGTGCAACCTATATGGTGTCCAGAGAGGATTGTTGTTAATTGAATTGAAGAAGACAAATGGCCATTAGCTCAGTCTCCAAAGGACAATAACTGTACTAATAATGAAGCTGAACTCCCTAATACTGATCTCTAGTATCTGTGAAGTTATGTAATTGATGGGATATCATTAAGTAAGAGGAAAATGTCCAAATACAGGTAGGGGGAAGGGAGTTTACAGAATTAGCTGAGATCCGATGCTTACAGCAAAATTTCAGAGCCGTTTTTTCTGAAGCATGGAGACCTTTGAGTCTCATTTTTTATCCTGCTGCCTCTCTTTTCATTTTTTTTTAAGACAAAATTACATTCCAGGCAATGATTGCAGTGACATTAAGCTCAAGTGATCAAAAACTGTTTTGCTGCACCAATGTCAGCTGTTGAAGGGACAAGTGCCTGTGATGAATGTTTGATATCTGCCCATCTTCCTTGATATGTATCCCAGGAGAAAGACAGGAGACAATCTGATCAACTCAGCAATCCCCCCTGGCATTTCTGTGGCCTCTGGAGTGTATTTCTCAAAAAGCTTCAGGCCATCTTTGCGGGGGGGGGGGGCACACTTGATGCTGCTTTGGCAAGCAGCCTTTAGCCACAGCTGTGGGGCAGAGGAGGTTTTCTGTCGGAAAACACCAATTTGTCATAATTGAACCTTTTTGCAGGTTCTGAAGAAAACTTAGTCCAAAAAAAAGCCTTCTATTATTAACATTGGGCTGGAACTAGACCAGCAAGGAAACCATGGCACTATCTTGTACGCTACCATTTGGCCACTGGTCCCAAGTCCCTCCAGACCAAGGAGGATGACCTGGGCGCATCTTGGTGCTGCAGACTTAAGACATGATGATGATAATTTGATAAATTGCTGGGTGGCGATGCGATGAATTGCATTCATCACGCCCTGCCGACAACCTCGTGTGCCCTCTGCTTGTTGCACCGCATGATCCTCGGGAGCAGCTCCTGGCAGCTGAGAGCTGCAGAAGGGACTGTAGGTTGGTTAAACACACGTGGGCTCGAGGAAAAAAGCCTTCCTCAGTAGCGGGGGGGGGGGGGCCTGCAGGCAGTTGGTGAGATGCACAGGTACATTTGCTTCCCTGGAAGCAGAAATGTTGCTGCTATTCCAGAAACCTTGTGCATAGTCTTCCATAACAATCATGGTCTCGTAACTGCGTGCCCTCCAATAACATCACCTAAGTGATTTCCCCCTAGGCAATAAGGTTAAGTCATGGGAAACAATTTCTATTTTTAATAACATTTTTGCTAAATATCCTGTCCCTGACTTTCCCCAGAGGCTCCAAATCCATCTGCAATAAGGGGGGTTTAAAAGGGCTTTAATAATAAATATAATACTGCCATTCTTTTATGCTTGTAACTATTCATGCTTGAGTGAATTCCCTGATCTTTTTATGGGTCTGTTGAAATATATTGCGCAAGTCAAGGGCAGGCCTGTTTTTAAGCTTCTTCTGTTCCCCTGCTTTAATTCTTTTTATCTCTAGGTAACAGTCCAGATAATGCGGTCCTAGTGTTGTATTTATCCGCGTACAATAGCAACCAAGCCCGGAGAGCAGCACGCAACCTCGCTATGCTCAGGGAAGGGAGAGCCTTGCTTTCCAAGAGAGCCATGACTACCCCGTGCTGTCTCTAGAAGGCCATGAGAGCTCCTGTACTAGCACTGCACCACTGAGAGACCTCACCAGTATGACGACAGGGAAAGAGGGCTACCACCAGCCCTGCCTTCAGTCTACCACGTAGGCAGCCCCCCCTTGATTTGGCAAGGAGCTTTAGAGCCATCAGAAATGCATTTTTACCCCATTTAGAAAACATGCAAAATTCTCCTAAATATCTCTTCAGCCCTGCTGCATATGTGTCCTCCAAAGGAAAACGTTCCCTCCCCGTAACTTTTATTTACTCTTAGATTTCAAACTGCCTGGAGCTCCTGTAACTTTCTCCTGTGACATTCCTTAGAGACTCCTCAAGAAGCAAGCATCCTCTCCCTGAAGCTGTCAGGGCCTTGTAGGTGCTAATTGCCCTGAGCAGCCTCACCTGGGGCCTCCACCCACCCACCCACTCACCCTCTGCCCACCGCTCCACCAGCTCCATTTAAGCTCAGGTCTGAGCCCTCAGTGTGTCTTTGTCAGTTCCCCTCATCTGCTGCTGCAGAACCTCTGCAGCTTCTTTTCTTGGGCTTTTTTTCTTTTCTTCTTTCTTTTCTTTCTTTCTTCCTTCCCTTCTGAGCTTTTGCTTTCTCTCTCTGACCCCTTTCATCTCAGAGCTTTCTTCTGCTGAACAGCCAGGCTTGTGTTTCTCTCCTAGATGTGTCTTTGCTCTGCTTTTCCTTGTGAATGAGCTTGCATCTGCTGGAGCAAGTGAAGTCCTTGGCTGACTCAGTGGCATTGCTGAGGGAGTTTGCCCTCTGAGCATGACAGGCAGAAGGATGGGAATTTCTGAACTAATTTGCTGTAAACAATGATCCATAATAGGTCACTTCTCTCTTCAGCAATTCTGCAATTAAATCCATCAGAGACATGAATGTAATTGGACTGCTGGCAATTAGCACTCACAAGTGCTGGAGTCCGGAGGGCCCTTCCAGTGATTTCCATTGTACTGCTTTGGATTTTTTTTGGCTGAGCTGTTTGAGCCCAGGAATCCCACTGCCTTGCTCAAGGATACTGGAGCACCCAAAGATCTGAGGTCTGTAAAGCTGAAAGCCCCTAGGTAAGGAGAAGGCATGGAGTGCCCTCATTGATGGTGAACCTCCATGCAGAGAGGGCAGTCCAGGACTGACTCCCATTTATCCCTGGAGTCTGTCTGCTATGTTAAAGCAAAGCTAAGTGCTGCAGAAATGCTCTTTCATTTTGAGAGAGAGCCACCATCTGATGGTGGGTCAAAGCAGGCTGTCACTGGGAGTCTTGGTGGCTGTGCTGTGCCTTGGCTTCCTCCCAAAGGAGAAGAGGTCAGTTGGGAGTAAGGTGGGAACCCTTAGCTGCTGCTTGTCTTGTGTGAGAGTGGGGCCGGGGACCTCCTCATGGCACATGTCTGGGCCATCCCTGCCCACCCAACAAGGACTTTGTTGCATCCAAGACAAACACCACTGATGTGGACAGCAACAGAGCAATCACAGTGTGGGACTCTGATCGGGGCTGAGTGGGAGACTGGCCTGTCCTCCCAGCAGGTAAGAATGGGTTTTGGTCATGCCTTTGGTTTCATGACACGCAAAGAAGTAGAATTTCTCCCAGGTAAGAACCTTATTGGAAAGAATACGCTAGATTCCCAAAAGCTGGGAATAATTTAAGTTCTTGAATTAAAATGTTTCTAATCCTAGATTGGAAGGCATGAAGGAGCTCTTTAAATTCAAACTACAGAGCAGAAACTTTGCCAAGATCAGCCTTTGCCTAAAGAGTTTGGATGGGGGCCAGACCTGGAGACTTGCTGCCTTCTTGCTTGGCAGGTCTCTGGGGACAGCTTCAGATTGCCTTGCTGAGATTGTCAGGAGTGGCCAGTGATGACAGAGGGCCTGTTTGAGATGACTCAAACCAGTCACCTTGAAAATCGGAGACTTTCATGTCATTTCCAGTTGGACCATTAAGTAGCGAAGCCCATAAAATCATTCATCCTCTTCTGCTGTGGCCTCTTCGTTCAGCCTCCCCCTCTCCTTCATGATAAACTGTTTCATCCAATAGGGTTTGTCTGAGGTACTTTGGATTTCAGCCATATATATATTATTTTTATCTATCCTGCTATTTTGCTTGGCTTTTGTACATCCAAGATCACTCTTTTATCTGTAATTTTAACAGTGAGGATGTGAATTAGAGGATTTTTATTTCACTTGTGGGTTTCCATTCACTACTGTGTATTAAACCAAGCCTTGCTTGAACACAATAATAATACATATCCTTTGTCTTCCCCGTTATAATGTAGTGATCTGTTTGCCTGTGTGAGAGAAGAGTTCTGCAATATCATCACCCAAAGTCCCCAATATCTCTACTGTATCCCAGTTAATTATATGGTGCTTCTGTTTCATATGGACCCCAGTAGGATCATTTTGCTGCCGACATTATTTTAGGAGGAAAGTAGGTGCTATTAAGTTTAACAAACAATTTTTTTTAAGGGATCAAACCCAGTCTGGCTTTCTACAGAAGTCCCGGGAAAAATCTGTGTTGCAGTTGCATGTTGCTAAAACAGTGGGTTTCACTGAAAAATAGTTTAAAATGTAGTAATGCAAGGAATAGAAAATGCTGTCTTTTTTAATGGAGAAGAAACTTCGGAGGGACCTTTCCTTTTTGGTAGGAAATAGTGTTGTTTTTTAGAGGAGTGCAGTTGGAAAATCAAATAGTCATGTATTTGTGTAGCTTTGATTGTATCACAAAGCTAAGCGTGTTTGGGGACCTTCTCCAGTGATACCCTCTCTGGGGAGGCACACTGGTCCTTCACTGCAACCATGTCCGCTGAGGTGCAGTTATCTAGTTCACATCATTTTTAGCCTCTTGTTTGTTCTTGTAATTGTCTGTTCAGGACAACTGGGTGTCTGCTCTTTGAAGATGGTGCAAGTCAGCAGCAGCCCTGACTCAGAACAGGGCAGCTTGAAAGCTTGTGGCAGGGGGAAGGCGAAGAGGCTGGTGAGGCTTAATCTCAAAGTTTTGCAAGTCAGGTGTATTTATCGAAGTGCGGAGAAGCCCCCTCCACCTCTGTACGACCAGTGGTGAGAAGGGGAGACTGCTGACTCCAGGCTGTTGAGGGACATTGGGATGTGCTTAGGGCTTGTTCTGGGATGCCCTCTGCAAAGCAGCAGGGATGAAGCTTAGTGTGACCTGAGATAAACAGCAAGACCTTCCTGATCAGCCTGGTTTTTAAACTTGGTCCAGCTGAGGAGTAGTGATAATTGCTGATCTTTTCTGTAGGTTTTGCGAAGAGTATTTCCATTTAAATGCATGGTCTGACCTTCCTCTCAGGCAGAATAAATAACCAATAAATTATTCAAAGAAGCATTTAACATAGGTGAAAATGAACACTCGCGTCAGTGCAGGCAACCAGCTTCTGGGCAGGTTCAGCACTGGTCCAACTGCAGGATGGTCTGCAAGCCCTCAGGTCCTGTGTTGGAAGAACCACTTTCTCCCTAGGAGCCCTTTTTCATCACAGCCCTCCAGGCTCACTCCCTGAAGGAGACGGAGAGGACATGGGATGTTTCTCTTGAGGCTAGGAGGAAATCCCAGTGCCTGGATGAAGCAGTGTGAGGAAGATGGAGAGAGGAGGAGAAGTCAAAGAGGCACTAAGTTAGCTCATGACGAGAGAGTCTGAGACCTAAGCTTGAAGGAATCCCTGTTGCCCATGGAAGAAATCAGGTATCTAGCAGCTCCAGCAGCTCTTGCTCCCTCTTATAAGGGAAACAGGTCTCTGCAAAGGGAAAAAGGCAAGTGAGAAACTAGATCCCACTGCATGGAAATCAGGATGAGGCAGAAGAGAAGATATCACAGCTGCACCCTATGAGGCTGTCTTGTATCTGGTCATTAAAGGTGACTTTTATCCACTCCTATCACCATAACTTGCTCTGGCTGTGGGTGTGAAGGCCTCCAGGGCTTTCTGGCAGCCCTTCAAAGCAGCAACCCTAATACTGTGCAAGCGATAGCGTGCGTGCCCTGAGGCTGGCTTGTCAGAGGACGTGTGCCAGGAGATAAAAGAGCATGTGGGCCATGCTGGAGTCTGCTGTAGCACTGATCTGCACATACTGAGCCAAACTAGGGCGATGTTTGGAGCTGAACATGCAGTCGTGCAACCCCTTCTGTCACTGGCTGATCTGGTTTGAGCAGTTACTGCCCTGCAACTGGCTCCTTGGTGTCCTGAGCCTCCCCTCTCCCCTCCAGAAGCTGCTATTGTTTTGGTCCTGCTGGCACAGCTGTGCTCCTTAATGTTCTTTCATATTTAATCACTGCAGATAATTTCTTTAAGTAACAAAAAATAGCCTGTAGGTTGCTAAATCACACCAGAGGCCAAGGGTAAGGCAGGGAGAAGTGGGGGCAGGGTGGGGCAGTATCTCTGGAGCAGTTTTCCTCATCATGCCCAGGGTGCTGCTGGTACCGGGTGTGCAGGGGGCTGCGCTCAAAGGACTCCCTCCAGGTTGGCATACCGTGCCTGGCAAGGCTGGGTACGGTGGTTGATTCACTTGGAAAGAAAGAGTAGTACTGGCATAGTGATGAGACTGCAGTTGGGGAGGACATGAGGAAAACACACAATCCAAATACAGCCTTTATCACAGACTGGTCGGGCTGGCAGTAGAACAGGATCTGAGAAATTTTTTACAATGAGGGTGGTGGAACACTGGCACAGGTTGCCCAGAGAGGTGGTGGATGCCCCATCCCTGGAAACGTTCAAGGACAGGTTGGATGGGGCTCTGAGCAACCTGATCTGGTTGGAGATGTCCCTGCTCCTTGCAGGGGGGTTGGACTGGATGGCCTTTGAAGGTCCCTTCCAACCCTAACTGTTCTGTGATTCTGTGACCACGCAGCCTTAAAAACCATCTCAGGCAGTCCATGCTTGGCACTGGTCAGTATTAGTGAGCTGTGAAACTGAAGTCGATCATAGTGAACAAATCTTGAGGGGAAAAAATTTTTCTTGTAAAAAAAAAAAGCAACTGTTCTTTTTTTCAGTCTCTCTAGCCCGAGGTCTTGCTGAGGGGATGCAAAACCATTTCAAAAGCTGGAAGAAAAAGTTTTTCCTTCAGCAAGGATGGCAAGAGACCAGACTGAAAACTCTAAGCATGTGTTTTGTTTGATATTAATATTCTTAGAAAAAAATTACTTTACTGAGAGAATATGGATCGCTTCTCCTAATGAAAGAATGCTTGCCCCCATAGGGAGGAGGTTCTCAGAGGAACATGGGCACTGGGGGCTTGGACCTCCTGCAGTCACCAGACGGTCAGCTCAGGGCCCAGAGCTGAGTGCCGTGGGCAAAGAGGAGAAGCAATGGCAGCTGGACCTGCCCTTCCAAGCATTGCTGGCCTGATCAGGATGCCCATGGGAAAACGCAACCTGAGCTGACAAAGGCCTGACAAATGCAGGCATTGTACTCCCATCTGCAAAGCTACCCTACCACTGGCACTAGGTCATGCATGAGGAAGAACTTGATGCTTGTGGGCTCCCTGGCCTTTTGCTCCTTGGCCTCTCTTTCTCTAGATGGAAAGGAGTGGAGTGAAATTTTGGATCCTTGCTTGCAGCCATACCTTTGGTGGCCACACACCCCACTGATCTGAACCCTGACATGTGGACCCAACTACCCAGCTAGACCTTGGACCTGCATCGTCACCATGGACTTCTTGGTCACCTCAGCCCACCTCATCTGCAGCGCTTCTTTGGGAAATGCCAGTTTCTGAGCTCACAGAAGAGAGCTTTTCATTTCATCTGCGACACTTCTAGTCCATGCAGACTGTTTGAAAATGCAAGAAAGCATCACCAAAATGTACCTAATGGCACAAAAGAATCTCAGGGCAAGTAAGTTGCAGCATTCCGTTATTATTTTAATTCCTTTTTTTTTTTTAAGCTGCTCTCCATGCTTTTCTGATTTGACTGAAAATTTCTGAACTCTCAGGAGCAGCGCTGCCATTTCTTCCCTCAGCTTATCACACCAAGATGCCTGCTCATCTGCTTGCTCCAGGATGGCAGTTATGTTATAGGATTGCTCTCCACCATTTGGCTGCTACATGGAGGACAAAAGAGCTTTCTGCAGGTATTGTTTATTTCAAGGATGGCCTTGAACCTTACAGCAAGAAAATCTGAGCTCCCTGTGTAGGTATGGGTTGATTTCTGAGAAGCAGTGGCCCGGGTAAGATTGCAGCTGCAGTGCTGAGCTTGCTGTTCTCCCTTTCGCTGTCAGCCTGATAGGTGTGCTGGGTGAATGGAGTGTTGCTTCTTTAAAACATTTAGGCATTTAATGCGGCACTGCTTTGACTTTTTTTTGGGGGGGGAGAGCATCAGGACACTTGGTAGATTGGTCCAGGAAAAATCATCCTGTCTGAAATTGCTAGGTAGCTCCTTTAGTGCTTCAGGAATTATTATGATGGGTTCTCAGAAGAGGCAGTCCAAGGAGATGGGAATACTGAAATATTCCAGGAGTCCATTGTAAAACAAGGCACGGGGACTTTGCCATGGAGAATATCTTCTCTAAACTAAGCCAGATAACTCCAGAATAAAAAGTAGCTATTAATATTAAAGTCAAGTGTTACCTGATGCTGTAATTCTCACTGAATTCAAACGCTCTCAGAAAGTAGAAAATTAAGAGGGATACTTATGGCAGCTAGAACAGGGAATGTCCCAGTTGGACCAAGTGTGAAACCTGAGGAAAAAATCTTTTGGTGCTGCAAGGAAGTCCATTAATTACAAACTATGGCTTTCTAAAGAAACAGACATTTTTTGTAATACTAGAATTGAAATATGAAAGAGAAGCCTTTTTTTTTTTCAGAGCGATAAATTGCACTATTTTGGGGTGAGGAAAGAGAGGAAAACTGAAAAATGCCAATGATTAAGTGAATTATATTTTTTTTTTCCATGACACTCAGATTTTATTTCCAAGGAAGATAGCATTCCCACACCACACCTAGAACCTGGCCTGGCCTGCTGACAATGCTGAGTAAGTTATTTCCTTTCCCTCTGCCTCAGTTTCCCTGTAAGTAAACTTGAAGTAATGGAGACCGACTTAAACTGATGAAAGCTGCAGAGGTGGAAGCAGCAGTATGTATTGTCAACTATAAATTGAACAAGTTGCTTATTTCGTGCTAATCCACACGTAATATAAAAGGTCATTCCAATTGTAGAAGTGAGATGCTATTTTTAGGCATAAAGGTTATTATTAAAGTGGAAATGGAAAATAACCTGAAAAGAGGAATTGAAAACACAACACAAATGTTACCCATATTTCACTGAAAACAAGAAATTGCTTGAGTCTTGACAGCATCCTTCCTCCTACAAGGATGGATTTTTATAACAGTGCATTGTTAATAGTCACATCAATGTGTGACTCAGAGGAGAGACTATCTGGTAAACAGAGGCTGGTTGGGATATTGCTGTATTACATTAACTTTATTTCTATTGGGCCAGGTATTTCTACAGGTTTGGGATTTTTCTCTTTTCCTTGTCAATAAGGATGTTTGAAATCATTGCCACAGAAAGGTCCATTTGTTCTCAGCATAAACTTTTGAAATAAGTCTCTGCTGTCCACAGAAACAAGATCCTTTCTCTGTCTCTAAAAGTGACCGTGTAAAGCCAAAAATGTCTTGCTGGAGATGGAAGGACTTGATGTGATGGTTCGGGAGGGATTTGGTGTAGATCCATATGTTGCTGGTCTCCCCTGTGGGCTGGAATCCAAGGGAGCAGGTACCAGAGTAGAAACGTCCACCCTGAGAAGCTTCTGCCTTCTAGGGAGATGTTCTGCTTTGTAGGGTTCTCTTAAAATTGAAATGCTTCCAGAAACCTAAACACAAGTTAAGCTGACATCTTCTGTCTAGATTTTCTGGGGTAGAGACGACATCCTTTTTGAAGGAGCCAGCTCTTACCCATTCATGTCCTGGAAGCAAGGTGTTAGGATAGGCAGAAATGTCCCTGATGGAGAAGGTGCCAGACCCAGGTGCTGGGTCCTGGCTCCCCCTGTTCACTAAGCCCTAACTCTGCCTAATGGAGTAACACTGTGCTTTCTTTTCAGCTTGTTTATACTGAACTGCTGGCTCACCTCTGGATGTTGCCCAGTCTTTCCGACAGCACTTGGTATGTTTGCTTTCAACACAGCCAGAGGCACAAGGTACTGGAACTGCGGAGAAATAGGCTGCTGGAAATGTAATTTGTCAGCATTTTGGAGAGGTGTTTCTTGAGATGAAGATGCCTGAGTAAGTTTTAGTGCCAGCATTCCATGGAGCACTTCTGCTGTTGAATAGCTCCTCTCATGCGTCTGTGCCCAGGGAGCCTTGCACGTAGACGGGCAGGTGTAAACCCTTCCTTGGCGAACATGTTCAGGGGCTGTTCCTGCAGACACCTGCCACTGGCTGCAGGATTTCCTGCTATAGGTAACGCCACTGCCTTCTGATGTGATTAATGGTGCTAAGCCCGGAGCTGGAGTAACAGCTGTTGCCAAGATCAGGCCTCCAAATTAGGTGCCAAATAGCAGTGAAGCAGGAAAGCCCCCAAATCCAGGGAGGCCTGGAAACAGGGAACTGGTTCTTGTTTCTCTGCCCCAGGGTGTAAATCCAGAAAAACTCTGTGTAAGCACAGCTGGGCCAGGAGCAGGGGTTTTCATGGTAGATGCTCAGGACCTGTCAGTGCCATGGCAGTCGCAGTACCCAGCAGTGTGGCTCCGAGCAAGGATTCTGTGCCCAGATTCCCCCCTGGCGCAGGCTGCATTTCCCAGGGAGCTGCAGAGGCTGGCTGTGTTGTAACCAAGGTGTTTGCTGAAAAAAACAGGTGTCACTTCTGCTCCTGGATGTGAGTACTCTGAGCTGTCATCTTGGCTTTCTCTTTTTTATTATTTAAAAGACAGAGAACAAATAAGAGAAAATGAACTGCAAATAATAACTAACAGCACTTCCAGTCCAAGTATTTGCTCACGTAATCATGTGGAAACTTTGAAGACTCATGAATGTATTGTAAACAGCGCCAGAACCAGCTTGGTCCAAAGACGGTCAAGATACTCCTCTTCCAATGTCAGAAGAGCCTAGGAAGCCGTGTCCCCCTTGGACAAGTTGGTCAACATCTCTTTGCTTTCAAACAGGGCTGCTTATAGAGGGTGTATTTGTCTTTCCTACCTTTGAAGCTGGGGCTTAAACCAACGTTACCTAATGTTGGGTAAATTGTTTTTTATTTTTCCCCTAGTTTGAACTCTTGGAAGCTGAACCTGTGCCATGCAGCATGGAGCAGAAAGGTTGTCGTCACTTGGTTTCTCAAGCAAAATAGTGCAAGCTTTTTCATTTCAGTGCAGGTTCAGTTGCTCCATAACCCAAAGAGGCTACAGAAACTAGCCCTTGCCGAGGGGAGCTCACCGATGGAGAGTGGCTTCCTAACTCACTCAGCAGTGTTGCAGCTGGCTACATAACCTGGCATGAGACTTAGGTGAGTACCCAGCCGCTTTGACCTTTGATTTCTTGAGAGCAAAGCAGCCAGCCTGTGATGGTTTAGCCCAAATTACCACACAGTTTCTTGCTCACCCTCCCCCTCCCCAGTGGGATGGGGGAGAGAATTGAGAAAGGAGAACTCGTGGGTTGAGATGAAGACAATTTACTAAAATAACAAGGGAAAACTACAATAATAACAGAATATAAGGATATTAAAATATACAAAGTGAACAATATATGTTTTCTCACCACCCGATGTCCCAGTGACCGATACAGTCCGTCCCGAGAAGCGATCACAGAAACAAAACCGAGCAGCAAGCAAAGGAGCAAAAGGGAGCCAGCAAGGTAGAGGGAACGATGCCAGCAAAATGAGGAGCAAAGATGGATGCCAGGAAGGCAGATACCCACCCTGGCATGCCCCCACTTATATACTGAGCATGACGTTTATGGCATGGAATACTCTCTTTGGCCAGTTTGGGTCAATTATTCTGTCTGTTTTTCTCCCAGCTTCCTGCATCTGCAAGTTAGTGAGACTTGGAAAGCAGGATGGTGTCCTTGGTCTCATTCACAACAATTCATATCATCAGAATGTTTATCAGCATTCTTCACACACAAAATCCAAAACACACCAGCTACTGAGAGGAAAAATTAACTCCATCCCTGCCAAAACCGGGACACAGCCAAGATGTGGACCTTAACCTGTTGTTTTAAGCACCGTAATACACAAGTTAAGCAAATTCTTGTCTCTCTTGGCCATGCTGGCTGATATAATAATTATTTAAAAAGCTCCTGGAAATACAGAAATCTTGGTTTTCCCCTTTGTCACATTCACTGATGCACTAGGACCCTTCTTGGCACTATGTTTAGCTGTGAATGTGTAGGTTGGGGTGTTTTTCCTGTGTCTGAACACTGGTCAGAAGCAATGCCTGAAAGAGGGTATGAAGGAGCCTTGTAGGACAATGCTTTAGAAGTCTTCAGAAGCACTTCCCTGTCCTTCCTGGGTGTTCATGGCATGTCAGGAGGTGCCTGGCCATCAGTAATGCTGCCATGGGCCAAGAGAGTAAGTCTGCATGAGGTTCTGATTGCAGAGCCTGATGCAGTGTCCCTTAGAGTCTTTTCTCCCAATTACAATGGTTTTTTGGGGTTCAGCTGAGAAATGTTAGCATTTATCCCAACACCACTAGTGACAGCAGGACTTCTGGAGCCAGTGTTAGGAGAACCTGCAGCCCTCCAGGTTCTCGTCAGCAATACTCATATTCTTCCAGCTCAGCTTTTGGCGACTGGGTTCAGCAGAAGACTTGAGCTAGCTACTCATGCTTAGTTGGTTCAGCAACAGCACATGGTGTCAGTAGGTGAGGAGGGAACAAGTCTCTACCGTGGGCATGAATGACGAGGAGCTTGGGCACAGAGCTGCTGAATGCCTTTCCCAAGGATAATTCTGCACTTGCAAGAGAGCCAAGCCTGAAGTGTGAGGTTTTGGAGATCTTTCACTGAATATAACTAATGATTTAGCTTCTTGTAATTAAGGAGGTGCAATTAAGAGCGATACAAATAGCAAGGTAGCATTTGGCATTTACAGAAAAACATAGGCTGTGCAGTTCAGAATATACTGTCATTAGTGGCTAGACATTTCTTGGCCATTAAAATATCAGGAGACCCTGTACAGCACTGGGTGCTGTTGATTTGTGATCAAATCTAGGATGCAGGTAGCAGGTAGCATTTTTAAAGTTCCTGCAGGGAATATATCCCATAATGTCAAATTAGATTATTTGGCTCTTTCTGTTAGAGAAAAATGTGTGAGAAGAGGACTGGGGGAAGAGGAGGAAGGAGGGTGAGAATATTTATTTTAACATTAATATTTTAGGTTAAAGTGTTAAGGTGGCTTGCAAAAACTAGATGTTGAAAAACAGAGTAACAGAGAAATGTAACTTTCTCCTTGTTGCCATCATTTTCTCTTTGACTCCCAAACTTTTGTCCATCAGAGAATGCACATCCTTTCTGGACAAAAGTACTCAGAACCTCTGAAACTTTAGGAAGAACATATTTTTCTAAAGTGTATTTTTGGAATGAAAAATTCCTGATCCTTAATACGTTACTCCCAAACTAATAATTTCTGGGAAAAAAAAAAAGCTCAACATTGTGATTGTGACTAACCCCTATTTTTGTACCACCAGTATTTTTCCTCAAAAGAGATCAAGCCACTACCAGCCCTGACCTTGCAGAGGCCAGATGTGCCTTCAAAAGCCTCCTCTACAGCATTATTGCCAAATCCACTTCTAAATTGAAGAGATGAAGAGTAAACTCAGTTATTCCCACCCACAAAACTGGGATACTCTCAAGTAATTGTTATTGCATTAATGCTGGCAATAGCCTTAAGTTGGAGCAAGTTGGGTTTTTTTGTATTATTTTCTCCACCAGTCTTAAGAAATGATTATTCATTGCTGCTGGTAGCTGGTACTTGGTCTCATCCCAAGAGACAAGTGCAAGCGAGATGCTGGTGTGCTGCTGGTCTGGCCTTTCTCCAGCATCCCTGGGAGGCATGTTGGTGTTTATATCTTCCTCACAACCATTGTGCCTTGAAACAGAGAATGGTTTATCTCTCATTTTAAATGGGCTTGTTACCTTATGGCCTGTGCACGGTATTTGCTAAATCTATGACAACCGTTAATAAGATTTGCTCAGTATCAGAAGCTGAGCTGACAGATGGGCAAGGACAGTGTCCTGGGTTTTGGTATGGCTGGCGTGGGGGGAATAATTCTTGTGGAGCCGTTTCTGCTTGTGTGAGCGTTTTCAGAGCATTTTTAGAAGTGCTAGCTTCTTATCTGTGATACGTTTTTTTGTTTGTAAATCCTGACTGAAGAAGGATTTCGGCTCAAACATAAAGTTTCCTTTGACCTGAGCAGCTCCGGGCAAATCTGGGATCAAACCCATGAAGTGGGTTTATTACCATTATAAATTTAATCCAGAGCTTTTAGTGAAAATAACGAACTACCCTCCAAAGTGATTCTGCTTAAAAGCAGAGTTGCCCAAGCTGAAGGCCTTAAAGACATGATAAACCTGAAAAATACTGGGGGGGTTTGGACAACCAGATCCCTCTCAGCTTGCTCTGGAGGTGCAAGTGATCCACCCAGCCACGAAGAACACCATCAGCAAAGCAGTGATTTCTCAGAGGCTTGCACTTCCCTCTCCTTAAGGATAGAGGCAGGTTTCCAAAGACTTCCCAGACTCCTCCAGGTTAAGCTTCTGATTCTCAGACACCTTACTGCATCCCGTAGGAGAATGAAACAGGCTAGAAATCCAGAGGTGACGTTTGGCTTCCTGCTACCAAGACACTTTAATCTTTGGTTACTCTGCTACCAGAGGAGAAGTTTTCTTTAACTGCCCAGCATCATCCTGTTTTGTTTTCTTCTTCCCAGTCGCCATTTGAATAATTCAATCTGGTGCCCTGCTCTGCCATGCCTTGTAGATTGTGGTGGGCTGTGAGTAGTGTGTCAGCTGGGATATGCTCTGTTTGCTAGAGAGCCCAGGAGCGTGCTTGTCCTGGCAAGGAGGGCTCACCACAAGCAAACAAACTGACTGGAGTCCAATAAACCATGGGGGTGTGCTGGTCTCAGCACCAAGAGGTCTGGATGCGGGCCAGGTAGTCCCTCCCTTCGACTCTTCCTGTCTTTTCATCTTCTTTCCTCCCGCCCCGTGCCTTTTCATTCATCTCCTCTCTTCTGTGGACTAATTCACGCTTTTCCAGGTGCCTTTTATCACTGCCACTTTTTTTTTTCCACTCGCCCTTGATCTGCAGGGAAGGAACGAGAGTGTCAATTGGCGGGGTCCGGGGAGGGGGGCCAGGGTGGCAGATGGCTGTGGTGGCAGGGCCGAGCCGGGGCTCATCCATCACCGTCACGGGCAGAGCGCCTGGGCGGCAGCGGGGCCACCGCTGCTATTTACAGAAGGGCCGGCATTCAATGGGTTGAGCCCAAACAGGTAATTGTTGGCGAAGAGGAGGCATTTTTCACCACTGGGGAGGAGGAGAGGGACGGGGCTGAGGTTGTGCTAATGCCACAGTGAAAGATGAATTCATCATGGTTTCTCCTTCTTTTTTTTTTTTTTTTTTTTTTCTTCTAGTTCATCCTGCTGTGATCGACACTGTAGTGCTCCCAAATGCCAAGCAGCCGATAAGCGTAAAGCAGAAACCTTTCCATGAGGCAAGCTGCCAGGAAGCAGCCTGGCTGTGCTGAGGCCCATCATGCTCTTGTCACTGTCATCCCTATCACTAAAGTCAAAGGGTAAAAATATTTCCACCCCCCCCCACCCGGAAACTCTGGTTTGAATTGTGGTGATGCAGCAACGTTCATCTGCGTTAGATCCATAAGGTGCCATCAGCACGCAGATGGCACGACTGTGAAAAGGCACATGTGGTTAGTGATGAGCCAGTTCTCCAATTTGCACACCCCAAAACACGTTTCCAACAGAGACGGACACCTGTACCAGCTGTACTTCGCTCCTGTCAGATCCCAGCCAAAAAACCCCCAGAGATTTTTGTGGCTCTGGGACCTCATACAGGTGACTTGTCCCCCAGGCAATACTGAACTTGGTGGTGACGTAGCTCTGCTCCGAGGCATTTTGAAGTTCATGTTCGCTTTGGCTTGCTAGGGTTTGTTGTGGTTGTGCTTGGATGCCGCCCAGGGCTGTCAGTAGTCAAGAATAACAGCAAAAGTGTTTACTGTGCGCAGGCTTGTAGGCTGGATGTAAACTTAGAAGTGACCCCAATGTGAGGAGCAAAAAAAAAAAAAATCATTAAGGGAGGTGAAAAAAAATCATCTGTTTCCCTCTATTTTTAGTTTTAGACATTTTCAGAATCCAGACAGTTCTGAAACCAATTTCTAAAATTATTCTGTCCCTTTTTAGAGAACTTTCCCCTTTTTTTTTTTTTTTCCCCCGAATTTAAGTGTATTTTAAAGTATTTTTAAAAGTGACGGTCTTAGCCAACTGAGCAAAACTGCTTTGCCTATTGAAGTTGTCTTACACTTGAGTTTAGGAAAGAGATGATAAATAAAGGCATTATAATGGGAATTGGCAGGACTATGAGTCTATATGTAGCAAAATTTAATTCTAGTTGTGATTTAATTCAGTTGTGATTTGAAAACAAATCCTAAATGCTGCTTTCCTCCCCAATATGTGTCTCTTTTGAAAAGCAGTCTCGGATTATTTCAAGCAGAATTTTTCAAAGACTCTAATTCATCATCTCCCTCTGCTCTGCTGCAAATCATTCACGCAGCGTGTGGAGGGTGGTCATTCATCTAACTTCAGCCATTCCAGATTGAGGGTTTAAGCCTAGATTCACTGTCATGGTTCCCTTGTATTTCAGAGGGAGATTGACACCAGCAGCACTGGTCTGTCCTAGAACTAAATCAGTCAAGATGCTCTGCTCCCAGATGACCACATCCAGGAGAAGACACATCTGCCCAGTTCTCACTATCCCTCCTCATGTTTTTAGAGTAATATGTTACGTTTTTCTTTGCTACCTGCCCTATCAGCGCTCAGTTTACACGGTCTGCTTGAAGATGTTTTGGCCAAGGCTTGGAGTGCTGTTCCCCTCCCTAAACACCGACGTCGCAGTGCTTTGCTTTGACTTGCTGTGTTGCCACTTCTGCTTCACCTGGACTGTAAGTTATTCATTATGTGCAGGCAGCAGAGACAATCATATTCCTTCCTCTTCCTGCTTGTGGAATATTTTGACATTTCCTTGCATCTGTTACAATTCACTCCCGTCTTTAAATAAGTATCTGGCTTTCCCATGGGAAGAGGTCCAGGAGCTCTTACCTGGGATGTATCTTTCCAGCTGTCTGAGTTTTCTGCACCGAGATATTGAGCTATGGGAAATGGAGGGATTTGGGAGTTTGACTGTCTGTTGGCCAAAAACTTTCAGTTTTCAGATGAAATAGAAAAGTCAGTTTTCTAAAAGTGGGGCAGGGACTGGAAATCTCCCTGTTCAGTGAAATACTCTGCTAGGTAACAACTGAGAGAGGATCTTACCGACCACGAACAAAAGCAATTCTCAGGTTTGGGAAGAGGGTGTTTTTCTTACTGGCCCGCCTCAGCATTGCGGTTTTGGTGTTTATGTGAATTTCTGATTATTGCTTGTGAGATGTTTGGCTTCTACTGAATAGGTCTTGTAGGAGAAGGCTGCACTTTTCTTTCAGCCCAGGCTTTGGCATTTCCCAAATGGAGGGATGTTTTGAGGCTCTGTAGAGGGGAGGTAAGTGTCACTCTTAAAAACTACCATCTCATCCATGAGATCTTGTGAAAGCCGACCCAGCTGCCAGGTGGGAAACCACTTGTACTGTCTTCCCTTCCCATATTTCGAGGCCAGGTGTCCTGTGGAGAACCAGAGCATCAACAGTAACAGTCAGTTTGTGTCAAACTGTGATTTTTTCATAAAGAAGCCAAATTATCCTTAAATGCCTCGAAAGCTGGAATACACCAGACATCCTGGGGAATGAGACACTGTAGCAGGTGGAGCTGTCTGCTAGGGGTGATGTTACTGGTACAGGGAAAAGTCCAAGGACAGATCAAACTCTACCGGTTAGGATAACCCCAAAAAGACAGGTATCAAGGATCACCTAGCTCAAGTGGGGTTTTTTTGGCAGCAACTATACCTGCCAGGAATGCCAGGATGTTTCCTCCCTCTTGTTTCTAAATTTGCTTGCCTTTGGCCACCTCCAAAATGGTGATGCTGCCCTGAGCCATGGCAATTCCCACCTCCTCACACCTTCTTGTCGCCTAGTCAGCCAGACGATGGGTGTCCTTGTCTATGTCCCACCCTGCAGTACTGGTGGGATGCTTTACAGCTTGCCACCCGAAGGATGGGTCTGTGCAGACGTGCTTTCACTGTTTAACCATGGTTTAACCACGAATTAGATCTGCCTCAGCAGAACCACAATTGTGTACCCCAGCTGTGGAGCTGCCCATCCTATCAAATCCATAGGAGAAATGAAGGTATAAGTGGCTTTTCAGCAGGTAAGAAGACTGACTTTGTTTAGGAGCCCTGATGGTGCCATGTATTTTGGATGGTCTATTAAATATCTGATTTTTAGCTCAAAATTCAGCTTAAATTTGGACAGGTTATCACACAGCTGCCTGCTGTAAAGGTCTTGAGCTTTCCCTGAACATCTGGCTGCAGACAGAGATGGGGCCATGGGCTGGGCGGGCCCTCTGCCAGGCTGTTGCCAGCACCCATGGGGAGCTCAGACCAGGGCAGATGCCAGAAAACAAACTGTTTGCTCCAAACTGTGCTTTTTGACAAACAACCGTGTTAGAAATTAATCTTGTTACTCCCCAGATGTCAGCACTTCTTATATTTCAAAGAAAAACAAACAAAACAAATCCTTGCTTTCATTTTAATGCTGTTTTTTTTAGCCCTACTTGCTTGCAAACTTTTTATTGAAAAAAGGATTTGATATTTTTGAGTCAGCACATAGGCTTCGCAGTAGCCGGATGTGCTGAGTGATGCTGTCAGAGCAGAGATAGACATTTATAAACACGTGTGCCCAAAAGCAAACTGCAGGGTGGAGTAGCCCATGCTATTCCCATGCCCTTCCCAGCCCACACGCAGCTCTCGGCGACGCTTAGTCACTCTGCGAGCTTCTGGTTGCTTGCCCAAGCTGTGCAGCCAGGACACAGACCAGCTCATGTTGTTTTCTGCCTGTTCCCTTGCTGGGAAAGACCAGATCTCTTGCAGCCATGCGCTGTGGACAGAGGGTCTCTGCTGTGCCCCACTGGCTGCAAGGCACCCACACCGGACACCTCCTCCCCAGTGAGGGAGGGTGCTACCACCCAAATAACCCAAGGCAAGGCTTTGTTTGAAAATGCTTATCCCAAGCCCCAGCTCTGTGGTCCAGGATTACCCGCTGTGCTGAGCAGTGCCGGGCTCTCACAAATAGGATTGCTAATTCAGGGTGAGCTTGTGCAACTGGGAATAACAGGTTACTGATTTTTTTTTTTTTTCTCCTAACTGGAAACTTAGAAGCAACAGGTTCATGTTTCTTCTCACATATGCCTCACATATTTGCCTTTTGTTGTTTTGGCTAAAGCTATCCTCCCAGGACCCTGCAAGCACACCGAGCAGCATATGGCCTTCTACTTGCTTCATTTCCAGCCCTCATTTTTTCCCACAGTAAACCAGACTTTTTCAGGCAATACAAATCCCTCGTGCCTGTCACTGGTAGAGAAAAGCATTAATAACTGCAGTTATCGTGGAAATATCTGTCACCCACATTTGTTTTTCGTTTCCCTTTGGGTAATCATGCTCCAGATCTAATTACTGCAGAAATTTCTTTTGCTCCAATGAGCAGCATTTTGGGTTACCTCCCTGGCTGGTTGTAAGTTTAACTCCACTGACGATGGGAGATCCGTATTGTTTTACATCAGCTGAGGATCCGCTGCTTCATGTCTTTATTCTGTGTGTAGCGTAGGGTTATAGAGATGGTGGTGATTGATGGCTTCAAAAAACCATGGGGCTAAACTTTCAGTAGTGCAGGGCTGGATCTGAAGTCCAGCAAAGTCAGGGAGAGACTTTTGTTGGTCTGAGTGCGCTCAAGATGAGTTGCTGGGAGAACAAGGAGAAAGGAAAAAATTTTTCATCCTCTCCCCTCGGTTCCTGTGGGCTCCCACTTTGGCACAGGGAGCCAGAGCCGCCGTGGTGATGATGGCGGCAGCTCCAGTGACACAGGGATGGTTCCATAGGGATGGGGAGGGTCTCCCACTGTCACACACATCAGTAAGGACAGCGTTGGGGAGCTACTGTCAGAAAGGAGCCTGAGCTAGGTGGCTTTTCCTCCACTTTGGCTGACTCACATCTGCGAGGCAAAATGTCAGGGACGAGGCTTGTGAATGCGCAGAAGAGCGTATTGCAAATACCTGAGGGATGCAAATGCCAACTGACAGGTGTTTTTCCTGCGTTTTCTCAAGTCTACATTCTGTTTTTTTCAGGATCGGTGGTGACACACATGTGAAGAGGCATCTCCTCCTCTGCTTGCCTGCAAAGAGGGACCCTCAGGTCGGGCACAGCTGGCCACTGGGTGAACTGGTCAGACTGGGGAGAGAGAGGAAGAGCTGCGAGTACAATTGAACTGTAAAATAAACCTCTGTGTAACGTAACATGTGAATTTGCCACTGAATAAAAGGGTGAAAAATAATCACCTGAGACAAGTTGCAGGAGCTGGGCTAAGGGGAGCTTGGGCAGCATGGGGACAGAGCAGGACTGGGAAGGTGGCAGGGCAAGGGGTAGCACTGTTTTTTAAGTATAATTCCCTCACACAGCTGGGAGCAGGCTGGCATCAGGAGCAGACCAACTAGCCTGAGCCATAGCAAGCACAGCGCTGCATTTGGGATCTTAGGCACACGAGGCTGAAGAAAAGACCGTTGCACCGTTATAATCGTAGGTTTTGCTTCCTAATAGAAGCAGACGGTACAAGGAGCACCTGTATGAACCAGTGCCTGGACAAAAGCACCTCATTACCCTGCGGTGTGCAAGATGGATAGCGGCATATGACCCTGGAAGCGATGCAGGGACAGGACACCGACCCCTGGGAGTGGGACTGTAAGTCTGAAATGAGCACTTAAAGCAATCATAAGTCAATGGATTTGGGATCTTTCCTGGCTTACCTTTAGCAGCTGAGGCCATGTGAGGGAATTGATGTTCAGGACAAAGCTCACCCACCACTTCCACTTCTAGAGAGGCAAAAAAAAAAATTGATATATTATCCGCAAGAGGGAAGAGGAAAGTATTGAGTTTTGCTTGTTTTGCATCCCAGCAGTATGGAGAGAAGGAGGCTGTAAAAAAAAAAAAAAAAAGGCAAGAAAGAGAGAAACAAAGAGAGACAAGATGTCTATTCTTTTTTCCTTAATTAATCTTGGAAGGTGATGACAGCGTAGGATGAGAAATGGGAAGTAAATGCTCTGCTAACAGCCTTTCATAAAGATCTCTGGGTTTGACAAACGAGCTCAAAGCCAGAGGACTAAGAACCTGAGCTCTACCAGTACATTAGAGAGAATTCAGCAGTCAGAGGGAAGGAGCAAAGGGGTTGGGAGGAGGAAAAAAAAAAGCCCTCAGCCCCCTCCAGAAATGCCCCCAGCCTCCCAGCTTGCAATTACTCAGGTTCCTGGGGCTGCAGATTGAAACCCACCTGGTGTCTGCTTGGGACTTGTTGAAATGTTTGCCTTCGCTCGGTGGCCTTGCTGCTTTCCCATCTGTGTGTGTGGCAGGGGCTTCCCTGCCCAGCCGAGCTGCGCTCTGCCCCGCTGCAGGCTCTGCGGCTCCTGCCTGCCCATCCCCTGCTTCAGGGCAGGTATTTCTAGTTGATGTTTTAGCAGCAGGGCCAGTGAATCTGACCAAAATTTCGGTAGACCATCACTGCTGCTGGCAGTTGAGGATGCAGAATCTATCTTGCTCCTGCCATGGACTTTTTTTGATTGCTTTGGAGAAATTGGTTGATCTTTGTGCTTTTAGAGGTACCAATCCCAGCCTACATCAACAAGGGAGAATAAATGCAAGAAAGGCTACAAATATATTAAGGGTGAATATCATAAATGCAAATATTTTGTGGGACAAAATTAGAAGGAAGAAATAGATGAATTAAACAGAGGATAGGATGGGATGGGACATGGAATAGAATAGAAATAGAAAAGAGTAGACTAGAAATAGAATAGAATAGCTAAAAGATTTTTTAAAGCAATAAAATCCTGCACTTGAGAGGGATTACTTTTTAATTTGGTCATCATTGCTTTTCTGCAATTTTGATTTCATTATAATAACTGAATTTTTTCTTTTTGCTTGGATTCAGATTGCTAATCGGCAAACTGGGGCTGGGGCTGGCAACGGCCTCTGCAATTGCCCGAAAGCGGTTAGAGACACGTAGAAGTTACTCCCTCAGGACAACCCAAACTATAAACTTTATTGCCCTATAAAGAGTAACCTGCAACAGCAGAGGCTTTTCAGGGATCAATAAAATCAGCGTTAACTAAATCGTCAGCAGTCACTATCCCCTTCCCCCAACTTGCTCTGCTATTCAGTTCCAATTACCCTAAATTGGGAATCCAAATTTTGGGTGAAAGCCAAACTGTCAATCCCATAATCAGTTAGGAACAATATAAGCAATGTCTATCTAATGTGTAAATGACCAGCTAGTCTGAGAGGCTCCTATAATGATGCTAAAATAACTGTTGGGTTGGTAATTATTCATGTCTAGAAAGAGGGGGAAAAAATTCTCTTTGGGAACTATTGCCCCCGGCATTTCGGAGGGCTTCAAATCCCAGTGCAACACAGTCCCTTGAGGTTTAGTAAAAAGTGTAAGAAAATGGGGATAAAGGGAAAAATGTCAAAAAGTGACAGGGATTTTGGATATTTTTTAGTGACATGAGTAGGTGTCCTGGGACTCTGCAAATGGCTGTGTAGGGTGGGGCAAAGTTGAGGCACCCGGGGCTTCTTGGCGTCAGGTGTGATGATGTGAGAAGCTTGAGCTCAGCAGAGAAGTACTGCCTGAGATAAATCATTTTTCACGAGGGCATCTTCCTATCAACCAGTCCAAACACCTGAATATTCAAGTGTAGGCAGTGAACAAACCCCTGCAGCGAAGCAACTGCCAGCACGCTCACAGATCTCAGTTTAACCAGGGCATCGCTTAATAGGTGTGAAAAGAGACTGCATGCAAAATGCAAACATCTATCGAGGAACGCCGAGCTTCACTTAGTGGAGGGGCAATGGCAAATTGTGCAGAAAAAACAAGTAAATAACATTTACTTGGAGGTGGTCTCGATGGCAAGGCAGTATTGTTTGTAAACAGAGCAGTGGCTGGAAAACACTGCGGAGGATGCTCCCGCTTGCTGTCATGGGAGCTGCCTGGCACAAGATTTGGGCCAGAAGCACAACTTTTTTGGGGTAATTTGGAGGAAACCCCACAGCGTGAGCCCATGAGTGAGCACTGGGGTTTTTCCTGGGGAGGGTGCAGGGTCTGAGCTTCCTCCACAGACCTTGCACAAGTCAACAGGCTCGGTGGGAAAGGGAGGGCAAGAGTTTGGGAGAAAACACCCCACTTTTTTCCTGCTATCAGTGCAGGCTCCACCACAGTGTACACCCTGCATGAACATTGAGGAAAAAATTCCTAAGTTCATCATTTACTGTTGAATACATATCAAAGCCTCTGTCTACTCTAATGCGTTTTCTCATCTCCAGCCAGCCATCATCAGCACAGGTAAGAATACCAACAATAAAAAATTAGAAGCTACAATAAACATTATTGACGCCATTCCTAACGAGACAGAGAAAGAGAGGATGCTGTGTGATAAATATCGTCTGTCACCAATAAATTACAGCCGTCATTAGGTTTCTACAGTAGAGCCTGACAAATTATTTTGTGGAAGTACATGCTTAGCTGCACCTTACACAGTTTCAGCTATTTCGAGACTGCACCTTAAAAAAAGATCAATTAAATTGATTCTGGATCGATCTGAGATGCACCACGTCACGCTGGAATAGTGCTCAGTGCTAGGTACTGCTCCCACCCTGGTTGAGCTGCTTCCCATGGTGTGGGATGTGCACCAACTTCCTCCACGGCTTTTTTTTCCTTCCAGAGGATGCCAGCCTCTTGTTCACAACTTGACCGTTCTCCCTCTTTGAAAAAGTGGGTTTCATGCATTCAGAGGGAGTATGCTGCAGGATGAGTCCACATCTCCCCTCTCCCTGTGCATGCAAGCACCACTGCAGCTCCAGCTTAGCTTCCAGCTCTCCTGTTGCTCGTATACCCCGTGCTCTGAGTTTCATCCAGACTCAATTGAAGACACCTCATCCCATGCCTGCATGTGTCAGGTCTCTTGCTGGAGCCGACACAGAGCGGTGACTCCTGCACTCTGGCGTTGGCACTGCTGAAAGCAGCTCTGTGATCGCCTCCACCGCACACCTTACAGACCTCAATTTGCAGAACAGTGGAGACAAGGGGGAAAAAACCATGTTGCGGGGCAGTCTTTACAAAAGCCATTCATCCTGGTGCTCTTACTAACAGGCATCAAATGAGATTCCTGGAGTAGATGATTTGTTTTGTCCTTCTCCTGCCGGCTCAGATTAATCTCTGCTCCTGAAGTAGTGGTGTCATTTCTTGGAGACATACGGCGGCAGGAATCACGGAGCCCCATAAATTAGAAACAATTCAGGATCTATTCGTCTTCCTTCCCGCTCTCTGTCCCTATGCCTTTCTGCAGGGCAAGGGCAGGCCCCGCAGGTACTGGCACAGCTGCCTCTTTGTAGACTAATAAATAAAAAAAAAACCCTCAAGATGGGAGAGGTTCCAGCAAAAGAGATTCTCGTGGTTGAAAACAATTTACCTTCTGCTATTTTCCTTCCTTCCAATTCAGAGGAGCTGGATCATGGCCTGTGGTGAAATGCCAGCTCCCCGAGAGCATCCGTGCTCTCCTGGCTCAGCCTGTGTTCAGCGGCAGTGAAAGCCTCAATAAGCAACACCAGTGTTTGAAAGGTTTGCAGAATACCGTGTAAAAATCATTCCTCTTAGGTAAGCTAAGCACTGTATTTCTCTGGGTTTTGTTCAAATGAGAGGTGAACCCCTGAGTCCCCTCTGAGTCTGTATAATGGTAATATACACACTAAATATCTTTATGTCTGCGTTAGTATACATATATGCAACACACATATAGATACACACACGTATAGAGAGATAGCTATATTCTCAAGTGAAAGCTTGGAGGAGACAGAAACACCACTATTTTTTATTTATGGAGCCCACAGTGTGATACTCAGTGTACAGGTGTACAAGCAAGTGTGGTCTCTCCCCTGAGGAGTTTACAAATTTGCTCAGACGTAGACAAACCTGTTCGAGAGCCCTGAGGGCTGGAGGGAGCCAGCCAAGGCTGGAGAAAGGGGATCAGGCTCCAGCAGTCCCAAAAATCCGTCTCTTTCCTGAGCACCCTGTTGGCAGTAATCAGGGTAACACAGCATTGACAGTCATGCTGCTCCATCATTCCCAGAGCTGCCAGATGCTGCTGAGGACGGAGGTATGGTGTGACACCGTGACGGTGACAGGGACTTGAAGGAGAACACGTCCCTATTCCTGCATCACATTCCCACAAAGAGCCATCACCCCTCCCTGCCTGTTCCTTTGCCCAAATCAGGCAGCCACCCCCTGGAAACAGAGCGAAAGGCCAGCTGTTTATTTTGTATTAATTTTTAAAGATTACTTGTTTCAGATGAGTGCCTGTCTGTCTCTGTCTGTTTGCCACTGCTGAGAAGATTCATTACTTTGATGGATTTGTGTAATTTTTTCAAGTGCTTCAGGTGACAAACAATAAAACACACTTCACGCTCGGCTCTGGAGCCGCAGCGAGGCGAGGGGCTGGGGGGAGAGCAGGGGACACTACGGAGGGGATTCCTCCCAGGGCAAAATTTTTCATCCCATGGTTCGGGCTGAGCCCCTCTCCGAGTGTTAGCACTGGCCAAAGCCGTGCAGAGCAGGGGGAATTTGGGGTGTTTAGCAATGGAATTGCTGGGAAGGGCAAGGCCATGGGTGTGAGCAGACTGCCAAGGCTCCGAAATTCAACTCTCCCTCCCAGGGCTGCGCTGTCCCTCCGTTTCTTCACCTGCTAAGAGGCATGAGCCGTGGTACAAGGAGAAATGGTCAGGAGAGGTACGAGAGCATCGCAGAGAAGTGATCAGGTGGGGATATTGCGTACGTACCAATGCTGTCGGTTTATGACCACTGCTGTTTTTCCACAGGAGCTCTCAAGAGGGAAAGATTTCATCCCAAGCATTGCTCCTTGAGCAGGTGATCATCTCTGCTGTAACTGCATGGGCTCTGAAGGAATAAATTATGCCAGACAGGCTCAATCAACCTTCATGACAGAGGCACGGGATTTACGGCTGTGAGAATCATAGATGTGGGAGTGCAGCATGGGTTTGGGTACCCACTATCTGCAATGATACTGGACCCAGACAGCAGAAATGGCCCAGTCCCATAGCACCCATGCCAGGTGAGTGGAGCAGGGACAGGGACAAGGATAGCAGCCAAGGCTGTCCATGATGGTGAAACCAAGACAAGATCGAGAGACAGAGTCAAGTCTGCAGGGCTCTGGCTGAGGTAACTTGAATGGCATTTTTTTTTTGTCTTAAATATTTTGTGGTGCTCTGGAGAAGTAGGAGGGAAGGGGCTGGCAAGTGGCTTCCCCTGCACCAGAGCCAAGAGCAAGCACGTTCCTCATGCTGAGGCTGTGCCCACAACTTTAGCTGTGATCTTTTGGTGGGCTTTCTGAGTAATGGTGTTTGTATGATAAAACAAGCTGCTCCAATGGCCAGAATACTCATGAAGCTTTGGCTTACACCTTCCTAGTTCCCCACTCCCGTAACAAGACTTTCTGTGCAATGTTGGAAAGTCCATAAGAGCTATGACTCAGGAGGACTTTCACTGGGATGACTGGTGGCACAGCAATCTCATTGCAGAGCTGAGCCTGAACCACAGAGATTTACCCAAATCTCTTTGGCACCCAAAGATAACCCAAGAGCTCTGCCTGACTGTCCATGGAGGCTTGGCCTCTTGGGTTGCTGCTGGGAAGCTGTGGTCTTGGCTTTCAATGTGGCCAAGAAAAGGTGAAGAGCTGAAGCCAATGCACCAGCTTGCCCAGTCAAACCAGCCACAGCCACTTTTCAGAGAAGGTGGGGAAACCCCACTGTAACACCAGTGGAGGCTGTAGGAAGGCAATGTCACAGCTGGAGGCACCTCATCTCCTCGGGAACATCTCAACAGAGACTTGCCCTCAGCTACATGATAAGGCTTCTCAGAGGTATCTGTAAAATACCAGGACCAGCTTTCCCTGAACAGGATGTGACAGATGGAGAGGTCACTGTCTCCACAAAACCAGCCCACAGGGAGCGGAAGTGATGTGTGGCAGGAGGATGCACTGGCTGGAGGAGACACCCCTAAAGCCTCTGCAGATCGAAAAACCCACCCGACCTGCCGTCCTGATGGGCGAGGTGCTGGCCTGCCTCCTTCATGACAGAAAAAAGTCTGCATCTCCACCCAGGCTGTGTGTTGTGCTTTGAGAATAATCTGTCCTGTGCCACCTGCTAGGGTTAAGTAGACCTGCGCATCTGCATCACAGGCACCAAAGCTGTTCATGTCCAGGGCGTCAACAAGATGTTTGGCTGACTCGTACAAATCGGCAAGGGCAAAGTTGGGAAGCAGAGATATTTGCTTGTTCCTTACTCTTTATGTAATAAAAAAAAAAAAGCAATAACTAAGAAGAGTGGGAAGGAGAGGCACTAACAGCCTGGATTTATCCAGCTTTTAGAGAAAAATCTCTACTGCTGACCTGTAGATGAAAGTGTAGATAACTGTTTTAGTTTTCACGGAGGGTAGCCTCAATTCTCACAGAAAAAAGCCCTATTTCTAGTCTTCAGGGGAATGAGCAAGGCCTTGATCTATAGCTCCGGCTTCCAAAGAGCAAATGAAATGCTTTCTCTTTTCATCCACATCCCGAAAGGACTGGCCGTCATGAAAAATGGGGAGCATCTCCCTCAAAGGGAGATTACCAGTGCAATTTCCCATCTGAAACCCAGGCTTCTGGTCGATGCTTCTGGCACAGATGCATGATGCCCTAAACCTGCTCTTGCCTTTGATAGCCTTCTCCATCAAGTGTGCAATGTGATGGGGAGAAGGAAAGGGAGGGAAGACCAAGGGGAGACAGATTTTGGGGGTGAGGGAGAAGGAGGAGGAGGAGAAAGGAAGAAGGAGAAGGAGAAAGAGAAGATCTCCTCTGAGATCATGAAGCAGAGCAAGAGCTTTCTCTGCCACTGAGAGTTAACATGTGTTTTGCCACTTACAAAAATATCCTTGCTGCTCCCCAAAGGACTCCTGACTCTTCCAAGCAGTAACTGAGAAACCAAGAAAAATGTGTCAGGAAGCTTTTCACCAAGTGGCTTTGGGGTTTTATTTTTCTGGAGCTGCAGATGAAGAGTTTCACTTTCCCCTAGGGCAAAAGGAGCCTTGCTCCAGGCTGCCCAAAACAAATAATTTTTCTGAGTTTTGTACTTTGGACAAAGGAAATGGGAGTGAAGCTAACAGTTTGAAAGACATATCAAAATGAGCAACACCAAGCAGTTCAATCTCTTTTCTTTTCTCCCACTCTCTTTTGACCCCAGAGTCCTCCAGCAGCGTTGGTACAAAGGCACAGGTTTTTTTTCCTCTGACCTACACACTTGCTGGGCTGAAACCTGCAGTGGAAGGTTGACTTCACACCACTTTATTCACAGGAGTCAAGAAAAGCAACGACTACACTGTGCCCAGTCCCCTTCATTTGAAGGGGGCTAGTCTGAAGACTCAACTCCTAAAATTCCTCCTTTGTTAGTGCAGCTACAGGGCACCGGCTTTGCAGGTGTTGGGCACGCGCACGTGGGGGTTGCTCAGGAAAGGGGACACATTGTTTGGGGGGCCGACACGTTTTGCACTTGAAGATTTCTGGGAAAGGAATAATGGATTTGCTAAGTATTGTTATTATTTAAGTGACAAGAGTGAAAATTGAAAAGAAAAGCTGTTTACAAAAAATAACAATAGCAGATGTTTGTCATCTCTGTCAGATATTCAGACCTATGCAATCTCATAGGTTTCATAAGCTCTCATTAATTTTCTTGTTTGGGAGGATTTGCTATTTTAATGAAACCTATTTACACTAGCAACTGCTGGAAAATCATTCATTAGTGGACAAGAACTATTGATTATTTTCATCCAACTACTCAGCCATGTTCCAGCCAACTACTGTAACCAATAAATAAAGAAATATCAACCTTGCATTCCTGTCACTGTCTCCAGTAGAACTTTATTCCCCTGGATAACGTGTCATGCCAGCCTCGGGGAAACTCTGTGCCGGATAAACTCATTTTAACATTTATGTCACATTGCCATCGTCTGCAAGCTTCTGGAGACCTGACTAGCCCTGAGAAAGTGAAGACTGCTAGTTAATTCTTTAATGTGTTTGCTAAAGAAAGTATTTACTGGGCACACGATGAAAGAAATAGTTTGAGATTTAAAGAAATGCTTGGCCAATGGCCGGATCTGAAACTCTTATTTTGTGATGCAGATATTTGGCCTGATGTGCAGAAGTCCTCAGCTCTGGAGGGGGGATTCGTCTCACCTGAGTAAGAAAGAAATCTGGGTTGCTCACCAAGGTGGTGGTCCCCAAAAGGAGACTGGCATTGCAGGGGCCGTAAGGAACTTCAATTTGTCCACGCGTTTTGATGTGTGGCTTTGCTGGTACTCAGCCTGCTTAATAGGAAAATGTTTTATTTAAATATTATATAATGATAGGAGCCATGGCTTTAAAACCTTGGCCATGCACATACATTTTAATGGGCTTGGGGCGGGGTGGGGGGGGGGGTGGAAGAAATCTGTCTCCAGTTTTTTTGACAGAGTTGTAATTAAAGAAGATTTTTCATAGAGAACATCTGTTTCTCTTGACAGATATATTCTTGTTGGGAGAAAAAGAAGTGTCTAAAAAAAATAGTTTGTCAGTCTGAGCTTTTTATAGGTTTTCATCCAAGAATATTTATCTTGAGGCTTTTTTTTTTTTTGACAAAAAGAAGTTGATATTTCCTGAAAGGAGAGCTATTCTGATCAAGACTGACTCTCAGCAAGTGTTGCCAGGGCGGCGGCAGCCCCACGTCTTTGCGGAGCTGCCGCTGCCTCTGCCTCCTCCGCAGCCCCTGGAGGGGGAGAAAGGCAGCTCTCACCCTTCCCAGCCGCCTTGTCAACAAACCAGATAATTAATACATCATTAAAAAAATCAGAGAGGTGAGGATGAATGGCTGGCCGAAGGGGGTCACATTCTACACACGCATGCCTGCAAATGTGTGTGTGTGTATGTCTACCTATCTATATATGTATAAAAAGGAGTTTTTTTCATTTCTTTCCAAACTGAAAGCACTGCAAGTTCCTCCTGAGTAATTTCCCAGTAGTCCTCGTTAATTCCTTAAGATTTTCCCCACCTCTTTTCAAAGCCTAAAGTTCAAAGACACAAAAATGAGCTGTCTCAGCACTTTCTTTTCTCCTTTTTTTAAAGTTTTTCTGCGAAGTCCAATGAAGCCTATTAACTACTTTCTTTCATTTTTTTCCTTCCTCCTTGAAGGGAAAGTGTCTGTGGGGCTCAGCTAAGGCTGCCAGATGCAATAGTCTGGAGAATTTCCCTCTCTCTACTGTGCTGGGAGATGCCCGTTATCTTGGCAGCCACGTCCACGTGGATCTGCTAAACACCCATCAACCCCATCCCTGCTTCTGGAGACCTCCAAGCAGGGCTGGCCACCCTGCCCTGCCCCAGAGGAACAGGGCAAGCCAGAGCACAGGGCCCTCTGCAGCGGGGTGAGTTCCCCATGCTCCCCAGCATCTCCCAGTGCATGCTCCCAGGTCCCATGTCAGGCAACACAAGGAGGCTTTGGGAGAAGTCCTGAGACTAAATATGCATCATGTTTTAAGATGCCTCAACCAGTTCTACATGCGTTCTCTTCCTTACGCCTGCTGTTTTCCTCGATTTTTCCCTTTCGGTATTACAAGAATAAAATTGAAAACCCTTGCTTAGTTATAAAGCAGCGCCCTGCCTGCAGGCTGTGCGCAGCAGCTTCGGTCCCACGTAGGCTTTTCAATCAACTGCGGGTGCAAAGTGCTTTGGAAAGTCTCAGCCTCTCCACACAAGGCACAATAATTAATCGCGAGATCGTAAGCAATGATTTTCCCTTGCCCCTCGGGATGCGGATCTCTTGGTGTCTGAACGGCTTGCTTCACTATATCACCCTGAGCATTAATGCAAACTGCAGACAGTAATTATACCAGGCATTAAAGTTCTGTAATTGTATGTACTGTGCGTGTATTTATAATGCAACAGCAGTCTTGGAGCCCTCGCAGTGCTTCTTGCTCCGCAGCACCATGTGTCTGTGAGAAGGCAAAGCCAAGCCACATAAAACATGGAATAAAATCCAAACATATAAAGGTCAAGGTAGTAAATACAAAGATAAGCATCGCAGCCCTTTAAATAGTTATTATTAGTGATATTTTTGTTATAGGAGGGCTGGGACTTACCAAAAGGGTAGCAAATGTGGGCATGATGAGCCCCAACTCAAGGCCACCAGGGCAGCAAAAAAAAGGCTTTGAAATGAGATGAAAATATGCTGATAATGGGTGTACATCACAGACATTATATGCCGCCTTTCAAACAGCTTTAGGTCTGAGAGAGCACCTTGCTCTCCAGGGTAACTCCTGGGATGGCCCAGGGCACGCTACTATCCTGAAGGTAACAGGGATTTGGTTTTGGGGATTGGGAATAACCCTTCCTTTGCCCCCTCACCTATTCACTGCTCTCTTCATGCAGCTGGGACCTGACCTAAAAAAAAAAATGGAATAAAAATCTGAAAGGCTTTTGTATTTGACAGAACAAAGCCGTGACTCTAACGAAGATGTGCTGGAAGGAGAGAAATGGGATTGAAAAGCAAGAATAAAATCAGGTGATGTCCAATTCCATGCAAAATACCCCATGCATACCAAAAAAAAACCACCCCACCTTACATGTGAAGCGAAAAGAGTCACCATGGAGAAAGCCCCATCCTGGGAGCGTATGACCACTTGTGGAGCACCAGCAGACCTGCCCAAGGAAATCCCACTCCTATGGCCAACACCGCTGTACGGTACACCAGTGATGGAGAACCACTGGTCTGAGCTGAGAAAATACCCCTTCAATAAGAAACACTCCCTTTTGGGATGGCTCTTGAAAAGGGTTTAATATTTTTAAACCCTTTGACTAAGTGCCAATTCATCAATGCATTAGAAACAGAACATTAATCTGTTCCTCCCGTCCGTGCCTTAATTGTAACATTTTCCTTTTAATGAGGTGAAGCAGGAAAATGGGAAGGTAATTGTGGCAGTGCTGATGGAGGGTTTGCTTTATAATTTTAAAACTAACGATGACATGAGGCGTGTATTATTTCTCTTCAGCAAAGGGCTTTCTTCCCCAGAGGAGGCAGATTAGCAGGAGAGGAGGCCCTAACCCATAGACGAGGTGGGTCTCCATCGCATTCTGCCTATTGGGGTGGGGAGGACCACCACCAAATGCTGGAGCGAGCAAGGTACAAGGCAGGCAGCTCCCACTGGTGCAATGCAAAAGCAAGTGAGTTTATAAAAATGTATACATAGATACATATTCACCGGGATTTCCTCTGACACCACTTGTGGCTTCCCTAGAATAAAATCGGGCTCTGCTGGCAAGGGAGATGTATTTTGTGTTTCTTTTTCTGGACAAATCCCAAGTATTGATTGTCATAAGCGGTGATGCACACTCCACACTCCTGGGTCTCCCTCTGGTCTCCTGTAAGCAGGAGGAGTGATTGAGACAGTAAAGTGGTTGCACAGGGCTCATTTCCAAACCAGCTTTGAAAGCCATCAGGTCATTCTCTTCTGCAGTAACTCTTCTCAGCATGTTCTTCACCCACTGGTTCATGCTGTCCTGCAGTGTTGCCTTGGCCTCTCCCACCTGTGTCCCACAGATCAAGTGGCTTCACTCCTTGCTTTGGGGTCCAGGGACCAGCAAACCCTTCAGTAGTCTTCAGAGGAATATCACAGGGACAGATTTGGGCAAGGTTGCTCTGGATATCATGAGAGTCCCCTCACTTCATCTTCTATAGGAGCGTCTCTCTAATACGATTGTGGCAGGGATTAGCTCAGGCCAGTGTCCTCATCCCATGCTGACCAACCTACTCTTGCAAAATGCCACTGGTAAAAGGGTTTTGTGCCTTCTGGCTCCAAGATTCACAGTGCATTTGGGGCCAATTGGTAGCAGGAACTGTTGGTGATCCAAAGACCTGAGAACTGACTGGTGCCTCCAGGAATGTGGCTGAGATGTTGTCACATTCCTGGGGCTCTGCATTGGCAGTGGTAAGGGAAGAGTTAACTCTGCCTTGGAGTGGGGTGGCACGCAAAACTTTTGGGTCCATTTTGGCCTTGTTTTTCTCTAATTCATCTAATCACTTCTGCATTGTCACTACAGGATGGTCTAGCCTTCACCTACTGCAAGGCTGCCTGCTCTTCAGCCAGTGACCAGGTGAGCCAAGGCAGCCAGGCCTGGAAATGTGCTTCACATTTTTTTGGAAACTTTATTCCGCAAAAATAAAATATGTTGGTCTAGAAACTTCAAATGTGATTGAGTACCTTGCCCGTAGCAAAGAGTGTTGCCCCTGGAGAGACTGGGGCATCTTCCATTATTAACAACAGGATCTGCGCATGCAATGAAGCCTGCGTGGCAGATACGCGCGTCAGAAAGCACAGCTCAGGGCCTGACTCTGTAATTGTTATAATTATGATGGGGCCCTGAGAACTGTTTCGAGCACTGTTGGTCCCCCCCAAGTTGACTGCGCTGGTGTGACATCTGTAGCAGTGACCTCAGGGAGTCAGCACAAGCGGAATTGCTGAAGGCATGGGGGGAAGTGTGCTGGGAAACCTGCTACCGGCACATCTAGGGAAGTTTTGTCCTGAAAAGGGATGAGTAGTCAAAATAGCAGAATGCTGCAACAAATTACAAGGCCAGAAACTCATGGATTCAGAAGATTTGTTTTGGGTTTCTGCGTATTCACAAGTCTGATGGAGTGTGGCCAGAGGCCAGACCGAAGGCTGCAGCCCTCAGGCATCCCCTGGGAGAGGAGGTGTCCTAGATTCTTGGGCAAGCATTGAGTTAATCATGAAGCCATAGAAAAGGCTGTGGAAAGACAGGCCACCAGGACGCTTCTGCAAGGGACCCATGGCCCTTCCTTCATCACACCTTGTCCAACCTCCCTGTAAGCCAGCTGGTGGCAGAGGCACCATGCCCTTCCCAGGCAGTCTTAGAGCATGAAGCTCAGAGACATTTCCCAAAGACCCAGCCTGTGGGATGACCCCTCTCATACCCTTCCCTGTGGTGCCTTTCCTGGTGAACTGCTCTTTTGTGTCCCCAATAGCCCCATCATCCAAGCACTGGAGACCAGTAGGCCAGCTCACTCGCGCTCTCCTGATTCATCTCTGCTTTCATGTCTTCCTCTTCATGCACCCTGTATTCCCATTGTCTCCTCCAGTTGCTTTCCTTTCCCCTCCTGTGGAAACATCGAGATGCAGCGTATGGCAGTGGCTCTGCCTTCGCTGTCTCCCCACTTTGTCCCCTCGTCATGGTCTGTCCATCCTCTCCTCTCCAGAGCTTAATTCCTGGCTTTATTTTCAGCTCCACCTTCTCTTTTCTCCCTCTCAGTAAAACGTCTTAACAAGCTCAGACCTTGTTTTGTATTAAATCAAAGTCTGAACAGTATGCAAGGGCTCAGGAAAACATGATTTAAATGGTGCTGTGCCCATTCACATCAGATTAAGTCTATAGAGGTAATTTACTGCATATAGAAACTGGAAGGCAGAGGGCAGCTCATTAATGCCTAGGATTATTATTATTATTATTATACTAAAACAGAAGATCTTTTTCATTTTATTTCTATTCCTGGTGAATGCAAATTTGTGATACAAGTAAGAAAGCCCGCCCCTGCCTGTCCTTACGGGTCACTATTGATTTCAGGAGGGGAAAAAAAGGAAGAAAAACAGCAGAACAAGAATACGCCAAGAGTCTAAAACCTCACAGAGGCAACAATTTAAAGGATTTCAAAGGCTGTTTTCATAAGCCTTTTGGGACTCAAATGTAGCATATTGATTAAACTTCGGAAGCAGCTAAAAGCGGCTTCAACATGGCTAATTAATACAGTGATGCCCCTTCTTCTTGTTTTACCAAGATTCAGCCTGTCAAATCAATTAATATTCACAGCCCTGATGAAAGCAGAAACTCTGTTTATCATTTGATAAATTGATCAATGTATTGACTCGCGCAACATAATTAACTGACCTGTCCTGTGGGGTTGAATGTGGTGTCCTGCAGATGCTTTTGGGGTGACACCAGACAAGCAAGCTCATAAAGACTCCTGTTGTCTCTGTAATCAAAACAACAGGGTTTCTGATTTGAGGCAGCGTTTGATGTTCAGCCTGTGTAGCTGGTTCTCTGTAGACCCTTGGACAACGAGCTTTCAAGGAGAAAGGTCTATGATTATTCCCTGTTTGAATTTATTTTCCTTGCTTGTGATTATTCCCCATTTGCCTGAGCTTGTAGGACACCCTGGTGGCATTTAGGATGTGGGCTGATGAGGTTCAAGAACAGCACCCCTTCTCTGGGGAAAATGCCTTTACTTCTGACATTAAAGGCAAAATTTCACAAGGGGGTGTGATATTGTATTTTGCCTTTGTGGGCTTCCCCCCACCCTTTGTTGTAGACCACCACGCATCTTCTCCATACATGCTTCATTTCCTCAACTATACAGGGAGAAGCATTTTTCCACTTTTCCACCTGTTCAGTGGAGCTTGTGCCAGGTGCTGTCTCTCACTGTACGTCAGTTCAGAACTAGCTTAGCACTGCCACAGCCAACACAGCCAGGACTGCAATACAATATTGTACAGTGGGCAATATATTCTAAAATGGGGCTTTTAGTCTCCCAAGTTTCCTGTCTCGTAAAGTTCCTCATCTGAACCCACTCTGAAGAAGTTAGATACTTCCACAAGCCCTTCTGGAAGGTCTTTAAGGCAGTCCTGTATTTATATACGCTTTCTTTTAGGACTAAGGAGACAGATTTGCAGCCTTCTGGCTCATTGGAGAAAGTGAGTTTCTGGGCAAAGGAGTGATACAAGGCAGGACGATGTAGAGGGCAAATCACCTGGATGCTGTGCTGACCAGGGTGACACCAGATGAAGTGGAGGAATATGTGCTGGCTGTGCTATGACATGTTTTGGGGAGTCTTTGATAGCTCCCAGTGTGAGTGGGAGGTTCTGGATAACTTGTGACTTTCAAAAGTAAGGCAAAGGGATGTTGGTGCATGTACTTTGCTTCAGATGACGTGTCAGCTTTGATTTAGAGCAAGTTTTTGGCACCCCCCAATAAACTGCCGTGAGCTGTTTATTGAATTTTAATTAAATGTACCTTATATAAAAAAAAAAAACAAGAGAAGAAAAAGGGGGAAAACAGTTGAATGAAATAATTTCAGCAACATCTGCTGCCTTTCTAAGATATTTCACCAAAAGCCTATGGAGATCAAATATTTTCCTCTAATTAGAGTGTTTTCCTTGCGAGCAGCTCCCCTGTATGCAAAAATATATCAACACCTCCCTTCCTACCCAGAGAGCCTCCTGGGACCTCCAGCATTGCCAACATAGATAACGAAACACACATCTCTCTTTTGAGCTATCCTCAGTGCAAATACACAGCTTTCCCAGGAGAGGAAAAGTTGTTCACCGCCTCTCTTCCTCCCTCCACCAGACAACGCTCTCTGATCCTCCGCTTGGCTTTGCCCAGCTGGAACAGTTGCTCCCTTGGCCAAAGAAGCCAGTACTCCCCAAATGCCCAGCAATCGCTCGGCGGGACACTGCTGGTCCGTTCCTGGCAGTCTGCGAGCCTCTGTTTTTTTGCTTCATTCGTGACTATTGGGGAGCGCTAGTTCACATTTGCAAAACCTCTTTCAGAAACCAGTAGGACCCAGCCTCTGTATTTTTGGTTGCACTGACTGTGCCCTGCTGTTGTTATGATAAATTGCACTATGCCCATGATTCATTTACTAAGGAAACATGGTTTACCTGCACATACATGCAGGTAGATAAAGCAACCTGGGTTCATGAGATGTCCTACAGTGAATGAACGCTTCCACCTACTTAGCGGTGACCTGCCTCGGGTACCAGCTGGGTGACTATTCTGTTCAGACTCCTGAAGATGCTCCACATGCTCACAGATCTGTTGGGTCATTCCTGGGTCTAGCACAATACAGATCAAATTAGTTGGTTTGTTATAAAGGCTTTAAGGAACAAAAAGAGGATGGTGAGAGCTTCAGGGCAAATGTTACATCGTTATGCTAAGGCATGCTACCAGGTAGAGCTGGTCACATTTCATGGACTGTTTGGGTTGCTGGAAGATCTTGGGCATCTGCCATTTCTCTCAGCATCCTCCCAGCTTACCCTGCAAGCATCCTTCAGAGAGCAGGAGTGCTTCAAACCCAGCTCTTGGCTGCTGCTGAAGAGGATTTCTACCATGACGTGCTGTGTTCCCAGGGGGAACGGGCCGGTGACATGTCAGTGTCACCTTTGAGTGGCCAAATCCTGCCTCAAAACCCTGGGGTGCTCCTTGGCTTGCTGGCAAGATCTGTAGGGTGGGCAGATAGTTTTCAGAGCAATTGCAAGGAAATCACCTCTATCTTTGTACCCCAGTAAGTGTGTACACTCGGGGGTGGCAAGCATTACCTGGGAAGGAACTGGCTTCTCCTTCTCTACTTCCCTGCTTTGTTTTTCCCATAAATGAATCTTGTGGGGAAAAAAAAAAAAAGGCCAAAAAAAAAAGATTTCTTGTGCCCCTAGTTTTTAGCCTCTGTGAAATGAATGTGTTGCAGGAGAGAGAAGGATCACTGTTTCGTTAGCCTCTGGGTTAAGACAACCAATTCAAACCTGATCCATGTGGAAATCTGCAGCCCATTCCCATGGACAGGGACGGCAGGAAGGGGCTCTGAAACGATCCCAATAGCCTGCAGATGATTTATGAGGCATGCTGTAAAGAGCAAAGGAAACCTGGGTTGTTAGCTCTGATATTTAGAGATGATAAACAACATGAAAGGGAGATTTATTTTTTTTTAAATGCCTCTACGCAGATGCAAAACAAGTAACATGGGCTTAAATTAAGAATAGGAAAGTATTGGCTTAATAGTAGGGGAAAACTTCCTGGCAAAAACATCTGTTATAAGCACAGCTACGCTACAAATTGACTTCCCAAAGGAAAGGCTCCAAACCCTGTTCCCTCATCCCCTGAAAGCCAGACCTGGCATACATGGTGCAGCAATGGATGGCTCTGCTCCTTCAGCAGCAGATGGGTCAGCTGGGCAGAGTCCTCATCAATGCCCCACATTTTCCAAGCTCTCCCATCTAGCAAGAGCTTCCATGGACCTACTCTCTGCTTTGAAAGAGCAGGAGGCCATAAATCCATCATCCTGCCTTTTCCATGAGGAAGGAGACCATTTTCCTCTCTGATTTTCCCAGACCTCTGTGTTTCACCCATACCTCTGTGGGCTGCCGCAGCAGCGGGACCGCACAAACCGTTGCCATTTTGCTGATGTTTTTGTCCTTCACCTGCAATCACTACAATTAATTCCTAAAACACGGCAATTACTTAAAAAGCATGGCATACACAGCACAAACCGCAGCTTGGCACCGCAGGATCCCAAACACCAGGTGTGTGAGGGGAGCCCAAACCCCAGCAGCGTGCAAACAGGAGTGACGGCCCCAAACCCGGGCCAGCACAAAGCTGCCGTAATTACTGCTCCCGCTGCACTCTGCTAATTTGCTGATACCCATGTCTTCCAACACAGCCTCTGTGATCCGCTTCATAATTGGGATACTTGCAACAAGCTGGGAGGATGAAGCCAAAAGGAGCTTTTTTTTTTTTTTTTTGCTTCCCCCACATTCTCCAGTGATCTTTAATCACAGTGCCTGCAAAGGTCAAGTGTATTCCTCATTAGCCTCCAGACCAGTGTCTTCATGAGAGTCTGGAGTCCTTGAGATCAAAGGGAAGAGGGAGGCATAGCACAGAGGGGGTAGGAGACACATTAACAACCCAAAAGCCATTGGATCTTCTCCCAGGAGGCTGGTGGACAGATTTATTGGCAGCACGGGTCCTTCACAGGGGGCAGGGACCAAACTGCTGGGAAATGTCAGGCAAAACATCCCAGTGGCCAACGGGACAACTGGGGAGGTTTACTGGGGGCCCAGGTAGTGCCTGGGGAAGCCAGAGGGTCTCCTGACATAGAGGTGACAGTTTAAATGAAAAAAAAAAAGGTTTTGCAGTGAGAAATAGCCTTTCCCAGAAGACTTGGTAAAAAAAGTTGCTTCTCCTTGTGCACTTCAAAGATTATCATCAACATCAGTGTTGCTTGGAGGAAAACTAGCTGGTTAAAAAAGAGCCTGTGTCAGTGAGTGAGATATTTCAAAATGTATTTGAGAATTGTTCCTAACAAAGATGGATTAATAATTTTGCAGAAAAAAAATTAGCAAAAACCTAGAAAATAACTTCCCCATTTGCATTTGAAACTGTATTTTCATGGACACAATATCCTCTCTGAAGCGAGAAGTCTGCAGCACTTCCTTGAAAGTGCCATTTGGTGAACCTTTCCTGGTGCTATCACTGCTGGCGTTTCTCTTTTTCCTTTGAGGAATGCAATGTCTGAAGGGAGGGGGACACGTTTTCCAGCAGCGCAGCACAACAGAGGGTAGGGGCAGGACACTACAGGGTCTGCATAACCCCACCCTGAGGCTGCGGGATGTAGAAGATGTTTAAGATCCCTTCTACCCTATTTTTTTTCCATGATCCTCTAAATATGCAAGTACCCAGTCCTTTTTCCAGGAGGCCACAGACGCCTCAACTTAGCGATGCCCTGTGTGAAGAGCAGAAGTACGCATACCCCTCCTCTTCCACCCCAAAATGCTGCAGACGCCATAGGGCCGTACAGTAGATGCAATTGTGGCTCCTCTGGGTGTCTGGGGGGCTGCACTGGCTAAGATTGAAAGACCAGCGGTGAAAGCACACGTATAACCTGTGAACGTACAGCCGTATCCCATTTGGCTGCGTTACTCGGGTCTGCCCACCCGCAGGAAGAGCCGCCGCGCCGGAACCCCGCGCCGGGCGGGCAGGGTTTCTCCCTGCAGTAGTGTTTTATCTGAGGCCCGGTTTCTAATTAACATGTACAGGTTGTGATTCTCTGCTTGCCTGCTGTGACTTGCAAATCCCATCCAGAAAAAAATTCCCCAAATTTTCAAATAAATCCAGAGCCCACTTTTGAGCTTGAAGCTGTACATTAGTCAGACTCATTTGCCTAGGAACATGAAAGTCCCTTCCTATTTATCTCCTCATTTGAACTACATAAATAGCCCACAGCAAAAACTCCTTATCTTTCCACTATTCCAACAAATAGCAGCCTTTGAAAAAGAAAAATTAGTGGTGGGTAATTATTTTTGAGGCAGATACCAAAAATGATAATTTCTTAAACAATTACTTTGAAATATTAACAATTGTTCTCTAAATTCCAATTTAATTCTGATATGAATTATAGTTTGTCAGATCTGTGCTTCTGAAACATTTGTTCCTTGAAAAGAACATAAAAAATGCCAACGTAACCTTTTGCCTCCTCACCCTCCAAGCAGAGTAAAATGCCTTCACTCTTGTTTTATCAACACAAATAATTAAAACACAAGAGAATGTTTGGGATTTATACAGTTGTTTTTGGCATCTTATTCATATTTATTTGATCTGTAAGACATCATTTTAATTAAAAGCTCACTCTCTCTTCCTACTGCCCCCCCCTGCCCAGAGAATAAATTATTTATAATGCCCTAGCTGCCTCACACTAACGGATAGACACAGCTCGTGATGCTGGATGCTGGCAGAGAACAACCCACCTGGAGGGGACGTGGGATGCCCAGCACTGCCGTGGGCAGCGGTCTGCCTGCCGCAGCCCCTCTCTGCCCTCAGGAAGGGTCAAGACCCTGGGGCGACGGCTGCCCCTTGACGGTTCCCCCGGGGGAACCCCCTGCCAGGGTTTTCCCCTTGAAATAATTTTTTTCGTTATGAGGGTTGTATTTGTTTAAAAGCCTCTCTGCATTGCTTCGGTTTGGGGCAGGGGTTGGGATCACGCACACGTGCTCCTGTAAGGAGAAGGCACCTGGGAGGATTCGGCTTTGCCCCGTGTGATGTTTTCTGCGATGTGCGCAGGACCCCAGCCAGCAGCTGGGACATCTCTGGCTGAAGCACAGTTCCTACAAAGACCTTTTCATTTCATTTTCTCTTCTGTCTCCCTTTGCTCCCCGTTGTACAACCTCTACTTGCTTCTCTTCTCTTCAGTGGGCTTTAGATGCAGCTCAGTGCAGTGGGTTAAAAAAAAAAATATCAGATTTTCTTTATTCTCTTTGAAGTCCGAGGGCTGAATCTAGAGAAGGAGCCTTCCCACCGAATTCATTGCTATCAGAGCCAGCCTGAGGCCCCAGAATTTTCCCGTGTGTGGCTAGGTTGCATTTGCACTGTGTCAAGGCGAGTATCCGCTCCGCAAACACATTATTTAGAGGTAGCAGGGTCCTCCAGTTTGCAGAGCAGAGTCCTCAGCACACACCAAGGGCCACATACCTCAACATTACTGGGAAATATTGCCCTGCTCCTAAATGGGCTCCTCCGGGACTCCTGATGGTTAAAATGCAGCTCCCAATAGCAGGCATAAAAGTTGTGTTTAAGTTAAATCATCCTTGATCAGTGCTAGTGTTGATAAGAAGCTGCAGGTAAGCACTGGGGCTGGGTCCCCATCCCTTTCTTCTTCATGGCTGCTCTGACAGCAACTCTATAGCCACTTAATACCCTGGTCTCCATAAATGAGGTAAAAATTCTTCCACAATATAGGTCACATAATTAAATACTAGTACCTAGAATTATTTATGAGACTCTATAGCCATGCAAATCGAGCACTTGAAGCAATTTCATCAGTATTTATGAGTAACCACGAGAAGATCACCCTGAGCCACCAGTGGAAAGCAAGGGCTGGGTGTTATCTAGAACCAGCCGTCCTGCCTGATGGTGAGAGGGCTTTTTATCCAGGGTAACAGCTGTCCTTGCACCTTGGGGAGACCTGCTTTTTAGGTTTTATTTTTGAATACGAGGAGTTAGAGGTTAAATGCCACTGACTGAATGCAAAGGCAGAGGCTGTTAATGCAGCTACAGGGACAGCGTGGAAGGATGTGCCACTGAGCCTTTGCAATTCGTGGGCACAGCCCAACTGCAGAGCCGGTGGCAAAGGTGGCCATGGACACCTGCGCCTTCCCAGCCAGAGTGCTATGGGGGTTATGGGGACCATGGGGGGTTATCAGGGTCATGGGGCATCTGTTGGGGGCTTGGGGAGCTCTTCTCACCCCACAAAGGCAGCATCAGTTGGGGCAGAGCCAGCCCTTGGGTTTGGGTCACTCACAAGATCTACTGGTGGTCCCTTGCACCGTGCCTTGCAGCTCCAGGATGGTCACCTCTGTGATGTACCTTCTTCCAGAGTCTGTGTGCTCCCAGTACAGGGGCTAATCGAAGAACAAGGTGCTTGAAGAAAAGAAAGAAGAAAAACTACCAGGGTTAAGTTAATGGAGTGCTGTAAGGCAAACTTCAAACCCTGAGCAACGTGAATCCCCAGTGGCAACCTCCCCCTGTCAAGCTGCCCATGCAGGCTAAGAGAAGCATATGTGTATTCGTGAGCTTTCATTGCTTCCCAGCCTGAATTAAAGATGGAGGGAAAACCCAAAAATTTCCCTCTTGTGATGGCTCTGAAGCAATTGCTTTAGGAGGTGCACAGATATGATTAGGGTGAGGACCAGGGGAGTCACACAGAGGCCTCTGCTCCCCACATGGTCTGGTTTTACATACAATAAACACAGCCAGGCTGAGAAGCACCGTGGGCATCCGCTTCCCTCTGCACAGCAGCTCGCTCACGTGCAGCAATAGCCGCATCCTGGGCCAGGATCAGCAGCACCGCCTCACACACACAAACACGCATGCACACACATGCACATGCGTGTGCACAATCCTGAGCTCTCAACGCAGGCAAAAGGCAGTGCACTGCCCATTCATCCCCAGAGCAGCCGCCCTCCCCATAGACATCAGCCCATCTCCCCCAGATAAGGTACTTCATCACAGTGCCAAGCCCAGACGGGTGTTTCTCCTTGGAGAAATATCTGTGAGCAGGAGGAGAACTTTTTTCCAGCTCGGTTTGCATTTATTCTGTTTATTTTCCATGTTTCTTCTCTTCACTCAGCTCCTTTTTTTTGCCTTTTTCCCTTTCTCACTGGCCCCAGTCTCCAGATATCTCCAAACTTTCACAAGGGAAGAAACTGCTTTCAAGTAGGAATAAAACAAACAAGGTCATTGGAAAAGATAAAAAATAATGAGTTCCTTTCTGTAGGACTCTTTGCTCATCTCTCCCTCCCCCTCCCCCCTTTCATCTCACTCCAGAAAAAGAAAAATAAATCTTTACTAATCCCTTTGGAGCTCTGCCTCCAGATCTGCCTGTGATGCATGTTGTAGCCACGCTGAAAATGGCAATGTGGCCTCAGACTCCATGAAAATAAATGTATTGCCCATTCCCCCAAAACCTCCCTCTTCCTCCTGTCCCAGCCCTACCTCCTGGTGCAGGGGCATCCCAGCCCACCTCTCTGGGTCAGGCCCGGACCAGTCGCTGGCCACCAATGTGGTGTCTTCTCTTTTATTTATTCTGGTTTTTAAAGTCATGAGGATTCGGAAAGCGATTAAAGTCTCCAAGTTGGGTTTTAAAAAGTTGATTAAAGAGCAGTCAGCAGAGAAGGAGGAGGAAGCTCTTGGGGAATGAAGATGATTTTGGCCAACCCGTGCCACATGGCTCCGGCAAGGTCAGCCCCCGCCCTGGGGCTGACACTGCTGCGGGGCACTCACCAAAAAGATTCACAAAACCCATGGTTTTTTCATCAGAATTCAAATTTGTTCCTACATCCATGCAGGGAGAAAAGAAGTTTTAAAAGCTGAACTTTTTTGCTCTACCACTTTTTAAAAAGGAATACGAATCTAGTTAATGCTCTGGAATGACATTTCAATCTTAAATTGAATAAAACATTTCATTTGATCTAAAATTAATCGGGGTGGGGAGGAGAAGGGTTTCTTTTGGTACGAAAAAAAAAAAATCAAAGGGTCTGTACCATGCATAGATCCAAACCGTTTCTTATTTGAATTTTTTTTTGCAGAGGATTGGGCAGCGAGGTGAGAGGTTTCTCATTTGTCCAGCTCTAATTGGAAGCCCTGAACCGACGAGTACTTTCCATTTGCAAAATGCAAAGCGTGAGCAGTCCCGGTGGGAAAAGTTCGGCCCTGCTCTTGCATTCACTGTGTTGGCTTGCCTGCTGATTTTAAGCCTGAGATGCTGGACACGTGGGATGGGGAGGGAGTGATCAGATCAAAGAAAGCCCACAGCAACATCTTCAAAGTGCTGTAGAGGCTCCTCCTTCTCGTTGTATTTGCTAAAAAAATCAGTATGTCCACTTTAATTGCTAATCCCACATCACGTTTTACCTCAAATCCCATGTTAGTATTAGCACGGAGTGTGGAAACACCTTTGGCTGCAATGTCTGGTCCAGCCTGGCTCAGTGGTCCCGAGGATATCTTCAGATGTGCTGATCCCTGGAAAGGTGAGATGGCTGGACATCTGCAGCTCTGGATTGATGTTATGAGTGGTGGTCTCCTGAAATATTCACTCGCTGAAGATTTCAGCCTTCAGCAGCTCAGCCTTGATGGCGCAGTCACGGTGGCACCTGCGCCAATGCAGTGCATTTCTGTACCAAGGCCGGCAGATCCACGGCAGCCTCTGTGGTTCAGTTGCTGTTCTGCCAACGCTTCCTGGAAAGCAGACTGCCAGATCAGGGAGCCATCCAGCTACAGCAAAACCAGGCTTAGATACATCAGAAACTGGCCCAGTGTTGAATGGACCAGCCAAGCCAGACCATCTTGGGTTTAGTTTTGATGGTTGGCCATGTCCTAAGGAGACAACCCTGCTTTGCGAGACCAGCAGTCTGTCACCTCCAGACGGACACCAAGACACCCCTCTATGACACCAACTGCCCAAGTCCTTGCACTGGTCTGGGCTGTAGCCCCAAGCTCGTACGAACCAGTCCAGACAGCAAAAGACCTTCAGACCCTCCTCTTCCTCTCTGACATCCCCAGTTCCAACCTCAGCATATGCTGTGCGGCACCAGCCTACTCTGGGGCTGGGGAGGCAGGTTGCTGCCTTGTGCATCCAGCCCCTGGCACCCCTGCCCGTACCCCTGCCTGTCCCCCCGAGCTGCCAGGCTGGCACCAAGGGTGGTTTGCTGCTGCGAGCTGAACAATGTCCCTGCTGGGCTGCAGACGTGGCCTGTGCTGAAAACCACTGATGGAGTCCAGAGCTGATGAAACAAAAAAAAAAGGTTTAAATGAAAATTGCTCTGAACAGCACTGCAGAGAGGGAGGGGGCAAGGGAGTGGGTAGAGAGGAGCTCCACAGCTGTTTGCTTTCATATCCTTTAAAGCTCCTATTATGTTGGTTTTTTTAATTAAAATGTTTTTCAGGAGGCTGCCAGGATTTACTGCTCCTTGTCCTTGACGGAGGTGAGGTGCACAGAGAGCATCCGAAGGCTGCCGGAGGGACGGGGGAGCGGCGCCGCGGTGCCGAGCCCCCCAGCCACGTGCCGACGACGCGGGGCGAGAGCGACGGTGCAGCAGGATCCGACCCGCCCTGGCCATACGTGCACAGGTGAAGGGGAGATGCAGTAAGAAAGCATCACCCCGACATGGATTCTGATGGAGACCCTTGGATAGGGCAGAAATAGCTCCCAGCCCCGCTGCTCGTCCCTCACTTATCCTGTTGCTCTCTGCCAGCCCTGTGGTTCAGGGTTGTGGCTGGTGGGTGAGCAGCCTGGCCTCATCTGCTTGTGGAAACATAGATCTGCGTAAAACTAATTCTTTCACATGGTAAAACGTGCCCTGAAACCCCTACCTACAAAGAAATGCTGTGCTTTAATCCCAGCTGGCCTGAATTTTCTGCGTATTTGTAAAATAAATGATCTTTCTGTGCTTAGCCAAAGCAGTTATTAATGTTTTCACACCAGAAGAGACACACAATCTCAGTACCTGCTAGTGATGAATAACGAACACCAAAAGAAAAATAAATATCAGCATTTGTGACGAGAAGGCAGGGTTACTACCAACAGTTAAAACCACTGTTTGACCTGTGCTTGGGCTCAAACCCCCCCAAAAAGTTTCTCAATGAGATGGAAACCTTATCACAGCCCCGCACCGTCCCCCTCCCTTCCTCCAGCTGCAGCAGCTGATGAAGGCAAGGAGATCTGATGGTGGTAAATGGGTAAATGATAGCAGCGAGATCAGCAGCGCTCCGCTCCGTGCCAGGGCTTTGCACAATATCATGGTTCATTATAAAGGAACGCAAACACCCTGGCAGAATCCTAACCTAATGAAAGTCTTATTTTCCAGAGTAACAGTTCATTACTGGACTGCTGTGCAGTCTAAGCCCCTAAGGTGGGGGAAGAAAAAAAAACTATGCAGGGCTGCTGAACGCGCAGTGAAATCCTGGTAGGCTTGGACATTTGCAATTCTGCTACATCTCTCTTTGCAGGAGGGAGGATGCTGCTTGCTCAGAATCAAAGGGGTTTTTTAGGACTCTAAGGGTTTTTTAGGACTCTATGGGTGTTTTAGGATACAGCTGCTGTCCCCACACAGCGGTAGGTGAAATGCAAGCACTGCTACCCAGGCTGGTACTCACCTGGGGACAGACGACATCTCCCTGATGGTGCAAACAGGGGTGTCCGTATGCAGATATCTATGTGTCCTGGCACAGGGGATTTGACAAGTAGCTTGGAAACCCAAACTAAAACCCATTTACAAATACGGCAAGACAAACCGGGAGAGCCACAGAGCCCCAAGCACCTGGGCTCCCTCTGCCTTCGGCTCCTTGCAGGAGTCTCAGGATCGCAGGCTGCCCTCAAGGCAATGCCTGGGAGCAGGACGAGGGCTGTAATTCCAGGGGAGGCTTTCCAAAGTCGTATATGGAATAGAAGGGGAGGATGACCCTTCTCCCCACAACATGTGGAGTCACAGCCCTCCTGTTCCCCAGGACAGCCATCATGAACTGCCATCCATGGACACCCTGCCAGGAGCCTGCAGAGACACGTCTGGTAAAACAAAGCTGTTCATACTCACTTCCAGCAGAAAAAGAAGGCAAAATATTGTAATTTGTTCCTGTTTTCCCCCTCATCTGTTCACAAATAGAGGGGAAAAAAATAGCAAGACAGCCAACCAAAAGCCTCTCCCTCTTCAAGGGGAAGCTGGAATCCCCACACTGGAAGAAGATGCACCTCCCAATGAAGTGATGCTTACTTCCTGGCCCAGCTAAGCATGAGCGATGTGGTCAGAGCAGAGTGTGAGTCCAGCCTGAAACAATGCCTGCTTCTGCTTCCCACCCTACTCCACGCTCTATAAGCCAGTGTTAATACGGGTGTCTCAAGAATAGATGTAAAACACATTCACACCTCCTCCGAAAAAGGTGGAATAAAAGATAGGCAGTGGTGCAAAGTACAGTAACTGATACAGCAAATGGACAGAGAAAATAGGAAAATATAACTTATTTTCTACACCAACCTTATACAGGATAATCTGCACTTTGGTGGTGCTGTACCTACATTTTTCAGCCTACCTGTAGATGGCTCATTAATCTGTTTGCCTGCATTATTTGGGGATGTAGGAGACAAACTCCCCGCAGCTTTCAGTAAGACTATGGCTTTTCCTCGGGAAATGGAAGGAAGACTCTCCACTCACCCAGGTCTGCAATGCCGGGCTGGGCAACTCCTGGTGAACACTGAAGGTCTGGACATCGACGCTGAAGACAAGGAGGAACATCAGAAAACGCAATCACGCTGTCAGCCAGAAAGCAGTTACACGCTGCTTCTTCACTCTACAACCACCACCCATCTTCTTCAAATGCATCAGCTACTCCTGACAGCTAGGGCTGTTTAAAAAATGAAGACTCACTGTCAGAAATTTTGTGAAATTACAGTTATTTGTGCTTTTTCCAGGAGGAAGAGGGCTTGTCTCTGCTAACGGCACCAAGTACAAGTCGTGTATTTAGTTTAAAATTTGTCTGTGCTTTCTCTACTGTCAACAGGAGGAGAAACTAAACCCGTCCGTCATGGACACCCCTTTGGGACAGGACAAATAGCCTTCTGGAAGAAACTTGGTTCTGCATGGACTACAAAGAGAGCTAAAATGAGCATGCACCTAATTTTTACATGACTCATGAGGTGAGAGGAATCCCAGCCCATATGTTTAAACACATTAGTTCTTCCTTCTTGACATCCTTCACAATTATTAGTAGTGCCTCCTCCCAGCTTCTTTATCCGGAATATTATTGAACATGTCCATCATGGCAATGAGGAGTTTTGCTGTAAATAACATCAAGGAAGGAGTGCTCTTTCCTGAACCAGAGCCTCCGAGCCCTGCCTGCCCTTCCCCAGCGCACTGGCATTTTCTCTCTTTTACACCTTCCTCCCCAAAGTCAGTCTCTGAGTAAGCCCGGATGAAATGCAGTAATCTCCTTCTCCACAGCAACAATCTGAGGTGACAAAGACATCCGTGAACACGTATTTACTGATATTACCATTAAACCAGCCCATCTTTCCTAGTCCTATCCGGCTATAAGTGGGATCCTTCTCAATCACGGATGTCAATGCCAGCTCCCAGCAGAGCTCAAAAGAGCAAGAAAAAAAAATTAAATCACTCCTTGCTCTCACTGAACAGGCTGAGGATGACATGGTGATGGAGGAGGAAGGTGCTTTACTATCTTTTAAAATGGGGATCAACAAAACACAGGCACCGTAGGAAACGCAGCTCTGGTCCCCTAACCGAGGGTGCCTGGCCAGTGGCCCCACTTCCTGGGGCACCTCCCTCAGCCACGCAGAAGGGTCATGTTCTGATGTGGGCAAAGTCCTGGCACTTACTGCCTGCCAAGTGCCCCAAGGACCCATCCCCATCACCCACGTGGGATATTTCCTGGAGCAGAGCCAGGTGGCAATGGCCACACAAGGTCCAGAGAGGAACAAAACTCAGGATCCAGGCAGGGACGTAGTTTCTGGAGCTACGAGGTCAGGATGGTGACTGATGGTTCTTGAAAGCCCAAAGGCCAAAGCATACCATACAGAAATAAAAACCCAATGTTCTCAGCTCCATCTCCACCATAGGCTTGAGGGGTGAGTGCAAGTGATGCACTTCTGCTTCAGTTTCCCCTTGCACGAAATAGGACTAACCGCATCAACCCACCTTCAGAAGTCAGGTAAGATTCTTTGGAGAAAAGGGAACCTAAAACTGGTTGGTCTATTTATAATGTTTGCAGGTAATGGCATGCTAATACGATTCATTAACACTCAGACACTGCTCATTAGTGTCTTTTCACTCTTCCTTCACAAGGCCCATATTTCTATTTTACACATAATCTGTTTTATTAAGCAGTTTCTTAATAGAAAAGATTATTATCTTCCATGCAGGTTTTTTTATAAATCCCCTCAAATTTAATTAGGCCCCAAAAGGTTCAAGGAAGTTTGAGTATGTATCTAAACTTCAGAAAACTCAATTGTAACTCCACCTCCAAAGCATTTAAGTTTCACTGATCACTGCTGTGTGCTCCACGTTCTTCCTCCACGTGATGTCAGACAATATAATTATTCTGATTTTCAACACTGCAGCTATCCTGGGAAAGTACAGGGCTTTTGTAATATCTCCCAAAGGGTAAAACCCCAGCACCAACCTCTGCAATGGGCTTTGTCCTGCCTTGGAAAAGGAGAACATTGATTTTACATCCCTTGGAAAAGGAGAAGAACTGAGCAGGACTTTTAAAGCCCTTCCCAGATTATTTTCTGTACTGAAACATGAAATCTCTCAGGCATTGGATTCTCCTGGACTCAGTTCTCCTCGCCGGTGGAATGCTGAGGCTGAACCCCAGGACTTCAGCAGCAGTTGAGGTCTACATCAGCCAGGCTTGATTTAGCACTGGAGAAGGGAGTGAACTAGAGCTCAGCTCATTCTTTAGTGCATCTTGCCTCCCTGCAGGAGCCTTGGCATCTCAAAGCCATTGAGGAGAACGCAGCCTAGGACCAGTCTCACACCAGACCCACATCGTTGTCTGAACCCAGTGCTCAGACTTTGTGGCTTTGTGGGGCAACACCACCACTGGACCACTTTTCTACTACCCAGGTTTGCTAGAGAAAACATCCCACATACGAGCAGTGGTAAACCTGCAAGGCCTCCAGATGTGTCCCCGCCAGCCAGGACACACCCCCGGCCCAGGACCGGGACCGTCACTGGCAGTCCCAGCTGCTCTCCTTCCCAGCAGCAAGCATCCTCCAGCTCTCTGATGCTACAGAGATACAACCCTGTGCAACAGGGGCAACGCACATTTCAAAGCCGAGCAGTTGCCACATGCGGAGCACTCACTGCCGCCTTGCAACCCGCAGCCTTTTTCCTAGCTGTCAAGCTTTTCTCCAGCAAGCAGGATTTGCATTCCTCCACAGCCCTGCCATCCGCTCCCTTTCCTGCTGCTAAAACCTCCCCTCCCTGCCAGGTAGAGGATTTTTGAGCTGCCATTCCTCCTCATTACCATAAAACAGTTAGCTGTGTATTGTTCTACTTTATGCAGAAATTGCAATTTCATCTGTAGCTTTAAACAAATGGGAAAATGTTCTAAAACATGGGCTTTTATTGAATTAAATATTAACATAAATACAGGGCTGAATGCAGCACTGGATTATTGATTTTAATATTTAATCCAACAAGAAACCTTATGGTTGTTTTAGGGTGGTTTATTTTCTTTAATCCAATTCATTTCCCATCAGCACTAAAATTAAGTTTTCTTAATGAAGGAAGATGATCAGGAAAGTGTACTCTCGTGGTACGGAATATTAGGGGCTGGTGACTGAGAGCATACAAATCATAAAAAGAGAAAGCAATAACAGTAACTATACCCCAGTGTTGACATGGACAAGAATAAAAGGGACATGATTAACACGATGCACAGCTCCGATGAATATGAGCCGGAGGAGATTATAAAAAGCAGGTGACCCATAGGTGTTTATCATTCAGAGTGAAACCAGCACAGATGGCTCACTGGGGAAGACGTCTTTAAAGACAAGCCCACCTACCAGGCAGGAACAGGACGTTTAAGGAGACCCCCTCCAGCCCAGGTCCGTGCCCTCCAGCTGGCATGGCAGTCCCCACCTCAGCACTGCATCAGGACACCAAAGGCGCCGGGCTTTGCATAGAGCCATCCTTGAAGATGATGCTCCTCCTTCCAGCTAGGCCTGGCACATCTGCCAGCCATCAGGTCCAGCGGCCCCATGCCTTTGAGGGATGCTTGCTGCCTACTCTGGAAGTAGGGTACTGGGAGGGCTGGCAAAGGCAACTGGCTGACCTTGGTCACGGGAAGGGTAGGGCAGCACTTCTGACTCTGAATTCTCCCCGGGTCTGCCATTTCTCAGCCATCCTGCTGGCTGCTGCTCGCCAATGGGGCTGCAAGGGAAAAAGGGGGTGTTGCGGGGGGCAGGCTGCATGTCTGGATTTCAGCAATGACATTTTAAGTTTGGAGGAAGGTAGAGAAAGAAAACCAACATGGGCAGGGAAATGGGAAATGCTTTGGAAGAAGTATTTTACAACAGCTGCAGCTAGAGTAAACCAGTCTAGCGCTTTTTTATTTACGCCAGCTGGGGATCTGATTCAGAAGTCTGAGAGGAGCCTCCCTTCCCTAAATGGAGCAGCATCCTTTCTTCTGCCCTTCTTTTTTTTTTTATAACCTAGGCTTTAAATACACTCTGTTCTCTGCCCTAATAACACAATAACCTGGAGGCAGTTGCATTGCCATAGGAGACATCACGGCAGGCAAAAATCCCACCTTTTCTGCTATATTATCTGTCTCTTGGGCTTTCTTTGGCTTCTTGGGCAATTGCTGCTTCTCACACAGTAACTACAAGGTGGCAGGTGAAGTTCTTGCTTTGGAAAGTTGCTCTATGATATAAACTGGGCATCCAGAAAGAGAGGAGGAGCTGCTGAGGCCAGCTGAGGAGGATGAGAGGCAGTGAAGAGTGGAAGAGACCAAACAAGAGGGATCAAGCTGGAGGTGGGGGATGGTGAGGCTTCATTGGGATTCAGAGGAGAAGCCAAGAAGCAGACAGTGGCCGATCACCAATACTGAATAGCAACAAGCTTCCCTGGGCAGCCACCTGCAATTATTTTCAGGCAGCACCGTCCATCTGGAACCAAGCTGGGAGCAACAGCGCCTGGGGTGGCTCTTCAGAGACCCTGTGCCACCTCTTCCCATGGTTCTCCAGAAGAGCACAGGCCCTGCCTGCTATTTCCCCAGTCTCTGAAAGCACCCTAGAATAGCAACCTCCCTGAAAGCCCTGGGGACCCTCAGCATCTATGAAGCCACAGATGTTGGCATCAAGGGAGAGTGAGAAACCATGCAGAAGGCTGTTGGGCAGGTTGGGTCAGTGGGTTCAAGATGGCATGACCCTGTTAGGATTAACCCTGACTGACCAGCTGAAGGTCTGCCTGCGTATTTCACCATCCCAGCAAGCCAGTGAAAAGCACGGAAAGGCTGATCAGCTTGTGATGGCAAGGCACAGGTATTTTTCTCCCCAGGTTGATGCCAAGCAGAGCTGCATATGGTCTCAGCAAGCAGGGAGAGGAAAGAAGGCCCATCCATGCCAACATATCCTTATGTTTCATTGTTCAAGCTCTTAAGCTTTTATTTGAATTTTAGCTATAAAACATTGAACTGATTAAAATGAAAAAAAAGCCCTCCTTAATCCAGAGAGGAGGGCTGGATGAGTGTTTCAGCCAGCTGTGTCTTTGCTGCACGGAGGCAGATTTCTCTATCAACGCTGCCATTTCCCAGGGCGATGGGAAGGGGACCCATCCCTTTCCCTCAGCAGGAAAGGCAAAGCTGGGTTCTGCCACATTCCAAGACTCTCCTGCCTGATGCTGATGGCTAAAGGGGCAAAAAAAGGCAGGAAGAATTGTTTCTATGCTACCTGCTTCTTGCTAGAAAGTGGCCTGTAGTGCAATCCTTCAACAATATTGTAGCCTTCAGATTATTACCTGTCACTACAGAGCCGGCTGACCTCCAGCATCTGCCTGTTGGGGAGCTGGAGATGAAAGAGTACCAATACAAAGAGAGCAACGCCTGCCTTGGAAACAGTGACGCGATGATTATTGCTATTGCTTGTAATCACACATAATGATGGCAGGGGAGAGCACTGTGGCCATAGGGAATGGATTTATCGCCAGTCCCTCCTGGTCCGACAGAAAGCAACAGAAACGAATGTCCCTAAACGCCAAGGCAAGTCAACAGTGAGCATGTTCACATCTTGGTCAGAAACTGGACACCTGCATTAATGATGGTGTCTCTTGGCCTACTATTGGATCTCACATTGCGGAGGAAAATAACATAGTTACGAGCCGCTGTGGCTGTCCTTATTTAGAAGGTTTCAGTTTTTAATTTTAATGCATACACCGTAGCATATCATGATGCACAACCAAGCCCTGGGCTGATGAGCATGTGAGCAGCTCATGCCCACACTCCTCAGCCTGGCCCAAACCAGCCCTGCAGTTCTGTGCTCTCCTGGCACAGAAAGATGTGGAAAAAATATGGCAACCATAAGTGGAAAATCGGGCTTGTGAAAGGATGCAACTGCTTGGAGGACAGCTGGTGGAACGATGGCTGGCACTGCAGCTGCTTAAAGCTGAAGCAAGCTTGGGAAGCAAAATAGATCAAATTTTACACAGCAGAATGGTCTGGCTCTGGACTGAGCATTGCTAACTTCTTAGCACTATGGAAAAAGCTCACAAAGAAAGGTGGGAGCATCTTCCCCACAAAGCCAGGAAGAGCTAGGTTCCTCAAGCTGCTGGTGCACAAGGCAGTTTGGGTCTGGTATCAGACCAGGGTCTATGCCTCAGAAGGAAGAGAGCTGGGACAATGAAACCTTCCCAAGTTTTTAACCAGGTTAGCCAAGATGTGAGCTTCATGCAAACACAGCCACACTGCTCCTGCACTGGCGTAGCTGCGCAGGGCTGAGCTCAATCCCGGTGACCCACCTGAAGGCATCTGCTAACTCTCCGCCACGCCACCTCGTTCAGCACAGGCAACCCAGAAGGACGAATCTGTGACTATAACTGTGCCTGGCACCTTGGCAGACCCCAAGCAACCTTGCAGAGCAGCGGCAATCTGCAAAACAAGAAGAAATATGAGCAGATGAGGGATAGTCAAAGGTGGGGTTTTTTTGTTTATAATGATGATTTATTTGTTTTGCACCTGTTTACAAATGCTAGTAAAAACATGATTTTCAGCAGCATTTTTCACTCTTCTATTTTTTTCCAGGCAAAAGAAAAAAAAAATTGTGACAAAAATTCTCCACTTCCCTATCGACTTCCCTATCCCTGTCATTGCAAATAAAAAAAACCCCAACACTTACGAGACTTTTTTGTTGAGATGTAGAAGTGACTTGAGCTGCTGCTTGGGAGGGAAGATAACATCACCACGATCACACTTTCTACTTTGCAGTGAGACGGAGGGAGAAAAGGGAACAGAAAATACTGGTAACCCAATGATGCCACAGAGATTTCTTGCAGGGTGATGTGTACAAGCGATCACTAACCACGCTCACAGGAGCATTACTCACCGCAGAGCATCCCTCAAGAGGGGCTTGCACGGGCTGTGGGCACACACCAGAGGAACAAATCCCACCGACCACACCATCTCCCAGTAAAAGCCATAGCTGCTCTAGCACCTGCCAGCCCCTCTCCAGCGTGTGCTATGGACAGATGCCACCAGCATGGCTTGCAGGAGCCATGGTGTGACAGAGGGCTGACACTGCAGGGGCGTGGGAGGGAACGGGGGCTGGATGGATCAACAAGAGCTAAATCCTACTCTCCTTTTATATATATATATATATTTACATTCTATTTACTCTCCACTTATATATTAACCTTCTCATAGACATTTTATTTTCATTCAGATAATCCTTAATGAAGAAAATCTCTGCTGAGTATGCCTTTACCTTTCTCTTATTGTCTTACAGATTCTCTACCCATCATCCCTGTCTGTAGCTATTTCTTGTCCTGCTTTTGGCTTTTAAAAGTCCCATTCCACAGAGATGGAGAGAAGCCCTACCAGTGAGGCACTGGGAGATGTGTACCTGGGAGGGAGTGATGCCGCAGGCCACGAGCACTGGCAAAATGGTGCGTGGCTGTGACGTGGTTAAGCCCCATGTATGCTGCAGTACGTCTGGCTTAAGCCGTGAAAGTCTCTCCGGAGGGATCAGACATGCCCAAGCTGCAGGGCTGTCCTTCGTTAGCAGGGCTGGGAAGAATTTGCAGAAGCAGCTCAGCTCCGGCAGGGATGGACGCAGCCTGCCCCAGGGCGCTGTCAAGGCTGAGCCATCAGAGCCCACGCGTCAAATGCACAGTGCTAGCAGCCAGGCAGCGGGAGTGTGGTGGGAACTGTTGGGCTCCTCGTCTTCATCGCACCCCTTCGCTGACAATAAATGGCAGTCCCTGTTGTACATGGGCAGAGCAGCAGGAGTGAGGGGTGCAGGGAGGGTGAGGAGGTGTCTCCTCCCTACCCTGCTCTCTGCAGCATCCCCCCATGCTGCTCGAGGAGCGGGATGCTTGTCCCTGCAGGGTACCTGGGGCGACAGGTTAGGGATTGCTGAAGGCTACCTTAAACCTACTCTTCTGCACCCTTACTCCTTCCCTCCACTCCAGCTCGTGGAAATCAGTGCTGTTGCCCACCAAGACAAGCACTGGGATGCTTTCTCACCAAATACAGCTCTCCCTAAACATGCATGCTTTCCTAGAATGAACTTCCTTTGCTCTAGAAAGCCAGTACCAATCATTTTCTTCACCACATCTCATGTTCTTCTTCCTTCAGCTGACTTAATTCAGGGATGGTCTTGGACCACGGAGTGCAATGGGTGGCCTTCAGCCTGCTACGCTCCATGGCATGCAAGGCAAGCACAGGGCTGTACTTTGCTCTTTGCCTGTACCAAGGGGATGGGTGCTGCCGAGCTGGCTTTGCACCCAGTTATAGAAGTAGGAAGCTCCCATCAAAGAGGTTTGTCCCAAAAACACCCAGCGGTTCTAGGACACCCCTTTTTTCCCCTTCTCTTTTCACGGGTGTCTGTTAGCGCGGACACTCTGAGGCTGCAAAGATGCCATTTACCACGAGAGGACACTATCCTACCTCCAACTTCCTCGGTGCACAGCGGCCGGGTAAAAAAAAATATCCATAATAATATTACAGCAAGCGACTGGAACACACACGTCGGAGGGGAGAGCAAGAGAGAAACAATATGCTTGTCACCCTGCTATATTCATCGAGAACGCTGCCCTGCCATTTATTTCTGCAGCACGCACCCCTTTAAATACACAAATGGCAGGAATGTTAGGCTGGAAGAGGCAGACCAGGGATTAGTCTGAATATACTTCATCTGGTGATTTGTGAGCGTCTGCGTGTGAGAGGGTACGGATGTGAGCGCGCGCGTGTGTGTGTGTGTTGGTTGACTTTAAAATGGAATAAACCACATTTAGCAGCTAGGTAGCTATGGAAACATAACCAAAATTGTTCTACCACCTTTCTGCCGCACTGCTTTCTGCAGCCCTGCAAATGCTGTCAAGGGAGGGCTGAATATTGTTTCTTATAAATAATAGAATGTAAAGGGCTACAGAAAGAATCACTAAATTAGGATCTTGAAGTGGGGATAGTTCAGGAAAAAAATGCCCAGTAGCTGTAATATGAGTTTCTGATGACTTAGCAATGATAATGGACTTAATTTTATTCTTTTGTCTGTCTTTTTGCCATTTACAGGAAAAGGCAGGCTGAGGAAATAGATGTATTTTGGTGCACACACTTGTGGGGAGGCAAGTATGTGTGTATGCGTATATAAATATATATATGCACAAACACACTCTGCACGGTGTATGCACCAACACACACGTATCAACAGCGTTTTGGTGTTAAAAAGCAAAGGACTGCACCTGCTACCCAGCTTTTCTGCACTCCACCACCACCTGAAGCAATTCCAGCTCCACAGCTCCACTCTGCCCGGGCCAGGCTCCCTCGGTTCCTTTCCTGACCTACGGATTTGCCAGTAATCCTGCCCACGGCCCTCCCGAAGCGCTGCCAATCTTGCTGAAGTATTTAGAGGCTGAGAAGACTGGTTATATATCACAGCTGATTTTAAAGCACCTTTAAAACTGGGAATTAAATTCTGGCCCACCAGACTCAACCAGAAAACGCTCAGTTGTTTTCCCTGGGCCAGGATTTAATCCTCAGATGTATTTTCCAGGGCTGAGCGGTCAGGGTGAGTGCATTTAAGTCTTTTAGGGCTGAAGTTTGTCACCTGGTGCAGCCCAGATGACAACAAGATGCACAAACGGTACCTCCCTGCCACTTGTCTGGGAACCATTCCCAGCAGGAGGGACTGACTGGGAACAGCCAGGACAAGGACAGAGCACAACTTGGGGTTTGCTGTCCTAGAGCCAAATGGCAGCAGGGGTCTAGTCAGGTGTGCCATTTCTTACTGGTGTCCCCCTATTGATCTACTTTTTGGGTGCTGTCCCAGTTCATCATTCCCAGCTGCCAAATACAGAGAGCCAAAAGTTGGGGTGTCTATACAGCATCAGCCTTTGTCAGAGCAGAGGTCCATCCACTTCTGTGTCCACCTCCTCTCCTCCACACCACCCATGACTTCCTTCCTCTCATTTGCCCCTTCAGTTCTGCCCTCTTCAGCTCAGGGTCTCTTGGTCACTTGAGGTCCTGCTGCTACAGCAGGTCCTCCATAGCTTCCTCTTGCACCTTTCCCTGTGCCTGACCCCCTGAGACATGGACACCAGCACCACACACAGCATCTGAGCACCACAGGGTGCACCAAGAATGCATCCAGTCAGGCTCTGTTTCATTCTCCATTTCTTCCTCTAACTCCTCACATTGCCCTCGCCTTTGTGATGGCTGCTGACATTTCCAGAAATGGTCTGCAATGCCTCTACAATCTCCTTCCAGAGAGGTAATAGCTCATTTAGACCATGCCGCTGTACGGGTGTAGCTACTGTTGATGTTGCTCCAAGTGCAGTTGCCAACAACGAATCTCCTCTGCCACGTCATCGCATAGCCATCAGTGTCCTGCGGTCCTTCTGCACTTCTTTGCAGCTGGCTTTTGTTGGCACTGTCCTGAATAATGCTCCACTCTTGCAAATTTTGTTTTCTGTCTGCTCTCCTCTCCAAATTGTTTGTGGGAAGGACAGCACAAGCCCTACCACAGATCCCTGGAGGGCTTCACATCCAATCCCTGAGCATGGTGCAAAGGCATTGCTTTTTCCCAGACACCGTTGGAGAAGGCTGTTGGTTCACAACACCACCTCCACTCCTATCCCATGGCAACTACGTTTTTGAAAGCCTTTTTGGAGAAAAGCAGTTCAGTGCCCAAAATATACTGAGCTTGCACAAATACAGCTTTATGCCAGGACCACGAGCAGTCAATCCTCTCCTTTTCATCCTGGTGCACATGCACACTTGCTTGCTGTCCCTCTACCCCTTCAAGCCTAGCAAAGGAACATCGCACCCTGCTCTCCCATTTGGGGTCTGGTCCATCGGACAAAGCTGCCTCACAAACCAGCTCTGCACCCACCCAGCTGGCCCCCAGTAGCACTTGAGTTTCACACCCCACTGCAGTGTGAAAGGAGGGCAGAAGGTCCTCCTGCATCTGAACCACACACCCTCCTATGTGACCCACCAAACACCTACCTGATGGGAACCTCTGTCAGGACTGAGCTAGAAGGCAACTTGCTTTGGGCTTGCCCAGGACTCAAAGGTCCTGCAAAGCCCACCACCCCTCAAGCAGGGCTGCTGTGCTTAGAGTCAGGGTTCTCCTAGGGAGCCCAAGGAGGTGGATACTGAAGGATGCGTTTACTGTGTTTTAGCAAGATTTGCCTCTGCAGGCATTAGCCTGTCTACATGTGAGATGTCCAAAAAATCATCTAGAGTCCCACCAAAATCTGTGGGAGCCCCTCTGGAGGCTCTCCTTAAACAGGATGAGTGATCTTACTAAGTCCTGTCTTTCTCCACTTACCCCAGGAGAAGCTAGGCCAGTCAGCTCAGCACAGGAACCAGGCTGAAGAGATGATGTCAGGAGAGAGCCCCATGGCCCATAGAACTGGAAAAGTCCCCCAACTCTAAGAAGCCACTTTCACCGTTCAGAACTAGGAGTCAACCTGCACCAGTAGATGCCATCAGAAGGATGGAAAACCAAACCCCTTTATTGTCTATTGTCAAAGTTTTACTGCTTAATTTCTGTGCCCAGCTATCACATGGGCTCTGGGCTGCTACGAGGACAGAAAAGCTGGCAGAGATTGTCCATCCTCCAGACCCATACAACATGCTGGAGAACTTGGCTCCCACCAGGGCCTCTTAGCAGAGACGCCTTCTGCCAAGGAAGAAGGAGAACGGGTGATGAAGCAAATACCTTTGGCAAGCTTTGCAGAGTTGCTGCTGCTGATTAGCAACAACAGAGGGTTTCAGAGACAGCTGTGCTGCTCCATCCCCTCTGCTATTAGCAAGCCAGCCTGTGAGACAGCCCAATTAGGGATGAGGCCCTGCCCTTCATCAGATATGGGATTTTCCAAACACAGAAGCAGCAATGCCAGCTTCTTCATCCTGCCTGATGGCAAGAGCACTGCCCAGTCACACCATAACCCCGTACCATCATTCTGGATTCGGAGGCTGGCAGCAGGTCCCTCTCCAGCTCAATGTGTTGTTGCTTTAACAATCAGAAGGATGGAAAAACAAAACCCTTTACTGTCTATTGTTAAAGTTTACTGTCTAATGTTTTAATAAACAGTCAAGTTCTTCCTCCGATCATTAAATCAGCAGTAAAGCAGAATGGAGACTAGTTTATGAGATTCTATCTGCATCACTAACATACAAATGTGAGGTCTTGGCAGCTGTGAACAGCTACTCCCAGTTGCATGGCTTCCTGCCCACGTCGAGAGCTGGATCTGCTGCTGCCTTGGAAGAGGTACAGCTCATCCTGCCTCATGGGAGATGGGCAGAGAGTGAGACCTCTCAAGGGCCTTCTTCACCCAATCCTCCACTAAACTCCACATTAGTCGCAAGGAGATAGTGCAGATATGATGTACTGCCCCCAAGAAGGATCAGGAAATCCACCTGGAGATGGCAAATGGGGCACATCATCTCAGAAGGGTTTAGGACAGGCAAGCTGAGCAGTGCTGTTACTCCTAAGCCTTTGCAATTGAATGGAAACATGGAAACAGCAGCAGTTGACCACGTTTGGTGGTCAGAGGCACACTTCACACAGCTCCTGTTGTACCCACAGCATCACCAAGGCCAGAGGTTCATTAGGAGTCTCAAAGGAGGAATGGGATGATTTTCTGGATGGGAACAAAACAGATACGGGCTTGAAAATAAAAATTATTAAAACCACAAGGTTTGGGGTTAGAGGGATGAAACACATTATCACGTAGCTGGGTGCAACCCCACCGTCACCCTGCAGCAGCAGATCCTGGCTCCGTGCTCTGCAGCACTGAACCTAGGACATTGCTTGGTGGGCTTGAGGGCCACACAATTAGACATAGTCTAAAGAAACTTAAACCCTTTGTTATCTCTGGGATGATTCGTGTTTGCTTGAAAGCATTAATGCCCTTTAATCTTTGTTTTTCCAGGAATCCTCTGCCTCCAGCCCAGCAGCTGTCGGCTGTGTGGACCCAAGCATGTGCAGACATAGTCGCCTGTCGCATTCACTCCATGTAGGACTAACTTCTAAACACATCTTCCAAAAAGCTTATCTGCCACTTTTGCTCAGAAAGTAATAATGATCATCCTACCACCCATCCCCAAAGTAATGTTTAATAGCTCACAGTTGTTGCATCAGCTTTGATTACCAGCAGTGAGGTTTCATCTCCTCAGGGGTGGCTCTATCTGCAATAGACACCAAGTTTCCTGCGTACCAACATTTGTGGGCTGTTCCAACCATTTGTCCAGTCATCAAATTATTAGCACATTATCCCTGGGTAATGGCTTGTAATTTTCTCTTTTTATTACTCAATAAACAGTTTGGAAGCCAACCCCCCAGAGTGAGAACAGAAACTAACTTACTACTTACACATACATAACCAGTGCCACAAAGAGAGACCGTGCGAGAATACTGAAAAGCTACCCAAAAAAGAAAGAGTATTTTTCAAGATTTTTTTTTTTGTAATCATAGAAAAATGTGGTATATGACATTTGCAGGAGAATGGAGGGAAAGAGACGAAGCCTTGAGAAGTCCCACAGGAGAGAGCTGCTGGATTAAATATCCTTGATAACCGTTCCAACAGTACACGCCCTGGTTTTCCATACCTTGGTCCCAAATGCCAGCATTCCCAAGTGAACACATCTAGATCCCTATTGGGAAAGAAAAATACAGCAGTTAGCTGACACAGTATAGCTATAGTCATTCCAACTATATTATAGCTATATATTTCCAGCTATAGCTAGGAGAAGGGGCTTTGATGAAGGAGATTGTTCTAAATGAAAAAGAAATGCAGTTTACGGAGAGTGAAAACTACTCCTAAATCTAAGCCTAATTGAATTATAAATAGCCTGGATGCTTTCCTTCCATTTCCAAGCTTGTTAAACTTCCATATATATGTATATATAATCTTACATTTTCTAAACATGTCTATTCAACTTTCTGTTTCAACGTGACATTTTCTATTTCAAAGTTGACCTATTTTGAGGAGTAAGAAAATTAGCTGAATTCCCCCAAATCAAAATGCTTCACTCTGAGTTGAACAATATATTGGGAGGGTTTGGTTTTTTTTTTTTCCTTTCTCTAAAGTAGTACACTCCTCACTGGGATCTACCAGAAGAGATTTTATTTATTCTTTTGAAGTCCAGTTCAGCCATGGAACAGAACAAAACCCAACCCTCTACACAATTTGCACAGCAATGATTTCCAGCATACTTTTGCATTTCAAATTAAGCTAATCTATCCCATGGATTTGGGATATAAGAATTTGAAGTGTAACTATGGATTGATAAATTGAGTAAGGGGTTTTGTCTATAACAAAGGCTTTTAGGGGCAATATCTCCCACAAAAGAACTGACCATAGTCTGATCTATCCTATTGGACACAGACTTCTCTTGATACCCATCACTGCAGTTTGTTGGTAGCTTTGGAAATAAAGGTGAGCGGAGATTTTGTATTGCACTCCAGTCTGGTGGGTCAATCCCTGGATTAATTCAATCCCAGTCAAGTGGCAGCTTTTAGGAGTCATTTTTCAAATGCTTTGAACACTTCCACTGCCAGTATTTGATTAAAGAGATTTTTTAATGGGTGCAAGACACCTTAAAATACAGCTGCCATTGGTGTGCGAGGAAATGAAAAACTCACAATGGTCCTGGAAGTCAAAGATATATAAAGGAACATCTGTGCAAGACTGCATATTTCAGTTTGTTGTTCTTGGAGAGGATTGTTAACAAGGACCACTTACTCTTTGCAAACAGCGGCAATGCTTTTGGTACACGAGGGATGGTCCTCGATGGAGTTGGGAAAGGCTGTCTCACTGGAAGGTCTGGCCAAGATGACATGGCAGGAAGCTTGCTTTCTGATGTGGTTCTTTTTCTTTTTTGGAACTATCCCAATGCCACTCTCCTACTCTGCAAAAATGTTGGGCTGCGAAAAGAAAAAAAAAAAAAAATCAATTTGGATTACTATTTTCACATCTCAGAGCCTTTGCTCCAGGCTGCCTGGAGGCTGTTGGACAACTCTCTGCCATCACCATGTTTCCTTGACAATGCCTACAAATTTTCTTTCTAAAGCTGAACTCTGAAGCATAGATCTCCCCTGCACACCAGCCCCTGCAAACTAGTCCTCATCATTTGAAGAGTCAGCCGCCAGAATATGTGATGGAGTGAGATCTGTGTAGCTTTCTGACAGCATAGCACGGAGCTCAACTTTCCAAAACTTTCCACAAAAGGTTGTGTTGGGACTGCGCGGTACAATCAGTGCATGAGCAATGTGGAACTCATGATTGCTTTTAGCAATCACGGGGTCTGACAACACAGCAGGATTCAAAGGAAGATCAGCCGCTCACACAAGGTAACAAGGACATCTTAAAATGAGCAGCTATTGAATTGGGATTGGGAGCTAATTTATCCCAAGGGAAGGTTATTTGTTAACTGCCTCTTGAAGAGTTTCTGATAGCGCTGAAGGAACAGTGACAACTCCTCTTCACAACAACCCCCAAGGATTATTCATCCTCCTCTGGAATGAAAACTAAAGCTTCTTGAAGGAGGTGGACAGGGACTACAGACAGCAGCACAGATGCTTCAGATTCAAATGCCAGTCACCTGAGGGAGACAGACATTCTCCAGCCCGAGAGACCAAGGCTGACACCCTCCTGTTTGGGATGTCCCAGAGTATTCCCCCCAGCTTGCTTCCACTCCAGATGGGCAGTAGCCCATCAAGGATACTACGTCATATCTGCAACTACTGTACAAATGCTCAGTACCTGTCACTGGTACTGACCACCACGGTTAGGTGCCTGCATTCCTACACAGAGACAGAAAGCCTCTTATTCAGTCAAAGATGCTTCTCCTGACTCCATGACCATTCATACTCCCTTGTTTCTATAGGCAGCAATATCACTGATGATTTGCTAGACCCTTGGTTGGCCAATTCCCAAAGCCACAAACATCACAAATATGTTAGTCCTTATTTTTTTACCTTAAATTTCCTGCAATACTTCCCAATATTTCTTTTAGCATCTCTGCAAGATCACCTGCCTGAGACACAGCTGGGCCCACTCATCTTCAGGCACTTCAATGGACTCTGTGTGTTTCCACATGGACACCACAGAATCATAGAAGGCTGCTATAAGGTCTTCTCAGAGTCTTCTCTTCTCCAGGCTGAACAGCCCCAACTCTCTCAGCCTGTCCTCATAGCAGAGGAGCTCCAGCCCTCTGATCATCTTTGTGGTCTGCTCTGGACTTGCTCCAACAAGACTACATCCTTTTTATGCTGGGGGCTCCAGAGCTGGACATAGTACTGCTGGTGGGGTCTCACCAGAGCAGGGTAGAGGGGCAGAAACACCTCTCTCAACCTGCTGGCCACCATTTAATTCCCTTGTGGAGAAAAGTCTCCTTTAAGCCGTTGGGAGGCCTGAGGACATGGTAGAGTTGGTCAAATGGAATAAGTCCCCTAAAAGATAAAGGACATGAGGTTGACATAGAGAGGTTCAATTTGAACAGCCAGTTCTGGGTGACTGCAAAAAGTCAGAAGTCTGTGCTTGAGAAGCAGTTATTTCCTCTTAGGAAATAACTCCTCACCCAAACTACCAGCCCATCCAGTACCTAGCAGAGCTGAGCATCCATTTTAATCAGCCCCCAGACGCCCTACGGGATGGAGACAGTTTAACCCCTTAAAATCTCAGGTGAGTGGACCACAGCCCAGCAAGAGGGAGGATGCCCTACGTGGGCAGCGCATCCTGGCATTGCTGCAGGAGGCATCCGGCCCTGGGGCTCCACTCCAGAGACAACAACTGACTCCAAATGCAAGCAAAGACAAAAATGAGGCTCAGACAGAGCAGTAAAATAAATCAGTGACAGAGTCTCAAAAAGAGACAAATGAAGTTGAAATTCGTCCTTGTTTATTTTAATGTTTGAAATGTTTTCGAGGTGATTTATGCCCCTGCTTCAATGTGTTTCTCTCTTTGTTTCTCTCTCTCCCTTCCCTTTTTTTTTTTAAACAGAAAAAAAATATTTGGGAGTTAATTGGATTTCCAGGCTTCACAGCCAGACACTGTAATTGATCTCTGAAGAGATGGATTTGTCGGTTAGCTGGGCATGAATTTGACAACAGGAGAGGGAAGGGAAGAAAAATTTCCCCCTGCACACAGAGCAGGAGTGGGTCACAAGGGGGTTTTGCCAGCAGAACCAGCAGCCCAGGGCAAAGTCCCCCCTTTTTCCTGAGCTTGTCCCAGATTTCCAAGTTAAATAGCACTTATTACTTTGGGCCCCTTCAAGTAAGATCACCAGGAGATCTGACATGACTGGAACAATCCCCTTGTTTAGAGCTACGTCTGAGAGGAAAATTTTTTTGCTTGTATTTTGCCTCAGCTTTTTGAAGATACACATGGAAAAACATGTTTTTGCCTGTCATCCATGACGTGGGATACACCTTTTGCCTTCCCATTCCCTCCCCTCCTTTGTCCTGCCTTGAAAGTCTGTTATCTCTAAAGCATGGATACCTCATGCAGGACCCCCTGTAACTGCAGCTCCTGCCACCCCACGTATCCCCCGGGTCAGCGTTGTCCCTCACCCCAGCCCACCCTTGACCCCCAATCCCACATCACTCCCCCCTACTCTCTGCAAAAGGCCAGATCTCCTTGAGTTTCTTGTCACAGCAGACTGCTTCACACTGTGAGGCGAAGAACAGGCATTGAGTCGAGGGGTACAAGGATGCACCCAGCTGCCCATACCCACATTGCCCATTTTGCCCAGCCAGTTACCACCAAGCCAAGCTCACACTACTGGGCAGGAGGCTGGTTGGCAGCATGCCAAACCTTGGTCAAGCAACAGGGGTTTCTCCTCTGTTGTACGTAGTGAAGAAACTTACACTCTGTTCTCAGCCGAGTTGCTGCAAGAGGCCTGCTCCTGCTGCTCTGGATAGAGCTACACTGGAGGATGCTGTGCCTGAAGGTACCTCACTAAAACCTGTCATGGTCCCCTGCTCTCTGCTGCCCATCTCCACAGCAGATGGCAAGCAGCCGTTCCCGACAGACTGCAGCACGCTCTAGCAGTGCCTGTGGGGAATCCAGGCTCCCACAGATCTCTGCAGGTAAGCCCATGTGGGAATTGGTGGAAAACAAGCAGAGGAGCGAATTTCCAAGAGTCATCCTTGTGTTTTAGCATCATCCACCTCTAAAGCGGAGGAGAAAGGCATTTCTGGGAGTGTGCTGACACAGTGACAGCAGCCCAGTGCAGGACAGGGAGCACTGGTTTCCCAGCCAAAGCATCCTTCTCCCAGTGCAGAGGCACACCCTGTGCACTCAAGTCACAACCAACCAAAAAACTTTCATTATCTGGGAGAGTGTCACATACCAGGGAAAAAAGTTTTCTGCAAAATTCATCTCTTCAGCACAAGGCTCTTCTTGGCTCATTTTGAGTTTTGCTGCACATTGATCTGAAATACCAGTCTGCCAGACCAGTGGTAGAGCTCACAAAAAGCCAGGAAAAAAATCAACAGCCTGAGACAGACCCCACCTTTCTCCCTTGCAGGTAACCCAAAGGGAAGTACCACATTCCTATGCACCCGCCAGCCTCCCCAGGAGACAAGGAATTGCCATCCTTTTATTGGTTAGAAGCCTGTCAGAAAAGCCAAGCACAACCTGAGCCTGTGCTAGCTCGGCCGTGCTGACGTTCTGCTGTTCAGAAGCAACCCTGTAATAACTGACCCAGCCTCTCCGTGCTGCCAACGCCGCCCCAGCACAGCCCTGCAGAAGGAAACGCGGCGTTTGCACAATGCGTAATTAAACCACGGAGCTAACTTCCATGGGAAGTTGCCGCGGCCAAGAATTTGTGATATTTCAGAGAGGAAGCAGGCATGTACGTGAATAACAAGAATAGCCGGAGTTGCCACAGCTAAATACCAACATCTCTGCTGAAAGTGATATTAAATACTGCAGGCACCCTCCAGCTATTGGAGGTGATGAGCAGCCCTAACAGGGCAGATTTGCCTTCTGTTGACCTCCCTTTGCAACATCCACTCCTGGCCACCCCTCAGAGAGGACGGGGAGTTACCTGGATCCCATCCAGTGCCTGCAATTCCCCTCCTCCATTTTTTTTTTTTCCCCTAAAGCCTGTATCAAAAATATTATGCAGTTTTATTTTGCCGTTGTTTGCGCTAGATATAAAACTCCGTGTAATGGGAGATTTCTGGAATTGCAAAACAAGTTTATAGGCAGGAACGCTGCTCTGTGCAGGTGTAAGGTATCACTCACTCCTGAGCATTATAGCTACTACAGACTGTGACAAGGAAGCAGCTCACAAATGGTCACGCGAAGGAAAACATCTGTTACGAACTAGCAGGTACACAGATCATCTGCAAATTGCACAGCTTGTGCCTGATTTTCCCTTGCTTTGTTTAGCAACTTGCCGTGCCGCGGCACGGGAGGCAGCTGCTCACAGGAGGGACCTTCGCAGCGCAGAGCTGGAGACGATGAAGGCAAGGCGTCCCTCTGACCCTGCCAAAGGTGTAGGTCGTACCACAGGCATTATTTAATTTGGGACCGCTTCAGAAAGCCAGGTGATGCTTTACAGCAGGCACAGTGCCCCTTCCCCTGCAGAGCAGCTCTCTCCTGCCCCAGGGGTACCTGGTTTTCCCCTCGCGTGGGCTCCTCGGGCTGGCAGCGCGCGGAGTTGCCGTTCGCCTCCACCTCGCACACAAAAGATTTCCTGATCTAGGCTGGACCTCTACATCTGCTTTGTGTTACAGGGCTTAGATCAGGAAACAGAAGGATTCTGTTTCCATCAGACAGGATCTCTGGTTGGTCTCCGGCCAAGGGACTCAACTGCAGTTCCCAACGCCACGTGCCGCGGCTGGACAGGAGGATCCTCCTGTGCCTTCTCCTGATCACCCACTTCCCATGCTCCCACCCATGTAAAAGGACTGAAACATCTCAGACGCAGACCACTGCACAGGCTACGCCCAAAATCTCTCTGCCTGCTTAGGATCCAGGCCTCTGGAGCCCTTCTCAGCCTTGCACAAGCTCTGCTCCCTTCCATCAGGAAGCCAAGGGTACAATTTAGCCTTCTTTTTTTTTTCTTTTTAAATATGATTTAAAAATATTTGTATTTTTCTCCTTGAGCAAAGTAAAGGGGGCAGGAGGAGGGGACCCATCCCCAGCCCCGCACTGCCATCGTTGAGCTCCTGCTCCCCTTGGCTCTCCATCAGGTACATCAACACCATTGGCATGTGATTTATCATGTCGAGGGGAGTTCACCACTTCTGGCTCCGAGTAACCAGACTTATTAAGTCCTGGACACACACCTTTGCAAACAATGGGAATTTCAACTGTGACTTCATTGAGATCAAACCTCTTAACATCTCGTTCCTCCAACACAGTGGTCTTGCATGTTGCAGAAGCCCCACATAAACATTGAGGCTTTGTTAGCATCTGCATGTGCTTTGGGTGGGCAAAGGGTCACTGTACCACATGTGAAGCACTGTGCAATCCTTGTCACCCAAAATTGGGGTCAAGGATGGCGAGCTCAGAGTGGAACTGGCTCAGTTGAGGGCTATCCGGACCATCAGAGCAAAGGTGGCCTTTTTACAACAGTCAGCTGCTAGGACAGCCTGACTTGTTAGTCTAAAGAAATGAAGGTGCAGAGGTGATAAAATTGTCCTCTCTCCATGTACCAGGAGGTTTAACACGAAGGCAGAAAAAGTGCTGTTTAAGGTGAAAGGACAGCATCAGCAAAAGGTCACAAATCACCCATGAATAAATTTAGGTGAGAAACTAGAATGAGGCTTCTCGCTGTCCAAACAGTTCGGAGAAAAGCCAACACAATATGAAGGGGGGGGGAGGTTTCAGCCTAGGAGAGGGACGAAATGCTTCATCAGCTGCAGTAGCAGAGAGTGGGACTTGATGTCCTGCCCCAGCCCCGTTTCTGTTGTCAAAGCAGCGTTACCACAGCCATGCAGAGTAAGGATGCCGGAGAGGCAAGGTGTGCTGGGAGAGAGCACATTTGCGCATGGTCAGCTGATTTAATTGGAAAAAAAAAATGTGACAAGTTTGAGGTTTGGGTCTGACATCGAGCAGGAAAAAAATCAAGGGAAATATAAATCAAAAGATTACAATAATGCACTGAAGCCAGCTGACCAGCCACTGAGCACTGGGGGAAGAGAGGACAAAGCGCAAGCAAAGCGCTGCCTGTCCCGCAGCAGCCCACACAGAAATCCATACAGAAAATCATTAAACAATTACAACCTCCATCGGAAGATCACCCTTTGAAGATATTTCCCCAGAAACCTCTGTTCACAGCGTTCAAATAACCCCCTGCCTCATCAGAATAATTGCCAGGAGTAAACGCTTTGCAGATCAGCAAACACCAAATAGAAGGAGAGCAAAGCAAAACGAGCCAAGGCAACCGCATAAGCTCTGCCTCCTCCGTGCAAACCCAGTCGTGCCAAAATACCGCCGCACCAAGTGCCCCGTGGAGACGTCACCAGCCAAGCATCAACCCTTGCAAGCCACACTGACCTGTGGCGAAACAGGCTGTTTCCACCTGAGGAAAGGTTGGGTTTTGTTGGTTTGTTTTTTTTTTTTTTTCTCATAAAACAATCACTCTGTGCCAGCTCAGAGAATTGCCAGAGGAAACAATCCACCTAAAAATACTAAAAATATTGCCCAGCCAAAAAAGTAAGGTCTAATACACCGGCTGATTTAACACACAATATTATCACTCCCTACAGACAGAAGCTTCTCTTATTTTGAAGATGCTTAAGCACCTGATTTCAGTTAGGCCTAAGTATTTCTCAAAAATCTGGTCCTTCATGCAGACCCAAGATAATCTTTGAAGACACAGCAACACAACCGACTTCACTAAATCAATCTCTTTGTTATTATTCAGCATAAAAAAAAAAAGTTCCCAGGGATCACATTTCCACTAGAACTTGTTAACAATTTATAGCTATCACCTTAATCACTAAAAACAAACAATGGGAAAGGAAAAAAAGAAATTATTAAATTAATCCCTGATCTGGAATCCCTGAAGAGAAAATGAATTATTTTTCAAGACTGCAAGAATTAGGGGCCAGCCTTCCAGATCGTCTAAAAACACGAAGAGAAATACACTGCCAGACAGCATCGGAGGCTGCTGGAGGATGGGGTGGCGGGGGAGGGGGGGGTTGCATTGCTTTGAAGCTCTTTGCTGTCACTCTCTACAGAGCCTGGCAACCACATTGTGGTACAGCAAGGCAACATTCAAGGCAGGATGAGCCTTTTAAGCTTTCAGAGTTATTTCTGAAGGAGCATGGGCTGTGTCGAGCATTGCCATTAGTGTGCTGGAGCTCTGCTGTGGTCAGTTCAGCCTGAGCAAGGAGAGCCAAGGTCTGCAGAAACACCATGAGGACCTGGACCACAACCTGCCATGCCAGGCTTTGGGAGAAATCATGTCCCTCTTTCCTACGGAGCTCTGGCTCACTGTGTTCCCATTAAAATTAGCATCCCTCCCACCCATTCATGTTTCTGACAGCCGAGTGGGCTCCTGGTCCCTGACCAAACTCATAAATTAAGGCAGCAAGGCCCGCAGGAAACATGAGGAGCTTTTATTAGACCAGCTGATAGAGACAGAAACAAGGACATGTCTTGGATGCAAAGCCTGCCCTTCTCTCACGAGACTCTGAGCCCACACGCTTGTCAGCTTTGGGTTGAATTTTTTTTTTTCTCCTCTTATTTGGACTAATAAAGGCATTAACTACCCTGCAAAAGCCATAGTTCACCACAATTACAATCCCACCACCACTAAAATTAAACAAATATGTTAAAGGGATAAAAAACAGTGCAGCGGCAGGAGCGGGAAGCATCTTTCAGTGCAGTACAGGGGAAGGCAGTGGCAGGTCTGGAGATAAGATCCCGACCTCAATCCCAGCCCAAGGGCTTGCCAACACCCAGCTCATGCCCTGCACGCCTATGAGTCATAACGGGAATGGATGGACTAAGGTGATGGCTGGAGGGAGACAACATGCTCCCCAGCTAACTGCTTGTGTGCATGATGCTGGACCTAGATCACGTATGGTAAGGCTTGAAAAATTCAGGATTATTTTCCACTTGGCTGAAGGAAGCATCCTTCTCCAGCAAAGCAATGTGCAGATGGCCGAATGGGCTGGTCTACCCAACAGAGGGCACTGACACACTGGCCACAGCACCAACATCTTTGGTCCTCCCCACCAGCACCGCCTTCTCCTCCCCTCTGCACCAGGGATGACCTTCCCGCTATCAAGCTCTCCATCACAGCCCTGGCAGGGGTTGCCACATCCCCACCCAACACAAATCAATAGGGTGTCACTTCCATGGGGCGAGGACAGGAAGGGAACGTCCCAGCACTGTGCCAAACTGACTTCCTCACCAGTGCTGCTGCGATGTGAAGGGGTGGTTGCAAGGAACACTGGTGGGAAAAACCTGGAAAGGGGGAAATGGGGGCCATCACTTTTTCAGGCTGTTAACTGTAATTAGCCTGGTTTCTGAGATGTAATTATCTTGCAATCTCAAAGCAAACACCCAGGAGGAAATGGCACAGTTAAAGACAGCATGGCATTAAAAATAAATTATGAGAGCCCTGCCCGCTATTGCCATGGATCTGTCAGCATTTTCACTCTAAAAGCCCCGACTTGGGGGAGCTGGAATCACCCAGCTGTGACTTTCCCTGCCAAACTGTCTGCCTAGACAGAGGATTGCGCCGCATCTCTCTTACGGTGCGGAATTACAACCGCCCACCGCCCTCCCCGATCAGGAGGCACTCAGCTTTGTCACAGCCCAATTACAACACTGCTGCACTTTGGGGGTGGGGAGGTTGTTTTGTTTTGGGTTTTTTCCCAGAGGAATTAAATTCTGCAGGCTATTTAATACAGGGCACGAACAAAGCGTGCTAGGTGTTTGGAAACAAGTCAGCTGCTAACAGATCACAATACTTCCTCTTGTAGAAGGAGCTCCCCAGCCTCCTCTCCACTGCCCTTTCTGTTGCTGCCTGAGCGATTCGCCTAATTAGGGCTGTGCTTTATCCCAAATTGCCATGCCAGGGACTCTTCCCAGGAGGTGGAGGAACCTAGTCAGTTCAAGAGCTGGAGTCAGTGGGGAGCTGGATGTCCCCAAACACTCGTGGATCATCCATTGCTTGGGGAACTCTGTTGTTTGGCTCCCACCCACAGAGCTCTGTCCAGCCTCCAGCTCCATGGCCAGGCCGCTGCTATGAGACACCTACTGAAGTGTGGGTGAAGGAAGGAAGGGATAACTGGCTGGGAAGCAGGACTGAGCTCCTCACATGGCTATGGAGCATGCAATGAGGCTGCCAGGGAGGACTTGAAGTTTGCTTTTGGCTTGCTTCTGATTTTGGTGTGTCTTTTCCATTCGCCGCTGTAAGACACCAGCTCAGACTCAGACTTAACTCCTGAAGTCAGAGTTTTGCTGGCTTAGCTCAGCAGAAGATCCCACCAACATAATCCCAAAGTGCCCTACCTCACGGCACTCTTCTCCCATGGCAAGTCCCTTCATGTGGACAAAACTTTAGATCACAAGAAGGTGTGGGTGACCTTAATGGAGCACGTGTCCCAACCAAGATGTGCTGTGTCATACACAGGAACAGTCCCAGTTGGAAGCGGCACCTTAATGGCTCTAAAAGCTGTAGGCAACAAACACCTCCTCAACATCTGCAGATAGCTGGAACATGCCACCATCTACCAAACCATCATGCTTATTACACAAAACACCCCTTCATTCCTTCTGCCATACCCAAGATGGATGAGGGATTCCCAGAAACATATTGAGCCTGGCAAGATGCTCTCTCCGCAAGAGATTATCCAAAAAAGACCACCACTGCGCCTTTCATCAGAAATACAGCTTCCCTCAGGAGTTCTGGAAATGGGCTTCTCCAGAACAGAGCCTTGCCCTGTGTTGTGGGTAATTAGCAGGCGCTTCTGGAGAACGAGATACAACCTCCGACAGCACCAAGCCCCACTTAAAACACTAATACGTCTTACGGTATGAATCAATCCCATTGTCTCTCTTCTCCACATATCTAGTCACTCACAGGATGCAAAGAACAAGTCTGGAGAGCCCATTAAAAGGCATTCGACTGGAAAATAGTTTCTGGCCTAATTCTAGGACTGGGGTCTTAGTCAGGGAGAGAAATCTGACAGCATGAGCATGTCTGCGGGGAGGAGGCAGCAGAGCTGTTAACTACTTCACCAATCTAATGTATAGCACTCTCCAAGAGTAATTAATAATTAATACTCGTAGCCTGCTTAAATCTGTTGACTCTGTAAACCGCAGCCTGTCACTTAAAGGACTCTTGGCATTCTGAGACAAACTGAAGAACAACCCCCACAGAGAGACTCAGCATAAACAAGAGCAACGGCAACTCCCAGATACTCAGCCCCAGTTTTCATCCCTCTGCTTCTCTCACCCTCTTTCTCTTGTTTAATTAAGTATAATTCTCTAGCAGCATCTCTGATCAGAGGTGGATGGAGAGTCCAGTATCTGGGTCTCCGGTCACTGCAATGCTACCATCGGTGCTGTAATGGGAGCAGTAAGCTCCTGGGTTGGCACAGGACACTGAAGTCACCAAGTCCAACCTCCTTCAGAGGGTCTGCTCAGATGTTCACAGGCCATGTGCTACATGCCAGAGGAGACACACGACAGCAGTGGAGGCTCTCTAGTACAAATACTGCCAACAAACGGTAGTCTTGTCTCCTTTCAAGCATTTGGGATTATCAACCAAGATAGATGATCAGGTTTATACATAGATTTATCCAATTCAGGAGTTGGGCTTATTGCATCAAAGATCAACGAGAGCTTTATGAAGGCTGAAATGCATCATTGGAGCATTGCAACTAATCTTGTAGAAGCCTCAAACCTACCACAGCTCAAACTGTTCTCTTTTGCAAAGGCCAAGTGGTGAAGGACTCTTTGAGAAGTCACACTTCCCTCAGCAACAGCTGACCATATTAAGATGATGAGAAAGTGGCCACCAGCCCTCCCTTATTCTTCCAGAGTAAATGTTCAAGCACAGCTCCCTGCCTGCTCTTCACTAGTATCTAGGCTCACTATAAACCCTGTACCCACAGTGGGACGTCACAGCCATGCAAGGCAAATGTACAGAATTGGGACGTTTAGAGTCAACAAAGCATGGAGATGGCTCATGAAGATGCAGCATTGCAAGCTGTCAGTATAAACCTGCCTTCTGTGAACATACTGCTCAAGGTCCACTTATCAAGTGATGCCCAGGTATCAGTGAACTAAACCAGCCCAAAGACAGTATAACAAAGTCAGGATAATAGCCAGGTCTCTCTCAGAAGAGAAGGTTGCTCAGGCCCACATGAAAAGGTCACAAAACTCCAGGAACTGCCTTCACTCCAATCAATCCTCCTTTCTTCTCATTCAAAGCTGCAGAAGTTTCCCTCTTTTCCCCACATCCCGACATTGTTACCATCTTAATCTGAGTTTCAGCCACCAAAAGATGCCTGATGTCTAGGCACCGTGCTCATGGTATCTGTGGGATTGGGGTCATATGAGTTAATAGCATAGGGCTGTGCATCAACAGCATGCTGAAACTCATCTGTGAGGCTTGGTAACCCACTTCAGGTTACACGAACTGAAAGGTAGAGAAGGGAAACAGGAGAGGACAGGTTTCCTTGATGGGAACCACAACTCTCGAGGAACAAGATCTTCTCCTCTAAATGTCATAAACCAGAAGAACTTGAAGGTCTGGATCAAGAATTAGGCACCTTTGTGAATCTGGCCTGTGTGATCACTCAAATTGTCCTAATTTTGCCTCTGCAGCATCATCTCCAGGGACAAGGTGACTTCCCCGGAAATCACAGATCACCTTTTCTTTTGACTTTACTCAAGACTTGAAGGAGACTCTTAATAACTTTTAAACATTGCATGTTGGGGTAATTCAGTATACACAGAGATGACTTGTTTTGTAGCAGATTTGGGTCGCTCGTTATTTGTGTATATTACTACTTCTGGTGTATTCTGAGTTTAGTAGAACATGAAAGTTTCCTTTTTCATTATGAGGAACATTATTCTATCATCTGCATTATGAGTTGTTAGAATTTAATCTGGTGATAGGCTTCTAAGATACAGGAAATAGTTTAACACAGTATGTCACATTCTATACTTTATTTTCCATGTAAACTTTGAATTCTGTTTAGTAACTTTAATCAGTATTCAACAAATACAATCCCATTGAAATTTGTTTTTCTTTCCAAAATGTAATGGAAAAAGGCTTGCTTGCTAGCATTCAGATGTGAGCACACCTAAAAATACTTAATATCAGGAAACAATTATACATCTCTTGAATTAATAATTTGCATTTAGAAAGGAGGAAAATGTGCCCATAAATATTTTTCCCTAGCTTCCTATAAAAAAAACAGTGCAACTATTGTGATTCTGTAGTTAAAAGGTACCGAGGACATGGCTGTCCTGCAAAGATGTATGTAGGTTTTAAACACTAAGAAACCAAGCCTTGTGAGAATGAACCACAGAAGAATGTGGCAATTTTTGCACTGAGGTGCAAAAGATCGATATTTTGGGGAACAAAAACTTTGCCCGTTATTTGCATCTTTCTTTGTGCATATTGTCTTTACACTCCAAGTCAGTAAGACTTTCCCTCTGGAAAGTCATGGAGAGATAGATACTTAACAGTTCTGATTCCTCCAAGATTTCAAAAACTGAAGTAAAATTAATAAATACTTTTTAAATTTCCTTTTTACTAAAATGAGAAAAACAATCATTTGGGTTGAAATGAAACCTATTCCTCAACTTAAACAAAATGTGCCATTTGGTCACCAAGCGTAAGGACGCCACAGAAAAAAAAATATTCTCATTGAAAAGTAGCTTACCCAACCTGTCTTTTTCTGTGTTTGTCAAGGGAGACTCAGTGGGTCTTGAATCTCTGCTGGGGCTTCCAGCTGCTGATGAGATGAGTGCCAACGTGCAGGCAATGGAACTGCACATCGCTGGACTTGGACTCACCCTACAGCAGCTGAGTGCTGTCAGCTTAATTCCAGCCTGTTCCCCTTCATCTGTGTATCTCCATCATCAGAACAAAAGTCTGTCTTCAGGTCCAAACAATGTGGTCTTAAAGGGAGAGGTATCAGACTGTACTACCAGGAACAGACCTAAGACACACAAACACAGAAGGAGCATGGGGAAATCGCTGCTTTTTCCTCTCATTTTTACTGATGTTGCCATTAGCGGCTTCCCAGAGCTCACCACCACTAATCTTGACACCCACCAGCACTCCCTCAAACCATTTCTTCTCCATGTAATCTCCATTCCCTCTTCACCCCCCTAGGTTCAACCCTACTGAGAACAACAATATCCCCCGTAAGAAAGATGGAGCAAGCAAGGTTGGAGAGCACGAGCCTCCTCCTGAAAGCAGTCCCGCAGTCGGCAACTCCGGACAACAACATCCATTTTGCTAATGACTGGAATAATGATGGCATTCTTGTTAGTAACTGTGGAGATAACAAGGCAAACACTAGTCGTAATTATTGTAAAATGTGCAGAAGGCAATTTAGAATAATAAATGTTACGAATGCAGAGAGCACACGCACACACAAAAGAGCCCGTTGTTAGCTGAATCTCTCTGCCTGTGGCACACAAGGGCCCTCCTGATGACATTGTCTGGAGGAACATGTCATGTGGTGGTGCTCAAATTTAACAACACCAGGTCCTCCCCTCTCCACCGGGGTGAGTGGCACATGCTGGGTCCTCTGCTTGCCAAGCTGTGAGGGATTCTGTTGGCTTTCCAGCCAAAACAAAACAAAACGAAAAAAAAAGGCTGACCCAAGACCCTGGGGAGAGGAGGAAGAAGCTAATGCTCATGGGAAGGACAACCCCAGAGCTGGGGTGCTCCAGTGTTTCTGTGATGTCGTGTTGGCAGCGGTTTTCCAGCACCTGCAGCCACCTCATCCCGATACCCCAGCAGGATGCACACTCTGCCTGGCCATGCAGCAAGCTCCCACGTTCAACAGGCCTGATATCAAATGGGGACATCTTTTCGTGGTGGAAGAAGGTTGGTTCCCACGAGCGGGTCAACCTTCACTCTTACGTAAGGCAGCATTTGAGGTGCAACGTGAATCACGGGCAGCAGTAGGAGATGAGAAGCCAGGAAAGAGACCAAAGGGAAAAAAAGGTTGAGTAAGATCAGTGTAGAAAATGAGCGAGGGGATGAGGAAAGCCAAGGAGAAGAAGAGGGCGCCTGGGAGACTCTCATTTAAAAAGCTGAAGGATCCCTGCCAAAGCAAACAGTTGGACATGTAGGGCTCTACATGTCTCTGGTTAATTTTGACCATCTGGCATTTATTGAAGTTGCCTCCTTTTGTTTTCAACGATGAAGTGGTTTTGCATTCCTGCTTTCTCTCCCTCCTTTCTCCTCTCTTTCAGTCTGACATGTAGCTTCTCTCCTGCTTTTCATCTCGTGCATCCCTGCAAAGGGAGCAAAGCACATGATCGTGGTGAGTGAATCCCAGGAGTGTCCCGGGGTGGGGAGCAAACGCCTGCATACAGACAGCCACAGCGCACAGGCTCTGCCCGCCCTGCTACCCCTCGTCTTACGTACTTCACTTCCCTTGGCTCTCAATCCAGGAAAGTAACAGACTGAGAGGAAAGATGGGAAGAGAAATCAGAGCAGAAGTTAAATGGGAGAACAGAAAAGCAGGGAGAAAAAAGCCTTTAAAAAGGTGCAATTACAAAGTGATGACAGGCTGGTGGAAGGGAATTAGCAGTGAGGAGGGCTCTGTTCGCGTCCTCCTCTCCCTGAACTGCCGTGTGATTAGAAATAAGCCAAAAGAGCCATTTTGTAGGGAACTTTGGCATCAGCCGCTCTCCTGCAACAAGGGCGAGAGACTGAAATAATCAACATTTTCTGCAGCACAGAAATGCAAACATTCAAATTCACATCTTAACTGACAGTTTCAGTCAAAATACACCACCCTGACGTTCTTCAATTAGAAAAGATTCACAGACTCATTTCACGGCATAGCCTGCAGTCCCAGGCCAGATTATATAGCCATGCTGCTGTAACTTATATTTCCTATAAGTCAGCAAGAAACCTCTGTGGCTTATGATGTGCTCCCAAGCCTATGCCAAGGAGGAGCTTTTACAGTAGTTTTTCAGGAAATCTGAAAGAAAGAAAGAAAAAAAGCAAGCAACTGTGAGGGTGGGGAGATTTTTCCTTTGCCCTCTTCAGCTTCTGAACTTTTCAGAGCCAGAACATTATTCATCACAAGACCTCACCCAGCGAATGCGTCCCCCATCGCTCTGCATACCGCTGTGATGCTCCTCCACACGCAGAGGTTCGCGTGCGCTCCGAGGGCTGCAGGCAGAAGCTCAGCGGCTCTGCTGGCACAAATTAGCGGAGCTGAAACTTTAGATCAGTGACAGAGTCTGCCTCCTGGGAGCAGTAAATTGTGATGCTGGTCCCTGAAGACCCTCCTTGCCATTAAGTGATTAATGAATTCATTAACACCTCTAAGAACACAGGAAATATGACATAGACAGCCTGCCGAGGCTTTCCAAAGTTTTTTAGTTGGGTTTTTTTTCCCCCCTTTTAGGAACACCAGAGAATAGTGACTAATTAAGCTATATGGCCCATGGCAGCACTCCTACATTTATCCAGTGGGGATGAACAGAGTGGTGAGGTTCTCTGTCTCATGCTCTGACTAGCTTTTATTTGACCCATAACGAGATGCTAAAATAAGGTGTTTATTGCTATTATAAACCTTTCATTCCAAAAGGAAAAAAAAATTAATTACTCTAATGGCTTTAAATTACTTTCCCAGCATTCCCAGTCCAGGGGTGAAATGGTCCCAAGGTAACTGGAGGTAACAGTCGGGGCAAGGAGAGGGGGAGGACTTGCAGAATAGTTTCTTCAAGCCCTACAGAGGAGCCTTAAATTCTTGCCCTAGAGCCACAGTCACATACTCAAGACCACTTCACTGACAGTTTTATTTACCTGATGTAACATAACCAACAGGCTAAACACTCAGGATAGAGTGCAGGCTGGGCTCTGTGCCTGACACCTGCACTGAATCAAGGCATGAGGTGGCCTCCCTCCATACCTCAGCAGGACACTCCTGGTGCTCCCATGGCCCCAGCCAAACAGCTGGCCAGAGGCAATCCTTCCCCGCCACAGCGATGACAAGTGCCTCTCACCTCACGTGCGCCTTGGACAGGTGTCCCAGGTCCCACTTCCTGCTGAGCCCACGGTCGAACCGCACCACCCATGGCTGAAGATGCCCTAGCAGCAGCCAGGCGGGGTTTGCTGCCTTGCTTGGGAAGGGATGCCCACATTACACACTCTGAAGGGTTAAATAGCTGCTCCTTGCATCTCATGACCCTTCACTAGTCATAGGCTTGCTTGTACCTACGTGACATATTTGCTGTATTACTGCAGAGAAGACAGGATTCATCTCTACAGCCATCAACTGCTGCAGAAATCCCTCTCCATAGCCCAAGCAGGACAGCTGTCCTTCACCCCAAAACGGCACACAGCAGCTGGCTTGTGCCTTGGCTTTCGGCATCCTGCAAGACCTGCCTTGGAAGCATGAGCTTGGGCTGCACCATGGTTCACTTCCAGCATAGGCTGAGGCTGCTTGCAAAGAGCTACACCAGTCCAAGGGGACGAGAGGTGCTCTGTACGTAACACTTTGTACCACTTGAACATAAATGGAGGTAGCAAGGAGCCACCATGTAGTCCTGCTACAGGCAGGTATCGTGGCTTCCGGAAATTTGAAATTGTGGAGAATCAAGCCCAAAACATAACTCACTTTCAAAGACAGTAAATTGGAGAGAGCTCAGAGAAAGCCACTACAAAGATTAAAGGGTGAGAGGTATTGATCTACGTAGGAAGATCAAAAGAGCTATATTTGTGTATAGTAGTTTAGCTAAGTGATGACTAAGTGTTTAAAGGGAAGAGTTTGAAGGACATAAACCAAGAGAGGGACCATTAGGGTGAGTGCAGTGAAGAGAGCTTAACAGGAGCAGTAGAGTGAAGGAAAAGGAAGGGAAAAGAGGGAGATCTCAGCTGCCTGCCCGCAGATGCTTTTTGGCAGGGAGATGTCAACAGCCCCATTGACACTGAGCCCCAAGCCACATCCAGCAAACCAGCTTCCCAATGCATTTCAAGCCCTGTCCTGCACCTTGCTCATTGCAGCTCCATCACCACCACAGTCCATGTTGTGCCACAGCATTCAGGAGCACACGGGAAGGTCCTCAAGGGGACTCAGGGTACCAGCACAGCCCATGCAGCACCCTCCAGCTTGGTGATACTGAGGTACCTCAAACTCTGAACTGTGGGAGCCCTGTGACTGCTCTAACTCACACAATACCCCAGACAGAACCAGAAACAAGGCAGCTATATATCTCAGGTCTACTTCTGAGGACTCCACTGTCCTGCTCCATCCACACCAAGGCCTAAGGATCTCCTCCCCAGTCTTTGAACTTATTTAAACATTATTGGAGCTATTGCTTCTTATCTGGAAACAGTGTTTGCAAAGCACTAACCTGAGCATGGCACAAAACCTAATCCCTCTGCATGGGCTGGTGACATCCCAGCTTGCAGGGGACCTTCTGCTTGATTCTGCTCTCCCACACTGCTCTACCTTAACTGAGCTACAGAGGATTTGCAGGGCCACAGCCAGAATATCCAAAATTATTCTGTTCCTCGAGATAATTCAGATCTAGGTGAGAAAAAGTTAAAGTGACTTTTTAAGAAGTGACCTACCCTTAGCCTTCTTCTGTGGGCTCAAGTTGACAGACATCTCCCTGGTGCTTCCAAGAGGAGCTGCAGCCAGGAGCATTTCAGAGACCGTTACCTTGGAAATCCTCCATGGAGGAGAAGCCTGTGCGCACAGGACAGGTAAGAAACACGTCTTTCTCATCCTGGAGAGTTTGACGGTGAGCCCCAAGGCACAAGGGTGTGCAGGACTGGCGCTGGGAAGGACCTAGAGGCCAGATGTTTCACTAAGCAGCTGAATTTTTAAGTTACCTCATAGTCTCGTATCTGCTTACTCTGCTAAAGGCTGCAGCTGCCCAGCACAGCAATGCACATACAGCCCTTTAGAGAAGGCATTTCCTACCCTGATGGAGAGAGGAGGGAAAGATAAGTGAAACCAAGATAATCTGATAAGAGAGCCTGATTGAATTGCTCTGCCATTGCCTGGGATATCCTGAAAACTTTATGGCCTCACTTCTCAGCCTAAAAACATCAACAAAAAGCTTTTGCTCTCAAATTGGCAGGGACCTCTGGGCAGTTTAGATCAATGCCAATGCTCTGCTGTCTGTCCACATCATTCTGCATTTTATCCACCATTTGCTGGAGTGATACTCTTTGCTGGGAACACTTATAGACAGCAGAAAGAGAGGTCACATAATAAGTAATGACGAGAACAGGGCAGGTTACAGAGTAGGCTAAATGAGATCAGATACAAGGGGCGGGATTCATGGCCTATTATAGAGCCACTAAATACCTTTTTGTCACCCTATCCTACCAGGTGTCAACAGAATCTGCCCCTGATAGAGGGCCTCTTGATCTGTATGACCAAGCATGGATTCAAGAGGATAAACATTCCTGCGTGGATGAAGCGGATGACATAACACGCAGGTTTTGTTCAGCAATACACGGTCCCTCAACCACAAGCTGCTCACCCCTGGATTTACACTGTCTTGGTACGTTACTCTGGAAAAATGCATTCTGATGCAACCAAATGCAAGATAACACCTCTGGGAACCAGGAATGCAAATCACAGCTACTTACAATGCGAGAGATTACCTCAGCAAGCACCAACTGCAGCGAGGACTAAAGATACTTTCCATGGAGTAACTGAATATTCATCCAAGCAGGAACAGAAACCAGACTTTCCCCGGCCATTTGCATTTTCTCTCTCTCTTACTGACTGTTTTGCCCCTCTTCTACCCACATTTACATGACTTCAAATGGAAAAAACAACCCCCTCCAACATTTTAAATAGAGACTCAGAGAACCCTTGTGCAGAGCACACCATAGCTCTGTATTTACAGAGTTTTCCAGGAGATGGGAGGATGTCAGAAAACACAACTGTCCCTTCTTCAGGAAACTCATGAACCACTCAGAGGCAGGGGATATCAACACATCCCCTTGCAGAAGGGCTGTGGAGCTTCAACCATGTGCAACCAGTCTTCTCTCACCATCTGCACCCCCACAGACTGTGCCCCAGCCCTTGGTGTCCACACAGGGAGGGGAGACACCAGAGAGCATTCAAATGGAGGCCAGACACATGGCTGAGAGCTGGAAAGACTCATAACTTAGCTTGTTCCGTTTGTCAAAGAGTTGCTTAAGAGATCACAAGATGTCCAGACATCTTAAACATGGAAATATGCTGCATTGCAAGGAACTTCCCAGGCTTTGACAAAGACATTGTAAGATTCAATGCCTGGAAGTTCAGGTCAGAAATCCCAAAATACAGTGCAATTTCCCAGCAGGGAGGGAAACCAAACACTGGAGGACCTCACAAGGGTGTGGATCCTCCTCGTTTGACATCATCAGCCCAGCAGTAGATAAACTCCTGAACAGCTAGGCTTTAGTCCAGCTCCTGGGAGAACAGAGAGAGCAGGACTGGATGGCACAGGACATACCTCTGTGCCCCTGCTCTCTTCCTTCTCCCCTCAGCCATGACAAGAACAGGAAATTCTGCATTATCTGCTGCTCAGCCTTGGAATTCCTCATTAAGCCAGTAGCTGTAGTCCAGTCTCATTCCCCAAGACCTCAGCTGGTTGCCTGCAGACATAAGGAAGGAATTGATTTATTTATTTTCCTCCTCCAGGCTCATTTGGCCAGACAGATGTTGCTCGCTATTTCTTTTTTTTTTTTCTCACCTTCCTCTGAATCATCAGAGATTAGCTGCAGCTGGAGGTATCACACTGGAGAAGCAGCCCAGGGTTTGCAGATGTGCCAGAAGTAGGGAGTGCGGTTGGTCACCATTTTCTGCACTGTTTGGGATCAGCTAATGCCAACCTCACCCAGTTACCTGGACAGCATCTGCTGTAACGTGAGTCATAGACATGGAGGCTCAATGAAGTTCTGTTAGAATGGCTGGTGTCATATACGGAGCTCATAACCCGTACACCGGCTGCTCCTGTCTCTCAAGTGATATCGCTATTCAGAGCCTTGCAAGACTGCCTAAATAAACATACGTAAGAGTTTAAATTCAATCTCTCCTCTGCTGTCCCTGGAAAACTCTTTGATGACTAAGCCCATTAGGGGAGGAGCAAATCTCTGCGAAATGTCACAGCTGATCTCCGCTGACCTTATCAAAGTGCAGGATCAATACACTGACCCATTCGGAGTAGGGAACCTTAAGCAAAAGCCAAAGAGAAGCAATTAAAACAGAATTTCAAGAATCGGGGGGGAGAGGGGTGTTAGAAATACCCCCTCTGTTATGTCTCTAGAGAGCGAAAAACAAATGAGCCAAAGGTAACCACGATGCTCAGAATTATCATATACATAATTAGTATTTGATAAAGCAGGAAATAAAACATAACATCCATTCATCATGCTGACAGCTGCAAAAGCATATTGCAAGGCTCTCAAGTGTTAGTGGTGTGCGTGTGTGCTTTCAGCATTGCAGGTACCCATCCACGCCGCCAGCTCAGGGAGCCGAGCGTGCCATGGGCTCTGCGGGATGCTGGCGGCGCATCCCAGGGACTGGTTCTGAGCATGCAAGGCATGATCGTGTGCTCTTGACTGCCTGGATTTGAAGGATGGAGAGGCATCAGTAAAAGCCCTGGTAGTAGCTAACAGGCTTCCAGAGAGTCTGTGACTTCAGACACACAGGGACCTTCAGGCATCCTAGAAAAATCAGCATTCCTGAGATCTGGAACTTCAGCAACTCCACCATCTCATAGCTGCAGCAGTCTCTATTGTGGTTTTGAGCTGGGCTAATTATCACTATTTTGAACAATGCTTCATCCCATCCTGGGAGATCACAAGGCCCTTTCACGTAGGCAGCCTGCGGACAGACAGCCTGCTTTGGATGATGGGCAGGGGACAAGGAACGGTCCTAGGTACCCAGACAGATGCAGCCAAATGATTTATGGTTAGACATGACCCAACTCCTCAGCCCCTACAAACCATAAAGCAGCACCTTTACCACCTAATGCCTGGGCCTCACAATTCCCCCTAGATGGAAAAGTCTTTTCAGATAAACTCGTTATTAACCCTCCCATTACAAGGGCAATTGGCAGGGTAAAGGGCCTAGGGTGCAAAGAGGAGCCATGGTTCCCGTGGAGGAGAGTTTAAAGGAGCAGATGACAGAAAATGCTAAACAAAACCAGAAAGATTAAAAGGTAAATGACTCGTAGGACTGGGGGCTCTGTCTAGAGCAGTTCTCTCTACAGGGCTTTGCCAAACAAGAGATTTTTTTTTTTTCCTTCTTTTCACAGATATCTTTAAGATTTACCTTTCCTCACAAGAGTGAACACGAGCCATTTGCAAGCAATTCAGCAACAAAACAGGAAGAAATCATCTTCTGCCTCGCCTGACAAAAATAGCCAAGTGCCTGATGGCGCAGCCACACACCCGTCCTTGCGCTGCCTGGCTGGAACGGAGCCGTGCCGCAGCCTCCCGCTGCGCACGCTGGTCGCCAGATTGCTGACTTGGGATAGGTCCCCGTCCATCTGTCGAGGCAGAATTATTCCACTTGAAAAACACTACAAAAATTCCCTGGAGTACTGCAACTGTCCCAATTCCCACATGAACCGTCTTCACCATCAACTGCAAGCTGCTCAGAGGAACGGGAAGAGCTCTGGTCCCAGCCCTTCCTCCTTCCCTCCCTTTTTGTTTGCAGATAAAGCCACCACCTCTACTTTAATCAACTTCTTTTTCTGGACAGCTCTTCATAAAATCACCTTGTTAACCCAACGTAAGGCAGGATCCTCAGCTCTCCAGCTGACCACCTTTATTCCGGTGGAGAAAGAGGACTGTGAACAATCTCTTTCGGAAGGAATCAAAAAAGCAATCAAAGAAAGTCTCTGCTGTCCTGGGAAATTTGCTATGCACTGAGAGTCTCATCAAACCGGGGGAAAGAAAGCAATAGCAAATTTAACAGTGCCATCCATAGCAGACACAGATGGCTGCAGTTCCTAAATACGCATTACATTAGTGCAAAGGAGAGGAAAAAAAAAATTAAAGGAAGAAAGGAAAATACAAACAGCTGTATCTTAAGCCTGGAGGCTGATGCTAAATCTACGTTTGTAGATGCTTTCAGCACTGGCAATAAAAGTCAAGTTGCTTCCACGTTAAAGGGGCACTGCTGAGTGCTTTATGCAGCGTCCTCAACCTGCTAATCGTTTGGTGGGAATACCCTCCAGCTGTCCGGCACACTGGGGGACCTGTGGCAGAACAGGAGGAGACTGGGGCAGAGAGGGAAAGCAGTAGGGAAAAGCATTAATATTTAAAGCAGCATTTTGCAGTGCTTTGAATTGAGTGTTCTGCTTAAAAAAAAAGTTAAAAAAAAATCAATAGCACGCGACAGCCTTCACTGCATTGACAGAAAGATCATTCGCCCTCTCGTCACTGCTGTCAAGCTAAGATTGCAGCTCAAACAATTTCCCCAGCACACATCCTGTAATTCTGCCGGGCAGACAAAAAGGAGGTAAAAGAACTGAGGGGCGTTGACTTGAAGTCCTGACCACTCCGAAGCAGAGGTGGCCACCGATGCCTCACTCTGGAGGGAGCTGGGAGCTCAGGCAGGGTTCAGGGAAAGATCTGCTCTCAGCCCAAGGATGCTGGAGATCTTTCTCCAGTCTGGAAGGGAAAACACAAGCTTGCTGCCAGCAAAGATCACAGTTGACACAAATATTGGACGAGCAGTAAATGATGATATGAATGGGCTGGTTACAGTAAGCAGGCTATGTTGGCAGATAGGCAGGCTAAAAGTGCCCCTTAAAATATCCACATGCCAGGCTGGGCAAAACAAAAGATTATGGGTGCACTTAAAAGCACAGGCAGTTTGAGGAGAGCTTTGTGAGGCAAGGGGATAACCCTGTTCCTGGAGGTGCAAGCAAGGATGCGATGAGGAAGGAGCCCCTCCGATACCATGTAAGACCAGCACTGCAGTCCTGGGTCAACCTGGTCTCCACACCTGTGACCATGTCCAACCCACAGCAAATTCAGCCAAGCGCTCCAAGAGAAGCATTTTCCCAAGCGAGAATCTCTCCTGCGGAGGAATGGGAACTGCTGAGGAGCAGAATGTTGGCTGTTGGGGGATGATGTTTCTTGCAATCTCACACATTCATTTTTCCTCTCCTCTGCTTTTTAAAAGCAACCAGTGAAACATTCCTGCTAATGTCACCATTAGTCTATGACAAAGTGCAAAATTTCCCATCTCAGCTGTGTCAGAGCTGTGTGTTCTACCTCTTGTTGACCTGGTCAACATTTTTAATTACAATAAATATATATATATATTTACACTTTATTACAGCATTCATATCCTCTAAGATACTTAGGTTCTTCAGTAAGCAAGCCTTGATTCCTCCCCATGGCTACCTCATCACTCAAACATTGAAGCATCTTTTTTTTTTTTGCTATCCTATTCTATGAAGTAGCTATGCTGAGTAATTATCAGCCTTCAGGATTGCTCATAGAGCACCAGCCTTGAGCCTGAGGAGCTAAAAGGATGGCATTACACAAGTGGGCAAGGTTTGGCTCTTACCAGAGCTGCTTGGGGATTTTCCATCAGGAGAACCTTGATTTCTTGCAAAAGAACAAACTCACCTGGGCATGTCAATAACACATCCTTCTTTCCAAACAAGAAAATGACCCGAGTGTTTTGATAACATCAAAACATCACGTTTCATTATTTTGAAGACATAGAATCATTTGATTTTCATTCTAAAGCAACTTTTCACTTAGAAATTTGTTTTATATTCCAATTGCTTTTAAATGCCAAAATTGACTCAAAATATGTAAACAATTTTAAGGGTTTCACAGGGACATTTTAATACAAAAAAAAAAATTTAAATTAAACTCCAGAATTTTGCCATGAAGTGGAAAATACACTTCTTGCTCAGCTCAAGACATCAACACAACACCCTGAAGGGTTTTAACATAACTGAGAGAAGTTGCCCAGGTGCGATGGAGAACTGGGCTAATAGAGCTGCTGGAGGGCACGTAAAAACAGAGGCTGAGCTGGAAGAGCAGAGAGGCAGAAGGACAAGCTGAAAGCAACATTGTAGGTCAGGGAAATGGGAATCTGTGAGGCTAGGCAGGGTATCTGCACATGGGCCAGCTTTTAGAGGGTTTGGGGATGTGAATGGATAAGCTGCCAAAGGAGGACATTTCAGAGCACTCATTTCAAGGGCAACCCACTGAATCATTTCACATCCCATCAATTAGTGAAAACAACCCAAAATTCCTTCCCTTTCTTCCAAAGCAGATTCTGTGCCAATGCAGAGTTGCACAGAGGTACTCTTGGTGGTATCAAAGAGAAGATCTGGAACCATCATCTGTACCAGCCCAAGCCACTCTGAACCCAAGCATCAGAGAAAGTGCATTGGTGCTGAGTGGATGGCTGGGATAAAAGGTATAGCCATGCTCTAAAGCACATTAATTGCTTATTAATTACCCCATTAATCACAGTGACACCTTCATCTGCATTCCCAGTAGCACACTTGCATTTAGCTGGGACTGTCACACTGCTTTGTGTAAGCTGAGATAGTTTTGCTGCCTCACTCCAGACCCTCCTGGGTCCTGAAGGGCAAAAAACAAACCCAAAAAACTCCACACCTTAGCAAGTGCCCCAATGGCAGCATGGCAGGTCCTGACCCAGTGCAGGCAGGTCAGAAACATGGCCCCTTGATGGCAACAGGTAGGACAGGAAAATGCAGATGACAGGGGACTTGTAGGATAATGATGCTCTCAAGTCCTCAAATTTTGAGATTCAGGCTAGAATTTGTAAAGCGTCAGCTTACAGAGCCTGTCAAGGGCTTTGCTGCAGCTTCCCACAGGCAACTGCAAGTTCCCATTAAATCACAGAAAGCTGTAAACCAATCACCAGGGAAAATTTCTGTTCCATCACCAGTGCTTTTTCTTTATTTTATTATTTATAGCACTCTCTGATTTCCAGCAACTTTTTTATTATAAAAAAAATTATTTTCTTTGTCTGAAAATTGATATAAAAAGAAATCCATCTCTCAGCCGTCATTTCTCTTAATGATGTTTACATCAGCAGATGGGGAAAAAATCACTTTTTAAACAGAATTTATTACCCGCTGACCCAAAGCTTTACCATACATCACTGTGGTTTCAGAAAGTTAGTTTCCACAGCAACATGATGTAACTCTCCAGCGTGTCTGAGAGCTGCTGATGTTAACTCTTCCATTCCTAGCTGTATTTTTTTTGTGAGGGAGTATCTTGGCCACATGGCAGGCACCAGAAGACCTCAAAGCTGGGTAGATGGGAAAGCTCAGGAAGCCTGTACAAATTGGGCTGTCTTTGAAGTCCCTCATTTAATGAGATACCAGGTAATAGCTTCAACTAAGAGCAAAATCCCAAAGGTGTCCCAGGCAAAGGGAGTAGCTCTGTGCCCACCAGCCAGCACCAGCTGGGTAGAGGCAGCACAGAAGGAAAAGGAAGGATGTCTGGAGATGCCTGCCAGTACGTCATGCTGAAACCAAGTTCATCAACACCCAGACCTTGTAAGAGGTCCTCCTCCATGACTATCTCCTCCAGCATAGAGCCCAGGATACCAAGAGAATCAGGGAGCAAAATATAATACAGATATCAGGGCACCTCAGAAAAAGGGAGGAGAGTGTAGGGGCTTAGTGGAGATGGACAAGCAGACACTACTTCACTTAAGACTTCCAAATAGGTGGTGAATTCCCCTGGTGTAGGGAACTGGGATGGGTCTCTTGTCCATGGTTCACCTCTTCACTGGGAAACTGTGGCTTGGTGTAGAAATGCCTAGAGACCAGATATCTTTCTGTCTGTGTGCATAAGCATCTCCAGAGCCATCCCAACTAGACAGCGGAGGCCAACAGACCAGAGAGAACGAGCACAACGCAGTAAGCACCACCGTCCCGTGGAAGGGAAGGGCTCAGGACAGCATAAGGCAACTCTCTACTTCTCCCAGGCCCTGTGCTCTGAGACCAGCTCCAGGCTCTGGCCCCACAGAAACAGCCAAGCTTCAGCCACAGGTGGCTTTAGCAAAAAAAAAAAAAAAAAAAAAAAAAAAAAGGAAAAAAAAGTGGCTACTTAGCAATCAAGGTTCAGCTCCAATAGAGACAGTTGCACCTATCACTGCATTTATCGATTGCTGGGATGTTGATAAACAATCGATTTTTTTCTGCAAATGTCACCTGGAAGGAGTTTTATACTTCTCTCTACAGGAAGAAGAGCCTAACAAACACAAAGAAAGCAAACTATCTTCTGCAAGGGCAGATAATTCCTGGTAGCAAGTGGCTGAGTACTTGAAATAAGTTGCTTCTACTGGGATTTGGGAGTCTACTATGGTGGGAGATGGGAAAAGTGTTTACACAGTGCTTTGGCTCAGATATCAGAATGTCACTTTGGCACCTTATCAAAGAAATCCAACATCTACAGGCCCTCAGCTTGAGCCAGATACAGAGCAATAACTGATCCAACTGATGAGAGATGTTAATCAGCTCTCAGTGCATGCCTGTGATAGATCATAGTCCAAGAGAATACAGGCTGTTGGGACTGTGGGAGGTGTATAACAATCCAGAGACATGAATTGTCTAGAGGGAAAACAGACCCACATGAGCCATGTTCCAGGAACGCTATACAAGGAGCTCTTGAGAAAAAAAAAAAAAAAAAAAACCAAACCATCAAGCATTTAGAGAGAGGACAAGCAAACTTACCAAGCCAAGTTACGTGGCTCTAAGAGTACCTGAAAATTGATGCTATACATCATCTTAGAAACCAGAGGACCATTTAGGGGACCGTGTGTCACCCTAACTTGAGAAAACTTTAAGTAGCATTCAAAAGAGACAGCAAAGCACACAGGGCACAAATGTACCAGAAACCAGACCTCACTAGCTCTGATGTCCCCAGAAATCCTCAGGTGCTTCAGAGCTCTGCTGGGAGAGTTCTCTAAGGAATTACAAGCCTACTGTGTGATCTGGCATTTCCCTCTGTGCAACCACACACTGACACAGCTACCGTTGAGGTCTGAGGTAGAACCATCTTCCTACAGCAGGGTCAGGAAGCTCTCACAAGGTTGCCGCAGGAATTGCAATGCAGTCACCAATTCAGTGACACTATTGACCAGTCTTCCATCTGTTATACTGGTGTAAACCCAAAGAGACACCCTTGCTTTGTACCAGGGTACATGGGAGTAGACCTTCGCTTTAAAGGGGTGCAGAGGACATACATCTGAGACCAAAAGGTTTCCAGCATTTAGGCTCACATTCATCCCTAGGAGTCAGACCCTTTCCCAGGCCAGCCGAGCCCTGCGGGTTGACTCTGAGATGGGGACAGTGGGAACTACGCTCACCTCCACAGAAACACAACCACAGCCAGACCAGAGTCAGAAGCTCTCACGAGGAAAGCCAGCCACTTTTGTTCACTGCCATGCCATGGCCTTGCTTTGAGCGGTGAGCAGCCAGCCTTGGAGACCAAGGTCCTAAAGCCACTGAGCCTGAGAAGGTCTCAATCCACATCCTTGGCACTGTAACCATCTGGACTAAAGGACAGATAAACCCCCCCAGTCCTAGTATACTTCTTTCTGCTCTCACTTAAGCATTTCAAAAAAAAAAAAAAAAACCCACAGGAGCCAGAAACCTTCTCCACTACATGCAGCATGAAAGGTGTTTCAAAAGCCTGTTGCCCAAAGCCTAGAACAATGTGGTGCAGCCCTTCACTGAACCCCTTCTCACATTTCCCAAAGCACAGAGCTTCCCAAAACTCCTAGCTTTATCAGTATCACCAGTAAAGGACAGTCTCTGTCCTCCTCTGCTGAAGAAAAGGATTTCTAGCATTTAGAGATGTTCTCCAAAACAAGAGTCTCCACCCATAAATGCATTTTGGCTGGTATGTCAAATGTGTAGTCATCACTACAATAATTAATCAGCAAACACATAACAGGTTTGGGAAAGCTGACTCAGGAGATTGCAACCATCTTCAGCCAAAACCACTTGCTCTGATTGATTTTTCCTAAAAACAGTTCAAGCTCCCTTTTCTGCATTCTGTATGGCAGCTGATACACAAGTTAAAGTCCCCAGTAAAACCAGTCTGTGCTGATAGGCATTGGTTCTGCCAAAAAAAAAAAAAAAAGATATCAGCCACATTTTCAGAAGTATGAGCAGTACACTGACGGGGTTAGTATCATCAAGGATCAGAAACAAGATTAGTATCATTATCAAAATCAGTCTGCCAATGCCATTTCCTCCACTTATCTTAAAATCCTTGAGTCTATCAGAGGATGTTGACCTTTATATCAAAAAATGTCGAGCAGCCTATCTACTAGAAAGCTTCAAATTAGACAACCTAGAAAGAGAAAGCTTTTCCAGAGGCAACTCCCACACCTTCCAGCAGGGAGGTGGTCCACACACTGCAAAATGCACAGGCAGGTTGGAGCCCACGTCTCGGGAAGCCAGCTTCAGGCTTGTGCAAAAATAGTCTGCTTGATTGAAGGAGATGTACTAATCGATCGGGCAGAGCAGTCATGAGGTGTTGTACAATTCCTGCCGAGGATTGAGAAATACATCCATCATCACAGCTGGCTACGCCAGGCAGGAGCAACGCACGCAGCAGAGCTTTAAAACCTCAGCCTTTTTAACAAGGCTGCCCGATGATACGAGATGAGGTTTGTGATTCAGCTTGCAATGGAGGAAGCCTCAGCGGCACCACATCATGTTGAGGACAGTATCATGGAGCTTGGAAATGTGCTCTCCTTGCCCTGCACCCTGTGCAAAAGCCACGGTCCTTCCTCTGCTCGGGGACTCTGTGAGAGAAACCACAATGGATGCAGAACTCTGGACTGGGATTCAGATGTGCATCCCCACATCAAGCAGAGTCCTTTCCCAAGGCTTTCTATATCCATTGCTTAAGCCATGCTAAAGCTCATCTCTGGCTCACTATTTGAGATAGCGAGAAGTGAAACTGTTGGAAAGAAGAGACCAGGATTCACAAGCCACAACCATGGCTCAAGGTCTGCTAGGTAAGCAGTGAAAACAACCCCACACACACTCCCAGCCTTTGGACACAAGTTATGGCAGCGTCCAGCCATCGCAGTCTGGCAGACATGAGCTGGATTTGCCTGCAAGCATCTGTGCATCCTCAGAACCAGCATCCCTCATCCATTTCCAGCGATGCCAAGGTCCTCACAACTTACTCATGCTACCGTATAGCTGGGGTCGCTCAAGATCTTGCCACCAATGCTACGCACCACGGGCTGCTCCTTCGCAGCCTTTCCCCACATATATTCACCAGAGGGATCCATCATTGAACTCAGCCCCAAAGTCCTGCACTACTCACGCAAAACTCCCCCTGGAGTCAAAAGAAACATAAAATTAAAACAGCTGCTCTTTGCTGTCACAGCCTAAGTGCATTAACGTCTTTTTATCTACGTCGGGCTACTGTGGCTGACCCCTGTTTTCCATGCAATCAGTGTTAATAAAATCTCTCTCTGCAGAAGTGACAGGGGAAAGATACACTTCAATTGGCATGTTTTATCTGAATTGAAATTTTAGTGCAAGTCTCATGTTTCATAAAAACCTCTGTTGATAACTTTCATCCGTGACTCTCCTCTGAGACCTCAGCTTTTGGGCTGATTATTACCAAAGAAAACGCTTAGGAAACATCTACATAAGGCAGCCCCTAGCTTTGGCTTACAATCAACAAGTCATCTTTGAAACACTTGTTTCAGTTAGTAGTGGTTATTTTCACTGCAAAATTAGAAGTAAAATTGTCCAGAGACAAAGCATTACAAAAAGCATATGGGAAATAAGATAGAGAATAAGCTGGTTAGTTTAGATTTAGGTAAGAGTTCTTGGAACTGAGAGGCAGTAAGCTGAATTAAAACAGCTGTTACATCCTCCTTTTCCAGGACCGTGGGAGAAGGCGGACAGTAGCTAAGGGCTGTAGCTGAGCCCAGGTGCCCAACAGCTCCATGGGAGGAAGAAATGCTATTGCAGTAGGTGGGAAAGAATAGAGCCAGGTGCCCAGCTGAGCAAGAAACACACCTGGCTAGCTCCCTAGACACAGCAAAGGAAAGAAAGCCAGTAAGTACTGGGGGCTAGCTTCAGAAGCAGGAGGTAGGAGGAACATCTCCGAGGCACAAAAGGTCAGCTCGCCACATGCCTGAGATGTGCAAAAAGGTGGCAGCGTGGAAGGGAAGCAAAGGGATACTGAAGAGTGCCAGGTTAGCAGCATCCTTTCAGGATGCCATGGAAATTCATCTGTATTCCCCTGCCTCCCTGACACACACCCAGATAAACACACATGCCTGTGTCTGTTACAATGCTGGTAAGCAGGGGGTTATGCAGACACAGTTTCCCTGCCCCACGTGTCACCTTCTAGTTAAGCCTGAATGACCAAGTGAAGTCCTCAAGCCATTTAGAAATTCTTCTGGAGGTATTTCACTGGAGCCTTGATGGCCTAAGGACCAAGGCAAGACAAAGCCTTAGCACCCGTGTTCCCAACGGCTTCCCTGATCTCCCAGCTGTACATACCGGCCCAACCTCTTCCTTTCTCTATCTACAAACTGACCTCATCCTGCTCAGATTTTCCTCCATGCTCTTCAAATTATGTTCACAGGACGTTTTCTTCAGTTCCACACTACTTCTGCCTCTTCCCTATGAATCACCCGTTCTGTTTCAAAGTGATATTAACCATTTCGCCAGAAGCTCCTTTTCTAAGCAAGTTGCTATTAAGAGCAACTCTGTCCATACCAACTGAAAAGAAATGATGAATGCGCTTCATCAGCCAAGGCAGAAAAAGTGATAGCAATGCAAAGAGACAGTAAACACGCAGAGCATCCAAGAAGTATTTCAAAAGTAAATCAAGTTACGCAAACAATTAAAGGGAATAGAGAATTTGTCTGCAATCGCTAGTCATATTGCTTCTCCGATCCCTACAGTCAGTTATGCAGTATCAAAATGAAGAACTGACTTGCATTTTTAAAGTTTCAACATTTCACCAATAATAGCAGATATTTTTTCCAATTGGGAACACAGGTGTAAATCTCCCTCTCTTCTTCCCCATTTAGCTAGCTCTACTGAGACGGAAATGAACTGTAACTTGAATATTAGATTCAAAAATGGGGCAGAACTGAGACCACAGTGGTTGAAACCCAGCCAGGACCTCCCCACTCACTGGTCCAGCAGAGCTTTTTGCAGGAGGTTTTGCTGAACTATGACACCAGAGAGAAAAGAAATACACCCCTACAGCCCTCTTTACTCAGCAAACCACAACTGAAACAATTAATTTGCAATTTTCTTGGTGCATTTTTTGTAAGTTCAAGTTGTAGCAGGGGAACGCCACTCTTCCCAGTCTACGTTAAAGCAGCGACAAAAATGATTTCTCGGCCTATGCTATTGCAGCCCAACACACAAACCATAGCACTGCTGCCTTGGTATGGAAAAAGGGTAAAATATTGACTGGCACTGTCTGATCGATCGTGCAAGGCAAGGGATTATAGACTGGGGAAAAAAAGGCGGTGATTTGTGTAAGTTTTGCAATTAATCAAATTAATAAACCTCAATTAATGTATTGCTCTCTCTCTGCTAACAGGTAAAGAGGAGAGGAGTGACTGCTGCAGATCGAGACACAGCCCATCAGCTCTGACAACTTCAGGGCAATGGCTCAAGCTTGTGAGTGTCATTGCTGTCCCAGGCATTGCTTCTGAATCAAAAATACCTTCTGTGAGCATCGGGGAACAGACCAACCCCCCTCGGAGACGTTCCCTGACAGTAAATGCACTAAAAGTCCTGATGTGCTCAGACAGTGGGGGACAGAAGCCAGGACAGAAGGACACATCTCCCCTGTGAGGTGCTGGAGCGTAGCAGCCCAGCGGGATCTTGCCTTCAGCTAGGAGAATGCCCTTGCAATGCTCTCCTGTTCGTTAAAGTCTTGTACACTCTGAGCTGCCTACAACCCTTTCCATCCTGACCAAGCCACTTCAGAAAATAAAATCCTGCAGCAAAGGTTCTCACAAGTAAAATAAATACAGATTTTTTTTGCCCTCAATACAGAGATTTTGCAGGGTTCATTGAACCTCTCTCTCTCTCTCTTTCGCCACAGATGGGCTGAACTAAATATTTCAGGAAGCATTTGTTGTAGAACCAAGATGGAGACTCCTCACCTAGTCCAGCCTGCGGGAAGGGTCTGACTCACTGCAACACCCCCCGCGAGATCCTGGTCCCTCACTCCAGGGGCAGCATGGGCATTTTGAGGGGCAAGAGTAAACTGAGTTCCTTTCACTGCAGCCAGGATGAAAACAACAATTTGCCCAAGTTGGAAACTGCCTCAAGAGGAGCCCAGCCCCAGATTCAGTTAAAACCCTCCTCAGCATCACAGCCAGGCTGCGAGGCAACTTGGCCAGCAGCTCCCAGCACAGGGTTGGCACCTCAGGGATGCTGCCCAGGCTGCGGCTCCCCATCCCTGCTCCTACCCTTCCTCTATCCTTCCCCACCTGTGTGCTCACCCCGCTGGAAGTCCCAGGGTGGGGGTAACACAGGGGTTTAAATTGCTGCCTCATTATTCTGATCACTCTAATCCCCTCATTAGGCACCTCACTAGCCCAGGGCAAGAAGGGGAAAAGTCCTTCTGGAGATGTTGCCGTTTACAGAGAGCCTCTAAAAAGCAGAAAAAAAAAAAGTCAAAAGAGCCTAAAAATCAAGGGGAGCAGGGCAAAGGATGCAGCAAACTTGTTGGACACACATGGCAGCGCCAGGCTTTGCCTAGGGCTTCCCTAGCAGAGATGTCCTGAGCACACCTACTGAAAGACACATGTCAAATTACAGGAGGGAAGGGCACGCTGTCCCTGTCCTGCAAGAGCAGGGGGGACATTTGATGTATTTCCCTGTCAGGCAAAAGGTCAGCAATTCCTAAAATCTGCCAAAGACAAGACAAAAAAAAAAAAAAATAACAGGAGAAATTTGATCCAAGGATTGTGGTGCCCCAGCCTGAAGCAGGTCAACCTCAGGTCATCTGAAAGTCCCACACAACTGTGGCTTTAAATTTAAAGAGAATATTTCAAACATCTCAGATTCGCTTTTTTTTTAACCAAATGAGAAAATTAATTTTTAAAAATACTCCTTGGAAAAAGCAGGTTTTCAGTGAAAAGCTTCTGAAATGAAAAATTATCTTGCAGGCTTCCTCTGAAGAAGAAAAAGCATTATATTTTTTTTTGGTCAAATGAATGGTATCTGTCATCTTTTGCTATAAAACAGAAGGGTGCTCCTGGACAAACCCTGAGCTGGTGTAGAGGTAGGCTGCAACCTGCACGGACACAGCAGCGAGGAAATGGTGTGAGAAGCCCAAACAGCGCTGTGCTGCTGCATGCTTAACCAGTTTAGACAGACATAATTGAGTTTCCCCCAAAGTGAGACTCAGGATAGAATCAAAAAAAACCCCTCAGTTTTATCTTAAAATTGGATGCTGCGAGATCATTTCAGAGCTGGACTTGTATACTGTGCATTTCTGTAGTGTGGCGTCATCGGAATGGTAGGTTTGGATTGTCAGACTGTTTCTCAGGATGCTCCTTTCCTCTGGCTGAGAGCAGGACACTAAAGCGCAGTGAAGGGGAGCTCAGCCCAGAGGACAGCCCACGCCAAGGAACAGAGCATCTTCATGACAGTTTCCCCAAACTGGTCTTGGCAGAAGCTCTCTGGTGCTGCATTTGCTCCTAACTGCAGGCTTCAGTTCATTTAAAGAAAAGAATTTGACTCAACTCAAAACAAAGCTCTTCAATTTGGCTTTGCCTCAGTTGGATTTTTTTTTTTAAGTGTAAGCTAGAAATCAAGAATTACAGAAATTGCTATGCCTGTGTTACTAGCACCATGGTTGAAAATTCCAACCCAGTTCTGGATGCAAATGGAGAACAGGCCCTGCACACAGCATTCACTTAGAAACAACAAACGAATTTTCCTCCAAGTTATCAGGAAGCACTAAGGAAATATCCTCTTCCGGAATAAAAAAAAAAAATCATCCTGCTAACTTCCAGCAAAAATCCCAGCATTAAAAGGCCTCATTAATGCAGGCAGGATTTGCCCTGCCAGACAAGAGCAGTGGTGCCCTACCAGCACAGAGCATTGTCTCTGGAAGTGCTTAATTCCATATGCTCCAGAGGACAGAAGAGAAAAAAAAAAAATTAAAAGGCTCTTAATGCATCTGGCCAATTAAATAAAGCTGTAAATGGTGAGGAAATAATTCCTTCCTGACCCCTGCAGCAATCAGTTGCTGACCCGAAGCATGATAATTGATTAGCCTTATCTTACTGTAGCATGTATAACTACAAATGTTATTATTGGCCGTAAAATCATCCAGTCCTTTATGGAACCCATTGGTGGCATTTGGCTCCATGACCTCCCAAACCATGAATTTCACCAGGTAGAGGAAACGTCTCCATGGTGGGAGAAGCCCTGCTCTGCTTTCCTGGGAAACTGGGTCTTCTGGGGGAGATGGTTTCCAATGATGGGCAGCACTGCCCCAGTCCAGCCCTCAGTAAATTTGGCAATGTATGCAGTAAAGTGCTCACAAGAATACGATAACACTTACAGCTCTGAGCTGCTGGTGTCATTCTTCACTGCCAATGGCCTGGCCTTTGCGCTGACGCGGGGGCACAGAGGATAGCCCAGGCTTCGCCTCACCTCCTCTCACTCAATTAATAACACGGCTGTCAGCACCAGGCTCAGTGAAACTCCTCACATTTTCCTCAGACAGCAAAGCCTGGAGCGGGAGCTACCGTGGTCTTCCTCACCAAGAAAATCCTGTCCCCCAGAAGCAGGTGCGCACTCAGCATCTGCCCTGGAGCGGAGCCCCCCGGCCAAATGTCGCCTGCAAAAGCTGGAACATCACCTTCTGAGCTGATCAATAAGTAATTGCTGGCTCTCTCACAGCGCAGAGTAGTCTCTCCATCTGTCATGCCTCTCTTTGCTCCCTCCCTCGATCTTTTGTGCTGGACTAGCCACACAGGGAATCACATTTGGTCTCCAGAAGGTCTGGGGAGAAAACTGTCAGGTGACATTAGGAATAGGGGACAACTTAGCTCCTCTAAGAGCTAGAGCTGTATTATCTGGTGACCCGAGCCAGTGCCAAGAGCACTGATGTGGCTGCGTGGTACGTTCAGAAAATCCGGACAAACAACAGCACTTGGTGGCTTTGGTACCCAAAGGGTATGGAGGGTATCTCAGCAGAGGTACTGGAGACGTAGGCCAAATCTGCAGCCTCTGCTCAGTTCAGCCTCTCAAGACCATCAGGGCACAGATATCTCCTGTGTCCCAGACAAACCTAGAGGAAGAAGGCGTCATCACACTTCACCATTCCTATAGTCCTGGAAGAATGAGAAACAGGGAGTGTTAAGAGGGCTACCAAAACTGATGACGCTCTGAGTACAAAATTCCATTTGCTCTGCATCAAGGAAGGAATCTGAAAGAGGAGTGATCAGCCCTGGCCATGCTGGGGCACCAGCGAAGCCTGGCCTTTAAAGTCCAACAATGTGAGATGAAGTGCTGAAAAAAAAGACCCAAGATGGTACAAATGATCAATGGACAGGTAGGTCTGATGCTTCTGAGGACAAAGGGCAGCAGCCAAACAGAAGCAACCCACCCTGTTTGGGTGAGTGGCCAAAGATTATCCGGAGGGATGTTGAGGCACAGACTGGAAGAGATGGCAAGCACATCAAGCTTCCTCTCCCTCCCAGCCTTTTGTAGAGGGCTGGCTGCAGACAGGAGACGCTCCATGCCAAGGAGCTGCTTACATTTCCCGATACCAGCATTACACCATCCCCTCCAGCAGCAGAGCCCTGCACTGCATTGTGCTGCCTGCGTGCCTCCCTAAATTTACTTGGATACTGAGCTTCTCCCCTCCTATTCAGGGGAGCACATTTGAATTCACAACTGCAAAATTAAACTTTTTTTTTAAAAAGGAAAAGAAACAGAGGGGAGAGAAGAAAAAAAAAAATAAAGGCAGAAGGGGAAGTGGGACAAAAGGGAATGGGCAGTTGCACACTTCAGATTCAGACCTGCTTGAACTCAGCTCACCTGGAAACTCATTTCTTTTGATGACAGCCCCAATTAGCGCGTGGCTGGCTGGCAACCCAGGCAGCAGGGAGCTGGTCTCTATGGAGAGCTGGAGAGAGAGGGAAGATTTCATTCACCTGCATGGCTGGCAAAAGCCTGATGTACTTAAATCTTTTAGATAGCTGCCTGTGGTCATATTTAACATTGCCACATGACTAGAGCTGAGAAAGGTGGTGAGTATCTTGACTCGAGGCAGTATGAATATGCAGCATCCCAGCAGGCTTCTGCTCTGGCTCGTCCCTCGTTGGCTTGTGTCAACTCAGGTCCTGCTCAGAAAGCAGCACGTGCCACGAGGTGCCATGAATTTGCGACAGAAGGCAGGACTCACATGAGCCACGTGCTTTTATGGGATTTCTCTGAGGACCTCCTTATGATGGCCATGGGTGAAGCGTGGCCCAAAGGCCAGACAACCTGAGCCTCATCCTCCAGAGCCTTGCCCTTCCCCTTTGCTCAAATGAAGGGGAAGAGGAGCAGAGACAGGGTTTGTCATCCATTTCAACTAGCAGAAGTCTGAAAGAAAAAATTATCTGCATTTTGCTGGTTGCATCTGTCCTACCTAGTACCAAGTCTCCCCAGCCTCTGGGCAGGGACTTGTCCCATCAAGGTCATGTGTATGGGCAGATGGGAACTCTGCAACCTGGGCAGCAGGTGCCAGGAACAGAGAATTGAGAAGGAAGTGGAATAAAGAGAGCAAGAGATGGCAGTGAAGAGAAAGAAGCAAAATAAAGAGGTGAGTGGGGACAAGCACATGAGGCAGGGAGGGCTAACTGAATCCATTAGAGAACATCTTACCAGCTGCTCCCTGCCTTCACCCCGAGCTTTGCAGGAGCTTTACAGCTAAGTCCAACAACAAATACCCACTGTACCAAAGAGATTATCAACGTTTAAACAAGCGAGAGGGAAGGTAAGCCTGAAAAGGGAAACAAAGGGCATCCCTCAGGGCCAAGCAGGGCACTCCAGCTCCCGGATGCCGATGGTTGCTGCCCACCCCGTTGCTCAGCCCATCATGGGAAACACTAGGACTGGGCAGCCCAGACCATCTCCTCTCTCAAGTTCAGATGTCAGGACTAGAACAAGCTAGCCTAATGCAGTATCAAATTGAAACTTTTTAATCGCCTCCACAAGCTCTAGATTTCAGCTTGCTTTAACCCCACACGGCTGCACTTCTGAAAGCTTTAACTTTTGGTCACTCTGTTTGGGGTGAAAAGCAGCATAGTTTTGGTTCACGCACATATGCCCAGATGAATGCTTTATAGATACTTTTAGCTCTCTCAGAAATCCTTAAAGAGAGCAGTATGCTCATCTAGAAAAACAGAAAATTCAGTAATGAGGTGGTGCTGAAAAACTTCTGAGTAAGTGAAGACAACAGATGAGATTATATGGTCAGAGTTAAATGTCATAAATAACCTTAATTCTGCCTTCCATTTTTCAGCAAAAGTCAAAACAAAAGACAAGCCTACAAGCACACCAAGACGTTTTCAGGAAGCATGCAGGCTTTGAGAAGTGGCGTATGGATCACAGTACCACTGAACAAAACATAACGAGTCTCCCTTACTAAATCTCTGCCTGCAAAATCCATTGTACAGAACGCATGGCCAGGCCTTCTTATTCAGTCTCCCCTCAGCTTAAATACCATCATCCAAATCAAGGCAAGGCTCCAGGACATGCAGTTCAAATAAATTCCAGTGTTTCTGGAGTCTCCCAGCCAAGCAGCTTTTGGGATTCTGAATTACAAACCAAGTTAGGAATATTTCCCAGAGAGTAAATAAAAGGCTTTACTAGATTACTAGACTCCTTAGTAATATGTACCTTAAAAAAAAAAAAAAAAAACCCATGAAAAAATAAAACTGCTGCTGCATAAGCAGGTAAAACAGGATTGGATGAGTATGTTCAGTTATGGTTAATTATTAAAAGTTCTGTTTATGTTTCTGCATCTCCTTGTCCTCAGTGATACCATGTAAGTGCAGCTTGAGTGTCAAACACCACAACTAACATCTGCCACACATGGTACCTTCTCTTGCATCCTCCTGCCCCGACCTCCCCTTATCACCTCTCCCCACATAGAGCAAGAAAATTGTACAATGTACTGTTTTATTTCACTGGAATTTTTATTTAGGGGATTATTTTTTTACTTTCTTTTCTCCTAAACTGATACTTGACTTAAAAAGGGGTAAGGTAACATACTCGTGTTTGAGGAAAAGCCAAAATGTGGCACACTCATTCTGAACATGTAGTTTTTGCATGATGTCACCTTGAGTTATTTTCCTCTTGTTCTTTCAGTAAATTCCATAAAGGGAGTAAAAACATCTGAAGCTGAGGTCTCCAAACTAACGTGCAACAATGCTTTTTAGTAGACTTGGATGAGTCCTTGAAAAAATCCAATAGTCACTTGACTTAATGCTGGAATCTGCTAGACCGCTTTTTATGATCTACTTGTGCGTGTTTCCGAGCAGGAAGGTGTAAATACAAACACAAGCAGAAGAAAGCACTCACAGGCATCATTGGATGGTACTGTGAGTTCTGTTCTAGTGCCCCTCGTATGGGATGCAAGGTACTGACTCAGTTTAGGCTCTTGCTGGTGGCTCAAATCTGCTCAGATCATGTCGTGGTCTTACACTAGGTCAATTCCTTTTCCTCAGCCAAATTAACGCTGTGTCATGAGATCTGGATAATTCAGAGGTGAAACAACATGCCAGCATCTGATCCGAATCAAATGCACATGACTAGGTTAACCATAAATTCCCAGATCTCGAAACCATATTTCCTAAAACCAAATTTTCACAAGTCTTTACCCCTTGTACTTCACCGAACTTCCAACAGATGAGGAGAATAAATGGCACATAACCTGATTAGCCCATCTGAACTAACTTTTCTGCATACACATCAGATGTATTGAGCATTTTTAGGAGATCACTCAGAGCAGGCCCAGCTTGGTTTGCGGCTTGATGCACTTACATCTCCCATTTCAAAGGCCAAGGAAGCTAGACCAAGTTATTCCGGGTGCAGCTGAACTTACAAAGCAGCACAGGCCCAGCACCCTGGCACTGCATCCAGATACTTCGGTTTCCTTCTAGAGTGAAGCTGCCATGCGGCCAGCATACAGCAACCTAATTTTTTTTTTTCATTAAAACTAATTGATTCTAAGCAGGAAGCACTTTTTAATTTCCTTTAGCATTAGAAATAATGTTAGTCACCATAAGTGAAATGAAAGACACCTCCCAAAATGCATTTTCAAATGTTCCCTAAATAGCAAATGACATTCAGATTGGATGCAGCCAGAATTGTAATTGGAAGCTGCAGAGTGTCCTCTTTCAGGATTCATAATAATCGCTGTTTTGCTGAAAAGGTTCATGTAATAAAAGCCTTTGCAAATAAGGGCCGGCTTCTCCAAAACACACAGCTAACTCCGGTCACTCAAGCAACACAAAGTGCCCCAAAACTCTCTTTAGCAGCCAGGTAAACTACATGGATAGCACCACTGCATCACTACAGCGGCGCAAAGCAGAAATAATACAGCAGGAAAAGGTTCACAGAAGGACAAGTACAATACAAGGTCTGGAAAGGCTTCTCTGTAAAGAACAGTCCAATGTGTTGGAATGTTTCAAACTAGAAAAGAGCAGGTGAGGGGGATTTTAAAAAAAAAAAAAAATCTTGAGTCCACTGGAGAAGTGGTTGAGTATTATTGTCACCCATCTTGTCCAACACAAGAACTAGGAGTACCAGAGGAAAGTAATCAAACAAGTCAACAGCAAACAAAAGGAGATGGTTCATCATCTAACAGGCTGTAGACACTTGTGAGAAGATGGGGGTGCAGAAAGTTTACAGGCATTCAGGGCAAGGCCAGGAAAGTACTTAGAAGGGAGATCTAGCAAGGATTATTAGACAGATGAGTCTTATCAAACACAGAACACATCCTTAGCTGAAAATAATTAGAGCCCAAGAGAGTACTCAAGGAAAGTATCATAACTGCTTGCCTTTTCTTACTCTTCTCTAGGAAAGCAATTACCTTTACTGGGTCCTCCCTGCAGTGGCAGGTATCAACCTGACCAAGCTAACCCTCAAAGCTCTCCTGGAGATGGGGAGAGCTATGCAGAAACCAGCTGATGTCAGGGGACAAGAAAAGCAAAAAAGGGGAGACAGAGTGAGACAAAGACAGATGTATATGGTTGTATAGGTCGCTCTTACGACTAATCCAGGTCTTACTGACCTCAAGTGAAAGGCAGAAAAGGGCTGAGCTTCTGTAGTTGGGCTGTTGTAGCTGTAATGGTATTAGGAGAATAGGAAAGTGGAGTTTACAGGGAAAGGTAACATCTTCAAGTAAGGTACCTGCTCAGGTGGGGAAAACAGTGAGCATTCTGGATATGCAAACACCTGTGAAGAAACCTCAAGTGGCCACTCGTGCATCCCAAAAGCTCACCCATTTCACTCTCACCCAACTATATCACACCTGAACTAGTAAAAGATGCTACCTCTCCCTCCAAACCTTGACTCCCTGAGTCTCTAAGACAGATGATACCCAAACAAGAATCAATAACTAGGTTGTGAATAAGGTAAGATGTACCACATAGCAAATGGATATTGAAAAGGGCAAGTTCCAGGGAGGACTAACAATTGAAGGAGGGGTTGCAGAGGAGGCCACACTGCGCAGCTCTTCATGCCTTCGGGAAAGAAAGGTTTTGGAAGGAGAGCTGTGTCCAGAGAGCTTAGGCAGTTAGGAATGCAGATGCCAGCAAAAATGCACTGGCACTACCAGAGTCCTCCTGTCTCAGTGTTGTGGTTTAGACAGCAGGAGGAACAGATCCAGGAACCAAGGAAGGAGGTGGCAAGTTATAGAAACAGGGACATTTCACAAAGGCAGAGGCTCGTGCTAGTAACAGACAGCTCAAGAAGGGATTGGAAGAAAAAAAACCAAAAAACAAACCCACTCATCTCAAGTCCCTGTTTAGCTCTCCTATTACACGAGAATCATGTTTTCTTCAATTATCTTCTCCTTCCAGTCCACAACCCTGTGCCCAGCCAGGCTGCCTAAGGAACACATTCCTTCAGTCTCGTGTCTCTATCAGGATGTGGGGGGACACAATAAATACACCTTTTCCAACAGCAGCTGCACAGCTCATGTGGAGAACAGGCTGCTTGGAGTAATGTTACCTCCAAGGAAATTATTAGAAGAATCAGGCTAATTTTGTAATTTGCACCTGGGCTGCAAATGTGAAAGAGTCTGCAGTAATTTCTAATGAAATATTACATTGTTTGAAGAGTTCCTACTGAAATTCACCCTTAATTGATTTTTGATCTGTGAAAAAACATGATGGAGAGCGAGAAGATATTAGTCATACTCCTGTATTATCACTCCTGCAAGCATTTTCCTTTCTTTGTTTCCTTTGTCCCCAGAGAATCAACACGACACTGAAGAAAGCAGCCTGAAAGATACTACAAAACTAATAAATAACACTCCAGCGGGAATCCTGAACAGCACATCCTCCTAAATAATCCTGGAAAAGGTGCAGTAGTCTCCTAGGACAACTCAGAATTTGGAGAACATGGGTCCATAGCTAGCACTATTCCAGGCAAGCCCCATGGGCTGAGGTCTTCTACACCCCCCAGGAACCTCCCCAACAGGACCCAGACCAACCGCTTTGCATGGATGCATCTTTCATCTCCCACTCAGAACATCACAGGGGAGCTTACACCAGAAATGAATGACATAACAGCAAAAGCCAAAAATATTGACTGCAAAATGCTGACAGAAAATTCAATACAGCATTAGCGTCCAGACTGGGACAAGCCAAGGCACGAGCGGCTGCTGAAGCCAAGAAAGCAGGTCAGTATTAACTCCAAAGTTAATTTGTTGAAAAGCTCTTCCAAAAACCAGCAGCAAACCGTCATAAAGCAAATGAACAAACAACAAAATATAGCTAGAAGAGATAAGAGGAAATGCATCTGTGAACTCCACTAGAGACCAAAAAAAGACTGGTGAAAAAGATTGCTGTAAAACACTAGCCACTCTGTAAGATTTTAACTAACATTTACAGCAGCCAGAACACCCATTTCAGATAAATCAAAGTTAATAACAGGAAAAAAAAAGCCACAACAATAAAACCCAAAGAAAATTACATGCAAAGGTTTTCTGAGGAGCTGCTGTATGTAGCCCCATCACAGACTCACCAACCAAACAGGCACTGTAACACCTGTAGCAAACAAGTTGTGATGGCTGTGACAGCAGGTTGAAAGCTGGGAGGCTGCTAAGTGAAGTGGAAGTCCCTGGACACCCTGAACATCTTCAATAATAAAACATTTGATAAAAACCAGAATATTTATTGAAGAATTAGGGGGAGAAGAATAGTCCTCCAGAATTGCAGAAAAAAACAAGTAGTATCAAGTTAGCAAAAGAGAGACAACTCAGCTGACAGCAGTAGCACCGTTGGAACAACAGGAATCTACACAGTCTCATGCAGATTTGAAGTGCTTTCAAAAAGAAAGTTGCCTGGAAAACACAAAGCACTAGTAGCATGCAGCAAGTGGCAAATGTAAGATCCATCGCCTAACAGGCAGCTGGAAAAACACATCCAGGGGCCTGGCTACAACTCTACCACAAAGAGCACCATCAGCTGAGATCATCGCATAGGAGATCGAAGTTGTGGGACAATTCACTAACTATTTTTCCCCATCTGCCTTCACAGCTATTTCCCAGACTGGCATCCATTTCTTCTTTAAGTACTCCATTCTGCATCCAAAGGAATTTGTCTCTTCATTATCTTTCCTAGATCTTTCTTGGCATAACACACATGGTTTAGCCCCACTCGGCAGCTAAAATACCACACCATTGCTTGCTCACCCTCCTGTTCACTCTCCCCCCCACAGCTCCCCCAGTGGGATGGGAAGGAGAATCAGGAAAGAAAGAAAGGCAAAACTTGTGGGCTGGGATTAAAACGCTGTTAACAAAGCAACAAAGGAAGACAAAACAGAGAGGAATAACAAAAACAAGAACAGAATATCCTTAAGTACATAATTTACAGTTCAATACCTCACAGTGGATCCTGATGTCCAGCTCCCTCCCAAGCAGCAGGAGCCTCTCCTCAGCACCATCCCTGCTTTATATACTGAGTGTGCCCTCACAAGGGATGGAAGGGCCCTTGGGCTAATTTGGGTAAACTATCCCAGCTGTTGGCTAATTGGTAACCTATCCCAGCTGTGTCCCCCAGCCATGAGTGCCACCAGCTCCAGCTCCTCTCCCAGCTCTGGTGAAAATTAATTCTGTCCTAGCCAGAACCAGGACACATATTCTGGCATCAAGCAAAACCAGACTCTCCTGACCTGGCACTGGGAGGTCTGTGTACCTCCACTAAGATGCCGAGTACCTTGCGTTTCCACTGGTATCTCTTTGCTTTAAATTTAGAGGTTTTCATCTCTTTTCAACTCTAAATCTTTCTTTCCCCACACAGGTAAAAATAACAGGAGAAAAGACCTTTTAGCAAGCTACTCCTTAGGATGAAACTCACTCCATCCATACCCAGCTCAAATATTTAGCCTGGGGGGGCTGGACCAGAGCAGGAGCTGAAAGCTGTAGGGAAGTCAGAGGAACCTTGGCTCCTTTTAGACTCAGCAGAAAAGGCTGCTGCAGATCTTGCTTAACTTCTGACTTTGTAGCGTTTCCCACTTACTGTCAGGGAGGTACCTGGCCAGGCAGGATGGCCCAAGAACAGGAGTCTGATCTGAACAGCAGCTTCTGAGACGGGAAGGGGGACCCTGGCGAGCTACCCCACAGCTTTTTGTGCAGCAGCTTGAGTAAGGCTAGAGCTGTAACCTAACTGGAGCTGAGCCCCAGCACAAGCAGCCAGACCCCTCAGACCCTGTCACACCCCAGCTTTTAAGACTGGTGTTTACTAGTTTAAGTAATCTTTTTATTGCTTTGATTAATTATATTCAGTTTTAGGGTTTGATTTTAAAAGTACCCAAGCTCCCACGTTATTGGGCATGGTGCAAGAAGTTAAAAACTTACACAGCAAATGTTGTACGTAGCTATACTAGTTAGCCTTGGATACAGTCAGTCTCCAATAGGAGAGGACGGTTCACCTATATAACAACTTACTAGCATCAGCGATCTCCCTGGAAGATGACAGGTGCCAAGACTGTCCATACAGAAAGGACCTTCAGCTAGCTCTTTTGCAGATAAGCACATCTGCAGACCTTAAAGAGCATCTTTGATGTGAGGTGCCTGCCCTCTCTCGCAGGCACAGCAGCTAATGTACAAGGACGTACAGTGACCTCAGCAATGTCATGAAGCCCAGTGGCAAGGACACACCTGGGAGCCGGCTCTCCCAGGTCCCAAACCACTCTGCCTGGAGGTGGAGGCACCTGTTTTGTTGTTTAAGGTACAATTCATTGTACTGCTTACCTGATTCCTTTGAATCAGGCTCTCCATTTGATTTTTCTGCCTTGAAAGTCGGCTTCTCACTAATTCACATTCATCTGTCTAGTTTCCCTTGTTCCTTGTACACTGTCATTTTTCTAACTGCAACGTATTCAACTACATCATCCCTGGCATTTTATTTGTGCGGTTCTGCTCTAACAGCTAGCTTAGCTGTTTCAAATTATGCCTTGCTTCCAGTTTTGCTTGAGTGTAAAAATGTCATGTAAAGATGAACTACGCTCTGATGAAGGCTTTCAGACTTCCCATTTGAGGAACAGCATGCAGCTTTTTTTTTTTTTTTTTGGGGGGGGGGAGCAATGGGAGAAGGATCAATCCAGCTTTTGTTTTACAGATTGCTAGAATAGAGAGCTTCCCCGTAGGGAGTGTTACAGTACTATATTATGCTTATATAAAGGGTAATGACTGGGAACTGGGAGAACTCTACCTTTAGGAAGTGCCTGACGAGCGAGAACAGCAGGTGTGGAGGAAGAAGAAAGCCTAAAAGTCTTTCTGTCCTGACTTTCTCTTCTTTTATGTTTGGAGACTGAACTCGGTCTCGGAAGCAAGTTGGTTCCTGCAGGTCCATGAAAGCGGAAAGGTGTGAACGGGGCGAGAGAGAAAACCCAAACAACCAGGGGAAACTGCCGTAGGGCAGTAGCCCCAAAGCCCGTCCCCGAACAGGTGGCATTGGAAGCAATTGCGTTCAGCAACAGGACACTCTTTAGCTCACTATAAGAAAACGAGGAAATTACAAGAGGGGCTGGATAAAGGATAAAGCAAAGCAACAGCAAGCACGCTGCTGAGGTACAGAGGAGAAAGGCTGCTGCGTGCTGTGAGAGCTTCCAGTCACGTCAGCAGCAGGCTGAGAAAAAACCACGAAAAACCCTGGACAGGCTCCACAAAGCCATTTGTGACCCACATAAACCTCAAATGCAAACAGTGCCGTCTCTGCCCTCGTAGACCTGACGCTAAATGTGCCTTCATGCCGCTGAACAGCCCAACCAGCCCCCCGCAGGAAAAACACTGAAAAGAGGTGCCCTTTGCTTCATGTGTAGCAGGCACAAAAGATGCAAAAGCACAAGGGGGAGACCCAGAAAATGCCACCGAGACACACGATCCACTGAAGCCTGAGCTGCTCGGGCCTGCGGCAGACAAAGCTGACTCAGACAAACAGCTCAGGGAAAGCACGCAAGGGTCCTGTGCGAGAGCAACAACACAACCCGGCGCAGAGGGAGAGAGGAGATGCAGGCTGCTGCTCCTGACCATGCAGTGCACAGGGGTGAGAGAGAAGCTGCTTTTTGGGTGGATTATCCCAGATGCAAACACAGCCTGGGTCTAGAAGGATGCGTCTCCTTCCTCTTCTGCAGGGCCTTCGGTCATCTCAAGGGCTGGATCAGATTTGTAACAGGGGCTTTCCCTAATTTGGGGGAATTAAAAAATTAATTTGGGGTCACACCTCTCTGGATCACATCCATTCCCTACCTGGGTGAGGGTTCAGCTCCATGATGCCCAACTTTAGGTGGCATTTGAGAACAACTAAAATAAATACAATTAAGTAAAAAGCAGCAGGAAGTTCCCCGAATGTTGTATGAAATAAATGAGGAACAAAAAACCCCAAACATTGCAAATATTACAAAAAGCAGCCTAATAAAGGGGCAAGAAGGTGTTTGGACAGTGTAGCATTGCACGTGCCCACTATGAACATGGGCTGGAACAGCCCAAGGATATGGTTTGCATCACTTTCCAGGCTCATTTTCACAAAACCAGCAGTTCACAAACAAGCAGGCAGAGAGATGGTGAAGCATAAGATCCGTGAACATGCTGGACAGCAAAGACCTCCCCGATGCTCTGTGAGGAAGGAAAGAAAGATGTAACAAAACACAGCCAAATTAAAATGACTCTACCAGTCACAATACCGTGAAGACAATACGAGTCATAAGCTGAATGCCAAGGGAAACCACAGAGACTGAAATACTGAGTGATACAGCCAGTGCAGAAGCTGCTATATGAGCCCAAAATACAACTTCATCCATGAGGCTGCAATGCAAAAGCTGCAGGACAGGAATATACAGCAGACACATGCAGCAAGAAACTGAAAGAGGGAGTGACCTCCACAATCCCCACATCATCTCTGCAAGAGAAAACATCAAATGGTATTTGAAGGAGCGGGACAGCCCTCAAGCACACTGCAACCAGAAATGGGTGAGAGGAGGGCAATACAGCCGTACATCGCAATAGCAATATGTACTGGGAATGCACTGCATTAAAAGAAAATCATTATGAGAGCAACAGACATTTCTGATCCAGAAGTGTCCCTATCACAGGATAAAGTGTGAGGCAAAGGAGCCTAGGAAAAAAACAAAACAAAACAAAACAAAACAAAACATTTGCATGCCACTGAGCAAATTCACTCCTGGTCAGAGAGCTCACATCCGAATAGAAGTGACTGAGAAAATATGAATGTCTTTGGCAAAAGCAAAAGGAGTCAGCAAACTCCAGCTCTGGAAGCAGAACGCACACAGAACATACACTTTGGAGCCAGGGAAGCAGCAGCCTTACCATATTGTCAACACTGGCACAGGGACAGGAACGCTTCCCGGGATCTGGTCTGCAGGGGAAGATCTCCAGTGCCAGCAGCAAGTAGCACGAACAACGCTCCAAGCGGTCAGGATCCTCTCCGGCACTGCTACGCCGTGTGTTTGAACACCCCACACGAGGCTTAGGAGCTAGCACAGGACTAACTCTTCTCTGGCTGCTGGAAACACAGAGCTAAAACCGAGGAGAAACAGATGGAGGACCATGCACAAATGATTTCCCACCTTCGGGTTACCACCCCATCCCAGAAAGCGAAAGCAGCACAGCTGACATCCAAAGGTACTGGAGAGACTCAGAGATTATTAGGACTTATGAATGATCTAATAAAACATCTTCCTAGTCCCGCTGTCCCCCAAAGGCAATTCCTGGACAAATACACATTACGGCTCTGTTAAGACAACACAGCTGCTATATAAAACAAGCAGCTTTCTCAGAAATGCCATGACGTGAATGAAGGTGAAATCCAGCCGCACGATGGCAGGGAACCGGGGCCTAAGTCATCCCTCATACAAAAGGAACAGCTAATACCTGTGGTCATCATAATCCCTGGAATAAGTCTGTCTTGCTGTAGAGCCTGCATACAAAAAAAAAAAAAAAAGAGATGCAATATACATTCAAAGTCAGTAAGGCTTCAGGATGGAAACCTCAAACCACTGCTCAGTGGTTTTTTTTTAAAGCCACAGTTTGCACTCCAAAATACCTCCTGTGCCTCCCACGGAATCTGAAATACCAGTGCTTTGCCATGTGCAGCTGAAAGGAGGGTTGTCTCCAGGGGTGCTTCTCTCCCAGAGCACTCTTCCCAGCATCAGCTAGGATGCTGAGATCTTCACCTCAAAATAAATTCAGAGAACTGCGCAAAGACACAAAAAAGCATCAAAACAAGCCAGATGCTTTGCCAACTTCAAAGCTAGGCTTGGATAGCCTCCAGGAACTGTGCAAGACCAAGGTTCCCTCTGCAGGAGCTCCCATCCCTCATCCCGTCAGGACGGGCAGATGCCAGAGCCAGTGCCGTGCTGCTGCCTCCGGAAAGGCTGAGCGCAGAGCTCAGTGCTGGCAATGCACGTACAGTGCCGGGGCCAGGACACAGAGAGGCCCTCTGGACTAGGTCAGGGCCTTTCTGGAGTAGCCAGAAAGCCAGAGGTGCCATAAAGGTATGGCAGATAGTGATGGAGGCTGCCGGTCTTCCTCCTGTCCCCAACTCTACCTGTGGTGTTCCCGACAGCTCCTTTTCTGCAGGTTAAGTTGAACAGGGCATGGGATGCCAGAGGTCTGGCAAGTGCCAAATGCATGTAGAAATGCTGGTCAGAAAGCAGAGAGAGACACAGGTGAAATACATGCCATCCTCGAGACCTTACAGCGAAGTAGGAAGGAGCCTGGCATCGAGAACAACACCTTATCATTCACCTCTCCTCTTCAGTCTTCCGGAGAACCGGCCAAAAGGGATGCAGGAGGCACTACAGAAAATGCAGCGGAGCCGCGTGGCAGCAGGTTAACCCCAACACATGCTCGTTCGGACAGCAGGCTCCGGTTTACTTACTGTGCTTTTGTACCATTTGTCTGGAAAGGAAACAGAGCCAGGTCATTAGCACTGGGCCACGGTAACAGCAAGAGCAGAACCAGTAATTCAAATAGCTATGAATTAGCTAAAGAAAAGCTGCAGAAAAGGGAAGCAAGCCACTGCCAAATGAAGTAACACGCCTGCTTCAGCAGTGCTAGATGTCTACAACCAGCATCTCTTACCCCCATGTGACTCCAGCTTGCAGTGCTGGGAAGAGTAACAGGAGATAAAGGTGACAAATATGTGAACGTCTGTGTAACTGGAATAAGCAACCTTATTATAAGCAGGGGAACAAGGAGACTGCAGAGTCTCTCTATTTGCGGATCCTGAGATCAGCTGTCAGGGACACCTAAGCTGCGTTGCTCCAGTTGGGGCAACCAAAAGCACCCCAGCCTGCATGGCCAAGCCTCGCCTCAGACAATGAGACCTTCCTTAGAGATATGAAGGCAGCAGAGCTGTGACAGCCCAGCGCAAGGTGCACCCGCCTTCCCCCCAAGGCCTTCTCACCCATGCAGGGGAGCAAGATGTGACTGCTCCCATACCCCAGCTATGCCTGAACACCTTTTAACACCATAACTCAACATTTCAGACCCTGGGTTTCCATCGCCGGGACTGGGACAGTGGTGGGGATGATTACTCCCATTTGGCAAGGGCTGACAGTGTGCTCACTGAAGCCAGAGCCACATGGGCAATGAGAGAGGTGCTGCCTGCGCAGGCTGGAGTGCTTATTGATTTGCTACCTGACCTTGGCTAAGTCACTTAACCTCAGTTTCCTCATCTGTATATTGGGAATTATGGGACTTGCAGAGTGCCACAAATTCATCACAGGGAACTACTTAAGAGCCCTATTATGATTTAATGGGATTTCCGACTTCAAAATTACTCCTATGAGGATTGAAGCAGCTGGACTGGGATATTCATAACCCAACTCCTACCATAAGTACAGAGCTTTTTCTTTTTTTCTTAACGGTTTTCCCCAAAAAAACACCCATGTAAATCTTACAACTCAGGAGCACACAGTCTAAGCATGTCCAGGTTCAAAGCTCTTTACAAACACTTATTTAAATGACTTTGGTCTCGTCAGTCATCCATGCTAGCAAGCCCACCTTGCTGCCCAATTCATATGGTTTCAAACATACAGAGTTTCACACTGTGAGCTGTCATGCTAAGATGCTCAGCTGGGTACTCATGGTGTGAAGTCTGCTCAAATTAAGCTGCAAACTGTCACATAATGACTCCCTGGAAGTGGTGAAAATCCAGAGAATCATCTTAAAAGCTAAAGGCAGTAACAATGCCCTGGTTTGCTCAGGAAAGCCAGGTCCAGCTTCACCTGTGGTGCAAGCAGCTGCGATCCCACAATCCACAGCAAGGTTTAAATCACTTCATCCTCACTGCAGAACCAAGCCTGCCTCTGAGCTGCGTTACCTCCCACTGCCCGACGTAAAACAGACACTGAAGTTTCCCAAGAAGAACCCGTGCATCAATTTGCAAAGCAATTCAAGACACTTTGAGGATGAAGCAGACTATGAGGCGAAAAGCTTAAAACAAAAGGCTTCTCTACGGTAGAAACTTCCGCAGGGAAACTAAGATAAAAATATACAGTGTTTGCGCCTTAGTACACCTAGCGCTTTATGAGCACACTCACAGACCAATGCATAGAGCCGCATCACTTCAAGACCACAGGATAAAATCTAAAGAGCTTTCCTATGCTAACTTGCTCTTCCTTGGGGAATTTAAACACTTCCAAGACCGAGGAATACCTACTTCTGCACCGTCATGCTCCCTTGCTCCTTCCTCACCCTTCTCCTCATCACCCACACAGTCACTTGGTATTTATGCTCTTCTATTTTATTTGGATTTCCTCTAAGCAGAGTCATTAATCTTCCCTACAAACGTACGGCTCTGACAGCTAGGGTCTTGACACCTCTAGTGCCAGTGAAGGACATTCTCATACTCTTCTCTTTTTCCCCCCCCCCTTTCTCTTTTTAAAGAAACCCTTCATACCTCACCAGCCACAGGATTTTTATTAGAAGGTCATGTGAACTAGAGACAAGGGGGCTGTGGGGGAGGAAGGCAAGGGAAGAGGATGCAACTCCTACAAGGAACTCCCAAAGTCCCACTGAAAAGGTCAGAGTGCTTTTGAGTCATCTGCATTGCTCCCCAACACACAACAAAATATACTCAGCCCAGTGCAGAGATACTTGATAAAGAGTCTAATGAAGTGGAAAGAGTGTTGTAGGAAAAGAATAGTCCTCTCTCATCCTGACATCCCATGATGCTCCATCTAGTTGCTATGGAGACTTAAAAAAAGAAGGGGTTTTGTTGTCTTGAAGGGCCTTCTCCCTTCCCAGTAACCTTGACCTTTTCCAGGTTTGTGTGTTTGCGTGTGCATGTGTATATATTTATAAAAAAGAGATAAGGAATTCCATTTCTTCTTATCTGGTCATGGCTCACTGGCTGGCACTGATGTATGTGGGGGGCCGTCAGCTTGTCTCAGTGTGTAGATTTGGAGACGATAAGAGCAAGAAAATCCAGAGGGGAGCAGTTAATTAAGGCTGATATTGCAAAGGACATTGTTTGCTGAATAATGAATTCCATATGCTTCAGAAACACAAGTGCAATTAAAGGTGTGAGAGATGAAGGGCAGGAGAGGAGCGATGGGTCACCTATTACCATACAAAATGGCCCCACTGGCCCTCCAAAGCTAGCGGTTCAAACAAAAAAAACCCCACCGTATATTACAACCAGAGATTATTTCTCATAAACAAGGCAGAGGTGTTGCTGCTCGTTCCCACAGGTGAAGAAGGGTTACCAGTAGTTGACAGCCATTAGAGAGTGATGTGAGAGTCATTTAGACAGGTTGAAAGTATTTTGCTTTACGTGATACCCAAAGCAAGATGAACATGGAGTTAAGCAGACAGGCAAATGCAGAATAATGCTGCACACAAGAAGCTCATGTTCATTCCCTCCCCATTATCTGAAGAAGCAACCTATTTTCCGTTTTCAGTCAGCCCTACAGTCAGACCCACAGAGACACTCAGAGATAGGGTTGTCACTAGGAGCCCACCATTTGCATCCTCCATTGTCCCTCACAATACCTGGCCCCAATCTATGTCCCACAGAGAGACCCTCCACCCTCCCCATCTCCTTCCCAAGGGAGAGGGGGAAACCTGGGACTGGAGTTTGTGCCTTCAGCTTGGGTCCTCTCCTAGCTCAGAGGCCACTACAGATCCTCCTGCTTGCTCTCCAGTTGTGGGCATAAGCTTCTGTGCCCCATTGTATCATGGGACAGACAAGCAAGTGAGGAAAGATGACAGAAAAACATTATTTTGTGGGATAAAAGCCACAAAGCTTGGCTTAGAGAACTTTGATATCAAGAGTGGAATGAAGACAAGAACTGTCCCCTGCCATAACCTCTGCAACAGAAAACCAGCCAACGGACATCATGCAAGAGCACAAAGTCCTCCAGGAGTAAGACCTGGATTTGGATGGAGTGTTGCACAACCTCGTCCTTAACAATTGAGGATAATTCATGTCAGGTAACGTGATCAGAATTTGACACCAGTTTGCACCTGGTTTGCTCAAGATGTGGACTAAAGAGAATCTGATGTCTAGGATGTCTTTGAACTCCTCTCAATTACCAGCAATAGAAGCAGATTTCCAAGTTCTGCAAGGATTTAGCCTCTCTGTCCCTAAAGAGATTTTGGATAAGGTTTATGGTCACCACTAACCCTGTGTCTGTGCACCCCCTAAATTAACACAGCACTGACCCGAGCAAGATAAGGAGTTAATCTAACTGAACTCCCTGATAAGTAACCTTGGCAGCTGTCTGTTCTCCACCCTCCAAGCCTGGGTAAGCTTTCTCAGATCCCAACGGACTCGAAGCAGCTCTACTCCAGTTGCCGGTCCTGACAGCTTGCCACATCATCACTCCAACTGAGAAGAGAATAGAGAAAAAAAATAATAAAAAAATTATTGGAAAATATTTGTCTTTTAGCTGAGAGTGCTGTTGATATGATTGCCTTTTCATTTTCTACAAGACTATGTGTGTGTGTGTGTGTCTCTCCCCAAACCCATCTCCCAAGCTTGTGATCTGAACAATCACCCAGGCTTTCTTGTCCATTCCCAACCTGCCAAACTATTTTCAATAAGATCCCTCTCCTACTGCTCAAGGCTGCATTGTCTTCATGTCCTTGGAGATCAGATGTCTGTTTTCCCTTTTATCACTTGAGCTGCACGTGTTTTGATTGTAAACACCCTGATAACACTCTTGTTAGCCCCTCACAAGTGAAATAATAAAGGATAGATAACATTTCTACCCGTGATACTTATACTGACATCCTACACTGAGATAACAAGGAGCAGACAGCCTGTGAGTCTGTCTTACTCCGATAAGGATCTTGTCACCACAGATACAAAAAAGATAAACTTTCTAAAATAATACCCCTGTTCATGTCACTTTGCACAAGTTGGATAATAGTGCAATTCCTCTCCCTTCCCCCCACCAAGTGTATTTATGGTTCCTACCATACCCATCACCAGTGAAACGCCCTCAACCGACGTGCTACAACAGAGGATTTTACATTTCTCACACAGGTGAGAGCAGCTGACAGACATCACCTTGCAGGATCATATTTTGGGTGCAACCAGTGAGAAAACAGCTGTGATCCCCAGCGCGTTGCCTGGCAGACCAGAAAACACACCTAACACTTCTTGCAGAAGAGTGCTATCCATCACAGCCCAGGCAAACACAAGTCATCCATATGCACAGACCCGCTGCATCTTCGTGCTCCCAAAAACCCACCCAGCATCAGCACGGTCCATCACAGCAGCAAAGGCAGGATGCCACTCACCAAAGGGAGCACGGCAGCAGGTGCTAATGTTCGGAGCCTGCCTTTATCCATGGTAACTACAAGAGATGCTTGACATTTCTGTGTTGAAGCATTTCTTAAATGAAAAATGGCTTTGCAATCAAAATGAATATGTGTGCGGAAAAAACTCCAATTGGGTTTAAAGTTGCTAGGCTTAGAAATTGGAAGCCGAGTGTTCCTCTAATAAAGTAAAATAAAACACAATAAAATTATAACAGTTATTCAAGAAATACATCTGCAAAGCTACTGTAACTCTTGGCAGTTGCTTTTTTTGTTTGGCTGGGTTTTAGGAAAGTACTTTTAAATACTTAATAAAGAAAAACATCCAAAGGAAATATTTCTAGATTGTCATTTTCTCTAAAAAACCCAAGGTGAAGTGCCTGCTGGTAGTCTACCATATTTAGCTGTCTCACTGCAAACAACAACAGCCAGCGCCAAGGCAGCTGACATTTTAATGGTGACTGGTCTGTATGGTCTCCCCATCGTAGAAAATATAATAATTTATTCTCCTCGTGGTACATATTGACCCTGGCTTTGCTTCGCTGAATATTTACCTCTTGGGTCAATAAATCATCGTGTTCATCTCAGTAGAAGTCAGTATCTGCTTATTATTATATTAACCTTCACAAGGCAGATAACAGTTGGTTTTCCCCTATAATAAGATATTGTACAAATTGGATAACTGAGAAAGATTTCTTTGTGATAGTATTTTTTCCACTACCAGCATTTTTTCTCAATTTGCAGCATGTGAAACAGCACACATTTAATACACTACATGGAGCTGCCTTTCTCCTACAACCGGCTTTCAGAGAGCACATTAAGAGTCCTAGGACAAGGCCTGGGACATCTGGAAGACATATATGTGTGGTGCCCGTCTTCTAGCTGACATGGTAAGATGGCTGCATCATTCGGTTCTTGCAGGCGGCTTTTCTCTTGTTAAGCTTTCATCCCGGCCAGGTGTTAGCATCGGGCTTTACGAAAGCGCACATCACAGAAGACACGGCAACCCAGCCAAAATTTGGGAAGAAAATAGACATGAATTTGTGAGGAAGGATGGCTAGGCAGAAGGACAGATGGAAAGCATAAAGATGAAGGCAGAAGGAAAGAAGCCTGACACACAAGTAAAAAGTGTGTGTGTAAAAAGTGTGTGAATCTTCATTATGGAGAGAAAAGGCCACATGCTGAAGTTGAGCCCAGCCTCCGTTCACCAACACGCAGGAACAGCAGGGAAAAAGAAACAGGAGATACCTGGCGAGGCACTTGCTCCCTCCCTGTCACCAGCCTTTGTAGATTAAAGACAGCGTGGCACTTCTTCAAAAGTGCAGAAGACAGTCTTGACATCCTGGCAAATTCATCCCTTCAATAAAAATAAACGATTTCCAAGACTGCGTGTGAGATATGGCTACACATATGGCTGGCACATTTTCCTACATATTGCCTGAACTGCCACTACCTACCTCACTGCTTTGTAAAGCAATTTGAGATACAGCTCCTTAGCTATCAAAGTTACAATAGAAAATATAATTCTCCTTTATATCTTAAGCTCAAAAGCTCCTTTAGATATGATATATACACTTCTTAAAATCTAGATTTTAACTGTGCTTCCTTCACATGAAAGTGCTGCCCACAGATGCCATCCAGACTTCTTTTCTATAAAGGAAACTAAATACTGCCCATACATTTATCATATGTTTCATTAGAATAGAGCAGAATAGGATGTGTTTCATTAACCTGAGCATGTCTGCCCAGCAAGGGGTGGTTGGCCCTGGGTAGCGGCTGGAAGTCAGACAGGAGAGAGCTGGAGGGGAGGGGGAAGGCCTGAGCATTATGACAAAGGCTGAATGAGGATACCGGGACAGAGGGCAGAGCAGAGAAGAACCAGTACAAAGTCATGCCCGTAATCCATAAAAAACACCACTGGAGACTGCTGATTGACTACGGATCCAAATGTGGTCCCAAGCATCCCTCTGTTTATAAACACTCACTTTCAAAAGCTTCTGAGCTGCCGAACGAAAACAAACTCCAGCCACAATATGTGATAAACAGGAAACAAGCCAGAGTAAACACTGCAGGGGGAACGAAGCCTGGGATAGCAAATACAGAGCCCCAGAGGACAGATACCACAGAAAACACGAGGAAAGCATGCTCTCGGGCACGGTATGAACACCTATGGCCTAGCAAAGGAGGAAGAGCTCCACCAGGTTTTCTGGCAGCATGGAGAACCAAGATGAGCTTTACAGCAATACAGCCCCCTTGCAAGACCCCAGGATTTTCCAGCGAGGGTTGTCACTTTCAAAATACAACAGAACTGCAATGCCAGGCGCCCAGGATAAATGGCTGGTGCCCACCATAAAATCCAGGTTAATCCAAGGAGATGCTAAAGCCCTGTCAACAAATGGCAGTTCCCAAGAAAAGCCAGCCAAGAAGTAACTGCTCCTCCTCTCCCATGCTAGGAATAAGCCTTGCTTTAGAGTAATCCCCCTTCACCCAAGGTACTCAACCTCTCCAGCTGGGAAAACTCTCCCAGAGTAAAGTGTGTGTAGTTCCCTTCACCAGGGAAAGGATGGGCTACAGTCAGCTCAGCTAACCTGAGAATACCCTGTGCATCACACACAGAGCAGGTGCTCTGAAACCCCAGGCTGCACAATTCAGAGGTGAAGGATACCTCTGCTCGAGGTGTTTCATCCCGATGGTGCTTCACTGCAGAGACAAGGATGAGGATCCCAAGCTGGCACCGCAGGGACAGGAGGCTTCCTTCTGTAATGGGAAGGCAGTGGCAGAGCAGCACATGCTCTGTGGCACAAACACTACATGGGATGACGGGCTTACATCCAGTCCAAAAACTTTTGGCTTTTTTTTTTGTCTTGTTTTTCATGTGATGGAATTGAAGGTTTTCCTGCTGTGCTCTGAAAAGGGCAGAAACAATAACCTTTGCAATTAGCACTTGGCAGAACAAGCTCCTGTCCACAATAAATTAACGGAACCAATTAGGGAGGAGGGAAAAATAATCAGATGCCATAAGGTAAATTCTGGCTTTGCCAGCATACGAGCAGAGGCCATTCTGGAGCACAGTCACTCTGGGACATCCTGCTGGGTCCAAGGAGGGACAGACAAAGGCTTCCTCCCAATGCCCAAGCCTTGGCCCAGTCAAGGGAGGGCAGGAAAGTCAAAGCACACTTCTTTTTGAAGCCTGTCATATGAAATGTATTGCCTTGCTCTCACCTCATTCATGGCAACCACACCCCAACAGGGCCTGTCAAGGCACAGGGTGGTCACAGGTCATTTCCCTCAAGAAATGAAGCTCTCAGCTGGTATATGATGGGTGGATAGCACTGTGTTATAACCATTTCCTTCAGCTCTGTTTGTTCAAAGGCCTTAAATTGCTCTGCATCACATCTCATATCTGTAGGGTCCCCCCACTACCACTCCACCTGGACAACCCATTCCCTGTGACTGGGACATTGCAGAGCAGTGCTGCATACCCTGTCAAACCTCACCTGCTGCTTATGGACAGGGAGAATCAGGCTTACTTGATCAAGACACAGAGCTTTAGTCAGTGCCACTTACTGAGACCAAAGAGACCACCAGGACAGGGACATGTGCCATAAAAGCTTCTCAAGGTTGAGCTGTCCTCAGCAGGTTATGCAAGAGCAAAGATGGACTGAAATAACAAGAACACTGATTTTTCAGCCCCTACCTAGTCAACATCCTCTGGCCCTCTATCCAACTGAAGTAGAAAATGGTATTACAGCTTTAGAAATATATTTGATCCAGCATTTCATGAAAGATTACTCTGATGTTCCATTCAAATTGGCTTGGACATGAGAGATGTTGTGTGTTTCAGAAAGCGAGTGAGGAACCATAAACCAGGCAAAATGATAAACAGCATCTTGTCACGATGAGGAGATGTGCCTGGTGGGGTTCGGCAGAGATCACTGTTAGACCTGTCTTTCGTCACCTCTTCATTAACGAGCTGGAAAAAGAAGTAAAGAGCAAATAATAGAATTGGCAGACCACGCTATATTAGGAGGTGTTGCCATCACCAGGGAAGGACAAGAACATAAAACAAATTAGGAGACAGGTTAGAAATCAGGGTAGAAAATAAAGAACAGCAGAGAAAAATGTCTGTCCAGACAGATTTACAGAGGGGATCAAAATCATTCAAGCAACCAGAAATTCATCTCTGCAAAGAGTTTTGGTATTTCAAATTTGCTGGCACTGTCAGAAAAAAACTAAAACTGTCCCCAGAGGAAAGTGAGTGCCCATGGTTCCATATGTCAGACAATTACTAACTATTTGCTGAGGTTTATTTCTGTCTGAAAAGGAAACTCTCAAAAAGTCAGAAGCTCATGAACATTTTAGATAACAGAGACCCAAACCCGCTCCCACGGACATCCCCACAAGTCACCCCTAGGTGAGTCACCCCATGGAGTCCAGTCCCATTACTCAGTATCCAGAAAGCCTGGGGATGGGGAGTTGGTCTGATTTCATAGCCTCAGAGTATATCCAACTTTCACCTCACAGGCTTTTTTTTTTTTTCTTTCCCCTCAGCAGGCCTTTTCCCTTTAACACAAGTTATACAAATACTCAATTCCCAGAACCAGTGCTGTAAGAAAATATTAATTCTCATAAGAGCCCCTAGCATCCCTCTCCAGCCAGCAGCGCAGGAAGCTCAAAGGAGCCAAGCAATGTGTGCATGCATCCAGAAAAATTCTCAAAAATTCCTGCGCAGACTGTAGCTGCATGTAAAGAAAGCATTGCAGGAGCACGTCGATGGGCATCTGATTGGAAGTGTTGTTTTTAAAGCCACACTTAAACCGTAACACCATGAGGTGCATTGATAGTCCACTCAGGTATCTCCTGCAATTCATCCTGATGTGGATACAACAGAAAGAACAAGATTTAAACGAGACAGATGCGCACACAAACAGCCAACAGGAGGGCTGAAGAAATATACAGCTGTAGTGTTTTAGTGTGCATATAGATATTTATTTTCTTTTAAGTATACATGCAATATTAGATGGATATGGAGATGCTCAGAAATCTTTGAACATGACATGATGAGCCCTCAGTGTGAAAGATGACTCTGCCCAGAAGTTTTTGCCATTGTTCCTTGCTTTCTCCTAGAGGATTAGAGAGACAGCACACTGGACTACAAATGAATACCCAGCCAGCGCTGGCCTTCTCCCAAGCCTTAAATTGTTTATAGCCCATTCAATCTCCACTTACAGCCTTGGATCTGCTAATCGAATTGCATCTTCTTTCAATAGTTTGACGTTTTTTTCCTTTTAAACACCATCTTATCTAATCTGCACCATTTGCATTTTGGGAAGTCTGTATGTGATACAGGAACCCAGTAAACCAGATTTAATACAGCAAAGAGCTCTTATGTTAAGCTTAGCATTTTTTTCTTTAAGCACGCGTATGTATGCTCAAAACAGGGATTTGGGAAAATTGTTTCGGATCATATTTTCTTCTCAAGATTTAGGGGAAAACATGATGCTAAATTGTGGCTGAGGTGGAGTTTCTGGGTTTCTGCCACCACATCATCTTCTCTACTTCCCAACCCACGGATCAGAGATGCTGCTGCAAACTTTTTCCTCACTTAAGTAGTAGACTGCCTGGGATAGGCATGGTTCGTGTGATAACACATGGTCAGGAAGAAGGACCATAACTCGGTCAAGATCTCTAGAACAGGTGTATAAGACACAACAGTGAAATGGTGAGACACATCCCCCAGTACGGTACCAGAGCAAAGGCAGGTGACATGACAGGCCACTTAAGAGTACTTTGCTGCTCCTCACTTCTCAGCTGGCTCCTGCTGCGCTCAGCCACTTTGATTTCCCAGGAGGCCAAAGACTGATGCACTGTCCTTTAGGTCACTGGCGAGGAGAGAGCCTTGCAGGCTGCTGCAACTCACTGTTTCCTGATTTATAAATAATTTTTTCCTTCTAATGTTTATTCATGCATCATAGAATATCTCTTTTCCCCTCTGTGCAATTACTGAGCACAAACTGTCTTTTAATAGCAAGATTAAAGATCCCATTAAAAATAAATTCATAGAGACTTATTAACCAAAGGTTTTAGGAGGGGACTGTGATCCTACTTGCAAAGGCCTACCACACAGACACTTTTAACTTGGTGTATCAAGCTGGATACACATTTGCTCTCGTTCTCCAGACAGTCCTTCCTCCATGCCTGCAATTTCTGTTTAAATTTGATCTCTAGTTTCCCTAGATGGTAGCCCCTGGTGCAGAGATGTAGATGAAGTCTGCATGTTGTTCTCCAGCCACCTCTGTCAGCTTCCTCTGCCAGCCTGCTCCCCAGCTATGGTGGACATCACGTATGAGATAGAGGATTCAGAGGTGTTTTGCCCAATACTCACACACAGGATGCTTCGAAAGAATCACCCAAACTTGTATCAAAATGCAGATTTCTGGTTTCTGGTTCTGGCATGGCTAGACTGGGGCCATCTTTTGCCCCAAACCTCATCCTGCAGAGTTTGGATTGTGAGTAGTGGGTCCACAGCTTTTGCCTCTTGGACCTGCCCTGAACAGAGAATCCAAGCCACCCCCTGCCACGTGTTTCTGAGCAGTTAGCAAATTAGAGTCAGGATGAGGCCAAAATACAGATCTGGAGCTGCTTGGTGTTATTTACGCAAATCAACAAACACAGAAAGGAAAAAAACCCACATATATACCTTACCCACAGACTCATTCACTCCTCCCCACCACTCCTAAAATAACCATATCCCAAAGACACCACAGCCTTCTCCTGCTGGGCCAGCTGAGTCCCACGATGGTAATGGACATGTGTCCTCCTCCTCCTGGGAGAGCTGATTCTGAGCTTCAATTAAAGTGGATTTCAATAGACTCGAAGCCAACAGGCTTCACAATCATTCCCTTTTCCTTTCTGTGTGTGTTTGGTCACTGAGCCTTGTTTCTCTCCACAGGGGAGTCTGCTCACTAAACCTACTTGCTTATTTAAAACTCAGCAGCCTCAGCTCGCTCCCTTTTTGCCACCTGAGACCAAAAACCTGGAGTCCTCAAGTCATTAAAAGCAAGATGCAATTAGCGCCAACACTGACTGGCTCACTCCCTTCTATTCCATGCCCGTGTCTGAAGCTCCTTCCTTTGTGAGCTCTAATGCCTGTTTAATGTGCAACTTAATTATTTGATTACAATGGCGTAATTATGTAATTGTAATGTATTGTGCAAGTTGGCTGGAAGTAGACGGGAGACATTTGTGGAGTGATGTGGGATAAACAGAATAACAACACCACCAAGGAAACAGAATAAATCTAATGAGATGATAATTTGGAGGAATAGTTAAGAAAATGGGCACGTTGGAAATTGAAAAGTAGCTGGACTCTTTTTTATCTTTTTAATTAATTTATTCTTCCCTTCCACCTCTTTGTGATCAGTGAGAAATTTCCTTCCCGTCGCCAAAGCGCGAGCAAGCGTGGCTGTGCTAGAAAAGCGGAGCCAGGCAGACTGTCCTGGCCCTGCCACACTCTTCTGACTGTCGCTGCTCCGAGCAGGACAGCTGAAACACATGCCCAAACTGTTCTGAGCTGGCCAGAGCCATGCACAAGCCAACGAAGCTGAATAACCTCCCACTTGCCATGGAAACATGAGCGGATGCAGAGTGGTTCATGGCAATTCATAGCAGGGCAGTAATTCAAGTACCTGGATTTACCCTCTGGGCCACGTCAGGGTGACGGACTTGCTCTGTGACATCTGGCCTTTTGGATCAGAATGTTCATGTCCATGGACCAAACCCAAAAATGAGGGGGAAAATATGCTAAAGGTAAGCAAAACACACAGGGGAGCTCATTGCAAGAACTGCAAACTACGTCTTGGAGATAGATTTTTGAAGTCCAGTTTTGTAAGCTCTCTGGTTTCTCCCGCTCTCCTTCAAAAGATTTTAACAGCCTTTCCTCCAGCAGCCAGCACATTCTCAAGGAGACCACATCAATGAATAAGACTCCCAGAAGCCTAGACAGCCGGTTCAGCCTACTCACCCAGCTTCTGGCGAGGTACAGTCCACCTGCAATGTCCTAGGTTTCTGTGGGAGACACAAGCCCATGGCAAGTATTTTAGGGAGGCCTCTGAACCTGTTTCTCATCAGTAATTAGTTGATAGCTGCAGAAGTCTTGTACCAGTAAAGATTTCCACAGCAAAGGTTTCTCCAGTCAGAGCTCAGCCCCTACAGCGCTGGCAGGTAGACACAAGCCAACGTCAGAAGAGATCTCTGTACCCATGACTCTTGGCAATTGCACACACAGCATGCATGCTGTCAGATTATTTCTGACTTTCCCAAGCCAAACTTTGGTAAATGCGGGATTCTGACCCATTTCAACAGCAAGCTGCAGCCTGATCTTGTCAAAACACAAACTCCAGAGTAAGTAACACTGAAACTGTTCTGATATTAGCAAAGCAAACATAGGCAATGGCAACCTACTGCCTACCCATCTGCCAGCTATCCAAATAAGATTAGCCAAGGAGCAAACTCCGTGTTATGGAAGTGGTCCCTCAGTCAGCGAACTCCAGTAAAAGCAAGCTCTTGTAATGATGCCAGCCAGGGAGAGATGGCGAACGTAACCAAATAACCTAAGCTATATGCAAACTCGGTTTGCCAAAAGTCATATCACTAACTCCTACGTAAGTCCTGGTTTCATTTCAAAGGGTCTAACTCTCCCTGGGGTCTTCTATATTTACATCAGGGTTAACTACGTGCTATATGCAATTACAGTGTTGTAAAGCCTCACTTCCCAGTTTGCCCATGGAAAGAGCTACAGAAGCTACTGGGAGGGGAAAAAAATAAAAATAAAAAAATAAAAATTCCCCCAGGCTCTGTCTATTCCCAGAAACACACATTTTCAAATGAGCCTCCTTTCTGAATCAAACACCACAACCCTGAAAAATTCTGCCATCTCCTAATTTGCAGTGAGACACCAAAATAAAAAGTCAAGACTCTGAGACAATATTTCAGGATAAAAATGTTTGTGTGGTAGAGTTTACTTTTTAAAGAAAAAAAAGTCACCTGAAGACAGAGTAAAAACACTTCTGTTTTAAAATTAGAAAAAAAAAAAAAACAACCTTGTATGTGCTCCCAGCTTCCAGAAAAAAAAGAAAAAAAAAAAAAAAAAGAAAAAAGGAAAAAAAGAGCATTTAACAGAATCCTAACAAAGCAGATTTGGCATACCCCAAACATTCCATTACATTACTTCAGAACAAAAGTGACAAGAAAACTTTCTGTGCTGAAGATTTCTTGCTGTTTGGCTGACTACAAGGTAAGAGAGACTGTAGGCTGGCTTGTGTCATCGAGGATTTCCAGAGCATCTCTCCCAAAGGCGATGAGGGCTATTGCCTTTAAAACCTACCACTGACTCCTCTGCCATTTCAGAAGAATGTATTAACATTTTGCTCTCAGACAAAAAAAAAAAGTCTTCTCCTGCAGATCTAGGGGCCCCCCAGAAGCATCCATAACCCAGCATGTGGGGTCTGAAATTCCTCTCATTGCACCAGAGTATTTGTCTGCATTTATAAGCGTTTGAGAATTATTATGTTGTGCAAAGGCTTGTCTAACTCTTCAGGGAGGTCGCATAGACATGTTATATATTCAAGAGACGTGCAATAAACACAGTTTAGCACCATCTACCCACCTCCAAATACTCTGGTTCTTGCTCGCCAGAAAGAAAAACAAAGCAAAATTTTAATAATGCATCAACGATGGTTTGCAGATTCGCTCAGGGTGGTGTGACATTCATTGCACATATACACACCCCAAGGAAGCCACCATCCTGACAACAATGGACAGATTGATGTGGAAAAGAAGAGCAGAGCACTCAACAGGGGACGAGGCTGAGTGTGACCTCCCCACACGGATGATGCCAGACTGAGGGCTGGAAGGCTGCCTGCAGCCTCCCTGCTTAACCTCAGCCCATCCCTGATCTCCCATCACAGCTGCTGCCCATGCTGGCCAACAGAAAGACAAAACTTGGGACACATGGAGATTGAGAGACTTGCTTTTACAGAGGAGCGAGCCTCACACTCATACACTGGCATGATCGCTTACAGTTTCCCTATAGTGAGGGCTGTAGTCCTCTGTTAGGGAAAAAAATCTGGATTAATACTGCTAATTAAAAAAGACAGAGAATATGGTGGTTAGGACCAAACTTCTTTTTAGTGGAGAAAATGCATCCAGCATGTCCCAGTAATCTAATTAAGATCATATAACACGAACTATCATCTAAAAACTTGTGTGTGAACACTTGGCATAGCTCTGTATCTCCATCATATGTCTTCATGTCCTTCACACCTGCCCAAAAACTGCTAAAGTTGGCACAGAGCCTGGCACAGGTTTTGGACCAGGCCTTTATCACAGTGGCCATGAGCACTGTTGAAAGATCTGCAAGGCAAAAGGACTGAGATTCGACGCATTAGTTTAACTGAAGTGTTAATGGACCTCAAGACCAGAGAAGACCACTGAGATTATGGTCTCTGATGCCCTGGAAACACAAGGTGGGTAGGCTTTTCCATCAGGCTGATTGGGCTGGAGCAGATCTTTCAGAAAAAGCATCCAACATTGTGGAGACTCCACTGCCTCTCTTGGGAAATGGTCCAAAATTTTACAAAGTCCATGAATAAAGTTCCTCCAGGACAATTAAACAAAAAAGTACCACCTCTGGCTATGGAAGCCTCCCTGACATTGATGCCAGAGCTGGAACAGGACACTAGCAGAAGCACCACTGTACTTTTAGCACATTTCCTCTAACTTTTCACTCTCTGCTACTGTGCACTGCTTCCTAGTGTCAGAGAGGATGCTGGGTGGATGACTCCATGCTCTCATATCACTCTCCAACAGAAGTCAGGATCTTATTTCTGGGTTTAATTTTCTATTGAGTCTTTGCAGCTTAGACTAATGAGACCTCTGTTCTCAGTAAAAAATCCTCACTTCTGCTTATAGACCCCAGTCCAACTGTGTCGTAGCCCATGCAAGGCTATGAAACGTTGATCTTCTTCCATTTCTCTAGTAATGAAGAGGTTGCTTGCTGATCCTGACCAGTTGCATCCCATCCTCTTCTCCTTCCCCACAGCTAGACGAGCCGCTTGGCCTCTCCTCTGCCCAACCCACAGGTGAACAATTGAAAAAAAAAAAAAAAAAAAACCCACCCCTGTTTCTTATAGACAACCAGCTTTCGATGTAAGCATTAAATATCAATTATACAAGAAGCCATGCGGTGCTTTAATTATAGTCAAGAAAAATCATCCCATTAATCAAGTTCCTAATCAGCTAGTTTCTCATAATAAGGTGGCAACTGTTATTTTATCGATTAACTCTTAACAAGCCACTGAGATAAATCAATTCTACATTTTTTGGCATACATCCTGTTTTACAACAGGAAAAATTCTCCCTTTATCAGGGACTTACCTGAGCCCAAAATCAACTCCTTGCTGCTTCTTTTTTGGCCGTGCTGCTGCCTTCCTCTGGGTCTTGTTCACTGTGGCCAGAAAGTGGGCTCCTTGCTCTTGCACCCACCATCCCAGGCCAGGCTCCACAGTAAGGGCCTTGTCATCTTTCAAAACTGTGATTTAGGAGGCTAGGTCCACTTCAGATCAAAAGGAGCTGAAAAAAAGGAAAAAAGAAAAAAAAAAAAAAAAAAAGAGGGGTGATATAAGAAACAGAGAGCTTTGCCTTTTGAGAGGAGATGAAAAGAGCTCGGCCCACTTAGTCTAGCAAAACAAAAGCCAAGAAAGGATGTGGCTGTGGTCTAGAAATACATGGAGAACTGGAGGGGGAAAAAAAAGGGAGGAAACAAGGGTGAAAAAGAGCCATTTCAGTCAAAGAACAAATGAGAACAAAGCAGCTGTGAATTAATATAAGCTGGAGTTTAGAAATAAATGCTAAGAGGCTCAGAGCAGAAAGACTTTCTAAGAGGCTTCCCTTGGGAGTCACTGGGCAAAACCTAAACAAGGTTTTTCGCATAACTTGAGCGGCACATGGGAAAGGCGTTATTGCAAGGAGTTTGCAAAGGTTTAGGCATGAACGCAGGGCTCCAAGGAGCCTGTCCTGTCTTCAGAGAGGGTTTTCTGGGATCCACATCCAGGCTAGACGTGAAGCCGCTTGATTAATTATTGCCTCTGCTGACTTCTCCCACCTACTGCTCAGTTCAACACCAATTATTAAGGATCAGCTCATAATAACCTATTGAAGAGGTACAGCTTTTCATTTGCATAAGGAGTTTCAGCCAACACAGTCTGCTGAGACAGAAAATGTACACTGAATATTTAGCAAGTCTGATGGCATTTGGAAAGCATGTGATAGTACACAACTGATGACATCATGCATTTCTCGTGTTTCCTGAAGCTGAAGACTAATGCAGCACAGAACTTAACCCAAAATTGACCAGAGCAGCGTTTAAAAAAAAAAAAAAAGATGCAGACTCTTTCTAGATTTAGATGCAACTCCCAGAGAACTCCATCTAGCAATATCAAAGTTTACACAGAACTGCAAAATGATAGCCAAAACCCTTGAGAAATAAAGATTAGAGTCAAATATCTCACTCCTCCTCCTTGGAAAGGTGAACAAGCTAGTACGTAAAGGTCCCAGTTCGGCTTGGCCCACAAACCCACAGCTGGATCAAGCTACTTCCAACCCACAGCCTGCTGTTCCAGCCTGGCAGGCGGCTGTGCTATAGCTTCAGGAGCTTGCCCAGGTTTCGGAGAGACCTGTTTCTTGCTGGGATGGCTACTAAGTACCCATGAAACGAGAGCTTTGCTGACCTATGCATTTTTTGCCATTGTGACCTCCTCTCCCACAAAACACTCCATACCCCTGCAGCTGGGGTGTACCAATATCAGCGGAGGCAAAAGTCCCCACGTGCTCTTTCCTCTGCCCCAGTGCTCTTTTCTTGGCTATTATTCCACACATCCTACAACTGCTTACGCAATTGCTAGCCTGTCCAAGGACCCTACCCTGGGGCCTCATTGGCCCCTAGGAAGGATGGCCACTAGCACACATCTGGCTCAGCACGCTGTGGCACTACACAATTTCTCTTCAGCTCTCAAATCTCTCAACCCTATTTATCTCTCCCAAGCATTTGGTGCTACAGCAATACCATGTATTACCCTGTGGTGTGGCCACCCTGCTCTCCCACTCTTACCCCCATCCAACAGCTACAGCAAAAGCATTCACAGCACAAGCGACAAACTCGTGCAGAAGAGACGAGAGCTAGCACAGCAGCCGAGATCGGGAACGGCTGAGCATGCTGCCTGGTGTTGCTGTGCAAACAGACGGGAGGCCAGCAGAAAGGGGATGGGAGGCAAACAGCCTCTGCTGCCTAAGGGACACCCTCACACCCAGCCGGACTGCTTTGAGACAGACGTGTCTGACAAATCACGCGTATGCAGGAGAGGCACCTGCACTGAACAGCCACATCCAACGGGCTGTGGGAGAATCCAGCCAGCCATGGATTTAACGCTGGTGCTGACCCCGCTGGCAGCCTGCTCAGCGTTTTCTCAGAACGGTGCGAGCTGGGGATGCTGGGCACTGAAGAGCTCTGCTCAGAGCAAAACCAAGATCAACGACGGGCTGAGAAACACAACAAATCCCTGCTTGAGTCTCCAGTGTCCCGGCCTGTTCCTGACATCCTCAGCTCCATACTCTCACCTCTGTGTAGGTGCAGTCGGGTCAGGAAAAAGTTCTGCCCCTTGCTGTCTGGACCAATGCTGTCAGAGGGCACGCTTACATTGAAAAAAAAGCATCTCCAGACTAGTAGGTGCCCAGGACAACAGCCCTGGTCTCTAATTTTAACGGATATAAAATAGGAAATATTTCCTTGCAAATATCTGTTTAGTTTACAGGAAACAAGGAGAGTAAATAGAGTAAATACACACCTGCTCTTACTGAAGTCCTGCCGTATGCTACAAAGCTTCCCCACGCACACACGCTCCTACCTTGCACACCCAGCATCTTTCACTGTACATCACACACCAGTTAAGAAAACCACAAAACCATCCCAGCACAAATTTCCCCCCAGACAGCGCAAGTGCCTGAGCCTGTAAAGAATAATAAATGGTTCCCCATCCCTGTTTCCACCACTCGCCGTCCCTCGGGAAATCTTGCCCAGCCTCAGAAATGCTTTCACGTGTGTGGCCCAGGAGAGCATCACCCCACAGGGCACTAACCAGAGGCCAGGTCTGCAGGCAGGCGCTGGGGAGGACAATGGCAAGCAGGAGGGAAGAGGGCTGCAAAAGCTGCAAACTTTGCCAGGCACCGCTCAGAGCGGGATAAAGGGAGAGTAATGAGCTGGCTGAAAGCGTCAGCCCAGTGAGAGCCGTGTGATTTATTCTCCGCCGCGGCAATTATTTATTCATAAATAAAACAAAAAAAAAGGAATGAGACCGGACGCCGGCTCAGAGGTGGCATTTGTGGGAGGAAGGAAGGTACAAGGACCCCACCCAGGGAGGGCTGTCTGACACTTCTCCTTCCCCCACCCGCAATCATAACCTCTGATTTAATTACCTTAATGGGTATGGGAAAAAAAAACCAAACATCCAGAGAAGGCAGGAGGGAAAGCAGGCAGTGTTTTCTCAGTTGAAGGCTTCTCCTGACACCCAGCAGCAGTCTCAGGCTCCCCAGCTTACTGTGCCTGCTGCCTTGGACATTCCCCTGCTCCTCATCCCTTGGGAAAAAGGCACATCCCGACATTCCTGTTATTCTCCACCTGGCTCAACCCCATGCTGCCCACAGGGCTGACAGAGGGATGCTTCCCTCTGCACTCCCTTCATAGGGATGCTCCCAGCCACATCCAGCCATGCTGGCAAGGGGGACCCCACCGCTGGGGATACTCTTGGTAAGGCTAAACTAGCAAGGACGGGCTTGCACGTCAAAGAATGAATGAAAATGCTCAAGGAAACAAAGAGAGAACAATTAAATGAAACAGCTCACTGCCCCTGAGATCAATGCCATCGAATAACACATTTTCAAGCCAAGCCGTGTGGGTCTCGGATACTGCCTGAACTAGCCAGGGAGAACTTGGGCAGATGTTCAGTACCGATGAACCCAAGCACAATCTCCAGAACCATCAGGTCTTGCTCCAGGAACTGAAGACAGCACGCTTTGGGGAGCGGGCATTTTTCTGCTGGCTTTTTCATGCTCAGGAATCTCATTTTCCAGGATGTCAACAGGGCCAGGAGGGCTAGAAATGTACATTTGCTTTTTAGTGACAGCTGAACTACATGAAATCTGGCTCTGGGGCTCTAGGAAAACACAGTAAATACTGTTAACACTTGCAATAAAACTACTCCGCTTGGCAATAGAAAGCTTTGCTTACCCATCACTCCTCCAGGCTCCTTCACCTTTTCTCACTCCTGCCCAGCAGCTTCATCTTTGCCAGGAGCCAGCATTTGGAGCCCAGCTGTTGCCCCCAGCACCAGGAATGTAAGCAGATCACCCTCTGCCCTGGGAGAAGGAGAGGACAAGGTTCAACACAGCCCCAGCAGCCCGGCCAGGGGCTTCGACGCATGATGCATGGCAGAGGAGCCCCTTGCTGTAAGGTCTCTCTGACCCCTGGCACCACACAGCCCAGAAGCGGATTCATCCCAAACCCAGATGATCTCCACTATGCATTAGCCTGGCTCCATGCTGCTATACAAATGGGTCTGTCAAGCGTAAGTGGATTTTGCCTTCTCAGCAGGGAAAAATGAAGAGGTGGGAGAGACCTCTGGGGTCAACAACCCCAGGTCCTTGCTGCAGCAAGTGACACCTCATGCAAGCCCGTATAGATGCTAACTAAATACCACCCCAGACTGCCGCACCAGGCACTCAGCATCTTCCCTGTTCCAGCTGGAACAGCCGTCAGGACAGACTATTGCCTATCCCAGCGCAAAGGAAGAGTTTAATCCAACCCAACAGCAACAGGGCAGTTGAACCCATTCCTCATCCTGCTCTCCTATACCCTCTGGCCCTGCTTGTGTTTTATCAATGCTGCCTCTGGCTCACTGGCTTTCCTAGCTCCTGCCATGACAAAGCATGTGATTTAAAGATTGAGCACCTCTAAATATTAAATGGGAGAAATAAATAATAAATAGAACAAAAAATATTATTTATCCCTAAATGGGGACATCACTTACCAAAAAAAAAAAATCAACCAAGAGACAAGGAGAGCCTGTCTCCAGCGCTGACAAACACCACATCAAGCAAGGTACCAGCCTCACCTCCACTCTGTTGCCACAGAGTCCTCCACAGAACTTGTCAGCAATTAAAACAAGAAACACACCATGCGATGAGAGGAGGCTTTTCTCTCCAAAACCATGGAGATGCTCAAAACCCTCACTCCTGAGCCCAAAAACACTTCTCACCCAAGGCTGCACCCCAGATCTGGTCCCTGTGCAAGGAGGAGCGAGGCAAGATGAGATCCCCAGCTTTCCACCCGTGTGAGGACAACCCACACCAGCTGGAGGAGCAGGAAGTTTGCTTCTGTGTCCTTAGGATGACACTGGATGCCTTTGAGCCATGAAGGTTGTGACTGCTGGAGGCTGTGACTGCTAGGAAGCTCAGGAGACCTGTGGGCATACCTGAAGGCAGGCACATGAGTTATCAGGATCCCCTCTTCTTGGTCTTCTGGAAGTCCCAGTCACATAATCTCTCACACCATCGTCACTGAAAAGGACAGCAAGAACGCCTCACTCTCAAACATCAGTGAGTCTCTCACACACATGCAGTGAAACGCATTTTTCGGTCCATTTGGAAGGACTACAGAGAGACGGGAGCGTGCAGCCCCTCCGTGCCTAGAAGGATATCTCTCAAAAGCTCCTGCAAATGGCTCCAGAAACTTTAGTGACAGCATAATTGCACATTATCTCCTACAACTTCACTTTGACGATTTAGGGGACAATACAAAGAGCAAGAGACTGTAATATTCATATTGACATTTCCCCAAAATGCCTCCTTTCCTGATAAGCCGTTGTCTTATGAATATGGAAAGCTTGCCTTAAGGCTTTGCTTAAATGCAATGTGTTCGTACTTAATCAGAAGAGGTGGAGCGGTAGCGACCCCTATACAACAATGGCCCAGCACTTTTCAGGATGTGCAAGACGTTTTCCATTTTCATGGACAATTCTGTTTACAATCTCTCCTCTAAAAGGGCTTATAAAAGATTCACTCTGCCTCGGTATTTGAAAGAAGAGTTAGTCAGAAAACAGGATTTCGTCTCCTATTCCTTCCCCATGGGAATTTCTAATGAAAATCATTTTTTGTCTAAACTTTTCCGTAAGAAACAAAAAGAAAGATTTTCTTTTTCTTTCTTGGTTAAAAAAAAAAAAAAAAAAAAGAAAAAAGTGAAAACTAAAATACTTCAGCCGCAGCCCAATGTATCGTGAATTGAAATGACTGCCAGAGTGCCTAAGGAGAACTGCAACGGAAGAGCCAGAACAGGGAAGCACAGTTTTTTATGGACTGAGTGTTGGGCTACCAAAAAATTATCAAAAGTGTTGGCTGGGAAAACAGTTTCTATGGATTTCTGCAAGGTCAAGAATTTCAAAAGCTGTTAGTGCCTTTGGGTGCACATCTCCTCAGAGGGAAGAAGCTGGATTTTCTGAAGGTACATGCTCGGCATCGTCTGAAAAGCAAAACTGCTGTCAACCAATAACTTGAGTTAGAGGACAAGCAGCTGCTTGGGCCAAACTTTGAGAAAACGAACATGCCTTTTTTTTTTTTTTCTTTCCTTTTTCCCCCAAGGGTGAAATCGATGGGAGCCTGTGAGATTTTTTGCCCCAGACTTCATCAGAGCCAGGACTTCACCCATGCAGTTTCTCTTCACAGTTCATTGATCTGTCTCCATGTCCATGATGGACACCTGGCACCGCAGCTGCCAGGTCCGATGTTGACAGCCACAAGGAGAATATTCCTCCTGGTTCCCTCACTCAGCTCTTTGGAAACAGATACCGGCAATCAATTAGTTTCCTTTAATGCTGCTGCAGAGAAGAGTCTGTTTTTGACAGATTTGTATTTAGATTTGCTTTCTTTTTTTTTTTTTTTTTTAAGGATTCTGTTTACCTTCTGGATAGAGCTCCAAGTTCACCCAGGGAGGCAACCATCGAACCATGGAAAACAATAAAAAGTAAAGGATGTGCTAAAAATCTATAGTATCTGTAATACCTCAATTAAGGGAGCATAACTATTGAAGCCTGAAGTATCTTGAGAATCTAAGCCATCAATTCTGACAGCAGAAGGTGCCACTACTAGAGCTGGGAAAAAAATCTCTGCCTTTCAGCTCACAAGCAGGGAATACAGGGAATACCTCTCTCCCTGAAAAGACTAAAAATAAAAAATAAAAAAAAATGCAGTGTTATTTTAAGTTTCATTGAAATCCACAGTTTTGGTTTTATGTTCTACCTTTCAGGTTTCTACTAGCAAAGCTGGTTTTTCCCGATCCCATACATGTTTTGATTTTGTAATATGGCTGGAAAGGTTTAAAAGAAAAGTTTGTTCCACTTTCACAAGCTGGCTGTTTGACAAGGATTCAAGCATCTTGAGTGTAAAAGGGATAAGCAAACTTCTGGTCATGGTCCAAATGTCTGAGACTAGACCAAGAAAATATGTTCGCAGATGACACCAGTGAACTAGAAAACACCTTCAAAGATGGTCAAACACTTACTCAAAGAGGTTGGGAATGGGAATTATGTGAAATAGCTGCAGTTCAGGGAGCATTTGCTGTCAGCAGCTCTTTCACTCCAGTTTCTCCCTCTAAGAAGCAGCAGAAGAGACAACATTGGTATTTGGAAAGCTTTTTGTTTCTCCACCCACGAGTTCCCCAGACAAACCGCCTCCAGAAGCTAAATCCTTCCATGTGATGTCCTTCCAGGTCACTGGCCAATCTGTCACATCCCTGGTGTGACTTGGCATTTTAGGGAGCCAGGAAGCAATAGGGAAGTGTTGCTTTAATACGTGTAAATGGCTATAGAGTAAACCGTGCGCCTCAAGGCAGGATCGCTGCAAAGTAGCGAATGAAAGGCACAGCTGCTTCCTCAGCCACCTGAGATTTTTGTCCCTGTGATTTCACACAGTAGGACAAGTTTTCTTTTTCCTAGGCATGAGAAACAGTTCAGCAGGATGCAGTGGGCGGCTTGTTCACCAGCTCCAAAGGCAGGACAAAAATGTGTCCTCCTGAGAAAGGGCTACACGTGTCACCGCAACCACAGAAATGCTATCAGCCTCCCAGCATCACAAGAGCTTGGCAAGATCACCCAAATCCGGCTCAGCCCTGCCAGGTTCCCCACAGTTTGCACCTCCTGCTCTGGGCCATGACTTCAGCCCAGACAAGAACCTCTCTTGTCCTATGGCTGTGCTGGACCTGGAGGGACCTTTCCCCAAGTCACATTGTTCTATCGTTTTTCTTGAGGGAATGTGAGGTCTTCACAGCAGGCCCTGTGGCAGGGAGGGATTTTGCCTCTTCCCATGCTGGGCTGGGTATCAGGACCATCCACCCAAGCACAAGGCACAAGCTGGACATGCCCAAGGCCCATATGTCAGAAACAGGAAGGACAGTCCAACCAGCTCACCATGGAAATTGTTACGATCTGCCTCCCGGGCACTAATCACATACTCATCCAGTACAAGCCCCAGGGCTCCCTGCAGATGACATGTGCCAGCCAAGGACACAGGCTCCATCGCAGAGACTTTCCATCTAGGTGAACAGAGAGGTTGCAACCAAATAACCAGCAAGAATTTACATCAGCAGATGTTTCTATTACAATCCAGTCTTCATTCAATGATGGGCACGGTTTCCTCTCTCATAGAGAGCAATAACAGCAACCGACCCCTTGGAATCCCCCAAGGGACTTCACCTGGGCCACCAGCACTGCTAAGTCCCCATCAAAGGGGGACAAATCCCTCATCCTATCAGCACAGCCCCACGCGGGGGTGCTCAGCGCTTCCAGAGCAATGCTGAAACCCCTCCGCACCAGCCAGGTGCTCCATCCATCCCATCTTCTCAGCAGCAGGAGGGTTTGCCCAGCCGGGCTGCCTCTGGCCGAGTGTGTGGGATAGCGCCTGGCCTCCAGCCACAGGGGTTAGCGCTCCCCGATGGAGGATGAACTCAGCAGCCCGAAGCACAGCTTCATTTTATTGCAATAAAGAAGAATCAAGTAATGACAAGCTGAGGGGTGAGCGATGGGGTAATGGGCGAACTGCCACAGAGCAAAGCAGAAGGAGACCCTTTCCTCCTGCTCTTTGCCTTCCTCCGCTCCCCAGCCGCTTGCAATTGCCTGTGGAAGTGCCAGACACTGCCGAGAAGCTGTCGGACAAAGCTGTCACCCAAGGACTAATTCATAGGCGCTTCACAATTTACGCTTGGCCTTTCAGCCCCGTTGCTTCCTCCGCCTGTGGCAATTAACGACAGCAGCCCCCCTGCGCGCCCCGGCTCTGCCTGCTCTCTACCTGGCCAGCCAGAAAACGCCACTCCATTGAACTCCTCTCCTTATCAATACTGCATTAAGAACAGACGCTTCTTTAATGTTGGTATAATCACTGCTAAGGAATATTGCCAAGTATAGTGCATTTGCTTTTACGGCAAGGAAAAAACCGTCCTGCCTGCACAGATGCACACCCCCGCCCCGGAGCTCCAGCACGGCTTTGCTCCAAGGGGAAACTTGCATGGGGACGGGTGAAACCCTGGGGTTTGCTGGCAGGATGAAGTGGTCTCCTGAGGGAGCTGCGGCCTAGGGAAGGCATTTGCAGCCATCTTGCTCTGACTCTTAGCTAAAAACTATTCACACCTGGCCGCCCAGTGCTCTGCAGTGGGTGACCCATCGATTTAAATGAAGCAGTTCAGGAGGGCATGGCTTCTTTTGAGCACTCTGTCAAATTAACCATTAACAGCAAAGCTGACTTGGTTTTACAATTCCTTGGCCAAGCTGATTTTCATGGTACAGCGGGCTTGGCCCTATCAACATCCCAGGCAAGCTCAGTTGACCACTTACCCTAAATCGGAGCCGCCTCCTGCCCCTGTCAACAGCAGAGCCATTTAGAAGAGCTAGGAGCATCTCAATACATTGCAAGGTAGTAGACGTACAAACATAGGAACGGCAGCAGACTTCAGGGAAAAAAAAAATACAGTTCTACTCCCTCTGAGATTGTTTTAGCTGGGATGCTTCTTGAACCAGAAACCACAGAAATAATTTGCCAGCGAGAAACCCAGACCTTCAGGTGCATTCCGGGTATCCATCCTAATCCAATTTTCCCAGAGTAGTAGAGTGTGCCAGGACAATCAGAAAAGCAATATGTAGTTTTCATTGGATTCCTCACAGCAGAAGCAAAGAACCACAAATGAGATATCCTCCCCCAAATCACAATGAGCTTTTAGCAAAGCCCATCTCAACCGCACAGATTAATAAATACGAACCTGGTTCATGCCAAAAATCCCCAGATCCAAATTCCCTTAGACATGGGGGAGAATGGGATGAGAACCTGCTTTGTAACTGCTGTGACTCATACCAGTCTCTACCAATAGCCAAGCCAAGTGCACCAGACTTCAAAGGGTTTGAGAAAGGATTTGACCCTCTCTCTTCCCTATCATTTGTGTGCGTTTCTGATTTTACTCATGGTGTGGCACCTAGGGCTCCCAACTGTATGAACAGTAAGATGATGAGCTCAGACTATCGCTAATTTACTGTGATAATCACAGCAGGCACGGCCTATCAAAGAGAAGAACTGCAGAGAAACCAGCATCATCTGCCACAGACCCTTTGCGCAACTGTGATAGAGTCCTCTCCTCTTGCCTCGAGTCTTCCCCTCTAAACGGGATAATGGCACTGCCCGACTTCCATGGACCCTGTGTGGAAGGGGAAACACTCGAGTCAGGGAGCTGCTCAGGCACTGTGATAATAGGAGCCAGGCAGACATACAAGAGCAAGAGGACTTTCACCCAAGAAGCACACTAAATATAAAAGACAAGTCACCATGGATGTTAATATATAGCACCAGGATTCATTCCCCCCTCTTGTTCTCAGTATCATGTGACAACATTAATTAAATGTGTTTCTGACCCTGCTGCGCTTCTTTAAATATTTGCCATTCTCCACAAGCACTGTTTGGTTAATGAAATGAAATTAATGAGCTCATTAGATTGTGCCGTAATCTTTCAGATGCGAGCCTGGCACTCAGAATCACTGTTCCCTTTCTCTGCTCTGGCGGTTTAACTCAACGCATTCAGCTCCAGAAGCAACAGCTGAACAGTGGAGTCATCAATTAACAGGGCAGCCGGGCACAAGAAGGGGAAGAAGGAAAGACCAAGGCCAACGAGATGCAGCTCACTAACTTTCCCACGGGAGCTGATCCCGCAGAGCCCGTGACTCTGGGCGGGCACTGGCACATAGCTTTGTCTGGTAGATGCTTCACCAAGGTGAAGATCAACTAGAGGAGTCTGACGTGGCAAGACCTGAATCCATGGCTACATCCACTCTGATTTGTATGTGAAAGCCAAGACACCTTGGAAAAGAAGAGCTCGGGTTTAAAACTTCCAGACATACTTCTTAATAGCAGCCCCTGGTCTGGCTGAAATAGAAGGGGTCTCACTCAAAACTAGTGGAGTCCATGGGGTTGTCCTCCCACAAATCAGACGCACCCAAGCATCTTCACAAGGAAAGTGCACATGGCCCACATTCCTCCACCCAGGCAACTCCCTACCATCACTTTGATAATCACTCACCCGAATTCCCCCCCATGCTAATATGAACAACCCCCAGGCAAACAGTCTTTCCCACATCTGCCCCCTGCCCAGAGCCGTACTCGCAGCTTGGCATCCACCAGTGAAATAACACCATGAGAGCAGCAAGCAAGGCTCTCTGCCTTCAGGCTGCACCACCTCACCAGGAGAGCGTGATTTCCACCTTTTTTTGAGCAGGAAGGATTCTCCCCAGAGCGGTGCTCAGTTTTTTTATTGTCTTGTGAAGCTTCATCAAAGAATTAACTCAGATCAAAGAGCCTCTAGAGCAGCACAAAATCCTCTGATAGGGAGGAAAAAGGGGGAGGGTGGACAATAACATGAAAAACGCTTCAGTAAATCTCTTTCCAAGAAAGCAAATAGGTGTACTTCTGCATGCATATAAGTCCCACAGTTCAGAGATTGTGTTAGCTATGGTGACTCCTAAAAGCAGCAGAGGAATTCAGGGTAGGAAATGTATGCAAATCAAATTCTTTCTGCGGCTGTATTCGCCAACAGATTGGATCACAAAGCTTTATCAAGCTCTCAGTCCCCGGGCTTTTGTAATTTACCTTTTAGCCCCAAAGTCACAGGACAGTGAACTGGGCCTGCTGGGGAAAAACAAGGGGATGATGAGCACAAACAGAGGGGAAGCGAGAGGAAGGCATTCACACAGTAAGATGTTGTAAAATCTTAAGGTCAAAAAAACAAAAAAGTGATACCCCAAGTCTCCATAAAAGCCTCAGGGAAAGCAATGTCACAGTCACTATTGTAGAGCACATATCAAAAAAAAAAAAAACAAACAACAACAACAACAAAAATAACACCCAAAAACTCCATATTTCTACTTGCAGGTGAGGGGACCAAAGCTGGAAAACCCAACCTAGCTGTATTCCCACACTCATCCATTGCACCATCCCCCTGCACGCAAAAGATGATCTCAGAGGACTCCTGAACCATGCCCCCTGTGCGTCTTAAAGGATTAATACATGTTAGCTTGAAAAAAGCCAACATCACTTCTATCCACTTGCCCCAGCTCTGAAAGCTGGCATCACAACAATCAAAATGCCAGGCTCTGAACTAAAATATCTCCCAGATAGCCAGGTCTTTTACAACCCTGCCACGTTCTGTAACTCAGGCGCCTAACAACCCATTCGGCGAGGTTTGACTTTCCTCTTGTTTAAAGGATTCGAACGTCACTGCCTTTGGTGACTGATGATTAAAGCAAAGAGGAAAATCGCAGCTATCATTTATCCATGACCTTGGGGGGGGCTGCAAATAATACCAGCTCATTGATGGCAGGGCCCCGGGCCAAAAAGCCAGGGAGCAGATATCAAGGGCAGCAGACAGAATAAAAAGGAGGCCAGGCTGACCGCTTGCCACCCGTTCCTCCTCCACCTGCAGAAGGGAGCCATAGGCACCTCAGCCAGTAGGATTGCAGAGCGAGAGACCACTTTAGGCAGTTGGTACTACAGAGGAGGATGAGGGGACACCTGAGTGTGGCAGAGGTGGGGAGTTTCTCTTGGACAGCTCCTCAAATAGCAAGAGTATGCTGGATCTCCAATGGGTTTTCCACCAACAGTTGCGGCAAACTCAGCAGCAAAGATGGGGCAGACTCAACAGGCACACAGACAGCTGTTAGCTTAGCTGAGCCAGGCCAGCCAGTGGGTATTTGCTGCTCAGGAGTTACTTCAAAAAGGGAAGCAAGTTGGCCATGCCGTACTCGGGGCATTGCAAATGGCACTAGGCACCACGTTCATATACATAACCCTGTGTTTATCAACTGAATCCGGCATTCCATCTTCCTCCAGAGGCTGTCACAGTGTAACTTGCAGAAATTAGGTACCCACATGCTCACAGAGCAAACTTTGCTCTTTGCAAGCTGTGCAACATACAATGAGACAGGAGGCAGCCCACAGCCAAGTCCCCCAGCAAGCTGGTTTATGCTCATGAAAGGGTTCAATGATACTATCCACCCTCCATCAGTCAGCACCAACCCTTACACTTTCCCCTAGGCTGGGGTCCCTGCATCACACATGCAGAGCCGCCGTGACCCCTGCCATCGCTCCAGCTTAGCCCAGACTGCGGCTGGTGTAAGCAATGCTGCTTACACAGTGTTGGTTTGATCTAGAATGAGTGAAGCATCTTCAGTTTTGTTTAAATCAAATCAAAACTCAAATCTTAGCTCAAATAATGCAGCCTGTTTATACTCCGGTCAGAAATACATCAGACAGACGTATTCAAGATAACTTTACCCTGACTTGGGTTCCAGTTGGTATGCAACTGTGGAAGCAAAGGCCTCGACATCGGCTCTGCAAACCTGCCACACACAGCCCTGGCCCTCCCGAGAGCAGCCAGCCCCTGGCCCACACCCCTGTATCTTCAAGACATGCATGTTATGTGCCATTACACCCTTGTTCCAGCATCCAGCAGCTCCCAGCAGCAGGTCTTTACCTGGGTGGGGATGCACTTCACACCTCTTTAACCCGCACAAGACCAGCTCCTATAGCAAGAGCAAACAAATGCCCATGTCCCTGGGTGCATCTCTTGGCAAATGACTTTGCCCTCACACCATGTCCTTGGTTTTTTCCTCCAGGCATGTGCACATAGGTAGGGACCTGCAGGGACACATGGCAGCCCATGCAGAAGATGCCTTTGTGGCAGCCGCAAGCAGAGCCGAAAGCCCCGGGGCTGATTTGGTATACATTCTTAGAAATGCAACTGCATTTCTGAAGTGTATTTATATCTTATCTGTGCTGTTTACCCATATGTTCAATAAATCATTATTCATTATCTGATAAGGTGCTTGCACTGAATTTCTAAACCAGGCTTACAGTTAGCACGGAACAGGACATGCTGGGAATACAAATCACAAAATAAATACAGCATCTGTCTCCAGCGAGGCTGCTCTGCTACCAGGGGATTCTGGTGCCATCGCTAGCCATGAGACCAAAGCCTGGGTCACTGGGCCTGCTGAGCTGGATACAACAGGCTTGTGTTATGCAGAACAGCCTCCTTTTTAGTTAATTACACGTCTGAGATCCCTTCCGATGATAGAAGTGACATTACAAAGCAAGCCATGTTTCCTCTCTTCTGCACTGCATTCATCTCTGCCCTGCCTGGACCCTTGCGACAGCCGAGCACAAACAGCCTCTGCTCTTCAGTACTCACAGGGCCCCTGCAAAAGCCCCACCCTGGGAGCAAGGAGGAAAAAAGAAGGAGCTTAGGTCTGAGACCTGCAGCTTGAATAGACAGGAAAATTCTTATTTGTACTGTCTCTGGCCTAGGCACAAAACCAGAGGAGCAAGAGTAATGCAAATCCAAAGCCCTCTCTGACCCTGTCCTCTCCTTTTGCCTGTTCCAGCATGAAATGGGGAGATGGGGATCACCTGGAGATGATGCTCCACCATGCATTTCAACCCCTCCATTCTCCCCTTTGACACTCCCTCCAACACCAGGAGCCAAAACTGTCTCCATTTAGGCCAGGCAGAGTTTTACTACGGCTTTCGACATGGCCATGGTCTCTCTCAGGTCTCAGCTCCTGGTTCAAGGATTATCTGTATTTGTATGGATACTCCCATGGGGAATAGAGGGAGGAAGGTGGAGGGAGAGGGTAGGGAGTCAGGTTCAAGTCATGTGAAAACCGGCTACAGCACATCTTAAAGACAGGTTACAAGGAAGTGTGACATCCAATTTCTTGGGAAGGGGAGGCAGAACGGTAATTAAATTTTCTGATCTTGTTAGCCAATTTCTCCAATCACTGCCCCTGAACTGGAGAAGAGGAAGGGAGAGGGGAGACGCTTGCGTCAGCGACGCTTGTGAGGGAAATTAGGTTTTCACGGATTATTGGGTTAGTTCCACTTCTCCCACTTTTTAATTTATTTGTCTGTATGTGCTGCCGAGCTGAAAGGCCGAGAATTTTCCCCTCCTTTTTTTTTTTTTTAATTAAAATCTGTAGTTTTGGAAGATGAAAACTTAGGAAGGGGGGGAAGACTGCAACAATACAACCATGTCAGCCAAAATCTGCTTCGCTCCCAAACTTCTTCGTTAATCCCGCTTCGAAACAAGAGCCTAATAAGATCTCTCATTAGAACTCCAAATAGCCTTTGCATACTTTTACAGAAGGAAAAAAAAAATCAATTAACTTTGTTCTATATTAAAAAAAAAGGACAAACTTACTTACTTAGTGCTATTTGCAGGTTGGTTTTTTTGTTTGGTGGTTTTTTTTTTTAAAGTTTTCCCTTAATGCTATAAAAGACTTAAGAATTGCTGCCTGTGCAACCCTCTGCCTCTATTATTTCTCAAAAGACAGTAACGCTGGCCCTCTTTCCAATTTCTTTTGAAATAGAAAGAGAAGACTAAAATGTGCATATTGGCAGTGTTCAGGTAAATTATCTGTATGATTATTTCCAACTGCCTGGTGAGTGGTTTCCTATGAACAATGCCAAGTGACTATTTTGTTTAAACTTTCTGAATTTTGGATATAAGAGAAAACTGAGTGTAGTTCACATACTGCCCAGGCTTCCCCTTTCATGAAAGATTTAGGAAATATGTACAGCCACAAAGATATAATTACCTGGAGGATGCTTGCACAGGTTTCTGGGACGTCAACAAAGACTTGACACAAGAACTCATGGAAAACCAAAGGCAGCACAGCTGCAGAATTAGAAAGCTGGGAAAGCGCTGGTCGCTCCATTCAGTGGCATCCTGCAATAACCAAGAGCAGTGTATCAATAGCCTGAGGTTGGGATCAGGAGACTGTGTGACCAATTCACACACCAGGGCAGCAACACCAGTGGCCAAGCTCTCTGACCTGACCCATCTTGTAGATGGATGCTCTCTGAGTTATAGATATGCCTTCCACCTCCTGGGGGACTTTAAGTCTAGACCAGAAGATCTGCCTTGGCCCTCTCCAGAACTATTAGGACTGATGGTAGGAATCACTGCTGCTAGCACAGTTGCCCAGGTCAGCTAGGTGGGATTTATTAATGTATGCTGACCTGCTCTCTGTTGAGCCTATGGAGGCTCCATACAAGAAGACTCAAAACTTGTCACTGAGTATTGCACATAAGAGATGTCTGTTCTTCAAGCTTACCCATGATTCTGCAGCTTCCAACTTTCCTCCAGACCCAAGAGATATACTGAGTTTCATGGCACAGGACCATTTCCTCCTGTACTGAACACAAGTAAAGGATGAACCCACAGAAGAACGATGCAGGGAGCAAAGGGACAGTGGCAGAGTTCAACTTGGCTGGAGCTTTGCAATCACTCAGCAAACCTGTGCACTTTTCTTAGCCAGTTTTTGATCAGTAGTTAACTACTGCTCATCGTCACCCTGCCACCTTAAATGCCCCTCAGGGGAGGGACTTTACCAAAAGTCTTTGGAAAGCAGACTTGGGGTATTTCTTCTCCCTTTACTCATTCATTCAAAGAGCATTGCGCATCATGTCCACCCATCACACTGCCCATGCAGGACACCAACGCCCATCTCAGACTGACTCCTTTACAGGTAAATCACATTCATCCCCATGACCTTTTACAGGGAGGTGCACATGGATGAGAGTCCTCAGCTGGGATAGTAAAGAGGCCAAGCCAGGATCACACAAACCTTCTAACCAGCTAAGTACAAAGCCCAGACTTACCCCACCCAAGTTCAGCTATATACGCAGAGGGTCTGGTCCGTTTTCCACAGAGAATGGAGATGCCCCACCTCCAGGTAGTGTCAGAGTATTCCACCTGTAGAGCTGGCCAAAGGCAATTTCTTAAAAGCCTTTAAGCAAAGCAAAACACACACTCACAAAAAAAAAAAAAAAAAAAAAAAAGCACTCCTCTCTTCCTTCCCAATCAGGGCGAGCAGGCTGGCTGGAGCCCTGATTAAGATCCTCATCATGGACGAGCTCCGAGTTGACCCGCCCTCATCAGGCTTTGCAGTTTGGAAAAAGCTAATTCTGAAAAGGAGAGGAATTTACTCTGATCTGCCATGACCCAGACTTCACAGCCATTCAAAGGGAACAGCAACAGCCATTAAAAACTTCACTTTATCCACTGAAGAGGCTCATAAAGAGTGTGAATTCACAGAGCACTGGCTCAGAAAGCCTATTCCCCAGGTGTCCCGCAGACTGCTATTGTCTGAAATATGGAATAAAAGCAAGGTTCATATTTTACTTCAGACTTATTTCACTCTTCCCTTGTTTTCTCTGTGGGCTGACTAAGAGGAAGTGATTTATAAGGGCAAAACAAGGGCAAGCAGTTCTAATTAATTGACCATAACCATTACAGCTGTACTGCATCAAGCAAAACATAGGGCAACAGTGCTCAGACAGAGATGCAGTACCACTGGAAGTTTCCCCAGTAATCCCCCTTCAAGCCAGAATAAAATGAACTTTTTGCCCTCGCAGTGCTGGTAGAGACCCCTTGTTCAAGGCTACTGGTACCTGATCTGTTCTTCCGAACCTGGAGTCAGCAGGAACAGGGTACTGAAGGGTGTCTCCCAGCTTGAACCTCTGCTTGCAGACCCTCTGCTCCCTCTCCAGACAGGGCTCAGAGTTCGTTTTCATATCAGCTGAAGTTCAGGGTGTAGGGAGCGAGTCTAGCTTAAGAAGTCTCAACTCCGAGGCCAGGAGTGAGAGGTTTGAACTAACTAAAGGCTAAGGCCCCGGCTTCATCAGACTCTGCCATCACATAGCTGGGAGGAGAGCACGGGGCACGTGGTGCGCTGCAGAGCTGGAGAAATGGAGAAAGGCTCTTTGGTGTCCAGAAACAAATGTGTTTCTTCTGCTTTTAGCAGCATTACAGCCAGGAGAATAGGCCTCTGGGGAGCAACAGATCACACGTTGCAGGTGCCTAGTTTTAGGAGGGGGAAAACTCTCCAGTTTTCCAAACTGCATATTCCAGAAGTTCTGTAACTGAAGTTCATCTTGACCTCAGAGGGCTGGCCCGCTCTGTGGGAGGAAGCAGAAAGCCTGGGCATAATCGGAACAAGCTCGTAATTAAAAGCACTTTAGCCTTTACGAGTTCCCAGATCGCATAGCTGCAATGAGAGCAGTTGTTTTCATTTTACCTCGTTACATCTGGAGCCGTGCAGCAGCAGACAGCCTGGCACTCACCGGACTGTGCCGCTCGCAGAGAGGGCGGCCGACGCTGCAGCGGGTGCAAATGTGGGGTGCTGCACTCTGCAGTAACTCCTGGCACAGGGTTACCCGCTGTGAGTCTCTTTAATATTGGAGAATGCACTTTCCCCTTTACCCCTCTGAAGCACCCTGTCCCAAGACCCATAGAGTCTTGGCCCATAGAGGTGGCCCAGGAAGAAAGCCAGGCTCCTGCCAGCTGTCCCACAGGAGCAGACACTGTAGTTTACTGGGTGTGATAAGCTCCAGCTTCTGCAATAAGTGGAGAAAGAAAAAAAAGGAAAAAAAAAAAAAAAAAAGAGACACTAATATTTGCCCAGCACTTAGCTAGCGCTGAGCGCTATTATTCCGTGCCATACGAGATTAACACAAACAGATTGCTTTGTGGACTCGCTACTTACTGACGTCCCTAGGCAGATATTCCTCTGCGTGCTCTGAAAAAGGTCTCGGGATGTGAATTCGCATTTAGCAGGCAGCCCAAGCCACTCTGCGAGGCCCCTATTTCCTCTCCGCCTGGGATCCAGGCAAGCCACGACCTTTCCCAAGGGAGCCTGCCCGATCACCTGCTCCCTTTGGGACCATGGTAGCCTCAGGGCTTTGTCTTTCAAACCCCCTGTGCCACCTGATGTCTTTGGGAGGTGGTGGACCCCTCTAGAAGCCGCCTACCCCACTTCCAGCCAAGGGACTCTAGCAAGGCAGGAGCTCCTGGGAGTTATTTGCTACAGGGAAGGGAAAACAATTTCTGTGCCTTCTTGGCAGTTTCTGCTATGCCAGTCAGAAAAGCAATAGCCACCCAAAAGAAAGAAGGCCACTGTACCTGGCAGGTGGGGTGGGACGTTTCTGCAGGGAGGCATGTGTAGCAGGATCCATGGGGAAGAGAGGAGCTTCCTCCAAATGGAGGAACCCCAGGCACACTGACTGAGGACATTGGCACAACCACCAAAGCCCACATGAAGCCACCTTGAGAAAGGAGATTTCAAAACAGCTAGGAAAAAACAAATTTAAAAAAAAAAAAAAAAGAGAAAAAGGAATAATCACTGTTACCCTTCAGGGACAGCCCATGGCAGCCTGTGCCCTTCAGACAGCTCAGCGAGAACAGCTCCCAAGACATCGCTATGGCACACAGGGTGTGGGACAAAGGGATGCTCAGGGGCACACAGGTGGTGATGATCAGGGAGGTGGCAGGATTGGGCTCTGTGCTGCTGCTAGGAAAATGGTGATTTATTTGAGAGGTTGAAGAACAGCATGAAATAAGCTGAAGGACAAGCACTCCTCTCTCTCGCTAGGCTGAACCAGCTCCATATGGCCAGCTCAAGAGCAACAGGATAGAGACCTTGTCTAGGCGAGAGCAGCAGTGTGTGCCGTTAAGCAGACATTAGACAAAGCCCACTGCTTTTGGATGTGGCAAACGGGCCATGTTACAGACAGGTGCAGAGAGGAAAATGTCTAATCCTGTTTTCTGCAGAAAACTCAAATACAGTGCCCCTGTTGACCACTCTGGAGAACAGTAGCTGGCCTATTACCAAACCCAAAGTATCCAAAGTCGTACATCAAGCTATGTGGAGGGACGAGGGCTGGACAGAAGTCAAGCCACGTCTGGCTGCTCCTCACCTCCTGTGGTGGATGGGGCAGCAACTGCTTCTGGGAGGGACAGTCCCACTGGCCATCCACCCCTGGCCGGAGGTAGAGACCGCATCACTAATTGAAGACCTGGGGTCAAACCTGGCACCCCCTCAGGGACTCATAGAGAGACAGAGATGGAGGGGACGTGCTGGGGAGGAGGACTGCCGAGGAACGTGCTAATGGCTGTGCCGTGCTCCTGTGTTTGTACAGCTGGTCCCAACGTGCTGCTAAACCACTGCCGTGGGGGGAGGCGGGACATTTTTGCACGGGATATTCATTCCTTATCTGCTGAGCTCCAAGCAGAGGTTTCAAACACTCAAGTGTACACTTGAGACAGCACCTGTGGAGGCCTCATCCCGTACGTGGGGAAGGGAAGACAAATGCTGCCAAGATCTAGCTCTTGCTCCTCGTAAAGAACAATGCAATCAAATCACATTGTGATGAATGCTAGGAAAGAAGGATGAGTGAGCCATAGCCGGCAATGGAGCCAAGCACAATAAAATGCTCTCTCGGGCTGCAAGTAGGCTTTGAACCTACAACTTTCACTAGGCAATGGTGACCTTCACCCAGAAAGTTCCCACCACTTAGGCCCCTCACCTGCCAGTCCTTGTAAGGCCTGAATTTCAAACAAGCAAATTTCAAACCCAGTGTACAGGTCCCTTATCCAGAGGGCAGAGTTGTTGAGATTCAAGAGTCATGCAATGGGAATGCAGACTAGTGCCTTGTGTCCCATTCCTCTCTGCAGCTCAGTGTGCAGGTCCCAGGACACACAACCCATCCACACAACCCATCCCACACGGGGAAGCCCCTATCTCTTTCCCCAAAAAAAAGCAGTTTTGGAGAGGTCGTGAAGACTGCTCTCATGCTAGAAAACAACCTTGAGCTGTGAGGTGGTGGCATGAGGACATTTCAAGATGTGAAGGCCCCTGTTCCAAAGGCACTAGAGAAGGATGCACCATGGTCCATTTGAACATCCAGCTCTGTACTCACACCAGGATGCTCTCAGGGCAGCTCAGGAAGCAAGATGAGGTCAGCCACAGTTGCATACATTCCTGAGGAACAACTGGAAGTTACACAAGGCTCTGCTAGGCCAAAACTAAACCACTGTGGCTCAGACTCCCACCAAAAAAAAAAAAAGCTCAAGCATCAGATGTGCCCTAGACATCTAACAACACCTGCCCGTCCCTCACTCCAGCAGAGCCTCTGCTAAACAGCATTAAGACTGCTATCATTCCTTACCTGGTGCAAGTACCCATGAGAACCTACCCTCATGGTGAACAAGGGTCTGACTCGTATGATATAAGCAGGAAGAAAGTACTCCCAAGCTCAAGAAGCACAAGATCAGGCAGCAAATAGGTGTCAGACCTCCAGGACCTTGTACTGAAAGAAATCATCCTCTGTAACTGTTCATCAGCTCCTGCTGACCGCCCCTGCTGATTGAGCTGATCAGAGGACCCTGAAAGAGTTGCACAATCAAACCTCACCAACTTCACTTATTTTTCAAAAGGGTTTGGACTTGTAATCAAATTTTTGCTCCCCCACTTTTCAAGCATTTTCCCAAATTCCTGGAGGCTTTCACTTCACACTAACTACACCAGTAGAAGAGTAAATTTTCACCTTCCCCAAATCAAGCACAGCCCTGAGCAGTCCTTTGTACAGGATTTCATAGGTAGCAAGTGCCAGGGGAGGAGGGATCTCCCAGCCTGATGCACATTTATAACTTTCTAAAACATCTTTTCAAGACCTGCTTATGTCAGCTCAACTGTGGTTATCAAAGTACACAAGCCACAGGTTAAAACCAAGGAGAAATGCAACTAACTTTAACCAGCTAGGCAGCCAGTGAGTGCGAACAACAGACTTGTGTGGCACAGCTTGTCTGGGGAATCGCATGCTGTAGTCACAGAGATCAGACACTCAAAACACGAATCCTAGAACCAGCTTATTCCCAACTTGTAAGAAGTAAATAGGATCCCACTCTGTGCTCAGTTTTCTGTTACGTGCAGTACCACCAGTGCTGATAGTACCTGCTAGTAGCATTATCCTCCAGCCCAACACTGCTCCTTATCAACCTCCTCTGTATGTGACCATCGAGATGGGGCTAGGAACAGTTCAGTTGGAAGGCACCTGCAACGACCATCTACTCCAATTGCCTGACCACTTCAGAGTGACCAAAAGTTAAAAAGTATTATTAAGGGCATTGTCCAAATGTCTCTTGAACACTGACAGGCCTAGGGCATCAATCACCTCTCTAGGAAGCCTGTTCCAGTGTTTGATCACCCTCATTCAAGCACCTTCACATCCTTCTCAAATGGTGGGGCCCAGAGCTGCACCCAGCACTCAAGGTGAGGCCGCACCAATGCTGAACACAGCGGGACAATCCCCTCTCTTGACTGGCTGCTCCTGCTGTGTTGGATGCACCCCGGGATGCGGTTTGCCCCCTTGGCTGCCAGGGCACACTGCTGGCTCCCACCAAGCCTGCTGCCCCCCAGCACCCCCAGGTCCCTTTCTGCAGGGCTGCTCTCCAGCCACTCCGCTCCCAGTCTGTACTTAGAACTGCAAGTTCTCAAGACAGTTAACAGAACCTCCCTGTTCAGTATCATCAGCAAACTTACTAACAGTGCATTGAACTCCTGCATCTGGATCATTGATAAAAATATGGAACAGAACTGGACAGGATTTTCCCTTTGTGAACCTATGTAGGCTGTGCCTGATGATTGCATTGTCCTTTAAATGCCTTTCAATAGTGCCCAGTATGATCTTCTCCATTTTTTCCAGCCACTGATGTTAGACTAGTGGGTCTGTAGTTTCCTGGGTCTTTCCTCATGCCCTTCTTGTAAATTGGAATAATGTTGGTTAGCTTCCAGTCAGCTGGGACCTCCTCCTAGAGCTTTGATAGATGTCTGAGAAGTATCCTGCTGTAACACCCGCTAGCTCTTTCAGTACTGTGGGATGAATCCCATCTAGTCCCATGGACTTACGGACATTCAACTGACCATAACTTGCAGTTGTTTTTTGTCAGTGTTGGTCTTAACGCAGCTCTTGATGCGAGGGGTTGGTTAATCTGACCCTGATGAGAGCACTTGCACAGATTCCTTGTCTTCTGTCTCATTATGTCCTTTGCCTACCATGCCCAGAGCATCATACCTGTTCTGTAAAAGTAACTGAGAGGGCAAGGAGGGGTTCCTCTTACAGCTGCTTGCTTCCACTCCTCTCTATCCGTCAAAACACTGGCACAAAACAAGTACTGGACTTACCTCAGCAGCCGCCACGCTCAGTTGGCTTGTGTGTACCAGAGATGGCAGAACACAGCTCCACTGGTCGATCTCCTCCTCACACTTTCAGATGCTCCTCAGTCTGCCCACCTGCTCCAGGCAGAGTAGCTCATCTACCTGTGCACACAGGGGAAAGAGGGTGGGCTCGCAGCACATGGAGTTACTGTGTTCTGCACGCTTGCTGTTCAGTCCCAGTGGCAGCACACATCTCCCCCTCCCACGCTACGATGTACAGAACAAACGCTGATTCATGCTGGAGAACTATCCTATGCTGACATAAATTAGACAGCAGAACAGTGTTCCTAGTCATAGAATCATAGACTAGTTTGGGTTGGAAGGGACCTTAAGGTGGTTTAGAACATCATTAATGGTCCTGTTTTTAAAAAACATGAAATATGGTAGGGAAGCTCATCCCTGGGGAAGCTCCATGAACTACAGTGGTCCCAGCTAGATATGACCATGTGAAGAGGAAAGCCCTGATCCCACAAGGTGTCCTTGGTGCCCTATTAGCTATGATTAATAAGGCATGATGCAAACACTTAGTTAAATCTGATTAGATCAATAGTACACCATGAATCACTTCTATAGGTTTCCTATAATATTTATATATACTGCAGTTATCAGCAAGACTCTACTATAAAATTGTCTGCCTTGAAATTTATTTGAAAAAGTACTTTTTATACTCTATTAAAAAGACAAACCAACTTTTTTTTATTCTCTCTTAGAGCTGAGCTTACCAGGCCAAAGCTCAGGGAACAGCATGCGGTTTTGCAAAACAAACATTTAGAGATCGTGCTGCCTGCTTTATCATCTCCTGGAACGGCAATATTACCTCCATCCCTGTTTCCCCGCAGCCTCCCAACTACGCATATTGCAAAAAAAAAATGCTTCTGCTAGCTGTGGCTTACCGTTTGCAGGACATAAGCAGAAAGCAGGGGTGCAACAGAGATAACAAGGGGTAGGGAAGCCAGAACGCTTGCACGCTGGTTTGGTGATGACAAAAAAATAGCATGGTGAAGATTTGCATTGCGTTTCAGAAACACCTTCTGCACTAAATCAAGGCAGAGAATTTACAGCAAATTAATGAAACTAATTTTCTGACTGGAATCATCATCTGTGAATTATCATGTCTTTACTCATTAAATAAATTATCTGTGTCTTCCAAGACATTAAGAACGCATCATAAATTACAGCCCTTCATAAATAATTTGGTTTTGCCTGGGTTTAAATATAGAGGGAGAATAAAGTGAGAGGAAGAAAAGAATACAAGAGACAAGGGAAGCAAAGAGGCAAAAAAGAAAGCACAAAGAGAAGGGAAGAGAGTGAAACGGAGAATGAAATGAGCAGAGAAAGAGAGAAAACAAGAAAACGTTAAAATGGAGACATATGATATGGCCAGCTCAGAAGGGAGGAAATGAGGAAGAAAAAAGGAAGCGAGGGCATGAAAGAGGACGGACAGGACAAACAGCACCGTGCAATCTTTCAGGTCCATGTGAATTGCAGCTTGGTGAATGTGGCAGGAAATGAACCGCTAATATCCAAATCCTCTCGTGACTTTTACAAATGATTTCATTCCAGTTGAGCTTGTTTCATGTCAATGAGTACAAACAGTCTGTCCAACAGATACCTGAAAAGGGATGCCAGGGAGGGAAACGCACTTTGTCAAGGAGTAGTGATAGTATTTGCTGAAAGGGGCCCCAGAATTTGTAAATGACAACAGGCAAGGACTGAGGGTTGGGGAAACACAGCTCCCCCACAGCTTACCTGTCAATGGGGACAAACCAACACCACTTCTGCTGTGACAGCCCTGCTGCAGGCTGTGCCAGAGCAGGCATGGCAGCCTGCTGATCTGATCCTTGCTCTGCCTTTAGCCTGGAACGGCCCGAGTGCACGTTGCAGGGAAAAGCAAAATGCACATGATGGCGAAATGCAGCATGTCTGTAAAGGTGAAGCCTTCTTAGGATGTGGAGGTGACACCAGTGCAGACCATGTTCCATCATCCAGCAGGACTTCTGACTAGATACCATTCAGGATACCACTACCGAGCAGTTAGTGACAACTTAATGCTAACACCTTGCTAAGAACAAGTACAAGATGTATTAGAGAGCCTGCTGCTCCAAGCAGGGGCTGCAGCAGTAGCAGTCAAACTAACGTCCATAGAGTGGCCAGAGGAGCTCCTTTCTCAGGCAGATCCTTGCCAGCTTCTGGAAGATGGGTTCCCACCTTAGTTCTAGTGCCAGTAGGACAGGCATGTCAGCAGCATCAGCTGCATCCCAGCCTTCCTGACACACTGCGAGAAATGAACCATATTCTGTGAGGAAGAGGGGTTTGTGCCTGTTTGCCTGTACACAGTGACAGCCGCTCTGCACGGAGAGCTGGACTAGATGATCATTGCAGGTCCCTTCCAACTGAAACAGTCTATTCTATTAAACTGGCAAATTGGCAAGAAAAATGAGAGCCTTTCCACAGAGGAAGACCCTTCTCCTGAAAAAGTAAGTATGAGCTCTGATTTAGGGAGATTTCTGATGGGAAGTGCTGAGTTGGATGAAGTTTAGCCACCATGAGGGTGATGAAGAGCGTGTCTCTTGGCTTTTTCCATGGGACACAGCACAGCCACGTGACTTTTTACTGGCAGTTGTGAGCTCACTTTGAGAAGGTCAAAAGTCATTGCAGCCAAACTAGAGCGGCGCCAAGCCCAAGCCAAGTATTTTGCCTCTCAGTGAAACTCATTAGCTCAGCACGTCAGAACTGCAGCTGCAATGACTTTTTTCTGGCCAGCTCAGAGCTCAGGCACACATCTGCCTGCAAAATCTTATGTGGCCATTCCCTTGTTAAGTCTCTCAAGCCAGTTGTGGTTTACACCCTCGCTTGATAACCCTGAGTTTCTTGTCCTCCATCCCATGATTCGGCTGTGTCAGCACCTGCAGCGGGGCTCAGGGACAGGGCAGGGTCGCAGCAGCTGGCCCACCTGTAGGCTCCCAGTGCGCAGAAGGGTGTTTCTGCAGAAAGCTGGAGGATGGCCAGTTCTAGGAGCTCTTGGAGAACGAAGGCAATGGCAGCTGTTTCCTATTTGGAAGTGGAAGGGCTCTGATCTCAGCCCATGCGAGCCACTAGTCAGGACGAAAGGAATGTTTTCCCTGCTTGTCTTCCAAATCAAAACCTTACCTAGGGCACACACAGGATCAGAAATTTTGCTCTGCTAGTACCACAACCACTGCTTAACAGGCAATAGCAATACAAAGACAACAAACATGAAGCCACAGGAATCATAGAATCATAGAATGGTTAGGATTGGAAGGGACCTTCAAAGGTCATCTAGTCCAACCCCCCTGCAAGGAGCAGGGACATCCCTGACTAGGTCAGGTTGCTCAGAGCCTCATCCAGCCTGGCCTTGAACGTTTCCGGAGATGGGGCCTCCACCACCTTTCTGGGCAACCTGTTCCAGTGTTCTATAACTCGCATCGTAAAAAATTTTTTCCTAATTTCTAATCTAAATCTACCCCCCTCTATTTTAAAACCATTACCTCTCGTCCTATCGTAACAGGCCCTACTAAACAGCCTTTCCCCATCTTTCTTGTAAGCCCCCTTGAGGTACTGGAAGACCGCTATCAGGTCTCCCCGGAGCCTCCTCTTCTCCAGGCTGAACAGCCCCAACTCTCTCAGCCTGTCCTCATAAGAGAGGTGCTCCAGCCCTTTTATCATCTTTGTGGCCCTCCTCTGGACCTTCTCCAACTGGTCCATGTCCTTCTTGTGCTGGGGGCTCCAGAACTGGACACAGTACTCCAGGTGGGGTCTCAGCAGGGCAGAGTAGAGGGGGAGAATCACCTCCCTCGACCTGCTGGCCATGCTCCTCTTGATGCAGCCCAGGATGCGGTTGGCCTTCTGGGCCGCAAGGGCGCATTGCCTGCTCATGTTAAGCTTCTCATCCACCAGCACTCCCAAGTCCTTCTCCTCAGGGCTGCTCTCAATCCATTCCCCGCCCAGCCTGTATTTGTGCCTGGAATTGCCATGACCCAGGTGCAGGACCTTGCACTTGGCCTGGTTGAACTTCATGAGGTTGGCACGGGCCCACCTCTGCAGCCTGTCAAGGTCCCTCTGGATGGCATCCCTCCCTTCCAGCGTGTCGACGGCACCACACAACTTGGTGTCGTCGGCGAACTTGCTGAGGGTGCACTCTATCCCACTGTCCATGTCGCCGACAAAGATGTTGAACAGGGCCGGGCCCAGCACGGACCCCTGAGGGACACCACTCGTGACCGGTCTCCACATGGACATTGAGCCGTTGACCACCACTCTCTGAGTGCTGCCATCCAGCCAACTCCTTATCCACCGAGTGGTCCGTCCATCAAACCCATGTCTCTCTAGGGGCAGGGTAGGTCCCTGAAAATATAACATCAGTCCAAGTAAACATCTCTGAGAAACCCCTGGCTGGGTGATAGCACACATACCCTTATCATGGGACTTGGGTTTAACAGATGCACCTGAAGATTTTTGTTCTGAAAATCCATCAGCTGTATTTGAAAGGCAGCTCTGTAAAGACAGACTATCATCTTTAGTGCAAAAAAACCTCCTTGCTGCTAATGTTGGAGCCAATGCACAACATCTGTACAACTTTCACATCACTAGCAAGCTGCTTGCTGACTCAAGCGTGCTTTTGCACTGACCTTCAGGCACTGAACTCTGTGTCATGTACAGGACGTTCCCTAAACTTGAGCCACTTTTTAACACAGCTCTTCCCACTCCTCAAATCGACCCAATTTTTGAGGCTGAGAATAGTTTCCCCAGCTAATTTCGTCATTAACATAGTAGCCTGCCAAGGCCCAAACAGCCGCAGCAGGGACTGGTGCCAGGTTCACTGCCTCGAGCCCCTACTCGGGGACCCTGAGCGCTAAATCAAGCCATTTGGGTGCTCTACAAGTTCTTGAGCAATGCATCCAGCAAACAGGAGGCAGGAGAGGAATGAAAGATCAGCAGAAAACCTCCTCCGTCAGGAAAAAGAAGATCACTCAGCTTCATCTCTTTTTGGGGAGAATTTAGCTGGGTGAGTGACTTCCACCTGCTTCCCACAGTCCCCCACCTGCTCACACTGCTGAGCAGAGGGGGTTCTGCAGAGCCAAGGCTCTCCTGCAGCACCATCCCTTCCCTGGTCTCCAGCCAGCCCTCCTCAGCAGAACAGTGGTCATATAGCACCATGTAGGCTCTTCTCAGGGGGGAAGGAAAAAAAAAAAAAAAAAAGCCTTTCCTCTCTCTGTCCAGAACATCTGCGCCCAAGACTGCTGCAACTGCTCACCGCAGGCACAGGGTCACAGCACGCAGGCTTTTCACACCTCTTTGAAACCGCACAATTGCACAATTGCCTCCCGCTTCCGACATGGCTCCTTCTGGAAGAAATGACCCCAAATACTCTGCAAGCTGCAACGTAACCCGAGCTTACCCTTTCCATCCTTTCCAGCCCTGATGCCAGCAGAGCACCTCCACTCCAACTGCTCTTCCCACAGATGTCCAGCCCAAATTCTCGTAATCTCCCTCAACATGCTGCCCTGACGATCCTGCGGTCAACCAGCCCTCAAGGGAGGCAACATTTCACTGGCTCCCATAGCTCAGGAGGGGGGCTGGCTGGTAATGGAAAAGCCTTTCCCAAAACGTTCTCCAGCTGATCTTAGAAAGTGTCAGAGCAGCCAGCTTGGATCCTACCACCTTCATGCAGCCAGCATCATCCCTGGGAATATTTATTTGCCTTTTCCTTGGATAAAACACTCACTTGGTTCTGCTTTCTGTATACCACCCAAGGACTCTGCAGACAGCTCTTTTTCCACCAGTAGTTCAGGCTGTTTTGAAACCCAGTTCAAAAAAGGGGATTTCCATCAGTTCCTGAAGTAACAAGTGAGTCCAGCCAAGTGTGAAGCAGGTCACTCTCCTCCTTCTCAGCTTTTTGCGCCATGTGTTTTGTGTCAAGGCCGTGACAAGAGCTGGCCGGAGGAGACATTTGGAGGAGCCAGCTGCTGCAGCTTTTGTTTGCGCACTGCCTCACCACGCACACCTCTGCGCCATCCCCAGGTCCCTTCCCTTGGTCTCGAGCCAGTGCACATCTGCCCCACAGCGGGCAGGCCGTTCCTTCCTCGCCGATCCGTGAGGATGGAGAGCCAGAGATTTATGTACTCCGCAGTTTTTATGTGCTCTCAAGAAGGCTGTGGAAGGAAAACTTCGCCACTCACAAAAGCCTCCATCTGTGAGTTTATTTATCCGTGCTGGGAAGACTGTTTATTCTGTTTCTGGGTGGAAACTACACTGTGATCATGGCTTAATTGTATTGTTTGTTGAATTAATTGCTCTGTTTGATCGGCCTCTCTCCCATAACGCCTGGGAATGAGACAGTTTTGATGCAATGTGGTAATGGAGAAGGGTTGAAGCTGTTTCTCCCTGGCAGATGAACACAGCCCAGTACGTCGTTAGCAAGACGGGCTATGCTGGCGAGAGCACGTGAATCCTAATGCAAATATTGTCACAGAAGTTTGTGTTCAGGGAGGTTAGGCATCCTGGGAAAATTGTACAGGCCAAAGGCAGAGAAGCATATGGATGCACAGGATACTGCTTTGGTCTTTTGTTTCTTTTTCCAGCTGACACCTACTCAGCCAGCCCTCCCGGTATTCCCGTGCCAGAGAAAGGACCTGCTGCCGAGGCTCACCCCCTCACCGACTGGCAGCCTGCGGTGGCCTGTAACCTCCTCTGCAGTGATGAGAACGAACATCATGGATTTTCCAGGTCACCTGATGAATCATGGGATGCAGAGCAGACAAGACCTCAGCATTATTTTCATATTGGAACATTTTTTCCCTCAATTCTATTCCCCGCTTTTTTTTTTCCCTTTTCCTTTTTACGTTTTGCCAGCAAACACCCAGCTCAAATGAACTCCTGCGTATTTCACACTCCTTTTTTCCGCCTTCACAATCACAGCACTCAACTTTTTAGGTTTCGTTCCTGCCTCTCCCACTTCCCACACACACTTCCTTCTGCCTGCTGGCCTTTGAATGGAACACAATAACCAGTGGCCGTGTCTGACATGGCATTTCCCACACAAACGCTTTTTCATTTCCCCTCTTCCTCTCTGCAAAATGAAACCAGCATCAGGACTCCTAACACACTGGGGTCATCGCTCTTCCACCGACCTTTACCCCAGGCAGGACATCTCTCTATGAGCCATAACAGTCTGTAGAGCCTTCTCTACACAACACAAGAACCAGGCACTAAAGGTGATGATACACTTAATCAGATGTCCACCCTCCCACCACGTCGGCAACATCCCAAGATAGACAGCAGCTTGATTACTCCCACTAACTAGACATCCCTGTAGAGTTCAGGGAACATCTCAGGCCAGGAAGGTGAGACTCCTGAAGGACCTGTCCTCCAAACCTGATCCGGCCACTTCCCCTCCCCTCTGCGGGCTCTGGGAATCTCCCTTCCATGGCAGAGACTGAGCTGCTTGAGACAGCAAGATGTTTCAATCAGCAGATCTCTCGTGTCTGAGTCAGACCCGTTCCTTGCTGATAAGGAATGAATACTGTCTGTGTCTGTCCGGGTGCGTGTCTCTCTCTCTATTTCTCTTTTCCCCTTCATAAAGCTGTCAAACCAAAAATAACATATTAGTGGAAGAAAGGAATGTCAGGTGTAATATAATAACATGATCAGGAGGCTGGGGGAGTATGCGCGCCTGCCTGGCTGCCGTGCTGGAGTGTCTCCGCGATGGTGATAAATGGCTACAGCTCAGAAATGCCTTTTACTCCTTCTTCACACCTTTTTCTCCCACTGCCCCCCATTAGACATGGAAAATGGGATGATAAATAGGAAGGAGTACTTACTCAGCATCTTTCTTCACCAAAAAGCCACCTGTGTTTGACACTGAAGGCAGATGATGAGGCAGGCCTCACCCAGGCCAGAGACTGAGGAACACCACAGGAATGGCCAGACCACACCAGGCTGCAGGCTGGGCTACCCTGTGCCCCATTTATCCCCTAGATGAACAGGGAAAAGACACACTACATTAGGCAAGCACCTCCCATGGCCTCCTTCAGGCTGTGTTTTAGGAATTTGCAAGGATGGAAAGAGCAACATGCACCTCCTTGTATTTAATTGACTACCTTCCATGGGCTAGTCTAATCCTTCTCAGAACCCAAAGCCAAAAGCTGGTATTCACCCCCAGTTCTGTTTCAGTGACAATCCTGTCCTGGTTTCAGCTGGGAAAGAGTGAATTTTCTTCCCAGTAGCTGTTGTGTTTTGGATTTAGTATGGGATATGGTATGTGAAGAATGTTGATAATACACTGATGTTATCAGTTGTTGCTAAGAGATCAAGGACTTCTTCAGCTTCCCCGGTTTCACTAATGTGCAGGTGCGAGAAGCAGGGAGGGGTACAGCCAGTACAGCTGACCCAAACTGGCTAAAGAAAGTATTCCGTACCACGGACAGCATGCTCAGTATATAAGGGGGGCTGGCCAGTGGGCAGTTCTCTCGCTCTTTCTCTCACTGCTTGGGTTCCTTCCCTGATCGCTTTTGATTTTGTTCCATGATTGCTGCTCAGGACAGGCTGTATTGGTCATCAAATGGTGAACAAATTGTGCATTATTTGTTTTGTGTCTTCTATTGTGATTATTAATATATATTATTATTATATTTTCCTTTGCTGTTCCAGTAAATTGTCTTTACCTCAACCCACAAGTTTCCCTTTTTTTCCCATTCTCTCCCGTGTTCCCCCTGAGGGGGAAAGGTGAGCAAGCGGCTGTGTGGTACTTGGTGGCTGACTGGGATTAAACCACGACACCAGCAAAAACCAATCCTAGTCTGCCACAGTATGGTGTGTCCCACAGCTCTCTACACAGTCCCCAAACCATCTGCAGGAGAGTGGACCCACTAGGGATGTTTTCCCCACTAGGAAAGCATGAAATGGCAACAGGTTCACCCATAGCCACAGCTCATCCCCAATGCTCACATTTGGCCAGCTGTGCTGTACAGCACAGGTCCGGCAAACCAGTGCCACTGTCTTTATTCTGATTGGTTTCAGCGTCTTTTGCAGGGGTCCACAAAGCTGTGTCCTTCAAGCCAGACAATGGCACAAGGCCGTACCACCATTCTAGTCGCCTCACCAATAAGGCAAAGTACTTGGACACCTGTTTGGACGTACGTAGGAAGACATGGTCAGTTAGTGCCCTGCAAGAAAAAACTACTTTCCTTCAACAGCTGTACAAAACATTTTCTTTCATCGTTTTATTCCTCGGTCCAGAATAACATCTCCTGTGTTGTAAACCCTTTGCACCAGAGTTAACTGAAAAGGTGGTTGCCAAGCCACTGGCTATCGTATTTGAGAAGTTGTGGCGGTCTGGTGAGATCCCCGATGACTGGAAGAGAGGGAACATAACCCCAATTTTTAAAAAGGGGAATAAGGAACACCCGGGTAACTACAGGACAGTCAGCCTCACCTCTGTGCCTGGCAAGGTCATGGAGCAGATTCTCCTGGAAACCATGCTAAGGCACATGGAGAGCAAGGAGGTGGTTGGTGACAGCCAACATGGCTTCACCAAGGGCAGATCGTGCCTGACCAATTTGGTGGCCTTCTATGACGGGGTGACGGCATCGGTGGACAAGGGACGAGCAACTGATATCATCTACCTGGACTTGTGCAAAGCTTTTGACGCTGTCCCGCACGACATCCTTCTCTCTAAACTAGAGAGACATGGGTTTGATGGACGGACCACTTGGTGGATAAGGAGTTGGCTGGATGGCAGCACTCAGAGAGTGGTGGTCAATGGCTCAATGTCCATGTGGAGACCTGTCACGAGTGGTGTCCCTCAGGGGTCCATGCTGGGCCCGGCCCTGTTCAACATCTTTGTCGGCGACATGGACGGTGGGATAGAGTGCACCCTTAGCAAGTTCGCCGACGACACCAAGTTGTGTGGTGCCGTCGACACGCTGGAAGGGAGGGATGCCATCCAGAGGGACCTGGACAGGCTGGAGAGGTGGGCCCATGCCAACCTCATGAAGTTCAACCAGGCCAAGTGCAAGGTCCTGCACCTGGGTCATGGCAATCCCAGGCACAAATACAGGCTGGGTGGGGAATGGATTGAGAGCAGCCCTGAGGAGAAGGACTTGGGAGTGCTGGTGGATGAGAAGCTTAACATGAGCAGGCAATGCGCCCTTGCGGCCCAGAAGGCCAACCGCATCCTGGGCTGCATCAAGAGAAGCGTGGCCAGCAGGTCGAGGGAGGTGATTCTCCCCCTCTACTCTGCCCTGCTGAGACCCCACCTGGAGTACTGTGTCCAGTTCTGGAGCCCCCAACACAAGAAGGACATGGACCAGTTGGAGAAGGTCCAGAGGAGGGCCACAAAGATGATAAAAGGGCTGGAGCACCTCTCTTATGAGGACAGGCTGAGAGAGTTGGGGCTGTTCAGCCTGGAGAAGAGGAGGCTCCGGGGAGACCTGATAGCGGTCTTCCAGTACCTCAAGGGGGCCTACAAGAAAGATGGGGAAAGGCTGTTTAGTAGGGCCTGTTGCGATAGGACGAGAGGTAATGGTTTTAAAATAGAGGGGGGTAGATTTAGATTAGAAATTAGGAAAAAATTTTTTACGATGCGAGTTATAGAACACTGGAACAGGTTGCCCAGAAAGGTGGTTGAGGTCCCATCTCCGGAAACATTCAAGGCCAGGCTGGATGAGGCTCTGAACAACCTGACCTAGTCAGGGATGTCCCTGCTCCTTGCAGGGGGGTTGGACTAGATGACCTTTGAAGGTCCCTTCCAACCCTAACCATTCTATGATTCTGTGATTCTATGACTTGGCATAGCATGGCCACAAGACCCATCCCCTAACACAGGGGCACAGTTATGTATAAGTGACTTGAAAATCCAGCAACAAGTGTTAACTGGAACAGGGTCTGGGACAAAGCATGCCATGGGGGTCACACTGCTGAGGCCAGCTCTAGATTTTAAGGCTGGGAGGGCCTGAGGTTGCTCTCTAATGTGTTTAACCAGAGTCCGGCAAAATATGCTCCATGGAAATCAATGACTTCTGGTGCAGTGTATCTTTTACATATGTATCCAACACTACCTGGATGACTTCCAGCAAAGGACAACTGATAGCATCTACGGGTAATCTGTTCCAACATTCAGATAGTTTTTCTGCAACAGAAAAGAAAAAGAGGAAATGCATAAAGAAGAGGAAAATGCATCTTGCTCCCACATAGGTCTCTAATCTTCAACTTGAATGGGTGGGTCCTATTCTAGCATCACCTAGTAAGAAGCCCTCAGGTATCAGTTTCTTCTCACACACCTTCTACACTTCAGGAAATGGCATTGCGTATTTCAGCACTTTCCAAAGAACCACCCCAGGGTACAACACTATAACATTTCACAGTAGTGCAGATTTTCCATCCCCAAGCTCTGCCTTGAACGATGACATTAATTGAAATGGCTGCAGAAGTGCCAGGACTGAGATCCAGCTCTGTGACCTGCTCTGAGTACAGGCTCCTACCCGACTGGTGCAGACCCGTTGGCTCTCAGCCTGCTGCAGAGATGTTCCTCTTTGCTATTAAATATTCTCCCTCCCGCCCATTCCTTTCCATTTCCTCCACCCCATCACCACAGATCCAAGACCACGGGAACTGACAGGCAGGAGCAGGCCCATGGCCATCTTGTCCAGTCTCCAATTTGGAGATGTGCCAGGCTGAAGGATAAGATTCCTACTGACAGCACATATGCAAATCAGGTCTCCTTCTGCAGTCTTTAATAGCCCAAAACTGATTTAACTCTTCACACACAAAGAGCAAAATTCCTTTCAAAATGTACGCTACTGTTCCAAAAATTCTGACTACTTTTGATATGCAAATACTGACCCAGCCTCCTCATAAAGCTTGCCAAGTTCTTGACTTCATTTTCTTAATTTCCTCCAGTAGCACTGCATTGCACAGAAAGATGGAAAGTGTTTCCTTTAGCAATTGCTAATTAATTTAATAACTGGCCCCTTCCGTTCTTTGTTTTCTATCCTACTCCTTTTCAACCTGGTCAGTTGTTGGAGGCATCTAAGGTACCCATGAAAAGTGATGAGGCAATAAAGTCATTGTGATGATTCTTCAATTAGCTGTACAAGGATGTGCACCATCACGGAAAAATGTTTCTTCTGCTAATGAGAACTAACGATCCCGTACCTGGGGGATTCCACACTCTGATCAAAAGAGTCCAATCAAAACCTCTGCAAATTTCTGATTAAACCAGACAAAGGAGAGGAGGAAGGCACCAAGTCAGATGCTGAATAGATAATAAAATTCACTTCCACTTTTCCTTCCCAGAGAATGGTAAATCTAATAGGCATGACTAAGCAGCTATGAGGGAAGACATGAACAAATTTGTAAAGCAAAGGGGAGTTTAAAGTTCATCTCATTTTCCCCTTCTGCAACATCGTCTGCAATCATATTATGATTTAAAGGCCACCTTTCCCCGAGTGGGAAGCGGGTGAGAAGGGTGTGATTCAATTTCGCATACCAAATGTGATGGGAGAATGAGAAAGGCCAGGAGGCACAAGCTGAACAGCCACATCCCTTTGGCACTGTTAAATGTGTGTTGCTTTTTCCAGTTCTTCGAGGCACAAGGAAAAAAAAAATAATGGTACAGTGGCATTTTCTGCCTAAGTTTGTACATGGAAAGACCACACCTTTCACTACTGGGAACAAAGCCAGAACAAATTCCAATTCAACCAACACCAACCTCTTGAGACCCCGGTCCACCTTGAGAAACCCCCTGGAACCAAGTGACAATCCTGCCCTTTTCCAGAACCTGTCGTCGCTCCCTGCTGCATTTCCAGCTCACCAGAAAATGGTCGTGCTGCTGTTCCCTACACCATTCTCGCTTGCCGGCAGGATTCACCTCATCTCCGTGTTACAGCACTCAGGGATGGCAGTCAGGCTGCTTTGATTTGAGGGAATAGGGAAGGATTATCTCAGAGGCTGTAGAGGAAAGAAGCAAAGCAGCATGTAACACTGCTGGGGCATGCTCTCCCTGCTGCTCCTGACCCCTGATTCCATGGTAGAGGACTTTTTTTTTTCCAGATAATGTCCAATTCCAAAGAAAGCTTCTGTCATAGTTTAGCCCCAGTTGTCAGCTAAGTACCATGCAACTGCTCACTTACCCACCCCCCCTTCCCAAGAGGAATGGGGGAGAGAAAATATAATTAAAATTTTGTGGGTCAAGATAAGGACAGGGAGAGATCATTCAGCAATCACTGTCACAGGCAAAACAGATTTGATGTAGGGAAAATAACTTAATTTATTAAAAATCAAACCAGAGTCAGATAATGAGAAGCAAACCAAAATCTCAAAAACACCTTCCCTCCACCCTTTCCCTCTTCCCAGGCTTAACTTTACCCCCAAATTCTCTACCTCCTCCCTGCCAGGTGAGCAGGGGGATGAGGAATGGGGGTTGTGGTCAGCTCATCACACATTGTCTCTGTCACGCCTTCCTCCGCTCCAGCATGGGTCCCTTCTGGGTGCAGCCCTTCAGAAGCAGATTGCTCCAGCGTGGGTCCCCCATGGGGTCACAGCTCCTGCCAGTAAACCTGCTCCAGCACAGGCTCCTCTCTCCACGGGGCCACAGCTCCTGCCAGGACCCTGCCCCAGCGTGGGCTTCCCACAGGGACACAGCCTCCTTCAGGCATCCGCCTGCCCTGACATGAGGTCCTCCACAGGCTGCAGGGGGATCTCTGCTCCTCCGTGGGCTGCAGGAGGACAGCCAGCTTCTCCATGGGCTGCACAGGAATCTCTGCTCAGGCGCCTGGAGCACCTCCTCCCCCTCCTTCACTGACCTTGGTGTCTGCAGAGCTGTTCCTCTCACATATTCTCACTCCTCTCTCTGCTGCTGCTTTTTTCCCCAGTTTTTTTTCCTACTGAAATGCGTTATCAGGAGAGGAACTACCACTGTCACTGATGGGCTCGGCCTTGGCCAGTGGCGGGTCCACCTTGGAGCCGGCTGGCGTCGGCTCTACTGGACATAGAGGAAGCTTCCAGCAGCTTCTCACAGAAGCCACCTCTGTGCCCCCTCCCCAGCTACCAAAACCTTGCCACACAAATCCAGTACAGCTTCATGTTTGTGAATGGCCACAGTGGTATTGAACCAGAAGAAGGGAGGCATAAATGGAGGAATGGAGTTGTTTGCAGCACAGAAAAGGCTTGGAGAGTTGTCACCAGCCAGTTACAGTAACAAGAGTGCCAGCAAAAGGGATTCAAATGCCAGTCGGCTCGTTTAAGAATGGTGCAGATCTGAATGCCAGGAGATCTGGACACTGCTCCCTCTTCTGCCACTGACCTTCCTCAAGCCCACTTTGCTTGGCACCACTTCTCCCTCCCCTCCTGCAGTGGGGCCTAAGGCAGGGGATCTCTTATCATGCCCAAGCACAGCCTGGGTGGTGCAGATGTGCAAAAGTCAGAGTCCCCCATGCCCACTGTCCTGTGAGGCTTTCCTCCAAGGGATGCTCTGAGAAGTCATGGCTGCCACACCAAGAGGGCAATGCCAGCAGCCAAGCACGGGAGAGAGCAGCTCACACTCCCTGGCTCCACACACCTGTATCCCCGAGTTCAATAAAATGTCATAAAAGCAGAGAAATTTCACTATAAACACAAATAGATCAATAGCATTAGAGCTGCTCTTAATAGATGCCTCAGGCTTTTCATACTACACCTTCGAAAACGTCCAGTAGTGAGTAATTAATGACCGAACCAAGTAATTACTTTCTTGATTTTTCTCAAAACTAGAATTCACCGAAAGAACTTTGAGCTTTACTGGTGCTACATAGCAAATTAATTCAGTAAGTGCTGATATTACAAGTCTGGGCTGCCTGTTAAAAAACAGCAGTGCTCTACAGTCTGTCTTTTCTTGCTGTCTGGGGTAACCCTTTACATGCTTGCGAGAAAGCAACTCAACCATCTATTGCTCTGCACATCAACCTTCATAGGTTTTACTTGGGGCAGGTAGTAGGGAGGTAGCTTGTCTTAGAGGACATGCCAGGACTTAACTATTCATGTGCCAGCAGCTCACAAACAGGGATTAAAGCAAATCCTCACCTTACACCTTTACTGTCACAACGAACAAGTAGGAATGGAAACAGGAGCGTGGGGACTTCTCTGAAGCCACACAAAAGCTGGGAATGGGACTACAAAAACTGCCAGACACCTTTGAACACTGTTTCCAGTGAGCAGGGCAGGACATTTCCCATGCAGTTGGCAATTCCAGTCTGATCCGAGGACTTTTAACCCTTGAGGAATGGTAAGAGAGAAACCAAAGAGGATGACCAAATAGCAGTGCATGAGGAGCACAATGGAGGCAAAGAGAGACAGGAAGAGATCGGAGATCCTCTCTGTGAAGGCAAGGACCTCTGTCTCTCCAGTACACCACTCTCCTAGAGTAAGAAGATAGATGTATCTCTGGTTTCTTGCCACTTCTTCTAGTCTATATGCTTGATTTCTGCTAAGAATGACATCTCTGAAAACAGCCCAAAGTGTCACCTCAAGACTATCTATGGCTTGTCATCTATGCCTACTGATCCATTCAAGAAAATCAGGACACAGACTTCTAGCAGCCTTGGCACACTCTGTACACAGCTGAAAGTAACCTTCACAAGATGCTTCTAACAAGTCTATTTTTACTCTCTCATGTATTTACATGGCTTCAGCCACCACAGCCACCAACTAACCCAACACCATGGGAATAATTTCATGTAGGACTCTTCCACAGGCAGTAAGCAGAGGCATGAAAACTCAAAGCTGTACTCAGACTGCCTGCTTGGGATGCTCACACAACCCATTGCAGCATCTAAGAGGAAGAGGATGACAAGTGATTCAGGCCACCTGTTACCCATGGCTGCCAGACATACCTCAGAGAGAAACACGCATGTGAGTCCAGGTTTCCCAAGACCTCTGACTTTCCTCACTTGGCCCATCCTTGTGGCATCTGGGACACCACATCAGAGGGCAAACTGTCTAAGCAATCCTAGATTTCAATCATCTGCAGCATGAGATGCTAATAAAATGAGTGTTCCAGTTGCGTATGCTTGTGTGTGTACGTGCCTGCATGAGAAAGAATAGAAGTCAATACGCAAATTACTGAAGTAATCCTTCCATCCCCACCAGTAATGAATTATTGTTTCCCTGCTCCCAGGAGCATGGTTGTAGCTTGGGAGCTTAACATTCAATCTGACATGGACCTCTAGCATGCACTTTTAATCCCTCTAAGCACAGTGACAGCTAACAACAAACCCCCTGAGCAGAGGAAGCACCACATTTCTTTCGCATCTTTCCATTACCATATTTTTAATTGGCTGGGAATATCCTTTGCTTTTGTCAAAACAAATTCTGCTAAACCATGACTTCAGATCTGAAGAGAGAAGCCAGGAACCATGAGAGAGAAGCCAAGAAAATCTCCCTGCAAATGAAGATTTCTGCTGGAGGAGGCATGGCAGGGAGGAGGGGGAGCAGCGTCTGCTCACCCCGTTTTCATAGCCAGCCATAGGAGCAGTCCCCAGTACTGCAACTGCTTCCCAGGCTTTAATGTAGGGCAGATGATGAAGAGGTGCCAACGCAGGTGGATCTGCTGACTTGGTCAGAAAGAAGTTGAGAGAGAAACAGAAATAATTATGGTAAGAAGGGTATTAAGAGAAAATACGGTGGCAAGAGTCCATCTAGAAGTTCAGAGGCCAGCAGTTAAGTGAGACAGAGCTTGCAGTATGACAAACAAATAGCCAGTGCTGCGGAGAAATCAATTTTAAGAACGTGAGCAGCAGAAAGCAGAAGGCCCTGGGAGAGAGATCCTGTCAGAGGGAGCGTGGCAAGGTGAGGAGGAAGAGGAGAAGGAAGCAAAGGGAAATAATAGCATACAAATGATGCTCATTCACTCAAGTACCTGACGTGAGTTAGATGCTTTTCCATTGTTGCCTTGCTTCCTCTCTCCCTCCCTCAAAGGGAAATGGGGTTTAGACAAAGCCTAAACTTCACTAAAATTTTTCCAATTCTCTGTTTCTTGCTTTTTGTTTTAAAGAGAATGCTTAATTTTTTGACCATGAGAAAAAGGCTAACCTCTTTCTTCTTAAGTAAAATGTTTTTCACAAGGACGGGATAGAAAACAAAGCTGAAGCTGCTAGAGAGGGGTGGGAGGCAGGTTTCTAACCAGCACCGTCTTCCCCATGTCCTGAAACTCTCAGGCTGACTGCTCAGCATGTCCAGCAGCAAGTGCAAATACAGCCCTGAGCAATCTCTTCTCATCCACCTTCACAGCTGAGGTCAATGAGGAAAAATCTACTCTTGCAGGCAGGGAAGCTGAGGCAGGGGGAGAAGTTGTTTGAATACTCTCTCCAAGCTGTAAGCACAAAACAAATCCTACTACAGTCAATGAGACAAGTGACATGTGGAAACCTCTCCCCTGCCCGAGTACCCTGCTGAGCACTTGCCCTTGGGATGGGGGCAAGGAGGAGATACGCTTGGTCTAAACAGGCTCATTGCACTTTGGGAAGAGCCCAGACAGGGAGGTCAGAGCTCCTTATGCTCATCCCAGGATGGATGGATAGCATTGGGCCGTGCTTTGGTTTGGTTTCCATCCTCAATGCATCAACCAAAAAAAAAAAAAAAAAAAAAAAAAAAATCATTTTTCCCCCACAAAAGGCCCAGCAGAGCCCCCAAGGACAACAGGGAAGTTACAGCCCCTACTTTGTCACCTGCTCTGCAAGAGACCTGATCTAGCAGAGGCTGCTAGATCAGGTCACAGCCACTGCAGGGTCCAGGCTGGTCCAGGAGAGCAAACCCTGACTTCACTCACACAGTTAAATCGGAGGAAAACACACACAGAAAGAACCTGACAGAGCAAGCGGAAAGATTATCATCAAGCACAGGTTTCCAGAAACTTCAGTGTTTCAGATTTAAGTCCAGAGAGGATTGGCTTTGGTGTGTTCAAGTGGCCTTTTTTTGTTCGTGCTTTGTTTAGTACAAAATGAGTTCTAAATAAATCAGTAATGTACAGGATGCGTATGAATCAAGCAACAGAGCCTGTTCCACAAAGGCGCTGAATGGCTCCGTCTCCTCAGGGATATGGCAAACAAGCTGCTTCGCCAGCCTGCTCGATCAAGTTAATTTCTCTGCCCTTTTATTGTGACGGGCAGCCCCTACGCTCATTTGTGATGTCGTACAACAAGGGCTATACACAATAATCTGGGCTCAGAGAATACTCGATGTCTCTACCTTGGAACCAGACAGCCTTATGCAGCAATACGGGAAAGACCTCTGGATACAACATGCAGTAAAGCAGAGTCCCTGCTCCATGAGTCATACCACAGTCTAGCATCTGCGGTGCACCAAAATATTCATGGGAGACCTATAAAATATGGAGATAATTCTCCTAAAGTCTCCAGCATTTAAAGGCTGATTAGCGTTGCTTCTAATATAGCTGGGCCAGGAACTGAAGTGGCACGAGACATCTGGCCCAGAATTTAAGTACAGGTGTCGAAGGAGATGCTGCTAGCACAGAGGCAAGGCTCCATCCTCCTCCTTCTCTTGGGTTTGACCCCAAGTCATCAGTAGACCCAGCAGCAGTAGGTACATCAGAGACATGCATCCTGACCCTGCAGATCAGCTCCTGGCCTCCTCCCATGCTCAACACACAAAGTCCTACTAAGACTATTTTGCATGAGGGCCAGTTGTACAGCCAGAAATTTGAGCAGCTCCTACGAAGCTGTGCAGGTGAGACCCTCTGCCACCCTTGCATGTGGAAGGCAGCCGCACAACGGAAGGTGCGGCACTGTCAACCTGACTGCGTGGCATGTGTTGGGTAGGTCACACCTTGCACGTGCCTGCTTGGGAACCAGAGAGTCTTTCCAAGCACCAGATCTATGACTCTGGATGCACAGAGCAGTTATAGTTAGAGGGATTTGGGTTTTTTTTTTCCCTTCAGATAAGCCTAGAAAGCTAGCAAGATGGCAAAACTTGCAGAGCAAGAAGCACAACCAAGCCCATTCATCAAAACTGCTGTAGAGCCACAGAGCACACCTCCACCAACAGCAACAGAGAAATAACAAAACTTCCCAGCACAGCACAGATACCTGCCATCAACTGACATATTGCCCAGACAAGTTTCTTATCCAGGTTGCAAGTCCCAGAGTGAAAACAGGTAAGCCAGTATGTTACTGAACAGAAAAAGGCCAGATCTACCTCTTTCCACAGTTCTCTGGAAGAAGGACATGACATCAGGAGCTGCATTACAAATTGGACAGCATTTGTCCTGCAGCAAAAAATTTAATACCCCCTCTCATCAGAACTGCAGGCTTATCTTCGGAGGGTCTACCTATCCTGGAAATGCACGTGGTTGAGGTTGGCAGCCATCCCACACCACACCTGCCCAAACATACATCTGGTCTGCATCACTGCAGCACAGAGCTCCAATGAGTGGACTTGGTTTGGATCTCAGTGACCACCTGGGGAGGATTTCCCCCTAAGGAGCCCCCTCCTACACCTCATAGAAAGCCAAGGCCATGGAGCTGAAGGAGCTCGGGTGGGTGCACCTCTTGGGGTACCATTCACAAAACAACAGAACATGAGTTTGGAGGATAAGAAGCCCATGCTCAAGGCTTCTGATCAAGATTTTTTTTTTTTTTTACCAAGTCCGAGGCTGAGCGTTCAAGTTCTTGGAAATTTAATCCCTTGGTTGAAGCTGAACACAGAGGAAAAACAGCCAGACCCATTAACATGAATTTTCAGAGTAGGGGAAGCAAATCCTTCCCACACTCCCAACTGGGCCATATCCTGATACTGCAAAACTGATGAGCACCACCTGCCCTGCTCTGGCAACCACTGACAAAGAGCCACTCTGCCTACCCACAGAGAGGAAAGCTACTCCTGACCATCCCCACCACCATCTCCATCCTCTGCCACGGCCAAGCCTCAAGCAACCAGGAGGTAGAGTCATGTAGGCACCCTGCTGTATTCAAGCACTTCCTACTCCGATGGGATCCTCCTGTGCATCGCATCACTAGCTGGCAGTGCTAATACGAGCCACTCTAGCAGAAATGCTCAGCCTGTGATTGCATGAAGCCATTATATTTGGAGATGCCAATGTAGTGTTATGAGTACAGTTGAATTGCTTTGGCACTCAGGAAGGCGGGTGAGAGAGGTCAGGGAAACAGAGGGGTTAAAACTGGAGTGTAGACATCATCCACAATCAAAGCAGCTATCATTTCCTCAGGCTTTTCTCCCTCATATCCAGTGATCCGACACATGGAAATGGTTCAAAGCTGTGCCAGGGGAGGTTTAGACTGGATTGGAAGCTTTTTTTTTTTTACCAAGAGTGTGGTCAGACACTGGAACAGGCTTCCTGGAGGGGTGGTTGATGGCCCAAACCTGTCAGTGTTTAAGAGGCATTTGGACAGTGCCCTTAATGTGCTTTAACTTTTGGTCAGCCCTGAAGTGGGCAGGCAGTTGGCCTAGATGATCATTAGAGGTCATAGAATCATAGAATAGTTTGGGTTGGAAGGGACCTTTAAAGGTCATCTAGTCTGTTCTATGCAGCCACCGCTGTTCCAGGATAATGCGCATCACCGGGGATTTTATTACAAATCCTGAAGAGGAACAGTCAACAAGATCAGCCAAGTAAAAACCAAGACATTCCAGGTCTAGTTTAGTCTGAGTAAGTACCTCAGGTCTTAGTACTCACTCGGATTTTGCAGACAGAAGAGATGGTCCTCGGCACTCCAGGTGTGCGGGGAGCTGGGGGTTTTGAATGGTACCTGGGTTTAGCTTGACAAGGCTGCAACAAGTCTGAAAACCAAGCTAAAAGCATGGGAGATTCCATCCTATGGTGTTCACTACCACGCCAGGTGAACTAACCCCAGTTCATCAAGGTACAACTGGGTGAAAGCCAACTACTGAAAGACCAAAGGAACAAACACAGAAGGAATACCTACATTTTCTAACCCAGAGCTTTTCACTTTGGATTCTATCTAACTGTATTAGATATTTCTATACTTTGCTTATTTCTAATAATGAAAGGCTTCTACTGAGAGGCTTTAGGTGTGAATTTTTCTTGCACTGGAATACACTACGTTGACAGCCCTAAAGAGAATTTCTCTGTGCAGAGGAAGAGCAAAGGAAGCCCACTGCCAGCCTCACATATATTATTTTAGCCCCACTGGAGAGACTCAAGTCTCAGAGGAAAAAGACTGGTACCCAGACAGGCCTCAGGATCTCAGCTGAGACCCCCAGAGAGTAAACACCACAAGTTCTGCACACCAAATCTCTTGCTCTGCTGCATCCACTACAGCTGAGCTCCATCCTCTCCTGCTGTTGCATCTTCTTCCATCACTTCTCCATCTCCTTTTTTCAAGCCTGAGCTACAGCTTTAGGTTTTTGCCTTCTGCAGCTCAAAGATTTGGCTGCTGACCCTACATCTTCCATCTCCAAACTACAGTCACCTCCTGTCTCAATCTCAGCTTCCCAAGCCATTTGGGAACTAGCCTGTGCTCTGACAACAGCAGTCTTGCATCATTCATTTTCATGAATCTATCTGAGCTATTGCCCTGGATTTGCTCTTCTGGGAATCAAATTCCTTCTTCCTTCTCTCAGTTCCAGGTTGCTTCAGAAACTGTGTCCACTCCTGCTCTGCAGTCACAACATCCTCCAATCCCAGCAGTTAACCCTGAGGAGCTCCTTTCTGCTGAGTCTGGCACCCCGTGAAGCCAGGGCAGCTATAAAATTGATTTCTACAGTCCCTGGCTGCAAAATGAAGTGACTGACATTTACCCATCTTGCTTTAAGCACCTGGCCCAAGGCTTCTTATAGATAACTGATGGAGATGGGCAGCACCTGCCCACAACCCAGCCCCCTCAGACTTCAGTCACCATGGCTGAGAGACCCTGGAGCAATTGCCTCCTCATTTCAGGTGCTAAGAGGAAGCCAGGAGACTGAGTTTGTATAAACCACAGGGAAGCGGTGCCCCCAGTCTGTGCTCAAGCCCCAGAGGACCTGACCCACTGTTTCTCCATAAAGCAAACGCTTCCTTCCTAGCTGCAGCCATTTCTAATTTCATCTCAAGTTTCAATCCACACCACGATGACCCACGGTGGCAGCTGCCACCACCAAGTTGCAGCCAGCTAAAAATGAAATAAACCTAGCAAATCGGCAATATGGATGCAGGGCTAGAATTCATAACTCTATGGACTGAGACAGGCTCCCCTCCTTCCCCAAACTGCTGAATGCTAAATCTTCCCCTATCTGCCACGTCCATCATGCAGACTGTGGGCTTCAGCAGCTAGAGATCTGTCTCCTATAAATTTTCTGCACAGTGCCTACAACACTTGTAGTCTCTCTGAAATAATGATTGGAAGGTGGATAGAGGAGAACAAACAGTTCAGATGAACAGTTTATCTGATTAATTTAGCCTCTTCTCCTGTTCCTGCAATATCAGGTGGACAAATCCAATTTCCGCAAATGCATTTGTTGTTTGAGTTTATTTGACAAATACTTCCCCAAACAATTGCCTCTACATTCACTTAGCAAATATTTAAAATATGAAGTGCACTGTTTAGTGAATCCCCTGGCATTGCACTAGCTCCTAGTGGAATAGAAAAGTTAGTTTTCCCCCCCAGTATTAGTTATTTCTGCATTTCAAATTAAATTTTTGCCAGTTCTCATTCTTCTGCTGATAACACCAGATGATTTGGTGGTGCTTATTAGGAAAGGAGCCGGTCAGTTGTCTTCTGATGAAATCGAATTTTGCTGGAAAGCAATAACCCATTGAAGCAGACACATTTCATCAGAAACACCCCACAGTGAAATGACTTGCAGCAGCTGAAGCAAGGATGCCTGTGCAAATTCAGCTCTCAGAATTCCCTGCAGGTTGTTCTCCCAAGCTATAGCCGTGCATTTGTGTCAGTCACCTGTCAGCTCCACATCTCCAGGAAAAAGCTGAGAAATTTTGGCCTTCTCTGAGCTGGGGAAGTTCTATGACAGGTATGGGGAAGTCCTATGACAGGTATGGGTCAGGAGAACATAAGGGACCCAGAATAATAGTGTCCCAGGCATTTTTTTCCCCATAAGGAGGGCAAGGAAGCTGAGCTTAGGGAGACAAAACAGCAGCTTTCCAGTACCTGCATGGGGGTTACCAAGAAGATGGAGCCAGGGGTTTACCAGGAAGATGGAGATGGCAGACAACAGGCATAAAATAAAGCAACCAGATACAGAAAAAAGTGGATGTAACAACAGTCCCCATTAGGAGAGTCAAATGGTGGTACAGGTTGCCTGGAGAAGCTGTGCAGTCTCCATCCTTGGAGGATTTCAAATCCTAGTCTGTTCTCAAGACTAACCCTGCTTTGAGCAGGATGCTGGACTAAAGACTTCCCAAGCCCCTTCCCCCTGAATTATTCTAGCCCATGACCATAGGAAACCCTTTACCAGTACAGATGAAGCTAATAAATTATGGTTACTCAGAGTGGCAGCAGAGTTTGAGGGATATAACATGATACCTTGGCTGAAGTTTCTTTCTAGAATTGTCTGTTCATAGCAAAATTTGGGGGAAAAAAAAATATCCATTTTTGGTCCAAACTGGACCAAAACCAACATTCGAAGAAATGCTGAGGAACCAACATCTGCATTTCAGCAAACTCAGCTACAAAGATGCATCATTTCAGACCTAGGGAAAAATCAATTTCTAGGCCTCATGATTACAAAGAAAAACTGAAGAGCCTTAAGAGTTCAACCAGAACCAGAAGGCAAATAAAAAGAAATCACAATTCATTATTCATTAAAATCTTCTCCAATCTGTTTTAAGACCATGTCAGGATATTTTAGCGCTGCAGGTATAAATAGCGGTTAAAAAAAAAAAAAAAAACCTGCAAATGTGACTTTGAAATTCATTTTTCATGATTTTTTTTTTTTCTGCCAGTAAAAATCTCATTGCTTGAACGTTCCTGGAAAGGTACCAGGGAAAGGTTGGGAATATCGCCCAAGCAAATTCACTTAAGAATTCAAGCAAACACATCAGGATACAATTTTGCTTTTGTCACCCAGGTCTGGAGAAAAGCTGAGCAGTTAGGAAGAGGGCAGTAAAAAAACAAATGCTTCATTAAACCTGTTTTCGGGCAGAAGAACAACAGACAACCTATTACTGGAAACAGCCTTTCCCACTCTTTAGTCAACCAAGAGCCTTTGAACACAACATTGAGTTGGACAGCAGCTCTTCATATCCCCATTATTTATTTTGTGACTCAGAGGGATGCAGCCAGGACAACCTATCCTTCTAAGCTCCATACCTATGCAGGAAAGGGAGAAGTTTCACCTTCTCACTCCACAAACTCCCACCCGCTGCCAAGATCAGCAAACGACACATGAGCACACAAGGCAAACAGACAAAAAGAATAATACAGGCTTTCTGAGACAAAGTGAATTCCTTCCCTGATCACCAGAACACTTTTTTTTTCATAAAAAAAAATCCCCTGCCAGAGCCACCACCTGGTGCTTTTTTTTTTGTGTTGTTTTTTTAACCTTCAGCCCGACTGTGTCAGACGTTCACAGGACGAGATGATTGGGAGTTTAACTCGCAGCTCCGTGGCCAGGGCTCACTTTTGGATGCAGGTCCAAATCCCTTCCATGTCTTGAGGGGAGGCAAAACAGCAGCAACTACGCTTCAAAAACTACCAAGGTTATCTAGGCTGGGCTGTCCAAAAGCTTTTCTACAGAAAGTTGGGTCATCCGGCAGGCATGGCCCAGCACCACGCCTCCAGCAAGCACCCAGATCTTCAGCTGAGGGCAGATGTTCATTTGAAAACACCTCCCACCAGCCCATCTCTGCGTCTCACCAAGTTAAAATAAAATGAGACTACAGCTCTGAAGAGATTTTTTCCAATTCTTCCTCCCTGGGAAAGGTAGCTTTTGTTAGATGCCTCAGAGAAGCCATGCTTTGTTCAAAGGAGCTGAAATCACTCCTGGATGTCCTCTAATCCCTGGCTCCATCTCTGACACAGCCTGCTCTACAGCATACTCCTTAATGGACTGGCTCACTCCAGCTACAGGCTTTATATCTCTTTAGCTCCATGAGCAGATGGAGTCGAGGGACAGCAGGATTTATATTTCTTGCTTGAGTTGCAGCTTGGCTAGGTGGAAATAAAAAAAACGAGAAAGAACGAGAAAATGGCATGGTAACAGCATTTACCTCATGGGCTTTGGAGCCTCTGTATTCTATCTGGGTAGTGTTTGCAGTTGTCAGTGTTAATCCCATGCCTTCCTCCCCAGCTGAAGAGGAGGAGGCCCAGAGGGACAGTTCTCCTCTCTAGATCATCTGACGGATGGAAGGGAGCTTCCAGAAGCATGGTGAAATACTCAGCTGCCGAAGTCTGTACATCAGTGCCGATTTATACCGGCAGATAATCTAGCCCAGACCATTTCCTTCAGGGCACACAAAGGAAAACCAGGAAATGCTTCTGACCTCTGAGGGCTTTAAAAGGAGAGAAAAGGAGGCAGAGGTACAAAAGCAAGAAAGGAGATTGACAAGGGCTGAGGAAAGAGCAGCACAATAGGCTCCTAAACTCCTTACCTTTCTCTGCATTTCATACAATCAGAGGGGAAAAGGAAAAGCAGGAGAGAGAAGGAATTATAATGAATGCAAAAGCTTCCCAATTAATTAATTTCCCCTTTTATTTTGCAGAGAGGAGGCTAGGAATATCCACATCTGCTCCACTTGGAAGGCAACCTTGGCGCTTGCTCCGAAAGTCCCCCCCATCGCCCCGCCGGCGCGGGGATAATTAATCCATTACGGAATGGAACATGCCACGCCGCTGTAAAGAAAGAGAGATCTATTTCTCCTTCGCTTTCCCCCTCCTCCCCAAAGAGACATCTGATACGTATCATGTAATAAATGTTTCTTGGATGGAAGGAGAGGTATTGTTCTCTTGCCGTGGAAACAATCCCACCAGTGGGGCCAGCCAGGAGGGAGCAAGGCCAGACACTTCACTCGGCAGCTCTTACGATATCCTGTACGGCAGGGCGGCCTCCGAAGGATGCATTTCACGATTTTCCTTCTGAAAAGCAGTGCTCAGAAGAGGGCAGGCTCAACTGGCTCTAACCAAAGGAGGCAAACTCAGGCTGCTCCTCAGGATGTCTCGAAGGTCAGAGGTGCGCTCTCCCCTGCAAATGCATCCACAGCACTGCTGGACATGCAGTGGGACACATGTGGGACTGAGGAGGTGACCCAGAGTCCATCACAACACAGCAGGAAAGCATCTCCAACAAAGCCTCTCCAGCCCCAAATCAGTGCAAACAGTACAGCCCTCTCCATCACAGCCCACCGGTGCGTGGCCGGGCTTGGGAGCAGCTGTTTTGCACGACTCCAGGAAAATATCAGCCTTTTTACAGGCACCTCTCCTTCAGTTCGACACCTGCCTCTGATTCAAAGGGCCTAGAAATGAGCTGCAGTGGACTCACAGTCTCCAGCTAGAGTAGACCTGAAAAGCCTCCAACAAGTATAATGATTTTTTCTATTCCTACCCAGCCACAATCACCACCTGGGGTGAGATATTTCACCCTTCCACACCTTTTCCACCATCCCTGCCTGCCTGCTACACTGCCATGCACTCAGACGGGCAGGAGCTCTCTTCTTTTGTGCTCAAACTGCACATGGCACAAAGCCTGCTTCATCAGGATATGGGTTTTTCACATCTTCTCAAAAAAAAAAAAAAACAAACCCAAATGCCTTGCTTTTGATGCCCCTCTGCTAGTATTTTTGTGGAGCACAACATTAAAGGTTTCTGGAGGAGGATGGGGTAGGTTGCCCCTTTACTGCCCGAGGCCCTTTGCTCCACAGTGGTTTGGTACCCTCAAAGCGTGGAAATCGTATGAGATCAGAGCTACTCAGCGCTGATCTCACCCCTGATCCCAGCATCCTATTTGCATCAGTTTATCAGAAAGATTTCTTCTTTCTGCTGACATCCAAATATTCTTGGCATGAAGGAGGTGCAGACATTTATTCCTGAATTGCCACATTGCAGGAGTTTTGGCTAAGACTAGTGTTACACAGGAAAAGTGAAGGGACCTTGTTACTTGGTGAAGATACATCTTCTACAGTCTATCAGTCTACATTAGACTTGGGTCACTTCCTCTGTTCATTTCCCCAGCTGATTATTTTTTTTTTAAGGCTCTTTCAAAGAAACACTTGAGCTCAGTACAATATTCTTGATTGCAACCAGAACTGGTTGAAAAATGCTGAACTAATTGAAAGACATTTTCATTCCTTCCTCAAAACATTTCCAGGGTTTTTGGTCAGTACTTGGAACTGTGAAAAGCCCCCGGGGCTATACTATAAGACAGCAAAAAAGCTTTTTCCACAGCATCAGCAGCATTTTGAAAGCCTGCGAGTTGATCTCACGGCTGCAAAATGAGCTCTCTGTCTATCAAAGACAGAGGGATGTCACAATGCTTCTTTATGTTTTCACCAAGACATCCCTCACACCGACATCCAGGTCATGGAGAACCTGGTCTGCCTCTCCATCAGCACATGCTGAGCAGATCCCAAAGCTTTCTAGGAGTAGTTAGCATCTTGCATCTTATCTGCCGCATGGGGAAACTGAGGCAGGGGGTGGCAGTGGCTCCCACAGCAACAGAGACCTGCCACCTCCCAAGTCCCCATGCAGAGCTGCACAGGCTAAACCATAGCAGGGTGTCCTACCACCAGGTTTGTGTGTAGACAAACCTCCACATCCGCCTTCAAGCACATGCCAGCCAGCCAGCCCCCGCCCCAAAGGCAGGATGCACTGCAGAGCCCAGCAAGACCAGTTGTTCCTCCACCCCATAATTTCCTCTTGAGGGTCTCACTGGCCCATTCCTCCTCACCAGCATCTTTCTCTGTAGCTCCCAGGAAGATGACATATTTCAGCTCAAACAAGCAGCAAAACAAACACCCACCCACCCAAGATGCCCAGTCTCTCCGGGATAGGGGAGAGGTTTCTGCATTGCTCATTTTCTTCCCTGTTGAATTAACATCTCCTTTCTTCCCCATGCATTTCTCCTCCAGGCAACTCCCTCCTTTCTTTCTTTTCCATTTCAGCTACCTCAAGCAGAAGGGCCTCCGAGGCACTAGCGACTTCAAAGACACTGGGTCCAATGTGCGGCAAGTGATAAAAACCTACACAGCATGTGCTGGGCAAATTAATATCCCCTCCAGGGCCACCAGCTCCTCGCTCCCAGCAGCACTATAATGAGACACTATACTGAAGAGGAGGGGGAGCTTGATGCAGAAGGGGAGATGTATTTAATGTATGCAAATTGACTAGCATGCAAATTGCTGCGAGTTAAAAATAACATGTTGCATGAGGAGTCCGTCTTAAAACATTTGTTTATTCATTAGGGTAATGCCTATTATCGGTCTCCTCATTTCCTTCACGTTAAGTGTTCACTTTCAGGGAAGTTACTGTTTTGCAGATTTGGAGGGCAACTGCGATTTCCCACTGATCTTGGCCACCCCACAGCAACACTAGTTTCCTCCCCTTTGCTTTTCTTCCCTCCTGCTCATAGGCTGCAGGGATTAAAGTTGCCTTTCCTCACAGAAGTGATGAGCTTCAAGGACAAAAGCAGTCCCAGCCACCCAGAGCAGCTCCTGCTATCCGGAGCCTTCCCCGGGGCTGGATCAGAGCTGCGCAGCATCTGTCCAGGCTGGGCTCTGCTCAGGGTGGCCAAATTACCTCGAAGGCATACTGCTAACTTCAGCTTCTGAGAAATCACAGTGCAAACTCCTCCCAGAGTTTTGAACAGCATCAAATAAGGGTAGTAAGGGTGGTCGCTTGCCATTTCAAGACAATGGTTGCAGATGAAGTCCTACTCCCTGGGGAGGCTTTCGGCCACAGAAAACATTTGCTTTGTCCAGCATTTTGATACTGAGACTTTGCTTGCTGCAGGTTTATGAGACTTTGCTGCAGGTTTAGGAAGGATCTAGAGACAGAGGATCCTAAATCCTTTAGGCAGGATTTCTAGACAGAGGGAGTCCTGGCAAACTGCAAAGGTCTTACGCACAATTGATGGTGCAGAAGATGACCAGCAACTAGACAGAAACTCCAGCCATCCCCAAGCAAGAGAACAATCCAGACAAAACTCTGCTTTAGCTGTAACAAACAGGCCAGGGTCAGAGGTGCTGCAGCTGGACCGTTTCCAGGTCCCAAAGGAGCATCTTCTGGAGTTAGTTTTGGTGGGGTTTTTTTTGATCATTTATTATTACTCAGCCAAAGATTGACAAAGTTACAGTGTTAGTACAACCCTCCAGCAACTGCCAATAATCAGGAGACTTATTGCTTCGCTAACTCTGCCCCTCTTGGGAACCTTTTTCTCCTGTCCTGTGCATGGTAACAGCTGTAAAAAATACCCAGAGACTAAAAGCAGTCTAACTACAGCAATTAGCATTACTCATTTCATTTCAGCTAGAATCCCAAGTCAGCATACACACAGATACTCACACGGCCAAGAACCAGGCTTACCATGCAAGGGGCAGCTGGGCGAAGAGGGAGGCTGTGCTGGGATGCTGGAGCAGCCGGGCTGGGAGCGGGCTGCTCCTCCTCTGCCCCACCGAGGGACAGACCTGTGCAGGGAGAGTGATGGAAATCCATCCTCTCCGCAGCAAGGGTAGGTTAAAGCAATTGGGTTAAACTGCATTAACCTCTGTGTGGACATGGTCACTCCAGATTCAAGTGGCCATTGCTCACTTTAATGTGAGCCATTTAATTTGACCTAATTTGCTACTCGAGTAAATAAACCAAACCAAATAAAGGTTAATGACTGAACGAGTGCCTCCTCAGAGGAGAGCAATCCACTCGGAGCTTACCTATCAAGTCAACACAGATTAACAACAGCCCACTGGCTGGCACCACCTCTCATCCCTGTGCCTGGAGCTCCAGCTTAGAACAGCTATGGTATCAGAACAGCCCACTGAGTCCTGGGTGGGAGCAAGACACCAGGAGTCAGGGGGTGACCCTAATTAAGGCAGGAGCAAAGACCACAAGTCAGGTCAGCAAGAACACTTACCCTTCTACACAGCATCTTACTTCCAGGAGCTCTTGCCTAAGCCAAGAAGTTTAAGCATGCCAGGAGATGGGAACAGAGCAGAACAGAGAGACGATGTTTTTGCAGCCACTTCCCACACACAGTGGCATGGTAGAGCACCACACAAAGCAGCTCCCTCCAGCTCACAGGTTACAGCAAAACAAGCTTCAGCTGAAGTTCAGTTCTTGCTGTGAAGATGCAGGTAATGCCGCAATGCTAGCAACCACCCTGCAACACCCAGTCTCCTTCACTGGGGAAGGATGGAAGAGATAGGCTCTTCAACCCTTTGTGGATATGATGGTACAACAACAACCTACTCAGCTGGGATATGAGTGATAGTAAACCAGCATCAAAGCACAGGGCCACCAGGCAGCAAAATAGGATTAAACAGACTCATAGCCTATAGATCAAAGGGAGGAAAAAAAAAAATAAAACCCACCAAACCCAAACAAAAACACACCCAGAGATTGCGGGGACAAGGTAGAGAAATACTTTCTAATACTCCTCTTCCCATGACTGCAGATGCTGGGCACAAGGGGAATGGGCAGCAAGAGGGGCCAGACCCATGCACTCTCTCCACAGAGCACCTGCTGCTGATGGTGGAGGCAGGGAGCTGGGTTAAATGAACCACTGCTCTGGCTCAGCGAGGCATTTCTGTCCCAAATGGTCCAGCTTGCAGGCTGCTCCTCCCCACGCCCATGTCCAAGCCTTCTGGCCCCGAGGCAGCGCATCCACACTGCTGTGGCAGGCAGAGGTCTCTCACTTGCCTATCCAGAAGAGGATGGAGAACAGTACGTACATGACAGCAGCTGCTCTTTCAGCTTTCCCTGAGCTCATCCGAGTCAGGCATTTCTTTCATGCGCTTCCCAGGCGATCCCCCTCTTCCTGCCCCACGCTCCTTCGTCTCAGTTTGGCATTTCTAGTGACATGCCCCCAGTGGTGACTGAGAGCTGGTGGCTGTCTTTTTCTGTCATCCAGGGTCGAGGTGAACGATGCTGCCAGGTGATGCATTTTTCAGAGGATGAATAGCAACTGAGCCCTGAATCCCAATGAGCCGCCACCCTACCGCAAAGGTTCACCAGTGTTTTCCCGGTGTCAATCACACATAAATGGGTTATCCTACCCAGCCTGATGCACTTTCCCATTCATGAAGCCCCAGCAGCTGCTGGTGACAAAATGCAGAGTACAGCGCATGCGACACCCGCTCCCCTCCCTGCATGCTCAGGTTGGAGGTACTTTCCTGAGTGTAGGAGCTTCTCCATGACACAGCCCAGTCCCATTACAGAGCTCATCTAATCCCGAAGGCCATTTAATGCAGTTTGCTGTCTGGTATACCCCACTAGTTTGTTTAGCTAACAGCTACCAGCAAGAACTGCTGTTGACCTGTTGTGTGAAGACCACTCAGAGCTGCTCAGCAATTTGTTTTCCCCTGAACTCAGTGTCTCCTCTCAGCCAAGTCCTGCTCCAATTCCTTGACCTAACGCACAGCCAGCTATCCCAGGCCAAGGAGAGACCAACCTCTCTGCTGTTAGATGAATACACTATGAATATACTTTTTTTTTTCCATTCATTAGTGCCAATGATCGCAGTAGGGGCTGCAATCTTGAGACTTAAATGCTGGTAAATTTGAGCTTATCCCAAATTAGTTAGAAATTCCTGCTTTCTCCACGAGGTCTGTTCTCCGCTAGCATCACTGAACAGCCTGGATACGTTCCCCACCAAACCGCACAAACCGGAATGCTTCCTAATTAACTGCACAAGAGAAGATAAAAATTCCCTGCTCTCCTCAATCCTGCAAAAGTCAGAGAGGCAAAGAAAGCCACGGCACAAGCCTAGCACCGGGGCAGGATAGATGGAGCAGCCGTGGTGAAACACGTACTCACCAGCGCTACAGTTTACGTTTAATCATGTGGGGCACATTAGGTGGCCATTTTCATAAGGTGGAGCACGCCCACAGGACTCACAGCAGGGCCTGAAAATGAGAAGCATCACAGCTTGAAGCACAGGGATCTGCTCTGCGCAACTCTAATTGCAGGGTGCCGGCGGCAGGCAGGACAGTCACACAGCTGGCGGAGCAAACGCGGTCACCTCCCAGCCTGCCACTACCTGACCCCCGTGCTTCAACCACAGCTTCCTTTTCCAGATCCATTAATTCCTGCCAAGCACAGCAACTCTGAAGAACAGCAGAGAGGCAGCGATGCAGCTTGCTCATGCCCATCACATACCACAGGCCAAAGCCTGCACCGAGCTCTCTGCCAGCCCCTCGCCTAATTCTCAGCTGCCAGATTCAGAGAGGATCTTATTTTTGAAAGGATCTTTTTGATCTGCTACAGCCCACGACCTTTCACTCGGGATCAGGAAGGTCACAGCTAAAGGAGACACCCGGCTCCTCGCAGCTGTCACTTTCCCAGCTCCTTGATGGAGCCGTTTCATCGCGGCTGCTCTGGTCACAGGAGCCGTTGCTCGGTTCAGCTCCCAGCTCTCCTTCCTTCTGTCCAAACGCAGCACGCCCGCTAGGATGGGGAAATCAAGGTACCGCAGCAGTAATGAATTATTGCTCACAAAAAGTGAATGGTGCCCTGAAGATTCAGGGTGAAGTGACCTCCATGAATATCTTCACACATGCTTCCTTTGAGAATTTGGTGTCTGAGCACCAAGGCTGCACAGTAAACCAGAGATTAATGCAGAGCAGAACTGAATATTCCTAGGTGAGAATACAAAGCAGAACAAAGGCCGCCTTGTCTTGTTTTCAGTTCCTTTCCCATAATTTTATTTATTTAATTTATTTTAGGAAAAACTTCCTATGCCCAACCCCCAGCTTTCAACTCTGACTTTCAACACACAAGAATGCTGTAATAGCCTCCCTCCTTTGCAGGAAAGCAAAGCTCCTGGAGAACCAAGCACCCTGCAGACTTTCCAGGCAGCCAACGCACCTTCCCTCACGCCACTTCCCCAGGGTGTAGTGGGGAAATCTACCCCTTAACGCCGGTCATCTGCACCCAGGGAGTGACACTGAGGTTTAGAAAGCCCCAGCCCTGGTCATTCAGCAATCCCCGTTAAGGGCTTTGACCCTCCACAGGAGCCAGGGAAGGCGTTTTGGAATCACTGTTCCACTCTGCTTCAAAACGCAGCCAGAGAAGCGGAGCCAAGAGCAAGTGGGAAAGCAGAGCCGGGTGGTGAAGCTTCACATTGCGTCTGAGCAAAAGGTGATTTAAGCAAGTCTGGCTTGGCACAGCATCCTCTGTGCCTTACACTGCTTATAAAACACTCCGAAGGCCAGTCAAAAGCGGTTGCTACAGAATATTGTTTTCCTTTCAGAAAAAACATTTTCAAGGTCTGCCCCTCACATCCACACAGCACAGAATTATCTCCCAGAAGCTGCTGGTAGATGCTTACATGCACTGCGGCGAGCCATAGCAGAGAGCTACCACTGCATTTTGGGGGCCAAACAATGAACCCACACTAACGAGCAGAGGTCAGTCAGTTGGTAAATATATGCTGCCCAACAACACCATTTTATTGAGTTTCTCTCATCCGTGTTTCACCACCAAGCACACTGCAGAGTATCTATGGCAAAGATGTTCAATTAAGATAATACATATTCTGAAGCTTTTTTATTTTTAATGGACAAGAAATGAGGTACTGCTTCCACTGGACAGGTTGTGGAAGGCGGAGCATCTCTGGTCCACATGAGGGGGCACCAGGGTGAACAGAGGACGTGTCGCTGCAAGGCAGGCTCCAGGAGCACGGCTGGCTCCAGCGCAGGTTAAGCACCAGCGAGATGATACACCACGGGGAGCACAAACAGAAATGCACTTGTGTCCAACTTTTAAACTACAGCAAGGGGTAGGAAGCACTCTCATGAATTTCAACGACAGAGGAGCTTGCATGCCAATACAACAGTTGGTTCTGACCTACTGACATTTCTGCAGGCATGCCATTCGTACGCAGAGGCTGTCACTTTAAATTTGAATTGCCCGATTTTTCTATCGCAACAGCCTGATATTTTTTGCTCGTGAAGAATAAATATTTACAAACCTTAACTCTCGCCAACAAAGACATTCTGTTCCAGAATTTTCTTGGGTTTTTGTTCTGTTTTTAAACAGCTTTAGAAATCATTACCCAACACTTTTAATTTATGTTATTAAAACAGGCGACACAGTAAGAAGATATACGAGCAAGGGGACGGATCACAGAAGCTCACTGTTAACATTCAAGAGTTTTCAGCAACACGTTGGAAAATGACTGAGAGCATTTGTGGGAAGCGCGAAGGATAATAGCACAGTAGCTTTAGACAAGGACAGGTCACCAATCCATAGAAATACATTTTCTTGGTAAACTAATGGGGGTTCAACAATTTCGTGCAAACAAATGTGAGGTTGTAAACAGATTAAAAAAAATATTCAAGACAAACACCCACTCAATGCAGCAACACCTCTCCTCCAGCCAGAGAAGCTGACTCCACGCTACTCAAACATCTAGAGAGCTGCAAACAAAACCCGAGCCCAGGAAAGAAGCAACCAGCTCACCATTTAACAAGCATTTGTCATCCCCAAGTGCTTGACAACACACACGCATGCAGCATGGTCTCTAAGTGCAAGGCACTTCACTGGGACATAGAGGAGGGTTTAGCGAGCCCCGTTTGGGGCAGCAAGCAGAGGTCAGAGTCAACACCTGACTAAACACAAGCTTCCAGGCGGGAGCTGAGGCTAACCACACTTTCTCTGCCTAGCGGAGTAGAAAGGGAGTTGTATTTCACATTGCTGTCTGGTGCTGGCAAGGACATTGTGTCCAGCTTTTGTGCTCACACTTACAAAAAAAAAAAGCATCAGAAACAGAGTTCGGATAATAGCTACAATAATAATTTAGGGTGTGAAAAACCAGCCTTAAGGTGAGAACCTTAAGGAGCTCAGTCAATTTAGTTTCCCAAGAAGGTGGTTAAGCAGCAGCTTGACTCTCTTCCATGCATTCCCACACAAAACAATTTCTGATATCAGTGGTTCTTGAATGTTGTTAAATGCAATCCAATAGCTGGAGGCTGGAGCTTGAAATGTCCAAAACCAGATCTTAGGTGAAAATCATTGTCATATGGGTCCATGGGATTTGGATGTCTTTCCAGAAGAGATGTTCCCACTTGATTACAAGTGGTTGTCCACACAACAAAAATTCAGGGGTCGCATCCTCCTGCCTGAGTTATGCTGAAGCTGAATGCTCACAGATTTCCCCAAAGCTCCATCCCTCACCCATCCCAGCTCCAGAGGCGATGGTGGAGGCCAGCTCAGACCCTACACACATTGCACAAAGCAAGGTGAGAGGGTCCCCCACACCACACAGTTGCAGGAGCCTCTGCTTTTTGGATCTTTGTTGCAGGACCACAAGTGGGCAAGCAAGGACGTGGGTATTGCTGAGCTGCTGTGGGACACAGGGAAACCTAGAAGCAGAAGAGATCTCCAGCACTTTGGCACTACCATCACTGCCAGAAGGAAGCAGCTAGGATGGGCAACCTGGCAGCCCCTGTGGACAGAGAGATGGAGAGACGAGGCTGGGAGCAATGAGATAAATACTGGAGATAGATGATGCATTGCATACCCCACACACAATATATAGCTGCTTGACTCTATTAGGTAGATGGATGGCAGGGAATTTAAGAAGAGAAATAGATTTTTTTACTAAGCTAATTAGCTAAAAAGGCTTGTCTGGAAACACGGGCCCCATTGTGTCTGAAGTCTGCTGACACACGGCTCAGAGCAATATTTTTCTTCCCTGTTATTACTCTGCCTCCCAGAGCATCCCTCACAGGCACTCAGAGGGGGATGGTGATCCCTGCAGCAAGCCACTGGCACCTAAGCCACCCAACAAGATGCTTGACACAGTAAATACATGTGTATACATATATAGATGTCCACACTTGCATGTATACGTATGCATCAACATCCATACACAAACATACATTGCTTACAAATACATTATATACACATGTATATTAGTATATTAAAAATTGCAGGTTTTAATCAAAATCAGGTTGCTGCTTCACATTAGCCTGCCCCTTAATTTAAAAGCAAAACAGGGGGTACTTGATGAAACAGAAAGGCTGTAGATTTGAGAGAAATAAAAGAAAAATATGACTTGACCCAGCACGGTCACTTCTGGAATCCACTACCGCAGGAAGTCACAGAGACGCACACCAGTGGAACAGACATTTTAAGGGACTGGATAATTTTATGAGCATTAATAACATTTGCAGCTATGCAAGCTAATAAAATGTTACAAGGGTAATCAAACTTCATGCCTCAATGTGTAAGTTGATCACCTGTGAGCACTGTGAAGGTATTTCCTCTCTGGTGCTGTTGCACTGAGCAAGTAGCCAGCTGTGCCACGTGGGCACTTTAAAAAAAATAAAAATAAAAAATTATAAGTTAGTGTCACTGCTGCTCTTCACTGCTTCCATACTGTACGAGTTGCATTGGCCAGTGAAGCACTGGCTCTTCCATTAATGTTGCTCTGAGCCCCGTCACAGAGGGGCTCCAGGTATTACCAGGTGAACTTGGCAGCTTTTGAGCCATCTCTACCAATTCAGAACTACCCAGTATGTTATTTATAACATCTGAGAAGCAATCTTGGTATTTCCAGTGTTTGTTAGTCTCAGAAGTTAATGTCCGCATAATCAATGAGCTGACAGAAAATGCTGCAATCTGCTACAGGCTTTGGAAAAAAAAAAAAAAGAAAAAAAGAAAAAAAGAAAAGTAAGATAGACAGACTTTGCTCCTGTGCCTACCCTTCTGTTCAAGGGAATCCAGATACAGTCCAGCCAGCTGCTGGGGAGGAGGCTGAAGGGAAGATGGGACATAGCAGAAGTCTCAAAATAATCCCTCCACTTAAAAATAACCAGCACAGGGTTTACAGATAGAAGTCCAAAGGGCTGAAGAGGACTTCTGTGTGCTGTCAGGCATTTGGTAAGAAAACATGAAAGCCATGGTGATGCTAGGAGTCAAGCAAGAGACCTGTTCCAGGAGCCTTCCCCCTCCAAAACAAGAAGAGCTGGAGCATATTGGCAGAGCATCTGCTCTGGGCTCTCCACCATCTCACCATGGTCAGACCACAGCAGGGTCTGGTGTGCTCTCTGTGAGGTACAGTCCTTGGGAATTCAGAGTTGCAGCCACCTCCTGTAACCCCCTCCATCCATCCATCATGGTTAAAAACCATGCTTATCACCATGGTAACTGAGAACCCGAATCATTCACTAAATCTGAGCAGCCTATGCCCTGGCCTGGCTTTGCTGCCTGTGTTCCACCTGCCCCTGAAAGCACCTTTTCTTAGGTGCAAGAGCCAGGGGTCTTCTCTTTCCCCATCCTTTCTTGGAAGAGGCAAGACACATGTCCCTAGAACAGGAGGGAAAAATACCTTAATAAGAATTAACAGGTACATCACTTATCACCTGGGGTCTTTTTTATTCAGATTCCTCATCTGAGCAGAAGGTATGTTCCAATGAGAACCATTAAGTTCCCACCAAGGAACTTGATCATGCCTTCACCTATATGTCCTCTCCTTCCTATTTGTCCTTATAGAACATCTGTTCAATATTCTTCTGGGAGAGAAGAGGCAAAGGATGCAAGGATTACAGGCATCACTCACCCTTTCATCCCCTAACAATCATTCTCACCCTGATGGTGACCTCCAGACCCCAAAACTCATATTTTTCTGAGTACACAGCATCTGAGAACTGCACTCGCTGCCCTCCAAAGACCCTTCCAAATCACACTCCCTCCTCAGCAGCAGCTGGCCCAGAACACGCTATGCCCCGAGAAAGCTGTAACTTCCCCCATCAGGGCAGGAAAGCACTTTAAATCACAATTAGAAGACCAGTGTCATCAGCAGAGCTGACATTGCATGTGATGTCACGCACATGAACCCCAGCATGGTGACAACAGCCATGGGCTCAGATAGATTTTAAAATTATAGGCAATAAAGTATGACATCATGATGATATCATGGAAGGAGAAATTTAATTCCCAGCTGAGAGGCTATCAGTTACTGTTTTATTCTAAAACCTGTCATTATCTGCGTGAGCAATGAGCAGAATCAATCATTTTCACAGGCCTTTATGGCCACCATAAATTTTGAACACTTATGTCTCAGCCACCTTCCCGTACACATACGAGCCCATCTGTCGGCTCCCGCGATGCTCTCTCAACATCCTGGCGCTACAAAGCCCAACATTACAGGTGTAATCACAGCAAATAAAAGAAATTCATGGCTGGTGTGAAATCACATACATTTAGCTTTGGGGTGTTCAGATACCCATCAGCTCTGCACATGGTTTCCTTCACTGCCATGCTGACACAGATGGGTATCCCGTAGACTAACCCTCTGACACTTTCATGGCCTTTAAAAGTAATTTTAAGTCTGTTTTGACAAGCATCCTAAGACAGGTTCTTCAAGAAAGTCGCCCGTTGTGGGCTGCCCATCTCACCCCAGCACTGCTGGGGCACATAACATTAATAAAGTATTATTTTAACATATATAAAGCCTGCAGCACAGCAGGTTACACCAGAGGCAGAAGTGAACATGCTCTGCCAGTGAAGCTAAAGCAGGTGAAATATTTAGGGATGCTTTTATGAGCAGATGATACTAATCTGGCTGCTCTCATAAATACTATTGGCTTGTGTGGTCCTACAGACAGTTAACTTGGTCCTCATAAGACCTCCAGCAGTGATAAGGGATCGATTTTTCATAAGATTCTTGATATAGAAGCGGTACCCCTTGTCTCTGTCTTTTTTTTTTAATTTTACCTATTCCTGTGAAAAACAAAGCGGTGACACAACTAGATAGTTATCTCCTAGAGTATCAAAGTATATCAGCGACCTCTTGACTGTGTTATTTCCAGTCATAAGCCAGGAAACTTCTCCATTGCAATGAACTGCCATTTCCAATTTCCTGACCTCCATAGTATTAGATTAGGCCAAATAATCTGATCTTTACCAGATACCTTGGAAATTCAGAAATATCCTTCTTTTTGCTCCCACCCAGTTGCATGATGCAATTCCCCCATACATATTAAAACAGGAGTGACTCATTTTCATCAATTGCAACTGCACTTGTCCTGCTAACTGCTTACAGACCCTGTGCAGAAAACTCATCATGCACAAAAGTGATCCCCAATGTTGCTGGAGTGATGGGGAAAATGATTGCCAGCAACTTGGGACGTTCTAGATATCTTTGATTTGTTCTCAAAATCCCTGGCAAGAATGCTTAATGGTGGTGCCTTTAAGAGAGTTCAGCTGATAGGCAGCAAACAAGTTTTGACACATTTAACTGTTTGCTGACATACAGAATAACTTCGTTAATGCATAATCCCTGGGGAAAAAAAAAAAACAAAAAAAACCAAAAAAAAAACCAAAAAACCACAATGATAGTTGGGCACAAAATATTAAACTTCTGCTAAGGGAAACCTCAGTAGCAGTATCAACTGGATCACAACTCAGTGCAGAGTTCACTTCGTATTCAAGGTATTTCATAAGATAGTCTTTACACAATCTCAACTGATTACTTCTGCAGAAAGATCAAGGATAACACTGGGTTTTAGAGATGAAAGAACTTTGCAAGTCACCTCTTCTCTCACAGAGAATGAATAACCCAAAGAACAGAGCAACCTCATTTAAGAGGGGCTGTTGGACAAGTCACTTTTGAGGGAATTTGGGGGAGGCTGTTGGTATTCAGGGAGGGCAGAGAGCTGCTGAAATTCCTTACATAACAGCCCACTTCAATTCTCAGGTCTCACAGTCACAAAAATCACCATATCATTTCAGATCTGCACCTCTGATTACATGTAGGCTTTCTGGAAGTGTGACTTCGCACTAATATTCAGCATTGAGAAAGATTTTTAGAAGCCAGCAAGTTTTTCCTCAGTTTTTTTTACCCAGTTCCCACAATCCTCATCAGTAAGACACGATTAACAGATAATTTTAGGCATCTTCTGAGACAGCAGCCTGCGTGCAACGCTCGACATGCTCAACATGGCTAACACACTGCACAGCTACACATTCACCAACCAGGAGATGTAAAAATGGGCAAAGGATTGACTATAGTACCTAAAAGTTGCTGTATAGATGTAGCTTAAACATTCAGAGCTTACGTGACTGTAGGTCTAGCAATTACTCAATTTGTTACTGCTTCAACTATCATGACAGGCATTGAAATAAACTCTAACCATTCTATGATTCTATGGCATACAGTCATAAAAATGTCTTTTTTTAGAAATTCTCCTAGGATGTCAATATGCTACACATGGCTCCATTTTGAGACCTCTCCAGACTGGAGATCAGGCAAGATATACAAGCCTTTCAGCCTGCCAAGTTTCATACTTGTTAAGATTAAGCCTGAATTCTGAACATTTTCTATACGGTGCCTCCATGAATTAGATTAAGGAAGGCCTCTTGCCATTGAATGTTGGCCGAGTGCATGCAACAGACCCACTTGATTGCTGCTGCAACCTTTTGAAGCACGGTGAGCAGCTCCCTGCCCACTGTAGTAACCAAGCAAGTAAGAATATGGGCAGGGAGAGGGTAAAACAAATTAGATTTCCTTCCCTAGCTGCAGGGATTCAAAACCACCTCTCACATCATCACACTGTGCTCCTTAAAGGCTGGGTTTGTCACTGCTGTGCTCCAGGCACTCATTTTGTATTTCTCTCGGTAGCTTAGGTTCAGGATCTTTCTGGACCCTGGTTCAGGCTCCAAAGAGGTTTCTCCTCTCTCTTCAGGTATCCCCACCTGCCTGTGGGTACCCTCCATCCCCATCCTCTTAGCACGCTGACACAGTCACACCAAGCTGGAAGACAGGGCGGGCTGAGGAGTCTCTCAGTTGTTCTGGTCCGGGGACGCCGGCCCTCCCAGACACAAGGTCTAAGCAGTAGTTTACTGATGGCAGAACTCACCGGCATTTCCCTCAAGAGGTCCTACCTCCAAGTTCAGAGTGGTTGTATTCCTGAAAGACATTGTCCTAAGGCAACGACTTCACCACTTCACTCTTTCCTTAAATACTTAGGAAGGGAGCATTATGGCAGATGCTATAACTGGGACTCATCACATTTACACACTGAGCAGCAAAAAAACCCCACCTGTTATGTTCCTCTGTTTAAGTATCACACTACTACAAATTACAGCTCAATTAGTCTTTCCTGGAATCCATCACACATCTCCATAAGAACATGGTCCCAGCTACTGCGCTATCCAGGCAAGTTGAGGCAGTAAATAGAAAAGTCTAATTGGGGAAGGGGGGGAGGTGCTATTTCCTGATGTTAAAAATATCTGACACTTCCAGGAAATAATAGTATAAATAGAAAATGAAACCATTCCTCCTCCAAAAATATTTCATAATTACATGTCATAAAAATAATTAGGTTATGGTGAATTAGTACAAATGTTTACAACAAAATTGCCATGCATAACATTATGGGTAATAACATGCTAATTGCTGTAGAAGCAAAAGCTGATTATGTTTCAGCAATATTAAAAGTTGCCAACTCGGCACTTCTATCCAAGCTTCAATATCTCTCGGCGGTATCTAGGGACACCAGGAAAACTGGTGACGAGCAGAGGAGGCGGCAGGTAGGCAAGCCCATGCCCTGCTCTGCCAAGTGCTTTCCTTGTTGAGCAGCAATTCCTAGAAAGCTCACGCCGGATAATATGCACGCAGCACGAGCTATGTGAGCTAGCAGGCGGCAGCCTGGAGATGTGTTTTTGTGCCACCTAGACGTCCTCCTGGGAGCCAACCTGTCTGGAGTCCCTGTCTCCAACCTGCTGCCCAGCTAGCTCGTGTGCCCAGTGCTTTTTGGGGCAGATTCCCTTGATCCAAGATGTCTCAGAAGAATTAGGGTCTAAGTTTTTCTAGAGTGTGAGCAGAGGTCTTTCACACCCAAATAAATCTGATTCCTTATGTTTGCTTGTCACCAGGTGTGGATAACCGCTGTCTCACAAGGAGCCCTAGGTAAAGTTTGGGCATAGTACTTGAAGGTGCGAATTTAAAATGGATTACTTCAAAATTAGCAAATCTCTACTGGCTGCTTTCATTCCGAATCGAAGTGGCATTAATTGGGTTTACCGAACTCATTTCCAAAGCAAGTGACAATAAACCAGATTACATTTAAATGAGGGTGTTCACACAGAAATCTAACACAGTTTAACTAATCCTCTTTAAGAGTAAATTTTACTTAAACCCTCTAAGTGCCCCATATTCCAGTTTCTCTTGCAGGGGAGGTGCCGAGTTTTACCTTTGAAAACTTCATCTTCGCAGGGTGGTTTTTTTTTTTTGTTTTTTTTTTGGTTGGTTGTTTTTTTTTTTTATTGGAAATAAGTGGCTTTCCAAGAGGCAGAAATTCCTCATCACCCTTTTGCCCGTGCCCAGAGCCGAGGCAATTCTCAGGCCACTACAGAGGAGAGATGACCCGAGTAAATGGCCCCAAAAGCAGGCACAGCCCATCCTTTCCAGGGGCTGTGGACCAGCCTGACACCTGCCCCAAACCTTGCACATCTCCATGGGCGTCAGCAGTGCCCCTTGCATTGTCACCGCTAAAGCACCTCCTCAATCACGGCCTCCCAAGTTTGCAAATACTGAATGAAAGCAGCTGTGGAAATGATTTTCTTTTTTTTTTTAGACAAAGTGTTCTTTCAGATGTTAATTCCGACGCTGGCTAATGAGAGCCTTTGCTGTGAATAGATCACCAAGCGGCTCAAAGCCCAGCCTCTCCCTCCCGCTCCGCTTCGCGGTGTTAAAAGCGGTGTTTCGTGGCGCTGAGGCAGTACCATCTGCTGCGCCCCGTTCATTATGCACCGACTCACATCGGGCAGCTCCCGGCAGAAAGCGAAGATGGAGGTAAACTAGTATTTGAAAACAAAGGAGGGCTCTCTCCATCCTAATTAGCGGCAGGTTGCAGAGTGCAGCGCAGAAGGCGAAGGTCACTTCCCACAAGGCTCTGCTCAGGATGCCAAAACACCCACTTAATTCAAGCGGCTCAGCGGGCAGAGTCAGACCAGAGCAATTATGCTCCCTGGATTTCCCCAAGGAAGGTTTTAACAATGCAACTCTCAGAAAAAAAAAGATGACTGCAGGAGCTCTTTATTCTGCCACCTTGGAGCAGGAGGAAACGCAGTCTACCCTGCTAGCAACTCCGGGAACGGCGCTCGCTTTGTGCCGCTGCACTGGGAGGCAAGCTTGCAGGGTTTTGTGGTTCCCCCCCTCCTTAAGAAATGAGTAAGAGTGAATTTTAACATTTAGAAAACAAAGACCAAAAAACCCCCAAACATGAAGACCCTTTGTAGTGCCCTCTGAGCACTCCAGGTTTCTTTCCAGATGCTGCTAGGGAGAATTAACCTTTAAAGGAACCATCTAAGCAGGAACTCTGGGAGACGCAGCTCCTCTGCTGGGATGCTCTCTGCCAGGCTCAGCCCAAGCATTCAGCTGTTCTGCTGAATGATTCACCATACCCCAGCCACCTCACACAGACAGCTCTTCCAAAAGGTCAGAGCATCATTCTAAACCTAAGCTGGTATTTCCTCCTTGCACACACCCTGGGCGATGTTCACCAACATCTGCCCTCCTACTCACACCTCTCACAGCTCCACGCTGCAGCGACTCTCCTTTCAAAGGGATCGGCACGGCCATTGACATCTGCCAATGGCAGGAGCATTTTCCAGGGCTGCTCTGTAGGAGTTTTCCCTCATCCCTTCCAAAGGCTCCAGAAAGGGGAATTCATGGCAATTTTCAGTGGGAAAGGAAACCAGAGATTTTATTTTTACCCCTGATAAGCAAGAGATGCTGACACCCTCTGGATCCCTCCTCAAAGGCTTCAAACAAAATGTTGCCCAGATCCCTCTTCACCAGTCCAGCTGACAGTAACCAGTCACCATTACATACTCTACAGAATCCACCCCAATCTGTTCTTGGATGAAAAACTACTTTAGACAGCAGCTCTGCAGGAGGCGGAGTGCCCATAGGTTTAGTGCAGTTTTCTTTCAATTGTTTGTAAAATACTGTTCAGAATACAACCTGCAGCTCTTTCCCTGACACACTACATGCTGTTCAGCAATCGTCTCCCAGCACCAAGGCGTCTAACAGACCTACTGCTTTCCAAGCCTGAGTCACAGCTGACTTCTGCAGCGCAAAGCCACCCTCTGCGTTGTACCAGCAACCCAGGCATCCTCTAGAGATGCAGTTCCCTCTTATTTCCTCTCCCAGCTACATCAACAGTAACTAATACCCAGCACTGGCATTGCAGAGGTTTCCAGCTGTTTGTAAGCGGCCCATAAAATAGCCAGCAGTGCTTGATAAAGCTTCAGCGTTTGTTTGGCATAGCATTGCCTGCTGTTTCCAGCAAACAGAGCTGGTTGCACATTTGCCATGGCACAGAGGTAGGGACACCAGAGCGATGGGCACCTAGTATGGGTCTCAACCACGTGCCACTCCTGTTTGGTTACCAGCTGTAAAACCTTCATCTGTTCTGGAGCATCTCGTGGCATCAGATTGACTTTGCAGATCTGGGCAGCTGGAGCTGAAAAGTGGTTTTCTTGTTGCTCTGGAGATGTTTGCCAGGTCCCTTCTGAGAATTCTGAGAGGGTTTTACATGCAGGTTCAGCCAGGCCTGCCAGAAAATAAAAGGGATTCTCTAGGATGTGTGGGTTGTGGGGTTTTTTTGCCACCAGGGATGTACAGCTCTCTACCAAGCTGGTAACCCTGTCGTGCCTCCATCCTTCATACTAAAATGCTGAATCATCCCATTTTCAACCTGGCCACAATGCCAGCCACTGTTCCACCAACAGATCCCATTGAGACATCAGCTGCTGCCTCTTTTTCTGCACTTGCTGAGTGATACAGCCAACAGTCACGTGAATGCAACACAAGGCATCAGCACCACCGCCGTACCACCCCAGCACATGGGGCAAAGGTGCCTTTACCCCCCGGGTCTCTATCAGTCCTGGCTGCAGTTAGCCACGGTCAAGCGATCCACACCCACAACCACCAAACCTGCAGCAAGGGCAGTGCTCGGCTGTTTGCCTCCTCTCTGTGCTGAATGCAAACTCCTGAAAGCAGCAAACCAGCCATTCAGCAAAGTTAGCTCTTTCCAGCCTGCTTTCTCCTGACACCCGCTGCCTGCGGCGGTAGAGTGAAGAGCTGTTTGCCTCAGCTCTGCTCCTCCTCCACATCTCCAGAGCCTCTGTTCCGACAGAGTTTTAGCTGCTCCCTTTTTCTGTGCAGGGTAGTTCTTCCCCCATTTTGTTCCCAATCGCACGCGTTGTTGGGAGATCACTCAACAGACAAGAGGCTGTTCTGCTCACCAGACCTCCTCAAAGCACACAGCAGGTCATCTGCTGAGCGTCGCCAGTCCCAATGCAACTCATGCCGCTGTTTTTAAGAAGTACACCCCTCACACCTAGCAGGCTTAAGGAGAAGGCTGAAAATGGAGCAGGGTGCAGACCAGCTCCTTCCCTTTGCATGCTACCAGAGCCAGGGAAGGGCCCCGGTGAACTTCTTCCAAGGAACAGAGGGTGCTGGCAAGAGATGAGCGCCAGCAAGGAGAAATGAGTGCCGGAGCATCCCCACACGGGACAGCTGCGATGCTGGGCCAGCACCACCACTCCCAGCGGCACCTCCTGCGCTCCTGCTCCATGGGTGCTGGAAGCCACCCGGGACAGAGACCTGCGCTCCCTACAGAAAACACCCTGTCTGCGGCCTCCAAAGCCACAAGTGGGAGGAGATCCTCATCCTCAGTGCTCTGCTGACCAGTGCAGCCCTCCACCCTGATGGATGCCCCTTCCCTCCACCCACTCCCCACCGCTGCAGCAATTAAACCTTCGCTGCCTTGGCTGGGAAAGATAAATGGTGTTTATTGGGATCGCTTTCCTGCATGCCAAACATAAAGCAAAATGCCAATCGATACAGCTGCCTCACCTGATGGTTTTATTTCTCTTATCCCTTCGCCCCTGCTTTTAATTTTGCTGCGTGCTGGAGCTCTCGGTGGGGCTTGCACCCTGGTGATAAACCAACAAATCCCCATTAGCCTGCAGCCCGTGGGCAAGAGCAAGAATTTGCCTTTTCTCTTGCTCTTTCCCTTTTTTTTTTTTTTTAAAAACTCTCCCTCTATCAATATTTGATGAGGGTAATTTCAAAGACTTGTTTAGTATGATCTCCACATAAGGAGTCCTTCGGAGTGTTTATCACGTTCGAGGTATAATTACATTCAAATCCTGAGACGCAGTTGCCAGGGTTACAGCTGCTGGTGGTTCCTCCAGCTTTTGTGTATCTGGAGGTTCTCACCGCCGCCCGCCCCCCCCCCCCCCCCCCCCGCACACACGCACACCCCACACTCTCTGCTCTTTTTGCTGCTGGGGTAAGAGAGGAGCATGATGGGCAGGTTATGGACCAACGGTGGACAAGGAAGGACACACCAGGCATCTCCCAGCCTGAAGGAGAAGTCGGCATCACCACACGGGGCATAGGGGGTGCAGGGCTTTGACATCACCCCAGGTGGGTTGGAGATGGGGCACAGGGAGAGCTGAGCAGAGAGTTGAATGTTGCTGACAAAAATATTATAGGAAGAACCTCAATGGCTGTAGAAGCTCTATGAAAGGAGCATATTTCCTTTGTCCCTTACATCCCAAGTCAAAGTGAAATCTAAAGAGCAAATACATGAATTGCCAGGGATAGGAATTGCATAATCCCAAGGGAGAGGTCCAAGACAGATCAACACCGCCACTGTGCCAGCCTGGGGCCTCCTCACATTCTCAGCCTTCCCCACTGTGAGGGACAGGGTGACGACGCAGCCCTGCCACAAGCTCCTCTGCTCTAACCAGGCCAGGAGAAGACCTCCTCAGAGGGACCTGACGCTCAGGGACACCAGCTCTGCATGCACCGAGAGGACATTAACAGCAAACATCATGGAAGGGGAAACCCAAGGAAAATCCAGTCTCCCCTCCAAGCTCTGATGCTGAACAGAAGCTGTCCAGCCATACCCAGCTCGCTTCAGTGACCTCAAGAAGGGCAGAAACTCAGCCTGTACCTTGCATTTCCTGGACAGCATCAGTAAACGCTATTTTACCCGTACAGCAAGGAACTGGAATTGAATTACCTTTGTTCTAGTTCCAATTTTAAATAATACAAACCCTTGTACAATAGGCAGTGTTATCACTAATCCCCATAGCTGAGCCTGAAATAAGCTTACAAACCATGCGGCAGTCACTGTGGGAAGAACAATTATTCTAACAAAGGATGGAGGGGGGGAAACAACCACAATCTCTTTGGGTTAGATGGAAGGTGAACACAAGTGTTGTCAATTCACAACAAATAAATAACAAAATTTTAAAAAACCCACAAAACAGAAACAACTGCAGCTTGCAGGCCTGGTAAAATATTTACAAATATTTCAATAATAGAAAAAGCTACCTGCTACAGTCAATAGGCTTTAAACCAAATTCAGATGGAAGTTATTGTTCACCCCTAAATCAGCTGTAATGCACTAGCAAACGTGATTATCAGCGTTCTGTGGGGAGGGCAGTATCAGCATTCATTACAGGTGTGCTCAGTAAAGGCTCTTTTGGCCACCGGTTCATTTGTAGTTATTAAAATGCACCTTGTTAGCCTGCACTGAGCATGCAGCAAGTTCCAAATTTCTGGGTACCAGCATGCAGTATTTGCTTTAATTTATTATGTGTGTTATGTGTTATTTTACTGTGTCAGTGCCACACTGCGAATGAGAAACTCCATCTCAAAGGCCTGAGATGCAATATAGCTTTATGCTTTATGTCACCCATGCACTTGGAGCTGGCACGTTCTGTGTTCCTAGGGGAAAGATTTTGCATCAAGGACAAGCCACCAGGAAGCTGGCAGCCACAGTGGCTATCCTCGTTGCCAGGTGTGGGAAAGGGACAGCACAGCACCCAGGACACACCAAGGGGAAAACAATAACAGAGGGATGGGGAAGCCTTGCTGTCCCCCTAAGGGCACAAACCAGACTGCTACTGTGCCACCCTAAGCAATGTTGCTATCCAAAGAAACCCCACCAAATACAGGGAATTTATAGGAAAAAAAAAAACAAACCAAACAACCCCCCCCAAAAAAAAAAACAAAAAAACAAAAAAACAAAAAAAACAGGAAGGGAGAGAAGCCACAAATTAGTTTGCACAATATGCAAAAGAGGGATGCAGGCACACCCCATCTCACTTACCCAAGAGAAAAGGAAGGACAAAAGCACACAAGGAACACTGGAGTAGCAGTGCCTGGGCTGGAAGCTGGAGCTTTTGAGAGGAGCTCTCACTTGGACACAGCTGCGAGGGAAGGCTTGGCCCTGACGGTTAAAGGGACCCGCGCAGGGAGGTACCAGGGTCAGTGGGGTTTGAACACCTCACCCAAAACACATGTTAACATTCCTAAAGCAGAGGGCCAGGTGAGAGAACAGATCCTCAGTGTTTTCAAATATCAGGGCAGGAGGATGAAGACATTGGGATGAAGGTCCAGAGCGGCATAAAGAGCAGTGCTCTGCAGTCTCACCTCAAAACGTGGCGGTACAAGGGACGGCGCTTATCGCAGGAACGCGATGACCAGCGAGTATGTCTGAGCGTTCAGCTTACAAGCAGGGCTTGTAAGGGACAGGATCTGACATTTAATGCCTCTGTTTGTAAAGTGCTTGACATTCACGATAACAGGAGCGGCGCAGATAGGCAGCAAGGCCTTCTGTCTTTCTGGGAAAGCACGCGCACCGCTGAAATCAGCCTGGCTTTCCCCGTTTGCTGGCTGGGTCCCTGCGAGAGGCAAACACAGGGACCTGCACGTCAGCCACGAACACCCACAGCATCCCTGGCACAGGCCATGTTCAGGCTCCCGGAAAAGCCACCTTATCCCCTTGTGCCTTAGCTCTCCTCCCCAGAAGATGGATCGTCGGTTCTGCTCGCAGGCTCTGCGGGACACGTACCGTGCTTGTGGAGCAAGCAGCCCAAAAGAGACAGGTTTTGATCTTGTCTGTGTCTCTGAGGAGCCATTGTGAGAAAAATAAAGTTCAGCACTCATTCCTCTCTTGAAAAGCCATGCATTACAGCAGACTGGATGGAAATAACTTATTTTAAAGGATGCCTTAGCTGACAGCAGCTCAGAAATTGCAGTGGCAGAGGGGGAAGGAAGCAATTAGCATGAGTGTCCCAGGTAGGTGTCTCGGGTAGATGTCTCAGGTTAGTGTCTGCCTGTGCACAGCAGGAGCTAGAGCTCCAGAACTGGATTTAATGCAGGACTCGGCTTGGAGCAATGTAGTTGCCACGACTGGTGTGGGCACCTTGGTCCCCAGCAAGGAGTCCCATATCCCAGGCTTTACAGGGCAGGTCCTGGCAAGGCTGGGCTCGGGAATGTTGAGCATTGGCACGTAGTGGTATTGGCACCAGATACACAAACATGTTACCACCATGGCGTTAACATCTCGCCCAGTGAGATGGGGTGAGATGGGTGGTGGCAGAGAAGGGAGGTGGTGGTGGTGGCAGAGAAGGGAGCAGAGCCCGAGGTCTCCGGAGCACAGCACAGATCCCTGCTCTCCAGCCCATCCATCCAGCTGTATCTTCTCTTAATTACATTAAAATAACACTCTCCCACCTCATTTTTTATTATTAGAAATGAGCAGATTTAAAGCTTTTCCCCACAAATTATGGTTCACCTGAGTAGATAATTAAAAGACTATAAAGGAGATACATTTTTATGTGTAATTACACCTACTTCTGCTGCTGTATCAGGGCTTCAAAAATATTTGCAAAACAACTCAAAACTTTTATTTTGTCAGCGCAGTAATTGCTGCTTGTCACGGCTGTCCGTATGGGTGTCTCTGCTCTAATGAGAGCAGCGTCTCGCAGGCAGCTTTGCTGAGAGAGAGAGGGCGGGCGCCGGAGCTACAAAGCATCACGGGCGCGCTGCTGGCAGAGCAGCTGTGCACAGCGTGACACTCAGACAGCACGGCCGTGGGCTGGCCCGCAGCTCACCCCCAGCCCGGGCACCGGCAGGTACGGCTCCAGGAAGGAGGAGGACACTTGTTTGCACTTTATAGGGAGATGGGGGGATGGAGAGGAGGAGCAGTGCAAGGTCTCTCCTCTGTCCATCATGCTAGTGGGCACACACCATGGCCAGATCTCCACACGCTACTGGATGCACCTGCTTTTGTTTGGCCCACTGAAGGCTCAGTACAGAATCATAGAATAGTTTGGGTTGGAAGGGACCTTTAAAGCCCATCCAGTCCAACCCCCCTGCAAGAAGCAGGGACATCTCCAATCAGATCAGGTTGCTCAGAGCCTCGTCCAGCCTGGCCTTGAATGATCCCAGGGATGGGGCATCCACCACCTCTCTGGGCAACTTGTGCCAGTGTTCCACCACCCTCAGTGTAAAAAATATACCTAGTCTGAATCTACTCTCTTTTACTTTAAAACCATTACCCCTTTTCCTACCACAACAGGCCCTGCTAAAATGCCCAGTAATATCAGCGTGGGGCCCAGCTGCTGCCTTGCTGGGCAGGCTCACACCCCAGGCACATGGGGAAGAGGGGTGAGCTGCCCTCTACAAGCAGGATGCTCCTGCAGAGGAGCTGAATCTGTCCCTGTGCACGGTGGTGGCACCCACGCCTACTCGTAGCGGCAAGGTGCTCACCAGTTCGTGCTCCTGGTGAGAGCAGGCTGGAAATAGGTGTTTGCTGCTCCTCAGGAGGCTTCCTCTGGCTCAGGGCTGCAGCACTGGCTCCTTCATCCAGCAGAGAAGGGTCTCGGCTGCTGGCACCTCGGTCCGGCTTGGCCCCATGGAGGCCACAGCTCCCTCCAGCATCCCCCAGCCCAGCAGCACTAATTAGTTTAGGCTCAGGGGCGGTCTTGCCTGTCAGGCTCATTAGCGTGGCTCAGTGCTGTGTGAGCGGGGTTCAGCACTCCCAGCCCCGAGCTGGTTCCTGGCTATCGCAAGCATCACACCTCAGTTAATAAATCCTCCCCAAGCTAAAACTGATACTGACCTGATACCTTCTGCCCTGGTACACGCTGCTTCTCTCCACACCCCTGGTCAGGTCAGTTGGGGCTTAGGAGGAAGGGGAAACTGAAAGAAAGGAGTCCAGCAGGGAGCCGAGCGGAGGGACACGCACAGGGAAGCAAACGAGCTGAGCACGGCAAAAAGCTGTTGACTCAGCACGGTGTGAGGCCACCTGAACACCGAGGGAACCTAAACGGTTGGGGAAGGCAAGGGAGCTGGAGCCCTAGGAGCACAGCAGGGCACGGCGCCCAGGAGAGGTCTAACGGGGCGGCAAATACCATCTGCGGACCTCAGTGCAATTCAGAAAGTGGAGAAGAGGGGAGGGAAGCTTGTCAAGGAATGCTGCAGCAGCAAACAGGAGGAGGGACCAGGCGAGTACGGGATGCTCCTGCACCCCAGGCAGCTTCCGGTGTGCCCACGGGCGAGCCCGGGGCAGTGGTTACAGCTACAGACTTGAGCTTCATGCCTGTACTGGGGACAGCAGGTCCCAGATAAATAACCTGTGGAGTTTCTCCCTGACTTGTCCTGGGGAAAAAAATTCCCACGGTGGTGGATGAAGCTGCTGAGGTGGTTTTATGCCTCATCTGGTTACACTTGTTTTGCAAAACTGCGTGTGTGCACTGTCTGGTGACCCTCACCGATCAACACAGGAGCTGCGTTGAGAACAGGCTCAGTCACTTCCCAGCAGAAACCAGGAGTTTCAGTAGCCGGACAGGCATGTGGGGAGCTGCTACAGACCTGGCCGGCATGCAACGCTGCACCCTCTTCTGCAGCATCGAGGTGGATGGGCTTCCCCATGGCAGAGTCACCACGGGTGGTATCGCACCCCTGTGTTTGCAGAACCAAGCATTCAAATAAATGCTAAATACAGGAGGGAAGGAGGGTCCCCCGGGAGGAAGGTGCTGCTGGGATCGAGAATGAGGAGGAACCACCAGCAGCAGGGTGGGCATCATCCTCCCTCCTGCTGGGACACCCGGAGCTGTCTGAGTGCTCCCAGCCACTGAACACACAGGGTACCAAACACAACCGGTCCGTGGCAAACCAGCACTCCCAGCCTCCCGTGGCACCTACGTGGCTTTGAAGTCCCCAAATCCGTGCTTGAACTTGCTGTGTATAAAGAAGATGTAATACTCCATCTCCCTCATAAGGGCATCGGGAAATAAATTCATTAGTGTTTATAAAGAACTAAGAAACTCTGATTAGAGAGCCATGGAAAAAGCCCACGAGGGAAATGAATAATTCGGCGCGCAGCGCTGTGCTGGGAGGGCGCGTGGTAAATAATGCATGGGCTGCGCGTGGCACTGGGAGACAAAAGGCTCAAGAGCAGCTCCAGCACCACGTGCCAAGTGCGGCAGAGGTCCAGGGAGGGCAAAACGGCCTCTTGGCCGGGGTAATGAATGACCATCTTGTAGCGCCGTGACATGAGGGGTCTTCAGCTGGGCAGCACGGATATTTCTGAGAGTTGGGGAGTCCAGCTTTGTACTTCGCATGTTCCTTCGGTGCCAGCTGGCTGGGGAGTGGGCTAGCAAGGAGGCACCAGCATCCCCAGCAGGTCCGCAAGCAGCAGGGACAGTGCCCAAGGCTGGGGTGACAACAGAGAATTTCCCGCCCAGGTGAATGCCGAAAGCAATCATATCAAGGGGTTGCCCAGCCAGCTCTGAAACAGGGCTGGGGGTTTCCCAATGCTGGTGGTGGCTTTGGGGGTCAGTGAGGGCTCACAGTGGTAGCTGTAAACCAGCTAAAAGCAATTGAGTGGAGTAAATCCTGCCCTGTCCTGAGCACCTTGGGGTGCAGGGAGGACGCAAGCTGTGCCTATAAGCAGCTGTGCATGCAGAGACGTGTTGGTGCACGCGTGTGCATGTTGCTCAGGAGGTGTATGCGGTGTGACCCGATAAACAGAAACAAGCAATTTGGCTGGGGACAGGAGGTGGCTTTCTTGGGAGTATCCCCCAAAACCTCTCCCACGGGGCCTGGACAGATTTCGACACAGCAGCTGCCTCAGCCCTGCTCCATCTGAGCCCCCTGGCTCCGGCACAGGCTCTCCAGCCCTGCCGCAGCCTGGCTTGTCCTTCAGGAAAAACCCAGCACTTCCAATAGGCAACGAGGCATCTCCAGTAATTCCAGCAGATGCTGCCATTTAACGTGGGTTGGCACATAACTTTATAATCGGACCATATTGCTCCAATTACAATTTAGCTTATAATCCTCTTGGGCTCGTCTTTTATTTGTCTTTCATTGCTAAGCGCGGGAGGGAGGAGAGGATGGGGGATGTGTGTGTCTCCGACCTCCCTCTCCTTCCCTGCCACATCCCCTTATGCAGCCGGTACCTTCCAGGCCACCTCTCTTCCCCTGGGCTAGGGCTGTCCTGTGGCCAGAGCTGTGCCCCGTGCCTTGTTTGCCGGGAGCAGCTTGCCCCTCAGGAAGGGAGTAAGAGCAATGCCAGCCCCCCATTGCACCCCACAGAGCATCATGCCTCCCGGGCAGCCAGCCTGGCAGCGCTTCTCCTCCCCGCCCCGAGTCGAGACCAATCCCAGCTCAATTTTCTGCTTGCGGTGGGGTAAGTCAGGAGTTACTCTACTGACGACGATTGAGTTAGGCTGGCATTGAGCTGGTGTGCCGGAGTATCAAGTATATTGAAATTTCTAGGAGCTGCTGCAGAGTAATTGAAGCCAACACGCTGCTTCCATTTTTCAAACCTGAGCCCCATGAAGGAAAGATTTTTCATTTTGAGAGTTAGTCTGTTCCAGCTGTGACAGCCTATATTCAAAGCTCAGGAAAAGTTTTTCAGACTCTGTGTGGCCTTGGTAAACGACATCTCATTCCAGCTGGGATGTAGGTGAAGCTGGTGACTGGTTAGAAAACCGCAGGGGCCAGAGCATGCAGCCATGTAAACCCACATCAGCGAGGTAAGGCTCCGTCAGGACGGTTCGAGGGCAGGACCAGCCCGAGCCCCATCCCAGCTCTGGTCTGCTAAGCGGCTCCGGGCTCTGCTGCCTGGGCTCCCCCACCATCCTTCCGAGCCCCATTAAGCCATCAAACTGTCAGCATGGCTCCTCCGGACCGTATTAAAGGCTATTCCCAGGCAAGCTACTTTGGGAACATTAAGCACTGGCTGCAAATGTCATTTGGATACTTAAGGGAAAAACCTCCCAGCAACCTGTGTGAGGGATATACCCTCTCTGCGCCCCAAATCCCAGAGGATTCATGAAACATGAACATTCATTTAAACCACACCAGAAGCCCATTAAATCAAGTACCTACTCAATTAAGGATGCACAAACAACTTCAGCTCTGCCCGCTGTCATCTGCTGCCCATTTGCATCTTGCACATCCAAAGACCTGCCAAGAGGTTGGATTTTATGGCTGAGGCATTCTGGTTTCATTTGTCAGGATGGGCTTGGCAAAAAAAAAAACCCAGAACACCCCAAAATGTTACTCTGGGCTTGCCATTCTCCCCCTGCGTAGTGTGAGGCAAACCTCGCTGTGCGTATGTGAGCCTGGGGCAGCAGAGTCCTGCCTGCAGGGACATGGAGCTGTCACCATGAGCACATTGAAGTTACTTGCTTAAAAAACCCTGCGGCAAAAAGCATCAGCTCTTAATGACCCCGGAGACGCAGCAAGAACTCAGAGAGATCTCTCGATAGCAGCCGTGAGAAAGCCCCACATCAGCAATACCACAGACCTGAGAATTACAGGGCAGCAGAGACCTCGGGACATGCCAGCCCCACCTACAGCTGAACCAGAGGACGCCTCCCTCCTGGTAAGATCACCCCAAAACCACAGAGCATGGGAAGCCATACCCCCCACCTCGAAAGCTCTCTCAGTAGCAGCTCTTCTTTCTGAACCCAAAATACCTGGGTAGAGGAGGTTGCCAATTTCTAAATCTATAAATTTACAAAATTTTCCCATTTTAGCCCTCTTCACCAGCTGGAGGACATTCCCTGTGGTCACTCAATGCCAGTGGGGTCAACTACCCCCCAGGTAGCATCACCTTGGTGGGCTGTGTGGTCCCAGACAAATAAAATACCCGAGCGTAGCCGACAGAAAAGGCAGAATCCTTCCTGCAATCATTTAGAGTCATCCTTAAGGCACGCAGGTTCAGCTGAGCATCAGCCTTTTCATCAACAGGCTCCAGCAAGACTTGGGAAGCGAGGAGCCGCCGCGCTTCCCCAGTGCGGACGGCACTTTCATCCCAGTCAGCACTTCCAGGGTGGGTTCCCTGAGCGATTGCACATGAGGGCTTTGAAACATACTTCACGGAAAAACCTGTGCCAAGAAAATTCCTTCTCCTGGCTTTCTGCAGCAAGCAACCTCCAATAGGGATTGCTGAGAATAAAGTCACTTCATTTACAAACCGGAGAGCCAAATCTGATAGACATCAAAATTCGAGGTAAGTCAAGGAGCGATGGAGCGCTGCCAGTTCCCCAAATGAATATTCATGGCAAATACTCACCCAGCTCCGCACCGAAGAGAAGCCGGCAGCAGAAAGGCTGCCTCTGGGAAGGGGAAGGAGAGGGATCAGGCTTATTTCATCATTTTTATTGAGTGCAATTTTCTCTTTAGTACAATATTCTCTGAAAGTTACTGTTACAAACTCCGACAATTTCAACACAATCAACAAATTGGGGAAGGGGACAGGGGGAGAAGGGCAAAAAAAATTACAAGGGGTGAAATTTTTTACAGACATCTCACTGGTTATGTACAGGACAGGGTACGGCCAGCTGGTCCAGGGAACGCCGCGGCTCGGGGGGGACAGGGCTCCCGGGATGCTATGGAGACCTCCCGGATCATCATCTGGTGGGTGGCGCAGGGAGTGGTCCCCAGAGACCCGTGACCATCCCCTCTCTGGCACTGCTGCCCGGCTGCAATGCTGGACTCAACGCCCCTGCAAGATAAGAGGGAAGGAAAGGAAAAGAGGGTGAGAATAAGCAGGTTCCACGCTTGGAGATGCAGCACCTCCCCCCAAAAAACAGGCTGCTCTTTCACAGTTGAGACCTGCCGTGATGCTGAGCCTCTCCACAGCCCCCTGCCCCACAGCGTAAGATAAGGCTGTGTCTGCTGTAAGGCTTCTTACAGCAGATACAGCCTCTCAAAAAAAAAGAGAAAAAAAAAAAAAAAGCAGCAGTGATTAATTAATATGCTGTCAGAAAACTGACGATTTCACTGAAAGCTCTCAATTTTTCCTTGGGGGAAAAAAAAAGGAATGGAAGAGACACTTTTCTTTATGAAGCTGAGATGCTTCGAAGGCTGAGACTTGATTTTGGGGGCGGGAGGGTTACCGTGGCCACCAGCAGTGAAGATGTTTTCCCCCCGCCTCTCACTGCAACATGAGCACCCCCAGGTCTAAAGCAGGAGCAAGCCACCAGGCACCATGAAATCACTTTTTCCAGTGTAACAAAAAATACCCATTTTCTCCGCTGCTGGGGGAAGCCAGGTCTCCGACCCAGAAGAGCAGCCCCAGGAGCAGCTCCTTCTCACCCTGCAACCAACAAGTGCAGTGCAGCAGCTAAATCCTATTATTTAGCCACTTTGTGGAGAGGCAAAGATGCTTTTAATATACAATTGCACCTCGGAAGCATAAAGGCGCCACATTACATAACAAAGCAATTGACCGCTGCGTCCCTTCGCTGGGCCACCGATAACTGGGGCTGACTGGCATAATTATTGCCGGGCATCTCTGTGCCTCTCCGAACATACTGATGCTTTCAAAGAACAACTCCAGCTGTGTCTGACATTTCATTTCTATTAAAATTCATTATTCTCCTGAATGAAAATAATTTTTTTTTTTTAGCAAACCCAGGTAGTAATGAAACTTTTATTCAGTAATTTAGAGTTTGGCAGAAAAAGGGTAAGAGAAATTGAGATGATCTCAAAAAAAAAAAAAAGCTTTGGCTGAGGGAAAAGATACTGCTGTGTATTTCTTATGCACCAGGGTCCATTTTTGGTGCCGCACTCAGAGATTCTGTCTCATGGTTCCCATTAGCATTAATCTGAGCAGAACAGCTAAACAGCTGGAAACAAGGAACGACAGAACACAAGCAATATTTTATGAAAGGCAGCAGACACAGGGGGTGTCAGACGATGCGGAACTTGCCGCCAAGCTGGGCGGGCCCCTGGGGACCAGTGTAAATCAGGGCGGTTGCACCCAAGTCAGTGCCGTGACAGCGATTTTTATCAGCGGCAGATTCGGCCACATTAAAGATGGGCTCCGGCCTCAGGTGCTGCTCCCCGCTCTGCCACCGCCTTCCCCCAGCAGCCTTCCCCAGCTTACTTAGCCACGGCCACCCAACCCACCTGGCAGCACTGCAGCCAGGGAAGGCTCCGGGGGTTTACATTCCCCTGGGGAGCCTGCACCTTCCCCAGCATGGCGGCTGCCGGCTCGGCTCTCCCGCAGCAGCTCCAGACATTCCCTTCGCCCTGGCAAAAATGATCAGATACAGCCACAGTTGATTTTGGTCGATCCCAAAGGATCAATCTCCAAGGTCCCGAGGCCCAGGTCATGAGCAGGCAGGGGAAGCTGGGGAGGGGGCAGCGCTGCTGAGCATCCCCCAGGTACGCAGCCACCAAATCACCCCTCCATCACACATCCTCCTCCCCGTGCTCTGGCATGGAAGCCCCTGCAAAGCAGCACGGCACGGCACAGAGGACTTTGATCTCAGCTTGTAAGTGCTGGCATGACACAAACAGCAATAAAAAGGCCACATCTGTGAGACGAGAAGGCATCCCGTAAGGGAAAGTGCAATCAGCATCAGCGTGGCTGGGATGGGGGCAGCGTGCCAGCCCATGGGCGCTCTCCCTTTCCACATTCATGGGAATGGGGCACCCAGGGCAGAATCACAAATACCCAAAACAATCAGAGGATGACGGCACTGCAAACCCCACTGCTGCTCCCAAGCTCTGTCACAGAAAAAAGGAGCAGCGGGTGGGGGAAGAGACAGAGGCATGCACGGAGCTGCCCTCAGCTCTGGGAGCGCCCCAAAGCCATCGCTGTATCACTCCTCACCCAACCCTTTTGCAAAGGGGAGTCGCACCTCGCCGCCATTCCCCTGGCCCACCAGGGCAGGAGCCTCCTAGCGCCCCATCCCCATCCGGGGTCAGGACACGGTGCTGCTGCCGAGACACTAACCCCAGCCAGAAAACCAGAGCCTGGGTCTCAGACCACCAGCAGCCTCTGGCTGTGGACATCTCCTCAAAATAATCTGAAAAGGATTTCAACCAAAGCATGGTGGGGAAAAATAACCAAATAAACTGATGCGCCCACGTTTCACAGTCACCTGCCCACGGAAGCCCCTGCGAAGCTCCAAGTCCATGTTTCCAACGCGAGGCTCTTCAGACAACCCTCAGCATGGTCTGCACCTCCCACTGTCAGTCCCGCTCGGTGCTAATTAGCATTGATAATTGCACTGATAGTGATCATAATTTGCCTGCCCTCTCTCCCCACCTTTGTGCAAGGGCTCAATTGCCTAATGAGACCCCTGAGGATAATCATCGAGAGGAACAGGTTCACCCCCATCGTGATGGGGACGGGAGCGCAGAGAAGGGAAAGCCACAGCCCGGGCTGCCAGACGGGGAAAGCTGCCGAGCCTTGTTTACTTCGGGACATAGAGAAAGAGTTCACTCCAATTAATTTTTTTTAAGTGGATAGTCGTTAATCCCCATACACTTATCTAGAATTAACGCAGCCTTAAGTAGATTTTTGCCTAATCCACTTCCAGGCCACCCCAAAAGGGCGCGTCTGTTTTGGGAAGGAGCGGAGTTCAGCTAATCCACTTAAAATACACGCAGCTGGCTTATTCAGATTAACCTCCTCCAGCATTTCCCTCCAGAGAGCCAGGAGATCTCAACGCCATCCTACCTCTGCCACCAGCGGGGCCACCTCATCCACAGTCATCTCACCCAGCAATGGCGCTGGTTTCTCCTCCACTTCCTGTGTGTTAGGGAGTGCTTGGATGTCCCTAAAACAGCCACTACAGCCACTACAGCAGAGCCATGCAGCGGGGGACGGACAGCCAGGGGCTTAACGGCATTTTTAAACGCTGATGGTCAGGGAGGAGGAGGAGAGCAGAAGCTGCAGAGAAGCTCAGACACAGACAGGGACGGAGCGAGCAGCTCTACCCAGGCTGGAGGGATGCTCACGATGCTGCTCCACAGAGGACAGCCAGCCAAAGCCCTGTGGCACAGGTGGCCCTGGGACACCATCCCCAGAGTGCCAGCAGCTCCGACAACCCAGAAAGACCCAGGTGAAAGTCAGATGCATTCCCATCCCCAGCACTGATGTGCTTCTCTGATGCAAGGTGCAGCCAGTACACCACAGCAGGAGGATTAGGCCCCCCTGGATCTTTAAAGGTCCCTTCCAACACAAATCAATTCTATGAAAAACTTGAGCCAAAATAGGAGCAGTGAGAAAACTGCTGATTGTGTGAAACACCTCACTGTGGGAGTCCCGTTGGTGTGGACTTCACCTCTCCTTCATCATCACTCAGGAAGTTTCTGGCTCTTCCAAAATTGAGAGGAACTTTGCTGGGAACCACCAGAAAAGATCTCCTTCAGGCTCTTTGAAAATAATTTGGAAGGCACCTAAGCTGTAATTAGACCAGCATCCATCCTGGCAGGATCTTTCATACAAGAGGCACCAAAGCAGATGATGACACGGGCGTTAAATAGCCCCCTGCAGCCCTTCATGCAGCAGGGACGTTATGGGAGCAGAAGATGCACAGCACCTGGATGAGCACACGTGCTGGATGTGAAACCCTGGCCCCAAGCGCCCGCCTTTCCATCTGCAGTTTAACAAGGACGGGTGGCCTTGGAGCTACAGTACGTTTCTGAGAGCTTGAAAATCCGCCGCAGGGTCTGTAAATCCATTCCTTGTCTTAGAAACCCATTGATTCTTTTTTTTTTTTAAGTCAAAGTCAATGTTTAAGAGTAATGATTTCAAGTGAACAGAAAAGTGGTTCAAATATATTTGAGCCGATATGGATCGGAGGCAAAGGCCTTAATTCAGACTCTTAAAAAATGCAAACGTGTCTGTCCACATCGCAGAACAATGGTTGGTGAGTCGGGTGGTGAGTCGGCGCAAAATAACCTTCACAGGTGATGACCAATGATCTGTCCTACACCACGGGCCAGCTGTGATGCTCCCCTGGCTCCCGTGGGGATGTCCTTGGCTGGCAGGCAGGGATGCCAGCAAGGATCCAGCCAGCTCCACTGGTGAGACCTCTGCCAATCAAACCCAAAACAACCCTTCCCTCCCTCCAAATCAAACACCCAGGAGCAGCAACCTCCACGTCGGCTCATCTGGAAGCTGTCATCGCCCTGCGGAGGAGCAGAGAGCAGGAGGGGAGATCCCGCGGGGCTCAGGCTGGCATGCACGGAGCTCCTGGAGCAGAGACGGAGGAGAAGGGAAGGGGGACGGGGGAACGAGAGCCCTGTTTTCTCCTAAGGAAAGGAGTATTGCAAGCACCAAAAGCTGACAGGCTTGGAAATAAAGGCCTGAGCTCGCTCTTATTTAAAAACCGGCTGCCTGCTGTTTTCATCGCAAGCCCCGCTCTGACTTGCAGTAACATTTAAAATTAAATATACATAAGTGCTTTCAAAGAACTGTTAATTTGAAGGTCATTAAATGGAATAAAATACATTCCTTTTTTTTTTTCTAGAAAGAGGCACATAATAATGCTATTAATACAGGCTCCTCTGCCACCTTCAAAAGCTCGCTCTCGCCCTGGATGCACGAGGGGCTGAGTTCACCTTCGCTTGCAGCGGCACGACAGCTCATTTTAATTACTGCTATTGAGAAAGCGGCTGCCTCCTCCATCACGCGCAGCACAGCCCAACAGGGGTGGGGTTGTATAAAAGACACAGCAAAGCCCAGGGGAAACAATGCAGCTGAACTGCCAGCGGGGATTTCTGGGGGGGAGGATGAGGGGAGCAACACTGCGGCACTGGTGCTGGCGGATGCAGAAGGGAGAGGGCAATTTGAAGCCAACTTGCAACACCCAGTCCAGACATGAACATCTTGCCCAGCAATTCTCATACCAAGACCTTAGGCCAAGCTCAGAGAGGGGTTTTGTAGCAAAAAGTCCCTTTTTTTTGATGTAACACTACATGCAAAAAGACAAAGCCAACACAGATGCACAAAAAAACCCTAAAAAAAGAGACAAAAGGGTTGAGGTTTTTGCAGTTGCCATAGAAATGTAGAGAAGGAGCTGACAACTGCAAAGTGTTTCCGTGAGGATAGGATCAGGGGTGAGTTCGAGGTGGGCTCACTTGAAGGTGACCCGGGCGAGCGGCCGCATCCATGGGCCGCTGCTCAGCGCAGAGGCGGGATGCAGCCAGAGAAACAAGGCGCCGCAGCAGAGCTTCAGCTACAAGCAGTGTCTGGGGGCCAGGATCCACCCTGGCCCTGGGGTCTACCAGTGAAGCGCACCTCCCAGCACCTGGCAGATGAACCCATAGGTGAGTGAATGGATGAACTCCAGCCCAGAGGAAAAGTCTGTAGAGTTGGTTCATTTCCATCAGAAATGTCTTTTTCTTCTGTTTCTGCGTAAACCAAAACTTGGGGAATGAGAAAATAATTTTTGAGACATCCCTTTCCCTTCGGGGTCAAAGAAAGGAACTCCAACAGTGACCACAGCATGCATCAGAAGAAGGTGTGAAATGGGAGCTTTCATTTTTGGACCACGCTTGGTGGTTTTATTTTTCTTCTCTTTTTTTTTTAACTAATTCTTTCCCCACATTTGGCAGGGCCCCTCCACGTTGGCAAAGCATCAAATGGACCCAAATCTGCATCAGTCCTTGGTCCATACAAAAACAGCAGCAGCTGTAAGGCAGAGCCTCCTGTCCCATCTCTGCACAAGGCGAAGCCAGAGCATCATCTCAACAACTTCTACATCACTATTTTGCACTTTCCCCCTTGTTTTCTGTTACCAAATCATAAAACTGAAAGCTTTCAGTGAAATCCTCTATTTTCATTGAAAAGCCTTCTATTTAAAGGCAAGAGAGCAGGTAGCCCATGGTGGCCCTCCTTTGGGTAACATCTTGACAGCAAACCCCTTGGCCAGCTTTGCCTCAGCACAGAAGGGGTCGCAGTCCTGGGGCCCAGATGTTTCCTTCCCACGCTGACGCCCACAGCACAAATTTATCCTTGGCTAGAAACCTGCCTGCAGCCACCCTCCAGTGTGCAGGGGAGCAGCAGCACTTCGTCCACGGGTGTGTGGCAGCATGGGCGAGTTGAGGGCTGGGGAAGGTAACGAATATCATCCGCCCTGGGGAATCAAACCAAGAGGTAAAGCAGGACACAGCATCTCTGAGAGCACCTGGACAAGCGGGTTTATCCACTCGTGAGTACCCAGTCTGCTGGGCTGGGTGGGCAAGACTGAATGCTTTATATTAAAGGTTTTAAATTAAAAAAGGGCTGTGATGCTGTCGCATCGTCCCTCCACAGCCCCTGACACAGAGCAGAGCTGCAGGACCAGCTGCCTCGCAGGTGCTCACGCAGCCAGGTGACACGCAGCAGGGGAGTCATAAAGGCAGAGTTTTGATATTTAGCCTGTGTCGCTGTCATTCGTTTCTTTAAATGCCTTTAGCTTCCTTCTAATAAAAGAGAAATCATAAAAAAAAAAACCCCACAAAGGATCCTTCACCGCCAGCGAATATCAATGTGGTGCAGCATCGTATTAGTATGCACGGCACCTGCTCCATCTGCATGTTATATTTGGCGTGACAACATCCTGGAATACAGATTTAGGCCGTGAGTATCCCAAGAGGTGTTAGCGATGGTCTATCAGACAGGGCGAGGAGTAGTCTCTGCTGTTGTAAACAAGGGGTATTTTTCTCTGCCTCTTTCTCTGGGGGGAGTTCAGTGATTTGAAACAAGCTCATTCCTGCATCTTGTTAGTTCCTGTTCCTCATCAGAGCAGCAGGTCATCCTCCTTAGATGATTAAAGAAATAAAATTGGAGGTGTACGGAGCACCCCATCACCAGGGTCCTTCATCTGCTGGTGGTGTCAGCCTTCATCCTCCCAAACTAAGCACTCCCTTTCCCTGCTCCGCATGAGATTCACAGGGGTCCTACAAGACTGCAACCCAATTGTCCCAGCACAGGGGACAAAGCACCCAGGACACATGGAAAGGTGCTGGCAGCAGGCAGAGGAATGGCTCATCCCCTTGCATTTGCTGGCAGCAAGCAAATCTGGTGAGGCATCTCCATGGTGTGGACAGACGTGGAGCAATTCCATGGTGCAGACAGATGTGGACATCCCCACGGCACAGACACACACAAGGCATCCTCATGGCACAGCTGGATGTGGGGCATCTCCACAGCACAGGAGGATGTGGGACATCCCCACGACATGGATGGATACTGGGCATCCCCACGGTGCAAGCAGATGTGGGGCATCCCCATGGGTGGGGACAGATGTGTGAGGAGGATAAAGGGTTTGTACACTTATGAGCCACCACGCCACCAAATTTCAGCAGGGACCGGCAGCCCTCAAGGCACGGCTGGGCAGCCCGCCCACACCGCCACTCCGCCTGCCACACGGGTACCGCTTGCCGCCAGCACAGTGTCTGCAAGAGCGCAGTGATGGATCATTACAACCCGCACACAACCGTCTAAGTAAAAGCCTTATTAAGAGTTCATTCATTTTATAAACTCTCAGCGCGATCCACAGAGGGAAGTTAGATTGCCCAGTCATACAATATTCTGTGTAAACACCGACACGTGTCTAGCAATTTTAAGTAGATCAATTTGCAAAGGAGACCAACAGTGGAACAAAAATAAAATAAAAATCAAATTAAACACAGGGAAACATTCACTGGGAGAGGCTGGAAGGAAGCAAGATGAAAAATACAGAGGAGGAGGACAGATGGACGGACAGAAATACATGAGACAAACGGACCTACCTCTGAAGCCATGAAACCTAAATCTGTAATTCAGTATCAAAATCCTTAGGTCCACAAGATGGGGAAAAAAAGTCCTCCATAGCCATCTTCTGCACATCGCTGAGGCTCTGGAGGCCTTAGCAGTCTGTTTCCCAGAGCATCTCTCCTCCTTCTCCAGCAGTCATCAACCCAGTCACAGCCATGCGGCAGCTCCGTTGGTCCCATCCTGTCCCTGCTGCGCCAACCAGCCCTTGGCATCCTCCTCCCTCCCCACCTGCTGGATGTTGAGCACTTGGGCTGCGGGCACAACACTCGGCCCTGCCCAGACTGGGAATCGGCCGCCCACTGGCCGTAGGGTCAGCGGTGATCTTCGGTTATGGACAAGCAGTGAGTCCACAGTAGGTTGACAACGTACAAACGCGCACGAGCGCACACACACACGGGAACACCTCTTTCCATTTTCCAGGATGGATTTTTTTTTTTTAATCCTTTTTTTTCCTTTTTGCAAAAAAAATGCAAGCAAAAGAGAAAAAAAAATAACCCAAGGTTTTCTATTGAAGGTACATCTCTTCTTCAATATGAAGACATTAACTGGATTGAGTCGGATCCCCCATGCAGTGGTCAGCAAAGTCCTTTGGTAGTTGCCAGAGCGGCACCCGGGTAGGACAGCAGGGAGCTGCGGACACGTCTGAGGACACTTCCACTCGGTCCGTGAGCAGAGAGAGGAGCAGGGAGAGCAGGGAAAGCCAGGGCAGGGAGGGAGGGCAAAAGAAGAAAAGAAAAGTAAGGTGGTTTCTCCAGACGGGATGCTCCATCTTGTGCCTCTCCCTTCCCCAACAGCCCCTTCCTCTTTCTCAGTTTCGACCACTGCTCACTGGTGGCAGAACTGGAGTCTGGTCTCTAGGGTTTGGGTTTGCTTCCCCAATGCACATTGGTTTGTCTTCATTGTTTTTTGTTTGCTTTTTGTTTTGTTTTTTTTTAAATATATGATTTGTACATATTTATATGTATTTATACGCTGTTCCCCATGACATTGGTAAGTGTGCTTCTGTTGGTGAGGAACGGAAGTCACCAGTTGGAGATGAGTCCCAGGAACATCCTTCGTCTGCGGTCACAGTCCACAGGCAGCGGCAGCACCTCTCCAAACGCTGCCCCACGGCACCTGTCAGCTCCTCTCCTCCCACCTCAGCCCCTCACTGCACGCCCTCCCCGACCCCTCCCTGTCGAACAAGGGACGTCATGCCATCGAGGTCGGAGATTGACTCATCTGTACTCGCATGGACTGGACGCTGTTCAGGATCTTCTTCTGGTGCCCAGCCAAAGTCACTCCTATTCTCAGGAGGTCTCTGGAAGACAGACAGAGGAATATCAATGGGCAGCTGAAGACTGGTATATCTGTTTTGCTGTCTCAAGTAAGGTGAGGGATGTAAGCTCAGCTGGTGCACACCCTTCAGCAGAACAGCCACAGAGCCCAAGTGCAGCCCTGTGAGCCTCACTTGGGGCGAGGCGGGACTGAGAGTAGGGAGACACCCGTACACTGACCCCAAAATGGTGAACATGGCCACCTCCAGACTCAGGGTGCTTCTGCTGACTGGTGTGATGGATGCTCACACCCTTCCTTTGCAAGTGCCTTGAAAAAGGTGCCTTGAACTGACCTTCCCACCTCTCTGCAACCACAACCCACCCCAGGCAGCACCCAGCTTTTGGGCAGCAATGATGCAACACCCAGCTTTTGGGCAGCAATGATGCAACACCCAACTCACTCAGATGTCATCTGGGCAACGAGCTGCAGGGAGGTGAAGCCAGCGGTCAGGAAGCTGTCCCGGTACTGGCTCATCTTCACGGCGCTCAGCCAGTCATCTACTGAGGTAAAGGCAGTGAAGTCGGGGATGGAGCGGTCAAGGAGGGGCTGAGAAGGCCTGCAACAGGACACAACACTGGCAACAAGCCCAGCTGGCACCGAGAAGCTGCCACGCATGAGCCCAGCTGGTGCACAGATACGCTCCCCAATTCACTTCCCTGCACCCTTGTGCTCCCCTCCGCATTGCTCTGCTCCTGGCACATGCCTGAGACAAGGAAGGCTACGAGGAAGGCCCATCCCGTGGGAATACCGCTCTACCAAGCAGCGCTTTGCAACCCCACACGTTGTAGCCCAGTTGTGGGAGCCACAGGGACGGAGGCACCAGCAGAGCAGACACTGCATCCATATGGTCACATGCCATAAAGAATCAATAGCAGAGAATTATTGCTGTTGCTCGACTGAAAACTACATGTTCTTTGTCTGACTGTCAGGCAGAGCAAAGACAGAAACCTCCCGCGCCTGGCAAACGATTTATGAATTCCTGTCCTTTCTCCCAGCAGCACGAGCCGCTCGGGGAGCCTTTCGCCATGGCTTAGGATGCTGACACGAGAGCATTCCCCGCACGCCAGGACACTCACACAGCGGTGATGGTAGCCACAGTTTTGAGGCTTGCCGGGTTGCGGATCATTTTATCTAGCGTGTTGACTATCTCGGTGAAGCGCGGGCGGGTGTTGCGGTCTTTCTGCCAACAGTCCAGCATCAGCTGGTGCAGGGCAGAGGGACAGTCCATGGGCGGCGGGAGCCGGTAATCCTGCTCGATCGCGTTGATGACCTGCAGGGCAGCAGGGGAGAAAGCAGCACATGAGGACAAGGGACTTGGAGGTCTCACGTAGGGAGAGCCACGGTGAGCCACCCGTGCCGCTCCTCTCTCTGAGCTGAGCTGCCTGTGCAGGCAGAGGTGTCGCAGGCAGCGCTGCCGCAGGCCGGGAAGGCAGCTGCCAGCCCATTTGATCATCGGCAAAAAGGAGCAGGAGGAGACGCTCCTGGCTCTGACGGAGCTGGGGCTCTCAGAGGTTAATCTCCACTCTGATGCTCCACACACCGCAGTTCCTCCCGGCAGAGAGCTGCCACTCATTATCTCAGCAGATCGCATCGGAGTACAGCAGTCCAACTACCAAAGCTCTTTCCCTGCTCGTAAACCCTCTGAACATTTTCAAAGGCTCTGCAGCTTGCTGAAGTCCAATTACCAGCCCACTGGCTTTTCTTCCCAATTTCCCTCCTTGCATCCTCTCGCTTGCCAGTCTGTTTCATCTCCGAAACCGAGCGCTGCCGAGGCATGGGAAGGAGCAGATAGCCATTCAGGCAGAGCTTTCTTTTGGGAACGAGCCCCTCCCCCACCTCCCAGAGCTGTATGGATGACTCCCAGTGCTTACGTCTTGGTTGGACATGTCCCAGTAGGGCCTCTCCCCGAACGACATCACCTCCCACATGACGATGCCGTAGCTCCAGACGTCGCTGGCCGAAGTGAACTTGCGGTAGGCGATGGCCTCCGGTGCTGTCCACCTGACGGGGATCTTCCCCCCCTGTAGAAAAAGGGAGAGCAGCTGAGAAACGGCTCCCTTGGCGGAGGAGCCTGGACACCCACGAGCCAGGGTTGGAGCCATCTCACACACCCCCAGCCACCGGTCCCTGGGGACCCCACAGAGGAGCGGGCAGGTGGCATCCGATGCAATGAGGCAGAAGCCAAAAACGCCTCCATGAATTTATCTCATACCTGCACAAAAGGGTATAGCTAAACAGAACAAAAGGGTTTATCCCACTCAGATGTCACCTTCAAGTGTCACCTCCCTGCTCCCGCTGCCCTGCAGGACCTGGCACATCCATGGCCTGTCCCCAGGTCCCTTCCCAGGGAGACATCAGGTGACAAGGGCTACACAGGACTGCGCTACTGCTCATCTCAGGTAAGGAGCCAGCGGTATCTCAAGCCATTCCATCAAGCTAGGGCAGGTGCCAGCTCCTGGCAGGACAGGAAGGGCTGGAGGTCATGCCAAGGGGTCAGGGATGCTGTGGAGGGGCAGCACTTACAGAGGGACTGCTCCCCCTGGGCAAGCACCGCTAAACCAGCAGCAAAAAGAGCCAAGGGATGAAGGAAAACCACAGACATGCATGGTATTTACTCCGGGCAGAATTGCATTGTAAATCGTTTAGTGCAATTGTTTCCCGTAGCCTTCCCGACGAAGCGTCAGCTGCTCTTGAAGGATGAATGGCAAAAAATTTGATTTGAATAACTACAAATGGAGAAATTAACTGCTAGGTTGTTTTTCCTGCCTTTTCCCCAGAGCTAAAAACCTGCTGTGGGAGGCAGAGTGATGTAATCGCAGGCACAGCATCACTTCCCAGCTGCTGGGGAGATCTATTATGGCCTAAATTAAATAAAAACATAGATGAGATAATCTCTTTTATCTCTAAAGGTGGGGAAAGGCTACTTCGTGCCTCATGCCAGCAGCTACTGCCGGGGTCTTTGAACAAAAAATAAATGATGGGTGTCTGTTCAAAGGCCACTGCCTGCAGGATGGGTGTGGGCAGGGAGCGGGGCAGGTCCGAGGAGAGGGCAAATGTCCCAACAAGCAGGGGAGGAAGAGTGAGGGGCTGCAGCTAGGCCAAAATACGAAGCTAGCCTCAAAGGCACCTCTGTGGGTTTCCCATTTTGGAGGCTGAAGCCAACCCCGCGTCTGGGCACAGCTCAGCAGCCCACACACTGCTGCAGGAGTCGGTGTAGCCTTGTGTTTGCACCCAACACATGCTCTTTTAGTTAATTGATTAGATGAGGTCAAAGGATTGCTCATCCCCTTCTCCTCTGTTCATCCTCAACATCAGTAAGGGTATCACAAGCCCACTGGAAGGAGGAAGGCTGTGGTGGGGAGCTGGGGGTTCCCCTGGGGCAGTGGGGAGCAAGGGGAAAGCGAGGCTGCCAGTACTGACAAATGAGTTAATTAAGGAGAGAAGGGTGCCTGGGGAACGGTGGAGCTCCCATTAGGCTTATCTCTTTAATTAATACCTGGAACAATTTTCCAGCAGAGAAAGGCAGACCAGGCCTGGGGCACTGGGGGAAGAGGAGTTAAAACGCCACTGCTGTGCCATTGGGAGATGCTGTGATCTCCTTGCCTCTCCTTCCCGGTGTCTCCAAGGACTCCTCTGTGCACTTTACCTCCATGGAGGGAGGGAAGAGGCTCATCTGGAAACTGCTAAGGGCAGAAAGGTGCTTGAGGAGGAGGGAGACAGAAAACTCACAAAAGGGAGGAAGAGAAAGGAGGGGGGAAAAAAGGATGATGGGCGGGAACCACAGCCAGGGTTTCTGGGCCACAAGCCTACATAGTGGGAACCCTCCTGAGATGCTCCCACCCAGGGAAGAAGCCTCAAGGTATACGCACAGCACCCTTCTCCCAGGTTCAGCTAGCAGTGGGTGCAGGGAGGCACGAGGGATGCTGAGGAAGACAAAATCTTGTGAGAGGTACTTACCAAGGAGCTGGTGTAGGTGGGGTCGGACGTATCGTCCTGCAGGTAGCGCGAGAGGCCAAAGTCCGACACTTTGCACACCAGGTTGCTGTTGACCAGGATGTTCCTGGCAGCCAGATCTCGGTGCACGTAATTCATCTCTGCAAGATACTTCATCCCGGCAGCAATTCCTCTGAGCATCCCCACCAGCTGGATCACTGTGAACTGCCCGTCGTTTTGCTGCGACAGGAAAGAGCAGGCAGAGGAGTGAGCGTGTAGACCCCACCACGGGACCAGAGCTGCTCATCCCCAACCTTAGGAGGACATGGCACCTCCCAAGAGGACTGTCCAGCTGCCTTGCCATGCCTGATTAAAGCAGAGGCATGCCAGCACAAAACACATGAGTTTTGGGGGTGTACGGCACACTGCAACAACCTCCCAAGCTAAGGAAACATACTGGGATTTATGGAACAGGATGCCAGCACCTTGTTCCCAAATCCCACAGCTAAACAACAGCCCACACGGCCCCACCTCGCCTTACCCGCAGGAACGAGTCCAGGGCCCCATTCTCCATGAACTCTGTGATGATCATGACCGGTCGGCTTTTGGTCACCACCCCTTCCAGCCGAATGATGTTGGGGTGGTCGAACTGCCCCATGATGCTGGCCTCGCTCAGGAAATCCCGGCGCTGCTTCTCGGAGTAGCCAGCTTTGAGCGTTTTGATGGCCACATAGATCTCCCGCTTGCTGGGCAACTTCAGGCGTCCTTTATACACTTCTCCAAACTCCCCTGCAAGTGCAAGAGCATCCACTACCACCTCCTCCTCCACATAAAATATTGCGAAGAGTAATGGTACCTTGAGCTGCTTGGTTTCCAAACCAATCAGCTGAGAAATACCAGCCAGTTAACACTTCAGCAATGCACTCCTCTATAAATCTACTCGCCTGTCCTCTTTAAAAGTGGAAATGTCTGCTGCTGAGGACGTGTTTGGGCTTGCAACCTCCTCCAAGGTGACAGAATCCAGCACTGACAGAAGTGGAGGCTAAGGCTGCTCTTGCAAACCCCTGTGAGGATTTGCAGAGCAAGAGCATCAACATTTAAGGACTACCTCAAATATGAGGTGTCAGTGTTGATAATCTCTGTTGCCTTTTTGCACATCATTTATCTTCGAATGGAAAATAATTGGTCTGTTTTCATTGCTGCCCTCTTATTTAAAATACAGAGAAAGCATCCTCTCATTTTCAGCTGGAGAGCTTTTCCTTCACCAAGGCAAAATTTGCCTGTGGAGGGATTACATTTAATTCAGGTTTGCAGCCACTTTGCCTTGATAAGCAGCAAAGGGATGCTGATACATCGCTGAACCTGATCCCGACCAAACTAGCTCATGGCTTTCTTTGCAGCTTTCCTCCTGCTTCTCACTTTCTCTTCTATGAGTACAACATACTTATTTAAAAATGGCAATAAAAGCAGCACAGATGACATACAGATACGTGCACGTGTGTGTATATATACATATGTATGGGAATATGGCACAGACTAAAGCGAGATCTGGCTTTTTCTTGTTATCTCATGGAAAAGCCAAGTAGGAAATCCCAAGAGGTCCTGCAGTCACCCAGTGAATATGTGCATGGAGCCTTTCCCACCTCAGAGGAATTTTGAGAGCAGAAACTAACCTCATATCCACCCTAACTCATCACAAAGCCAGGAAAGCCTGATGTTTCAAGGCTTCCTTGAGGGTTTTTCTTGGTGAAGGATCGGCAGGTGCATCCCCAGAAAATTGTTCCAGGTGGGTGTCTGGCCACGCAGGACCATTGGAGAGGGCAGGGAGGGACGGGCAGCAGGGGACAGCGAGACTCACCTGCTCCAATGACTTCTTCAATCTTCACAAAGGATACATCGATCTCCTTGGCAAACTCTCGGACCGCCTCATTGGGGTCCTCATAAGTGAAAGGGTCGATGTAGATCTTCATCCCTGGAGAACCTTGTTGTGGGAAATTTGGGAGCAATAGCAAAAGGGAGAGAAAACCAAGAGCAGTTGTGCCATGGCCAGAAACTGGAAACCCTCGTGTCCTCACACTCTCTGCACATCCATTAAGACACATGCCTGCACTACCTCCATAGACTCTTATTGTCCTCTTTAGGCCCCTGCTCCACCTGACCTTCCCCTGCATCCTCTCCTCTCCCTCTCTGCTCTCCACTCCCTCACCATTATCCTTCCTCTTCCTCCTCCCCAGCGATGGAGAGCAGTTACAGACCTGAAATACAATAGCTGGCTTTACGGTGAGGGCTTTACAAGGCTCCATGCATTAGTGAAGAAATATTTATTTACCCAAAAAGGTCTCTGATAGCTTTGTGGCGGCTACTAAATTGACAGAGTGCAGCAATTATAATCAACAACCTGTATGGAGCCATAAAGTACAGCTTGGCCGACCTCCGAGTCAAGTGCGCGGTCCCTCGCACAGGGGCAATGTGCGGCAGCAGGATCTGGCCACGCTGCAGGGAGATGCAGCAAGTGGGCTCTTCCCCTTTTCAAACGGGGGACAAATCAAAACAAACTCCCATATTCCCCAAATGAGGTCTTCAGACATCGTGTTTGGGGGCTCAACGGGGCACGGGCGTGATACTGTGGTCTCCAATGGGGACCCTTGTGGAGGTTCAGCCTCCTGTACCATTTTTGACCCGAAAAGGAGACCAGGGATGGCATAGCAGCCCCTCAAGGTCATCTCTGGAGGAGACCAGGAGAGACACCACTGCCTAGTCCTCCTCCTTGAGGTATCTCACCCTTATGGTGATTAACAGTGTTTGATCGTGCTGTTAAGGACCTCACCAAGGGCCACAATCCCGTCGTGCTGGCACTTCCTGGAGCCCTTCTAGATCTGACACAGATGAATGTGTGGACCACAGCATCGCCTCTGCACGGCTCCGCGCCAGGAATCTAAATCAGCTCCCAGCTGCTTTGCAAGTTTGCCAGCAAGTAGTTTGGGAGGAGGCAGGAAAGCCTCGCAGCAGGGCACTGCTGGTGCAAAACAGCCTCAGAGGGAAATCCGCTTGCAGGGCCCCCGGGACTCGGAAGGAACCAGGCAGGAGCATCCTCCTTCCCAAAAGGGGCGTTTGGGGCAAAAGCCCTGTGCCTCGGAGGCAGGCGGGGAAGGCTGCAATGAAGCCATCTGTGCATCTCCCAGTTCATAAATCCCTTTATGGCTCTGTCTTATACACTTTAACTGCCCCATAAATTTTTTTACAAGAGCAGCTGATGCTCCAGCCAGGATTACAAAGGGATTTACAGGATCGTAACCGAGACTGACTCACTGATCAAAATATTGAAGAAATAAAGGAGACAATAATGCCAAAGTTTCCTGCCCACTGTCAACACAGGCTGCTTTTCAAACACCCTCTGACGTGACCTGGGGTCTGCCTGTGGGCTCAGTAAACACCCGGTTCAGCTCCCTCACGATCCCCATCCCATCTGAATGAGTGGGAGTAGGGCACCTAAACCCACTACTCATCTCTGCAAACCTCAGCCATTTGCCCATCATCGCCACGCCGGCAAAAGCTGGGCGGAACGCTGGGTACCAGAGCACAACATCAATGGCAACCCGTGCTGAGCCTGCCCGCAAAGAGAGCTCCGTGCTCTTACAGTTGCCCCGATACTCCCAGAAACTGGATTAGGCCGTTTATCACTACCGCAGACCATGGCAAATTTTTTATCACTCTTCAAAAGTTGAAGCACTCTGCACCGCGACCCTGACTCCAGCGTTAGATTACTTTCAACATCATTTTTCCTTGGGAATAAATATCTTTGGGACAGAGAAAAACCCCTCCTTGCTGAATTGCTGCTGCTTCAACAGGGTGCTTTCCCTATTTCCCTATCTCAAAGCTCCTGGCGAAACGGTGTCAGAGGTAAAGCATGAGAAATTACAACCTAAGAGACCCCCCATCTCGCTCCAAAACCCACTGGGGGAAGTCCTTGCCAGCAGCAGGCAGCCGGTGATCCCAGGGGGCTCGCAGGAGGGACCGCAGAGCCGCGCCGGGGAGGCTCTAACTGCCACGCCACTAAACGCGCGGGTGATTTGTTCCGGCGGATGCGTTTGTTACTCCATTAGTCGCTCACCACAAATTTGCCACCTGTTTTGCTCGAGTGTCTGCAATAACCGAGCGCCTGGAGGCTTGCTAACCTTGAAAGGGCTTTGCTGCGCATCCGGCAGCCCCGGCACTCAGATTTCGGGCATCGACCCTCGCATCACCCAGCTTTAAAAACTAAACACAGACGCTCGCTTCATGGCTTTCCTACCTGGCTTGAACACTCTGGGTTCTGGGGTGCTTGGGGCGAGCTAGGGATGCACACAGGGTGGGGAATGTTTCAAAACAGGAGGAAAACTGGAAAAATAAGTCCACCTGCAGCCCAACATGGACTTAGCCATCAGGCATCAAATAAATCTTCCCCCACCACTCACGGTGCAGAAACAAAAAGAAAAGAGGGAGGAAAAGCACAGGTCCATTGTATTTAAGTATCAGTTGGTGATGTTTAGAAAACAATTTATCATTTGCTGGGAGGTTTATGGCCCCTCACAGCCCTGCCATCACGCTGGGAGGGTTTGGTATGAAGCTGAGAGGATCAAAATAGATCTAGTAGGCTGTTGCTGGCTTGGCTGGGCTCTCCTGGCTGCCTCCAAACCCTTTCCTTCCCTGTCAGCCCTCCTGTTTTCTCTGCCAGGCTGATCGCTCACCCAGCCTGTGCCTCCCTTCCCTGGCCATCCTTCATGCATCCCACTGCCAGCCCTTTTCCCCAAGCAGATGCCCAGGAGCCAGGGACAGTTTCTTCCCGCAAGGCAGCAAAAGGCACCTGGGAGGTATTTTTAGGAGTGTAAATGGGATTTACGCCCCGTGGGGACGGGGCATGGAGCCTGCAGGCACCGGGTGGCGACTCCTCATCCCCTGGAGCTACTGCTTTGCTGCTGTATGATCATTCCCAGTGATCACAACAGCCCACTGGCAGCTTTACCAGGGGCTGGAGGAGCACCTGAGCACACTATACACAACAGATGCCTCCAATTTATTCTGCTGCACAGCTTCACCAACCACAAAGGTGTCTTAGGAAAAGGCCCATCAAGCTCAGGCTCTCCTAGTTGTCTGCCAAGGGGATCAGCAGCCCAAAGCCAGCTGAACCCTCCCCAGTCACTGGCTGCACATCCTTCCCAGAGCAGGCGGCAGGGCAAGTAGCTGCCACGCACCCAGAAGGACAGAAGCAATACGAGCCACCAGCCCCCACTCCCTGGCTATGGTCCCAATATTCGGAGTCCCTTTAGCGGTAAGAGCAGCCCAGCACTGATCCTGGTCTGGGCAGAGCCTGTGGCAGGAGATCAGGAGCTCATCCCTCCTTTGCACACTGCCTCTCTCCTTGCCTTCCTCCTCTTGGAGTCTTCACAGCATCCTGTCCCCATGCCTTGTCCCCCTATATCCCCCCTGCCCCTTATGTCCCTCTGTCCCTCCAAATCCATCTCCATCCCCCAAATCCCTCCTGTTGCTTTTATTTTCCCACCCACCACTGCAAAACCCCCACAGACAGCCTGACACACAGCTGTGGACATCTCTGCTCCCACCCTATGGTCCTCTCCATCTGCCCCACGGGGCTTTCATCCCGCCACCATGCATGTTGGAAGGTGCAGGAGTGAGACATATGCCAGCTGCAGGTTCAGAAGTGTTTCCCTTGCCCACTTTTCCTCACTCACCTCGCCCAGTGCTGTAGTGCTGCAATTTATCGCTGTACACTGCCTCCTTGCTGTAGGCGCGCTTCCTGGGAGAAAAGGGGAGAAAAAAGCCAGGCTTGAGGGATGAGTGGCTGGTGACGGCCCCGAACCACTCCCCTGCCAGCAACACTCAGCGAGCAGGGACAGCTCAGTGCTCTCTCCAGCTACAGGGGTCCCCTGTCCCTCCCTTCCTACCCCAAATCTCTCCCAGCTGCATCTCATCACTTCCGCCTTCCAGGGATGCAGCATCCCATGGGGACCTACCTGCTGCAGACGATGGAAATGGCCACCAGCGAGACGATGAAAACCACCCCAGCTGCTGCGGACCCCGCGATCAAAGGCAGCTGCTCTCTCAGTTCTGACTTGTAGTCATCTGCAAGAGACGAGAGACACGGTGAATTCTCCCTTGCATACTCATGGATTAAGAACAGCCTCCTGGGAAGGGGTCTTGTAACACCCCCTCTCATTCCATGGGTGCTGCTCCCATGGGAGGGTGGTGGGACAAGGGAGATCCAGGCAGGAGCATTGATTGAGGCAGGTGATGAGCCAGTGCTGTGTTTACAAGGAATGATTGTCACGTTCAGCTCGTACGTGTTTTGGGTTAAAAATATGGAAGAGAAGGTCCTGGGAATCAAGTCAAACCAACAGTGTGTGGGTCTAGTTTCCCAAAGAGACATTTAAAAGGTGGCTTTGTTCATGTCCCTGGGGCTTCTCTTCCCTCAATAAATTTAAACCTCTTAGTCATTTCAACCAAATTTAACACTGGGTCTCACAGACACAAAGGTCCTATGCATTCCAGGAAAGGAGGGAGAGAAGAGACCCTATTAATAACCAACCAGATGGGGAAGGCTGTGCCAGGATTTCACTCATATTAGACACTAGAGAGTCCACCACACAACAGTTAACCTTGAGAGAGAGGCGCCCAGGAGAATCCGCCTTTGCTGCACGTCTGCTTGCAGACGGACTGGTCTCTACACCTCGAAAGATGGCACAAGCCAACTCCTTTTGCAGAGCTGCAGCAACCACAGCGTTCCTTCCACATTGAGCATCCTTCAAACCCCCCTGCATCCTCTCGTTGACCCGCTGTGTCCACCAGCAGCAGGCTGGGGTGAAAGCCGAGGTGGCACAGGGAGGACTGGACATGCCTCGAGCAACCCTGAGAAAGCCATTTGCCACGTCCATGTGTCTCCCTCCATTTTCCCCTTCTCCTGCCCTGCCCCATGAGTGGTGTGGCTAGCCATAGTCGTGTGGGTGGATGGTATTCAGCAGACTCCACAACTCCTGTGGGCTTCTGCAGCCCTCCAGAAACACCCCCCTTTCCAACCATCCCCAGCAAGGTCTGCCAGGTTGTGCCAGCAGCCACAAGCAAGGGTTAAAATAAAATTCACTCCAAAAGAAAGCATTTAGCACCTTTTTATCTGTATTTTTCTACTCTGCAGTTAATTACCAGCAGCTAGATTTCTCTCTTGCATGCTGCTTAAATCCTGAGAAATTCTCATCTAACAATCAATTATTATTTAATAATCTACGCTATCCATTCTTATTAAATTTCAATTAATTGCTTATTTGAGGCAGGATTTTTCTTCTCGCTTTTGAATCCTGAACATTCGAGGCACTGGAGTGGTTTATTACCACTTCCTTCCCTTCCGTCTCCCTGCGTGTTTTTCCTTTCCCACCCCAGCTGGCACTCGACACAAGCGCAAGCACGGCACGACTCGCTTTTAAGAAAGAAGGAAAGTTTTAGAAAAGACAGCCAGTGGGGCTGGGACCCATGGAGTCACCTAAGTGGAGCAGGAACTGTGCTGGCAAAGGCAAGGAAGGGGCTTCTTGCAGGGACTTCAGCTCCCCCAATGTCTGGAGGGATAGGAGGACCATGAAAGAAGCCTTGTATCTTTCACCAACTTCTACGTTTGTCCCAAAACTGACATTAATGGAAAACCCTTCCACGAGTCACTAGTCTCTAAAGGAATCTAGAGTTTGTGGGTGCAGGAAGGGCTGGGGCCAGAAGAACAACAGCCTGACTTTGGTAAGGAGGCCAGAAGAAGCCATGAAGACCATGAGCGGGGCCTTTCCCTTGGACACACCACCTCAGGGTGGAGAATCAGTGTTTAGAGATGGGTCTGACCCATCCAGCTTTGCCCTGATGGCTCAGATGCAGCTCCAAGCACCCTAGGAGAGCATCCCTGGAGCTGACCAAGAGTCCTTCCTCTGAGGGTCAACAAGCCTCTGCTCCTGTCGCCTTGCCATGCCAGACTCAAAGCTGGTGGCAGGGGGACTCTGCCACCACGGTCAGAGGCAGGAAAGACAAAAAATGCAGCTAAATAGCAGGGGAGAAAACAGAGCTAAGAGATTTAAAGCAGATTACTCCTCCAGCTGGCGATTAATAAGACATCGCTGTAAATCACCTGGCTTTTGCCACGCTGCCCACTGGGAGAGAGGTTTGCAGAGACAAGTTCGTTTAATCCAATTAGAGCTCGAAGCTGTCACTGGAAAGACAGCCATCCCCCCTTCACCTCCCTGTCCCCCCCTCCCAAACTCACCATCCGTCAGCGTCTGGAAGCACATCTTCCCGCTGTACTTGCCGTAGCCAGCCACGGTGCGGGCTCGCACCTGCACCACGTACACCATGCCGGGGCGCAGCCCCTCGATCCTGGCTGTGTTGGTCTGGCTGCGGGCCATGGAGGAGTTGTACTCGTTGTGGTCCTGTGGGCACAGCCAAGAGAGACAGTCAGCAGGGAGAGAGGACAGCGGTGGGGACAATGTGCCCTGCAGCTCCCCCATCCCTGTTGATGGCAGGGATGAGGTTTATCTGCAGGGGGATAAAGTGGTGGCCCTGGCTCTGCTCCAAAAGGACAAGCACTGGATCCTGGGTAAGGTAACTCAGACCCTCCTGGTTGCCCTCAACCCACAGAAACAGGAGCCACAAGCTCTTATGGGCCTCCGGGGAGCTAGGAAGGTCCTCACAGCACCTGCCTCCCAGGCAGCCCCCCTGGTCCCACCATAGCAAAGAGTATGGAACAGTGGGGGGAAACAATAAGAATACTCAGAGCAAAAATGCTCAAGAGCAGCAAATTTGTCCTCTTCAAACCACCAATGTCCTTGTACATTTATACAGTTACCGAAATGCTGTAACATGCCCTACAATAATCCGCTCGAGCCGCTTCAAGAGCAACTTGCCTCCGCCAAGAGCTCCAGCCCCTACGGTCCCTGCTCTGCAGCCTGCTCTTTTGCTAAACCTTGGTGGAAACGTCATGCATCTCAAATCTCATTTTTTTGCAACGTTCCCCAGTGATATGCCATAAAGGGGCTGCTGGTGAAATCATCTAATTATTCACATTTAGCAGAATTCATTAAAGCTGGCAAGACGCGGGAGGGATGGAACAGCTTGGGCTCGGCACGGTTCACCGCAAGGGTCGAAAGCATGTCCCCTGCGGGGAAGGATGGCTGCCAGTGAAACGACCTGGCAGGAGGCAGTGATCCAGGACAGGGACAACCCTGATAACCTTCGCTGGTCCTCGCTGTTCCTCTCCTTTCCTCCTAATGCTGTCCCCACACTCCAGGTCCCTGCTCAACCTAGCAGATACCAGAGCCAAGCCAGCAACAGGCACTGATGTGCTGGAGAAAACGCTGCCCATGGGAGAGGAACTAGCATCTGCAGCCACAGCATCGCTTCCCTTCTTCTGGTTGCACGTCGCTCCCACCCTCTGGACCCGGTGCAGGAGACCAGTCACCCATCCCATTGCCTGTCCCACCACCTGGATTCTTCCCAGCAAAGAGCCTGACTCAAAGCTCATCAGTGTTTCCCCCCTCCCAGCAAGCTCAGGACCTGAGCAGCCTTCCTGGCAGGGATGTCTGAAGCTCTGCGTGCCCCCATCCCACCCTCCATTGTGAGGTTTCCAACCAAGCTTACCGCTGCCGGTCTGGAGCCCACGGCGCTGCTGACATCAGGCGTGCAGATGCGGCTCACCTTCTCGTAGTAGCGGATCTCATAGTCCAGGATGATGCCGTTGGGCTGCTCAGGCTGAGGCCAGGAGAGCGTGATGCTCCTCATCGTGGCGCTTACCTGGTGCATGATGGGGACAGTGGAGGGTGCTGTCAAGGAAACGGGAAAGGAGAGAAAATTAATGGAAAGGGGTAGGACTGACAGCCCTAGGGAGGGGGATAATCTCCTGGGCACATGGAGCATCCCAAATCTCCCATGCCTGTGGCTGTTCGCTCCATGGGAGTAGCTCACACATTAGCAGCGGGAACAGCGGCATCTCAGCAGCTTACATGGAGCCACAGCAGCGAGCTCGCAAGGGAATTCTGGTATTTAAAGCAATTATTCTTTTTAATTAGGGGCTTAGAAATCCTCGGTTTTCTTTATGCCTGGGATTGCTTGCTCCAAGGATATCTCCCACGGAGGGGCAAAGACAGCAAAGCTCTCCCCAGAAGGGACAAACCAAGGTTCAATGACGGTCCCCAGCTCTGCTTATCATCTTCTGCCGTGACAACCTCCCCGGGCGAGCCAACACTGCAGGAGCCTGTGCAACGGCTGCGAGCCCATGTGCTGTCAGGAATAAGATGTAGGAGCAAAAATCTGCCCACCATGAGGATGATAACAGGAAACCAGGGCAGGGACAACCCCGCCCAGCAACGGGACCCCACGGTGCTGGAGCCTGTAGCACGGCTTTGGCTCAGCCCTGTCCCAGAGGAGCTGCTGGATCCACTCTTAGGGGCTCTTTGGGGATGCTCATCCTCAGCGCCTAAACATGCTTCTCCCAAGAGTTTTATTTCTGAAGCCCAAACGCTTGTAGAACAGTCCCAAACCATCCTTCAGCTCCTTGTGTGCCCTGGGGCCATGGCGCAAGGGTGCTCGAAAGGCAGCGCCTCCACCCCTGCAGCCCCCAAGACTCCCCAGGCAGCAAACCACAGGGGTCCCAGGCATCTCATCGCAGCATCCCCAGAGAAAGCAAGATGTTCGGCACTGGCCAAGCATGCAGCCAGCACGCAGTTGTCATCGAGCACCCCCAGAGCCAAGCACCCCCTGAGCTGAGCATTCTCAGCAGCAGCAACACCATCCTTCCACCATCAGGGACAGCAAGCCACTATAATAGCCAGGAACCACTCTTCCAAAGGCTTTTTGGCCTCCAAATTATACTTGAAAGGGGTAGAGCCAGGCAATATGGCCCTGATCCTGCACATAATCCTACCAAAAGCCTCCAAGAAAGGTAGCAAGACTCTCCGCACCCGAAGCAGCACTGGCATGACCTACTTCCTATCCAGCGCAGGCAGCACTGGGCAGGGAAAATGCTTCCTCCCCATGGATCCGGGGCAGAGCTGAGCTCAGCACGACTGGCCTGGGGCACAGGATCGTGCTGCAGAGGGAATTTGGGAGCAGTGGGAGCCCTGCTCCGTGCGGGTGCACTGAGAGATGTTGACAGTTTGGCACTGCCTTTGTTTACCCGGCATATTTAATCCTGTATTTATTTTTTTTTTTTAATTTCTCCACATCCGCTCTGAGAAGATGCTCGTGGGCTGAAATTAAACACTTAGCTTGATTGCTGTTTTGTTAATTGCTGCATTCCCCGCCCCATTAGCGTGGATAGCGCGTGCAGGTTGACGGAGCCGGGAGCAGCCCTGTGAGGTGAGATGCGCTAACCAGCCCGGATCCAGCCCTGCGTGGGGAAAGCGCGTGGAAAAGCCCGCTGCAAAGCCAAAGATATTTTAGAGGGACAGTATCGATTCTGCCCTTGCCACACCTGGATGCATTTCCATCAGGTTACCCCACAGCCCATCCCACAGCACTGGGAGCATTTCCACGTCGATATTCAGCCTTTGCAAGGCAAACAGGGAGCGCAGGGGTAAGGACAGACCTGGAAGCCCTGGCTATTCCCAGCTTCTAGGCAGCCCCGAGGTGGGAGATGAGTGAAGAAACACCCCCAAAACCGCACTCTGGGATAAAAGGCCTGGAAATCAGAGGCAAGTTTGCATGTGGTTCAGGAGACAGCGATGCCAGCCAGGCACAAGCATAGATTTGTATTCTCCAGAGCCGAGAGACTAAAAATTTACACCAGGTTTCTCCGTCGTACTCTCCCGAGGGAGTGAGTTGGTGAAGGCTGCCTGCATTACACGCTCAGCACAAAGCAGAAATTACCATCCCCAGAAATTATCATTCTAGGCAGGGAAGCCTGGAAAAGAGGAGGAGGAGAAACCAATGGGAGATGGATGTGCCAGAGGAGATAGAACCTGAACTCAGCCCTGGGATGCTGCTCCCACCGTGTTGGGATGCAGCCAGGCTGCATTTCAAGGCTGGATTCATCCCCCCTCACAGTCAGGAAAAGGGGGGAAATAGCGATACTGTTTCATCCCCAAGTAATCTAGGGGGGGAAGAAAAAGCAGACATCGGTCCTCACCCCCTTCCCTCCCACAACCCAGCTCTGGCTTTGCCCAGGGCACAGGCACCCCCTCCACCTCCCCTATCCCTCTCCCTCCCTCTTGTTTTGGCCTTTCTCTTTGCCTTCCGCTTCCCCTGCAGCCTGCCCAGGGCTGAGTGCAGGTTTACTGCAGTCATCACACACCATGCACACCCCAGGAACTTTTTCCTTTGGACTCAGAGCTTGCAAAGCCACAGTGTACAGCTTAAAACTCCCAGCACCGCACCGTCCCAGGACTCACCAGCTTGGTTAGTGGTGATGTTGACAGAGACGTGCTGCGGTGGGAAGGGGCTCTTGTTGGAAACCCCATTGACAGCCTGGATCTCAAAGGTGTACGGCGTGTGTGCCCACAGGTTGCTGATGAAAACCCGGGTCTCCGTCAGCCCCAGCTGCCTGGGGACAAAGTCCACGTTGTCGTCGCAGCGGGAGCAGGCGCGTCGGTCCGACCGGCACTTCTTGCAGACAATGTTGTAGGTGACATCATCACGACCCCCTGTCTCCCGCGGCGGGTGCCACTCCAAGATGATAGACGTCTCATTGACAATGGAGATGACATTGCGCGGGCCGGACGGGACGCCTGTGGGAGAGGAGAGCACTTGAGACAGGTCTTTGCCCAAAACGTTACGCTTAGGCCTACCAGGGCTCAGAGAGAGCCCCAGGAGGCTCCAGCATGGAGAAGGACATCCCACAGCTCTGTCTGCCAGTCTACCCATCACCACCTGACTTAGGAAGAATTCGGTCTCTACGGCTTTGCTCAATTCAGGGTCAGGGTCTCCTCATTGGCTATGCTGACCACCCACACTGCTGGCCACAGAGAAGAGTTCCATGGCTGGGGATGAGGACTCTCATGCCACAAACCCACTTAGTCTCAAAAACAAACAAACAAACAAACAAACAAAAAAAAACTCCCATGCAGAGTGCATGCAGATCCACCTGCCAAGATGGATCCGTTTTAATCAGCAGGAGAGAGACACCAGGATAGCTCCAGTGCTCACGTGGAGAAGTACCTCAAACAGATTATCACAGCGAGAGAAACACCACTCAGCCAGCATCACAGAGAAATGGAGGAGCAGTGGGCAAAACGAGAGTCAGAAATGGAAAGTGGTTATTAACGCTTTGATATCCTAAGTTGGGAGCCCAGGTATTTAACAGCATGGAGGAAAGCTCTCCTCCGCGCCCAGCACCACTCACTGTTTTGCGAGCAGCTGATTGGGGTTAGCTAGGATCGCTCCGCGGCCAAAACCACAAAATCCAGCTGCTGGGTTATATTTAAATAAGGAGAGTGATTAATTACTCATGCCAGCAGTGCTCAGCACTGCGCTTCCAAGAAAGAAAAAGGACTTTGCCACAATGAGGGGAGCAATAAAAATGATGGAGGACTTGACCTGCGATGAAAGGTTAAGAGAGCAAAGCACACTCTGTCTTGGGGAAAAACATCCCAGGGGAGCCCTCCACTTGTGTGTGCTGGGGAACATCGTTAGCGGCTGCAGATAAATTAGCTCCATTAGTGGTCGGGGACGGGCTGGGCAGAGGCAGCTTCATCTGCATGGGTGTGATGTGGCTGGTGGGATAGAGATCACAGGTCACCTGCCAGCCAGCCCGGGGGGGGGGGTGGGGTGTGCGGGTGGTCACCCCCACCTACGCTGCCCTCTCCCCCTGCTCCCTTAATCGCACCCAGGCAGGCACTTTGGGAGCCTCTCTGCGCCATTGCTGCAGATACGGCAGATGAAAGCATTTTGTTAAAATGCCCAGAAGAATGGCAGCCTTAAAAAAAAAAAATTAAAAATAAAAAAATTCCATTTCCTTCAATTCTTTTCCCCTATAGCAGAGAAAACTTGCAGGTCAGGGAGCAGTTGCCAGTGCAGCACCATCACTGAAAGGACTTCTGTAGATTCGAGGTACCACAGACGTCCTGTGGTACCATCCACAGATGTCAAAGGGGTTTACAGGAGGGGTGTTAGTGGACACGTCAGGGGCAGGAGTAGAGGCAAGGACATAAATTCCATGGGGGAATCAGACCAGAGGCCTCACAAAGGCTGGGGAGAAGGACCAATAAATGGTGAGTTACCCAAGCTGCAATCTGTCTCAGCAACCTTAATCCATTCCCCTTCTTCGTACTTTAAGCAGACAATATATTGTTAAGCTTTTTTTTCAAGAAAAAGGGAGAAAAACATCTTTCTTCCCTGACCCAGAGGCAAACCACTGTCTCCCCAAATTCCCTCCTCTTTAATTGCAGCTCTTTCCCTCCCGTGCCAGGGGTATGGGGCAGGAACGGTGCTCGCAGGCACCGTCCTCAGGAAGGGCTCTGGTCCAGGGCAGCGCCTGCAGCTCCACACTGTCATTTACTTCTCTGACACAGAGAAACTTTGTTGGCAAAGAGCTGGGAACTCACATTAGAGCGTTGTAAAATTTAGCATCGACAAGAAGAAACAAAAATCAGCAAATAGACTATTTTTATACTGTATTCCTATAGCGCAGCGATACTGTAAATCCACTACGTAACGAGATACAATAAAGATATATGGATTTGTCTGCAGTTGTGCTACCTGCTGACTACCTCCGCTCTGACAGCTCAAGTGATCCAGCAGAACATGCAAATCCTTTCCTCGTTTCCAATGTGCACTTCAGGCACTCCCCAGCACCAAGGGTCCAGAGCACCCTTGTGCTAAAACTCCCTGACTCAAGAGCCTGGAGAGTATTTTTGGGAGGGGGCAGTTGAGGCTGAGACTCATGCTCCCAGTGGGGTGAAGAGCACAGCATCTTTCTTCTCTCACCAAAAGACAGGCTTGAGGCTGCTGCTGTCATCCCAGGTGGCTTGGGCAGACAGCCGAGCAGCGATGCATCACACACAATGCCACGCTGAATACCAATGCTTAACGCACCCTTTCCTCCTATAAAAAAATACTCTGTCTGCAAGACTATGAACAAGACAACCAGAGCAGATAACTTTAAATTCTAATTTATCCTGGGAGCTATCTCCCTGCCATCACCGCCACTGCCAGAGTGAAGTGTACATTCAAACAGCTGCCAGAGAGGCGGGCTGCCGGACTGTCCCATCACTCTCATTTGGTGTGTGCCACGGCGGTGTCCCAGGAAAGCAGAGCAAAGGGTGAGAAGACATCATCTGCTTATACCGACGTGGTGAAGGGATTTCTGTCAGTGTGAGGAGCGTTTCTATAGCACATGGAGAAGGCGCCAAACGGAGAGGAATAGGTATTCAATACAGGTACCCCAGCCCACTGCAAAGTTAAACCCTTGCTGTGGGTTGACCTCAGCTGGCTGTCAGACGCCCACCCAGCTGCTCTCTCGCTCCCCTCCACAGCTGGATGGGGGCAGAAAACAGGATTAAAAAGCTCGTGGGTTAAGACTTTATTCCCGTTGCTTCCCCAGCAGCGGAGAGGAGCGAGACCCTGCAGCCCTCACCCGCCCCATCAACTCCAATCTGTTACTCACTGGTGCAGGCAGCTGCTGGCAGGTCAAAATCCGCCCGGTAGTAGCCGTTGCGGCACGTGCAGACCGGCGAGGCCTCGGCAGTAGAGCGGCTGTTGGGAGGGCATGGCACGCAGAACCCCGCGCCCTGGCTGGCCTTGAACGTCCCCGCCGGGCAGGCTGCAAGAGAAAGGAGAGGAGAAGAGAGCAGGTGAGTACCAAACAGTCCTGGGGTGGAGGTGAAAGCAAGTCCCATCCTTGAAATGGGGCAGAAAGAAAAAGAAAAGAAAGAAATAAAAAATAAGATGCAGAAAAAGTTCAAATCTGTATCAGAGCTAAACAGAGTAGCACTTTCCTACGAAGCTAGGATGGCCATAATTTTCCATGAATTATTTCTGGAGTTACTAGGAAAACACTGAAATCACATGGCAATGACACAGTAATTAGCCAGGCACAGCAAGGGGGTCACAGCAGCTGGTTCACTCCCCACCGCTCCTATCTGGGCAGGAGGACAGTGGAGGGCTGCGGGACCCCCTTCCCCAGCAGCACCCATGAGGATATGGACATGCAGGGGCAGGACAGCGTTCCCCTTCTGTTCATCTGAAATGTCCCTTTCCACCATCTCAACAGCACGGCTCAGGTCTTGCATCTCTTTTTTCCAAGCAAACTTTGAATACTTAATTAAAAAGTTGATGTGATGTCCATGACAGTGTCTTACGGGTCCATCCCATTAATTCCCCGCAGGCCGGGGCTAATAAACTTCCCGGCTGTCCGCCTCCCAGTTCATTCAAGCAGGAAATGGTAACTAATTCATAAATGAGAAGATGCTCCAGTTACAGTTACGGCAAGACTTTAATCAGTGACGGGGGGGAGGTTTCATTAATCAACTGTCTTGCTGCTCTGTGGTTAGAGAGTGCAGACACAGTGACAAAGATGTGGTCCCTCATCCCTGCCCCACTTTACCAGTCCTCACCAACTAGGTGCTGATGAACGGATGCTCATCCATCCTTGATGTCTAACAAAACCCTTGGGTGACCCCTACGAAACCAAAAGCTGCAGAATGTAGCATCTGTATTTTGGCACATGTACTGGAAGGACCAGACCTCCGTCCAGGTTCACCACTCGGCTGGGGGAGATGGTTCCTGGCCTCGCGCACAGTGGTCCCATCCCCGTTTGGCTCCCGGCTCTGCCCCCATGATACTGTCAGCTCCAAGGCATGGCTCTGCAGAGAAACACCCTAAGTGTCTCATAAACACGGCGATGATTGAGATAATGGAAAGTGCCTCTTAGCCCCTGTCTGCTGCATCAGGATATGAGGCATCTCCTAGCAGCCATGAAGAGGAAATTAACAGGAGCAAGCAGGAGTAACCACTTTGATGCAATTTCCTTGGGAGATAGTGGACCATCTAATCTTTATTGGAGCCCTTTAACCTGTCATTCAAAACTCATGAAGGCCTCTTGCTCACACAGTCTTTCCAGATATTAAAAGATGATAAAAAAGGCTAAATCAAAACAATATTTTACAATTTTATTATTCAGGAGATATTTCTCCCCCGCCTGAAGCACACAATCAGCTGCGACAAACCATCTCTTTCCAATAATGTTAACAGCCAAGTGAGGACGTGGCATCCCAGAAGGACCAGCCACCATCTCACACTGCCCTTCCACCTCCCCACCACAGGAGGACCATCAACTTCTCGCATCCTACCACAGCCACGCCACATGCATGCTTCTTATGGAAGCACTCAGGGCCATAACCCACCACCTCATGCAGACAGGCAGCTGGACACACGGGGCCCTGTGCCCCATATCAGCATGAGGAAGCGCAGAGTTACACCAGGCACACAAGGCAGGAGACGCAACCATGTGTGGATGCTAAGACTCCGAAGTGGATCTCCACTTCTTCACCTCTCCCTTCCCATCAGGCACTGCACTCCCACCAGCAAGCGCTAGCATCCATGAGATGTGCAATGGGTGTCTTGCAGGCTCTAGAGCTGGAGGACACATTCAGAAACGTGCCCGAAACATCCTGGGCCCTTTGGAGGAGCAGGAAGGAGAGGGCAGCGGTACCAGAGAGCGGACACCTGGATTTTGATGAAAGGAGACAGGAGAGGAAGGGAGGAGGGTGAGAGGGTTGCAGCACTATGAACACGCGTCAGTTTTAAGCACAGGGGCATGTTGGTAGGTCAGCTGAAGGGGTTTGTTAATTTTTAATTACAATTAATCCAAGTGATGCTTTGTCAAAATACCTGAACAAAGTACACTCTGCAACCCAGTGTCCTCAGGTTTCTTTTATCACTTCACTTATCCACAAATTCCTGTAATCTGCAGGTACGTGGCTCTTAATTGTTATTATTACCAATTAGCTTTTCTCTCCTGTAATTACATTGTGCTTGCCTGAAGTCTCCCACAGTTTCCAGGGAGGCTGATGCCTTCTCCTTCCTCCCAAAGCCGCCGCGGGCTGCAGCCCTCCGCTCTCACTGTTGCCCGCATCTCCCCTCTTTCTAGGGGAGCTGAACCACGAACCTCACAGCAAAGGTGAAGCTGAAACCCCTAAGCCCCTGCAATGCCATGGTGGGATTTATAGAGACCCACGCAGCGTGGGATCCATAATCCTTCAGACGCTAAAACGCACGGTCCGAATATAAGGCTCGGAGAGAGTGCTCAAGGCCAGGAGGGAGCAAAAAATCATCCCGCTAATGGCAAGTGCAATGTTTGCCTTGATTTAAGGGCTGCCGCAAGAAAGTTTCCCAGAGCTGGCAAGGTCTGGATCTGCAATAGCGCCTTAGATGAGTGTGAGATGAGGCTCTGCCTCAGCCTTCCCTGCAGAAACGGGCTCCCTCCGCCCGTGCCCAGGCTGCAGCCCAATCTGCACCTCTTCAGTCCGGAGAAGAACTAATTGATTGTTGATTATGTGGGCTGGATAAGATTAATGATGTGCTTAACTATCCATTTCCTCACGTTCAAGCGCTAGCGGTGTGTTTGTAAATGATGAGGCACGAAACCCAGCCGAGACACCGAGCGGCTTCAGTGCTCGCCGGGGCTGCCTGCTCAGCACTTACACCCCCTCCCGCAGCCCAAAGCCGCCCGCGCATCAATGGTCCTACCTGCACCCAGGAACGTCGCACATCCCGGGCGGTGAGGGTCAGGGGTTTGCCCACAGGACCCCCTTCCCAGCGCTGATGGAGGTGTTTGGGGGTGGCAGGGAGCATCGTGGGGGGGTTGCTTGCTTGCTTGCTTGCAGCAAGATGTCACTGCTAGAGGTCTGAGGGGGGGCAAAAAACCAAGACAGATGCAAGTTTCTCTCCTGCCTGAGGGGTGATGGTGGGGATGGCAGCCAATTTGCAGCACCCCACAGGGCTGGGTACAGCTGGGGCTCTCCTGGCTGGAGCTGCCCCTCTTACCCTGCCTCAAACGCCCTGGGGTGTGGATGTGGCCACATCCCACACGGGACAAAACACTCAGCAAAGGCACAGCAGACCTGCACCCCATCGCTGCCGCCCTCTTCACTCTGCAGCTTGCACGGGGCAGGATGAGTTACCGACTCAGTAATGGCACACAGCAGCAATGCAAGGCTTTCCTCCTGCTGAAAACTCCTCTGTCTTAACAGCGTGTATCCCACACCCCTTATATCTCAGGTGCCAGGGCTCCTGCAAAGAGCTGGAGGTAAGCAGGATCCCTGCTCATCCAGCCCAGCTCCTGCCCAAGGCAAGCCACCATCAACAGAGCAGACACTGCGGAAAGGGTGCAAGCGCAGGGGTATCCAAGCGTTTCATTTCTCAAACTAAATCCTGTTGGTTAATGCCTGGAACTTGCACTTTTTAATTACTCTCTCAGGGAAGCTTTAGTGAAAAAAAAAAAAAAAGAAAGAAAGGAGACATCTCCTCTACATTAACTTGGTCTAAAGCTCCTCAGGATCAGGTTTTAACACAGGAACTTCTGCAAAGAATTACAGACTTCAGCTCACAATTCCCCAACTGCTCCCCCCGGCCCTCCCTGGCACCCCACGCAGCTCCCTCCGCTCGCAGCAAACCAAGCCTGCGCCGTCTCATTGCTCCCATGTCCCTGATGTCCCCGCGGGGCAGAGCTAACTACATAGGCCAGGTTCTCCTAAATTCATGCTTGGTTTGGGTTCCTTTTTGGACTCAATGCCCTTGTAGGGCAAAACCAGTGTGTTTAAGCACACCCATGCGCGTGCCCATGGTCACACCAGCACAGCAGGTGAGGAAAAGCCGGGTTAGAAGTAATGGTGCTGCACCAGGCAATGCCCTCAAGCAAGCTGGAGGCATGGAGAGGTCTGCCACGTGCAAAGGCACTGAGAAAGCCTGGATGATCCAGCCTGCTCCAAAAAGATCTGTGGCTGGTGCCTACCAACATCCCTACCAACAGGCAGCGGGGAACGTGCCTTGTTAGGTTTGAGGACACCATGGGCCATCAACAAAGGAGGAACTGTGGCTCACTGCAATTATAGCCCACTAGAAAAGGGTTCAAGGCCATTTCCTCCCTTTCTGCAAAACATAATTTTTCATTAAGAACAAAACCTGGCTCCTAAAACTGACGCTTTCTGCACAAGGCTTACAATTTTGGATGAAACCAAAAAAAGAGAGGAGACGCTTGCTAGACATCCACTATACATTTTGCAGACCCCTTTAAGCACACCAAAAAAAGAAAAAAAAAAAAAGCCATCAATTTTTCAGCCTTCCAATAGCTATTTTCTGATTAGTCTCAATTACAAGAATTTTAGCAGCAAGGCAGCTCTCCTCCCTGTCCCACTGCCTCCACGTGCAGCCTGCGTGCAGGCTAGGAAGCTCTCCTAGATGCTTTCAGCTGAAAGACACCATCCAGGCAAATAAAACACCCACACAAAATTGTGTGCTATAGAAAAATGACATTTAGAGGATGTTGTGATTACAGGGGCAGGCACTCCAGCAGCCGGCAGGGCTTTCCAGGGCAGCTGACAACTTGGCTCCCGCTCGCCCTCGCGGGCAGGCATCGTCGGGGAGACCGGTGGCACCACATCCCCCAGGGACACACACCGGGCTGCAGAGCCGCAATGCCACCGCAGGCTGTAACATAACCAACCCCTATTTTTGAGTTTTGATCTCTTTGATGTGTCGTCAACACCAGGGATGCAGGCTGCAGTTTGGGGGAAAAAAAAAAAAAGCAGAATCAGCCAAGCTGTCACCCACACGCCGCCACTCCGTGGCGGGGGCTGCCAGCTCCCTGTCTTCAAAGGGCTACATGGGTGCTGCCTTCCCACCCCGCTTTCATCTCCCTCGTTATCCTCCCCACAAACATCCAAGCAGAGAGCGGGCGCCCAGAGGTTTAATTGCATCCCTGATGTGATGCTCTCCTGTCATCCTTTCCCTCCTGTATCTCTGTTGGGGAGGGGTTTGGGGAGTTGTTTTTTGTTTCCCCCCCCCCATTTCTACTTTTTAATGATCCAATTCCCTTTCATATCAAGCCAAGCGCTTCTCCTGAGCGCCTCAGCCCTGGCACAGCCACAGCAGGCAGCCGGCAACACCGGCGGGCGTACTGCCGTGCCGCACTCCACGAGGCATCCACAAACTAATCCGGAGAGGTTTCTGTGCTCAGAGCAACGCCGTGCTCCAGCGAGGAGGGGTGGGAGGGTACCCACTGCACGCATCCTGCCTGCCTGACCATGCTGAGAAAGGAGACAGGGATCAGACCCAGCCCTGAAGTACCCTATCAGCCACCAAATCTCCTTTCCAACATCCAGTCCTTAGGGCAGGATAAGGAGCATCCCCAGCCCCAAAGCATCCTTCGGCAGACAGACAGACGTTTGCTCTCTGAGGAGGGAGCTCAGCACAAGCCCCTGAGCAATGCCCTGGCACTCAGTGAATGGGACACCCCAGCAGAGCCTTGTCCCAGCGAGGGATAAAAACTTATTTCGGTGCAAACTTCACCATTTTTGCAGCCACACACACAAATACTCACAATTTCAGATCACTCAAAAATGCTCCGGCCTTGGGACCAAGTGCTTGCCCAGCATAATTACAAACACCGCCGCCCTGTTACATCGCCTTTCTGTATTTTAGCACTGTATAGGCAGAAACTCATGAGATAAACATGAGCTTCCCAGCATCGGGGTTCGCATCCTGCGGGCAAGGGGCGGCATCTCTCCCCGACGCGCAGAGGAAAGGGGCCCCAGGTCCTCGCGCTGCAGCTGGTTAATTAAACCAGCCCTTCACCTCTGGAGGAATAGATTTAGATCTGCCTTGGGACACATGTAAATTAAAGTCAGCAGCTTCTGAGCCTGGCCTGCCATGGTTTATTCATGGAGGAAAAGTAAAATTCAATGTGTTTTTTTCCTTCTCAGGTTTTTTTTTTTTCCCTTCCACTCTTCTCACAGATGAGAAATGAAGTGGGAAGGTACGGGGCAGGATTTCAAAGGCACTTACAGGGTAGGTAGCTGCGCAAGGCCAATGAGAGGCAACAGGGTGTGGGTGCATCCACATTTGCCTCTCCCAAAAACCTCATCCTTCATCAACCAAGGATTTGCTCCCCTGGGGCAGACCAAGGTGCTTCCACACTGAGCTTCACGCGCTTGGCTGAAAGCCAAACGCAGCCGATGCTCACCCAGAAGCTTCTCCTCCAGGAAGGTGGCCTTCTGAAAATAAGTCTCTGGATGCAGACGAGCTTCAACACCAACTGTTTAGCTGGTATCACGACCCTAAACAATGAGTTTAAGCCCAGAGCAGGGCACAGAAGAAGCTGGTTTTGGCTTCCCTGCTGCTCACTGCCCGCAGCACCCGTCTTCCCACGCTTGCCCATTTAACCAGGACTCTGGGCTTGGCTTTCTCTGTTTTTCATGGTTGGGGGGATTTTGAAGGTCTAAAGACAAAATCTGTCCCAGATCTGTTTGTTGGATGAGGAAGGGGAGAGCACACACGCCCTGGGCAGATGGCACTACGGGGCTGCCAGCTCACCACAGAGCAGGGAAACTTGCTTTGCCCTCCAAAACAGTCAACGGGTGAAAAAAAAAAAAACCCAATACTTCCCAAGGTGACTTTTGCAAATACTTTTCTCCCGCTCGGGTTTTGCTTTGCTTTAGTTTCCAACCAAGGCTGACTGATCTCACGCCACAGCTCCCCCTCCTTTCCATAAACCAGCCATCAAAACAACGATGCTCAACCTTCTGCTCCAGCATTTTTGTACCTGAAATCAGGGGTGAAACACAACTGGCAGGTAGGTGGTGCAGCTCATGGAGACCCAGCCAACTTCCATTTCTCCCCAGTGTTTCAGCCCTTCCCGTTGGGAACTAAAAGCACTGCTATGGAGAAGAGGAGCAAAGCATTGCAGGGAAGGATGAGACTGGCACTGCCTCTCCAAGCACCCACCTTCGGTGACCAAACGCTAAACAATTTGATCAAACGCTCCACAATTCATCCACGTACGCAGGGAGGAGTGACCAGTGGTCATGTGCCCATGGCAGCGACTGGCGCTGGATGCTTTTCACCATCCTAACGCTGCCCGAGAGTCTACTACTCTGAGTCAGCAAAGGAAGGGAGGGTGAAGTTCTCGGCAGTGATTTGAGGCTATTTAACCCTCTTCTATTCTTCTTTAGAAACCAATTCAGCAGCTGTAGCCTGCCACAGGCTCTGTCCTCCACCAAGGCTGCCGGCCCTGCAAGCAGGACAGGGCTGGGCTGGTGGGTGCTGCCCCAAACCCTCACCAGCAGTGGGGCAGGGGCAGTCAGGAGCTATCTGAACAGCAGCGGCAAATTAAATGCCATGACACAGCTCTCCCTGGGGACACGACATAAGGAAAGCAGAGACTGATTTACCAGTAAATAGACAGCAGGGTCCAACCCCCTACTCCTGGGCTTCCCCACCCCAACCGGCGCTATATTAACATTTAGATCTCTGCTGTACGTTAAAACCAGAACTAAGGGGTGGGGAGCAAGCCAAGAAATCCATCCTGCACTGGTGGTGGAAAACAATTTAAGGAGAGAAAGGGTGAGCGGGATGGGTGTGCTGGATGGCAGCAGGAGTAGAGTGGCCGGAGGAAGAACTGAAGTTCCAGCGGCAGGGCAGGAAAGCCCAGGGCTGCCCAGGAGTTTCGGAGACTGCTCCTGCCCGACCTCCAGCACCCCCAGCCCTGCCGCTTCACCAATTTTTAACAGAGTGTTTATCACAGCTAGGTATGCACAATCTGGATTTCAGGAAACTCTTGCAACCTCAGGCATGCTTGTTTTTAATGAGTGTGATATAACTAAGGCTGAGCTCAGGTGGGCTGGTGCTACTAAGGCAAGTGATGTTCACGTGCCGCCTTGGCAACGCTGATGTGCATCAGATTACACTAATTCTGGCAGAGGGGAGACCACCAGGACCAGCCCCAGTGAGCAGATGCACCCTCAGCACTGGAATGTCACCTACAACAAACCTCCCGATGAGTTTGGAGCAAACAACTGGGGAAAACAAGATTCAGGCCAGGACTCATGTCCCAAAAAAAAAAAGCCCCAGAAAATGCTCTGCTCCCACTCAGGCACTGGGCTCAATACAGGAGCAAAGTTATCTTCCTCGTGAACTGCAGCAACATGAGTCTCCAGGAGTCAATGGACACGGACTAGAAGCCGTAAAGAAGAGCCGATACTTTCACATACCACTTATCTTAGCACACCACGTTCACCCCTCAACGCCTACATGAGCTATGGAGCCACCTAACGAACAGGACAGGGGGCTGCCATGAAAATTCCTGGTGGATCTCAGAGCATAGCTCTTCCTGCAGGAACAGAGGTGCTGGCAGGGGCTGCAGTTAAAAGCCCCTTGAAGACAATGCATCTTTGTTTTGCAACCAGCAGAGCCCCCCTTGGGATCCTGGGAACCACCGAGGTCACTCCGTAACTCCAGCCCCTCTTCTGACCGGAAATTGGGGCAGCATTGCCCTCAGGCTCCCCGAAGCACAAAGCCTCCTAGCTAGGAAGCAAACATCTCCCATTCCTAACAGGAACTAATTAAGCACCTTTTCCTCCTTTGCCAGCTCACGCCACGCAGTATCCCCTCAATCTAGAGAACATCAAGTGCTTATTAATTATGTCTGAAGTGGTTTCTCGTTAGTGCTGATGCCGCGAAGGATGAGTAACCCTGGGATGGGGCTGGGGGAGAGCTTAAGCCGCAGGGCCAGCCTCACACTGCCAGCGTGGGAATGCCGGCACGGGCAGGGACACGCCACTTTCTTGTGTCCATGCCACAGCACTGGAGGACTTTATGCCTCGGGTTGCATTGGGGTGGTGAGATGCCCCATCACGGAACAGGACCCTCCCCGTCCTGGCAGAGATGAGCCCCAGGGGCTGTGGTTTGGCTGACTGCTTGAGGACCGTGCCCAGGGATGGATTCGGCACAGGAGGATGGACTTGGCAGGGAGACGACGTCCTGACCACAGCGCAACTGCTCTCCCACAACCCTCATCCACCCCAAGAGCCCCACACATAGAATTAATTAGAAAAGTAATTAACAGAGGTCCTCCATAAATATTTATAACAGAACGAATCGCAATTATTATTCCTCAGAGGAAAGGTGCCTTCTTACCCAGCCGCAGGGAGGAGAGGGGAAACTCAGCGCTGACCAGGGGACCAGACGCACCGGCTGCTCCTGCCTTCACGCGTACCTGCCCGCACACAGCCCCAGCCCTTGGGAAACCGCCTCCATCATCCCACGCAGGCCCCAGCAGAGCACTCCCTTTCCACCCCAGGGGTGGCATTTTCAGCAGCAAGCCCTATTTCCCGCAGTCAGGTGCAATTTACTATTATTTCCATACACGAGCATCACTTATATATATTTTGTACAATTTCTCTCTCTTTTAATAACATCTCCTTTCCCACCCTAAGTAGTTAAACAGTGGCCACTGCCATTGACTTGCCCTGTTCCTGCTGAGCAGCTCTTATCAGCCCTAATCTCCTGAAACCAGAAAACACCTAAAAAGCAATTTCTGAAAGTTTTACCCATCTCCCTTCCACTTATTTATTTTTCCCCATCCAGGTTCTCCCTCTCTGCTCTATTTCTTAAAATTTTCTCTGCCCAAACCAGTCACTTCCAATCACCTGTTCCTACTAAGCTGCTGGCTGGGTAGACTCTACCTCACTGCCTTCATCCCAACTTTCCAACATCCCCAGTATAACAGCATGAAAAAGCACAGGGGGCCATAGAGGTTTTGACTTTCCTTCACAATTCCCTTCTTTCTGCACACAGTTGAGCTTAAAAGCTCTTCCCGATCCCGCTCCCGCTGGCAGAAGGGCCAGTCCTGGGAACATCCCAACACCTCAGCAGCCAAGCCCAGCTGCTGCCGGGTGCCGCAATGGCCAATGGTGTTTGCTACAAAATAAATGTCTTGGGAAAAAACGTTTTCTCATGGCACTTGGGCTCCACTACCAGATAAAAATAGGAAGTGAGGAACGATGAAAAAGCAAAAATATGAGACAGGCTCCTCAGGCAGCACATTGCTGCAGTGTCAGCAGCAGAGGAGAACGAACCGCAAAGAAGACAGACCAGAACAGTTGAATCCCCTTCCATCTCCCTCACCCTTGAAATCTCCTCCCTCAGCATGATCACCACTTGAAATTCTCCTGCAGGTCAAGAATTTCCACCCTCTCCTTCCTGGCTGAAGCTCGCTTGCAAAAGATGCTTGGTCCCAAGGGCAGAGCCTGGCTTGCAAATCAAGACCAAAGGGAGGAGGTGGAGATGATGTTCATCCCACAGTGGACATGCTGGTGTTTTGGAGACCCCACGTGCCAGGCCTACCTCACATCCACCAGGCCTCAAGCGGCACAAACCAACCAAGATCCCTGCCGGTGAGAAGTTCAAAGGAGAGTTCAAACCAGACAACAGGTTACAGTGATTCGACGCAACTCGGCTCCAATATAACTGCCATCAGGTTGCTGGTTGTAAGCATTGCTGGACAGAGCAAGGAGCAGCTCAAAGCAGTTTCCAAGCTGAAGCATGAGGTTGGAAAGCTACAGTAGGTCATCCTCTGCAGCCCACTGACAAGCAAAATGGAGCTGGAGCAGGCGGCATTCCAACAGTCCAATGTCCAAGTAGAAACCAGTAGCGAGTGATGCCCCTCAAGGGTCCATACTGGGACCAGTACTATTCAATATCTTCATCAAATACATAATAGGATTGAGTCCTCCCTCAGCAAGTTTGCAGATGACACCAAGCTGAGTGGTACAGTTGATTCACTGGAGGGAAGTGATGCCATCCAGAGGGACCTTGACAGGCTTGAACAGTAGGCACATGTGAACCATAAAGTCCAACAAAGCCAAGTGCAAGATCCTGCACCTCGGTTGGGGCAACCCCCGGTATCGGTACAGACTAGGGGATGAATAGCTTGAGAGCAGCCCTGTAGACTTGGTGAACTGGTGGGTAACAAATTGGACAGGACCTGGCAATGTGCACTTGCAACCCAGAAAGCCAAAAACATCCTGAGCTGCATCACAAGAAACATGGCCAGCAGGTCGAGGGAGGTGATTCTCCCCGTCTGTTCTGCTCTCATGAGACCCCACCTGCAGTACTGCGTCCAGCTCTGGAGCCCCCAACATAAGAAGGACATGGACCTGTTGGAGTGAGTCCGGAGGAGGCCACGAAGATGATCAGAGGGCTGGAGCACCTCTCCTACAAGGAAGAGGTGAGAGAGTTTGGGCTGTTCAGCCTGGAGAAGAGAAGGCTCCGGGGAGACCTTACTATGGCCTTCCAATATATAAAGGTGGCTTGTAAGACAGACACTTTTCACCAACGCCTGTAGTGACAGGACAAGGGGCAACAGTTCTAAACTGAAAGAGGGTGGATATAGGTTGGACATAAGGAAGAAATTTATGATTTTGTTGCCCAAAGAAGTTGTGGATGCCCCATCTCTGGAAGTGCTCAAGGTCAGATTGAACGGGGCTTTGAGCAACCTGATCTAGTGAGAGATGTCCCTGCCTATGGCAGAAGGGTTGGACCTAGATGATCTTTGAAGGTTCCTTCCAACCAAACCATTCCACGATTCCTGCATCGGCTCATCCCCACACTACGGCAGGGAGGCAAGCAACCTGCTCAAAAGCAACCTGATCCCAGGAAAAGACTTTCTGCAAATGGCATGAACATGCTGGTGCTGTGTTGATACCACCACTGGGGACAGGAGAGATCCCAAGGTAGGGGGCTACAGGGTAGACAGCCCCCACTAACCCACCTCTGAGTGCAGCTGGCTTCTCCCCACCAAAATCCCCATCCATGTCCCACACCAACAACAGCAACAAGCGGGGAAAAAGAAATAGTCTCCTCCATTCTCAACATCTGCTACGCATAAGTCAAAGTCACTCGAAATTGCAGGGATTTACTGTACACAGGCAGCTCTGAAAGCTTTTCTTAGCTGTGAAACAAAATTTGCACCTTGGGCTCTCTAAGAATAAGATGTCTTAAATAATAATATGTGATTAAGGGCTCGTGAGCAGATCGGATGTGGAGACAGAAGGTCTGCAATATCTCTAGGTCTCACCCTGATGCCCTCATGCCAGCATGGAAGTGCTGGTCCTGTTCACCTGGCCTGCTTAAGCAGATGCCCGTGGCAGAACAGGGAGATCTGGGATTAGCCAGGAGACAACGGCCTCTGGCAGCACCCAGACAGGCAGAGAAGCATTTTTGCTGTGCCCAGAACCATTTCAAGCTTTCAAACAGATTCCTCATTTTGCAACACAGCAAAGGCCACAAGCAGCAAAGTAATCCCTGCTCCCGAGGAGGGCGATGGGCTCCCTCTGCACCGTGGAGGGGACGCACATGCTGGTGTACATCAGCCCATCCCAAAGCTACACCCAGGGCGGGTTTACGGAGCAACTGGTTTTAAGTGCCTCGGTGACATCACGCCGGGATGCAGATAGGTAATAAATAAAAACATCAGATCAAAATAAGTTGATATCAAGTCACCTCACAGGCAACTGATCCTCCGGGCTGCAGACCCAGCAGAGGAAAGCTGTCAACCTAGAGAAGAAATTAAATCCCTAATTGGCCTCGTATATCAGTTCCCCAGAGTGCCTCTGCTTTTATATGATAAAGCCCAGAAATCTGACCTGAGATCGGAGCCCTCTGCCTCCAGTGTGGCACACAGTCCCGTGCCCTGGGCTTTGTAACCCTCACCCAAAAAAAAAACCAAGGAAAAGGTGAAGCTTTGCCCACATGGACCAGAGCATCATCCCAGAGAGGCCCAAGGGAGCAACAAGACAAGGGCAGCATTAGCCCAGGCATCATTCCATGCTCACGGGGATGCTGCCGCCAAGAGGTCAGCGATGACCATGTAGGATGGGGCCACTCCAAGAGCATTGAAGTGACCCCAGCCCACAGCTCCCTCCTTCCTAAAAGCCATTTTCATACAATAAATATCATACAAGCAGGTGAGCCCTGGGCTTAACATGAAAACCAAGTGACGCAATTCCACCCCATGCCATTAATTACATTTTCTCGGTTGCTGCTCGCTGGGTGAAGCTCCCCTGGGAACCTAGGGTGCATGAACATCAATTCCCTCCTCATGTGGGTTTGCACATCTTAATTTGAGGCGTGCACAACTGAATATTTAGTCTGTTTGATGCTCTGATAGACAAGGTGTGGATCATTTCTTGGCCGCCAGCCTGCCGCACCAGCTGAAGACGGATGGATTTTCCCATGGCTCCTCAGCCCTCCTCCAAAGCCCTGCTTAAGTGCACGAGCGATGCTTTGATTTAATCACCACGCTCCTGCTCTCAACGCATCCTCTGAGATACAAGACACTGGGCGTGACAAATGACCACTTTTAACACACTCGGAGCTAACACTCACGGCACCGCTCCATTTGTCACCGTCTGGGTGCAGAACGACCTGGGTAGCAGACGCAGGGGGTTTGGAGAAGATGGAAAATTAAAACCTCAGTAATCTGCACTGATTCCTTTTCTTTTTCCCCTCAGCCTGGTGGGGCTCCAGCCTTTCTCTGCGCAGACCCACAGTGCCCCAGGTCCCAGCTGGCAGGTCCAACCCACACAAAACTCCTCTGACTCCTGGGAAAGCGGACGAGGGGCAGCAGCGTGACTTGCTTCACCCAGTCCACGGCGTTTTCATAGTTTGCATTTATGCCATTCATTGAAATGCCATCAGCAAAGGCCTGTTTCCCAAAGCAGAGGTTGCAGGAGACCTGCAAAGCCCAACTGCAACCCCAGGGCCCGTCTTCCAAATGATGCCCTGCGCTGGGGAGTGCCAACGAGTTATCTCATGTCTTTGGGGAAGTAAGAGTCCATTTTATTATTGTTACTAGCCAGATGGGGGGGGGGGGGGGGGGGGGGGGGGGGGGGGAATATCTTTTTTTTTTTTTTTAAATTACTACTACTAGCCAGCTAGGGTAAAAACCTTTTCTTTTTAATTATTATTATAAGCCTGCTGGGAGCGATGCTGGCTCCCAAAGAGTTTGCCATACATTGTACGGTGCAGCACAGCCCCAAACACGGATGAGATCCCCACCCCTTGCACACAAACAGCAGCAAAACAGTGCCGGCCAGAGCTGTTCCCAAAAGAGCGCTCTCGTGACTTCAAAATAAAATTAAAAAAAAAAAAAAAGGAAAAAGTTAGAGAAAGGCTTTAAAACTCCCTGGGCTGAGTCACTGGGTTTGCCAGGTGCTGGCCGTTTGCAAACAAGGGTGGGAACAATGCAGGCGCCGGACGCGGGCCGGATCCTGTGCTTCCTTGCAGCTCTTCCATTGTCCGGGAGAACAATCCCTGCTCCGGCTGGAGAGCAAAGGGCCTTCGACACGGCGGCGGCGGGGCGGGAGCCAGGTCTCCTGGGCTGCCGTAAGTGGAAGAGGTTAGGAAAGCTGGGTGGGTTTCGCAGCTCTGCTGCAGTGGGGGTGGCCCATGAATCTGTGCCCACAGCAGCCCCTGCAAGCGCACACGGAGCTTTGCAAACCCGTATTGCCAAAAATATGAGTTTCCCCAAGCACTTCAGCTCCCACTGAAAGTTTTCTAGATGGACCATTAACAAACCGTGGTGTGGAAGCAGATCTATGCCCCCATTTGTAAACAGGCTCACTAAAAGACCCTTGTTGGGGGCAGGGGGGAATCAACAGGGAATTTTTTTATCTTTTTAAAGGCTGGAATCAACATGACACTCAAAAGTTCTCATTATGGGAGGGTGGAATACATAAACGGCACATGGTACAATTTGAGCAGAGGAAAAAAAAAAAAAAAAAAAAAAGATATGCAGAAAAATAAAGCTGTACATCACAACCCAGAAGCCATTCCCTAAGCCCTCTCAGGCCACAGGCAGCGATGCCCCAGCCAGGGCTGCCCAGCCCTGCGATGCTCACCCAGCCCCTGCTCATCCCTTCCCCTGCTCATCCCTTCCCCACAGCATTTTCCAGGTTTCGCCTTCGGAGGGGTCTGGATCGCAGGGGTGACCCAGACCCAGTTCAGGATCTGGGAGACAGAGCCAGAGCGCAGTGGCTGTGGTGCCTGAGCCTCCCCGTCAGCAGCAGCCAGGACACACGGTCCTTCCCCATCTTTCTTTCTCGTCGAGGGAGGGAAAAGGGCCTGAATCCACCAGAGGAACATTTTGGCTAATAATGTCTAATTAAGACTTCCATTAAAACCCATCACACTCATTAGGAAAAAAAAAAATTAAAAAAAATCAAAGTTTTCCTGGACATTTTCCTTGCAAAATCATTACAGAGGTTAATGGATGCCTTCATTAAGGCATAATTTAAGAAAAATCATACTTTTTTCTTTTTCTTTCCTTTTTTTTTTTGAAGGCACAGTGATTTAAATGCTTTTCCTCTGCAGCGTGGCTGTGGTAAAACTGAGCTGCCTGTTCCACCCAGCGGTGGAAGCAGGGAGATCGCTGCCAGGCGAAGCCAAAGCCCCTGCAACAAAGGGGAGCATCTCTCCATCCCTCCGGCATCACCGCCCAGATTTGGGAAGAGTTGGGAGAGTGCTGCTTCCCGGTGCAGCCCAGCCAGGGAGAGCGGCTTGGGCTGACGCAGGATGGGAGAGGAGGCAGGAAACTCGATATTGTGCAGGGGAGGGGAAAAAAAAAAAAAAAAAAAAAAAGAAGGAAAAGATCCATTTTGAGTGGTCAGAGGTTTGTGGCTCAGCTAAACCTGGAATAAAACCCCCCTGGACGTCTCTGCTGCCGTTAGGAGTGGAAGGTGCCTCGGCTGCACGAACGCTCTCGCTTTGGTCTAAGAGCAGCTTTTTGGACGGTTAATATCCACCAGACACCCAACCCCAGGGGAGCAGAGCCGCAGCGACGCAGGAGGAGGAATCATAGAATCACAGAATGGTTTGGGGTGGAAGGGACCTTAAAAATCACCTCGTTCCAACCCCCTGCCCTGCGTTCCACTAGACCAGGTCACTCAAAGCCCTATCCAACTTGGCCTCAAACACTTCCAGGGAGGAGACATCCACAACTTCTCTGGGCAACCTGTTCCAGTTACTCACCATCCTCATAGTGAAGAATTTCTTCATTATGTCTGATCTAAATCTACCCTCTTTCAATTCAAAGCCATTACCCCTCAGGAGGAGACCCTGGCCACCACATTGCCCAGCTACACCCCTCCTTGGGATGCTAAACAGGAGAAAAGCTTGAACTCCTACTACCAAACCTGCAGAGAAACATTTTCCCAGGGAGAGGGATGCACCTACCAGCAAGCTGGGACATCACGGCTCCACGAAACCAAATCCAAAGGCAGGCAGAAGCAGCAATGGGCAGGGCGGGGCTGCCACCAGCACTTTCTTTTTAGCCTCTTTGGGTTCTCCCCTCCTGCTTTCTCTTTGTGAAAGCATCCACAAAGAGATCGCTCGTGGGCCAGGTCAGGAGATGCCGGAGGAGAAGTGGTGCACCCCAAGGCATGGGGGAGCAGAGTCCCGTGTCCCCACGACATGGCAAGGCAGCCCACGGCCTCCCTTGCTGCCACCCACCCACAGGACAAAACCAACATTACCTTCACCACCCGAGAAAACCTCTCTTGGATGCACCGACATGGTTCAGAGGCACGGAGCTGGATCACGGCGTGGGGAAAAGGCGGGCACAGGCGCAACCAGAGAGACCAAACAGACCCAGTTCCCAGCACAAGCAGCAGTTTGATTGGGAAAATTTGATGTCTCCCTTATTTTAAGTGTTAGCAAATTATTCTACTACTAATTACAAAATATTCATAATCATTATTTAAAAAAAAAAAAAAATCACTCTATAAAACCCGCGCTCTGCTATTGTTTCTAGCCTTCTGAGATGGATAAATGGAGAAAATCAATAACTATTGCCAGGGCTGCTCGGCGGGAGAGGAGGATAAGGGGGGGAACCAGCACGGGGCCGCTCGCTCCTTGATATTCAACTGGTGGGACGTGTCCCCCCCAATACCCCTTTCCCAAATCCAGCCCTCCACGCACAAGGCAGGAGGGAAGGACAAACGGAGAAAGGACACAAAGAAATCAAAGGGCCAAAATACACCTACACAAGCTTTGGTAAAGGCTCGGCGCAGCCCGGTGCATTGGTCAGCAGCTGAAGAAGGGCCGGGGGACCCGGATGCCGATGGGGTAGGGGACCAGCTGCCTTGTGGAAAGAGGATTCTCGAGGAGCGGCCTCTACATCGCAGCCCCGCTTTGTTCTTATTTTGTGGGGTTTTGGTTGTTTTGTTTTGTTTTGTTTTTTTAATTTTGCCACCCTTGCTAGCTCAGATTTCCAGCTGCTGCAAGCAAGCTGGTCGGTTCGTTATCTCGAGCCACAGCAGCTCAGAGGCTCCTCACCACGCTAGAACCGGAATTTGCCAGGAGGGGAAAACAAAAGCAAGACAAGCCCAGGAAGCAGCAGGACTGCTCTCTCACCCCTTCTCCCTGGGTTTATAAATACCAAGTAAAAATTCAGCACAAAGCTGATTTAGATCCAGACTTTTTCCTGTGCTGGCTTCTCTGTGCAACTGAGTTACTTGCCGGTACTAGGAAGGTCAGAGAGAAAGTCAGCATGATTCCAGCAGATGAAAATACCGTGCCCCCGTCCTCAAAGTCAAAAGCGATAAAAGCTGAGTGCTCCATGACTGCCATCACTCTAGTGTGGGGTTAACCTCGCCATCATTAGGTTTCAGAGTCAAACACCGGCAGAGAAAGGGTTTAATAATCTTTAAGGAGAACAAGCGAAATCCACACAACATACTCATCCAAGGTCTTGAATGATTTTCCTGGCCTCCCAGCAATCCCCACTCCCACTTTTCCTCCCACCTCCTCCCCAGCACAATGATGCATTGCACCTTGACCACGCAAGGAAGCCATAAAGCAAGGCTGAGGGACGGGGCAGAGCAAGACGAATGGATTTAATATCAACCCGAGCAGAGCGTGGGCTATCGCACCAAATGAATTATTCATTTTGGATTCAATAAAAGCCTCCATTTTGCATTGACCCATAGCTCTCACGGGCACGAGGTGCCAAAGAGGATGGGGTAGGCAGTCCCATCAGGCTTTTGGGTATGTCATGCCATCACCCAGCTGAGAATAACACGGTTTCACACCAGCCAGGAGGTCTGTAGTGCCAAACCTCAACCAGTTTGGGATGGAAACAAATAATGGGGCAGACCAGCAAAGAAAATCTCCCTCCCTCCCACCCCCACCTTAGTGTCACGGTCGTAACAACTCCCCATCACTCTGACCCTAAAACATGACAACGATCTCTTTGGGACTCAAAACACCCCCGATGAACACTGCACTCTGCCTGTGCCTTTCGTGAGCAGCTAAATGCCGATTAAAGCCGATATTAATTAATCCCTCAGCGGCCCCAAGCTCTGCTGTCAGCACGAAACTGCTCTGGTCTAATAGCCCCATGATAGGCACAGCCTCTGTCCCAGGAGGTGGAAGCGATGAGACAGGGCTGGGAGAGCTAAACAATTCAATCCTACTTTTTATCACCACCGCTGAGAAATTAAGCCTATTTTCTCAGTCTTAAAATACCAAGGGATTTTTTTTTTTTTTTTCCTTGGTGACAATTCCCCCAGGCTTGTTAAGTGGCTCATCTCAGGTTGACGGAGGCTTTCAGCAGACGTCAGGAGCATGTGCCTCCCGGGAGCCAGCGTGCGATCCTGGCAGCATCCCTGCAAGGTGAGCCCAGCAGGTGAACGAGGCAAGGGAATACAACCCCTCTGAGAGCACGAAGACAAATAAAAAGCCAACAAATCATTATTTCTAAACCTTGAAATGTGCCACCTCTTGCCCTCCAGCCTTTGGGAAAGGCAGCCAGCAGTGGGATCAGATCTTCCCTCGTGGTCTCTGACATCCACGGGGATACCAGGAGGAGCTTGATGGCCAAAGGGTGCACATGAGCTACCAAGAATCTGGAGTCCAACTCACAGTCAGATTTTTACTCAAACACAGTTAATTTTCCAACAGTCCTAATGTAAGCCCTAGCTCAGGCTTTTAGGACTGATTTTAGTGAACTTCCAAGAGGTGCGGGGAAGTTTACTGGTTTGAGGTTCCTCACCAGCATTGAGCAGGACCTTAAAATATACAGGTCCTGCTTACTGTCCCAGCTTTCATCCATCTTCCTGATATGGGAACTGGGAAATGCTCTCACAGGACTGGGAGAGGGGAGTTATCGGAGCTCTGCTCCAGAGACAGTGTTGTACCAGCACCTGACCATGCTCACCAGCTCATCAAAAAAGGATGGTCTCGTTATTACGCATGGGCTTGGTGCCATTTAACCACCCACTTTGTCTGCACCTACAGCATACTTCAATGCTTTTCAGGGTCTCAAATGCTGCTGGCCGAACCATAATGGACACTTCTACGCCCTTAGATCTGCCAGGATCCTAAATTTTCCCCTCAAGGAGTGCAAATGCAAAGCATGCTCCCCACACAAAGGCGAAATGCTTGACAGGAGCTCCGCAGAGCCTATGCTCAGGTGGCACAAGAGGTTTCTCCTTCGGCATCAGCGCTGCCAAGGAGTGGGAGCATGGTTGGAGACAGGCACTGTGGCTCAGGAGTCTGCTCAGCACAGCTTCAATGGCGTGAAAACATCATGACCATTTTGGGGTTTGCATGAGAAAAGGAAACAAAAAAAAAGCCAAGGAGATGGATTTAATGGCCATCCTGAGCAGGTCTGCTCCTGTGCCTCTCACGTCCTGCTGTCTTCCTCCATCCTCTGCCCTGCTGCAAATTATGAGTGCTTGGTAGGTGCAGCACACTCTTACCAGGGGGTCAGAGGTGCTCAAGACCTCAACCTCCTCCACTGTCCTGGCCAGCACCAGATAGAAAGGTCAACACCACCAAAACCTGCGGCAGCTTTACACTGTCATAGTTTTCCTACATTTCTGGCAGAATGACATTATCTCCCAATTCCATTCTTTAGCTAAAATTAGTAGATATTTTTCCGTGACTACAAAATGCCATTTTGCCATAAAACCATGTGCGCTTTCTGTTTGTTTATTCAATAGCAGAAGAACAGCTCGCCAGAAATGCTCCAGTGTGCAAAGAGCCCTCCCTCCGACGGAGCGCTTCAGCTCCTCACGGGAACAGACCATGTCCTGTTGGGAACAAAATCATGCTCGAGGTCAACTGCAAAACTAAAAGGAATCCACTGGCAATGCTTCTGGATGTGAAAGCAAGCCACAATTGCACGGATTCTGGGAGCTTCCCAGTTTTCAGAACAAATGAACAAGTTTCTCCATAGTTTGAATCCCAGCTTTGCTTTTTTCATATATCCGGAGTCACAGGTGGAGAAGAAGCACAGTGGTGGCCACCCCAAGAAGCATCACAGCCACCACAGCCATTACAGTGCTACACATTCTGCCATCTGCACCAAAAGAGGTCCAAGTCAGACCTTCTATCATCACCCCCCTTCCCCAAAAACAGCCCTAAAGCACTTTGACACCTGCCTTTGACCTTCTTCTTCTCTCAACCCTTCCTTGACACGGTGGTGCCCATATTCTAGAAGCTATTTGGAAAGTGCTGATGAAACGAGGTTAGTTTCTCATGCAAAAACCCCTCTCCTCTTTCTTCCTTCCAAGCCACGTAGAAAAACAATACCTTAATTTGAGAGAGGAGAAGGAAAGGGCAGCACACAAAGCTAACAGAAAAAAAAAAATAAAAAAATCTTCCAACATTATTTGGGAAATATTCACCAGAATGGTGAACGGGAGATGAAAAGCAGCGACCGCTATTTCCATATTTATAACCCCATGCTGCGGAAGACTCCAGCATGCAGCAGCACGCTGGCAGCATGGCTGGGGGAACCCAAAAAAACAGCAAAAAAATTCCGATTAATGCCAAGAATCAGAGCAGCTTCGCTGCAGTCGAGTTTGACAGCGGCTGCCCAGCTCCCGCAGCTTTGCTTGGGAAATAACGAAGCAGATGAAAGCGTCTCAGCCAGCGAGTGCTGGCCCACGCAGCACTTTGAAGGCAGCAGATCACAGAGGTGGCTTCCAGCAGGCTCACAGCAGCGGCTGCACCAGCATCCGTGTCCTCGCCATGCTGCTCACCAAGTTCGGCCACTCACCGGAGCACACCGAGAAGCCACAGGTTGACCACCGCTCCCAAATCCCGGCCTGGTCCCCAGAGCAAAACCACTTCAGGGCAAGTAAACGGTTCGGAGCCAATTTCAAACCAGATATTTCCCAAAACACTCTGTTTGAGGACAAACACGTTGTTAAGCAAAGCTTAAAGACAATAAAAGCGCCTTGTTACCCAAGGCCAGCCTTACCTTTGCAAGCCACGTTGTTCTCCGGCTCATAACCAGCCTTGCACGTACAGCGGCCAATGGGGACCATCCACTCCCCGTCCCCATTGCAGTACAGTTTGATGGGCACATCCACCTCCTCAGCATTGGGGATGCAGGTGCCGCGGGCAGTCACTAGAGAGGTGCTCTCCGCCCCCGTCATCGTCTCTGGGAAGATGGCGAAGTTTTGCACCACGCTGGGGCACTTCTTGAAGAAGACCCTGACGGACAGCAAAGACATGCAAGCCCCGTAGTCCTGGAAAGCCAGGTAAAAGCCATTGCGGGTCAAGGGCCCGAAACTTCTCACTTCTGTGTTCACCTTCATCAACCTGCCACCAAAGTCCACCTGGGAGAAGCTCTCGTCAGCAGCAATGGTGTCCACTTTGAGGTAGGGTGCCTCCGTCCAGAAGGCAGACTTCTTGGTGGCAATGACAGAGTCTGTCTCGTAGTAATAGAGGTTGAAGGTCTCCTTGCAGGAGCCAGGGACATTGGGGAGGCTGCTGCAGTCCCGCACAGTGAAGCGCATCTCGGTGTAGATGCGGTGAGCTCCACGTCGGTTGATGAATGTAGTGAGGAGCCAGTTGTTCTGGTTGGGCTCGAAGACATTGCACACCTGGTACGTACGGATGGTGTTGAGATTTTCGTCGTAGCCACTGACTTCTTCCCACTGCAGAAAGGAGAAGGGAGAGAGGCTGTGAGAGAGAGGCAGAGGGACCGGCGGTGGCCCATGAGCCCTGACATGCTGCTCACCCTGCACAGGGGCAGGGCAGGGCTGGAAGAAGGATCCCAAAGCCCCAGAGGGGAACAGAAACACAGCTGCGGACACACAATGTGATACATGTGCAGAAACACCACCTGGGCCAGCACCAGAAGAAATCCTCACCCTCTTGCCCCTGCATGCCTGCTCCCTCTCCCCATCGCTCCCAGGCGATGCTAAAACATCCTTTTCCATGGAGGCAACTCCCTTAGGTACCCTGGGAGGACATAAAAACAGGAAGAAAGATGGTCCAGGTACCTGGAGGTGGGAGGGAAAGCAGCACACGAGGCTACGGCTGCATTAAAGCCCAAATGAGCACATGGGCTGGAGAGGAGCCTGACCCCAGGCTCCGGGCACGACGGGATCGTTTCCCCCGGCAAAGAAAACAAACTGAATAAAACATTACCACCGTGGAGAGAGAGAGAGAGAATATGGATTTGCAATTCGATTTATAGAAGGGCATTAATATAATCCAGGCTACAATTTCAATTAAGGGACAGCAGCAAACTGCGAATAGTCTATGATGGCATTAGAGTCCTACAGACAGATTTACAACCTCATAATCCATTCATTTTAACTAATCCATGTTTACAGTCTCCTCATAACAGCATTATTCATATGGCAATCTTTAAGCAGCACTCTGAATATCATGCATAATTTCCAGAAGCGACACTATAGCAGCGCTTGCGCGTGTTTGTGCTCATGTGGGAGCACAACGGCAGATGAGTGACACCAACCTGCCCTGTAGCGTTGAGTCTTCCCAAAAAGCTGATGCACCACAGTCAACCCTGCAACCTTACAGATTTTCCATTTTCCATTAAACAACCACGTTCCTCACCCACTCCCCTAGCTTCTTCCCTGTAAATCACAGCTCTGATGTTAAAAAAGCAGGTTTTTATTTTGTTATCAAAGCAGAGTCCTCTACATACTGCCAACAAGCACAGCAGAACGGTTGCTCCCAGGTCCACCTACTTGGCTCTGCTAAGCTTCAGCAAAAATCCCAGCTCAACTTTGTGCATTGTTAAGCAATGTTTACCAAATCAGCCATAAAACCTCACACATGCAGCCCAGCGCTCTCCCTTCTCATCCCACACCATAAAAGCATTGCAAAAACCCATCTCCCCCCTGGACAAGATGTGTGGATTCAATGGCACCTTTTCACATGAGAAAGCTGCAAGGTCCTCCCCAACCGGAAGGGTTTGGCATTGTTTCCAGTTCCCACCTGGGCTTTCCATTACAGCCCTGTCACCCAATTAATGCCAGAAAATGAGCTGCCTGGCTGGGTGCACAAGAGAGGACTTGACCAGGAGCCCATCTCCCATCCTCCCATCTCCTCCCTCCTGCCCTAAGGAGCAGGAAGGTCTCATTTATAGATAGCTGCTACTCTTCTCTCTTTTCTTTCTTTGCTTCCCTCTCCTGGTTCATCTCTTCTTCGCTTGTTCTGTAACGCTCTGGCTTGTTGCTAAGCCCCAAAGCAAGGCTGCCAGTGCACCCTCTGCACTCTCATTTTTTTGGATGAAGGCAGGCAAGGCAGAGGGGAAGCTTTTGGTTTCCCACCCCAGCTTTCAGAAGTCTGTGCTGAAAAAGAAATAGCACAGCCTTAGGGTGGCTGCTTTTGGGAATTGATGATTAAAAACTAGAAAAGACCAGCTAAATTTGGGACCTTTGTTAGATCCAACACAAGCAGAAATCCCCACGTGAATCTTAGCATCTCTGCACCAGGCTGCTTGGATGGGTCACAGTCTGCAAATCCTCACTGGCACCCGCACTCTGGACAAGCCTTACCTCAGTACTGGCCATTCCCACTGGAAAAGCCAAGAGACAGCACAAATCTGCTCTCAGATATTTGTTGTGAACTATTAGATGGGACAAAACCTAAAACTCAGTGCTGTAACTGGACAGCTCATGAAGACTATCGCATGCCTGGAGCGAGAGGAAAACATTGCTTATTTACAACCTACTCCAAAACCTGCCTCAGCTGAGGCATGATACCTACAGGAGGGTTCACTCCAGGAGTCCAAAATACACTTAAGATGCTCCATATCCACCCAGTAAAGCACCTGATGGTACAAAGAAAAGCCCAATCCACAAGCAAGGGGACTTCACAGGGGAAGTCAAGCTCTCCAACACACGCTACAGATTGACCCTGTGTCTTTTAAACAAACGACTTGGTATTTTAAAATACTTTGTGGAAGATCTAATCTACACTCCTGTAAAGGAGAAGGTTCACCAGTAACTCTCAGAGGAGTGAGAGTTGGATGGATGCAGGGATGCAGGCTGGGGAGAAGCTTCACTCGGCCGCTCTGCAGAGGGTGAGACTGCCATGCCTTACAACGCAAGCTCCCTCCCTTGCCTTGCGCGGGCTTTCAGCGATAGCAGCTGCAGGCAGCTATTTATATCCCATCTCCATCACCTGCACATGGCTCCCCTACATTTTGCCAGCAATTTATCCAGGCTCAGATTTTTTCCAGAGCAATTCAATAGCAAAGCCTCACACATCAAGGGCCTCTGATGTGCCTGGAGAGGACTTCATGCCCACTGCATGTGTGGTTCAGTTTTGGTGACAGTGTGCAACCTCATTTCTTTTGAGGACTCAGACAAGCCAGTGACCCTCTAACAAAGACGCAGGCTGGCATCCTTTCCCCCTTGGTGCCACATCCTAAAGGCCCCAGGGACAGACCCCACTGCTGTACCCATCCCTGCCCACCTGGCTGGCTGTCTCACGGTGATACCCATCCATCAACTCACATCCCCTCTCTCCGTCGCTCCTCTCCCCCCAGCTCCGTCTCTCACTTTCTCTGCCAGGGGAATGTGAGTCAGGTTATTTTATGCTTCCAATCCTCAACAGCTCATATTATATAAAAAAAGATGTTTTAAGTGCCTCAGGGTGTTTTGTTCCTCATTACTTCATAAAAGTGACATTAATAGCCAGGGAAGAGCACTGCCGAGTGCAATTACGGATGATGTTCAAGGTATGAAAGCTGGTTTGAGTCTGCTAATGTTTCCTAATTACAAGTCTTTTGGCACAGAGAAAGGGAAGGTGCAAGGTGGGGGATGAAGAGCAGTGATGGGCCCAGACCCTTCACCTGGGAGGAGGACAGGCAGGGCAGGAGAGAGCACCAAGGACGAATAAAAGCTCCATCTTTGCCGAGACCTCAGGACCAGTTCAGGAAAGGGATGCTCAGCCCTGGACCAGCCGTGCAGCTCAGCACAGTGATGCCCTGGCCACCCCACACAGCCCAATAGGGCACCGCTGCTCCCACTGCGACCTTCCCTGTTCCCCACCAGCATTTTAAGATAAATAGCATGAACCCCATGAGATCGTGTAAGGATGAGCTGGACGAGTGGCACTTACCCCTGAAGGAGGGTTGGCGGTCCAGCCCAGCTCGGCTGTCGCTGTCCGCGTATCCATCAATGTTTCTGAGGAAACACAAGAAAAGGAAAGAAAACTAGTTACTTCCAAAGTCTCTGGTGACGTTACGAGCACAGAGCCACAGAAAAACGTTCAGTTGCTTTCAGGGAGAATGCATCTGACCCTTGGAGCGGCTCAGAAATAAAGCAGCAGGTGCACTAATGCATCTAATGAACTAATGGTAACTTCACTCCAGAGCAAACGGCGCAGGACAAGACTCTGTAAAGAGTCACGGCCTGAACCCAGCCCACGCTGCCATCTCTAATTCTCTCCCTAGTGCCTCGGTACAGGCTTTTCGGCGGGTCCCATCCAACTCACTCGCAGCTCCGCAACGTTAGACATCCCATTTTATGCGCTACATCTGTCTAGTGCCCCGAGTTGTCATTGCACACGGTTATTATTTGTCAGAGTGATTTCAAATACGCAAATAAAAATCACATTGTCAGAGCAGTGTTCCTCTGCTGAGGGTCTTTTGATGGAGGATTTGGTGGCAAATATTTAAAAGCTTTAATACAGCTGACATTTGCCTACTTTTATTCTTTAAAAAGAAAAAAACAACCAAACACAACAAGAATAATAGTGAGAGCAACAATATACAGAAACAGATGGCAAAAATCCGCCAGGTTTTATTTATTTGTTTGCAGCAAGCAGACATGCAGATTAATTTCCTCGATTCCTGTGTCTCAACCAAATAGGAGGAGATGCGCCAGCGGTGGCTGGCATAGCTGAGCACCCCCCCTACCCCTCCCCTCCGTGGTTCCAGGTACTCATGGCAGCTTTGCAGCACCAGGAAAACAGGCCCAACCAGAGAAATAAAGGTCAGGAAAATAAAAATCAGCCCAGAAATATGAACTGCCACCAAACTGCTGCTTTTAATCTCTTCACCACACTTGCTCCAGAAATTGCAAGCGGGAAATGAGACTCCTATTCACCTTCCCACCCCTCCCTTTGCCACGGATGGGAAGCCAGAGGAGGGATGACCAGGAGCTCCCTGCCCTGCTGAGAGTGAAAAACATTCCCCAATCCTAAAATCCCTGGCTCCCAGAGGTGAGCAGGGCCACAGAGACAGGGTGAGCAAGACAACCCTCCCAAACATGGAGTGAAAAGGTGCTTGGGAGCTTGCAAAGCTTCTGCACCTCTAACAGGTCCCAGGTGCTGCTGTGGCACTGCTGGGGGAGCTTTGCTGGTGGATGAGAAGCTTAACATGAGCAGGCAATGCGCCCTTGCGGCCCAGAAGGCCAACCGCATCCTGAGCTGCATCAAGAGAAGCGTGGCCAGCAGGTCGAGGGAGGTGATTCTCCCCCTCTACTCTGCCCTGGTGAGACCCCACCTGGAGTACTGTGTCCAGTTCTGGAGCCCCCAACACAAGAAGGACATGGACCAGTTGGAGAAGGTCCAGAGGAGGGCCACAAAGATGATAAAAGGGCTGGAGCACCTCTCTTATGAGGACAGGCTGAGAGAGTTGGGGCTGTTCAGCCTGGAGAAGAGGAGGCTCCGGGGAGACCTGATAGCGGTCTTCCAGTACCTCAAGGGGGCCTACAAGAAAGATGGGGAAAGGCTGTTTAGTAGGGTCTGTTGCGATAGGACGAGAGGTAATGGTTTTAAAATAGAGGGGGGTAGATTTAGATTAGAAATTAGGAAAAAATTTTTTATGATGCGAGTTATAGAACACTGGAATAGGTTGCCCAGAAAGGTGGTGGAGGCCCCATCCCTGGAAACGTTCAAGGCCAGGCTGGATGAGGCTCTGAGCAACCTGATCTAGTCAGGGATGTCCCTGCTCCTTGCAGGGGGGTTGGACTAGATGACCTTTGAAGGTCCCTTCCAACCCTAACCATTCTATGATTCTATGATTCAAAGCCCCCAGCCCACTGCACCTGTGCTTTGGGTGGTACTTTGCGCGGTGCCAGGCCGTCCAGTTAACGGTGCCGGCAGAGAGGAAACATTTCACCCCCTAGTCCGCATAGGGAACAGAAAAGCATGGTGGTCTTCACACTATCACAGCATATCACTCTCTACAGCTTCAGCCCCTCTCTGTTTGGCAGAAGCCAACTAAAATCAATGCATCCCAGCTGCAACTCCCCCCGGGCCCCAAACGGTGCTGGGGGCTGGCGCTCCAGACCTCCAGCGAGTTTCCGCTCCCACCGCCACCAAGCCTTCCTTCCCTTGCAAACAGCCCCGCACCTCATTGAGTGGTCATTAAGCCTCACTATGACTCTTCAAATAAGCAGGTAGACATGTCCATACATAAACCAACGTCAAAGAGGAAGCGAAAGGCCGTGCAAATATCTCCCAGTACCCACTCCTGGCAGGGCTACCTAGGGAGGGATGCTCTGAGAGCCCCCAAAATCCCCGGTGTTTCTTCCTGCAGCAAGCGCCATGCAGGGGAAACTGAGGCAGCAGGGCCTCTGCCCAGGGTGACCTGGGGAGCGCGGCTGGGCTGGGACCCTGACCTGCCCTCTGCAGTAAATAAGGACATGCTCAGCAACAGGAAAAGCACTTCTTGCAAGAGTCTATTCAGAAAAGATTTTCACTCCATCATCTCCCTTCCTGTTCCATGCACTTACAGCTTCCTTCCTCAGGCGTTTTTTTTCTTTTTTTTTTCAGTGAGGCAATGGCAGAGGAATGTATTCTTGACAAAGTACAATTATAGGACAGTAGCACAGAGGACCAGCTCTGCTCCAAGGCGGCATCCACTGGGGTCTCTCCTAGCAGCGTGGGGTTCCCTCCCGAAATCTCACCCCTTCCCTCCTGCTCTGCTCCTCCCCAAAGGCTCCACACGTCATAAACAAAGCAGGAAAGCAGAGCAGCAATGCTGGTGCATCACGCAGCAGCTCCCAAAGCAGGAGGCTCCGAAATAGCTAAATAAATACAGAAACAAATGAATAAATTTAAAAGAACCACAGAGAAGCTTTCACTTCGGAGGCTTCGAGTCATAAGGAGACTGCGTGGCCTGTGACCAGGGAAGCCACACTCACAAAGTTTCCACTGCAGATGCATAACTTGCACTTCAACAGCTCCAAATGTTTCTAAAGGAAATTGCAAACCAAAGGAAAAACAGGGTTGAGAGCCACTGCTAAAAGCCTGATCCTCTACAGACCATCTCCTGCCCTGACTCCCAAAGATACTGCTATAAACAAAAAGAGCCATAACCTGGTTGGTTGGTTGATTTTAAATAAAATAAAACTTAAATCCTCTGTTTCAGCTTAAATTCCTGCCAATCTCGCCCAAACCCCAGGACTGCAGAGGTACTGGCACCAGAAGGACTCAGCTGAGCAATTTCCCATTGACCTCCGCTATTTCCTCTTGGAGGAAACCTTGGATTTTACTTCATTTTCTGGGACATCTGAGTGACATCGTGGCCCCAGGGACATTTATGGCCAGGCCTTTTAGGGCTAAGGCTCTGTCCTTCAGCAGGGGGGTTGTTTGCAGACACAGGTGCCCCTTGCCCCAAGATCCCACAGAGAAAGGGGGGACAAGATGAGGGTCCCAGTGCTCACGTCTCCATGTCTGGGCCACAAACACTGCTGCTGGTGAGAGGACACAGGGATCACCCTCACCCCCACCTCCGGCCATCCATCACTTAGGAGAAGGTAAAGGAGGGACACACAGTAAAATCCCTTCGCTCTGCCTGCTAACAAGGGGATTACCGTGGACCAGCACCTGAGCACCATTAACGGGCAGAGAAGCTACACAGACACCTTGCACCTCTCCTCCCGTACTCTACTTGCCTGTCTCATCCTGCTGCAAGGACTATTCCTCATTAGTTGGCACTGGGTATTAATTAAAGCCCTTTGGGGGTGTCAGCGCAGGGGTACATTATCTCCTGGTGCATCCTACATCTAGCACAGCATCGTTAGCCACAATGGGTGAACCACGTGCCACCTGTCCCCCTGCATCAGCCAGTGCCCGCACCTCCACCGTGCCAGCAGACCGGCTCAGTGCCCAGTAGGCAAACAAGGGCAAAACACTGCCCTCCCCTTGCCTGTCCATGATTCTGCTCCTCCAGCAACTCCTTCCATGCCTGACCACTTGCATGCAGGCATAGGGATACCGAGAGGATGCTCTGTCCAGGAGGGAACTCAATACACTTGCTTGGAGGAGTCTTCAGGACCTGAGCCTCCACCAACGGCAGCTGACCAGCCTGTAACGGCTGGAGCCCTCGTTAGGGAGAAGATGAGCTCTGCTACGGCAAGCTGAGCTCTCAGAGTGAAGAATCTTCAGCTGTATACAGTAGATTTTCTTTAATGGACACATTACTTTAAACTAAGCCTTTGCCATCTGTTCCAGTCCCTAATTATCAATACAAAAACAAACGTCTACTCACAATTACACTCATAACGAGTAAAGATGCCAGCAATTAGAATGCACCAGCATCCTCGCTGCCGAGCGGCGCATCCATCTGTGATGGCACTCGCGCGATCCAGGCAGGGAGGACTCGCTGTCGTCCCGGGCTCCCCGCACCCTTCCAGGCAAACGGTTGTGAGATGCAGCCAGAGCTGATGCCTGCGGCGGAATAAGCTGCATCCCAGAGGAGCAAAGGGTGGGCTGGCATCATTCAAGTGGCGGGGGAAAATAAGTTATTTGAGGCGAGAGTAGCCAGGCACGGAGCAGGGCAGCACTGCGGGACCTTTCATTCCACTGATGCAGTCCTGCCACCCACCCTTCCCAATAGGATTTAAACCTCTTCCAGGAAAACTCTTCTGAATCACCTTGAAATAAAGCTGAGTTTATTTCCCCAAAATCTCCACCCTGCAACCATATTTCAGACCTCCTCAGCATGGAGGCCTCCTGCTGAGTCCCATCATGCAAAGGACTCCCAGCAAGGAGCAGGGTCTGGCTACAGGCAGAGAGAGGGATGCAAGGAGGCCAACCCAACCTGACCAGGTTTCAACATTGTCATCTGGAAAGAAAGAGACATGACAACAAATCTTCTGTTCAGGGAGGCCACAAAGAAACTTCGAGTGCTGCACTTTTCAATAGATGCCTCGGGGACATGATCCCTCTCCCAGAGCAAGAATCAGCAGCTCTTGTTCCTGCAAGAAGATAACAGCAGGAACCAGCCTAAGGCACTCAAAAGCAAATGCTTGGGCATATGCAAAGAGACGCAGGCATGTCTAAGACAACCAAGAGAAAAAAAGATAGAAATTAAGCAAAATAAGGAGAGAGGAGGCTTGATAACAACAGATGGGTAGAGGGAGATTTGGAAAGGCTGCCAGCTGCTGGAAATAAGCCCCCCGAGATGCGTAGGGAGCAGAGAGGTGCGTGTCGATCGCTGAACCTTCAGAAGGAGAGGGGAGACTGGAGGGCAGCCATCGAGTGGGGGCCAGAGTGTGCATGCCTGGTCAGGTCCAGGGTCTGGAGGAGCAGAGGATGCTCCACGGGTGGGATCTTCAGAGACTCACCCCGACGCACCCTCACAGAGCACAGAGCAAACCGGAATAAGCTCCGATGCAGTCAGTGCACGTCCCCTGGACTGTCCTGGCCTCACAGCATGACTTTCTGAAGGTGAACAAAAGCAACTTCTTTTCATAAGCAAAGCACCATATTTTCCCTTCTATTTCATGCTCATAAACGCCAAGCTTTCTTTCTACTCCCTCTTTCTCTCCCAAGAGCTTCAGCAAAATCAGCCCAAGGCAAACGCACAGCTTGGGAAGCTTCTGTCCAAGTTTGGTGACATTACCAGGGAAAGGGAACAATAGAGAAACAGAGCCAAAACGCTTTATTACAAAGACTAGTGCTAAATAACATTAACTGCTGTGATGCCACAAGCTCTTCCTTCCTGCGGTTGCCGTGATTTCAAGCCGAGCCCAGACAGGACCATGGCTTTCACCACCACTACCTACATGCTTGCGGTTTGCATCTCAGCCTCTCAGCATCACTGGAAAGAAAGTCCCACAGGTGCCAGCGGAATCATTCGAATTTAATTCTCACGATTCCCCATAGGCAAAGAGCTTCAAGCACACATCAGGAGGTTGTCTGAGTAATTCCAGGTCGCTCTCCAAGACCATGCTTCTGACCATGACATCCCACAGACCCAGTCTAGGTTTGCCCATGCAAGGTTTCAGTATATCCCGAACTTCGGACCAAGCTGAGAAAAAGTAGCAACACAAAATCCATGCAGCTCTGCTGCAGGGACTGAGACAGCAAGCTGCCGGGTACACATCCCACCCAAAAAGTCTGTTCTGCGGGAGGACTCCCCATCTGGTTCCTGCTCCTAATTGGGAGGGAGCACTGCTGCTCACCCCTCATGTTGTGAAGGAGCCGGCGGCTGTGCGGTGTGAACGCCACGACATCTCCCATACGGTCTAATTACAGCGCTGGAGAGGCGGGCAGGGTAAGAGCAGGATCGGCCTCTTCCCTTTGATCAGCGCTGCTCTTCTTAAGTTTCCTGAGAGCACTGGCTTCCGAAAGAGCCGTTTGCAGTATCTACACACTCTCAATCAAAAATATTACAGCAACAACTAATTACGTCCCATCATTCCCATGGCTCTGTGCCTTTAACGGTGCATTTTGCTGCTACAGAACGAAGTTGAAACTGCTCTGGAAGTGCATAACGAGCTCTCCCCATCAATCTCCCGCGGGTTCGTTATGAAGGATTACCCATCGAGTAACAAACCCAGCTGAGAAGGGAAAGGATGCGCTAAACAACAGCAAAACAAGTCAACACAAACCATTTTCTGCCTGTATTTTAAAGAAAACCGCTGATGCCTTGGGGTCTGTATGAAACTCTCCGGGGAGAGGAGCAGCCGTGCCTGCTCTGCAAAGACATCTCAGCTGCGACACCATCCACAGCCACCAGCCAGCGGGAGAAGATCTGCGGCGGCCAAAAAAAACCTGTTCTCGGTTGGAAAGGGAAAGAATTTATATATATCAGCTGAGGACAAGCGTGCTGTGTCAATTTCTGACGGGATGCATTAAGCTGCGGCCGCACAGTACAGCCCCAGACCTCCTCTGGGATCTCCCGTCAATGGCATGGATTTCAGCGCGCAATGAAGATGCATCGCAGCAGGGCAGGCGATAACTTAATGAAGCTCAGATTTGGGGGGTGTTTGCTCAGCAACTATATAACAACTTTATCAATAAACCGCTGCCTGCTGTGACTGTGGGATGAAACACTCTAATTACAAGCAGCAAACGCTATCCATATCAGGATATAGTAAATTGAAATATCCCGGTTGATGTGCTTGAAAGCGCTCAATAAAATACCTGCCTAAATTTTTGCAAGCATACGTGCATACACACACACGGCAAACCCAGCGTATCGGGGAAGAGGAAGGCACAGGCAAAAACCCCACCATGGAGCCCCACGCCTAACACAGGCTAAAAAAGTTCAAGTGGCGATGCGAAGTATGGACCATAAGGACCAAGTCCCGTTTACCACCAGCCGCTCCTCCCTGCAGACCGCGCAGAGGACACCCAGCGCCAGCACCTCCCCTCGGTTTTCACGCTTGACCCAGCGCAGGTACGTGGTGTTGGACGAGCTCAGCCAGAGTCACACAATCCATTTATCATAATCCTACCAAGGAGAGATACAGTAAATCAAAGAGACAACCTGTCTGCAAATAAATTACAGGGCGGAGGGGGAGAGAAAGAGGAATGGAGAGGAAAAGAGACAGAACTGCAGAGGGAGAGATAAGAGAGAGGGAAGGAAACAACAGAGAATTACCAAAAAAGCATGCATCACAGGGAAAAAGACAAAGGGGACAAAATCAAATATAAAGATAAGAGGGAGAAGATAGGCCTTTTGTTTTCCAAATTGTAAACCTATTTTTAAAAACTTGAGAACAATTTTTAATCCACAAAGCTCAAACCAGACATGAGAGGCAATGGGAAAAATCTTGGGACAGCATGTAACAGGTAACCCAGTATTTTTCAAATATAAGCAGCTCATTTAAGTGACAAAGTCAGTCACCGAGAGCATCATTTTTGTAACTGCACAGAGGCCACAGATACACAAAATCCACATGTATTATTAGGCACAGATCACAGTCCTTACATAAGCATTTACAGATGGGCACGCATGTGTTTAGCAACTTAAAGTCAAGAAGCATCAAGGGCTGAGCGCACGCTGTGGGAATGGCAGGGTCCCTGGGCGGAGGGGACAACATTGCTTCCCCTCAGGGAAGCCAGGCCCTCCCTGCCTCCCGCTGCTTCGGGCACTCAAGAGTTGGGGCTGTTCAGCCTGGAGAAGAGAAGGCTTTGGGGAGACCTTATAGTGGCCTTCCAGTATCTAACGGGGGCCTACAAGAAAGACCAGGAGAAACTCTTCAGTAGGGCCTGTTGTGATAGGACGAGGGGTAATGGTTTTAAAACAGAGGGAGGTAGATTCAGACTGGACATAAGGAAGGCATTTTTTACCCTGAGGGTGGTGGAACACTGGCCCAGCTTGCCCAAAGAGGTGGTAGATGCCCCCTCCCTGGAAACGTTCAAGGCCAGGTTGAACGGGGCTCTGAACAACCTGATCTGGTTGGAGATGTCCCTGCTCCTTGCAGCGGGGTTGGACTGGATAGGCTTTAAAGGTTCCTTCCAACCCAAACTATTCTCAGGCCCACCAAGACAGACCCAGCCCTCATAAGAGCCCAGCTCCTCCACCATGCCACCACCAGAGGAACAATCCAGGGCTGTAAGATGACAAGGCTACGTTTTAGGAGAACATTTTCTGGATCATTGTCACTATGCATTTAAATTATCATTTTTGCTTTCTCAAGGCTGGGTTGCCAGCAAACATCACTGAACTTCACAGCCTGCCCCGAAAATCATTGTATGTCAAACTTGGCAGTTATACTCGTTTCATCCTCTAGAAGATGTGGAACAGGAACTCAGCCACCCAGGGATGAGCACAGGCTTTCCCAGAAACTCTACCCTCCGAAAAGCTTGTGAGGCTGCCCAGGAGAAATGGCACTCTCCAACTTGCGGTTCAGCTAAGTGGCATGAGAAGGTATGGCTTGAATGAGGGATTGCTTAGGATGGGGAAGGGCAATCAATCGCTTTTTCTCATCCAATGCTATCACCACCCAGGAGCACATGCCAAAGCAGATGAAGGCTGAAGGTCAGGAGCCTGAGAACACCCTATCTCTTGTCACATAGTTGGGTGGCTTCAGCACAAGCTGGGCACAGCAGCCTCACACCACTGGACTTTTTGGGTTGAGATTGGCTGGCTTGGACAACCATCTCACCAGCCAGTGAGCGAGGAGAATCCAATATCCCAAACCCATCATACATCCCAGCAGAAGCACAGCGCCTTAAAGGATGGCAAGGATAAACCAAGTATTGGGGAGCAATGTCAACAACTTCCTGTTTTCTGAAACTCACTTCTTGGTCAACAGCCCTTTACCAGCATCAGCTCAATACGGAATGCTCCAGCCAGGCTGAATGGAGGCAAATGAGCTCACCCAAGAGAAGGACATTCTGCTGGGAGCTCTTCTCTTAGGAAGAGGTGGTTTGATCTTCGACATGCTATGAGAAAGCAAAGAACCCCAAAAGAAGAGAAAGAAAGAAAGAAAGAAAAAAAAAAAAAAAGCAAAGTTTAAGATTTCCCACAAAAGGGCCATTGAAGCCTAACAAGTTCAGTGGAACTGGGCTCCTAATCAACTGGGATTCCCTCGGAAATGATGGCCTCTAAATACAGAATTAGTCAACTGAGAAAACAGAGCAGCCATAAACATCAATAGCATCCTCAATTACATGTGTTAGGATAAATTAAAAGGATGTGCAGTCTTCACGCCTGGATGCACAGGACAGTCAGCCGTGGGATTGCAGGGGGATCTCTCCAGCAGCGTGCTCACAGGTCTTACGGCTGCACCGCACTTGGCTACAGAGCCAACTTTCAAGGCCACCAGCACAGACACAACACGGGAGCAGGTGCAATAAGCTCTGCTGAACTAATGCTAATGCACCAGACCTGTGCCACTCTGTCCCTGTGGCTCTGCTTTCCCATGGGATTTACTGTGCCTTAATCCAGGATAGCACCGCCTATGAGGAAAGCTCTGAAAATCAAAACATTTATCCTGCATTTCCCTACATGCTGTCGCTTCTCTAGATATTCAGGATGAGTCACTGTCTTGGACCACGTTCTCCAAAAAAGCTTCATACTTGCTACAAAAACATGCATCTCATAGAGCCCTAAATCTAAAATGCCAGCCGTGCTGTCAAAGAGCTCTCACTACGAGAGATGCACCTGGCATCGTCCGGCTCCTATTTACTAGATCTTATTTTAAAATGTCAAAGGGATTCTGCATGAGCGACGAACATGACAGACTGCTCAGATGGCGAGCCAGCACCGTCAGGGGACTTGGGGTTAGCGAACAGCATCCCTTTGCCCCTGCACACCGCCTCCCAACGCAGCTGAGGCCTTGGTGTTTTCCCTAGACACCAACATTTTGGGGAAAAGCCTCCCTTTTCACCCCGACAAACCTCCTGGGCTGTCGACAGCCAAAGCCAGACTGCTCAGTGGAGCCAGAACCAAAACACTGCCATCAAAATTAGAGGCTTGAAAAGAAAAACCCCACTCAAGCAACAAGTAAGCACAGGGTGAGCTTGCCGGCACAGCCCCGGCGCAGAACAACCGCAGCCAGATTGATCCTGTATTTTTTAATGCAGCATCCGACACGTACTAGAGCCTTCAGGGAGGCCAGCCAATTATTTTCAGGTGTAAATAAGAACCGAACAACAGCAATAGCATTGCTGGTCCGAGGATGCGTCCTGAAGATCCGTGGCTCATGCGCTGGGTATCTCAGGGGGAGAGGAGGGGAGGCAGAGGGGCGAGAGTGGAACCGCGCAGGGATGCTCTGGCTGCCGCTGGAGAGGACGAGCTCAGCCCTGGCTGCCAGAGCACAGCCGTCGAGGAGAGGGGGTGGAAATATTGAACCTCAAATGGAAGAAACTGCAAAAGCTCGTCAGCAAGCGGCTCCCCGCACCGCCTCCCCTCCCGGCACCGGCCGCCTTGCCGAGCATCGTCTCTCTGGTTTTTGCACCATATGGAGTCAGCTCGCAAGTGCAAATGAGGCAAAGAGTGTGAGAGGCAAAGAGAAATAAATCTGTGCCATCACGGCAGTGCACGGGGCTGCTGGCAGCAAGGGGAAGCCTCCGTCGGGACATGGCCAGGATGGGGGGAAGCTCCGCCTGCATCCCGTGGGGACGCCTTGGCGGAGAGTCCCGTTGCCTGCCCAGCCCTCCCCACCATAAGGCTGCGCATGTGGGAAAGTGGGAAAGGGGATGTGGCAAAGTCAACAGATCCATCGCAACAGATTCATCCTGAGCAGACTCCACTGGGATTTTTACTCTGGCCTCACATCCAAATGCCGCTTCCCAAAATGCCCTTTGGCTCTCTCAGCTTTGCCTGGGACTTATCTTTTTTTTTCCCTCCAATTTCAGATTTGGTGAAAACAGCCAATGGCCGGGATCTGTAACTATCCTGCATCCTCTCCCAAAAATTTTACTATCAGTCTGAGTCATCTCTAGGTGCGTACGCACACGACAGCTGGCTCATTGAGTAAATACAGAATGTGTTTGCCAGGATTTCTAAACGCCCGTTCACGCAAGACACTGTACCGGCTCTGAGGGGCCAGCGAGGCTGTATTAAACCTGTGCCCAAATACGCCAACAGCTACCACCAACTGCAGTCGCCCCGTTAGGAAGATGCTCTTCATCAATGGGGTGCACAGCAGGGGCTCCAGGACCTCTCTTCATAAGCTCCTGGTGCACCATCTGAACTGTGCCAGTAGCAGCGGGCAAACTGCTGCCTGCCTGCCCCAGCTCCTGCCCGGGCAGAGGCAGTGCCAGATCCTCTGTCCCCGCACCAGGAGCCCTGGGATCCATATTCTGTGAGAAGAGAGGAAAAACAAGCACTGCTCTAAGTCGACCAGAAATCACAAAATTTTGCTCAGGATCACACCTACGATGAGCTTTTCCTGCTCCCACCAGTCTTGGGAGGCAAGGAAGAGGAGCAGGAAGAGGAGAATGCTGGCAGGAGGCATCGCTTGGCAGCCGGCCTGCCCAGCACACCCCTGCCTCCAGCCCCAGCACAGGTGCAAGCTGGGACAAGGATCTAGCACGAGGACAGCCATCTGTGCGCCAGGAGCTGTGCCAAGGTGGGTTCAGGGGATTGTTTTCCCCCACCTCCTCGCCAGGACAGTCTCCGTCCTGAGTGCACGGGCAGAGCTGACTTAATACACAGGTGACACCAAAAAACTTCAGCATGGGGTTGCAGGGAGGTAAGCAAGGAGAAGTTAACCAGAGCCACCTCCAGCAGCCTGCCAGCCTGGTCACCGGCCAAGCCCCAGGAGGTGCCTACAGTCCACCACGGGCGAGGGACGGTCCCAGTGCGACCAGCACAGCTCCATTTCACACGCCAGCTCTGCTCATTTTTCAAGTGACGTCGGTTGACGATAAAGCTTCCCCTAAGCTCATCTCCATACCCACCTCTTCTCCTGATGACACTGACCCATCCTCCCTGATTGTGGTTTCCTTACTGAAATAAATCACTTTAAGTGCATGTTGTGCTCTGGGTCTCATTACTGTTCATCATCTTCAGTGCAACGGAGCTGTCACATCCTCACAAACTGTCACTTGGGCAATACGGAAGCGATTTGGGAGGGCAGGCAGGTGGGGATATGCGCCTGGAGCTTGCCAGATTACCAGGAGCTCCCCACTCCTCTCTTCCGCAGTTTTCAGACAGTGGGCTTGCACCTTCAGCCCCACGCACCCCTCATGACACAAAAGCTCAGGAGAACAAAAGCAATAAGGCGCAACACATGCAAGACAGTATCATTGCAAGCAAGCACCTGGATGGAAGATGCCAGGAACGATGGCAGATGCACCTTGATGGCCAAGAGGCTCTTCCTTCAGCAAGGTATGTCCCTACAGGGCAACCTCCTCCAGAAGGGGTGGCAGAAACTCTCTCTCCTTCCCAAATTTAAACACCGGAAGGAGGAAGAGTCGGGCATGAGGGCAGCAAAATGGTCACCAAACCTCTCCAGCCCAGATCCTAGGCAGCAGCGCCATGCTCAACTCTGCATCTCAGTCAGGCACTTCCAACTCCACAAGGTTACTCCAGATTAATCCAGAACAGAAGATCGTGGTCGCACTGCACACAGTAAATTAAAAGCTCTGGGCCAAAACCCCATGAGGGTCATTCAGTCGATAGCAATGCAAAGGCATCATTTGCCTGTCACATTGCTTTCAAAAAGCCAAACACTCAAAAAGCTTGAAAGGGAGCAATTAAGGCTCCTGCTAATCTTGCTGTGTCCACAAAGACGGGTCCGTTGTTTTTTTATCAAGGAGGGAGTGCAAGTGCCACCAGCTTCCAGATGGTCAGCGACCCTGCGAGGCGCTGGGACCTGCCTGGTACGAAAGGCCAATCCAGCCAGAGCTGGAGGAAGGAGCTGCTCACCCATCACCACATGACAGACGCCTGCATCCCTGAGCCCAGCATGGCTCCCTAGGAAAAGGTGCTGTTTCCTGATGTGATATTTGGGAGGGTGCAAAGGTTCAGGTTTCCCACCAAGTACACAACACTTGCGTATGCTCTTGAGCATGACCATGGAGAAGATGTGCTGCTCTCATGTCTTCCATAAGGTTAGCACTCGCTCTTGGCTCTCAATCTCACCATCTCCTCCATAGGAAAAAACCCCTCACTGCCCCGGTGACCACGGCAGGAGGAGAAGACCCTGTAGATGCACCAGGACATCCATCACTGCCAGGAAGGACACCCCAGGTGGTCCCACAGGCTTTGCTTGGCTCTCCCATCATCCCACTCCACCCCAAAAACCCAGCCAGCTCACTGTGGCCCAGTCTGGAGACCCCATATCCCCCCCTCCTTGCCTAGGGCGCTTGCACACATGTTCGCACACGCCGGCACGGAGCAGGGGGGAAGCCGCGTTTGCAGAAATAACACAGGCACACAAACAAAAGAGCACAAGCCATTAATCTGGGTGAACTGGAGGAAATGAAATCATTATGTCTGCAGCTACAACATCCCGAAGAACAAATTTCCTGCCTGGATAATAAATGGATTCTTTTGTTTCACGTTGGCCCCAGCCACGTGAGTCTCTTGGCCTATTCCTCATCCAAAATATCTTCCTGTATAAATATCCAGACGGGCTCGAATTTCAGCTGCTAAAAATATGTTTTAATTATAATAATATATAATAATAATAACAACTAAAAAAACCTTAGATCTACAGGCTCCCTTTGCCTCCTAAACAACCTCTGAAGGCTTTCCAGCACACAGGCAAGCAAACAAAAAGTCCAAAAGTTGCCAATTACAGCTGAACAGCACAAATGCAATCTCTGAAAGAAAGATCGAGGCACCCAAAAGGCAGCCTTGGGTTAATGCCCGCAATAAATAACCCCTGCCAGAAAGAGCAATGATAGGTGCATGAACATTTTAAGTACTGATGGCCCAAAAGTACCTATCAGCAGCAGGACAGAGACCAAAGCCACGCAGCACACTGATCACGGCTCCTAACCTGCAAACCTTAGGGCTGTGCAGGTTTTCTTCTGAGCCAGGTTTTCTTCACTAGGATTCGGGATTTATTCATGAGATGGATGGGGAAGGCAAGTTCTGGCCTCCCCTGGCTTGGCAAGGGTATTTGTCAGCTGCAAGAACAGCTCTGGGGGTCTTGAGGGATGCAGACCTCTAGGAGAGTTGTGTGAATGACTGGTTTCAACCATTCCTTTCATCTGCAGCTCCACTACACCACTCAGTTAAAATCACTTTTGCATCTAACTACATATTTTGCTTCTGATTTCAGCTTCTTTTTTCAGATTCCCAGCTTTACAAACACATAGCAAACACTGCAACAAGTTTCAAAACAAGACATGATTTTGAATCCAAACATCAAAGTGCCATGGTGGAAGAAGTCTAAGTTGTTTGGATGCTAAAGAGAGACCTCCATGAACAGAAACGAGCTCAAAAATCCCCTCAAGCTAGCAGGCAGCTGGAGACAGAAGTTTCAGCCAAGCCCACCCTGCCTTACTCCAAGTAAAAGGTCTCCTTGACACAGCGCAGGAGCAGACCAGCCCACTTCGGCCTTGGAAGCGGTCCCCCAGCTGCCTCCTCCCTTTAGTTGTTTTTGGGCAAAGTGTCTTGCGCACCAACCTACTACCTGCAGCAGACCCCCTGACAGAGGGAAGCCCTGGGGGTGTTCCTTCCTCCTGTGCACAAGCATCACCCCAGGTGAGCAGGGGACAGCAAGGAGGCTTCTTCCACTGAGCTAAGGCACGTTTGAAAGGCCAAGATTTTTCATGGAACGGTAATTTTGTTTCTCTCAAAAAAATATTAGTTCAGCAGAAAATATTAAAGATTAGCAAAAGCAACCCGCAAGCCAGCTGTTCAAAGCCCACCACCCCGTGCTCACCCAGAGCTCTTACTGACTCAGAGTTGTACTCGTTCTCCATCAGCCAGAGCATCCCAGCACCAAAACCTCTTCTCTTTGACTTCAAACATGAGCAGAGGAAACCCTTGTTTTGAAACCCAGCTTGGTGCATTGTACCAGCAGAACTTCAATTTAATTTTCCTTTGTGGGTCATCTTTAATTTCAATTATATTTTGGATACCGGGGAAAGTGTCCAAGCATAGCTGCTGCCTCATTTCAATCGCTTATCTTTGCTGTTTCTTCAAGGAAGAGGAAAAAAAAAAAAAAAAGTCCTTGGAAACTAAATATTTACACACCCACGTACACTAATCCCAGTAGATCCAAGGGTGGGAAGCCTATTTAAAAAAACATCCCTAATTACTTTCCCATTTTAAAGGGAATAATCTGGCGATTAGCTAGAATGCTTTACTTAAGTAATCATATATTTTTTTGAAGAGGAATAATCTGCCAGCATGTGCATAGACAGGACAGGGGTTTGACCAACCATTTTTATACGCTTCCCTCACACCCAGCTGCCGACAGCCCAGCAGCACAGAGGAGCTGGAGGCACGGCGGGCGGTCAGGGGGTCATTAACTGCCACCCTTGCAGGGTCACCCCCGGGATGGGGACAAAGTCAGCTCAGGCAGCGGTATCTTGTCAGTCCCTGGATTGCACCACAAGGAAACCTCCTTGCAGGGAAAATGGCAACAGAGCCCCAAGTGCCTCAGAAGGCCATCGGTCACCTCGCAATGACACTCCAGTAAGTACCCACATCCCTCCCAGCAGTGCCACGAGCCGGGAAACGCAGTGGGTTATTAGTGCAACGAGCTGATTTATTGGGAGCCTCTTTCAGTCCCTTTTTGCTGATGTATTAACAAAACTTATTCTCATATCAGACAGTAAGGCGGTTTCTACAGGGGAAAAAAAAAAAAAAATCTAAATAACCCAGACCTGGGAATGTATGTAAGGATTTGCAAGGTCCCCCCTGCCACAGCAAAGCAAACAGCAGGTATTTGCTAATTAGCAACAGCCGCCGCGCTGTTCAAGGAAAAGGGTGAAGCCTCCAGGACGGCTGAAAGTTTGATGATAAGACTCACACGGCAGATCATTTAGAAAGATAAAACCACACTCGCTCTGCCGCAGCCTACTATTAAAAGTGGAGAATGTTATTTCAGGTAATAAAGAGCAAGACCTGAGGACCAGCCTGGGAATTCAAATTTACAACTTGTATCAAATTCATATGCTGTAAAACTTCACCTAGTTTATAAGTTTCTCACCAACTTCATAAAATATGTTTTATTATTATTGTTTTCTCACTCTCTTGCCTTAATAAAATTCCTCTCCCAGCCTGTGTGGGTGTTGCATTATAAACATTTGCACTTTGATTCATTCAAGACTGAAGAAAGCTTTCAAGGTAACTATTAGGAATACTTTAAATGTTTCAAAGACATCCCAGATTCCCCTGAACGTGGGCAAGCTTTAAAGAAATAAATAAAAATGTGCCTCGTCGCAAACCACCTCCAAAAACCTGCTGGGCTGGTGACTCAAGAGATCGCATTTGGGAGTGACCGAGTCGCACGCCAGCCCACCGGGGCCCATGCCTGGCGCAGGGTGAGAAAACACAGGGGTTATCGGGGCACGGGGTAAGGCAGGTGCCTACCCATCACTCCCCAAGCCCCCTCAGGGGGCTGCGAAGTGGATCCCAGCAGCTGGAGGCAGTCAGACCATTTTCTCACAAGTAAAGAACTGGACCATGCCAAAGTAGGAGTTTCCCCATCCCCCGTCAGCCCTGGAGAGCAGAGTCCAGCCCCAGCACACAAAGGCAGAGCTGGAGGGTTCTCCAAGCAGCATCCTTCTCAAATCAGCCCATTTTCTCCAGCCTCGGCCAAAACCCACTGAAGTTAATGAGCGTCTTTTTATAGCCTTCGGCAGGCTTTCGAGCAAGCCTTTCAGCGCAGCAGACTCCCGCATGTGCGCAGTGGTGCCAGCCATTTCAGTAATAACCCACACATGGCACAAGGAGGGATAATAAAAGCAGATTTTTAGAAAGATACTAAACACAACTGGCGCGTGACCTTACAGCTCCCACCAGCCTGCATTCACCTCTTCTCCTCCACGAGGTCGGCTTTAGCATCCATGGGTCAGGGGGGCATCGCCAGCTGATCGTCAGAGCTCGGGGAGGGGCCTACACAAGCTGGGTCCAAACAAAAAGGAATCGGTTCCTTTAAGTCCTGCACAGCTGACACTTTTCTCCATTTCACTGAGCAAGAGTAAGGTTACCTGGTGCGATGCACATGGCTCAAGCCACATGTCCCTCCCCAGGAAATACAACATGGAGGCGATACTCCTAAATTTTATTATACCAAAAATTATCGCTTTACAGCTTCTTATCTGGGCGCAACGACATCATTATACATGACCTCACAGTGCCTCTGTTGAGACCCTGACGAGTTCAAATGCCTTAGACCCCTGCCAGCAATTTCATCTCAAGGGGCAAAGCGCAGACAGCAAAGGCCACGCATCTCCAAGGGGTTCACCCACATGCGTGAAGCTTCTGGACAGCTTCAGCCAAACCCCTTGGGCTGGGGAGCAGCTCTGTGCGTCTTGGACTCGCCCGCAGCCAGGTCATGCCTATAATTTCCAGCACTCAATAAAGGATGCAGAGACCCGACATCACTGCTTTAAAAATAACTAAGACAGAAGTACAGGGATGGAGCGGCCACAAAGGGAGGGCATCTCTGTGCTGCTGTGTACCACAGGTGAACAACACCTATGGAGCAACTTCACTGGTACCACGGGTACGCTGTGCGAGGCAGAGGTCCTGAACTAGTCAAAAACATTGTATGCAGTACTTCTGGCAATACACTGGTGATCTTGAAAAGCCAAATTTTGTTATTTCTGCCACATTTGTTTTAAATGAAAAGCAGAACTGATGGTCCACAGAGCACTTTGAGATCATCCCACTCCTGTTCTGTCCCTACGTGTCCATCTCGTTCCTTGAGAGTTTGGAAATATGAAGATACACGTATCGGGTGGAAAAAACCTCAATAATTAAAGTGCCCAGCCACCTACCAAGACCAGTCCCCAGCTATTTCTTCGGGCCACCCCAGCCTGTCCCCAGCACATCAGGCTGTCCACCTCTAGCTCCCTCCTGGTCAGCAGGACCAGAGCAGACCCCCATAGCCAGCCCCATTCTCCTCCTGCCTCCCGAGGACAGCGTTTCCTTTTCAACTCTTCTGCTGGGTTTCTGGTTTTCCCAGGGAAGATGTAATTCACACCCCTTCGCCTCTTCCGTGGTGATTTAATGTTTTTTGAGCAAAAAGCAATTATCCTCGTATCAACAGGACCCTAGCGAGGACGATAATGAGGCAGCTCCGACCCCGCGGCTAAGGAAGCGGCTGAAGCAAGTGGAGGCCTCTAGTAATCAAAGGCTTGTCCCTAGCCTCTGATTGAAAAAAAAAAGAAATAAAAAACCTCCATAAAACTTCAATCGTTGCCGTTCCCTGCTCCATCCCTCCACGCACGGTGTAGTTTTGGCAGAAAGGGGACAAACACCAGCCCCAGGTCCCTCATGCTTTGCCACTCGGCTGTGTTTTGGGTGTTGCTTGCTGGCTCACCCGCAGCACCCCAGAGCAGGGAGAGGGCACAGGAGGATTGATCTTGTGCCCAAAAGCAGACACTGCAGCCCTTGTTTTCCCAGGTTTTGGGGCTCTAGGAGAAGCATCTCCCTACCCGGAGTAGAGCCCGGAAGGCAACAGGAAGGCGACCTGCCCTGTCCTGGGACTGGCATGCATGGCTGGGCAAAAAAAGGTGTCCCCATGCTCTGCCCTAAAAATGGAAAGAAATTAGGAAAAGAGTAGCAAAGATGTGGATGTGCAGCAGGTCCTGGGCTTTGCAGGACCACAGAGGCCCCTCATGAGACGGCAGAGCCAGAAGCGGAGAGCATCCAGTGTTGCCCAGTACTGAGGCAGTAGGCTGAGCTGCCCTTCCCCTCAAAAAAAATAAATATATAGCCAGGTAAAGACACCAAAACCCAGTCGTGTTCAAAGGAATCCAAGGAAGATGCAGGTTGTGTTTGAATAACCCAAAACTTGGTGCCCGGCTGGTACTGGGATGCAGCGCACAGGGTATTGGCGCATTGGGGAAGAGGGCAGGATGCGAGAACTTTTCCAGAAAAAATATCACAAAACAATCCCTTAAAGTCATTATGAAGTCCCCATGGAGGACGGGAGAAAACAGCCTAAAAGCAAGGATTTCCACAGCCTCTTACCTATTCCCAGCCACCACTGTTACTCGCTGCATAACAAATTAAAGCTTAATCAGCTTCGAATACCAATAACACTGATGGGATGCCCGCTCAGACATTAAACGTTTTTCTCACTACAGTAACAAGCACATACCTGAGGCTTCACTAATCTCTAATTACTCGGCATGGCTATTTCCAAATTATTAAAAAAAAACAAAAAAAAAACCAAAAAAAAAACCCAAATCCAAAACCTTAATACTGTAAAAAAAATGCCAATATTAACTTAATACTGGGGTTCCCCCCCCCTCCATCTGCAAAGACCTCAAAAGAACTCCACCTGATTATTAAGAGGAACGACTTAGAAAACAAGCAAATTAACACTCGTTAACTAAAACCACTCCTAGCCCTCTCCTCTTCCAAGCAACCACTTGCCATCACCTTCCACCTGCCCCAAAAGTGGAAGGTGGACAGCAGAGAGATGCTCTGGGGCTCCTCTCCTCCCCTGGGAGCATCCCACCCACCAGGTTTAAGTTGGAAGAAGCGAGGCCGAAGGAAAGCCGTCTTCCTCAGCCATGGCTCGGTGCAGAGCCCCTTCCCCTTTGAACTGTTGCCTCTGATTTTTCACTGCAGGGCTCCCAGCAGGAACTTATTAAAGCCAGACCAAAGCGCGTAGGCTTTAATCATAATTAGGTCACCCTGGGTTGTGGGCTTAGCAGGCAAAACTATAATTATTTAGAAACATCAAGTTTAAATGCCAAAGAATCTTAATGGAGCTGAGCTAATTAACCAATTTCAACTGAATAACTGATTAGTTTAAAAAAAAGAAGAAAAAGAAAAATCAATGATCATAGACAACAACATTTTCTTTTAACAGGTTGTTTTCTTGCAGCAATTCTCAATTGCACAAAAGGAGACCAACAACCCCCGCTAACCAAATATTACTGTAATTAAATATTCAGCAGAAAGCCTCTTCAATTATTCACAAGACAGATAACACTTGTTTATAATTGGGGTGGTGGAAGAGGTTTCCAGAAGCAGGGATTTTGCACATCACTGGGCTCCGGTCACGGATGCAAACCCACGTGGGTGGACAGGTCACAGCATCAGCACACGGTGCCGGCTCCTGCACGGCGCTGGCCACTGCTCCCATCCCTGCTGCAGAAACCTAACTGGGGAGAGATGGATGCTTTCCAGCCCAGACGTGAGAAGATGGACCATATGGTCCACACACTTTCTGGATTGCTGTTATTAGAGCAAAAATTTAGGGGACTAATGGCCAGTTTCCAGGTTTCACACCATTTTCTGATGGTAGCGTTATTCTCCCGGCAGAGAACCAGGAGGAAAAGCAGACCCTGGTGTATCATTATAATTCACTAAGCGGCATTACCATCGGAAATTACAAATTAGCTTCTCAACAAAGGATACGAGGATATTTAGATTAGCTATAGAGAAACTACAGAACCTTTCAGTCCATTTATCAAAGCTCTCGTAGCTCAAACTTCCAGGGAAATGAAACAATAATAAATATTGAGCAGAGAAAGTTAATCTCCGCTGAACGGACTTTAATAATTCAAAAGTTATGAGAAATAAATAAATAAAGCACAGAGCCTTTAGATCCTACAAACTCACATCCCATTTTTCTTGCCATTTCTCATGATGGTGACTTTGCAGAAAATGGACGGTGATCAACAAAAAAAAAAAAAAAAAAACCCCAAAACCCCAAAAATCAGCTGTGGCTGGGAGTGACTACATTTATGGTGCAGGAGGGAGCCCACACACATCTGCCACTTATCTGGACAGCCACAGGGTTGATTTGGGCAAGAGTTTGCTCTCATTTCCCCCCATGGAATGGGCTGTGTCGCCTCTACCTGCTACTGCGCGGCGTCTGCATCAGCCCCGTGCCCGCTCCCTCCCCTGCACGCTCCCAAGCAGCCTCTCAAGCTGCTCACTTTTGGAATAACTGGCTTTTAAGCCCCTAAAAGCTGGACTGTGCAATTACCAGCTCAGTGTCCTGGGGCCACCCAAAGTCCCAGCTCTCTCCTGACGCTGCTTTGACATTGCTCCATCCCTTTCTGCATGTTTCTGCTGCCGCACCAACCTCCAAGAGCAGAAGCGAGCAGGGATGACAGAGGCTCAGCCAGCAGAAGCACCCTGCATTCACACACGGACCACGATGCATGTGAATGTCTCCCTGGATTCACATTAATTTGCCATCCCCACCACCCAGCACCACTTTGCAACGTGCTCTTGGTCACCAGTGGACTCAAACTCCCACTGTGTGGGTTATCTGCACCACTTCCATCACACCAGCTCCAGCGACCCCCATAAGCAACACGCGCTCCGGTTCCTGACATGACAACGCAGGCTCTGCCTTTCTGAACTGCCACCCAGCAAATATCCAGGCTTAACATTTGCCTTGTGCAAGTATTCATGCGTGCAACGCTTGATAGCTCAAATGTTTGCAGAAAGAGAACAAGGTCAAATTGAAATGCGCTTTCAAATTCTAATGAATATTTGGGGAAAACATTCCCTCCCCCAACCTAAACTATTTACTCAGCTTTGCTGTGCTGTTAAACGACCGCTTATACCCACCGCGTCTCTTTAGAGGGAACAGAGCACTGCAACACCCTTTGTACAATATCACACAAGCCAGGGGCTCCTGCATGAAGCCATTTCCATGCCAGGGTACGACGAGCTCGAAACCCACAGCTGGAAGAGGTTAAAAAAAAAAAAAAAAAAAAAAGCCTCCTCAAGCTGGCACGGAGCAGTGCAGCACGCATCACAGGCATCACAAGAGCAGCGCTCTGCCAGCCTCAGCCTTGCTCCAAGCATCTCTTCTGTCAGCCTCATCCCACAGCACCCCTGCTGCACCTGGGACCAGCGCCCCCAAGACTTTGCTGACCCGATTAGCATCAAGCTGCCTGTTGTCCAAGGTACTATTTCCCCCTTTTCACCAAATCTGAGTATTTCTTTAGTGTGCAGCACCCATCTCTGCTAGAAACATCTACTATTCAGCACTGTGGCTGTATCCAGAGCCAGACAAACACATTCGGGCTACTTCATCAAACATTGATATTTTTTTCTGATTTTTAAGGCCAGTGGAAGGTTTTTACTCTCTCCAGTTACGTCAGGAGCTGCACCCAGTATCAGCCAGATGCCACCTTGCAAACCCCTCTGGCAGCTCCTGCAACAGCAGACAGGGCCACTGAATACACGGGAGCAAAGGGCAGGAACCCAATTTCCATACAGAAATGCTGAGCAGAAAAATAAATGTATTTATTGCAGAACCCGCCCTCTCCATGTCTGCCTTTCACAGAGCTCCTTCAGGGCCCTTATTTGCATTAACTGCTCCAAGACTATCTTCAGCGTCAAATAAATACTAATAACAACAGCCCAGCAGGCAGGCTTTCCATTTTCAGCGTCACTTTTCTGATCTCTCCATCATTGCCGGCACTCATTTTCATCTCTAATAGGCTTCCAGAGCCAAGTCGCCAGAGTACTGTAAGTTATTCAACTTTTGACCATGCTACGTTCAGGAAAAATGAAATTCAAGGCTTTAATTAAGGCAAAAAATAAACCAAGACCTTCACCTTAAGGAAGGAGACCAACATGAAATTCAGATGCAGGTGAAGTCATGCGCAAGATGGGGTCAAGTGGGACCACTGCCAATTCAGGGACAGCCATACCACAGCCATCTCTTCCACGAGTCGAGCCATATTTGTGCATCCCAGGAACAAAAATTGCCCTTTTCAGGTTTTCCAGCACTTTGTCACACTGTGTGCCATAAGCCACCGAGGTCACCTGCAGCTTCGGGCCAGCACGATCTTCAGAGACGATGCCTCCATCTCCGAGCCCGAAACACAAGGGAAACGGGAAGGCTGAGGCAAAGCATAATGAGTCAGTGATACCAGCAATTAGTCAAATAAAAAAAAGGAACACAGGCGTCTGCAGTCTCAGGCCCCTTTCCATGACTTGACAAAACGCTTTCCCTTCAGGCTGACAAGATCTGGGCTCACTCATCGTGCCAACAGTAACGTTTTTCCCCTTAGGGGTTTTTTTTTTCCCCATGTAGTTTCTGAAAAAAAAAAAAGTAAAAGGAAAAGGATGGCTGTACACCAGCACTTGCAAATTCCCATGCAGGATACCAGCACTTGCAAATTGAAAGACTTATTTCAAGCTTCTCCTTGAAAACTGCTCTAGTCCAGCTGAAGCAGCTGGGCCAAAAGTGGAAGCTCGTGTGGTGATGGTGGTGCTGGTGACGGGAAGGGCAGCGGGGCTGCCACCAGCTCTCAGCCTGCTCGGCACAGGCACTGCTCCGGCGCCTGCCTGAAGCAGAGGAAGCCCAAAGAATGTCTGCAACAGATGTGCATGTCCCGAGCCAAAACGGGAGGAGAGTGGGCGCCTGGGGCGGGTGGTGTGCAAGCAACAGGAGCCAGAGATGTTGGTCTCAAACCAAACCCCCATCCCTGGTCCTCTCCTGGGCTGCGTTTCCGAATGCCAGGTGGACAAGCGAGCAGATAAGCATGGAAAGCAAAACTAAGCTGGATCCGCCAGCCCCGAGCAGGGCTTTCCACTTCCCTCCCCGTGCTTTGCTTATCGTGATGCTGCAAGCAGGAATACAGGAGACGGCCAGAAAATCCTCGTTTTCAAAAGAGCAGGCACGAGGCAGGGAGATGATGGATAGGTAAGCAGATAGGCAGATTGAGCTGTATCAAAATGGACATCAGTTCCATCTGACCTACCGACACCTCAAACTCCGACAGCTCCCGAGTTAAAATGTATCACGTCGGCCCATTACCACCCTCTCTATATGCTAAATGCGATTATATTTGGTTCAGCTAACACGAGAGAGAGCACGCGAGTGGCTCCTGAGTGATTGCAGGGTGTGGGAGAGACGGGGTATTTGTTCCCGTCATCTTCTCGCGTCCCTCTTCCTCTTCACGGACCACCAAAAAAATACAAAACGACTATAAATATCCAGGTGTCTGGCAGAAAACTGTCAGCTACACCACAGGATTTGATAAAAATCAAGTGACTGTTAGAAAATTCAGATAAACGACTACTATCTCCAGGTCTGCATGCCACAGGCAAGGTTTTATGGAGGATAAAGAGAGATGTTTGCAGGCAGCCCCAGCTCTGACCCCAGCTGCACCCTCCTCCCCTCCAGCCAGGTCCAGACCCCCAAACGTCTCCCCCCCACCATCCCGTAAAAAAAGACTTCTTGTCTCCACGGCTGATTAGTGATGCAGGGAGCCATCCTTCTCTCAGCTGCTTCTGCAACCCGTGGCGGAGCTGGGCTCCCACCGTGCGGAGACGGCTGCCGGCAAAACCGGTCTCGTGGCTGCTCCAGGGAGAAAGCCAGATCCCAGGGTTGGTCAGGCTCTAGGAGATGCTTCAGCTCAGCTAGAGAAACCCATGTTTCAATCTAGCAAATTCAACCTCTGCACCAGCAAGATCCATAAGATGTAAATGAGCTCCATAAAAAGGTGTTTTCTTTATACAGCCACGCCAGAGACTGTCGCCTTAACCCCAGACCAGATTCAACTGCTCTGCTTCACAAATTCCCCGTCCACAATTCCCCCTTAAATCTGAGCTCTCTCCCAGGATACTACGTTACTATCCAAGTCATTTTCTCAGCAGAGGAGAAATAACACGACTTTTCAACAGGTTCGGTCTCGGGCAGGGATGCTGGCTCTGCCAGCCCAGCACGCGCTCCCAGGCGTGGCTTGGGGTAAGCTGGGGAAGACTCTGCGTGACACACGGACACAACACCCCAAGAGAGTTCTCAGACAGGGACCGAACCGAGGTCTCCCAGGCAGCCACAGTTTCAGCCCTGCCTCAAGCAGCTGACGCTGCAAACACCAGCCAGCAAAGCGCTGCTAACAGGTCTTGCATTTTCACGTGCGGCTTCGTGACCGAGCAAACACGCGCCTGTTTGCATCAGGCTTAGGCATCAGCATTTCCATCTCAAGGTATTTCTACAGAGATGCAATGAAGGAGGAAGCTCGAGAAACAAGAAAAGAAAAACACCTGGGTCAGCCAAAAGCTGGTAGAAAGCAGGCGCCGCAGCAAGCGGGCCTGCCCGTCACGATCCTGCAGGCATGCTTCCGAGCGGGGAGCAGCTGCAGCCAGCACCGTTCCCACTCCACCAGAGACCATCGCAGCAGTGTTTCGGCTCCCGAATCGGCTCCGCACCGCCCGGAGCTGAGCTGCTGGTCTCCGGCTGGCTCCGGCAGCTTCCAATTGAGCTGCAACCGCACTGACATCAGCTAAACCACCCCAAGGACGGGCCAAGCTCCGCACTGGCCAGCGGCTCAGTTCATCCACAAGACCCCGCATGCACCATTTCTCCACAACCAGGCATTTCTTGCTGCCAACTGGTGAGGGGCTGCACCACGTCCCCCGCTCGCAGCCACCGCTCGAGCACTGGGCAACCCCTGCCACAACCCCTTCTGCCCACGTTGTACTGGCGAAAAAAGAAGGCAGTGGCAAAATAAAAGAAAAAAAAAAAATTCATACTTCCAAAAGCCATGCTGGCCACCGAGCTCGGATGCATCACCAACGCGAGCCCGGGGTGACCTGGTGGTCCTGCCAGGCCCACCGCCCGAGTCTGGGCTGCATGCACCGTCCCGATGCACAGCGAGTCCCACAGCCGAATGAATGATAAGGGAAACGGACCCCGTCCCAACGGCAGGCACCGTGCGGACGGCATAGCCAACGTCTGCCCCGCGGCTCCACCAGTGGGCCAAGCGGCTCCTGGCCCAGTCCATCCCAAGGGAAGGAGAGCCCCTGCCCGCAACTCCTGCTTCATCTATCGTCTTCTTCCCTGGGCTCCCCTCAGCTCCCACGGGTGTTGGGAGGCACAGGAGGAGGACGATGGCCGGAGGCAGCCCTCCGCACAGCCACGGCCCCTGCAGATGTCCCTCACCGTGACGCCAGGCAGGGCTCTGCTCGCGAGGGGACCCTGGGGGTGTCCCGCACCGCGACCCGGGGCAGAGCCCTGCTGGGGAGGGGACCCAGAAGAGACCCACCCCGTCCCACGCAGATCCGAACGCGTTCCCCAGAGCCGTCCCCGAGAGCCGGAAGAGCCCCTCGCCCCCTCCCCGAGGCCACCCAGGGCCCCGTGGGGGAGCCCCAGGCTGCCAGCCCCGCCTGCGGGCCGGTTCCCCGGCTGCTCCCCGCTCGCAGCCGCCGCGGGCGGCGCTCCCAGCCCACGCGTGCCGCGGCAGGAGCAGGTATTCGGGGCTCAGCATCCCACCGTCCTCCCCTCGTCTCGGTCCCGCCTCACCTTCCACGGCGGCCGCGGCGGCGGCCAGGCAGAGCAGCACCACCAGATCCGCAGCCATCGCCTCCCCGGGCCCCGCGCGTCGCTGCTCCGCAGGCGTCAGCCGCTACCGGCGGGCGGCCGTGAGCGGGCATGGGGGTGCGTCCGCGGGCCGAGACGGGGCCAGGACGGGGCACGGTGGGGCAGGGCGGGCCGGGACGGGGCCGGGGGCGCGGGACGGGACCGCGCCGCCTCCCCGCGCCGCCCGGGTCACATCGCCGCCGCGAGTGGGGCGCGCGGCCACGCCGCCGCCGGCCCCCGCCGCCACCCGGCCCCGCCCCCGCCGCCGCCCCGCCAATCCCCGCGACGCGCCCCGCCTCCGTCCCGCCCCCGCACACCCCGTGCGGCCGTCCGAAGGGGAACGGCGCCCCCTGGCGGCCGGCCGCCGCCCCCCACCCCTTTCCCCTCGGCGGGACCCCCGACGGGGCGAACTCGGAGCCCGCAGCAGGGGGACGCAGGGAAGGGGACGCGGCGGGTGTATCTGTCTCAGGCCGCCGCAGTCCAATTCCCCACTTTTAGAATCGTAGAATTCTGCCCCCAAAAGGAAGCTGGAGCAACCAGGCAGCCCCACACCGAGGCGGGTCCCCTGCCTCCCCGAAAACACCTCAGGCTCAGAACCCAGCGGCCACACAAGTCACTGAGGGGGTCTCCTTGGCCTCTCGCCTTCTCCCAACACCCTCACCGTTTGCAGGGCACAGCACGTGGGCCCGAGGTGAGATGGGCACCCAGGAGCAGGGGACACTGCGGGGGACAGCACCCCTGTCACAACCAGCCCAAGGCTTCTTGCACCCAGGGCGATGTCCTCATGCCCACCAGCCTTTGGCAGTGCAGGATGTCACCCCTGTGCAGCCTGGAGCAATTTACACCCATGGCTGCTGAAAGGAACCCCCCAGGAGACTCACCCCATCCTATGCACCGTGCCAAGCCAGCTCTGGTTGCCCTTCCCAGGGCTCAGCATCCAGCTTAGCTCCTCTCTCCAGCCAGGCAGCTGCTTCGGCTCAGCACGAAGCTCACCCCATCCCTCCCTCCTCCAGGTTTGTGCATCCGGCACACATTGGAGAGGGAAAAAAAAAAAAGCAAGGGCACAGAAGGCAGCAAGGGCTCATTCAGCTCACAGTCGCCTGCCTGCAGCCAGGGCCTGTGTCTGCTGCTGCCATGGGACCAGCAACCCCCACAGAGCAGTGGGAAATCATCAGCTTCTCAGTGAAAGAGCGCACAAAAAATATTCAGTGGTGCCACAGGAACAAGAGTTTTCTTTTGCTGTTGTGCAAAATGTATTTCAAGCAGCTCCTATTCAGCTCCAGAGGCAAATAACAGAAAAAATTGCCAAGAACGTTCTGGCTAAGTTTTAAAGAAATTTGCTTTCATCTTGACAACCCTTCTTCATTTCCTTCCCATGAATATCTCAGCAATCCAGTTTACTCACTCAGAGGATCACAGAAAGAAAACTGTGAAGTAAATGTCAGTATTATTTGCATCTTTATCCAGTCTGCCACAAAAGCAACACCATGTTATTTATCTGATCTAGCACAACTCAGTAACAGCTCAAGTATAGAATATTCATGATGTGTAAAGCAAAAAAATGTTAATCATTTGAAAATACAAGCAGCAAATAGCTGAGCCTGTGAGTTATCCAGAGAACTGCCTCGGTTGGTTGGGTTTCCCCCCCAAATAATTGTTATCAACTGAAAAACTTGCATTCAGAAATGAATGTTTGACCAAAAAAAAAAAAAAAAAAAAAAAGCCTGACAATCTTTCTATGGGGAAAAAAAATAATACATCAATATTCTTCTGGTTTCTTTTCAGCTGGCCAAAGAGTTGGCTGTGCTGGGTAAAAGCCAGCTGTGTTTGTTCAAAAAAGCTTTCTATTCTGTCAGCCTTGCTCCGAGTCTCTGAACACCAAAGCTTCACTTCTCCAGGAGGAAGCGGATCAGAAAAAGCCTCTACCACATCGCCGTCTGCAGGGTGGGTGCAGGAAGGCCACAGCATCGCACTCCAGGGCCACTCTTTCCTGCTCACCTGATGGGATCTGTGGCCACTGGACACCCCAGAGCTGTGCCCACCATCATCCCTTTGGAGGGAGCTCTGAGGAACCTCCAGTCCTGCCCACTGGGCACCCATGCAGGAAGGACACGGGGCAAAGCCCCGCTGAGAGCACAAACAGCCTCCGGGAAGGCTCTCGGTGGCCTTGTGCCCGGTGAGCACGGCCGGTCCCTCTGTTTCCGCAGTACATCATGATGGCAGCAGTCAGCTGCCAAAATTAGCTGTCTTAATTAACAGCTTTGCCTTTGTTCTCTGATGATGCTTCAGGCGATGCCAAACCCCTTCTGGAGGGTGAAGATCTGTGATCCCAGCAAAAGGAAACATCAAGAGTTACCATATGCCATGGCACAGATCTTCTCAAAAAAATCCCTTGGAACCGCTTTGAGGACCAAAGGTATCACAGCCTGCGACTGTCCCCATCCCCCCTGCCACACTGCACTGGCAGCAAAGGGACCCCCTGAAGCACAAAGATGAATCCCAACTAAGCATCCCTGCCATGTGGTGGTGGGAACCACGCTGCAAGGGAGGCTCTGGAGGAGGTCACCCCAAATCCTCTGAGCTGCACAGCAGGAAGCACAATCCCTGGGAGGATGGATCACCATCAGAGGGTGACCAAGGCTCCTGCCCAGCACCAGTACTACCACCCAGCTCAGACCCAGCAGCTTGCTGGGAAGGTGCCCTTGGCGGCAGGAGATCCCCAGCAGGCTGCTCGCTAACACAGGAGCAGCTCAGAGCAAACATAAAGGTCAAACAAGCCTTCCCCTGCACCAGCCCCACAGAGCAGAGGACACCAGAGCCTCCCCTAGCCAGGACGAGCACAGGCACTAGAGCAGCTGTGACGCTCCTGGTTTATTTTCTAAGCCGAAGCCAGGCCTGCAAGGAGGGCAGGAAGATTTCAGCACAGTGCAGAACCCATCCTCAGCAGCACTCACATCCCTAATCCTGCCAAGGCAGCGCAGGCTGCTACCAGCAGCTTGCCTGGGTGTTAACTGCAGAGCAGCAGCGCGCACGTACAGCATCCTTCCAGAAGTTAAAGTCTGAGGAGCTGATAAATCCTCTCCCTGATAAGAAAAGCATATTCCTTCAATTTTCTGGCATTTCCGACTTGTCTAGTGTGCCACAGCATGCTAGCCAGGTAGGCAGGGGCAATGCTGGTGAGTGGCATCCAGCCCCTGCAGCAGCGCCTGTGTGGTCAAACCCCCTCCTGTGAGCCCAAATAAATGTAATATGATGTAATAACATTAGCACCAGTAAATGCTTGGTGTATTCAGTGCACAACTCAGTCACTTGGCACAGTGCAGTCTAAACTGCTTACTGTACTCCCAGGAGAAATAACCTCAGGGAGACTTCTGGACTTAAAATACCACAGGGAAACTGAAGGAAAGAGGGAGAGAAGTTATTCTCCTCTTCAGGCACTCACAGAAAATGCAGGTGCCTTATCAGAGCAGAAGTAGAAGCTGTAGGAAGGACGACTCCTTTGTCATGTGAACAATTCCAGGGCTAAATTGAAGCGAGACGTGAAGAAAAAGTAGGTGAAATGAAGGTTAATTTGGCAACCAGAGTGAGAATATAGGGAGCTCTGGTTTGGAAGAGTCTATTAATTCCCTGGGCAAAAGAGAGATGCAGTCAGAGCTGGGACTTGGAGTAACTCCTCACACAGTAGCACGAGATAAATTGCGAGTTCTTCTCATGGAATATCTGTTTATTAAGTACAGAAATAGGAGACAGTCAAGTGCCAAGTGCCTCAAGCCTCTCAGCACCTGAGAACATATTAATCACTACACACGATTGAACAAAAGATGAGAGCAGTATTAAGACAGGCTCTGGTGCAACACCAGGCATCGGATAATGCAGTGGACCCGCAGCTTTCTCCATTCCGTGCTGCCACCAGCTACAGAGGCAGGGAAGCACCTGCTCCTCTAGCAATGGACAGCAGGATGACCTTTCTCTGCAGGACAAGGTAAAGATCAGCGAGTTCTTCTCTGAGGAGAAAAAGAAAAAAAAATATCACTGTGATTTCATAGATGCTGCAATTTCTTCTTCCCAGTTTTCCCCATTAATTGGGTTTTTCAGGATGGTTGCAAGTCCCAGTAGCTGTGGCAGCCACAAGACAACATGAGCACAGATCAGGCATGCTACTTCTGCTTTTTTCCAGTCTCTCCAGGTGGAAGGATCCCTTTGTTCCCTTTGAAGGCAGAGGATTAACAAAGGCAAATGCGAATGAGAAAAAAACAAAAACTCCTTTGTCTGAGGATGGATGACTTTTTATCTGTTTCTAATCTGGCTTCAACTTTCATTTCTTTAGGATAAAAAAAATCTGAAGATTACATTTTACGCCAAGGCAAGATATAATAAGTGACAAACACTCCATCTCAGGGTCTCTGCTGGCTCTGTGAAGTCAGAGCATTCACGGTGAAGAAAGCAAAATATAGACAGACAAACATTTTCAATGGAGATTTAAAATAAAAACTTCTCATGTTCCAAATGCAAAAGCTACAGAAAAATATGTCTCTCCTCCAAGGAAATTTCATTATCTTGAAGCAAAATGCAATTTATCTGTGGAAGCTTTAAAAAAAAAAAAAAAGCAGGGAGGGGAACCTGCCATGAAAGTTTCACTTTATCACAGCATTTGGCTTGTAGTCTGAGCTGTGTTCCTACTTCTGGAAGCAAACAAGAGATGTGAAGTTTTTGAGGTGCAAGTCTATCCAAAGAAGCACGGAGGAGGCAGCATCATCCAACCCACCCCATATCTGCTGTTTCAGGGCCCTATTCAGGTTTTTATTTTCTCCTGAAATCACCCATTAGAGTGCAAAAGGCCAGCCACAGTGACTGGGTTGGATCAGATTCCCATCTCACACACTGGGAAGTTCCCTTTTTTTTCCTACTACATCATGATGAATTTCCAATTGTCACCTTGATCAATGGTCCCATGAACACTATCATTAAGGGTAATATGATTTTTTTTTCCCTTTCCTATCACTCACAGGGTAATTACACGGATGATTGCACTCAAGGGCAAGAGCATGTGTCCTGCACCCTTGCATGGAGCACAACACGAGCACGGGCACACGGCGCCTGGTACTGCTGGCTTCACCAGGCCAGAGTAACACAGGTTTTTCCCCAGGTAAAGGCAACAAGACCAGGAATATTCAAACCTACAGAGCCATGTGCTAGACACATACACAAGCAAGTGAATGTCACGGCAGGCACTGTAGCCTGCCTGCTGTATTTATCATCCATCTCACAGACTGACAAGTGTGAAGGCCAGGAGGACCTGCTGCACCCCCTAACCTGACTGCACAGACACTAAACCTCACCCAGCGAGTTTTGCCGTGTTCATTTGACTCCTTGCAAGACAAACCCGCATCACAATAAAGTCTTTACAAAGCCACCCCTTTGTGTATCCCAGGTACACATCTGAACTGCCCCAGCAGCACCTCTGGGCCCTTTCGAATGGGGATGACAGGCACCACAGGGTCAGTTGACAGTGTGCAGGCTGCCCTTCCTGGGGCACCTGCTGCCAAGACCACGAGATGCCTCATCCCGGCTCCTGTCATGCACAACCTCCTGCTTGGGTAGCCAGGGTCTACACCATCCTAACCCTGCTAGTGACCTGTGCATCCCCTGGCAATGAGGGGGAGGAGAAAGACTTTGTCTAATTACTGACAGGCAGGAGAGGACATTTATCTTCCAGGGGTGTGATAACTGCATAGTTCTCAGCTCCCATCCTTCCACACCACAGCTCACCATGCCCAGACACTTTACACAGCCACATTTGAGTGCAATCCTTAAGGCAAGTAGCCAGAAGAGGAATGAAGTGAGTCTTCGTCAGGCTTGATTGGCAAGAAACATCAAAAACTCTGCAAGAGGGGATTTGAGGAAGTTTTGCATTTCAAACAGGGCAGGCAGAGGTTTACCCAGAGTAAAGACAGAGGCAGCAAGGCTGCCGTTTCATCGGTTAACATCTGGCAGCTGCAAAGCTCAGAGATAATTCTGCCTCCGTCCCCCAGAGAGTTCAGATCTGGGAGGGATGCCAGAGACATGGCAACCGGGAGGGGATGAAATTCCTTCACAGAATCCAAAACAGGCAGTCAAACGTCATGATATTCTTCCTCCCTTTAAATAAGTGACTCTTCAATGATGATTGAGATGAAAAAATTTCCACAGGCTAAGTGGAAGGGGGAGGAAAGCAGAGAGGGAGATACAGGTGGGGGAAGGGGAAACACAGACAACACCTTTTTTGACCAGAATCACAGCTTTTTGATAAAGAAAAAAATCTGCAAAGGCTTTTTATCAAAGTCTGCAAAGAAAGCTTTTAACTGTTACCTATATTTTTTAAAAGCCAATAAGGAAACCAAATTGTTCCCATTTACAAATACTGAGGTTTGGCTATAGAAAAACCTGATTTGGGATAAAAAGAAACCTAAGCCTGTTCTGATCTTTCAGCCAAAACCTGACACTTACTCAGGGGTATTTCTGAAAATTAACAAGCATGTGCTATAACAGCTTGTGTAAGACCATCACTTGCAACCAGATTATTTCTTTGTGGGCAAAAGGAAAATCTCTACCTGAGGAGCATCCTATGCCCCCTACCTCTCTGCCACCTTTGCCCTCAATGACAGCAGCCCAGCCTGGGAAGGTGATGGTCTTCATCAGGAAGGGGTAATAGAGCAATGAGGCAGTTTTTTCAGTTAGAGAGGAAACTGTCCTAATGAAGTCTGAACACACATGCATCCTCTCTGCGGGCATTCTCCCCTATCTGTCACCGGGTCCATCCCAGATCCCTTTCCAGGTTGCACATCCCTGGCTCAAGGCCACGAGCCCTGGGAAGAGACAGCTCAGAAGCGCCGTCCCACAGAGATCGGCATTTGCGGTGGCTCTCAAGAAGAGCTCTGCACCCAGGCACAGGTTACGGTGAAGGTCTGTACCCACTCTTACAGCCTCAGCATAGCCCGAGAGTCCCAAGCCTGGGCACCAGCTGCCAGATCCAGCCATAGATGGGCCTGGGCAGAGACCCCTCAGCACTGGAGAAGGGGCTCCTTGGTGGTTCAAATAAGATGAGAACCCTTGAGCAGCACCTGATCAAGGAGAGCTGCATCCAGGCCAGCTGTCTCCTCTCCCCAGTTATTCATCAACAAGCAGCAGCATTAGGCTGAATCCAGACTCCCCCATTTTGCTGCTGCCTGTGCTGCACCCCAGGCTGGGACCAGGACCCCCGGAATTCCCTCTGGCCATGCAGGTGGCTGAGGTTTTCTCCCACCAACCTCTGGCGGTCAGCAACCGGCAGCACTGGGGCTCTGTGTTAGCAGCTGCCATTGGAGTTGGAGCGGGGGGGGGGGAATCCAACACCAAACCACCACACAAAAAAACAACAAGAAAGCAATGCAATGCGAGGAAGGACCCAGTGGTCTGGGCACAAGATGCTGCCTCCATACCATAAGTGACCCCAAATATTTGCAGAGGCCGAGCACACATCCCCCTCTGCACTGCCCTCCTTCCCCACAGGAGTAAAGGACCTGCCGCATTAATAGGAAATGATTAATTTCCAAAGCCTGCTTTGTCTATTTGAAAGCTACAAGCCTTGTGCCAGTTTGTCCACAAGTAAGCCCCATTTCTGGGAACAGGAATGAATCCACGTTTCACTTTGCCAACCTCCAATGTCATTTTCTCATTTCGTATCTGAAGGACACTACAGCAAACCTTTACAGCTAAATCATTACTGAATTTACAGAGGTTAAGAGAAGCTGGTAACATAAAAAAAACTCTTGGTAAATTTATTATATAGCATCTGACATAGTCCTGCATAAATCTCAGCGTTCCTGGTAAATACAAAGATTTCCAGTAAATGGAAGACACCAACAAGAGCACAGGCAAGCGAACTGGAGGGTTACCCGGTACAGAGGGGAAGCAGGGCAGAGACCACATCCAGACCTGTTAGAAACCCCCAGCAAATCCACTGTGCAGAGCAGGAAAGGGAAACATCTCCCTCACCTGTTCCAGAAAGGTGAACACTGTAGGAGGAAAGTGGGATCAATCCTCCTGCGCTCCCCAGCCACACGAGGAAAGGCAGCCGCTCTGCCAGGACAAGGCTCACATCCCCTCTCAGAGGCACATTTCCTTGGGCATTGGCAGGAAAGCCACCAGCCAGCATCCCTCAGAGCCACAGCTCTGCTGTGTGCCAGAACCTAAACATTAACCAAAAAAAAAAGAAGAATTGTCCCCTGGCTGGGGCAGTGGCAGGGCATGAGGTCTGCTTGCTGGGCTACAACTCGCTCTCTGCTAACTGGAAACACGCTTTCCTGCCTGCTGGGAAAGAGTTTTCATTGCTGGTTTTCAGCCAGCTCCCTGGGAAAGCAAAAATCTGACTTTTGGGTTATGATCATTAATCTCATTATTTTTAGATGACATTTCTAGGTGTGTTCTCAAAGCTCCAGGCTCATGGCAGAAGCACAAACAAGAGAACAGGTCCATCATGCACCAATTCGAGACCACTCCCAAAAACAAGTGGAAGCAGATGAAAGGTAACAAGTCTGGGATAGGGGAGATCAAAGAGGAGAAAGGAAGGACATCTGGCAGAGGACAGCCAACTGCTCCCTCCTCTCCCCATCAAGGGAGAGCTACAACACCCCAAAAGCTCGCTGACAGCGCAGGCTATGCGACATTGGGTCCAGCACCCTGCTAACATGCAGATCATTTTTGCAAGCAAGCAGCTGCGCTTACCTTCCACATCCAAAGTGGTCCCACACCACAGCCTCCTGGATGGCTCAGCCACAAAACTCTATCTCAGGGCGGTAAGGCACAGATGCTCGGGTCAAGCCACCACTCCAGTGAAAGGAACAAATGGCTCCTGCTTTGCTAGAGGGGAAAACAAGCATTTTACCCCTCCACAGCCTCTGCTGCAGTGCCAGGAAGCAGCCCCAGCCAGCCTGCCCTGCCCACCCTTAGCACCATCCCTCTCTGAAGCACCCAGTGTAGGATCACAGCCTCTGCACACCAGCTCTGGCCCTGCCTGCACCATCTTTGCTGGGAAGCAACAAGGAAAAAACCTAATGTGGTATTCAATGGGAGAGGGCAGCCACAATAGATTTCTCACAACTCCATCGCTGCAAGGGATGTGACTAGAGCCATTGAAGCAAAGGCTCCTGCTCTTTCCTTCAGGCATTTTTCATGCAGCAAAAGCCCCACATTACACAACAGCACAATGTTTTTAGACATCCAGATTTCCCAAACCAAGAGCAGCTTCCTCAAACGCTCACCCACTGTAGGTGCTCTGCTCCTGCACGCAGTCCCCATCACCTCTCCAGAGCTGCTCACAGCCCTGAACAACACAGCAAGCAGCCAGAACCTCCTGCAGTGCACCTGGGTCCTTATTTATCCCGTGACCACATCCCAGCTGCGACTCATTTCTTCCTATCAGGACTTCATTGCAGCTGGGCCCAGCTGGGTGCAGCCCACAGGCAGTGGGCAAAACCTCTCCATGTCACCCCACCTTCAGCTCTCCCTCACCAGGGGACGGTCCCCAGAGACTCCTGGGTTGCTCAAGCTGCAGAAGATGCTTCAAAAGCAGCAGGAATGGAGATCTGCCTGGGGTAATGGGGTGTGACATGTTCCCAGCCCAAACTGCTCCACACCGTGAATGTGGCCAGGCAGCCACAGGGCTGCCACCAGCACCTTCGCTGCTCCCATTCATGAGCATCTCCTTAAACTTGCACTCACCCATAGTGTTGCTCCCACTTTCTCTCCGGGAGGTTCAAGCATCTCCTGGAAACATCCTTCCTCTCCCTGCCCTTTCATTTCTCTCATCAAAGTTTATTTTCATCTTCCACCTCCTTGCTTCATGGGGTTATTGTTTTTATACACGTATAAAAAGGAAGACACAGCACAGGCTCAAAACACAGCGTTAAATTTTTGGGAGTCTACACACAAACGAACATGCTAGGGTCATACCAGCACAGTGAAAAGCAGCAATTCCAGCTGCTAAAGGAAGAAATGAGGAAATTGCAGCAGTGTGGGAGGAAGATCCCTCGGGCTGGACGGGCAGACACAGCCGGAGGCACAAAGGTTATCTCCAGATTACAGGTGCGATGCTCCCAGTCAGGGTGTGGAGACGGTACAACACGAGAGCAGGACCCATGAGATGGAGGAGGGATAACAGCTTGAGCGAAGCCACGCTTTTCAGCCCCTTTGGCAACAGTGAAATTATCTCTTCATTTCAGATTAGCATTTTTTTGTCTGTCTGGTTTTTATCAAAGGTCGGAACATCTGTGCAGGTCTGTGTGTGTATGTTTGAAGCAAAAGACTGACTGACCCTTTTTGAGGCTATTCATAGTTACATTTGGTTCATTCCCTTCATCTCTCTCTAAATAATCTGTAAAATCTTTAAAATCCCTCACACTAAAAACCAAACTGTTCACTGAAAGTAATTCTTTTTTTTTTCATCCGTTTCATTGTTCCTTGTGCCAAGGGCATCACCAGAAGCCCCCCAAACTAATGCCAGCCTTCCGCAGTCCTCCGCTGCCTGCCTCCACCTTCTCAAGGCGAGCTGAGGCTTTCAGCAGGCATGGTGTTTCCTGCAGAGCCAAGGACGCTGAGGGCTGACTCAAAGCCACCAGCAAAGCCCCGCTGTGCCATCCCCTGCACACTCCTCACGTTACAACCTGCAACTGGAAAAAAAAAAAGATGAAGAACGCGAGATGTGCTGGCTTAGAGGTGCAAGAGGGGAGGTGCTGCACAAAGGCATTCCTCTTTTCAGCTCGAATGAAGCATGCCCTGCGCTCAGCTCGTAGCGTGCCTATTTGCAGAGCATGCCTGAGCCCCATCGGCGGTGTAAAACACAGGCTTTGCCCCTTTTTTGCTGCTCCAGCCCACACAGCTGGCAGCTGGAGGCTGCAGCACACAGGCTAGACTGAACTGGGGGTACTAGGACAAAAATACACCATTTTTCACCATTTGCACAGAATGTTGACATTTTCCCAGAATCCACGCCCCCTCAGTTTGTTGTAAACCATCCATCAATCACTATTTAAAAAAAAAACTCTTTGCTGCCCCTCGCCACCAACGAGCCAGGCCAGTGCTTACCAGAGCACGATGCTGCTGCTGCCTTGGGGCCAGGCAGAGCTTGGGGGCTGACGCACACCACCCTAACTGTACCTACAATTTTACAAACTTCATAACTGTATGTATAAAATGATCTACTTATTTCTTTTTAGGAAAAAAAAAATCAACAGGTTGAAAACCACTGTACAACAGACAACCTCAGCTGTGAGCCGTTGATTTTTATATGATATATTGTATCCAAATATGCCAATGGAAGGAGTGGAACGCACCAATTTGGGTAATTGGTGAGGGCCTGAGAGCATGTATGCACTGCTGATATGGTTGCCTTGAAATGTATGTATATTTACAGTGCCAGCTTGTTTGCATTTCTGATGATCCGAAACACTGGGAAGGTAATCAGCTCCTCTAGCGCACGCAATCAGCTCTGCAGCGTTTGCCGCTCTGTTGTGGGTGAAGCTGCTAAGACTGTAATTTTGAAGCTGACAAACGCCATTAAACTGTTAAATGGAGCAGGGGAAGGCTGCTGCTGAGGCCAGGCACTGTAGCGGACGCTCCCTTGAGCAGGAGGACACCCGGGTGCCACGGGAGATGGAGGCGGTGAGAAGTAACGCCAGGACCATGGGCCGGCTAACGGTCACAACAGGACCATGGTAATACTTTGAGGCTAGTTTCAGTTTACGCCTGAGCGTTGGCTCAACTCTTCTCGCTGGCTGTTAGCATTCCCATTCCCCCACCTAAAATCCACTTGAGTAATCAACTGTAAAGCTAATGACTTGGGCCCCAAATCAGCACAGTACTTGAGCACATGCTGAAGTCCCATTGAAAGAAATCAGACCTAAGCAGACGCTTTGCTCCAAGGGGAGGGGGCTTTAGGTAAAAAGTAGCAAGAAGGCAGTTCAGAATAGATGTAATCGTCTATGGAAGCAAACCATAGCCACTCAAGTGGCCTCCGAGCACCCTGCTCAGCATCCACAGGGACCTGCCTGATGCACAGGAAACACAAAGCCTTAGACCTGGCTTTATATTTTTGGCAGCCAAACCTGAATAGGCTTCAGAGGACAGTCTTGGCACTTGCAGGCTGCTCCCCGGTCCTGGGTGCCCCGCACCCATGCTGCGAAAGCATGTCCTGGGGTTCCCTGAGCCTCAGCTGGGGCAGGGATGAAGACCGCAGCATCCACAGTCACCCCAGGCAGGACCAGCATAACCAGCATCTCTGCGAGGTGCCACACTGGGGCACTGGAATCCCCCAGCAAGCTGCAGACAGGCTCTGACCAGCACCACTCCCTGCAATAAGATACACCACTGCTGAGCAATAGGCAGGAGGAATACAGCCCAGGGATCCCAAAATGAGCCCCCTCCTCGCCAGCAGCACTCCCCTGGATTTTCCAAGGACGAGTGCCCAGGCAGGATTGAGTCTGCACATTCCCCCAGCCACACCACGGTCACACTCCCACCTCGATGATCCCCCTCGTTCCTGCTTGCCAGTGCGTTCGCAGAAACCCAGCGTCTCAGGCCCCCCAGCCACCTCCCGGTCACGCTCCGGAGTGACGGGAAGAGCAAAGATCAAGTTTCCCTGTGCACTGGAGAACAGGAATAGCGTGTGCTCCTGCCAAGGACAACACCTCGCTCTGGCAGGTTGTGCAGGTAACCATCCAGCACAGTTGAAATCTAGCTACAACTTGCTGTAAATACAGGATTTTACAGCCTCACAAGGTGTTAATGCATATGTAGCAATATGCATATATGTAGGTAACCAACCTGATCAAAGAAGATGGCTTTCCTGGAAGTTTTCCAGAATTTGGGTATCTTTATTACGGTGAATTACTTAGGTCAAAGCCCTAACTTGTGTAAACTGGCAAAGCTCTGCTGAAATCAACTCCCCTACTCCAGCTTCTGCTATTTGATGAGGTGGCCCAGAGTCTCTGTATTGGTTTTACTTTTACTGTCTTCTGCTGTCATCTGCCTAGTTCCTGTTTCAGGCCTTCTTGCTGACGTTTGTAAAGAAATTAAATTAGGAAGCACATCGGGCTAAACCAAGGCATAAATTGGGCTTAGAGAGAGGAGAAGAGAGAGTAGATATAAAGCAGGTGAGTGCTTTGCTGGAGCTGCTTGGCACTGAGCCTCACGCCCAGCCCTCTGCGAGCCACCGAGAGAAATCCCGAGCATCCCCCAGCTCTCATGAGCCAGTTCAGCTCAGAGACACGGGATAACGGGGAGGCTTTTCAAAGCGATAATGAGGACTGAGCTGCTTGGTGGGTTGAGCAGAGCCGGCCCTGGTTGGACTAGGATGGGGCTGAGCACCCGCGGGAGGGCAGCTCCTGCACTGGAACACACCGGGAGGGCGTCCGCCCCGCACCATCACAGCAGCGGCCTGGCCTCCACCCTTTCCTCCGCGGATTACAAAGCAAAATGCAATCCCATCCATTCAGCTAATCCATCCGTAATTGCTCTAAACAAACTAAGAGGCTGAACACCTAGTTAACAATTTTTGAAAGATACTTGATTCTTTTATTTTTCAGCTCATTTCCCTTTTGTTTGCAGAGGCCTGGCAGAGAGTGAGCGCTGCAAGCAAAACTGCGGGCCAGAACAGCTTTACTTGTAACTGAGAAGTTCAGTCACGTTTGCCATCTTGGGGAGAGTTTACTTTCTTTAGGTCTCCCAGCACTTTGGAGACTACTCCTTGGTTTTCTGGAGATCTTTGGGTCCAACACCTCCCCTTAATCCCTTCTAAACAGGTGTTCAGCCCAGGGACCGAGCGCAAGGCCAGCCTGGGACACGGCGGACCAAGAGGTGTTCATGTGCACGCAGGGTGAAAAGACACCTGGAAAAAAAACCAACACAAAACAGGAAAAAAAAACCCTTTATTAGAACAGCCTCTTGCAGAAAGTCAAAAGCAAAGTCATAACAGACATCTTTTACAGAGGCAACTGTAGCCAGCAAGGTAAAAGAGAAGGCCACGCTCGTCCTCCGCAGTGGGACCGAACCAGTTTACGTGCTAATCCCAGTGTGAGCAACCAGAGCTGGCACCGGCCGGAGCCAGTTGTCTGACTTCAGCACTTGGCAGGGAGGGGCGGATGAACAAAAATATGTAGCGCAGGCACTGGCTGCCCAGAGCCACGGGTTTTTCGCTGTCAGCAAACGGAGCCAGATGGAAAAATAAATACAGATAACATCTTGAATTTGGAGAGCGATTCCCGTGCCACTGCAGGGCTCGGCAATACCCCTGCCTTTGCTTTTTTGTGCCTGCAGCACGTTTTATGGTGTGGCCAAGGGCAGGGAGAAAGCTCCCATCCCTCCCTCAGCTCACACATGTCCGTGCAATGCCTCCAAGCCCACGGATATTTCAGCATTTGCTATTTCTGCAAAAAAAAGCAACCCTATAATCCTGAGGCCAGGGCAGAGGAGGAACGAGGGCAAAGAAGGGATTTTGGCAGGAGAGTGCTGGAGGATGGTGCTGTGAAGGGGTGATAGGGGGACAGTAGCCTGATGCTCCCATGGGGCGGTCAGTCCCATCCTCACTGATAGCCTGGGACCCAAGCGTCCGTCCCCATGGATGCTTTTGGAAATGGCACCTGTACATGTGCAACATCACGATGCTACATGCCGCTGTGACAGGGCTGGCACCCGGCTGGCAGCGCAGGGGGCACCGAGGCAGCATGGGGAGGGAAGAAGGGATGCGAGGCAGCATGCAGAGCTAAATAAGGTCACAGAGGTAAAGCCAGGATCATTTTAAACAGTTAAAGTTTCATTTTAATAGATGCCACAAGGGGGAAAACATCCCTGACAAGCAAAGGGCAAAGCATATCCCTTTGTGTTCAGGACAACAGGTTTTGCAGCCAGCCTCTCCGAGGAAATTAAGCACGTCCACATCCATGCCCCCCTCCCCACCCCACAATTTTATAACCTGCTGGTTAATTTTAGCCAGGTCAGAGCTGGGGGATGTCTCAGGGGACTTCTGCTCCTACACTTTCTAGGAAGTGGAGACAGGCAGGTCATGGACAATCCCGCTAACGAACCCCATGGGGGAGATGCTGCAGGGGGATCTGCTACCCCAGGTCACAAAATCCACTCATCTCTGGCTAGTAGCTGCTCAGCACTTGTCCTTTATATTCATATCTATTTCAGGTTGAAGGGAAAACCAAGTAGAAATGGCTAAATACTAATCCTGCTCCTCTTCCCAGCGATGCATCCAGCAAAGCACCGAGCCCAGGTACCCCACAGCCCCTCCACGGGCACAGCACACTCTTTGCCTTGGTCAATATTTCAGTCTGCAGATCAAACAGCTCAATTTCCAACCAGCTTCCCTATAGCACGCAGTTAGCTAGGCTGTATTATCTCCCCAGTTCAACTTCCCTATTTTTTGGAGAAACATGGCATTACTACTTGCTCAAACGCAGATAATATCCTTTCAGAAAAAAAAAAAAAACACACTAAAATATTTCCGCTGGTGCAGCTCAACAGCCAAACCCCAGCCAAGGTCATTGAGTGCACTTCTGATTTGTATTCCAAACTGTACCATTAAGCTTGTCCAGCTTGACAACCCAGATCTACAAGCACCTAGCAGGAATGTACCCCATCTTCCCCCAAGAAATCATTATCACTAGCATTTCTGAGACTGGATCAGACAGCTATCTGCTAGAAATAATCAAGGCAAAAGCTAGTGGTGCCTTGGCACACCGGACGCCTCATCCAGCCCTAGTTTTACAAGTCTGTGCGCTTTGCATGGAGGTAAACTCACTGCTACTGAAGCAGATTGGCTCAAGGAGAGCTAATTGAATAAGGTCGAGCAAATCAATCATTGGAAAGAACGGCTCTAGTGAGCCTCAAGTCTTTCTGTCCTTGTGAAGTGATTGTGAGCCAGTCCATTTTCTCACACATTCACTAGGAAAAACATAATATATTATTTTTCCACACCACGACCTGACCCCAAACCTCCCCCAGCATTTGCTGGCAAACCATGGCACTGGGTGTATCCACTCCAAAACCAGCGGGGAGAACTTTCCTCTTTCTAAAAGGACCCAGTTCAGAGGCTGGCAGGAGTTGGATATCACCCATGGATTCCAGCATCCAGCATCAGTGGAGTGAGGAAGGTACATGTACCTGAGGGGAGAGATGCTGCGTGAAAGCCCTGCACATCACAAAGCAGCGATTGCTTCACGGTTTGGTTTTTCCTGGTCTCTTCTGAATCTCATTTGGATTTGAGGCTGGAGAAGCCACAGCTTGGTCCCGCTCCTGTTGCAGTCCCACTGGCTCTCCCATGCCATGGGGGAATTAATTATTAAATGTGGTCCAAATGAGGAGTAGTGGGGCTAGAAGGCAGCTGTAATATTTCCCTTTTAAAAGACCAGCAGGGCAGGAGATGGGAGCTAAGTGAAAATTGATCTTACTTCTGCAGAACAGCATTTCAAAGTAAATTATTAGGAATGAGCCGGTCACTGCCATTTACATTTCACATGGTTGACGGCAGGCTCCAGCTTCCCCAGAGACAGGGGAACCAGCACAGCCCGCCTAGCAAAACACCAAGAGCACAACCCTCTGCCCCAGCAGTACATTTGTGAATGGAACACACCCTTCCCAGACACCCGGACGGAGCCTCTGCCCTGCCACGGTACGTCTTGGAAGTCTTCAGCTAAAACCAGCTCTAAGCCTCATAACCGCTCCTTCCACCACAACAGTGGATTTGCTCCAGCCCGAGCTAGGCAGCCCTGGGGCTGGCTACCAGCATGAGCTGCAATAGGTCTGCAAGTGCTGGGCTGGCCTCAGATGCCCTCTGAGCCACAGAGCCCTCTCTGATATTAGTGAACCTGGTGGCTAAGCCTATCACTCTGGCCTCAGGCACCCTCCCAGGGTGAGGGTAGGTGTGCTGCTACTGAAGCTAATGGGTCCCCAGCCATTTACTCCAGTGTGCAGGCCCCTCCTGCCTCTCTGTGCTTGGACACCAAGTTCAAATGCAGCTAGAAATCACCGTGTTTTAAATCTGATGGATCTGAGCCCAAGTGTTGTTCTTCATGCTTTTAACAAAATGGCACCTCTCCGGGTGTCTGTGCACAAAGACAGGCAATGTCATCTTCCCGCGGCTCTCTTAACTGCTTATCGATCCCAAAGAGCCTTCGAATGGATTTCTCTGGCTAGCTATCATCCTCCATAGCCTGGGAGATCCCCTCTATATTATAAAGTAGACATCTCAGTTATAGCTTTATTTACTGCGAATGAGCAATTAAGCCGTCCCGGTTCGATTTATGGCCAGTACAGAAACTCCTCTTAACGTAAGCCAAGGCCAGTTAAACTTTTGGACACATTCCTCTTGTCAGGTGCAAAAAAAACCCAGCTTAATTTGTGCATTTTTTAAGTCTCTAGCCCCAATTCAAACCTCATCTGTGATCAGTCCAGCTGGGAAATTATTCCCCAGAAGTGCATTTAATAGATTTTCACTGCAGTCATTGCAGTCACGAAGTCAGAGCTCAACTCATCCAGCTTGATTTTCTGAGAGCCTCATCCTGAGCGCCTGGTATTTGGGATGCTGGTGCTTTCGGTACCCAAAGGGATTTAAATGGACAGCTCAACATTCAGGCCGTCTGGCAAAGCCACCAGGCCGTAAGGTACAGCAGGAGAAAGGCACATCCAGCCCAGCCCGCGGCGCTGCTCTGCTTTTCAGAGGAGAAAGACACTGTCCCAAGAGCAGGGCCCCCCGGGCAGCCAGCCGGCAATGGGGGGACCCAGACGAACGTCCAGCCAGCCTTGGTGGAGGGGCTGGAAGCCAGGACATCTCTTCCAGCCCCTTTCTGACATGTTTCAGGGGTGCACTGTGACAGTCAGCATCCCAGCACATAAATCCTTTTGCGGGTCCAAGCCTTTGCTGCTATTCCAACAGTTTTCGATGGATAATGTTCATACTTTACAGCTTTAGGGAAAATTCACCTAGATTGATACAGACCTGCACTTTATTAATTTTTCCAACTATGAGCAGTGAATTAATCCAGTTGGAGACTGATCTAATTTCTCAATAATGCCCAGATTTTCCACATTATCAAATTCACTTCTCATTGCCCATTAGGGCAGGAGGAGCTTCGGTAGCCGGGTGGATCACTTCGACATCACTGCGTAATGCACCTTCCAGACAGCCCAGCCGCCGAGAGCCCGCTGAGAATACGCCTGGCTGACGGCTGTCCTCTCCGAATGAGAGCCTGCAGTATTTAAAGATAATCTCTTTTTTACTAACTTGATGTCTTGGCAGGACAGAGCATTAAGATTTGGGGAGAGCAGGGGGAAAGCGCTTCCATTTCTCACTTAAGGAGCCAGCACTAGGCCTGTTTCTGATACAACAAAGCAGCTCTGAGAGCAAAGGCAGCAGCCAGCTGCCTGCACCATCGCCCGTACCACCCAGGAGCCCCCACTACAGAGCTGTCGGACCCAGCCAGCTCTCTCCTTCTGCTTATCAGTAGGACACCCCATTTCTGTTCTAGGCCTTGTCTGTCCCCTGGCGTGAGATGCTTCCCTGGCCGGTGGCCCAGAGACCATTTCTGATGGCCTGGAGATCATTTCTGATGGCCTAGAAACCACTTCTTATGGCCTGGAGATAATTTCTGATGGCCCTACAAGAGCGATGCCAGCACCCACTCGGCTGCTCACATGCTGAATACCACCCAGCATCCGTCAGAGCCACGCTGCAATGCAGGAGTTGCAGTAAACATCTCAAGACAATGCTTTTTCTTAATTATACACTTAGAAAGGTTCTAAATAAAACATAAATAAATAAAAATATCAACAAGAATAGCCTGGATATTTTTGAGCTAATCCTTGCAAACAGACACGGGCTACACTCTGCACGCCAGCCCTGCTAACCCAGTGTTGCCCCCCATCTCTGTCGCCTGATTGAAGTGAGATTAATTTGTTTTTTAATGCTATCAGTGTTCCTGGAGCAGTGCTTCTGAGGTGTTTGCGTGGAGCACTCTGGTGACAACCCGACAGTGCTTTAAAGCCGGCCACAGCCTCCCTGGGTAAACACCTGCTCCCTGCACAATTGCAGGTGCCACCGCTCAGCAAACTTGCTTTCCCTTTTGCTTTCCATCCCTGCACCCTCCAAGGCCGGCTGGGAAGGAGCAGGTAACTTGTCCCAGCTTGTTTCCCCAGTGGCTCTCTGTGCTCTATGGCATTTCCTGATGCATTCACACATGAGCTTTCAGTTACAAAAGCCATCTCAACCTCTGCGTTCGTACCACACCTGGCCCGGTAAAGGGACCTTCTCCTTTGTCAGCTGGTGTAAATGGTACTGCCACTGTGACTCAAGCTCATGGGTACAAAGATCACCCCCTGCGAGAGTACATACTGCATCCCACTTCCTCCTTTTGCCGAAACTCATCCTAGTTAAAGAAAGCAAAGCTGCGACCGGTTTCATAGAGTCCCAGAAGCCCAGAAGTTTGTCTCGCATCCTCGCCTGCATGGGAAACATCAGAAGCTTCTGCATCGCCTGGGCAAGGAGGTAACAACAAACCTGGCAGGCTCATTGTGTGAGGGACCGATGCCATCTTAGCAGCCACTGGTTCTTAGAAAACATTGCAGTATACACCGGCTCCCCAGAGAGGCGAGATGGGAGCACTGGGATGGGAGATGTGCTGATGGACGCTGGGAGCACTGGGACAGTCACCGCAGTCCCTAGGTAGTACGGCAGACTCCTACGGTTATTTGGCTGTTTGCTCTCAGACATAATGAAAACAAGAGGGGGAAAAAATAAAGACCTATGCCCCTTTTATTTTTTCCCCTTCTAGCACTTCGGATGATGTCTGGATGTTAATTTAGCAGCTTCCAGGCAGGACAGTAGCCTGATGTTATTGTACAGTGACAAAAGAATTTAGGAGAAAAGAAAACATTCAGCATCTGAAATATAGTATTATTTCCTGCAGCATTAATTGGTGGCATCAGTACTGTGTAATTTGTTACTGGTGGCATATTTCTGTATGGCTTCATTTCCTTAAAAGCACGGGAATTAATTAGGTGTTTCTGGCAGTAAGGGACTGGCAGGCACCAAGCAGAACGTGAGCAATCACCAGAGAGGCTTCCCGGCTGCATGTACGCATTAAAGGTTAGTAAACCACAGGTGTAAATACCACAGCTCCCCTGACTTATGGGGATTAATTCACGCCGAGGCAGATGTGAGTGTTTACACCAGCTGAGCACCAGCCCCTCTGTATTTAAGTGCAGAACAAGAATTCACCTCATCTAAGTCATACACGGCAACATTTCATCACCAGTATTCGTTACTGAGTGACTGAGGATGCCTTTTTCCAGCTAACTGACATCCTCGGTAATTTTTGCTGAAAAGGAAGTCAGTCAGGCAGTGTCCAGCCTTGTGATGTCATCAGCCTTGTGATGTCATCAGCCTCATCAATCATAGCCCTTCTGCTGGCACTGTAATTGTATTTTGCCTCCTTTACTTTTATATGCTGAGTAACTTTGGGTGGGAAACAACCATCCATGGCAAAAGCAAACAGCGCCGGTGAAGAGCTGCTGGGTGTGGGATTTGCTGCTGGGGGTTTGTGCTCCTGGCTCCACGTGAGCATCGTGTGCGGTTGCAGGGGGAGAAGTGTCACCTCCGTGTTCAGCACCAGGGTGATGGTGCGGCCCACGCCATGATGGCTGGTTGGTGTATGGTGGACCCATTCTCAGGAAAGGGAGAGATGGGAGAGGGTTCGAGGAAGGGCCAGAGATTGGTGGCAGGGGCACCCACACCCGCCCCCAGTGCCTATTTCACCCCCATGGTGCTGCATTGCAGGCAGCCACAGCACGACATCAGCATCTTCCCCACGCAGGATGCCTGGAGCATGGCAGGAGCTGGAGAGCTGTAGCCTTTGGAGGATGGGGTTGAGCTGTACGGATGCTATGAGACAGATGAGTCCAGGGAGGGAGGATAAGGTGCTCCACATGAAGCTTCTTGCTTCACAAGTCAAAGAATGTTGCAGGGCTGTGAACAAAACAAGAACTGCAAAAAATTGCAGTAGTGCAATGGCGGAGCATGCCACGCCCATGTGTGCACACACACACACATCTGTACAAAACGACTGCGAGGCAGAAAGCTCCCAGCTGATGCCAGAGGTGCTGCGCCACTGGCGGGCTGCCAGCCCTGGTTCCCGGCAGAGGGACGGGAGGCCACGCTGATGGGCACAGCCAGCCCCGCCGTGCCCCGACAGCTGCACCCCACGCCCCGCTGCCTGGCTGCAGCTTGGGCTCCCCCACATCATGCCAGCGCTGCGGCAGAATTAATGCTGCCAGTTTGTTAGTCTGATTCAGAAACATGCTTGGACCTTTTACTGGAAAAACAAAAATTACATTTCCATGAGCCAAAATCCTGCAGAATTACTGTACCTTGGGCTTTTATTGTAAAACATCGTCAATACTTCTTTATGGGGTCAGAATTAAAACATACAACGGCTCCGATATCACCACTGCAATGAGTTACAACATTTCTTGACGACCCTGTAACCACCTTTTCTCATTTCAAGCAGCGCAATACACGATATGCTGTGGTTTGGTAGCTCAAGGCATGGCTTCAGTACCAACAATTTCAACTCCTTTCTGACTTCTTGCTAGCAACGCCTGGCCAGAAAGGCTTATAAATCAAAACATAGTGTGTCCAGGGGTCTGACCTAGCACTAAAACGAGTTACCCTATGAAAACCTTCCCATGTTTTACAGTGGTTTAGAATTTATTCTAAAATGATATATTTTATACATATGCATTACATATTTATATCAACTTGACCTTTTAAGAGCTGCCCTGTGCACTTGTTGAGCGTTACATATAAACCAAATATGAAATATTTCAATCAACAACTTCAAGATGACATGTGGGTAAGACTCAGGGCTGGGGAAGGGAGAGAAGAGGCAGGCTCAGAAAATCAATGTACTAAAGAGAAATGTGCTGCTAACCTCAGCTTTGCACCAGGTTCACAAGACGCTTCACCCTCAGACCTTAGTCCCCACTCTCTGAGATGTGGGCAGGAACTCAGATGACCTCTTTGAGGTGTGCTGAGATCCCTGAGGACAAAAACTGGAGATGCAATGGTGATGCGAGCTGCCAAAATCCTAAAAAAAAACTAAACACTTTTTGTTCTGGTGAGCAAATAGCAGAAATATTATAGAAATTAGGAAAAAATCCTCTAGTTTCACACTTTCTCATGAGCCTCGTATAAAAGACCTTTCCTACAGGTACCTTGATAACTTTGGCATCAAAACTCCACTAAAGCAGATCAGAAACAACTTGACTCTTCAAGCCATAGCTGATAACCAGTGGCAGTGAATTTCCCAACGCAGGGCTTGCGGTATTAACATTTAAAAAGATCACGAGACCCTCAAATATCATGACGCTAAGTCTCATGACCTTTAAGTCAACTAGATTCAGGTTTCTTTTTATTTGACTCTCACTGTGCTTTTGGGATGGAAATAAAAGACCTTGTAAAGTTGAGGGAACATTGCAGGGAGCCACCATCACCTGTTTCTTCCCACATTTGCACTTCTGGTCCCCTAAATTCAGTCACCTTGAGCTCTGATTTATTTTTAAATAGTTCTTTTCAATGTTGATGCATTTTTATAATCCTTGTTTTTAAGCCAATTCATGAAAGATTTTAAAGCGGTTGAAATTAATCTCCCTTTGAAGCTCAGTCTGACCAGAATCAGTGCTAAGCAAGTCCTGAAGTTGATCCAAGTTGGCTCACAAAGAAAATATCTTTCCACCAAGCTAGGAGTAGCCTTATGCATTTTACAAGTTACTAGGAAAGGAGAGGGCTAGGATTCAAAGACAGAGTATTAGAAAATTCTCTAATACTGAGGTCCCAAAGCACAGCCCAGCGCTGCACCACGTCCCTGAGCACACAATACCCGAGCACTCCTCATTCAATCCTTTCACCACGTTTCTGCCTTTGATAACACATTCCCCTGAAAAATCAAAATCAAGCTCAGAGAAAGCTTTGCATCGCACTGCATTAATTTTTTTGGCTGAAATCAAAATGTAGAGTCAGGTGTTTGACGGCTGCTGCACAGCACTGAGCAAAAGCCCTTTCCTGCTTTTCTTCTGCTTTGCCAAGGTGTGTATTTTAGATAAAAGTCCCATTTCTGACCAAGGCACTTGCTGCAGTTCCCGTAAGCAAGAGAACAGGGCCTGCTCCTGCTCTCCCCCATCTTTCCCACCGTCACAACGTGTCTCATGGCTCCTGGCCCTCAGCCATACTTGTGGCCATGAGATGAGCAGCAGCCTCTCCCCTCCCTGCAGTCCCCAGTCATTCCCCAGGCAAGGACCCCCCTAGCACCCCTCCTCCAGATTTCAAACGGGCACAGAAAAAAAACGTCAAATCCTGCTGCTGACATTCAACAACCCCAGCCTTCTGCCTCACTGGCCACTGCCCTGCAAACCTCTCGGCTGCTCTGCACCGCACCAAGGCTGGATGGAGCCAAAGGTGCAGGGATGCTGGACGCCAGCTCAGTGTGCCCCGGCACAGCTTAGAGACACCCAACCATCTCAGCCAGCTCTATTTGTATGTACAGATAAATATACATGAGGCAGAGCTGAAAAGACAGAGTCAGCTCCTCTCTGAAGTCCTTCAGCTCCTGTTACCGCCAAATCCCCAGTGCTCTGCGGCACGCACGCTCTTTATAGCGGTCGTCAGCCTGGCACAGCGCAGAGCAGATGGCCATAATGACTTGGCCCAGGGCCGCTGTCAGCCCCCGGCTCCTTGCCTCACATGATGTTCACCATGCCACCTGGGCCTCCCGCACGCCTGGGCAGGACACCGTGCAACCAGGGGCCAAGCCAAAGCAGTTGCCAGCATGGCAGGGGTTAACACTGAGTGATCCCAAAAATCACCTGCTTATGGTGCCCTGGCATCTCTATCTGCCATGATAGAGATGATGATACAACTCCTGCTTGAGCATGAGCAATGGACTTGGGGTAGCTGTGGGCAGAAGTCAGGGGGGAGAGATGCCCCAAGAAATGCTGAATGGTAGAGGAATCACAGGACCTCAAGCAAATCTTCAGAAGTCTCGTTATCACCTGATAATTACCCACTTTTGCTGGTCGTTGCTGATGCAGCTTTGTCCTGCTGCTACAGCTGCCCAGAGGTCCCAGAAAGCATCCGCTGCTGCTGTTTGTCCCTAAAACAAGGGCACAAGGGGCAGGAAATGGCAGAGTGGGACACAAGGCCAGGGCTGTGGAAGGAGCAGGGCAGCCATAGCAGGAGCAGAAAGCACATCCTGCACCCGGCTGGCCTCCTCCGAAAGAGGTACAGAGCTGGTGAGGGGCCTGGGCACAGCCACGACCCGTCACTACCACAAGGCTGGGGAGCCAGATCTTCCAGGGAGCCTGAGGCAGGAGGGAAGCCACACGCGGAGATGAGCTATGTGCATCACTCGGGTGTTTCCCCCACAAATTAGGGGTTTTGCAGCATCACAGATAAACGGAGTGGGTTTTTGCCAAGAGCAATTGCACAAGAGCTCCCATGGGACTGGCACAGCTAGGGCTCCGCGATGCATTGGGGAGGGAGTTACTGCAGAGTTGATAACAGCCGTGAGCACGTGAGAGCCTGAACTTCGCTCGGAGGAGCCCAGCTCAGCACGGCCGGCCTGCGCACGTCCATAAAGAGGAGAGGCCGGGACACTGCAGCGCTCCAACTTCCTGGCGCTCGGGGAATCTTCCCGGATCCCATTACATTCATATGTCCTTGGCTCATCTCTGTACAGTTGAAAAACACTGTAAGGGGAGCCAGTTAATTGAGACAGCTGGTCTTGCAGAGCAAAACCCAGGGAAAGGGTTCCTTCCCATTATGCTTAATTGGAGACCTGTTGCTTTCACAAAAGCAGCCTGTTTGTGCAGCCCCCGTTTCTGGAGATGCCCTCTGGCATGCCTTAGCCTGCCGGCCAGGATCAGAGGAGCCATGCTGTTCGCCAGAGCTTCGTATTGGTCTACAACATGGCCCCAGAGAGTGTCCAGTTCCCCACCGTTTTGGTTCATCAGGAAGGTATTAACAGCAGTGGCTGGGTGCTGCCTCCAAGCTGACATGAACTGGGGGATGCAGCATGATGAGGACGGTGGGGAGGTGGTGCTATTCCAATAACACTCAATTATTGATGCCGCTGGTGCTGCATGTCACGACCTGTGCTACGTTAGCGTACAGAGGCTCCTGGTCCAGCGGGGGGATGTTCCTAGGCACTGCCACGATACAAATAAATAACGATAATAATACTCTGAGGGGGTCTGTCATCTGACCCAGCGCCAATGGAAAGAGCAAAGAGCCGGCTGCCTGCGCTCACCGCCAGCGATTTGAATCCGCTGACATTTGGCCGCCGAGCGGGGAAAGGCTGACAGTTGTTTTGCAGGGGAGCGGCCATGGGCAACTTGACAGCGGGCCCACCCGTGACGGGGTGTGCTGCCGCCGCAAACTGGAGGTGTGCAGGGACCCACACCTGCACCATTCTGGGCTTTACTGGTGCAAACTGTTCAGGAGCATGCAAGCTCCAAACACTGAGAGCACCATGCACAGCCCTCACATGCAACACCCAGGAGCCCTTATCTTACCTTTTTTTTATGGCTGCTTATTTAAGGAATACTTGTAGAGCAATGACAATGCTTTATCTCTTCAGCAAAGTGTTTCTCTTCGTTGAATGGGGACCAGTCTTCATTGCCTTGGCTCTGCGGGGGTGGTCACAGGTGGTCACACTTCTTTTGCTTGAATAACCCTAAGGCAGACAGGGACACAAATTAGGAGAGCAAGACCTCAGCCCAAAAGCACCGGCTCCTAACGCACCTCTGAGCCATGGGACAGGGAGAAGGCAGGTGCTGCTGCCATGTGCAGGTCACCAACTGCTTCCCCCGAGATAAACCCTGTGAAAAGGGCAAAACACAGATTTGATAGAGAACTACTCACTTCCAGGTGGGCAGCTCGGTCACTTGAGTGCTGTGCACTGACGGTGGTATTGTCCCTTGCAGGCTCTGCTGTTGCTGTGGAAGCAAAGATGAAGGCAAAGCAGACGACCTCAGTAAGTTGTGGGACCAGCACTAGCAGCAGGTTTGGCACTGATGTTTAGAAATGCAGCCTGAAGTATAGCATGCTGGGGTTCGTGGAGGACACTGCCTGACCTCATCTGCTTTTCCACTTTCTGGGTGTCTTTGGAAAAACAGAATAGCTTTCGCTGATCTTACCAAATAGGAGGGATAAACTCCAAGTGATGTTGTATCAGGATGTGACACACAAATTACCAGTGTCACTGCCCCAGTTACCTAATTTCCCAGGAACTAATAAATAGCATGAATGATTTTAAAAAGTATTTGATTTGGAAACAATGCTATGGTACCACAAAGCTTTGCTACTTGTGTTCCTGTACAATGTTGTAGCTTACTTCTAGAGAGGTAAAATAAGAGCAAATTCAGAAGCATGTCAAAATTTTACATGACATAACAAAATACTTCTGGAAAGGGAAAAAAAAATTACTCTTGCTAGCACTGAAGTGACTAATAGTCCTTCCCACTGAGTTTGGCTGCCCTGAACCTAAGCATGCCTACTATTGCCTTCAGTTATGCTACGTGTGCTCGGCTGGATTAACAGGGAAGGGAGGGTGGCTGGCAGTCACCAGCTCATCTTTGGAAGAACCAAATTACGGGCTTTGCTGAGCACAGTGGTTGTTTCAGCACTGTGGTAAACCTGAGACTTCTCTGGGCAATCTGAAGGAGCCAGCGGGAGAGAGAAGGCAAAGCAGCGCATCATTCCTGGGGTAACGGTCCATGCACACTTCTCCTCCCCCAAAGGCTGAGTTTAGCAGGAGCTGGCAGGAATTGAGCCCATCACATTTCCAGTAGGAAAGCTGAGTGAACAGCACTGTTCTTGCTCGTGTCTCAATGACAAGAATAACGTGCTGCAGAGCGAAGGGGGACAAATGGTAAATCTCCAGCAAAGAACAATGATAATGAAAGTACAGAAGTGAAAATTCATTACTTGAGTCTGCTTGGGAGCTATCCTGAGGGACTCCCTTAGGCTTTCTGCATTACTTTAACCCTCTGGGTCTGGCTCCAATACTCAGACCAATGTGCTATGCCGCTGACTGTGCTTTCCTCCCTGTTTTTTTTCCCCATTTCTTTATCAAAGCAACTTTATCCTTCTCTGAAAAAAGCACCGTGCATCTCACCAGACCTGCAGCGTCACGTCATTCGGCGCTCAGCTTCCTGAAACTATGCAAGCAGAACAAAAAGCATAATGTGATTTTTGGTCAGCTGCTCGAGGAAAGTCTAATAACGTTTTCTCCTATTTCCAACAGCTCACGTGGAGGTGGGAGTAGTGACTGGAGAAGACAGACAGCCCAGCTCCACAGGTGAGCTCGTTCCCTTCCAAGTGAAGTCTTTCCTGACTACTTTTTGGTCTCCTGCAGCAGAAGAGATCTATTTCACCACTGCTAATATTGCTTAGGATGCCACAGCATCCTGACAGGTCTCTGAAAAGTTAGAGATGCCCATCAGGCATCTCCATGGCAACCATGGGATGCTCATTCCAGCCGGGTGCCGTGTCTGTGTCAGAGTGGCAGGCTGTCAGGTTCATCTTCTACCACATTTTGGAACTGCAATGGGAACCAAGAGGGTGCCTGGTTCCTCTTGATCCACTACCAGGCTGCTGGGGAAGCAGCACGCCAGTACGCCTTGGGGTTTCAGCCCCAGTAACCGGCCAACCGGCTCTTCCAAGCTGGTAGCAAAATGCCTGGCAAAGCCTGAAAGTTTGGCCAGTACAAAAATGATTCGGTGTTTTGGACTTGTCCCATGGCCAGGGTGAACGGCAGCGAGTGCAGGCAGCCTGTACTCAGCAGGTGTCACATGCTACAGCAAACGGCCCATTTTGGGTGGGAATGGCAGTAACACAGTCAGCCTGAGAGAACCTGTGGCCCTCAAGGAAAGTGGGAGATGTGGTAAGGGATAATGCCATCGGTGCCAGCTCAATAGAGCAAACCCATGCATTTGCCTCCTGGCCCATGAATAGCATCACTGCCCACAGCATAATGCAAGGAAGGGACAGCTCCAGGCAGCACTCACCTTCTGGTCCTTGGCCAAAAAAAGTTAGTTTACATGTGGAAGGAACAGTCCTGTCTCGCTATGGACACATCCTTCCTCCCAGCCAGCTTCACATGTTGAGAGCGACATAGCAGACTTCCTTCGTGTCACTCATAGTCCTGGGAACACACAGAGTCAGCAGCACTCCTGGTTCAAGGACCTCTATCTAGCAAAATCAGGCCTGACTCACCCTGAATTAAGTTTATCCATCTCTTATTGGCATCATGACATCTCACGCCATCCTGACAAGCACCAAATTCTTCATTCAAGGGCACGTGAGATCACATTTTGGTAGACGTAGTTCAGAGAAGTACCCACTGAAACACCAGGGTTACTCCTCCAAACAGAGGTCTCACAGCAAATTCAAACTGTTCAGCCCTTACTACGGACACTACATTATGTCCCACCAGCCGCAAATATGCATGGACGATCTCAAAGACAAGAGATCGTTTCCTCAGTATCTTCTCTAAGTCACCAGCTTACTTGCCTCTGTTGCCACCATTGTGTTGTCAGCTCACCCAATAGCTCAGGTGTCCAAGACCACCATGTAGAGCATCCAGCTCCTTCCACAGCATCTTGGTACCTTGGGTTAAGAAGAAACAACCCCAGTGAGAACTATTTCATGACCTTGCCTCCAAATTACCTTTCAGATCCTTTAGCCCTAGCTCCAGGTAAACATAACCAGGGAGCATGCCCACCTGCAGACAAGTTTCCCAAGGAACAACTGCCCCACTCTTACAGTGTCTCAGGAAGGAAGGTTTGGGGGTTTAGTCCCCCCAGGGTCATGTCACTCCAGGAGGGTTGATTACTACCATGTCTGCTTTCACTCAAACATCGTTACTCATACTGAGCTGGACGTACTTTTTCCAAACGTGCTTTTCATTTACATTTGTCATTGCATTAGAAAATACCAGGTTGACTGGGCAGAGGAGATAACTCATTTGTCTACTGGGTCAACAAGAAGGGCTTTGCTCATCACTGCAGCAAAGAGACATTGATAAAATGCAAAAGATGACGCTTGGTCTAGCAAAGTACCTTCTGCATCTCCCAGGAAGGGACATGCTGCTTATTTAATTAGAAGGGGCAAGGCTCCCTCCTGAGTAAACCAGAAATAGCCTTCCAGGGAAAAAATAAACTTGCTTGGGTATTCTGGAGGACTCTCAGAAAGAACAGCTATACAATCTCCACCAGACTTGCACAGTGCAAGAGCCAGAATTTGGGAGGAGGGGTCTGTCGAGAAAGCCAGTCTGCTCAGTGGGGAGAGACCCCCATCACATGTAACACTGCTGTAAGTAGATACAGCATGTTTTCTGCCTGCCCCCCTCATTTCTTCACTCTGTCGCTTAAAACATTTGCAACTGTACTACCCACCTCAGATACTTTTTGGGTTGTACATTAACCCAGCTTGTCTGAAGGCGGTTTTATGGTAAGTGGTTGACAATAAAGCACATCCTCCAAGGACATGGTTATGGCATAACTCAGGTTCAGGGGACACCTCAGGGATCCTACACCCTCTGCAGGGTACCCAAAGGCTAACACAGGCTGTCCCTGGGAAAGCTGAACCTGCCACTTCGAGAGCTGGTCTCATGGTGGTTGGGACAGGACAAAACCTCTCCCAGGGACCATGGAAGCCAGGAGAGATAGCTGGCCTCCCAGTGAGGTCAGGGGGAGGGGGACGGTCACACTTGCCCTCACTGCCTTCAAAGGATGAGTTATTTGAAGATTATAAAAGGATTAATCCCTTAATGATTGCGCGCAGCCTGGACAGAACCTCTCTCCTCACCTAGAAAGGCCAGCAACAAAACCTAAGCCAAGCAGCTCGCTGAAGGTCAGCAGATCCGTGCTCAGGCAGACAAGACAGCAGAGCTCTCCTGCCCTGGCAGCCTTTGGTGGCAAATGTCCTGCCAACAGCCCCCCTCTCTCCCTCCCTCCTGCAGCCCTGCGTGCTGGGGCCAGAGGCAGCCCTGCCTTCGGCTGCTGGTGCTGCAGGCAGAGCAGCATTCAGCGGCCACCGCGCCAGGGAAGGAGGAGTGCCCTGCCAGAGCCACCCAAAGCGGCCGAGGATAAATGGCCATTCCTGCAGGTTTCTGCCACTGGGCGCCCATTTTGGTATTTTTCATTTTTAAGAAACCTTAGCAAAACATCTGCTGAATCTTCAGTTGCTGAAAGCTTGCTCTTCTAGGAACAAAGAGCAGCGATCACAACAGCAATGTCATTTTTCACTGAATAAAAGGGAAAGTAGCAGAAGCCTCCAGAAATATTCACAGTCCTCTCTCTGAGGATGGAGACGTGACACTCATATTCCCCAAACCATGGCTCCACTCCTTACCCAGCTTCATCCTCATCATACAGCTGCTTCCAGCATCCCTGTACAGTGGGCAGGCAAGGGTCATTCCCCAGCGGAATGAGTTCTGTGCCGTATCACCAGCCAGGGGCCAGCCAGGCTTGGCTTTTATGGACCAGCAATCCCACCGGAGAGGCATCACCTCCTGCCAGAAGATGGCTGTTTCCCCAAGGCAGGTAGACTCCAGCTTCAAAACATCACCCTCTACTGCGTTTCTTCTTGCAGGTCAGTTCAGTTCTGCACCAACCCTCATTGTGTCCCTGCAATCTAAATACGTCCTGACCTCTCCTCAGAGGACCATCCCAGACATCAATTAGCTTCCTGGTTGTGTGGATACCAGGAAACTATATACACGGGTTTATAGTTCAGTGGAAAGTTCTGCTGCCGTCTTAAATCATAAAGCACAGCTGCTGACACAGCAGAAGCTGCAAAATGAACGGAGCATCTGAGCAATCTGTGGTTTGGAAGCCGCTGGGAGGAGAAAAAGCGCAGCTCCGTTGGAGGGATGAAGAAAGGACAGGCGGGCCGAAAGAGCAGATCAAAACTCATCCGAGTGCAATTGTAATGCGCTACACAACATGAACGCGTCCCGGCCCTCCAAAGTTAACTGGCAATTGAGAGAGAAAATGGCGGCTGAGTGTCAATGCCTACAAACGCAACGTAATGCTTGGGAAAAAACCCCAAACAATTAACTCCAAATATACACATGCACGCAAGCAATAATGGGCTCTAAATGAGCCATTCTGAGTCGAGAAACAGATCTTGGGAGTCTTTGTGGACAGTTCTGTAAAAATACCCGCTCGGTGGCAGGCGAACAAAGCAAAGCTAATGCTGGGACAGAACTTGAACAGGAAGGGCATGAAGAACAAGACAGAAATCACTGGTGTGCCCGCACGTGGAGCAGCATGTCCAGCCCTGCACCCCCATCTCAAAGGGGGTACGGTAGAGCTTACAAGGGAGTAGAGGAGGAGCAGCAACGGAGAACAACTCCTGCAGAAAGGCTCTGCAGCTTGGAGGTGACTGCTGCTAACTTGTTGTTACTTGTCGTAACACAAGAACCAGTAAACATCAAATGAAAGGCAGAAGTTTGGAAGCAATGAGTATGAGCCAGTTACCAAAGGTATTACCAAGGGCACATTAGTTGCAAACTAATTTAAAAAGGCTGAGATTCATCTTTAGATTCCATCAGAGTTGCCTCCACTGGAGTTATGTGCCCAGGCTTCCTCTCCAGGCAGTGGAGAAGACCCTGTACCATCCCCATCTCCCCCAGAGTGGACAGCTCGAGCAGGTCAGGAGAACATGGCCCATGTCTCTGCACCGAGGAGAAGGGCAGCCCTAGCACTTTCTCCAGGTGCAGGCATCTACAACAGTCTTGGAAAAGCATTTGGGCACTCTCCATCACAGCCCTAGCAGGACTGAGGTCTCCAGCAGCCACCCTATGGCATGGTGGAGGCAGAGCACTTTCCCACCACACCTTCTGCTGGAGCCTTTACAGTCCACAGCAAAGGTGGAACACCTGCGGAAGAGTTAAAAACGTTTTCTTGGGGAATGCAGCCTGCAATTTTCCTTTCTGCCCAATGGGATTCAAATAACCTAATTCTTGCTCTACATTTGTATGGTCTCTCTCTCCCCCAGATCACCCCTGGAGAAATGACAGCCATGTGGTAAATACATGTAATCATGTCACTCTGATAGCTTCTCTTGTTCTCTGGCCATTAATTCATCTCCCTGGGACTTAGGCGAACATTTTAAATCCTGCAGCAAATTCAAAGAGCTGCCTTTATTTTAAAATCAACACAGCCATAAAAGGCTTTCTTCTTTCCCTCCTCAAAATGTAAATTTCTTTTAGCTTCAAAAATATCCTGGCACACAGAAAGATGAGGCTGGTTGTGACCTTATCTCCGGCCAGCGACAGGTTTCCAGTGCATGAGAAATCACATGGCTGTAAAAAAAAAAAAAAAAAAAAAAAAACCCAAACAAAATCTCTCTAACAAGGAGAGCTTGCTGCTGCAGGGGGAGGTAGCAGCACCCACCTCAAGCAAAGCCTTTGCCTTCACGCTCATGGCACCATCACAAAAACGCAATCAGGAACATTCCCTTTCCCCTCTCAAGGTATCCTTCTGTTGGGAAAAAAAACAGAAGAAAAGAAAATGCAAATAAGCCCTCCAAAAACAACTACCTTCTCCCTGATGATCGTTATTTCTAGGAAAGCAGAAACTTCCTGCAGATGCTTTCATTGTTCTGGAAACACATTTTGGCCGAACGCAGCCGAGGCTGTCGGGGGAGAGGCAGCGGAGCAGTGCTCAGCCTGCAGTGCTGCTGCCTGCGGGCAGCTGGGCCAGGCGCAGCCCGCTCACCATTAACAGAAATAAAATAAGATTCCACTAATTTTTCCAGCCCGCCAAGAAGGAAAATGCCAGCAGCAACCGAAGCAGCGACCACCACATGTTCGGCTCAGAGCTGCCAGGGAGGAAATGTATCGGCTTAGCATCGGCTGGTGCCACCACAACATTTATCTGGGTGTCTGCACCGAGTTCAGCTCGTGTTCGTAGCATGACTTGGGTTGCATCACTGAAACTTTCTTTTATCAGTGTCCCCAACCAGATTTTTTTTTTCCTTTTTGTTGTTACTGAGCCATCACCTTTCTGGAACTAGAAAGGAACAAGATGAAGAGAAGCACTGGAGGAAAAGCGAGCTGATTTGCCAGGACATGCAGGAAAATCACCATTGATGGGAGGCAGCCGCAAAGTGAAGTGGGTTGGTGGGAAGATGCGTTGCTTGGTGCAGGACCTGGGCGACACCAGAATTTGGATTGCGCCGTGCTGATGAGCAGTTCAGGAGGTCAGACTGTGCCACTCAGGAAGACGAGGGAGAAGGGACTTTCAGGAAAGAGGGCTGCACCTCGGCCGAGCGGTGGGGGCAATGGGGAGGAAAGGGTGCTCCTCGCCGGGCAGCACGGGCAGGAGCTCTGGGCTTGGTGACAGGTGACAGCGAGGTGCTAAAGGCCAACAGGCAGATGGCAAAACTGTGATTAGAAAGTCACTCCAGTCATAAATCTCAGGGACCTGAACCGGAGACGGGCAAGCCCCAGATGGCTTGGAAACTCTGCCTGGCAGAGCCCAGTGCGTCTCAGCATGCATCTGTCCCTCCCTCCCTCCTCCTCAGGTTTAACCACCTCCAGCTAACTCCAAAGCAGGGACCCCTGAACCTGAAACCGCTTCGATGCACAAAACTAAAGAGCGAAACAATACCTGGACCCCAACAACGACACTATCCATCCCCAGCATGGGACTCTCGCCATGTTACGGGGAGTTACATGCAATGTCCCATCCCTGATGCTCCCCTCCTGGCAGGGATGCTGCGGGCACCGGCCAGGGGGTCACAGAGGGTGCAGGACCACGTGAAGGTGCACCAGCAAAGCTGGATGGAGGAAGGTTCCCCGTAGCCACCCGTGCTATTTTTGGATCTGCTGAGGAGCTGCTTAGGGCTGGATTTGCAGGCAAGCATGGGGGCATATCGGCTGTCTGTGCTTTGGAAGGGGCTCAGGAACAGAAAAGGGGCAGGGGATTGGGAGGGAACAGGATTTATATAGACATCCATGGGGAAAACCTACGTCTGCGAACATGAGTAACCTAACACCAGGCAGTAGTACCAGCTCCTGCCCGCAGATCCAGGACAACAACTTCCCCAGCCCACAGCTAGAGGAACCCACAGCTCTCACACTCCGGCCTAAAAAGCACTCACGACACCCATAAAAAGGCACCTTGACAGCATCAAGCCCCCAACCCCCCCCCCCCCCCGCCAGCCAGTGCCTCCCGTGTCCCCACAGCCCTTCCTAATGCTGCAGGCCAGTCCTTCAGCCCACAGGTGCTATCGCTCCCCCGGGACCACCGGCCAAGCTGGCCGGGGCTGGCAGCGCGGGCGGGACGGGGGCCAGCGGTAAAATTAGAAAGCGTCTCCCTGCCAGCCCCTTCCCTGAGCTGCAGGGGCCAGCTGAGCCCAGTTGCTAACCCACACTGTAACCCTTCTTGTACCCCATTTTGTAGGGCTGGGAGAGTTTCTAGAAAGCCAGGCATTTGCAGGGCTTTCCCTTTTTGATTAGCAGTCTCCAGCTACCCCAGCGATGGGCTGGCAGACTGACGGGGGCAGAGGGAGGTTGCCGGTTTTGGCTTCTTTGGGACAGTCCGGCTTGCACCACGCAATTCCCTCCACCGCAGTCACTTTGCATGCCGCGCAGCCCTGCGAAGGCTGAACCCTCCCCGCCGCAAACAGCTGCCTGTGCCCCGTTTCCAGCCCCTTTCCCCCTGCCGCAGCTGCTCCCCTCCTCCTGCAGCGGTTATTGTTCTTATTTATACTCCTAAGCATCCTTTAACTTTCCGTTGGGAGAGAGGATCAGAAGAGAAAGCCTTTTAAGGATTCCTGCCAGCGCCAGGAAGCGAATCCCCCCCAGCGAACAGTGCTGCTGGGGGATTTGAGTGTAGACAAGTGCTTAAAGCCGAAAAGGGCAGAGAGAGGGGAGGGGGGAACCAGACCCCCCCCAAGCCGAAATGCAGCTCCTTCCTCTGCTTTAGGAAAGGGATCCCTCCTGCGATTTCCTTTCAAAGGTGACTTGTAACCTCTTCATTAGGGTCGGCTTTGGCAGAGCGCTCATGGTGCAGTTGGCAGGGCCAACCCGCCAGCGCTGGGGCTTGGGGGGGAGCGCGCTTGCCTTTCCAAGGGTGGAAAATAAACACGCCAGCTCGCAGCAGCAGCAGCTCCGCGGCAGGACCGGCGTCCCAGCCATGCTCTGATGGGTACCATGGACTTTAAGACAGACGCCAGTGCAGTAACAATCAATGTGCTGCTTATTGTCCACCCTGAGGAGGCGGCGAGCAAGCAGAAAGGGCAGCGAGCGGGGCAGACGGAAGGTGGTCGGAGCTCAGGTAACGTCCCGGCTGCGGTCGGTGCGAGGGAGGGGAGGGCAGCAGGTGCAGCACCAGCTGCCCTGTGGACGGTGAAGCGAAGCAGCAGTTTCGGGGCAGGGTTTGGGCTTCTTCCTCCTCCCTCTCGCTCCCATCTTTTCCTCTGCAGGCGTGTTGCAAAACCCCCAAATGTCAAACTTTTTGTGTTGAAACCCAGCCTGCCTTCGCTGGTCCTCCTGGTGCAGGAGAGCCCTTGCTCGTGCCACACCGCGTGCAGCACGCTGCTCGGTGGCTGGCTCTGGTGCGGGCCACCCAGGGTACAGGAGGAGGTGACATGCACACAGATACTAATCTGAGGTCCACGTTTGCACCTTGCTCTGCCCTGCAGTGGCCCTGAGATGCCACCATGGGCTCTTTCAGCTGTGCAAGGGGAGCAGGGCGAGTGTTCAGCCATTTCACCCCAGACCAGTGCCTACTACAACAGACTGCAGGGGCAAAACTGTTTTTTTGAAGCGTGCCTAGGCTTTGTCTCCAAGGATGACTACCCTGAGCCATTTATAGCTACAGTTTGGGACAGTTTCCCTGGCCCCGCTCCTCTCCCTCAGGGATCTTCCAGAATGCTAAAGCTGTGCTCTGCAACTGTAAGGGGACCCTCTTGGCAGAAGTAAAAGGAGAAAAAGGAGTATTTCTGCTCTAAAACCTTGGGGAAAAGCTGGATTTTCAGGCAAGCAGTTCCAGGCTAGCAAGGATAGGCAGAGCTAACGTAGGAGTTGTGTTCATGCTTCATCTAACAGGGCATCCAGCACCTACCCAAATACGAGAAAGCCCTAAGGAAGCAACTTAGAGACGGACTAATGCACTTTCTTCCTCCCGGTGTTTTACGCTCTAGCAACAGACACTGCAGACGAGACAGGGAAGGTGGATCGCAATGACACCTCGGTTCAGCAGGAATGATGGGTTACATGAAAGGTTCTGGGGTGCTTGGCCTCCAGGCAGTGCCAGAACCTCAGTCCAGGAGGACAGCCTGCCAATCTCACGTTTATATTTTATAGGTTTGCATGATGATGGAAATGGAAACAAGAGATCACAGCCACCCCAAGGGAGAGACCTTAACGGTAAGTCATCTTCTCACTCTACTGACAAACTAACCACAGAACACAAAACTTGTTTGCGAGCTTTTAGCACCCAGCTGTGCCTCTGGAGCATAAACATGCTTGAAACAGCCCATCCCTTTCCAGCACTTTGGGGGGCTTCCATGGAGATGCAGGGAGGGCCTCGGGCCATGTGCCTTGGGAAGTGTCCCCTCCAGGCTCTCCTGCGCCCCATGGCCAGGACGCACATGGATTGCACTGCAGAGCCCATGCAGGGCCGTCTGCAGGGGATCCTCCTGCAAGCTGCCATGGAGCTCGCTCATGTTTCAGGTGCACGGAGCTCTTGTGTTTCAGAACCAGCTGGTGGCAGGGGAAATTCAGTGCCCCCAAATTGCTCAGGTTGCAGATCAAGCTTCCAGAGACTTTCCCAGCACTCCCACAGCTTAAGCAGGGTCTGGTGTGTGCAAGAAACCTTTGGGGTTTCAACCAATCTGTCCACCAGCCCTTCCTGCATCTCCCTGCTCAGAGCTTGCTGAGTGCAAGGCAGGTGTGACCGCTACCCAGGAACGACATGGCCGCTAGTCTTGAATGTTCCTCTGCCAGTTCCTCACCCCTCTGCCTCAAAACAGTTCAGAAGGAACATCTGAAGGGGTTACCCCTGGCTGTAGGCAGCCAGGCTGCAGGACTGCGATGCAACATGACGCAGCAGCTCCCGGGGAGGGGAATCAGATCATCCCACCGGCTATCCTGGTAGTCTAAGCCTAATGTGATGCCTAGCAGAGAAAGGCGGGGGGCAAAGGTAAAGCAAGACAATGGATAATTCTCATGGTACCAAGCAGTGGATTCCAGTTATACCAAACTGGAGCTTTGCCTCCACAGGCCAAGGAACAGCAGTACACAAAAGCCATTACGACGCTTAATAGGAGCCCCTCTGAAACCCGTGGCGAGCTGGCGCTCACAGGCTATTAGCAAGCAATATTTCATGGCAAGATACAATTTGGGGTTTGTTTGGTTTTTGTTTGGTTGTTTTTCTGGGTTTTTTTTACAAATCTGACTATCTCAGACACCAGATAACAAAAGCCTCCACTCTGGGAAGGAGATATTCAACACTCTCGCTCCTCTGTCATGCTTAAGAGCGTCTGCAAGTGGAGCTGCAGAGCACAAGCCAGAGCCTCCATTATGAGCAGGAGGACCGTATCAACCATTTACCAGCTCAAACCAATGGCAGGAGGTTTTAGAGCACATATGGGAAACCTTCCCTTGCAGCTCTACCTTAGGCACAATTTAAATCCCCGTGAGGATTACTAAGGAAATCAGACGCCTGAGGAGCAGGCAGAGCTCTCACTCCTCTAGTATCGCAGGGGTTAACGAATTCCCCTTCAATCAGCTGTGATAGCATCTTGGTGAAGCCTCTGACACCACGGAGCAGCTGGTGCTGCTGCAATATTTACAAACTGTATTACATAAGCCTCGCCCCAATCCCACCCAGGCACACCGGCTGCGGCCCCACGCCATGCCGCAAAGTCCCATCATTCACGGGCCTGATCCTTGTTGGGGCCACAAGGTACGAATGGTACGTGGCCTTCGGGATAAGCCGTGAAAACCAGGTTTCTTGTGCTGGTCTTTGGTGGCTGGCAGGACAGGGATTCCATGACACTTTGAAAAAACAGTGAGGGATCTCCCTGGCGTCCCAGCCAACGTCCATCCCGCCTCCAGCAAGGCCTGAGCATCCAAAGCTGCGCAGGAGCTGTGGCTCTGTGTCACCTGACATTTGCTGACCGCCTTGGCTAACTCTCAGCGCAGCCCGCAGGAGTGGATTTATGCTGCCCTCAATTCCCCACACAATTCTCCATGCACCTCCCTCTGCCGCAAGGACCCTGGGGCCAGTCGGCACTGCTGAGGTGGTCAGGGGCTCCCACAACACAGAGGGGAGAGATAGATGAGGATGAGATGCTGAGAACCACACCATGCTCCCGCTCAGGGACCACATCACCTCCGAGCCCCCTGCGCTGCCCTTCCTTCCCACCCACCTCTCCAAACACACACCAGCCAGTCCAGGCACCCTAACCCCCCCACCTTGAGTGGCAGCACCTGCTCCAGCCCTTCCCCAGGCTGGAGCATCCCTCTGGAGCAGGGCCAGGCGCCCCTGGACCACAAGCAATTGGGCTTCGAAGTCGGAGAACGGGACCGGGCTTCCTGTGTCATTACTTACTTCACCGCTGAGCAAAGGCACGGATTTAGTCGACCTCCACCCTCTTCAAGGCACTGAGATGTTTCTCTTTGTACAACCAGGCTGGCGAGTCTCCAGGGAGCCCTGTGAGCAGACGCAAGCCATTACTTCTCACTCTAACGAAGGTAAGCGGAGACCCAAGGGATAATGGTTTTTCAAAGCAGGGCTTCAGTCAGCTCCCGCTCAAGCTTTTTTTAATAGTAAAACAACCCCAGAACACCCCAAAACAGCAAAAAAGCCCCACACTGACCATTTTGTGATCTTGAGCATGAAGGGGAGCCTGGAGAATCCTTGGGTCTGTCAGCATGGATGTGCAGAGGTGGGTCCTGGAGCACCTGGGTTCCCACCATCCCCCTGACCACCAGGACACAGCATAGATGTAATCGGAAAGCATGGTAAGAACATGCTCCTGCTGATTACAGATATTCCAGTCCTGACGGAAGGGTGCGAGGCCTGGAAGAAATAACATTGGCAGAAGTTTAGCCTAAGACAGCTGGTTGCAAAAGTCCTTTCATAGGGGAGACCCTTGCAAGGAGCTATCCCTGCACGAGAGCAGGGGCAGTGATGGGCCAGTCCTGCCCCAAAGCACTCACTGGCCAAGGACGGGCCTGGCCACAGAAAATGAGGAGAAGAGCAAGTATTTCTTGATGAAGGATGTCTTGATTAGGAATAGTAAAAAACATCGTATAAACTTCAGTAACCATTTTGTACCATTAGTATTTAAAGCAATGGATGTAGCACTTTGAAAATTTTCGGAGAATTTTATTTTTTCATTTGTTAAATGCCTTTTAAACTTACTGGAAGAAGGCATTCATCTTCATTAAATTTGTTTCTTGAAAACAAAGAATTTTATTTTAGGGGGAAAAACTAAGAAAGTGGAAGTTGGCAATAAAACTCACAAAAACCCAAAGATAAAAATAAACTTGAGAAATAAAAAAGGACCTCTGAAAATATAAAAATCTTTAGGAAATCGTACCGTTTGCACAAAGTCATCCCTTTGAGAAACAACTTTGTTTTATCTTCAAATTAACTGACTAAATACACCAACCAGTTCTTGACACCCTGATATCTGCAATCATCTCGGAATTGGAGTCAAGCTTTGGGATTTAAAAATGGGGTTTTTAACAGTTTTTGCAGTCTTTCTTGCTTTCTGCTGTTGGGCTTTAAAGGACATCAAACTTTTCTGCATAATCACAGGAGATAAAAAACTTTTTTTAAAGTTAAATTCTGCGGAAAAACTTATTCTTTGATGAAAGTGCAGATTTCTACCTCATTAGCTGGTTCCAAGAGCTGGCTTTCAAGGAAAACCCCAAATGTCATGAGACTCTCGATAAAATTGTAGGAGGTAGCACATACGATCGGATGGCAGCCCTGAGTTGCACTAACATCTTGACCTTCGGTCTCCAAAGTAACCTCTGATCCGAAACAGGGAGCCCACGAGTGCACTGAGGTCCTCCACAGAACCTGAGGGGTTGCAAAACCTTCTGAAACACTTGCCAAAAAAAATGCAGTCTCTTCCAAAAAGCTCAGGTAATTCTTATAAGACACCCACTAACTTTTGTCCTTGTACTTCTCTCTACGAAACTTCAAATGCAAGACCCCCCGGTTTCCATCGGAGGCTGCTCTGGAACATCACGGCACGCAGAGCGCCAGTCCCACGGCACGCCTGCCCCACAGCCGGCTCTGCCAGGATGCTGCCTCTTACAGGCAACGGTCTCTGCCAAGGATTTTAATATCACAAGTCAAACCATTTTCATAGCTCTGAGCCTTTTTCTGTTTGATTCCAAGAAAAATCAATGAAAAATTGATTCTCTGCTTACCGTATCTCCATCAAGAGCTATTTAATATGGTGATAAACCTTTTTTTTAACCTGCCACATAATCCTCATCAAGGACCTCTGCTTTATTTATGATTGGCTTTAGCACCTTTTAGGCTATAACGGGCTGTCTTTTGTTTTTTGAGAATTACAAATCACGCCAGAGGTGACCAGAGGCTTTCTGACCGTACAGTTTGTCTTAAGGGCGCTTTGTTTTGCCTGGAAACGCAGGCGCTTTGGTACCTTTGCAATGGCCAGAGCTGCTGTTTGTTTTGCTAAAGTTACGAGCTGGTTTGAGCGATGCCTCAGCAGACAATCCCGCCCTTCTCCTCCACCTCTGGGTTAGCTTGCCCTTTCTCGGGGAGTTTGCCATTGTTTCTTGCAGGAACCCAAATGACAGTGGAAATTCATCCCAAGGATACCACCCCACAACTCTTCAAAAAACTCTCCTTTGGAAAAGGTACAGCCCAGGCTTTGAATCTGGCGGAGTGGGTGAAGGGTGGGAGGGCAAAAGGGCCGCATCCTTCCCTTTGCGGAAGCTGAGAAGGCAAGAAGCCTGGCAGCTGGAGGAGATGCTGTGCCCCGCGAGCCAGGATGGGGGTTGTGGTGATGGCACTAACCATGCCGGGGTTGTTGCAGGTCCCCGGAGGCTGCCCAGCCTGAGAGGTCAGGACAACAAAGGTGAGGCTCTGCTCTGCCACAGCGCGTGTCTCCAAGCCATCCCTGCCCCAGGAGGCTGCTCCCAGAGGAGACAGGCTCCCTTCTCCCTGCAGGGGCTCGAAGCTCTTGAGAGGATGCCAACTCCTGTGCCCGCTCTCCCTGCCAGGCAGATGCTGCTGGAGCCTGCCCACGCCTGGGGCTTGAGGAGCAAAATCCTTCTGCTCCTCCAATGAGTGGGTCTCCTCCTCCTCCGGCCCTGGGATAAGGCGGACGGTGACAGTCTGGGGGCCCCAGCGTCCCTCAGAAATCCCCCAGCTGCCACAGAGCGCTCTGCAGGGTTATCATCTAACAGCTCTGGAGCTCAGCTCTCCCTTCTTCCATGCCTGGGGGGGTTTGGCCAGGTGGTGGGCAGGGGTTAGATGTTCCCAGCCCTTGGGCTAGAACAGGAGATGCCTGACTGCTGGGGAACGCGGCCTCTGCAGAACCCCAGGACGGCGGGGAGGGGTCACAGAGCGCACTGCAGTCCAGGCAGCTTGCTTCATCCCTCTCCCCTCGGCACCCACGCTCTACAGGGTGGTGACATCCATGTCCGAATACAATGGAATGGGCAAAGAAAAGCCTCAGTTCCAGCTTTTTCCACCCAGTCCTGCTCCCCAGAGTCACTTATTTCTGTTTATCTTTTTTTCTCCTGCCAACAACCCTCATCTCACACTCCCTTCCCCAATTTTCCAGCTTTCCAGAGGACTGAAGCCCCACGGCCACCAGGAGGAAAAGACCTGCATGGTAACTATCAGCTGTCCCCTCACCCCACGCTGGTGGGGCACAATGTGGGGCAGCCCCACATAGGAAGCCCTTCAGTCCTAGAAATAGGGCTTACCCAGCTGCAAGCCTAGACTGAAGTGCACGGACAAGGGATTTAATTTCTGTTACCACAAGTAACATTCAGCTTCCCAAGTCCCTGTTCACCAGGGTGGCAGATGAGGGTGGCTTTGGGAGCATCACACATGCCCCAGACCTTCCCAAGGCTCCACACCCGAGGCAGGCTACCGCGCAAGCAGGCATGATGCGCACTTCTGAACTGCACAGTGAGTTACTGCAGATCCCGCATCTGCAGGGAGCCTTTGCAGCTATAACCTGACAAAGATGAAAACTGATAACCAATTTTTAAAAAACCATCCCGTTCCCAAAAGGCAAAAAGTAATTTTCAGAGCTGAGGAGAGTGGGAACCTTTAAACACGTAAATCTGCTTTATCTCTCTTTAGGTCAGCCTAATAGCCCTTTTCGGGGAAAACCAAGAAAAACAAACCAGCCTGTTAAAGAAAGAGATGCCGTGTGCCTACACACTGGTTTTGGCCTGGCACGCCGCACCATGTGGGCGTGGGATCGGGATGCCCCATAACCCCTCCCTGGGGCAGAGGTTTCCAAAAAGAGCAGGGCTCACCTTAACAAAACACCTTTGCAAGTCAGGAATAGACTTTCTGGCCACCTGCCCAGTGGGCTGGAGCTGGCAGCAAAGGGGCCAGAGCCCCATTTTTAGGAAATGGAGAGGGAGCAGGAGATAAGTATAGATTTCAGAAGTCCTGTCGGCTTCCCAGCTAGGGTAGGATGCTCTTGGAGACTCTGCTGCATCCCACTCCCACCAGCACTCACTGGGCAGGCAGCAGAGGGGCATCATACTCGCTTAGCAAGGGTCACAAATGAAGCAGTGCGCAACCAGCCAAAGCCTCTGTGCCCCCACACGCAGCCCACGGCAATTCGCTTCTTGTCACCTCTCTCCAGGCAAACGCAGCTCTACAGCACCATTCATTCACTTCTCCCAGCACTTGGGAGTCACACAACAACATTTTCACTTCAAGATCTCTTTTAAATCCCCTTTTTCCAGAGAAATAACAACCCTATAGAGATAGCTAGAAAAATCTCTTTAGCCCTGAATGGCTTTGACAGCACATGACAGGGGGAGAGATTGCTGGGGAGCTCAATTCTTCTCTCCCCAGCCCAGAAGAAAAGGCAGAGCTGAGCAAACAGCGATCCCAGGGAGACGTCCAGCCGATACGTCTGTGCACCGAGCTATAGCTGGATCACTCGGGTGGCTCACTGATGAGAGAGAACAGTGTCAGCTCATTCAGAGGCTGTTAAAAAATAAGTTATCTGATTAATTAGGGCAAGTTGTTAACCCTTTATTCACACTGAGTAGAATGGGCAGCCTACAGCCTGCAAAGATGCAGAGGGGCAGGCACACCAGGTTCAGTCCAATGGGTTCTCATGTGCCTGAATTCACGCAGAATCGTGGCCCTTTACCATGTAAAATAGTCATCAATTTCAGCACAACTACTGAAGAAATGCAGCTCTTTGCTGAGTTTTTTTAAAAAGTCAAGGTTTTGCCAAATTTTCCACAGCACAGATTTTCCCCGATACTCCTGCATTGTATCTTGTGCACCTCCATACAATATCCCGGGACTTCCTGTGCTGCTATAGAGTGTCAGAGAGGCAGGGCTACCTCCTGCTCCAGCATTGTCCAAATTGTACCAGACTAGACTGGATGGCTCCTGCTTTCCATGCAGCTGGCAGGGACCTTCTGTAAGTGCCCTCGTGTCCTCTGCTCCCTAAGCACCCACTGATGGATGCCTCCGTGGGTTGGGCAGGAGCTCTGCAGTGTCCCCTCGTTCAAGCGTACAACCAGGAAAAATATCTCCCCGTCTCCCTTCCCAAGACAATGACAACTCATTTCTTCCCAGCATATCCATGGGACAAATCCTCTTTGAAATCCATGCCAGTAGATCTGCAGCAATTTGAGAAGCTGGATGCCTATGCATTAAAAGTAAGTCTTGCTTTTGCCTCTGTCCTCCTCCTAGCTCCCCTGCAGGGATGGTCCTGAAACCTAGCTACCACCACTAACACCACCTTAGTCTGAGCTGTCGGGGCAAGCACCTCAAAATCTTCCAAATAAGCAAAAAAAAAAAAAAAAAAAAAAAAATCATTTCCCTGCAAACATCAGCAACAGAGCTCCCTCTCTAGGAGGGAAACTATGACCAAAAATACTTGCTCAAAACGTGGAACTACAACCTTGTATTTCTATTTTTAAAGAAACTCGAGTTAAAGCAGTCTCCTGGCAGGTGGGGTCTCACTAGCTTCAGAAGAACAAGGGAGCGGGGAGGAAGGGAGATCTATCACAGCAATTTCTTCACCACAATCTTGCAATGCTTCCTCCTTACAAACAGGTAAACATCAAGAACAGCGTAGAGGAACTCGTTAAAGCCCTGCTTAAACAAGCCCGGACTGATCTAGAAAAAGTCCGAGCCATATGGATGTGGATATGCCATCACATAGGTAGGCTGAGATCTTCAATTGAGAAGATAACGCTTTTGTTGTCACCCTCGTTGCGCTGCTGTTGTGGTTTTATGTGTATCTTGTGGGTTAGTTTCACGTGGTGGGTGGGAGGAAGGCTTTCTGGATGTATTCATCCAGAAATGTAGTCAGAGGTTCTCTCACCACCTCTGTTCCCGTATTCACTCCCCCAGCCCTGCCAGGCCCTGCAAGGTTTGTGTGTAAATGATTTCTTTCCACATGATGGATCTGTAACTCCTACCCAACCTATTCGAAGATGTGTCCATAAAAGTCCTTATCATCTAAGCAGCCGGAGCATCAAGCCAGGCTGCCAAGCACTGGAGACTTGGTTGTCACGTTCAGAGGCATCCAATGCCACCAGAAATTTCATCTCCACCACTGCCCCGAATCCCCGCAGCCCCCACACAGCCTTCCCCAGAGCACTCGACATCCTGGTGCCTTTGCTCTGGGAGGGTCTTGGCATAGCGTAGGTACCACCAGGAGCCATCAAGCTGCCTTGCCCAGCTCGGTGTCATCACAGCTGCTCCTGCAGCTCCCCCATTCTCTTGCCACCCTAAGCTCCTTGGTGGAAGGAAACTGGATCTGTGATGTGATGCTATTTTACATAGCGCATGCAAAAATGTTTCTTTCCCATTAACTCTTGGGGGAAAAGGGGAAGAAGTGCAGCTATTCTTTCCCTCCCCTTACGCATCCTGACGGACTCTGCTGCAGTGCAGCTTGCTGGCAGAACAGGCCAGCTGACGGAGAGCGGAAGAGCAGTGTGGGAAGCACTGGCCTAATCTCACACCCACTGAGATCAGCAGAGCTTTGCCAGCAACTGCATGGTTAGCATAGTGAGGTCAATCCCAAGCAGCTTTAATCTTGCCCTTAAATATGCAGACTGCTGATTTCACTGCATTTCCTGAAACTGGGCATTTGACTCATCCCAGCACAGGGCTCCGGGCAGCCGTTGATCATTTAGTCTTTATGCTATTAACTCATTTCTGCCTGGCCCAGATTCTGCTTGGGATGGCCAGTCTGGTTTGAGTCGGTCCATTTACCTTACACGCACTCACAGGATGTCTCTGATCCCCGACAAGGTATGCTGTGACCTCCTCATAAGATTTTTTTAAGCCATTTTGGCCCCGGTTCTCCTTTCTTCCCTGCCTGCCTCTGATGGACTTCTTGCAGCAGTAGCACTAAAAGAAATTATTTTCTTTATCATTCCTAGTATAAATACAGAGCCACGTGCAGCCAGCTAGCTCTCCAAACCCTTCAAAGTGCTCTGCAGCTTTGCTGGTGGCCCAGTGAACAGCCCAGGTCATGGAGCCAGCCCTAAGGCAGCTGCCAGCTGAGCTCTTAGATAAAAGAGAAGCGGTTGCAGCATTTCATCAAAGCACAAATACAGTGTGTTGCCAGCTTTTTTTTTTTCCTCTTTCACAGCATTAAAGGGAGGATGAATCAGCTGATGCAGCATTCCTTAAAGCTTTGTCAGAAAAATATGTTCGTATTTTAAGAAAGGGGTTATGGACATGACCAAGGTTGGTTGGTATTGAATTAACCTTCCCAGACCAGTTCCTCAAGCTCTGTCTGACGGAACCCTGCTGTGCTGCTTTTCTACATTCATTCAAATTAAGATTCCCTACGCTTCCAGGTATTAATATGACTCACTTGCAACAAATCATTTCAGGTATTTCCCAACAAGTTAATTTCCAGGAATTTTTAATACAAATTGCTTGTAAAGAGTGCAAAAAGCTCAGTGGTTTCCTTTGACCATAAAATGAGTCTGAGTCCTTCAAACGCAGAGCTCTTTGCACTTTACCAGGACCTCTCAAGACTGCTGTTCCCCCTCCATGAAGGCAGACCCCTGGGGAGACCCTCTTTCTCTAAAAAGCTAAGTTTTCCTCCCATTTGGATTCAACTGCTGAATCCTAGGCCAGGCGTAGAACAAACAGTGATGAGAGATAGACCTTGTCCCTCTCCCTGCACCAGCTGCCCACAACATCCCTGTGCAGCACGAGCCACGGCTCGTTTCTCATTGCTCGCACTCACAGAGATGAAAAGCAATCCAAGCGTTGCTCCTGCTGCCCATCGATCCCATTGCCTCAGGCTTTTGGATGAACTTTCGTCTGTGTTCCCTCCCGCAGAATACGACGTAGTGGGCTACCATAACAAAAGCCAGCTGTCGAGCAAGCCCATAGACGTGCTTCAGAAGGGGAAGAGCATTTGTGAGGGATACGCTGGGCTCTTTGAACAAATGTGCAGGTAAATTAAGCTCAGAAACATTCAATGCCGGAGAGAGTTAACATTCATTGTCATCTCTGTGCCTATTCTGTCTGCCTTTGCATTGACTGATGTGACTTTAAGCAGGATGCGGAACTTCAGCTTTCAAACCGTGCTGTGGAGAAACAGCAAGTCCTAGAAAGGTCAATTTTGCTTCCTCCTCCACCCCTTCACCCCCGCCCCCAGCATAATTTACTTGGTGCCATCTGCTGAGCTTCGCATTGCATTAACATAATGGCAGATGAAAACACAGAGCTAATTTGGTTAGAAGAGGCTGGGTTTTTCCTTTGAGTATCTGTATGTGAAGGTTAAAAGCATGGCAAAACTTAAACAAGAAGGAGTGTTGTCTACAACGTACTCCAGTGCAAGAGGTAGGCAAAGTCCCAGACGGAGCTTTCCCAAAATCTTCTGGAGATGCCCTCTCCCCTCCACTAGAGAGGCACCACCGGGACACTGCCCCACGCTTACCGCACAGCATTTACAGCAGTCAATCTCAAAGCATGTCACCATCAAGGCCAATACTGTAATTCCCATTTTATAGCTATGTTGGCATTTAATGACTAAAATACATTTTCTGCCTACAAAATCTTATTGACTTCTTCGAGGATTAGTTGCACAGACAACCGGGATTCCCCCCACAAAGGAGTGGAAGCAGGACTTACCAATCACAAAGCCATTTCGCAGCAGAGGCAGCCCCTTCCTCAGCAGAGAGCACAGGCACCTTGCGTACGTATGCAGCGCAAATCCCTCCTCTCTCACATTTCTCCAACCCAATAAAGAAAGGAGATGGCAGTTGTGCCAGGCAACCCTCAAGCACCACAGCAAGGAGCAGCATCTCACCTCTCATAGCTTGTTTGTCTTAGAGGAATAGCAAAGGCTGGCAAAGAAGGTGCCTGGCAAGTTTAGGACCAGCCTTATGTAGAAGAGTTGTCCAAGAGGAGAAAACTGGACGTGACGACTCCGGGACACAAAATTGGAAAGGGTCTCCAAACTCCAGATAGCAATGGTGTACTTTCCTAAGAGCATGGGCTCACAAGGTGGCTCTCCCAAGGAGCACCTTCCCAGCAGAGCAGCTTCCATTTACAAGTTACCTTTGGAAAAAATTAAAATTAATTCGCTTTCTGCGCAATACAAAGAGATTTGGGAAGGTTTTCACCATGAAACAAACAAAATCTACAGGGAAAAGGATGTTTTTTTTAAAACACCGTGCCAGGTTCTGAAGTGGTGCATGCTTCCAATCAATAACATATCCGCGATACCAGATCTTGCTTTCTAAAGAGTAAAATAAAGAAATAGGATGATGAAGTTTGAATTTATAACTGCATCTTATGGAAGAGTTATTAGAAGTTAGAACTGGGGGAAATTTGCTTCTGTTCATTAAAAAACATATGTTTAGTTCATTAAAAACATTAATCTTTCCAAGGATATCTTTTACTATTTATAGGCTCTGTTGATTTATTCCTCCTCTTAGTTCCTCAGTTCCAGGTTGATTATTCATTTTGTGATTGAGGAAACCTCCCAGTCGTCCAGCCTATTACTTTTGTCAAATGTTAGGTAAATGTTTAGCTCTTTTCCTGAAAACCTGTAACCAAAAAGACAGCTCTTTCTTGAAAGACGATCTCCTCATCCCTTTTTCTTGTGCGCTGTTCAAGTCTTATGCTGAGTCTAAGCATAACGGCAAAATGCAGAGAGCAGTCATCTTATATAAAGGTTTTTCAGAGCCAAGTTTTGGGGGGGGGGGGGGGGGGAAAGTCTTTTAACATGCCTTTTTTTCCTAGCTCCTATTGAGACAACTTTAACAAACAACCCAATTTGCCACTCACCAGGAGTCCCCCCAAAAGGTCCCACCGAAGTCAACGGCTGACACTGATTGAGTCCTACTTGTCCCAGTGCCAGCAGAGAGAAGATTTTCTGTTGCAGACACAATGCTGTCACCTCTGACCACAGCTTTGGCAGCCAGACTTCTCCCCATTAGCTGAGACTCCTGTCAGAGAGGAAAGGTGGGCATATATAATAGGAAGCTGGTCACAGAACATCAGTTTCCAAACATCAGGCATAATAATAAGAAAGCAAACACAGGCTTATGACCAATATTTTAGCAGCATTTATCATGATTTGGCTTCTCAGCTGACAATCAAACTCAAGGAGGTAGTGCGGCTAAGTGAATCAGGGAGTGTAAATTCATTAATTGAATTTAGGGCAGAAACTCGCAGTCCAGACCTGGGGAGAAACTCCCTTACTAGAATTAATGATGAAGAGCAAAACAACTTTAGCACAACCTCTGATCGTACCTCCTACAGTGACCATGTAGTTGCTCCTTATTAATAATTAGGCTGCAAATAATCCAGGTTTCACATATTCTTGCTTTCCCTGTTTTCTGTAGTCAGTAACTGTTCCTTCCTTTCAGGCACAGGAGTGTACACCCAGCTACCACAAGTATAAACCATTCTGTCTCCCTCTGGAGAAACGAGGTTTGCTTCTGGTTTAGATGAAACCATCAAAGTCAACCTGAAATCAAAGGGAAGAAGGAGCCACTGAATTTCAGTGACACCTGTAGCAAGATCCAGATTATTCTCTATTCTTTTTGAAACAGAAGAACAACTTAGCTTTTCACCTCCTTCCTGCACCAATTCGATGTTGCCAACTGTTTCATTCGGTTCTTCCAGTCCACCTTGTATTTTGGTCATCTTCTACCATCACATTGCCACTTCAAGCGTTTCTGGAGATCTTCTGAATCTTCTCTCTGCCTGGTTAATTTATCTGTATAAAGTCACTTACACAAGAGCAGAGACATGATCCCTCTTTTCACCAACACAGGATTGCTCTTCTACAGGATGTTTTATCCTGGTTTTTTGTCTGTCCATTATTAGAGAGACCACTGTTCAAATGTTCTGACCTTTCTTGTGGGAACTTTGAACACATCCAAGCACAAACTCTTCTTGCTGCTTTGCTAACGTTCACCGTAAGTGAGAGCATGCAGAGTATGAAGGGCAGAACTACTCCCTTAATGTTCTCTCTGTATGTCCCAGCTAACAAGAATGTCTAGAGAAGCCTAGAAGGATTAGATGCCAATCCCCATGAAATTAGTGGGAATTTGGTACTTAGCTCCTGTTAGGCCCCTTTGAAACTCCTAGCATCAAATCTTCCTTAAAGCTCCCAGGTCAGTTCCTGGTCTCAGTTACATCATGTAAATCCAAGCTCTCACCAGTCTTGTCAGTGGAGTAGCTCCAGATTTACTGCCCAGCTCCACGTTAGAATTTGGCTCACAGGCGGCTGCGGGCTGGCAAAGACTTTACAGACCACCTGCGACACCAGGTTTCTCAACGGCATTCCTTCCAGTCCTGCCACGTTCATTCGGAATACCGCGTGTGACAAGTAGCGTGTCGCTATCACTGCATAACAGCCCACACTGAACAAGAACTGGCTTGCATGCTCCCTCCACTCCTTTGCTGTCCATCTTTATCGGGGATGGGGTACTGCCATGTTTCTCCTCTCCGAGTAAGTTGTTCTTCTTTCTGCAGGCTACCCAAGGTAAGCTCTCAGCTGGCTCTCAATCAGCCTTTTGCAGTTCTGATTCTATTTTTCATAGTCTTTCTGAAAGAATTTAAGAATTTAATTTGATACTCTTAAAGAAAGAGTATCAAATAACTAAGTCACACAAAGACGTCCAGGTCAGAGTTTAGTAAGTCTGTATGAGATGCTGAAGTGACCACCTCCCCTTTAAACCAGCATCATCTCTGCAAAAAAAAAAAAAAAAAAAAAAAAAAAGTGGTCCTCCCTACAAGCACTACTGCACTGCCAGTTACCAGCCAGTATCTGTTATCAGACGTCAGCTTTTTAACCACCATGCTAATTTTCTTCCCCACAAATAGCACTTTTCTTCTGAGTTAAAGCCACATGATGCAGACAATCTTGCTCTTGAAGCGTGCACAGTTTATTACTTAAAGTAGCTGTTCCATTTAACGTACTTTTCAATGAAGAGGAAAAATGTCAATATCATCCTACGCAAAAGACAATGCTCTAACTGAAACAATTTTAGATTAATGCTGAAATAAGATGTCCGTGTTAGAATCCATTGCTATCCATAGCAGAGAGCTTATTAACACAGTGCTTATTTAAATCTTATTTACACATCAACACAGGTATTCATTATTTTTTTAAAAAGTCTATTTAATAATTTGTACCCTGGGCAAGCACAAGCTCATTCTTTAAGGAAACTAAATCAGCATCCACAATCCCATGAGGTCTAAGATATCTTAGTTGGTGTCAAACACTGAGTCTACTGTTACAGAAAGAACACAAGCATGAACAGACACACTTTTAATTTGTAATTACACGGGCTAATTGTGGACAGCATCAAAAGGATTCTACTGAGTAATGAGACAGAGAGTAATTAAGCACACTTCATCTTTGTCATCCTCCTCAAACAACGTTGAATTGACGGTGCATCAGACAAAAAGAGAGAATATGCAAAAATGAGAAAAGACCCTTCCTCCAGTGGGACGCTCTCTCAAGCACCTGTGCAAGGATTACAAGAGAAAACAGCCCCTACCCAACACCTCGGGCATCATCACCTCAGGCTACTCTCGCATGCCCACCCACATGAAGCCATTCACTTGCACAGCCCAGAAAAATACAGTCTCTATATCATCTTAGTAGTCAAAGGGGAGAACTTGCCTGTCTCTAGATGCAATAACCTAGACATTCAGCACGGTAGTCTGTCATCAGGGTCAGAATTTCAAGTTTTCAAAGAGAGGTACACTTGCACGTTTAGCCATTTAAAGCTCCTAACTCCACTGGGACTCAACTGCAAGGAGGCACCTGAGGAGCTGATGAAGCTGGTCCACTTGACTACAGGACTGAAGTTCAGCAGACATGCTGGACTTTGTTCCTCACGTTCTTCCACAAAAGTACACTGAACAGCTTAAAACAGAAATCTCCTGCTGCAATCTAATTGTTTCCTTTTAGTATTGCAGGAATCCAGTGCATGAAGCTGTCGGGATATTCTAAGGGATATGGGTACAAGATGGGGCAGACCTTTACAGGGGACTCTGACCATGCCTGGAATGCTGTCTACCTTGATGGAAGGTGGCATTTACTCGATAGCACCTGGGGAAGTGGTGCTGTGGACGATTCTTTCACCAAGTTCACCTTCAGGTAAAGAACCATCCTGTATGTTAATACAAAAACCTACCTCAAAGGCAGAAGAAAGCTGATAAGTGTGATAAGAAACACAAAAGAGTGACAAATTTTAGGTCCCACAGCAAGACCCAAAGCCCTGAGCAAGGTATCTGGGCTGCCTATACCAGGGATGGAGCACGCACCTGTAGAAAGGCAGTGGCCCTCAGCAGCAAGCCACCTAATTGCTAAAAGTGAACTTGTTTTGCTTATCACGTCTTCAGTTTATGCAGTATTATGTGGCACTTGATTCATAGTTTTCAGCTGTCTGAGAGGAGATTCCTCCACACCTTCAAACAAGCAGTGCCTCCCTCTTTCTTCAGGAGCCCATGGTTGCAGGGGGTAGTGCAAATACCCTGGTTTTATCCAAAAGCTCAGCATGTGCCCTGGAAATGGAAGATCAAAGCTCAGGTTCCTTCTCTGCCTGGAGAATTTAAAATCCACCAACCTCAGTTTCTCAGCAGCCCAAAACACTCCGACTTCCTTCTGCTGAAACCATCACCACTGTGCAGGGGAAGAATTAACTATTCATAATAATTACTAATTTTCCTTTAACCTCTCCCTTCTTCTTCCAGGTACAATGAGTTTTATTTTCTGACTCACCCGGCTCTGTTCATTAACAATCACTTCCCAGATAACAGTAACTGGCAGCTTCTTAAACCAACCCTGACACTGAAAGATTTTGAGAACAACAGGCTGCACAACAGTAATTTTTACATGTTGGGCCTGCTGACCGCACACCCGGAGACAGCCGTCATCCAAACAGGTATCAGCCTGGGAAGCCAGGGGAAGCTGCAGAGCATCCTTCCTTAGGCAGCCCTGCATCTACCACACATTGTCATGCATGTAATGAATCACACTTCCAGCTTGGTTCTGGCAAGCAGAGCACACTCAAAGCTCTTGGGGCAGAGGAGGGTCATCTTTCTTTCTTTTCTTCTTTGCTTTTTTTTCTGTTCAAGCTGTGAAAAATTGTTGTAGCACCTGGGTCTAAAAGAAAGCCTCAGTCAGCAGCTGAGGATCAGTTTCTCTATCAGCCAGCATCAGTCATGTAAAATTAGATTTTTTTAATATTATTTATTAGCAACTCTGGCATGAAAATGAGATTAAAACCTTTTACAATGTTCAAAAAGTTTTAATTACTGAACAAATAATAAACAGGCACTTCTTTATGCAATACTGAGCACCCCGAGTAAGTCCAGCAGCTCTTTTAACATAAAACTATTCAGGTAACACCACTGAACTACAGGGCCCACAGATAAGATCACCTTCCTCAGATTTTAAGAGAGCTGCAGGAATTCAACAGGCTAATGAACGCTAAGAACACAGAGTAAAAACTTAAAGGCAACAATACTTTAGGACTTAATGTTGTCTTCAAGCTTTTTAGGAACAGGCTCACAGGGAGGTAGATTATCTCACAGCTATGTGCTGGAGGGGTTCCTGCACTTTCCTCTGAATTCTCCATATTCTATAGGACCACAGCTCCATTTCAGTTTATATCAAAATAGGATCAATGCACACCTTCAAAACAAAGGCCACTCTTCATCTCATTCTTTTTGAAGGACACTGGTCTAAGCAGACAGCTGACAAGCTGTCAGTTGCAGCTCTTTCTTTTAGTATGACTTTTAATGACTCCCATTTACAAGAAAGGTTGTAAGGAGGATCCGGGGAACTACAGGCCTGTTAGCCTGACCTCGGTTACAGGGAAGGTTATGGAACAGATAGTCTTGAGGCAGATCATGCGGCATGTGCGGGATGGCCGGGGGAATCAGGCCTAGCCAGCATGGGTTCATGAAGGGCAGGTCCTGTTTGACCAACCTGATCTCCTTTTATGATCAAGTGACCCATCTGCTGGATGAGGGAAAGGCTGTTGATGTGGTCTACCCAGACTTCAGCAAAGCCTTTGACACTGTCTCCCACGGTATTCTCCTGCAGAAGCTGGCAGCCCATGGCTTGGGTGGGTACACTCTTGGCTGGGTAAGGAGCTGGCTGGAGGGCCGGGCTCAGAGAGCGGTGGTGAATGGAGTTAAATCCAGCTGGCTACCGGTCACAAGTGGTGTTCCCCAGGGGTTGGTGCTGGGGCCTGTCCTCTTCAATATCTTTATTGATGATCTGGAGGAGGGCATTGAGTGCACCCTCAGTAAGTTCGCAGATGACACCAAATTGGCTGGGAGTGTGGATTTGCCTGGGGGTAGCGAGGCCCTACAGAGGGATCTGGACAGGCTGGAGAGCTGGGCTGAATCCAATGGGATGAGGTTCAACAAGACCAAATGCCGAGTCCTGCACTTCGGCCACAACAACCCCAGGCAGCGCTATCGGCTTGGGGCGGAGTGGCTGGAGGACTGTGTGGAGGAAACGGACCTGGGGGTACTGATTGATGCTCAGCTGAGCATGAGCCGACAGTGTGCCCGGGTGGCCAAGAAGGCCAACGGCATCCTGGCTTGCATCAAAAACAGTGTTACTAGCAGGAACAGGGAGGTAATTGTCGCCCTGTACTCGGCACTGGTGAGGCCGCACCTCGAGTACTGTGTTCAGTTTTGGGCCCCTCACTGCAAGAAAGACATTGAGGCCCTGGAACGCGTTCAGAGGAGGGCTACGAAGCTGGTGAGGGGTCTGGAGCACAGGCCTTATGAGGAGCGGCTGAGGGAGCTGGGATTGTTCAGTCTGGAGAAGAGGAGGCTCAGGGGAGACCTTATAGCTCTCTATAACTTCCTGAAGGGAGGTTGTAGTGAGCTAGGGGTCGGCCTTTTCTCTCGTGTAGACAGTGATAGAACTAGAGGCAATGGTTTCAAGCTGCGCCAGGGGAGATTCAGGCTGGACATTAGGAAATATTACTTCTCGGAAAGGGTAGTCAGGCACTGGAATGCACTGCCCAGGGAGGTGGTGGAGTCACCGACCATGGGGGTGTTCAAGAAACGTTTGGATGTTGTGTTGAGGGATATGATTTAGCTGAGAAGTATTGGTGATGGTTGGACTGGATGATCTTTTCGGTCTTTTCCAATCTTGATAATAATTCTGTGATTCTGTGAAATATTAGGGAAGTAACAACTTATTGGGACAGATTAGTCTTCCCAGAACAGGGTGCACATGCAAAAAACGTACTAAGTCTCCTATGCACTTTTTTTTTTTTTCATTTCATAGTAAATGGAAAAGCCTCTGTATCAGTGGATTGCCGTTCTGCCACGTTATTTTCGTTTAAGCTGAAGGGAACAGATGAACACGGTTTAATGACTTTGAAAAAACATGGAATGAAGCTGGAAATCTACCCACAGAAGACAGGGAGTCAAAAGCTGCAGATCTTTGCCAAGCCCTCCAAAGCCTCAGAAGAAGTCTACAACTGCGTGTTAGAATATGTCGTAGAGTGCAAGTCTGTGGACAAGGCCATGCGCTTCCCGAAGGACCTGCATCAGCCTGTTGGACCAAGCTGGTTCACAGAGCGGCAAGGGTTCCTGAGGCCATCACACCCTGACCCCATCATTCACACCAACGACGGGCGGTGTTCTGTCACCTTTACCCTGGGCAAAGACATAAGTGTCTTGGCCTCGCTGCACTCTGACAACAGCAGCCTGACAGAGGATATGAGAAGGCGGCACATCATGCAAATCCACCGTGGGAACCAAATTGAGTTGAAGATCCATCTCCCCCACGCAGGGAACTTTGTTCTGAAGATCTATGCCAAGAAGAAGTCAGATCCTGGCAATTACGACTACATCTTCAACTACCTCATCACTTGCCTGAACACTGAAGTGAAGTGGCCAGCTTTCCCTCAGAGTTACAGCAAGTGGGTGGAAGACTATGAAATACTGGAGCCGCTCTCCGGCTTGCTGCCGGCAAATCGCAACGTTCAGTTTAAACTAAAAATGCATGGGATAGCAAAGGTGCTAGTTCAAGCCGAGAACGCTTACCCTCTCACACAGAGCAGAGGCTACTGGGAGGGAACCTGCAACACTTCAGGATGCAGAGAGGTGTTTGTGATGGTGCACGAGAACGCTAACCACAGCTTTTACTCACATGTCCTGAAATACGAAGTTGAGACCCAGTAACATCCTCTCCTTGTTCTTTCACTCGCCTGCATGAACCAACATTTCCAACATGCCCAAAACCAATACAGCTTTAGGAGGTCATTCGCTCTCTTGATCAAGTTTGTTCTTTCAACACTTGCAGGCTTTTACAAGACCGAGGGCTCAAAGAAGTTCAAAGAAGCAGAAAATCCTGTTATGAAGGGAGCAGCAGTGGAAGAAAAATAAAACCCTCACCTATGTTTCAGTGATACTGTCCAGACAAACATTTTGAAGAAAACAACTGACTGTCTGGCTGCAGGTCATTCAGTATCAGCAGTGATCACTGGTTTTTAAGTTATGGACCATAAGAAAAGTCTTACAATGGCTACTCCAAGAAGAATCCACCTAGTTATGGGGCAGGATGCAGAAAGCACACTCTGATTTTGAGCAGCAATATTGGACACGCGGAACTTCAGAGTATATAAACTGAGTTTCTGTATATCTTTAGTCAAGTTGCAGAATACATCCCAGGACAGAGACATGTTAGGAAGAAGATAGAACGTGAAGTTTTCTCGTGCACTTCATTGTCTTACACATTTAAGTGGTACTGCGAAATGACTTTTTACACAGACTCTTAAATACAATAAACACAATCATTTTTACCTTTTTATATTAGAGTATTTGAATTGTAAACACTTCTTCTGCAATATTAACACTGTAATCGTATCTCAAGCATATAGGTGTTTCCATAATGAAAACTACAGTAAAATGGAGAGTAAAGTTATCAAAAATCACACCTTACTCCAACTTGCATATGCAATACTGCAACTAAAGAACTTAAGGGGTTATGTGGAATAGCAGGCTGAGTGACATTATTATCATGTAAAAAATTATTTGGTGCTGTACTCTTGGAAAACCCCAACATGCTCAAGGCAGAAGTGATCTTCTAGTGAATCTCATCACAAATACGTGTCATAAGATCAAGCAACATTTTCATAAAAGATTCAGATGTCCGTAAGCATTAGCATGACACAAGAGATATTATGTTTGAGCTTGAATTTAAAATAAACCTGTTATGTTTTTGCATTCTATTTCATTGACCAAATGATATTAATTCCTTTTCACAAAGCTGCAGTATTTTCCACACAAAATATGTGGGTTATTCCTACACTCCCCTCCTCCTCAGCAACTGGGTGGCAGAAGTTATACACAACAGCAAACTGCCCATCTGCAGCAGGCTCACTGCCTCCAATCCCTCCTACGTTACTCACTCTACCCCAGCAACCGGGCTTGAGTCCCGAATTTCATCAAGTTCGGTAGTGCACAGGGTACCTGGAGCCATATTCAAGAGGCAGAACTCGGTGAGGACTCAGGTTACTGCAGACACGAGTTGCAAATACAAACACAACGTGTAAGCTAACAAAGCTTGCTCTAGGATGCCAGGAGTACAGCAATGATTTGGGGTTTTTTTCTATACTTGGAGTCAAGGAGGCTCCATACATGACATAAAAGTAGGTATTAAGTCCTCCCCCAAACAGCAAAGTGCCTTTGCCCTCAAAAATTGTCAGCAGCAGCTCCTCCCTACAGGAACACTCACAAGCCTGTAGTCCAGCAGGCATCCATTCCCTGGACAGCAACAATACTGAACTGCACAGATGCAGATGCAAGAAAGACTTGGGGATTTTTTGATTGCCTAGGAGCTTGAAGGCTAAAGCAAGCCTTGTCTGTAAGCACAGACAGCCCTGGTTTATTTTGGTGCCTAGCAGAAGAATTCTTTATTCTTAGATCCTATTTTTCAGATCAAGGAGGACACGTTTCAGTAGCTTTCATTTTACAGGTCAAGCTGATCCAGTCAAATACGTCACTTCTTACAATGGGAGGATAAGGAGGCATCCCAGAGAGCTTAGGAACTAAAGAAACCTACTTTTTTCCACATAACAGGGTCAAGGATACGAAACTATATACAGCCTTCATGCAGCCAGATACTTGACGTTGACTTACACGTATACAAACAGGCACAACGAGCGGGGCAGCCATGGTAAAGCCTCTCTCCGCAGAGCTACACAAGTATGAATGCGGTCCCTGCTCCTCACCTCAAAGACTCCCTTTCACAAGGCCTCTCTCTAACCCCAAATGCTCTACTTCTGTGTCAAGATGGCAGAGGGGAAAAAAAGCTAACCCAAGGGAGTAGAGAGGACAGTTTATACACTGCTGTCCCCTACTCAGCAAGATCTTGGGGAGTATTCCCTCTTCCCCCTGCACAACACTGCAAAACCCAGATACCTGCAATTATACTCACGTATACAGGCACAAACATACTCATTTAACCCTTCACAGTAAACAGCGACCCAAAGCACTGTCACACCTACAGAAGAACATCTGTAGCACTCTAAAGACAGGCAGAGTCTACAACAGCTTCCCACTTCCAAGATGCTAGGTTGGTACAAAAAGAAGTACTGCAAATACATTTCCACATTTTTGTTTCAAACAGAAAACAAACATCTGCCTCAGCCCTGCAAATGTGTTAAGAAATTCTTTGCTGCTATGGAAGGCAGGAGTTCAAAGACACAAAAAACCTTCTCCAGCTTCATTAATTATAAAGCTGCCAGGGCCAGGTGATTATTCCAAGGGATGTTTGACACTGCAAAGGTAGAGAAGAATGCCTGAGAAACCCTGCAGCCCCAGATAAAAGCAACTCAGAAGTCTGTACTCGCTGTGACATCTCCCTCCAGAATAAACAAGTCTTTTTCTCCTCCCTGTCATAAAAAATGCACATTCTTCAGCATACCCAAGACTCTAACACCAGGAGAACATCCCAGGAACAGACTTCTCAGTTATCTTGGGACTACCAGCTCTCCTATTTCAGCTGGAGCTGTCCCTTGGCAGGCCTTAGGATAGAACAGTTTTTGTAATCGCTACACCTCTCAGAGGCACAATTACTTAGCACTATGAATTCAGATCACTCAGTTTTGCAAACATCTTGTTTCTCAGTGAAAGTAAATTAAATACACGTAGAGCAAGTTTTTATGTCTGGCAAGCATATTTCTGCACTTCCATCTACTCAGGAGCCAGCCTCCTCACCCATGGAACAAACACGGTCAGTACACAATCAGATGCTCTGCTATTTCTGTGCTGGCTGTGAGAAAGGCATATGCTTAAAAACGAGCAGTGCAGTGAGAGTAGGAAGCTGTTCAACTCATTATACTGCCTTGCTCTACCTCTGTCCTTCTCTCCTGTTGTCCATGCACAGCAGCTCCAGAAACAGCAGCCACACGAGAGTCCATGGCACGGTCTATCTGCAAAGAGAGAAGGTGGGAACGACAGAGCACATACACCAGCACAGAGAACTAATTTGGCAGTTTCCCCATTGCAAATTTTACTATTTGGATCACTTTAGATCAACTTTTTACAGTCTACTACCTGAATTAAGCTGCTTATTACATGTATTACAAGTTGATAAATACTGTAGGATTATAGCTGGTAATTAAATAAAGGGCTCATCTTCAGTTTCGCTCTTCACTTCTGCCAACATTAAGATGAACTGCCAAATATCTCTAAAGGAAAGGGATATGGAAGCAAACACCACTTATGAGCCAAAACATCTTCTAAACTTCTGAGAACACTTAGTGCATAATACAGCTTACTTGACAAATCTTCGGGAAATACAAAATGGTCTCCAAGATACTGTTTAAAAAATGGTGTTGCTGGAGGACATGAGGAACCCCTAGGAGTTCTGGCCTACCACATACTCAGTGGATCTATAGGTTCATGCAGGAAGGGGAAACATCAGATTGTTCTATTTAGCCATTCAGTTTTAGGCAAAATGCCCCATGATCAGCAAGTCCTTACTTGAGATCTGGATAGTTAAGGTGGATGTTCCAAAAATGCTTACCTGTGGACAGCTCTGAGCAGGAACTGAGGCCAACGCTGATTCTGTGCAAAACACATGACCAGTTTATCCCCAGTTGTGGGCACTTAAAACATCTCATTACAAAGGACTTCACAATGAGAATACAGAATGGGTTTAAAGGTTTTATCCTTGTTCAAAGAACTCCAGAAGAAAGCCAAAATAAAAGGACTTGTTAATTCAAATGTTTTTTAACTCTGGAATGCAGAATTGCTTGTCCAAGTGCAGTCCCATTTTACAGCATGACAAAGAGGCTGCAGTCTGCAGACAGGCATCACCTTTGCTGAACTCATCTGCCTAATCTGATAGTTAGTTTTTGCATCCATATGTTGCTTTTGACTTCCTGTTCCTTGACAGCCTTAAGCTGCTCCAGGACAAGGTGAAGGTGACGGAAAGGAACAGGAAACTTACAAAGATGAACAAAGGATGTCTCTGTCCCTAGGTTTGCCTGTACAGATTGCAAAGGCTCAGCCAAAAAAGAACCGCAGAGTGCCCCTGGAAGAACCACAAGTCTGTAGGAAACAGGTTCTATTCACTCATTAATAAATTACTTTCTTTGGGGAAGGACTGAATACATTCCTCAGAACAGGCCACAGATGTATTTTAATGCAGTAGCTCAACTTGACTGGACGGTGTCCGAGACTGTCTAGATCCAAAACACCTGACACCAGCTTACACAGCAGCTGCAATTATGTCTGCCATACAGATAAATCTCACTTGTTTGTGGGTTCTGCTCCCATACAATTTCATCTCCAGTTCCAACTACTCTGCTTTCTTTTACAAGAGCTGTGACCACAATGAGAATTCAGCCATTCATTCTTCAGCTATTTTGCAGTGCAAGGCAAGATAAAGATGCCAGATACTATACAAACAGTAAAGGGCAGAAGTTGCAAGAACCAGGAAATATTAAGAAATTTCAGTAAGGGAGAATTAACTGGAGAAAATACAGGTAGCCCAAAGGAAAGAGGAATTATATTCCTTATTCCTTTGGGAAGGAAAGGATGGAAAAGGGGTTCAAAGTTCCTGATGAGAAAGCAAGATAAGCCACAAGAGATTTACTCTGTATATTTGTACGAACAAGAAAAGAGGTGTTTTTCCATTTTGTTTTATTTCAATGCTTTTACATGTATAAAATATACTTAAAATACTTTACATTAAAATGAGCAAATGGTTTTCTTCTAAAGATTTTTGTGAGTGAGTGCACAAACACATACCTCTGACACAGCTTTCTGACCTACAGCAAACTGACTAAAGTGTTTGTGGTGTAATACCCTAAATCAGATCAAACACATTACAAAGGAGCTGCCTTTCCTCCAAATCCATCCTGCTGATGCAGCTCAAAGTGGGAGGTACAGCCTCTCACTCAAACTCCAATGGCAACTGGTTCATAGGCACCTCCCCAGTCGCAGTTTGGAACCATGTAAGTGAATCAGCATTCAAATTCAGTAAGAAACATTACTTCTGCTGTCCAAATTGTCTGACTATCTCTTCACTCTCTTTTTTCAGTTCCTCAATGTGAGCATCCAGGCACTCCAGGATGTGATTGGATCTCAGTTTTTCCTCTTCCAGGTATCTTGCAGCTATGGATCCAACTGAAGTTGTAGGCAGGGGGTACTAAAAGGAAACAAAGGGGTATCAGGCATTCTTTTGTTACGAGTTTCAGTCAGAAACATGACTGATCCACAAACCACCCAACTAAATACGCTTCTAAAGGGCTCTCGTATCATTTCTATCTTACTGGACAGACTAAGCCCTTCGCTCTCATGCTTGTATCATAGGTAACTGTCCCTCCCAACAGTCTCCAACCAACAGTGAAAGCCTCCCAAGCCTTTGCCAAAACTGAAGGGAGTAAAATCAGTACCTCAGCATACACAAATTCCTATTCCAGTAGTTCTGCTCTCTACGGCACTAGGGGACTAGAGTGGAAGAGAAACAAGGTCTCCATGTTGCTTACATCACTGTTGCACTTTAGAGGTGGGATGCTGGCCCCAGAGGTATCAATAGGAATTGACTGCTTACTTAGGGGAATTGGAGTTTCACTTCAATTACCAGACTTGCCAGTTCAAATAATGAGAGGGAAGGACATGCTATGTGCAATCATAGCATAACTCTAGAGAAGGTCACTATAAAATACCAAAGGTTTTGTCCTCAGTGTGTTAGTCCTCCCTCACGTTTAAGGTCTACATCTTGCTCCTTATCTTCATGAAAATCGCACACCTCAGAATGTGTGTTCCAGGGAAGGGAAAGAACTGCCAGACTGGACCAGCACTGGAGGTATCTCTGCTTTCTTTTATACATCTCCTCTGCTTCCCTGAAATAACAGATTCCTGCTACAATCTCACAGAGGAAGTACAGACCAAACTCCCATCACAGCTCACTGAACACCACTTCAGTTCAGGTAGCAATGGCCAATAAACTATACCCCAGATTTTTTTCTTTACAGTCAAGAACTATTCCTGCTACTCACATCACTCACCCACAAGTTCTTAACTTACAAAAATAACATTGTAAACTAGGCTTGATTTATGAGTTGATGAAAAGAAGCTTCCTGCACAGGGGCTGGCAGGTGAATTTTGAAGTTACTAAGGGGCTGCTTTCCATTACAGAAAACTTGCCTCAGTGTCTTGGCAAGAGAATGTAACTGGTTATTTCCAAATCTTGGAGTCTCACGTTTTTTTCTGGTCTTCTATGAACAGCTGGGAACAAAGGGAAGCAGAAAAAAAGGCTGCAGATAACAAGTAAATCTGTCCCATCCCACTGTTGTCTACTGATGAGAATTCTCCTCTCCTGATGTTAAAGGAACTGATTTAAAGACACTGGAGCCTGACCACGAGCAGGGGATCTCAGCCAGCACCAGGAGAAATACTTGCATTTCCTTAGAAACCTTATTTCTACCTTTCAGAACAAAAAGCAGCACATTCTCTTCTACTAAAAATCAAGCCCTAGAGCTTGTCTGACCCTGAAGTGGAACTGTTCGCACTTCAGTTCAAATCCTGCAGTATGAAGAGTTTCCATTTAGAGTATTACAGCTCCCTAAGCTCCCAACATTTGTTTTCTGGACATGCCCGCAAGCTACTTTAGACTTGAAACAATCAAGACCTATTCTTGGTAGTAAATCTCATCAAGATCTACAAATCTGACAAGCCTCTGCTTATCTGTGCCTTAGAGACTCTTCTCTGGGCTCCTCACAAAATAAAAATAGCCATTGTCACTGCTAACAACACAGAACCAGAGGAGAAAATACTCCAAAGACTGCTGGTGGCAACAAGTCTGCAACAAGGATCAGCACTCAGGATTCTCCCCTCCCTGGACCACTACAGCCCTGTCTGACTCAGAGTATAACAATTACTCTCACTGTCTCTCTTCCATTCCCCTCCCTGCTCCAATCAGTCTCAGTCTGGTCACTGCAGGGGGTACTGGGATATAAGGTCTTAAACACCAAAGTAAGAAGTGATTGAGTTCAAGTTTCCTGTATATTTCCAGCAGCTGAGCTGAGGTAAGAGGACAGAGAAAAGTGCCAACAACGCTTCCTACTAATAAAATGTGATCAGCAGCTGGGAAAAATAATAGCCTCCCCTTGTGCAGTGAAGCACTGATTTCAGGGTCTCCTATCTGCTAGCATAAGTGGCTTTAAGTTCAGTGTGCTGACTATTGCAGTCCCATTCAGAGAAGTCAAACTCACCCTCTGCATTACAGTGAACACAGATGTGCAGCACCAGCCTCCAGATTCACCCAGAAACCGTATGTTGAAATACTCAGCACTCTACATCCACTCTGACCCAAGCCAAAAGCTAAAGCAAAATTCTGATGTGACAGAAGCAGGTCACGGTACACACTGATGCACAGCACCAGGACAGAGAGAACCATGAGCTTCTGGAATCAGCTTATCAGTTAAAACCAAACACAAAATCCTTCTCCAGAGAGTTCTAAAGAATAACCACATGGTTCCCATTGTCCAAGTATTAACCATCCAGCAGTGTTTTTTCCTCCCTGTTTAACACTGATGTATGCCTGAAGAATCATATACACCATGCAGCCAGACCATACATTCAAAAATCTGGCTCCTTTTGCCAGATGAGAATCCAGCTACATCCTCAGCTGTTGAAGAGCAACCAGCTTTTGTACAACTGCTTACCAAAGGCACAGATTCTCTCTGACCATTTAAGATGGACTGCTCAGATGCTTCATCTGCAAAATCTTTGTTTCCATCCAGCACGTGGAGCAAAGAATCCGTTCCCAGCACGGCATCCAAAGGAAGTGACTCCATGCAGTTCTTCCTGCTGGTCTGGGTGGGCAGCTCACCCATCTCAGGGGTCACAGTTCCTGTTTCAGCAGCCCCGCCTCTCTGGGGCTTCCCTTGATGATGCTGAACAGTCCCACCAGGCTTGTGATATATTCTCTCTCCTTGTTCATCACGCTTATGCTGTGCTTCCCGAGTTGTCCTGGAAGGCATGTTTGAACACATAACTTTGACAATTTGCCTCTTAGCAGCTGAACTTTAGGAAAAACTTGCACGGAGATAACAATTAACACACTGGTTACTAATAGCCTGGCAATCCAAATTAGCTCGTTTCCATAGGACTTACGGATGCACATCTGGTCTCCAGGGGATTCTCTCTCACTTTCCTGCTATTGTAGATACCAAAAACTAGTCTGCACATTTTGTACTGCAAAAGAAAGGAGCACAGCCACCCAGATCAAATGTAATCCCTTCACTGAAAAGAGCACACACTGCTTCTCAATCAAAGAAAAGACAACGGCAGTCAAAAGACAGTCAAATACTAGCTGACTTTGTGGAACACAAACCAGCTGAAACTAAAAGCTACTGCACTACTTAAAGCACAAAGGCAGATTCCAAAACAGTCCTTGGTGTTGTCCTATCCATACTATGTGCTGGAGATAGATACTACACATAAAGCATGTATTTAAAAACCCACACATCCCCATGCCTTCTGTTCTCCTTAAGAATAAGGAAGCAGCATCCTTGGGGTCATGCAACACTCACCTGTACTGCACATCCCTGGCCTCAGGCTCCTCGTCCTGCATCTGCTGAGCAGTGCCCTCAGGTTCATCCTGGCAGACCTGCCGACTGAGCTCCAGTTTTGCTCTGGCCTCTGCTAGATCCTTCTGCAGTTGCTGGTTCTCAGATTTTAATTTATTTAGTTCAGCAGCATATTCTTCACTGAGTGCTCTTAGGGTGACATTTTTTCCCTAATAGACAGAGAAGGGCTGAAGTCAAAACTTCTCTTCTTCTGATTTGCTGGACACCATAGTCAAATCCAGAGCAAATGCCAGCACGTGATTCCTTAAGGCATATCCTGTAATCCCAATGTTGACTGGCAAAATTTTCAAGGCCTCCATAAGAGCAAATCAATTATATATGCCTTATTGTGTCTGCATCCAGACAAGCTGTGCTAATCTGCCTAAGAAAGGAAGTCTCTCTCACCACTGGATGCTTTTAAAACAGGAAAATATAGACCAAGTTTAGATGTATCTGCCTCTAGCCTTGGGATAACAAGAAGGACTATATGACTTCCAGGTTCTCCTCCAGCTGTATATTCTAGGATTCCTTCACTTATCTCAGCTAAGATGCAAGCCTCAGCCAAAGCTGGGAACACTCAGGTGGCACCCTAGTAAATGGTCTCAGCCTGAGCAACTCTCCAGGTATGAGAGTAGCTGGCTTTGCCAGATACTTCCCATGGGTGTGAAGAAACACATAGTCCGGTGGCTTAGCTGTTGATGAGAAGTAACCACACTTAGTGAGAAACTACCTTCCATGTGATCTACCAGTAAAGCTGTTTGCAAGAACACTTCTAGATCCTCTCACTCAAATTAGCAAAGGCCTATGGTAGTAATTACAAAAGGCTGCACATATACCTACCTGCCTGGCATGACCCATAGCCCCTTAGAAACTTTGACTGGTAGAAGCAAATTATTTTTTTCTTTTTGAAACTCTGAACAACTTGCTTCTCCCCATCTTCTCCTTACTAGGCCCGGTGGATATCATTTCCATTGTTTCTACACCTGTGACATTCCCACTTTCTTTCTGAGAATTCTATTAAATTCAGATGCTTGATTAATTCTCATCACTGCTGTATCCAAGGACCCTCCAAATGTTTATTAGAAGAACCTGTCCATGATCAGTAGCTCCTGTGCAATGAGGCTGTAGGGCTTTTTTTTTAAAAAAAAAAAAAAAAACAACAAACCAAACCAAAAAACCAAACAAACAACAAAACAAAATAAAAAAACCCAAACCAACCAAATAAACAAACAAACAAAAAAACCAAAAAACCAACCAAACAAAAAAAACCCACAGCTTTCTTGCACTTTGCTATTAAGTTTTTGGTAAGTCAGGCAGGCAAAAGCTCACCAGGCACTTCAAGCAGAAAGTAATGGGCTTTAGGTTATTTCAGTTTCAAATCAGCCCTCCAGAAAACTTTGTTTTCTCTCCATCCCATCAGCCACAAGCTTCTCTTCAACACTTTCCCAAGAACTTGGCACATTTGACAATAATTCCAAACTAATATTAAGAGCTGAGTATTTCCTTCCCACAAATGCAACAGGATAAAAGCTCTGATGACATAGTCCCATTAGGTTTTCAGCTGCCTGAATCGAATCTTTGCCCACTCTGAGGCATCCCCTCTGGTTTAGGCAAGACAGAACTTGCTAACTAGCCAGATCTTCCTTCCTGCAGGCACTAAAATCAACCACTTTGGCAGGAATAATTCCTGCCAAGACTGCACTTCTTCCATGCAGGCTCCTCTTCTCCCCTCTGGACTCTCCCCTCAGCTGCTCTCACTGAACCTTTAGAGTCCCGCACTGGTCAGAGCCTACCACAACGCCCCTTCCCAGCGTATCACCCCACGGCGTCCAGTCCACATCCCCAGGCTGCAACTTGTCTGCAGAGCACAAGGGACAGCCCTGCTGAATGACTCCTCACCAGGAGGGGAACATGCTCTCACCCCACAAATTGCAAGGACCAGAGCAGTTACAGCTCAAAGACAGGTCAAACGGACACCAGAGATTTGGAATCAGAGGTCTGAGGTAAACTGGCATAACATGGAAATGTAACAACATGTACTAAAAACCATGGGCCAGACGCCACAGAGTAGAAACTGAGATGACAGCTCTGTTTCTGCAGTTCTCCTCACTACTCTGGGACTGAACAAGACGCTCAGTATTTCTGGGTCTTATTTCCTCACAAATTGCTTGGGTTTTAAGTTCACTGAACTCTACCAAGCATTTTGAGAAGCCTGTCCAAAGAGCATTACTGTTCCCAGGTAAGGGACACACAACACTAGCCCCTTCCCATCCCTGTTCTCTAATGCATACCTCTAGCGTACTGCACCCTGTTTTTTCCAGCATCTTTGAGAGATGACAGTTTTCCAGCCTCAACGTTTCCAGCTGGACCAGAATCACCTGAGGAGACAGAGGCAAACAACAAGCTCAGAAAAAAAAGAACACAACACAACACATCCCCACAACAATCTACAGGCATTTTCCACCCTCACTTCAAGCACGAGTACAAAGCAAGGTTTGGGCCGTTAGTTCTGCAGGGACCCTATAGAGAAGAACACACAAATAATCCATACAGAGTCATTTACTTTAGTTTTTTTAAAATGTCATCGTCCAGGCCTAGTTAACACGAGTGATCTCAAAGAATTCTGCGGAACTGCCAGTTACAGGTTGGAAAATAAGAAGACAGATTCAGTGAACACTGTAAGTTAGAAGATTCAATGAGAAGACTCTCAAAGTCTTTGTTCAAAGGCTGAAGAGAGAAGGAAACTATTAACACAGCTAAAAACTAGGGTAGTATTCCGAGCCTTCAGATCCCATAAAGAGACAGCATAAGAGTCTTTTCCCTTTTTTTTACCCTGTGCTCCACTGCTTTCCTCTCTGCTCTTTCAATCTCTGTTCTCAGCCGTTGTTCTAGGTCTGATGTGGAATCACTTGCGGACGCAATTGTGATGTCCCGCTGGTGTAACTCTTGCGTCAACATGCAGATTTCCCTTTTCATCCCTTCTAGCTCACTGCTGTGAGTTTTTTCAGCTTGAGAGAGTTGCTCTTTCAGCTGGAGAAGATACGCACACACCACCCACGAGCTTTTAAAAGATGTTTAAGCAAAAAAGCAAAAGTATTGCACATGGTAAGATGAATTCTAAGTACTGGAAAACCAAAAGCTCTTTGTAACAAGCCCTCTGTGCATGCTTTTCCTTCTTGATTGAAAACCACCTCATCCCAATGATTTTCCACACCATAAACTGCCAACTGGGACAAGACATAAGTTAAACGCTGAGGAGTACTCGAGAAGACCCATAATTGATCAAATCACAATCTCTTTAGCTCACCACTCTACCTCCATGGCTAACAACAGATACCCAAAGATTTACAGTTACTGAGCAAGCACAGTAACACTTTCATAACATAACCTTGCAATTTGCCACTCCATCTTCCTGAGGCAGAGATCTTTAAATAGTTCTAGCCAGACCTTTCTTACATGAATTTGTCCTAAGTCTTCTGAATCAATATTAGCTTGTAGCAACTAAAGCTACCCATGGCAAACTTCCACAAGCTAGCTATGCACAGGGTAAAAATATACCTCTTTGTTTTCATAACTCCATTTGATGACTACTAGTCCCTGCATTAGGAGAGAATAATCATTCCCTATTTATTTTGCACATGACAGGCATGATTTTATTTTTAGTATGTTCAATCTCATTTATCTCTTTTCCAGTTTGGTAAGTCCTATTCCATTCAGCTGTTCCTTGTATGAAAAACACTCCACCTTTTTGGTCATCTTTTTCCATACCTTATCTTGTTTTATTCAACCCTTTTTGAGATGGCAGACCTGAATTGCATATAATATTCTGGTAGGTACACCATATATTTTACTCAGTGACATAACAGAACAACAACATAGCATAATTTCTTCTCTAGTATTCCATTCCATTAGCCAGAAATATTAGCCACCCAAACCTCCAGGATTTTTCTGAGAATTACAAGCGTTTTAGAAAATTGAACCAGATGATCTCTGCCTAGCCATGTAAATACTACACATATGGTGATTTATTTCCATGTCACCTCAATGCCTCCCACGTATATAAAATAGAAACAACCATAATAAATCTCTCTTTCCTCCCCAGCAGCTTGCAGGAGATTCATTTATTGTGTGGCTGTTTAAATGTGTAACCAAGCACGCATCTCCAGCAAGATCTGCACCTCCGTACATTATACTGAATAAAGGATGAAAGATTTCCACAGAAGTGAGGGTTTTCTCTCAAGTCCAATAAGGTTTCTACTCTGACCATGCACCGGTGAAAGCTCTCACACTAACTGACCTAGACCATTATTAAAAGTCAGGACTTTTGGAGAGCTTGCCTCCCTTGGGTGCACAGAGCACTGGGGTGAGCTCTTCGTGGCAGACGAGCTGCTCCATTTCTTCCAGCCCCTGAGTTCACATCTAGATATCAAGCCTGAAATAAAGTCCCTTATTCACATACGGACTTGAACACTTTTGAAGCATCGTTTCAAGTGTGATAGGACATATTACAGCAAAACTCATTCCCTCCTTGTTCTCCATCCTGTTGGGAGCCTGTATTAGGCTTCCAAGCCTTAATTTCTTTGCATATTTGCCCCTCCAGCATTAATTCAAGTATCTCCACACTGCAGAGAAGTACTGTGAGATGCAGAGGCAGGCCTAAGGGATGTTCACAAAGTAAACTGCACAGCCATGCACAGAAACCTGCAAACCTATCCTCTCAACTCCTTCTTTGTCAGATCTGCTCCTTACCCTTCAGCATATCGCTGCCTCCACAACACTCCTGGCCTTTGATCCTATTTGGAGCCTTGCTAACTGTGCACTGCAGTCTCTGCTGAGGCACAGGAAGGGCTGACTCCACAAGTGCCTTTCCCACTCTCCAGGAACAAAGCAACATTACCTTTTTAATCTCTGCCTTTGACTCACTATGATGTTCTTCCATTGACTGCAGCTCTTTGATATTCTTATCCAGCTCTTCGCTCAGCTGTACACACCTTGCATTTGAAGACACCAGGCTGGGTGCAAAATGTAAAACTACAGATTAGAATACTCAAAAGAGGAGGACACGGTCAGAGAAACTTTGATCTTCCAAGCAGTCTCCTATGTCCGTCATAACAGAAACTGGACTCTTAACCTAGAAGGTCCTTACCAATCCTTTGGTTTTGTTTACCAAAATAATTTCAAAAGAGATCAGGAAGCTGATCTAACAGATAATAGCTTGGTTACTTTACCATTCTATGATTACAAACTTCCCATGCAAACATTAGTCTGAAAACCACAAAGTCAGAGAGGAAAGCTTGTTTACAATTCTTATTTCACAGTAAGGTCTAGATCTGGTTCTCACCAGCTGACTAACAAAGACTCCTTAACCTATTACCAGTGAAGGTGCTAAGCCTAAGCAAGCTAAAACATTGAAAACACCCACAGTGTGCAGTGAAAAGCAGCCAACCAATTAGCAAAACAGTCTCACTATTAAACTCCAAAATGAATAGCAGTTGATTTCTTCAGCCCTTTGATACTTAAATAAGTCTACAAAAATCAGTGGGACTGGTTAACTTGATGAATATAATATGTTAGGTATTGTATTATTATACAAGTTTCATTGCACATCCAGGGGAAGCAAGCAGTCGGCTACCTGTTCTCAAGATGAGTCACTTCTGACTGTAAGTGCTGTTCCTTCTTCTGGGCAACATCCAGCTGCAGTAGTATATGCTCCAGCTCCAGCCCCGGAGAAGACAATTGTTTCTCTTGCAAGCGTTTCTCCAAGGCCCTAAGAGAAACATGAACTTTAATCTCAGCACATGAACATCATATCTGAGTTCACTAATACAGGGAACATAACTACCATTTTCCTGGAATTGTCTGAAAAATACAACACTAGGTGACACTTGTGTGCACTGTGAATAAGCAAATACACCAGCTGGATGACATCCTCCTGCTTGAGTTCAGGCACACTAAAAAAAGACTACATCTTGTTTTGATGATGACCTCCCTGATCCAGACAGACTCCTTGCCATTACCAGACATCTAGCTTGCAAGAAAGTGTGGCTGCTAGGTAACATACACCAAAACCTTTTCAAACAGCCATCAGAACTCTACAGCTTTTGCATCTTGCCAGTGCAGAAGGGGAAGGCCAAGATGATTTTGTTACATATGTAGTTACTTTACAAAGACCCTAATCTGACATCATTCCATCGGTGAGAACTTTTACCTACAGTAATAAGCATAGTCTCAAATCCTGAAAGGCCTCTAGGACTTGACGGAAAATGCCTGGAGGAAAAAAAAAATGAAAAGCTCAAAAGCCCTGTGCTGCCTCCAGAAACCCAGCTGAGTAGAAGTCTGACTCCTTCCACACTCTTCACCAGGTATCAGTTGATTTCAAAAGCAATGCAATTTGGCAAACGCTGCAAGGAAGCACAGCACTTGTGAGAAACTGCAGCACACTATTCTATCTATCAACCAATACAGATCCAGCTGTATGAAAATGCTTCAACCATCCTCAGTGGGAGAACCTGGAATACAGATCTGGATTCAAGAGCATTAGTACCAGTAAGGCACAGATGCTACCTGATGAGGAGTTCTTTTGTGCAAAGAGTTTCAGTCAGCCTGGCCAGCTCTTTCTGTAACTGTTTCTGGTGCAGCTTGGAGCTGTTGATGAAATCTTCCTGAGACTGCAAGGTGGCTTTAAGTTCCATCTTTTCATCCTGTAGCACCTGCACAAGAGGGAGAAGGAATGACTGTTGCAAGATGGACCAAATTAATTTGTTGTAAGGCAATCAGAGGTTGATCAGATTTTTAAGGAATCATTGAAAATACTGCAGAGCACCACACAGGTACAAACCCAGGTTGGAGGCCAATCAGGAACATTACAAAGGCTCTAGAAAGAGATAGGAGCTCTGAGATGAAGAGCCCTCCTGCTACTTCTCACAAGCACTGCTTTATATTCAGTTTCCTAACAGTTCCTCCACTGACCTCTAACATTTTCTTGGATTGCCTTAACTCTTCTTGAACTCTTTGCTGATCTTCCAGAATCATCCGATTGTTTTCAGTCAAGTCGTCCACTCTTATGTTAAGCCTTTCCATCTCCAACTCATTGGCACAGACAGCATCATTGGCCCTCTCCAGCTTGCTGGTTAAGTGCTGGATTTCCGATCGGCTAGCCAGCTCCACGGACTCCAGAGCCTGCTTCCGACTGGCAAGCTGAGTCTGCCAAGCGCAATTGGTTTGCATTAAAGCTAAATTATAGAAAACATAGTGTATCAAAACTACACTCAGAACAACTACTGATTTCTTTGTATTACAAGTCACATTGTCAAAGTAAGCAACACTACCTTTCAGGGAATTAAGGCAAGTATTGTTCCAGGGTTACACGATGAGTAAAACTTCCAAAGGCAAATAGAATTAAAAAAAAAAAAAAATAGGGGGCCCTCTGATTCCAAAAGGTGTTCAAAGAGAATCTGGGAAAAGAGGACCTCAAATCACTCAAGTTGTCTGAGCATGAACTGTCTAAGAACAAATCTGTCTACTATTTTTTGATCGTTAACATAAGGCTAGACTAGGAGAAACAGCAGCATATAAGAAGGCTTGCAAATACCATACACAAGCTAGAGATTACCCAATTGTGAATTCCACACCAGGACAGAAAGCAGCTCTTGGTGCACAATGGAAAAAAAACCACAACCACCAAACAGATCAAAAACTGAACTGGGTGTAACAGACAATTATGTTTTGCTTTATGCAGTAAATATCTGGTTCTAACAGCTTGTGAGAATGCTCACTTTGAATCTTTAATTGTTTTAATGGCAGACAAAAAAGTTATAAGGAACATATGACTAACAAACAATGCATACTCTATTATTTATAGGTACAATACCTTATTTCATAGCATTTATTTTCACGTAGCTAGCTGGTTAAATTTAACAAGCCACCTCTCATACAAGCTTCTAAGAATATTCACTTCATATATTCCCTTTTTGTATAGCACCTTGTAATTTTTTAAAAGCTGAAACAAAATATTTGAGTAGTCCTTTAGTCACAATTTCTGAGAAGCAATTCTTGCCAGCTTCAGAATCACCACATGCCTTCATTTATTGCCTAACACATAATGCTTCATAACTGAGACAACTATAGGAACAGTGCATTTGGAAGACTATGGTATAATTTTGATTACAGCCTTTTCATTATTTGAATAGTAATGACAGAAAAGGTAATCAGGAGGGGAAGGGGTTTAAAGTACAGCCCTTCTCCATGCACGTATCAGACTACCTGAATATTTATTTCTGCATTAAGAAAACATTTAAGCTATCTCTTATTTCCAGCCACAGAGCATGCAGGACAGCACAGAATTCCAAGTTTCACCTGCTGACTTTAAACACTGCAGGTGTTACGGGAGGGGGCTCACCACTGGATAAGAATGCCAAGCTTCCCTAAGCTGCACTGAAAGATATGAGAAGCCAGCTGAAAGAAGAGAACGGAGAAGTACTCCACGGTCACAGATCTCAGCTTGACTTTGTGCCAGAAAAACAACCAAGCATACAAAAAGCATAGAAACATCGAAGGCAAAAATTTAGCACTTTCCTGCTGGCCTTTTCAAAGAAACTGAGGATTCACGCAGTCTGTTCACAGTACCTGTGCACCTAAGTCATCTACAGCGCTTATGAAAAATCTCCCCAAATTCCTGTTTTTCTGCAGCACAGTAAGAAGAGTTCCTCTGCGCTCCAGTATACCAGCCTGCACTCCAAGGACACATCTGTTCTCAGACAATTGAGCTATCAGTGATACAAAGACAGCAGAGCAGCAAGACCTTCTGCTCAACGACTCTCTCTGCATTTGAAGATCTAGTGTCAGCCTCTCACAAAGCCCCTGTCAGAGCTAGCTTCAATTCTGTCATCACAAGCTTCCTCCTTGCAGGACCTTCCACTCAAGAGCAACTCAGGAGTCCATTAAGTATAAAGCCCCCAGCAAGAGCTTCTTATCAGTGTCTGCTGTGATTGTGTCAGTGTGACTTCACAGCTGTACTCTAGGTCAATTCATCTTGCTCTGCTGCAGCACCACTAACTCACTGAACGATTAGCTTTTCAGGAACAGCAGCCCCACTACTTGTTGCCTTTAATAGACTTCAGAAATGGGGGGTGGGGGCTAAAAACTGCTGTTACTTCAGTACTTTGCAGAAGTATCTGTCATAGAGGAAGACTATTTTCCATCGTGCTCTGAGCTGGACCCACAGGGTATGTATTTAGCTACTGGCAGGTACACGGCTTTGAACTAGACATAATGTAACAGCTATTTTAAAGTGTCATATGCTGTGGTCTCTTACTCCTAGGGAAAGCTTCATCCTACTATCTTCTCTACTAATTGGAGGGGTGGAGGGGTGGCAGAGAGCTGCACGAGGTTTATCTAACCTCTGTTGACAGACTCCAGATCTTTTTTCCATACGGCACTTATACAAGTAAACCTTATTCCAGAGGGACATTAAAAGTCATTTCAATGGCAACCTAAACTGGATTCAAGCCTGAGAGATTTCATTAATTATCTCCCTCTTTCCCTCTCCCTCCTCTCCCACCTGCTGCCACAAACAAAACAAAAACTTCCAACACATATTAATTGTACCTGAATGAGCTCAGATTGCTCAGCCAAGGCCTTCCTCTGTGCTTCCAGCGATGCCACCTGCTGCTGGTAAAGCAAGCACTGCTTCTCCCAGTCAAGTGATTTTTGACGAAACTCCTGCAAGGACAGCAGGGGTGGCTTGGAGCAGTACGTCCATGCAGTTGACAAGAAGGCCCCCTTCTAGTTCATATCCATGTTTGCCTTCTCTCTCTACCATATCCTCACGCACCTTTCCCCACAGCAGGGGAACCATTAGCCAGTCATTTGATGCACCAACCCAGCAGTATAAAACTCCTCACATACTGTGCTTGCTGTATTTCTTTCCCTCCTGAGTTAAAACGTCAGTGTCAATTATTGCTGTTTACAAATGTTAAGTGCTAACAGATTCATGGCTAGTTTCATGGATTTGCTGTCAGAGGTTTAACAATTCAGACAGTCTTTAATTTCCAAAACATGCTGCTATTGAAATCACTAAGATGGCAAGTATGAACTACAGAATTTTAATGCTAATCTCTGCTCCAGAAATTGGACACATCTTCAGGGTACAGCAGAAGAAAATTGAATGTGGTTGAGCTCAGCATAGTCGAAAGACTAAAAGACGAGACAGGGTTGAGAAGAAGTTTGACATGTAGTTCTCGCCTCCTCAAAGAAGTGAGATGACACTGTCACCACACTGGAATTAATTCCATTCACAAAATTAATTACCTTTCCAGCACCTTCTTCCTTTTATTTATTTTAAGAATAAGAACACTGGCATAGTTTACCCTCTGTACTCGGAGGCCCCAGTGCAGGAAACTGCCTTTATTACACAAGCAGTTGAGAAGAGCTACACCTGGAGAGTAGATGGAGAGTACTTTTAGAGCAGGATTCAGAGTCCACTTCCTAGCTGACTACTCAGTCACCAGCACAGCCCAGAAAGTCAGCTCATACATACAAACTCTCATTAGCACTTGTTTTTTCTCTAGATACCTCCAGCTTCCTGGTCAGTCGGCTCACTTCAAACTGGTCCTCCCCTTGTCTCTTGTTAGCTTCCTCTCTAGTTTCTCTTAGCTGTTTCCTCCGCAGCTTCTCATAGCTTCTTTTCAGCCTGGACAACTGCAAGGAATACAGGGAAAGAGACAACTTTGTTCAAGGCCTCAAGGCAAGAATTAAACAGCACTTTGAAAGAAGGCAGACAAAATGGCTTCACACAAACAATTCCCCTAATCAAGGCCACACAGCTTGCAAGTGAAGACTTCTGTTTGTATAATGAGCCTATTATACCAACACGATTGCTAAATATGCCGAGTTGTAAAAGAGTAGCAAGATGCCACTGAAGTCATGACATCAGCAGCTCTAATTAAACCTCTCTCTTACCACTATTAAAACATGACTAAAATATTGATAAGATGGAGGTTTACATATAGCTGTTAATGCAGCAAGAGCACAGGATCCCTCTCTCTACAGGTGGCTCCCAGTCACAGGCAGTGACAGGCAGTGCTTGTGGTTGATGTCCTCATACAGAGGGGCGCATCACACCACACAAGGGGTGGGGGGTAGTTCTACATAGAAGTACAATTTCTTATGTGATTAAAATACACTTGTGAAGCTCAGGTGGGAATGGAACTCTTCTGCTTAGTGGGAGGAGGAAGATTTGAGAATTGCCATTATACATAATATCAACATTACTTCATCTGTCATTTTCTGCTTAGATACACTGTGTATTTCACAATGAGTGGAGAATGCCAACAGAAAATATCACTCCTACGCCTACTGCTAGAATGTTAAAGTCATATCAGAAGCAGGAATGAGGAAAAAACTCTTGACATTTAAACGACCCTCTGTGCAAATAATCACTTGCAACTTGCACAGAATTTTCCATCTGATGAGCACCCCCCAACTCAACTATTAAATAAAAAGTTTCCAAACAGCCACATGAATTTGAGAAGTCATCATTCTTATTTTACTGATGGAGAAAGCTAAGCTCATGGATGAACAGAAGGACCATGAGAGGAAAAAACATCTGAACCAAGACCTCATCCACTGGTCACAAAAGGTTCTGCAGAGCCCTGAGTCAGCAAGTCCCTAGGCCCATTCAAGGGGAATGGACAGACATGTAGGCTCAGAGTTAATATACAAACATCTTTTGCCAAACACATCAGGAGATTACAGGTCCATTCCTTCAACAACCTCAGTGAACTAGACACTGTACCTGTAATTTTACGGGTAATGGTAGTAAACTGAGACAGAAAGAATTTTCCCAAACAGTAGTAAGAACAGAAGACTGAGAAATACTGGAGCTTAATGTCATCTACACTAATACTGTGTGGGTAAAATACCAACATATTGCAATTTTGGCCACAACACACACACTGTATTTTAGCCTTAGCAATGTAGGCAGATCTGGCAATGCATCTCAGCTTTGCTTTGCAGCTTTATCCACAATTCCAGTGGGAACATCTAGTGAATGAAGACTAGTCATATTGAATAGTAAGGTGTTTTAAATGCGGACAGATGCCTTCTGCTGTTAAAGCAGAGACTACGACATTAAATTAACTTATGGCTTACAGTGAGCATGAACTAAGCCCTACCCTCCAGAGAAAACAAGTCAATGCTCTACTAGCTGTTCATGCCATTTAACTCACTGCTTCTGACAAGCAAGTGGAGACAGGCAAAGAGTTAAGGCATAAACATGGAATGTTGTTATACCACTTGCAGGACACTCCACGTGTACCACCTTGCAGTGAGTAAGAAGCTTTTTGAGATGAAAGCTCTGGAATTATTGTCAAAAAAATTATTTTCTAAGTATACTTAGCTTTTATTAAGTGTATTAAGATTAATATGCCTTGGTAGCACAAAATCCTTACTAACTAAATCAGTCAATGGAGACAAAAAGAAGACAAGACTACATACCATTTTAATCTCTTGACCTCATATGACCAAGGCCAGTTACACCACCACTCTTTTTGAATTCCACGAAATGCTGAAGGAGGAAACTGCTCCCGCCTGTACCCATGGCAACTTCAGAACCACCACTATGGTGACTAGGCTGGGTGAACACAGGAAATTTTTGCAGTAAACTTCTGCAGATGCCTAATGAAAGTTGCAACAATACGTCTACTACACACTTCTACTCCCAATAGTTTCCTGTTTGTCACCAAGTTCCTCCAAAGTGCAAACACTGGGCCTAATGAAGTATAAAAATATTACTTACTCAATGCTCTTTTTTGTAGAAACATAATCATCAAAAGAACGGGAAGTTTTAAAATCATGGCATTTAAACAAAAGCAATGACATGAGGTATTTAACCTATCATACTATATATCAACTGGAAACTAAAAACCAATCTTCTCTTCTTGCAACTCACCTCTTCTTGAAATTTCTTCAGCTGTTGTTCGTATGTTCCAGCCAGGTCCTGTTTGGCTTTCTCTACATCTTCTACCTGGTGACGCAACATGCCAACCTGAATGAAGAGTTTAAAAGCAAATAAATAAAACAATAGAAGTGGACTTCATTGTCAGTAGGTACTAGGATTAGTTTTAATTTCAGAAATATACATTATAGTCAGAGTTGTAAATTACTATTAAAAGATCCTAATTCTGTTAACAAATGTATGTTTCAATGGGGTCACTCACTACAAATCAGACTAAGTCTATGTCTAAAATTTTGGCAGGCTGGGGCCAAAACAGTTTCTGTTCTGGCCTCCTGTTTTCAGCCAATTTCTGACTTTCATTTTTTGGGACAAAACTGACAGTTTTCCCTTGTGTGAAAAGACTATTTTTATCTGTCATTTTCATCAAATTCTTCATAAACATGCATTATGATTTCTAGCTATCTAACAAGAGAAAAGATGGCCACGTCATTATCTTTACACACTCACGTGAAGCAGAGATTCCAAATAATACACAGAGATGAGGGGAACAAAGAAACAAATGGGGCCTTAAAACTCATGGGGAAGACTTCCCTTACATTGATTCAAATACTCCTGTGTCTCATTTTTGTCTTCCCCCACCCCCCCATCTTTTTCCCATCCACAACCCAAAGTGACCACCTTTCTAACTGCAGATCAAAAGGACAGCAAGCCAACAAATTAAAATTAAAAGAAATCACCACAGAAAATTCATATGAGTAAACCAAAAGCATGAATATACTTCAGTAGTGAATTTAACTGTAGTTTACAGCTCAGTTTTGAAATCAGTGTTCACTTTTGGTGGTAAGAAACATTTCAAAAACATCTTGAGAAAACACAATTGATAACAATAACGATAACCTATATGATAAAAATCACCATTCTGACAAATGAAAATCCTGTGGTATGACTTCAGATTTAATAAATCTGTAGCAAATATATTTATTCCAAAACTTGCCATGTGGACCAGTAGAAACACCTGACCACGTTAACAAGAAACTACAGAGTTCTTAACTCACTCTTGCTGAGGCCTGTCACTTTATTTTACTAGATTCCATACCAAATTACTAAAAGCTACAGCAGTACTTGGGTAATTTTGAGGATGTAAGAACAGTTGTAGTATAGTTGTACAGGCACCAAAAAACCCAACTGCTTGTGCAGTTATCAGCCGGCTTTCGACCCAAGAAGTCAAAGAAACTTCCTCAGAAAGCTGCCAAAACACAATTTGTAGTGAAGAGTCTGCTGAAAGACAGGACACAGCAGCTATGAATATAAGGACAAATTCTGAACAACTTCAGAAAAAGTCAATGTGGCTAGGTCTTAACACACAGCCACCCAGACTCCTGCTGGTTTCCTCTGACCCAAAAAAGATAGATCAACTCATTTGCACAAGAGAAAGTTTGTGGTTCACATACTATGAAAAAACTTCACTTACTGATGTGCCTCCACCAATACAGAAATTTGGTGCACTTTTCCTAGGTATTTATTTAAAGGCTGCAAAACCTGAGCTGCATAAAATAGCCTTTGGAGAATCTCCCAGCAATATCTTGGTGCAGTTACACCACTAAATGTTCTTTCTGACAATGACTGCACATTGCTGGGCTGTCGATTAGTGCTGTATCCAGATTCAGCATATCTGGGTTCTCTCTAGAAAATCTGACAATTCAGTCTGTGGACTTCCACCAGCTCTTAGGGAATTGATCACTTGACTTTGACTGAATCATGAATCAGATATCCTGTTCCAACAGACTCCTTTGTAAATTCTATTCCTGATTTCCAATCATGAGACAGGCTCCTGTTTTGGTTAGCACAGCTATTTGCTAACGTTAATCCCTTGCTTTGGCTTAACATTTACACCTTTAAAAAAAGTTATCAAAATTGATGCATTGATGCACACGTGATGAAGCAACACCCAAAACACATGTCCAAGCAAAGCTAAACTCTGAATTTCAGGTTCAGTCTTCATATTGTCTTCCAACAGGTAAAACATACAGGTCAATACTGATCAGGAAACTGTGAACCTGAGGTGGTACCTCTTTAGATTTTTCCTGCAGAGCAGCCTTGACAGCGGAAAGTTCCTGCTCTCGAACACGCAGGCAAGCTTCCAAAGCCTGTGTCTGTCCTTCCCATTCAGATTTCTTGTGAGCCACCATAATGTCTATCTGCTTCATCAGCTCCTGCAGCTCAGCCTCACAGGAAGTCAAGAACCCACCACTGGAAGGGAAAGAACTTGAAGTTGCAAAGCAGGCGCCACCCAATGCAGGTACAGTGTCTCATACGAACAAACTCAGCAGAACAAACTGACTTGCATCAAGGGACCAACTCTGCACATGCAGTGCTTTGAGCTCTATGCAAATTAGCTTGCAGAGAAATATACTTCATACTTGCGTGTTCATCCCATTCTGTAATGCAATAGCTCACAAGTGGTACGCTCATATCACTAGGCAGAGACCTAAATTTGGCAACGACCAGTGAAGAATACTTGTGAAATCCCAGTGAGAAAAAGTGACCTACACACTTGTAGGGGGTTTGTCTTCTCTTCAGAGAACCATTACAAGCACTTATCCCTTTGTCTTGGTACTATGCATTATCTAAATAAACCGCAGCACGTTTTATCCATATTTTGTATCTGCCTTAATTGCTCTCTAGGCAGAGGCATTTTATGCCAAGTTCCAGTCACCAGAGAAATCTTACAGCCAAGCTATCAGCTCCTGAAAACAGAAGTTTATCACAAATGCAGACAAACTCCTAAGTAAAGGGAGTTGGGTGACAACATGATAATGAAGAATAAAACATTCGCAATCCTTTGGGGAGAGTGTGCTCCCTAGCGACACTGCAATTTCTAATTTGGTGCAGTAATTATTGAAGCCAATTCAACTAACTCCTGTAAAACTTCACAAGCTGCTAAGCCAGGAACAATATCAAGGCTTGCAACATACAGCCCAAGAGGGCAGTGAACTCCACAATCTTTACCCCTTTAATTTGCCTGTCAAACAGGAAGCACTGAAAAGAAATGGAAATCAATAGGTTAAGGGATTGAAATTTCTCTGTTCCCCCAGAGCATATGCACACTTCACAACTTGGCAGCTTTTCTATAGGGAAAGAAATATTTCTTAAAGAAGCCAAAATCAGTTAAATTTGAAGTTCACTCTGTCCTGCAAGTTAACCAAAAATTAGCAGCTATTATGCAGAGCAAGAACATTTCCTTCACAGCATCTGCTAATATAAAGCTAAGTCTAAACTCGACTTCTGCAACTAGTTATCTGTAGAAGACATGGTATCAGTAAACTTGAGTCACATTCTCAAAGATTACTATGAAAATGGCATCAGTGACTTTTGCTTCATGTTTGTTTAACACATAAACCACTTTTTTTCCATTATCGGCACTACAGTCTCTCTCTGGGATCCAAAAGTCTAGATACTTTCACCTAAGACAGAGCATTAAGGATTCTTTGGAGAGGAACGGGACTCTGCAGTTTCAATACGAGCAGGAAATGACCAGATGTTTTCAATAAAAACAAATAACAAAGTCATGTCTCATTAACCTTGCAAGGCTGTAACAAAAAAAAAAAAAAAATATTATTCACACCCTGAATGTTAGAAGGTAAGAAGGGTTTACAACAACAACAACAACAACAAAAGGTAAGGTTTTCAGGAAGATGTAAAATTAAAATTCTAACAATTAAGACAATAATATCTGACAGGGGATTACTGGAAAGCCAGCTCATCCAGAGACTGCTTCTCCATCAGCTGAAGGGCACTGCACACTGTATTTGTCCACCAGCACGGGCTAGTGAACAAACTCCAAAGCCCTTACTTGAGCAACAGAATCTTTGATACCGGAGGACTTGATTCTGAATAAGAGGGAAGGTTAGCACTTAAACTATTTTGAATGACTGGTGCATACTGTTGCATACATACCTCCCCTGCCCAGTTCTTTTCATTCCTTGCAGCAAGGCCTCCATCATCCAATCCTGGCAGATTTAGCAGCTAGGAAAGTACACAAAAGCAGCAGCCATGGATGGCAACGCACGAACAGAGTTACTTCTCCATCCAACTGTAGAACAAGCAAAAGAAGTTTAAACAATTACAATCTGCACACAACTGCAGGTGAGGAAAACAGTGGTCACATACAGAAAAAACATATTTTACTGAGGAAATAAAAAATTCCTATCCCTATTCTGACAGCGTTTTGTCTCTCTTTGGTCCTGTCTATGCTTAACAAAATTCAGTCACTACGCATCTTTGTTGTACTGCTGACAGCCGAGCTGCTGAGGAGAGCAGATGAGCACATCCCCAGAGCTGCTGATAGCACTCCAAGAGAGATCTCCAGGTGGCAACAGCGGACATTAGCCTGTAGCAGCTCTTCTGTTTCATTCTAATCACATCCATAGAAAACCAATTTTCAGTGGGTAGCAGGGAGATTTCATTGTCCACCACAGAGAACATCTGCTAAAATTCAAAAAGAAAATCCAGAGAGCAATCCAGGCTCTTTATCAGCAGCTCCTTACATGAGAGGTTGGGATCAGCTCAACACTGAAAGCTCTAGTGCCGTGAAGAGCCAGACAGCATCCACACCTGCTTCTGTTAGGCTTTAAGCAGGGTCCCCAGGGTAAGACACTTGAATCTGCCAGCTTTGCGTACTTGCCAACTTACTCAGGCTTAGGAGAGGAGCCTTAAAATCAAACACCTCCAGCCATATTGATGCCACATCAGGTCTGCTGACTCAGTATCATGTTTGCAACCTATCAAGCTTGCAACTCGTGATGTGCAAGCTACAGGCAACTAACAAGTAAAGATCCATAGGGATATCACAAGAGGAAACAATGTCTGCCATTAACTACAGCTGAAACAAGGAGAGCTAGCATGTCACTTGTGAAATTAAAGAAAACTGAAGTATTTGAAAAAAAATTTAAAAGATAAAACATTTTAAAATTAACAGAGCTTAGCATGCCAACTCAAGAAAGAATCATAGCAGTGAAGTTAAGTGGACGAAATTTGATGCAGGACTTATGAATACTGCCTGTAAGAAAAGACTAGGATTATTCTGCGTTTAAAAAACACAATAGGATGCAATTTTAAAGAGTTGCTGGATGCAAGTTCACAATGAACAGAAAAGCAGGACCCACGTTGCAGCAAGCACTTCCCAGAAGTGCCAACGCAGAGGAGCTCACCCTGCCAGCCGCGGGCAATGCCACCTCCGGGTGCCCTAAGGCCAGGCAGGGGCCCGGCGGGGCCGACCCCGGCCCAGCTGCTGCTTTGCCGGGCCAAGAAATGACCCGGGACAGCATCCCGCCAGCAGCGCTCGCTGTAAAGCCCCCCGGCCTCTCCAGAGCAGCCCCCCGGACCACGCACCCTCACCCTACTGTGGTTTAACGCCCTCTCAGCGGGACCCTCGCCGGTAAACGGCCGCTCCCGATGTTTACACACAGCCCCCTCGAAGGGGAGCGTTTCGGCCCTCAGGCCCAGGCGCTGCCCGGGGCCCCTCCAGCCCCACTCCCCCGGGAGAAGCCCCCGGCCGCCTCACTCCCGGGGCCGACCTGCGCTCCAGACGCCCTGCGCCGGCCTAGCCCGGCCCGGTCGCTGACTGCGGGCTGGACACCGCCACGAAATGCGACGGTTGGCGACCGTTACCAACAGCCCAGTCGTACCCCTGCCGCTGCCAACCGCCCGACCGAGCAACGGCCCGGCCACCGCGGCGGGCGGGAGCGCGCTGCGCCTGCGCCAGGGCTGCGCCTGCGCAGTGCCGGCGCCGAGGCCGCCTTTCGGAGATGGGCAGGGTAGGCTGCGGGTAGGGGGCACCGGGAGGGGCACGGGGCTGCAGCGGCCGGGAGGGGCAACGGGCCTCATCGCCCCGGTTACCGGGGCTGGGATGTGCTCGGGCCTGCCCCCAGCGCCCAGGCGGGGCCGCCCTGCCCGCCTGTCCCCACCCAGCGCGGGGGCCTCCGTGTAGGTCTGGAGCCAGGCGTGGCCCAGCGGCTGCTGCGCCCTCCCGAGAGGCCCAGGCCGGGTTTGGTTTTAAATAAAGATCGGTGATCGCCAGCCCTGGCGCGATCCAGCCACCTGCTGCTGGGTGATGTCCTACAGGAGTCACAGAGGGGCGAGCGCCTGAGGGGACATTTCGAGGAGCGCAGAGTACTAATCAAACGATCGCAAGAAACCCCTCGAACCAGTATAGGAGCTGAGGGTGGAAGACAGGTCTTATTTTTCTCCTGTTTTACCAGGTTCCTGGACTTCAGGTCTTGGCGACATTTTGTGTGCCATTGTTCTGTTGTGTGCTTTGTTCCGACTCTTTCCCAGACTCGTAAAGCTGTGGGTGAGTTACGGCACTGATCAGGGACTGATAGCGAGTAGGCAGCAAACAATAAGCAACTGCTCTGGACAGAGTTAGAGGGGACAGGGGAGCTCTAGGTCACAAGCTCATCTAAAGAGATTTCTAAAGCTCAGTACCTATAAACACATGTAAATCTCTTAATCAGTCTGCAATTCAGTTTGATAGTGTTCTTTTCAGATGAAGTAGTTCTCCTATGGTTCTAACCTCTTTTTGAGTGGATTAGGAAAATCAAGGTTTTCCATAAAGTTTAAGCTTAATAGAAATTGGATAAAAAACTGGAGCAAGCCCATAGTCCAAACTCCAGCTCCGTGGTTGGGGGTGTGGATGTTAGAAACAGAATCTGCTTTGTGTCACAGGTTTAGCTGTATTCGCCTGCTACAAGGATGGACAGCGAAGTGCAAAGGGATGGCAGAATCCTGGATTTGATCGATGATGCATGGAGAGAAGATAAATTGCCGTACGAGGATGTGGCTATCCCTCTGGTAGGTGAATTGCTACTTATCAATCTGAGTTAAGACTGGTGTGTTTATCACAGCCCCTTCCAAGAAAAGGCAGAGACAGTATTGCTTGCAGTGCAGATAATTTGTACAGAAGGTTCCCGGGATGGATCTGACTCACTCTTTTTCTGCCCTATATGCCAGTCATTCCTGTGTGCATATGAGGACGTGGATGTTTCTCTCCCCCTTCTGCTGACCAGCTGCCAAATCTCCTTGGAAGTGAAGCGTCCTTCCCATCACACAATTCCGGGTTTGGCATCAGGGAGAAGTTTGTCCTTTCCCTGTGCTTCCCCTTCATGTTATTAGTGTTTGAAATGGTTTCCCAGTTCATTTGAATAGAGAGGATCAGTCTCATGTTGCCAGTTGCAGTCTTGGTTACACTTTATTTCCACTTTCTGAAATTCCATTAAAACAAGCTGAAAATTTTTCAGATGTCTTCCTGATCAGTCTTTTCCAAATACACTGTTGCTGTTGCCAGTTGAAGGATAGTAGTGAACGAACTGGCATCTGCAGTGGGACTCTTGCTGGTAGTGCTGCATCCCACGCATGGCAGCTGTCTTTTCATCCAGCGTACAGCTTGTACAGCCACAAGGCCGGAGAGGTGCAGCTGGGAAAAAGCTACCGGGGAAGCTCAGAGTTGAAGCTTCAGATCTCCCATGCTGACACCTTCCTTAGCCATTTTGAAACTACCAGGGAAGGGAGAGGTATCTGAGGATTCTCCCTTTCCTTGTTCTCTTTGGTACACAAGCTTCAGCCTGGCTAGCACTGACAAAGCAGTCATGCTAAGATCATGAGCATTGATAGGCTGCTTGTTTCTTTTAGCACAGAGATATTTCCATATTGCCAGTGACATGGCTCAAGCTTTAGCCTTCACACCACTGTCTTTTCAGAGACGGCAAGGAGCAGCTACACACCTCCAAAATCCATAAATACAGCACACAAGTTTTCCTGCCAAGATCTGGGCTTGAGAACTGTGATTCTGAGATATGAGAGCCCAAACCCTGCTTTGCTTGGGAGAAACTTTATTAGGCAGATCAAATATTATAAACTAGTTCCTTGCTGACATTTGCCTTTACCCTGTGTCCAAGTCAAGAAACATTACTGTTTCTTTCCTTATAGCCATCTCTTGAGCTACTTACAGTTGCATACAGATGGCAGCCTCAGAGCAGGAAGCCTCATCAACTAACAATAGAAAGAAAGGCCTGACTGTGGATATAAAGATCCCCGGGGATGGCATTGGCTCTGGTCGCATAGAAAAGCCAGCACGAATGCACAGGAGGCTTACTCAGCAGCATTATAAAGGAGCAAACAGAATGGCTGTAAAGTGGTATTTGAGCCTGTCCTGAGCATCTGATCCAGTGCTCACTCGAAAGATTCCTATGAACCCAAATGGGCTCAAATCATACGCTATTTTCAAAACCGAAAAATTGCATTTAGCTCATGCTGGGATTTCCAGAGATCTAGAGCTCAGAATTCTTGCCCCAATTGTATCTGGCAGAATAACACACACTCTGTGTGACTGCACCAATACAGCAACACAGAACAAATAATCTTAGGAGAGGAAATTAAATTTCTGTTAAACTATACTTCCTCCTGACTTTGTTGTGAGCAGCTCTGTGTTGCACCTGGTAGGGGTTTCTGACTTGTAGTGTTGATATAGCACAGCCACACCTGAGTTCAGCATGTAGAAAGAGGAAGGATTTCTCACCTGCCATAGAAAAGTGACATGTTACAGAACCAGTTGTCTTAATAACAGCTATAAAAATTCAGTATCCTTATTCTTGGCAACAGCAAAAGAAACACTTTGGGAAACAAGTAGTGGAATATTATTTACTTAATTTGCATTTTCTATATATTCTTCTTCACTGCATGTGCAGTCTGAGTGTATAGCAAGGCCCCAGGGTCCTGGAAAACCAATTTACCTTTCAGATTAAGTACCATATTCATGTGAAAAAAATATTGTTCACAACTGGGCTTAGTAATATTTTTAAGTGGATCAGTATGTATGATATATATTGTTCAGATGCACCCTCCGGTCTCGTTTGTGGATTTTGGTATTTATCCATATGAAGTCTTAGTAACCTGCTCCTTTCAGGAAGGGTTGTTATGTGTGGAATGCATTGTACCTCTGTTTTGTTCTCAGAATGAGCTTCCTGAACCAGAGCAAGACAATGGTGGCACAACTGAGTCTGTGAAAGAGCAAGAAATGAAGTGGACAGATTTGGCTCTCCAGTATCTCCATGAAAACGTTCCGTCCACAGGAAACTAGTGAATCAGTGAGATTTCATGCAGTGGATGCATGAATGCAATATGAAAAATATTTTTCAGCTGACCATCGCTGTCATAAGCTTCTCTAAGGAGGAAACAACGTTTCTGAAAAAGGCTCGGATTCAAAACAATGGTTCTGCTCACAGTGACCAAACACAGTTTAAAATGCTTCTGTAATGAGTGTGAAATAACAATGGCTACCTGACACCTCAGAGCTAATACCAGGATGTTTCTCTGATGTGAAATTATTGCCTATCTTCTGTTAAATTGGTGCCAATTCTGATCTTAAAATGTTTTCTACATGTGATAAAAGAAGTAGTTTTTACTGTCTCAAGTGTTATTGATTTTAAAGCTCACGATGGGATCATTTCTGACTCTGAAGGCTTATGTCCCAGTAAGTATTCCCGTGTATTCTGTAGGTAGAGTTCAGTGTACAAAAACCAAATAACTGTAAGTCAGTTGTTACTATCTTTAACTAGTGCATGGCTGAGGATGGTTGTGTGGGGCAGGCATGAAAGATTGGTCAACAGGCTTCAAGAGCTGTAAGTAATTTGTAAACGCAAGTGGTTATTTGAACTCCTCATCTCAGGATTTGATGGTGGCGGCGGACGGCGTTTCCAGTGCTGCCATCCTGGGTATGTTTGCCAATACATGTACTGTAAACAGACACCTCTAATTTATGCTAAAATGGTAGTTACTCAAAATAATTGTCTTTTGAGAGAGAACTGAGAGTACAAGGAAGAGCCTGCCAGTCCCAGTGGATGACCTGTTGAACCGAGAGCCACTTGGATGAGCTGTCTCAGACGGGAAATGGAAATCTGAGGAGAGCGATGGGAAAAGAAACAAGTGGTGCTTAGCTTCAGGCAATAAATTGTTACCTCTTTTTGTGCTGAGAAGAAAGGCAAGGCCCTCTTGATTTCTTGATCTTATTTTATCTCTGATTCTCAAATGTCTTTTGCAATAGGTAAAAGCCTTCTGTTCATCTTGCCTGTTTCATTGTTGGACCGATTCCTTCACACCACTGGCAGAACTTGGTAAGGAGGAAATATTTTGACAGAGTTTAGGATTACTGGTAGAGGTGAGAAAGGAACTGGAAGGAAAACAATGTTTCAAATTATTTTCTCTTGCCAGTGTATCAGAAAAAGCACTTCCCTGGAGCCTGCAGCTCCCAGACTCCACAGAAGTTTTTTGGTATCTTTTCTCAATGTTTATCCTCTTCAAAGTAACAAAAAAACAACTTTTGCCTGTTTGATTACCAAATGGAATCACAGCACAGCACATGTCCTGTGAGACTGGGATTGCTGAGCTGCACGAGGACAGAGAGTTCAAGGTGCTTGTGTAAAAATCATGCGTTGCTAGGTGCGCTCCTCTGTCTGAGGTGTAAGCCGTGCCTGCAGCAGACAAGCAGCACGCACTTGTCTGAACAAGAAGGAGCTACAGACAGCCAGCAGGCAGAGTTAAGGATTAGCCCAAGAATTATCAAAGTTAAAAAGCTTAATACCTACAGCACAAACCAAAGAAACAGCTATGCAGCTGGGAACTGTAATAGTTCGGCTCCTCATTGGATCATCACCGGGGTGGGGGGAACAGAGCCTATGCTTAATGAGGTGTTTCTGGTCCTCCTCATTTTCCCTTTCCCTGGCCTATGTTAGAAGAATTTGCTAAGGAAACATTAGGCAAAGCTACCACACAGCTCCTATCCAGCAGCCATCCCTGCTCTCTCTTCTCGACCACCCTCATCTTTCCAATTTTGCCTCTAGATCTTCCAGCTCCAATTTCAGACTCCCTTTCCTGCCCCTGACAGTTGTCTGTGCATCTGCTATCTTCTTTCTCCCATCCAGCAGGAAAAAAAAACAGCCTTTCTCACTTGAATTAGAGCTGGATTCATGAAGTTCCAGCAGGTCTGCAAGAAAATGTGGTGAGGATGCCAGATATACAAGCGTCATCCAAAACAGCAGTTGCTTGGCAGCCCAGTGGAGACCCAGATTGACTCAAACTGGTACCTTCCCTTTGTCACATCATGCTGTGCATCTGCCTCCTGCCTGAGGTGACGGGGTCTCGCAGGTTAGAAGGAATGCTGGGCTACAGTGCTCAGGAAAGCCAGAGGGACACGGGAGAGTAGAGATCGTCATAAATGCTCCCAACATAGGGCCCTGTGAAACCAAGTGCTGGCCCTGCCCAGATGCTTATCAGACTGGCAGACACCTACATTCTTTGCTGCCTTTTGACATTCTTTGCAAAAGACAAATAGACATGCAATAATTTCCTTCATTTCAACACGTGTAGTCAAACTGCTGCTTACAGCATGATACCAAACCATTTGTGTCTTTGATTAGTCATTCCCCAGGGCAAACTATATTTAAAATAAGGAAACTTGGTAGAATAGAAGGTGCCCCACCTTTTTAAGAAGAAGCTTTAGTTGTATAACTAAAGACTGATCTTAATTTCTTGGCTGGTAACTTCCTCCTTTCACCACACCTACTGTTACTGACAGAAAAAGAGAGCAAACTGCTGTCAGAGACAGACACATGCCAAAGAAATTCTGAGATCCTTAAAATCTTTTACCTGTAGAAGTTCCATGTGGAAGTCCATATGCGGAGGCTGTGTGTCGTGTTCATCTACCTTTTGCATGGGGTGAAAACAGGTAAGGAATCAACTGTGTGTTTTTAATGTTTTTGTCAAATATAGCACACTTTCTGTGTCTCGCAGAAATAGGAATATATCTACCTTCTGCATTATAGTTACTGCATAGGGTTTTCACTAGCATTATTTATTTTGGCAAAGCAAATTATACTGGTTACATGAATGTAGTCAGCTCTAAGAGTTCCAAATGTAAAACCAGAAGTCATTTTTATTATCTTTTCCTCACTTTGCAAACATTTCTCTTCTATAAGTACTATCCATCGACACTGCAAATATTCAAAATCTTGAGAGAAGAATCATTTCTTTTCAACAGTGTCTTAGATGACAGAGGCAAAGGATGAATTACCATTTATGAACAATAAGCTTCACTGACACCCGCACAGCCCTATCAAGAATCAACCTGTGTAGCAATAAACAAATGTACTGCCTTGTGTTAGTGTACACATGGGAGCAAGTCAAGTTGTAGCTCTCTGGTTTGTAGGGAAAAGAAACAGGAGTAAAAAAAAAACCAAAACCAAACGTTATTATAAATACTAACTTGTATTTCATCAGGTTCTCTGGAGTAATCTTGGGGTCGTGTTTTGCTTAGTCTGTTAAATATCCTGTAGGGAATGTAGTCATAAGAAGTGGAAAAAGAATTGTGTGAAAAGGCACCAAGGAAACCCAAGTGAGATACTGGAGACCATTTTAAGAGGTAGAGGGCACACTCTCTGTGGAAAAGCGATGGAAATCTTCACTAATGCAACTGAGATTTGCTGTGCGGAAGTGAAGTGTGCTTAAAGTTGAAGACTCATTATTGATGCATAAGACCAGTCTGTTGAAACACACTGTAAAAAGCCCAGGCAAGGTGACAGTGTTTTGATTGTCAGTGAAACTGCAGACAGACGGAGAAGCAGCAACACGCTTATCTGACATCCAGTGCTGACTGGGTGAGCAGCTCCCTTCGTGGGCTCTGGGTGGCAATACAGTCTCCTGAGGACCACAGCTAGGACAACTACAAATCTGACCAAGTGACCACTGACCCATTGAAGTGAAAATCCGTTGGAATGTCATTTTGCAAGAGGACAGACTGGTGGAGTTAAAAAATTCAGCTGCTATTCTAGTCATGCAGACAGCCTCAAGATCACAGCCCCAAAATGCCACTATTGCAAACCCTGCCTGTCCATAGGATGAACATCCAGGACAGAATGAAGAAAAAGCCTCCAAACCCCATGTCCAAGAAAGGAACAAGACACACCTGGGAAGGCAGGCTGTAAGTAGCACTGACTGCAGTAAATACCACAGAGTCTGCCTGAGACCGTTCTCATGACCGCAACGCTCCCATCTGGGAGTATATAACTTCAGTATATATATATATATATATATATATATATATATATATATATATATATATATACACATATGTACCTTCAGAATCAAGTTATTCTGAAGGCGCCCCTCCTGCTGCAGTAGCCCCCCAGAGGCTGATCTCAAGCTCAAGACAAAAGATGTGCAGCTCCCACATAGGAACATGGGTTTAACAGATTGGTATGCCCCTGCTACAGGTGCTCAGATGTCGGAGCGCCTTGCCCAGGAAACTGCTGTTTGCCATCCTATTTTACCTATCAGAAACCTGAGCAGAGGGAGAAAAGTGAATTCAGCAAGCTAATGGCCAAGACAGGGCTGGAAGCAGGTTAATGGGACACTGGGTTAATTGCCACGTTTGTTCACCTTTCCTGGAGGGAAGTGGTCTGTTGGACGTGGGTTAAGTAGAGTGCCAGCGTGTAAGTTTACACCTCACTTATTTGCTTGCAGAGTTAATCTCAATAAGCCTCTTGCCCCATCAGAGAAATCACGCTGGAGTTTCAAAGACACTTCCAGCCATTTGGGTAGGATTCACTGTGCTTATCAGAATGAAGAGCAAAGCTAGGATAACTGGCTGTCCTCATGTGTCAGCTTTTGGAACACATGGTGGATGAGCCTGGGATGTGCACCAGCCTGCCAGAAGATAAGCTGGCAGGTTTCCCCCCACTATTAGCACTGATCTGATTTTGTTAATCAAAACAGAACAAATCTAACAGACTCGGTGCAGATATTATAAGGCTTTTCAAACAGTTCCTGTGTTAGGTATCAGCAAATGGTGATCAGCTCTTTAAAGGTTTTCTTTACCAGAAGGTTTGGGCTGTTCTGGTGACAAACATAGTGCTCTTCTAGGCAAGTTTCAGCACAATGCAGGAGATATAGAAACAAATTAAGCAATCAATGCAATATTGCACCATATAGAAGTAATTTTTACCTGGCATTTTTGTATGTATTACTACAGCTTCATGGCAGTAAAGATGATTAACAATACTATATAATATACAATAACTAAAGCAATTTGTAGTTATTAGTAAAAAATAAATATAATTTTTTTAAAATGCTGCAGTAGCACCTAGAGGACAGCTGTTAAGTATCACTGTGTATGCTGGTGTATATCAGCAAAAAATTATTTCTTTTCTCTGCTAGTTACTTTGAGATCTCCACATGAGCAGTGTCGTAGGAGAACTCTTGCTGCCGTTTCTATGGAGCATCTTACCAGAATGTGGTAAGAGCAAGCTGGTCAGGAGGCAGCCACCCAGGTCACTTTTACTCTTGTAAGCAGGGCCCAGAGTCACACTGCCCCTGGGAGCCCTGGATGAAGCATTACAGAGGCAGAAGACGCTCAATTCAAAGGCCACCGATTTCAACCGATGTTCATTGGGCCTGGCTGAGGGTTCATTTTCCACAGCTCCTGTTCCACTATTCATATTTTACCATAAGCTTTATACAGGAAGGACTCCATGGATTTCAAATGTTAAAATTTATTTCTGAATTTATGGTAGCAATTTAAAATATCCAGTTGACTTAACTGCAACATCCTTTTAGCCTATTAACTTTTATTTCTGGAGCTCCTGGGGCTTCTACAAAGTAATTAGCAGAACTATGGCAACTGAGCAGATTATTTTATGTGCTGGGCACCGAGCATTTATTTCACTCTCATGATGCTGTTTTCTGCAGAAGGAGAAAAGGGAAAGCTGCTCATAGAAACTGAGAGTTTCATCATTTAGAAATTAAAATAGAGTATTGGAGATTTGCTAGAGCACAATTAGCTTACAGCTGCAGGTTTTCTAATCCATTCTACCTAATGCACAGGCCTTTAAGCAACAAAGATCAGGAAGATTTCTCTAGCAACTGCAGCCTGAACAATTATCACAGCCCAGGGCATATGTGTGAGAAAGACACTTTCTCCCACAAGGTTCTTCAATAAGATCAAGGGGATTTGGGAAAACAAACTGTGAGCCAGGAGGAGGCTACAAAACCTGGAAGGGCCTTCATAAGCAGTGTCTGTCTGGAGACAGTTATTCCATTCCCTGCCCGTGCCCTGTTCGAGATTGTATTGGACTCTGAAGGCTCAGCCTGTGCTCTGCTGGAAAAGCAAGGAACAAAGACAGGCTTTCAAATGGCAGAGATTGTCCCACAAAGCAGCACTTACATAAAATTCAGTTACTCTCCAGCTGTGTATAAAGCAATATCAGTAACATATCTCGTGCAGTCAAAGGGTGTCCCATTTTGCAGTCTGAAATAGCAGGCTGCATCTGCAAACATAAATGAAGCACTGAGCTGCCCCTCACAACAGCAAGATCCTCTGCAGCTTGTCAGCTCCAGACTGGAGTTACAAACCACAAGGATATCTCCTTACCCTAGAACCTGCTCAGAGAATCTGGGTGTGCTCTCAAACCAATACAGCAACCATTCTAGTTGTCAGTCTCTAATACCTTCCTCACACTTGTGGGATTTTTGGGGAGAGTCCATGCCATCTCCCAGCTGCTAGTGGAAGCAGGACTGTGCTGTTTCAGGGAATGCTGCCTGGAGAAGGTACACGTGCTGTCTTTGTTCCAACATGACAAGAAAACTTAAGTTTCAGGGTAACTCCAGTCACGAACATGATGGAGAGGAAAGGAGCAGCCCTGGCTCTAACAGCTCACAACATAAGTTCCTGTACCTGTGCAGGGCTGACAGGTAGAAAAGGTCACAGCAAACGCATTGGTGCTAACCTCAAGACTGCCACACTGTGCTCTTTTCAGATCCCGGGGAGACATGCCCTGCATTCACAGCGCTCAGCTTTGGCAACGCTTTGATAGGGACAGACCTGAAAGTGAAGCTGCTGCTCTACACCAGACAGAACCCAAACTGTGCTGAAGAACTCGATTCAACAGCCTCCAAGTATCTAGATGTGACCAAGAAAACTACCTTCATCATCCATGGATACCGACTCACCGGCTCTACCCCAGTCTGGATCCCTGACTTGGTACAACTCCTGCTCTCTGCAGAAGACATGAACGTCATCCTTGTGGACTGGAACCAGGGGGCAACAACTCTCATCTACAGTAATGCTTCCAGAAATTGCAAAAAAGTTGCTGAGATTCTGAAGAAACTTATTGACGAAATGTTGGTAAGTTGAGCGTTCACACTGTGATATAGTCATTAACACACAGTATGTAAAGGACACAAAGGAAGTGTTTAAAAACAGCAGGATGTCTGGGAAAAGAAACTCCTAAAAAGGAATGCATTAATTTTTGGAAGTGCAGCTATAGTGCAGTGCCAAATTCTACCCTTGGACTTGGTCCGATGGTATTTTGTTGCTATATTCAGTTAACACTCTAAGTCTCTACATTTCTGGATATAAAACTCTACAGACATGTTTTCCCATACACAGAAACTCTATTTCCACTTTCTGTATGTCCAAAACTCAGCTGACGGGAATCAGCTACAGTTCGCAGCTGCTCTGTGCTGTTGCACAGGCACAGGCAATGATGACACTGGATCACTGGGATCGTTTATGTCTGCTAACACCTTGCAAGAACCACATGCGGGCAACTGGAGCTGTACGCACGGGGCCCACGAATACTCATTCCTGTACACACCTGTAGTCACTGCCCCAGGAAAATACAACCATTGCCTGAACTGTCTTCGTCACAGCTCTCTCAGATATGGGCCTTAAACATGAGTGCTGGTTGTGCTGTGGGACTGTCCAAAGGGGGAATATTTACACAAAGTGGAACACACCAAGGGAAAATGTGGGAAAAGCAGGGAGATGAATTTACATTCTTCCTGATATTTTTTATGCCTTTCACATGCCTAAAATCTGTGACTATGAGTCCTTTTAAATCTCAGATTGATGGAGCATCACTTGACTCCTTCCACATGATAGGAGTGAGCCTGGGAGCACACATCTCTGGCTTTGTGGGACAGATGTTTGATGGTACACTTGGAAGAATCACAGGTAAGCCGTTTCTCCTGTCGATCCTTTTGCTTCAAGTACAGCTGTCCACCATGAGCGGTGTGAGCTGCACAGTGCTGAAGTGATGCCACGCGCGTGGTTTTGCATTGCAGGCCTTGACCCAGCGGGTCCCTTGTACAGAGGACAGCCACCCAGTGAGAGGCTGGATCCTACAGACGCACAGTTTGTTGATGTCATTCATTCAGACACCGATGGTATGTGACATTTCTCCTCTTTACCATTACAAGGAAACCTAGAGACTGATGGGGAGCACAGGAAAGCAGGGGATCTAACAGGCAGCAGTGCTGGGGGGATCCTTGCTAATTTGGCGCAGGAGGACAGCAGTCTCCTTCACCGATGCTGTGAAGGGCTCTGTGGTCCTGTGTTGCCCATGTTATGTTGTCATCAGCACTCCCTCGGGAGCTGCAGTTTTATTTGCATTTCAAAACATGATGCTGTCTTATAACAATTACAGTCTCATGCCCCATGAAGTACAAGGACTTAGACCCTGTTGCTGTCACAGCACACAGTCCTGCCAGAGCAGTTCCACATTAACGCCGCACTGCAAGGTCAGGCTGCCGCCAAGCAGGAAGCATCTCAAAAGCAACTCACACAGCACAATCCCTTGCACAGCACATCAGTTATCTCCAACCCTGTGGCTCCCTGCATGATGCTTCCAGTCTTCATCCCACCTCTCGTGGGCTAAACCTTCCTCTGGGAGAAATCTGGCATCTCCCTCAGCCCTCTCCTTTCCCAACACAGCAAACCTTCACATCCACCAGCCAGGCCAGCAGTGTGATGCAAACCCTCCGCTCCGCTCCCACTGGCATCCTACCGCCAGCACTTGGCTTTCCCACCTCATTGCTGCCTCTTGTCTTCTCCAAGCCCTTCCAAGAACTCAGACTTCAGCAGCACAGCAACAGCCAGTGTTTCACATCCCTTTTCCTCTCCCACATGCAGTGACACAAAAAGCCAAATTTTGTACAGTCACATGCACAGACTTATTTTAGGTATTTGATACCATTGCTAAGATGACACAGCTGGGTGACAACCGTTTGGCCTGCTGACTAAACAGATGAATGACCTTAATAATCCTGCACAAGCAGGCATCTTAGAACTAAATAACTATTATTTTTTCAAGTTTGTTTCTTATGTTTCCTTCCTTTGCATTTTACAATTTAATACTCTCTTCCCCTCACCCCTGATATTTTCTTTTGTCAGGACTAGGTTACACAGAAGCACTAGGCCACATAGACTTCTACCCCAACGGTGGGACCGACCAGCCTGGCTGTCCACTGACAATATTTTCTGGTAATCAGTTCTGCCTTGAATTGCACAAGCACGGACAAAACATTTCCGATCAGAAAAGAGAAGTCCAGAGAATCATCACTGCTTAGAAAATACATGAAAACCATATTCTGGGAAAGCCATGACAAAAATCTCTTCCCAGCACTGGTGTGGCACACTGACATAACAGGAGTGTAGCTGATGTGTACCAGGCAGATGTATGAGTCAGCAGTGATCCTTCTGCTCTCTGTCACACATGCAAATGGGATTAATTTTCCATGCAAAAAGTAACCAGGTAGATTTGTGCTTTCATTTTGTGACTACGTTTAGAAAACCTGTGGGAGATATATATATATTTTTTTAATTACTTAGAACACATAGAAAACCCCAAGGACTAGCTATGGCAAGAACCTGTTCAGAAAACAGGTTCAGGATGAATGTGGGGTAGGCTGTTATATCAAATCCAATGCACCTTTGTTGGTAGTGGCCAACAGTGCTGTCTGGCAGGTAGAGCCCTAGTCTTTAACACAAGAAAGCTTTTATCCTTTCCAGCCTGACAGCAGAACTGGTTTTGTGAAAGCTGGGTGAAGAAGATACCTTATAGAAGGAAAGGTAGTAATGTGAACTCAACCCCTATCAGACCCAAAAGAATCTACATAGCAACAACTCATATAATTAGTTACGTCCTTCTAAAGAGTTTTTTAAACCAAAATGGCAAAGTCATGTGCAAAAAAATGCAACATTCTGCTGTGAGGCCTGAGCTCAGAGAGAAAAGAACACTTGAGACAGAGCAGGATCCATAGCTGGATCCTCTAGAACTACAGTAACAATACAAACATATAAGATTTTTAAACCGAAAAAAAAGACAAGAAGGAAAGTAAAGTAGGCATGGGCAGAGCTGAGTGCACTCAAAGGGAGAGGCTAGCGCCCACTTACTGTTCTGCCACAGCCCAGTGCTCCCCAGTTCAATCTGTTGTGTTCAGACTGGTCAGTGACTGTCCACTGGTGTGTCCTTTTTTGCTAGGGCATTAATACTGTTTCCCTGAAGCATGACAATTGCTAACAAAATATTTCTTCCCTGTGTATGATTAAGGATTGCAGTATTTTAAATGTGACCACCAGAGGTCTGTTTTCCTGTTCATGTCGTCCCTGAGACAGAGCTGCAATATCACCGCGTACCCCTGTGACTCCTACAGAAATTACAGGAATGGCAGATGTACCAGCTGCGAAACTTTTTCGCCTATGCCATGCCCCATCCTAGGTAAGGATCCAGGGAATATAAACACACCCTGAGTACACGTGTCTGACAGAGCTGACCGTCACTACTGTAACTTTGTGTGTGACAAATGTTTTGCTAAAGGACTAACACAACACCATGCTGTGCAAAAGCACATCAGTTATTTCCACTGAGATTTTTGAGAGGGTCTCTCCTTGGCTTCTCCTTGCTCTCTGTACAGTCACATCATGTTAATGAAGTATAAGAGAAATTCAAATGTAAAGGATCCAGAACTAGAAAAGCCAAAACAAGATTTGGGATCTTTACATTGAAGTCAAAGAAACAATGAATTAAAGTCCATTAGTTTGAGGGTTAGGGGCATGTTCTTGCTAAAACAGAATATTTTCTAAGAAATTTTCAGCACCACAGACCCCTTCTGACTCTAAAAGGAATGGCAGAGAGGGGTGAACAAAGGGTATTCTGCTTTTTTGTAACTGACCCACAGAGCTGCCTCAGCCTGGATGTGACAACCCAGCTTCAGGCTGCCATTTCTGAAATGCTGATGCTTTGACACTTCCAGAGTTTAACTTCCAAAGTTGAGGAGTTGATTTTCATTCTGCACTGCAAAATTAAATCCTTCTTGACTATGGATATCAGATGTGGAAAAAGATCGACCTTAAAATAAGTGCTGAACAGTAACCAGGCATATCGAGTCACCCAGCTGGCTGCAGGTACACAAATCAAGCCCTGGAATAAGTCTATGGAGTACAGGCGCATGTGTCACAGTACTACCTTGAAGCTGGCAAGCAATATACTGTTTCCTAAACGCTTGCTTTATTTTCAGCTATTCAGTTGCTTATATACCTGTGCAATAACCCTCTGTTTCATTTTCAAACTGTCATCTATAGGTTATTATGCCCATAAATGGAAAAGCTATTTAACAAAACAGAGCCATCCAGTGACAAGTATGTTTTTTGATACAGCGGACAAAGAGCCATTTTGCAGTAAGTGACTAAGATTCCTGCAATGATTTTTCTTTGTGTATTGGCCTCCTTCAGCAACAGCCAAGCAGAGCCAGTTAGTTGCTATTGGCTTCATAGCCAGCATTTTAGAAACAAAGCCAGTGTCTGCTGGATAGAATTGTGTCCATCTGCACTCTTGCCATTACATTCCTTCCCTGCCAACCTGCCTGGTGCTGTGACAGTCAACTGCTCACTAGAGATGTGCAAGAAGAGGCTTATATTGCTTACAATGCTAGGAAATGTGTTGAGAACATGCAAATGAACCACAAAAGGGTAGTTCGTAAACAGTGTTTCAAAACAACACACCACTCTTTAGTGCAAGTAAGAGGTGTACGGGAACGATGAGAGACAAAAACGCGCTCTGAGCTGAACAGGTAAAAAAGCTACCCTGAACAAAAGGGAAAGGCACAGGGAAAGGGCCCAGGCAAGGGGGAATCGGTGAAAAATCGGTTTCACCCTCATCATCACCAACATACCGAGCCACAGGCAGGGATTATGGCCTGAGCTCCAGTGCTGGTCAACAAGTGAATTCAGTGAGTTACAGATCAGAGTAAAGAGCAGACAATTCTGCTCTGTGACAGGGAAGACAAATGAAAGATGCTGAGAACAGAAATGAAGGGGATCAGAGGCAGACAGGAGAAAGAAAAGGCAATCTGACAATGAATGGTGAAAGGCAGTGTGCTGAAAGCTGTACGGAGAGACCATCTTGCATGCCACTTGTGTAACCCTTGCTGTAGTGCTTTCTCAGGCATCTGCTAATATTTCTGTTAGAAGTCTCTGCAAAAGGAGATGGCAAGCAGGAAGGAAAAAGAGATTTTAGAGTTAAATTGAATGGGTTGTGTCAGACGAGCAAATGGGGGAAAGACATCCTCCACCTGTAGCTCAGCTCCCAGACAGGCACACAGCCACCCTGGAAAGCAGAGCGAGCGTGCAGAATCTAACCGCGCTCACTCTCTCTCTCACCTCAGTTTATCACTATTTTGTGGATATCATTACATGGAACAAAGACACCAGAAGAGGCTCCTTCAGCATTGTACTAGCTGATGAAACTGGGAAGAAGGCAGAATCTAAAGTTAATCCGTAAGTCTTCAGAATATGATGATCTGTATATGTTAGCAAATCACTGGTACAACTGCATCTGGGAGGAGGCAAGATATTCTCCTCTAATTTCTCTGCTGATACCTGATAGCGTACATGCCTTAGGGCTTTCCTGGCCCTGTGTGATTTTCACAGGCTCTCCCAGTGCACACCAGCTGACAGCCCAGCCCTTTGGTTTGGGCCCTTCTCAGCCATCTTAAGGACTGAGGTGGACAATCTCAGCCAGCGGCACAGTTGTTCTAGGCTTCCACTAAAGCAAGTGGAAAAACACATCTCCCCCTCTTTCCTTCCCCTTCCATTCCAGCTCCAAGTGCCCAGGCAGCTGGGATGAACCTGAGCCTGAATATGTAACATCCAAATCAATTATTCCACTTGGAGAGGCAAATTAATGACTGGTGTTTATGTGGACATGCAAATTCCTGATTGATCTAAACACACTTCAGCCAAACAAGTCCTGCTCAACTAGTTTCCCCAAGTGTTTCTAAGTGCATATTCTCTCAGCCGTATCTGCTTGCACTGGAGCAATCTGCATAGCTCCCTGGGGTTGCACAACAGGACCACCCTGCTCTGCCGAGCGCGTGACAGCACACCAGGCAGCATGCTTACACACGCACGTCGTAAACACCTTTGACAGGTTAAAACTTGTCCTATTTGTCAGGCCTCCTAAAACTTCCAAACAAGGCCAGTCGTTTTGTGTGTTGCAACTGGGATACGCTTCCTGTCACATCAGCACTCCTCACCTTCGTAAGGGAAACCTGAAATGGCCGTACAACCAGCTATATAAAGAACGTGTTGTGTGGCCACAGCGCTCTCGCAAACAGCTCTGCTGCTTTACCACCAAGACTGGTGCAGTTTTCATCTGTATCTCAAACTGGAACTGGCCATTCTGTCAAAAAGTAGGAAGGGCAAACCCCAGCCCCGTCTTAAGCCTGTGCTGTTTTCCTATCCTGAGAAGCTGGATTACTTTCCATTAATTCTGGTCAACTCTGCATTGTTTCACAGACGCTTCTGCTCTGTTTGCCAGAAGAGAACTACCAGAAATTTAGTTAGGGGCATTAATACCCTCAAGGTACAGGCTTCCATTTGTCAAGCTACCTCTGCCATACAGCATTGCCAACAGATTTGTGCATAGAGCAAGCTATTCTGCAGGCTCCACGGATGACTCAGTGGTCAGGTCTGCACAACCAGCCATGTACGAACATGATTTGGGTCTAGTCCACTCAGGTTCAAAGCAGAATCACAGTGAGGATTCTGGTTTGGGACCAGAGCAAACAGCATCAGACCTCTGTGTGCCAACTCCCACCCCAAAAAGTGGCTGAGCAGGTTCACATCTGGAGACCCGAATCCACACCCACTTCCTGTAAAACAGAAACTAATCATAAACTCAGTCCTCCTTCTCCCCCAACACTGTTTCTAATATTATACTGACTCTATTAAAAATGGTGCTATTCCCTTGGTGACTCTCTGACACCTTGTCTGCTCTGTCTTTAGAGAAGCTGCAGCCTTTCAGCAGTACAACCAAATCACTTTGCTAATTGGATTCGACCAGGATTTTGAAAACGTAGAAAGAATTTCCCTGACATTTTCCACAGGATCAGTTATTGGCCCAAAATTCAAACTCAGGATTCTCCAAATGAGGTTCCGGTCACTTACAAATCCAGAAAGGTAAGCAGAGGTTTACAAACCGTTTCTGTTGTTGCAAACTGGACAGAAGTAAATGAATCTCCCAGATGCCTGACCTGGCTGAGTTTGTCTGGAAGAATTATATTTATTTCACATTTAATAATTCTTGCACGCATATCTTGGGAATAAATTCTGCCTTTAGTGCGTGCACACAAATCCCATAGCTGAGTACCTACTTGAACACAGAGGTTGTCTTATTGCTCTGAAAACACGTAATTAGCAGTCTGACTCTGACATGGCCTGACATTTTAACCTTTGGTCAGGAAAATGACCTTTGAGTAGCTGCAGAGAAGATGCCCAGGCCTGAACTCTGAACTGAAGGTAAATGCAAGTCTCAGGGAAATACAGATGTCCAACCCCAAATACACATTTTACATCCCAGTCAGTTTCTATCTCCAGCCAAACAGGGAGAATCATTTACTTCTGGAATTCTAGTAACTGCGAGTTGCTGGCCACTATGCCCCAAAGCACTGACTACTCCCCACAACATCATGAGTTACCTACCAGGTCCTTTGCCGATAAGATGTCTACAGCTGCTTCAGTCACCTTGTTAACTTCTGTCTGCTCTACGGTCTTACCCTTAAACTTCACGGATTTTTAGGGCACCTTTGGAGGACAGGATCTTTGCTTGAGCTCAGCGAGTACAAAATCTCTTAGGTTGACCTTGTGTGCAAGAATAGTATGTGGACATCAAGCCATACATACTTTAAATTTGGGTTAAAACAAGGATTGCACATCACAGAGTGAGAAGGGTGGAACAAAATAAAGACAGAGCAGCAGAACACGTTTCTCTGCAGTTCATGAAGGTCTGCTACCCTTATCTTAGCCTTGGAACAAGAAAAAGATTGAGCATGACTAATAAGCAAAATAAGCAAAGTCCTTCTGCAGCTCCCCCTCACTGACACTCCCCTTATCCTGTCCTACATCACCACAGTCACTTCCAGCCCCAGCTCCATATTTAATATTTTTTAAAGTAGATGCAAATACCCAAACATTTCATCAGAGGCTGTCCACTCTCCCCTAGGAGGGCCTGCCACAGGCTATGAGTAGTTTCATGACTATTTTAACACCATTAATTAACCAGTCACTGCCACAGGGAGGGATGTCTTGCCCTCTCTCCTTCCCTGTGCCAGGGTTAATGCTCACATGGCCCCAGGTGAAAGCCTAAGTATTTCCTCTGGTTTTCAGCTGGGCTAGCTCTAAGCCAGATCAATGCCTGGTCTCAGCTCAGGGCAGCAGCAGAATCCCCAATGCTGACAGCAGGGAATTGGCAGGAACACACAGGACCACCCCATTCCATAGACACACGAGTGTAGATCGGCTTAAAGGGAACCCTGGACTACGTAGCCAGTACCTCAGTTTGCCTGCTGGTTTGTCCTTTTCCCCACAAGGAAAAGCAGAAATAATGTAGAACAGAATGAAAATACAGTCAAGATATCCCTGGCCTCGGTAAGGGATAAAGTGAGGTGGACTTCAAGCCAGTTGTATTGCAAATGTGACTTATTTTACAAAAGCCTGCAGCAGGCTGGGAGAGTTGCTGGGGGATGACACAAAAAGGGTGATTTTTCACTTTTGGCTCACGTTCGCTGTTTTTACGCAGACCGCAGCTGTGCAGGTACGACCTTGTCCTGGTGGAGAACACCGAAAAAACCTTCAGGCCCATCCCGTGCTGGAGCAGGAGCTAAGGCACAAGCGTGTCGTGTTTGAACGTGGCGGACGTTTTCACGGCCACACCGGGAACTCACCGGAAGGTTCCTCGGCGCCTTCTGTGGACACCAAGCGACAGCGCGGCGGGGCCCTCGTGTCCCCGCAGAGATTTATAAACGCGGCTGCAGAAGTGACAAAACAACCGCGGCGCGGGGTGTTTCTGGAGCGCGCTCCCGCGGCAGGGCCGAGGGCAGAGGAGGAGCCCGCCGGGCCCTCGGGGCCGCGTCCCGCCCGCAGCGCCCGCCCCGCGCCTGCGCGTTCCGTTCCGTCCCGTCCCGTCCCGTCCCGCGGGGCGGGCGGGGGCAGCGGCGGGCCCAGCGCGGGATGTGGCGGCGGCTGGCGGGGCTGCTGCTCGTCTTCGCGGCCGCCACGGCCGCCCTCTGGCTGCTGTCGGCCCGGCTGAGCGCGGGGCAGGCGCGCAGGTGGGTTGCGGGCGCGGGGGTGGGATGGGGGGGGCGGTGAGGCGGGCCGGTGCTCCGGGGCTTCCCGCGTTCTTTCCCTCTTCCCCCCCTCAGCCCCCTGCGGTTCCCGTCAGACCTGGAGGAGCTGCGGGAGCTGGCCGAGGCGCTGCGGGACTACGAGCGGCAGCACCGGGGCGCGGCGCTGGGCCTCTTCTGCGCCGCCTACCTCTACAAGCAGAGCTTCGCCATCCCCGGCTCCAGCCTCCTGGTGAGGGCGGCGGCGGGGCCAGGCCGGGCCGGGGGGTGCGAGGCGGGAGCCGGTACGAGCCCCTCAGAGGGGCCCTTTGCCCCCCGTCCCGGACCAGGCGCTGCCTGCTGGGGCTGGGTGCAAGGTCAGTGCCTGGCTAGGGGAGTCGCGGCTCTGCCTGGACGAGACGAGTCTGCCCGAGGCTGAAGGCAGCCAGGCTGAGGGGACACGCGTGTGTGTGTGTCCCCTCCCACGGGCTCTGACTCCACGTTGTGCCCTGGCAGAACGTTCTGGCTGGAGCGCTTTTTGGGCCCTGGACCGGGCTGGTGCTGTGCTCGGTCCTCACGTCTGTGGGAGCCACTTTCTGCTATCTGCTCTCTGGTGCGTTCGGAAAGCAGTTCGTCGTCAGCTACTTTCCTGGTAAAGTGGCTCTGCTGCAAAGGAAGGTAAGGACAGGCTTGGTTCGGCAGGCACTCGGAATGCCCCCAGTTGAGGCTGCCTTTTGGGTTGACTTAGTAAAAAAATGAATACGTGCATCAGCTCAGTTAGGGGCCTCCTTTGACACAAGCTAAGAGTGGACTGCTCTCTCAGGAGCAAGCCTGTTTGCAAAGGGGGTGCATGGAAAATCCCACATCCCAAGGAAAATGGAAGATAATGCATTGATTGGGAAGCCTCTGTGCTCCAGAACTGCCTCCACCCATCCTGTGCTGTGTTGTACAGCTGGAGGTGGTTCTGCTATTGACTTCACAATCTCTCATTCAGGTTACATCCCATTTTCACTGCTTGTATGGAAGGGGCTGTCTCACCATTACGCTCCCATATATACATAAATTTGCCACTTTTCATCAGTTCTGGACTGATGTTTTGTTGTGGCATGTTAGAAGAAAACTTACATTCATTTTAGTATCGTGGACATTCAGATGTTACTGCTATCTGAAGAGCAGAAATAATCTGGAACGTTTCCCTTGGCAGGTAGAAGAGAACAGGAGCTGCTTATTTTTCTTCTTGTTGTTCCTGAGGCTCTTTCCCATGACACCAAACTGGTTTCTGAATCTCTCAGCTCCCATTTTAAACATTCCTGTGTCCCAGTTCTTCTTCTCCGTTCTCATCGGTAAGGCCTAGGGAGATCGTCTGAGGGGGCAGCGGGACATTGCCTCTCTCCTCACCGCTCAGCCTTGGGAAGCACGCTGAGCTGGGGAAGGCAGACTGGCAGGGTCGTAACTGTGACTGCCCCATTCAACTCTTTGCCTTCATCCCACCCTTATACTCCAGGGTCTCAGAGCATTTTGCAAATATGTGTGTGTCACCAATGCAGCAAAGTTTTGAATCACACCCCATTCTTTCCATTATAGATGCAGACCCCTGCGTCTGGCCTTGGGCAAGGACACATTTGAGCTGCTTTTACATCAAGGGGTTGCTAACAGGGTTGTTTTTTTGGTTCTGATTCTTTCAGGTCTTATGCCATATAACTTCATCTGTGTGCAGACAGGAGCCATTCTGTCACAAATCACCTCTTTGGATGCCATTTTCTCCTGGGCCACGCTGCTCAAACTGCTTGCAATGGCTGTGGCAGCATTGATACCAGGGACTCTCATCAAGAAATACAGCAAGAACCACTTCAAGCTGGACGAAGACAAGCATGCTCAGTTACTCAATGGCAAAAAGAGCTTGTGATGGCTCAGATGCCCCAGATGGTGGGGGACTGCGTCACAAAAGCCGCAGGTCTCTGTTCCTGTGGGTTATATTCTGCATGCTCTGTGCCACCATGGACCAAGGACAATTGCAGTTTTTAATCGTTCTTCTCATCTAAGAGGAGGTGTGAGGTTTTTATTTTTAATGAATGTTTAACTGTGCATGTATCTTGCACGGAGAGCGCTATACAGGGGCTTTGTGAACACTTCAGTTAATGTGCCTGTTTCCTTTCAATTAGCCTGTGTCTCCAGTGTGCATCAGGGTATTGCCAGCCCACTGCAAATGTATTGGCAATGAAAAAAAATAATCGGGAGTATTAGCATCCCATGAGGAAGACAAATCAGAACCCCTTAGTCCCTTCCAGCTCTTGAACATGGAGGCCAAGCACTGCACTGCCTGTGGTCCCCCTACCAGCCCAAGTCACAGGCTTCCCTTGGGCTCCCGCACTTCCCAACAAGTCCAGGTTTGCGAGTCCAGCTAGTCTCAATGGTGTGACTGATTTGGCAGCAGACAGCTGCTGCCTGCTCTGAGAACCAGGCAGGCTGGTTTTCTGCCCAGCCTCATCCCTTGGCACCAAGGAGTCCACAGCACACAGGGCTGTGCTGAGCTGCAGAAGCTTTACCTATTTTTCACCACCACTCTAGTAGCAATATTTCCCAACCCCAGCCAGGCCCTACTCCCTCCTCACCCTGCCCTCTCCAAACCTAAACTTATTTAGCATTTTTGGCCTAAAATGGCAAACCATGCACTTCTGTGCTGTTAGGTGCGGTAGCACAAGTACCAGTTGAGAAAAAGTACTATGTTTCAGGGTCCTTTTACCTTCTGCAGGAGAGCTTGCACAGTTGTAGAAGACTTCGTCTGTCTTTCAGATGTTCAGTAAGCATTCAGGTTTTGGGGCCAGCTATGAGCTGCCTGAATGTATCATTCCTATGTCAGCACGCATGAGATTGTTCCATGGCAGTGGCCGCTACTCCCCACAAAGGCTAAAGGCGGGGGAAAAAAAAAAAAATATGTGCCTGGCTGAAAGTGATTTGTCATTGAGAAACACCTTTAAATCTACATATGCTTACATATAACTAAAAGGTTTCCAAATAAGCAGGTAGGCTCTGCCCCAGTTGCTGGAGAACAGTAGCCCTCAGGGATGATATGATGTTCCTGCGTTTTTGGTATTTGCACCTCCTTGCTCTGTTGTCCATGAGTGTCCTCCACTGTGAGGATAAAGTAAACTTTCTGGCATGGAAGAGGGCGGATAGGAGACCCCAGAGCACTCAGAAAGCCGACAGAGTGAATGCTTCATCCATTTTAGCACCTTCCCCACCAGCAGGGTTGGAACTGAGTCGGACAGCAAGGTTCCCAGGACGAGAAGTCATGGTTGCAGTTCAATCCCCCAGCTCACATTGCAAAAATCACTCATTTGACAAGAGCAAAGTGGACACATAGCTGGCAGGCTATGTGTGTCCAATTAAGCCTCTGCTCTGCTACTTGGAGCTCCCAGTAGTTCCAGTTCAGCTGTGTTCAGAGACAGGTAACAACAAGCTGCTCACTAACATAATGTTATTAAAAGGCTTCGTGACATCCCAAAGTACACGAGAAACCATTCCCAGATCACCAGACCAGCCCGAGAAGCATTGAAGTACACTGGCTTTTATTCCATGCATTGTTTGCTTTGATAGTCATTCTTGTTTCCATCACTGTACACTGTTCAATACAAAAAAAATCAAGTTTGTATCAGGAATCCGCAGAGCAGGGAGGAGAGAGATGAACACTACTGGACAGGGCCAAGATGAAATGGTTACTTAACACGACAGTGGGGAAGGCAACATTCAGCTCTGGGAGAAAATCTAGGCTAGTGTTCAGGAGCTGTCAGCAGCCATGGGAACTGGATCAGGGTAGTTGGGATGCTGAAAAGGGAACCCACGGTTTACTTCTGTCCTGCAAATGCGGTGTCGCTGCGAAGAGGAAGCAGGCCGGTTATGCCTCTCAGCATAAAGTGCGAGGAACCATGGCAGAGGCACCCACTCCACAGCAACGTGGAGATCACGTCTGTGTGCAATTCTGGGTAGGCTTCACTAATGAAAATGCTTATATAACCCCCCACAGAACTGACAGCAACCATCCCGGGCTCACGGGGGGCTGCTGAGCCACCCCTGCCCACACACAGCCAAGGGCACAAGCTGCGTGTGCAGGGAGAGGCTGCGATTACACCTCCACAAGTACAGGGTTACATGTTTAGGCAAGGGGAGGCAGCCCTAGTGGCAGTCCCAGCGGGACGCTGCATAGTAGGCAGCAGTTAGGAGGAGCGACGCTGGACCCTGACAGTGCAATGACCTGGGCGTGTAAAAAAAAAACTAGAGCTAGGTGAGGCAGCAGACAACCTGGAGGGTTCAGCTCTGTTTTTCCAGGCTGCAGAACGGGCCAGCACATCCCTGGGCAAGGACAGGGAGGAATCAGCACACACCCAGACAGCTGGCCCAGAAGGGTCCCAAAAGCCCAGATATCAAAGCTTCTGTGCATCTCTGCAAGCCCAGAGGAGCTTCATCACATGGTGGAGGAGCTCTAAACAGAGACCACAGCTACCAAAACCCCTCTTGGGATCTTTTTGTTAGGGACTGAATGATCACAGACCAAAGTCCCTGCACGGAGACTCCGACAGGCCTGAGCCGGAGGCAGCTCTGCTTTGGGCTATTGCAGTAGGGCTGCCCTCAGAAACCAGCGCTGCCCGCAGGCTGTGGGCACCGCAGGGCCATGGACTGGACTGACATGGCGCTGCCCACAGTCAGTGAACAACCCTGCCTGTGGGAGCTCAGGAAGCCTGGCAGATCTGAGCAGCGGAGTCTCTCCAGGGGTGTGAGGCCTGGCATCCTCTGCTGTGGTGGACATTTACACATAGTTTGGTCTTGCTCTTTGTGTGCACGTGGAGTGCACACAGTTCTCCACTGCTAAGTTCCTGCACCTCAGCCTCCAGCTCCCTGAGTAACTATCTGCACGACCTCTTCCACACCATGACAGCAAAGCTATCTCTGGCCCCGCCACCTCCTCCTGCTGCTGGCCAAGAGACAGATAACATTTAGGAGGAGGAATGAGGGGTGGAAAGAGAGAGGATACAAGAAACAAGACAGAAAAGAGCTTCACTCCCCTCTGCATTCTGCCTCCATCCAGAGCTGAGTATTGCTGCTGCAGGCAGGGGTGAGCTGGTTGCTCCCTCTCCTCTCCAGCAGCCTGTTTGGTCCTGCACTTGTGATCCACCATGCCAATCCACTGCTGGCCACCCCTGATGCCCAGAGCAACTGCCTTCCTCTCAGCTTGTCCTTTTCAATGCTCCTGCCTGGGGATCTTGTGAAGGTTATTCACTTTGTGATCAATTCAAAAGCCACTCGCTCCCTGATCACCATTCCCCACCAGCTCAGGAGCTGCCAACTCTACCGGCAACATGAGCAAATTGCAGATTCGACCACGAGGAATATCACAGGGCCCACGGGGCTGACTGCATCCATCCCTCTCAGACCAGCCTTAACAGGTTCTCTGCCCCAGTATAACAGCATCCTTGGAAATCACAACAGGCAGCAACTACTGACAGCTGCTGAGACCAGCTCTGCTCCCATCCCCTGCAGCGACCAGGGAGAAGGTAACATCACACAAACAGATTACAATTGTGCTAGCGGTGAAGCCAACCTTCTGATCTACAGAAATGATAATAAATAATAAAATAACATCATAACTTAAGATCTGTGTGTAGTCCAGCTACAAAAATTTAAAAATATGGGATAATTTAACTCATACAATACTGCTCTCTCTATAAGTAAGACATTTTCCTTCATTTTGCCATGAGGCTATAAATTACCACAGTTAAATTCAAACCAATATTTTAACATAAAATGTAAACACACAAAGCAACAGAAGTACCTGTCCATGGTCCATTCCTGCCGTTCATCTCAGGCTGGTGTGCCAGTCTGCAGAGCAGCACCCAGCAGTGCAGCTGTGCGCCCCACGTGCGTGGCACAGCTGTGCCAGCCAGCACGCTAGGAAGGGCAGAGTGAAAGCTCTTGCAGAGGGACATAACTAAGGTGGGGGGGGGGGGGTAAACGTGCTCTATCATTTTGTTCTCTTTAAATATTTAGATTTAGAAGAGTAGTGTTTGAAGGGAAGGCACTATGAGTTCTATCAGAAAACAAATTTTTCTCATCTGCTAATGCCTCAGCCTGTCACATACCAGTACTGTCCTCACTTTCACCTGCAGAGTTTCAGCTTGAAGGAGAAACAGGCCTCAGGGTACACCCAAGACACAGCTGTGCCACAGCCACCATCAAGATTCCCTGTGCAACCTGTTTTGCAGAAAGCCTGACATGAAGGGCAGGCAGCTGTTAATGCTTTCAAGAATGTACAGTGAATAAGGAGACATAGCAGGGCTGACCCTCTTATCTAGGCCAATGATTCCCAGTCTTCCCCCTCAACATACAGCTCTCTGCTGGTTATCGATGCTGTTGTAGGTGAGAGACTGTTTCTCCAAGTCCAGTACAGGCATCTCCAGTTTCCTCCCCAGAAGAGTGCTCAGGCTCTGCAGAATGTGCTTTCCACGGTTTGCAAGTTCTTGCTTTTCCAACACTGATTTGATTGATTTCTTTGACTGACTGAAACAGACAGGAGGTAAGAGGAGGAAGTAAACTGGGAAATGGCACACTGCATCTGAAAGAGGTTTCCCTGCTCAACTGGAGATCAACACTGCCAGAGGGAAGCAAGGACGATGTTAAGAAGTGCTCTTATACCAATTCTCAAGAGGACGAGGTTAGAATACATTTGCAGGATCTCACAACAAAATGCTGATTAAAAAAAGAAACTAAAAATCCTTAAAATAAAACCCACTATTACATTCCTGGGGATGTATCAACTCAGAAGACCCTGGATGTTAGCACCTCGGTACCAATTTTCTCCAGGAACATGTCCACCTTCTGATTAAAAATGACCCAGCTGGTTATACTGAATATGCTTTGTTCACAGGTTACCCTATAGTAAGGTCTTTTTATGCTTCCTCACTTGATAAGACTGAGTGGTTTCGTTTTCTTGATCTGTTCTCCAATCTTCAGGGCCACGAGGCCTGGTCCCCTGTGAAAGCAGCAAGAGAATCCCCCTGCGTTTGTACACAAAGCTGTCCAGGCAGGACTCCCAGGATGTTTCTCTGCAATGTGCTTGCTTTCTGAACTTTTTTTTTTTTTGCAACAAGTCTGTGTGTCTATAAATACAATCCACTCTTTACAGTAAAAAGTGTTAAAATGTCAAAAAAATAAATATCCATGTTACAGTAACTAGATTATTCAATAAAATACATCCCTGCCATTCTTGATTGAAATGCTCAAAGAGAATTAATTTCATTTGGACATTTTCCAGAGATTCGGGTTATTGCAAATCACTCCTGGGGTGGGAAGGAGAAGCATCTTCTCTTCCTGTAAAGTGTGATGAAGGGGAATGAAGTGGAACCTCAGGGAAATCAAAATGCCAGTATCAGGAAGCTTTGGGGGAGATCTGTATTACCAAGTAGCAGAGCTGCAGGGCTTATTGGTCCTGACTGTGGCATCAGAACACTCCCCTTCAGAAGAGTCACAGTCTGATTCTCCGAACTGTGCTGGGTTCTGCAAAGCAAAAGGAAAGGGGAAGACTTGAGCAACATTCCTGTACTGCAGATCAACCACACCATCCCAATCTGTAACAGCAGACAGGCAAAGGTCACCACCAGCAGAGAAGGAGAGACTGGCAGCACACAGGAGATAGCAACAGCACACAGCCGCCCTGCCAAAGGTCACTGTCTCGCCTCAACAAGGGGACAGCAGAAAAATATCAGCACTACCAAACAGACATGGAGTTATGAGAAGATAGTGCAGCAGGCTCTGCCCCACCCCTCCCGAACACTGAAAGACAGTAAAAGGAAGAAAATAATTCTAGCTTTGTCAGCAAGGCTGCTGATGGACAAGTTTGAGGCAGATAGTTTATATCCATTCAGTTTCATTATCTACTTTATGTGTTATTTTTTATCCCACTTAATGCAACTGCAAATCTGATGGCCTCCCAATATCACACTCTTCTTGACTGGCAAATTATGTTAAGCTTGCTTTGTGCTACTTTCCCTTGTCTACTCATCTGGCCGAGTATGAGAAAGACTGGGTATTTAAGCAGCTGCTTTGCTGTAGTACATCTAACACAGCATTTCCCAGGCAGTCATCCAACTTTCTGCTCCTTGGATTCTTTTTCATAACGATTTATGGGTTGGTTTTTTTTTTTTTTTTTTCTACTCAGTAGACGGAAGAGGGGATAATTAAACTCACCTCACAACTGTGTTCATCTGCACAAAGTTTGCCCAGAGACATCTGAGTCTTGACTCTCCGCACAGCACACTCTTTGTCTGAAAGCCCATCAGACTGGGTGGAGATTTCAATGGGGATCTCTGGAGTCTGGGACAACATGTCCTCCAGCTTCTCAGCCAGCTCATCTTCCAGCTTGGCGGCGAGCTCATCCGGGCTGTTCGAATGGTCGCTTGTGTTCCCCTCCTCTCCATCTGACACAGAGAAGTTCTCTGAGCTGAAGGTTGAGTAGGACTGGCAGCTACTAATGCAGCGGTGAGGTCTGCAAACCAGGAGAGTAGTTCAGCTTGTATCACAGTGCCTCTGATTGCAGAGGAAAAGCAATTCCCTGGGTGCTATGTTTGGCTACCCTGCTACAACTGGCCTCAATAGACCACACTTCTGGTACCCACTCAGCTCTGGGTGAGCCTGTCCCCAGGAGCCCACTGCCAGATAGAGAAGTTATAGCTTCTCAGTGGACAGGTTTCTGTGCACACTCTCACTGCACAGAGTAAGAATGAGCTGGCAAGCCAGCCCAGCATTACAGTTTGAACATAAGGAACTCTGTTTCCGACATGCAGCACGGGTACCAAGCAGCTTTCTTTCGAGACATATATCACAATCAAAAGCCTCACAACATTAGTAGTGCAGTGAATGCAGAGTGGCTGCTACATCCTTACACAGGTTCCCCCAACAAACCTCTGATCTTCCTCTCTGGAGCATGCAATGCAGAGCAGATTTTTGCACCTGAACTTTTAACTGGCATCTTCAGCACCAATAAGAACAGGGCTCACTCACTGTAACAGCAGCCCAGGCTGCTCAATCTTGTTCTCCCTACCAGGTATCACTCAGGAACAGTGCATACAATACTGTCTAGCTGCTTCTCCACACTGGGCTAAGGGCTTGATCCTTCCAAAAATGTCTTTGAGCAAAACAGGTCCTATCTCTAGAAAAGGCTTTACATCAACTCTCCAAGAGCCTCTTCCCACTCTAAGAACACATCTCCAGCTGAGTCATAACTGATCTGCAAGGCTGGCAGCAAGAGCTCTGCAAAGTGTTGGGCTGCCTTTCACATCTTGGAGCTATGGAAATCTACGACGTTTTGAATTTAGTTCAAAATCTGCATCTTTAAATTAATATGCTCTTATTTAGTCTTGTCTGCTACAAGTTCATACTATCTGATCTGCCCTGGAGCATATTTTTTTTTTAACAGTCCTTTTTCCCAAAGAAAGGCTGTACTGTAGGGTTCAAGCTAATTCAACTGGGAATATCTGCACCTGGCAGTGATCTCAACAGCCAGGCTAGAATTTAGGTATGTGCTCTCAAAAAGCAAGCTCACAGTGACTTGAATGTGGAAATTGCCTCATGCCAGGATTCAACAGTAATGGTACAAAATATCAGTTGACTGAACATGCCGGGAGACCCACAACAGGTCATCATATTGAATTCAGGAAAAACAATTTGTCTTCCAAGTTAGTAAATCACAGAGGAAGCAACAATCACACAAGAACTGTATGAGGCAGAAAACTCATCTAGCCTGGCAGTCTGTCTCCAGCCCTAGGCAGGAAGAAATACTCTGGGAAAAGCACGAGGACAGGGAGTGCAGAGCCTGCTTTTTCCTGGCATATCTTCCAGGTTTGTACCATTCAGCAGATCAGACTTCTGAGCTGGAGACCAAACCCAGATAACAGTGCTTAACAGCCACTGATGGATCTATACTCCATAAATTTAACACGACTAGTTCATGTTTTGATTTCCATAGCATACCTTGACAATGAGCTCCGCATCTGAAAATGTTTTGGATGGAAAAAGCACTTCCTTTTGCTCATTTTAAGCCCCCTGTCTGCTTTACTAGGCATCCCTAACAGGAATGTGAGGCATCATTCCTCCTCTATTTTCTGAACATAACTCACAATTTCATGCACCTCCAGTATTGCTTCCCTTTCTGCTAGACAAAGATTTCTCAGGGGTTTAATCTCTTCTTCTATGGAAACCATCTCTAACCATTCTTGTCACACTTCTCCATACCTTTTCAAATTCTAACATGGTCTTTGAACTGGGGCAATGAAGGTGGCATTCAGGATTCAAGCTGCAGGTGTGCCATAGATGTATATAACAGCAGAGAAACTTTTATTTTCTTCTCTGCTCCTTTCCTAACATCCCTTGACCTATTTGCCCATTGGATCACTTCTGCACTTCAAGCAGCTGCTTTCATAAAGCTACGGGACCAATTCCATGATCTCTTTCCTGAGCACTGGTCTGTAAAGCCTGCTATTACCTATGCCTAGGTAGAAACACACCCTCAAGTCTCTTATGTTACAGGCAATGCCACCAAATTTGATTGGCTGTGTTGTCACCTGGCTCTTCAATCCTACTTGAATTCCACTACAAAGATACCGGAGTCAGCCCCACCGCAGCAAGAGTTAATAAACAACATTTGAAAGATTTCACAAAAGGTCCCAACATCCAGTAAGTCTGAGTGGTGAAACAGCTGCAGCAGCTTATTTTTATAGGCTGAATAACGTTATCAAGTGTGATCAAGTTGTGCTACAAACAGCCTGCAGCAGAAAAGCTGTGCTGGAGAAAACATCTCAGAACAGGCTGAAAACAGTGAGTGAACATGAAGGATCACTGAGGGCAGATGGGACGCACTGAATGCAGTTCTGTTCTTTTGCCAGCACCTTCCACAGTTTCAATGCTGGTGTGCAGCTGCTATCACAGTGCTCCTGAGCTTTGTCCCATCAAAGAGAGATTAGAGTGAATTCACCTTTTACCTTTGTCTACGAGGAAACTCCACTTCACTGTCTACTTCACCCTCTTCCTCTTCTGAAGAATCATCACCACTCTGAAAGAAAAGAAGGACAAGAATGGTGTCACATTTGTGAAAGAAAAAACATGCAACTACATGGCTGCCTCTTGGTCCTCCAGGACAAAGTCACTGTGTCAACGCACTGCAACAAGAAAATAACCTGCATATCTGTGAAAAATGAGTCAGATCTCTTCTTACCAGGAGATTATGTCAGGCAGTCTTAGTGCTGCCATTTCTGAATTTGGAGTGATTGACTGAAATACACTGGAGTACTTTAGCAGGCACTGAGTGCACAATGTTCTGGATTTTTACAGAAGCAAATCAAGTCATTAGTATCACAGTGAAATCCACATAAATTATTGAGCTGATCTGGCACTCCTGGCTGTATGATTTTGATCCTCTTCTAGATGAGTTCATCATGGAGCAGGATGGGGGATGACACAGCCTTTGCTGGTGGGTTTCACCAACTAGGAAAACTTGAGTTTTGTTCCATTCTCTACCTCAGTGAGCATAGAGCCTTTTACTCTCCTTTTCTGATCCAAATCCACCTCCTGTACTTTTGGTTTTCACAGCCTCCTTCTATCCTATCCAACCTGCCAACACCTCATTCAGACTCAGCCTCTGTCTCATCCCATCCCCCTGTAATATGAGGTTCTCCTCCCTTCATTCTAGGTACTCATTCTCTTTTCCTTCACTTTTACACCTAGGCCCCATTTTCCTGCTCTTTGAACTCCACTCAGACTGGTTCCTACTTCTCTCACTGCCTGGGTGGAAGCAGGAGGAATGAAGAACTATTTCTGTATAACTGTGCCATAACATCTTTTTGACTCTTGCAAATCTTCACAAAATACATGAGAACTACCACTTTCAATCAAGGGGGACAGTTTCTGGCAGGTGCAGCAAAGACACATCCCCAAGACCATGGCAAATGTTGAATTTCTGTTCCGAGACACAGCAGCACTACAGATTCTCAATGAAACTGTTGCATTACATTTAACATCACCAAAATAATGCATTTACCCCTTCCTTCATTTCGAGAAAGGCTTGAAAACATTTCGAGAAAGGCTTGAAAACATTTCGAGAAAGGCTTGAAAACATTTCGAGAAAGGCTTGAAAACATTTCGAGAAAGGCTTGAAAACATTTCGAGAAAGGCTTGAAAACATTTCGAGAAAGGCTTGAAAACATTTCGAGACTGTTTCAACAACAAAAATTCAGTAGACCAAGTTTCAACTCAAACAAAAACTGGCTAAATTGCAAGTAAGAGAACTAGGCCCTACCAAAACCACATTTGACAACCCTCTTTATTAGCAGTGTGCTCTATTATGCCTACGATACTTCTCAATAAAATTGACTTTAAAAGTATGTCTAGACCACAAAGTGAAGTTCAGCTAGGCATGATTTCTTTAAGATAAAGTTGTACATGTAACTCTGCTGCTACGTGCGTGGGAAAGATGGCTTTGCTACTATCCTGTATCCAGACACCAGCCTATGCTACACACCTTTTGGTGTAGAGGGAAAAAGAGGAGCAAGCTTTGGGATTTTTTTTCAAATCACAATGCTTTGTCCTTACCTTTTGAAGGGGTCTGGCTTTGCAAGGCAGCACTGAGGAAGCGATGTGCTGGGGAGTGCCTAGGGCAGATGCTGACTTACAGCTGCTGAAGCCCTCTTCCTCCATCTTCTCAACAAACTGTGCATTTTCATATAGGGAAACAGATGTTGGTGACTGAGAATGGCTCATCCCTGTTTCAACAGATGACATTTGTACCTGACTACTGTCCTCGTCCCTGCACTGAAGACAGGAATTATATGGATCTGTTTTGCAACACTCCCAATGATCAGCTTTGCTTTCGTTGCTCTCCAGATTCCTTCGGCAGTCTGCTTCCATGGCAGCGGAGATGAGATCGGGGCTGGAACCAGACATCCGCCTTTGCGCGTGGTTACTGAGAGGGCTCCGCAGCGCTGCTGCAGGGCCAAAGTACCTTAGGTTGTTTGCGCAGTTTGCAATATCTTGTCCGTGGGCATGAAGCCGTGAGTGATGGCCATGGGGATGGCTGTGGCCAGGTTGCTGTGGTAGGCTGGGATGATGAGACTGATTATGAGGTGGAGGTGGCGGTGCATCATCTTGCACTGGCTGGTTTTTCAAGATCCCTGCAAAATCATTGTAGCTGCCTTTGCTGTTCCCTCGGCGGTGACGTGGCTTACTGCGGTAGCGGCTTTTGCCACCCAGTGTTGACATTTTGGGACTTCCTGAGACTGGTGAGCCATTGGATGCTGCTTCTGTGCTGGGTATGCCCTCTGACTTCAGTAGATCTGGCCTGAGAGACAGTCAGCAGAAGTTACATATTAAAATACAAACTAAGAAATTACATCGGCTCAGAGCCAGGATGAAGAGACAGCTGTAGCCATAAGCACATTCTGCTTTCTGAAATCTACAGGCTTCCCTCCCCTTCAGCTGTTTGACTTCTGCATTTTGTTTCCTTTGATTCTCTCCACTCAATGTCCTTTTTGTTCAGCCCATCATGCTCTACACTCTTTTCTTGCTGCTTTTTCCAGTATCTGCCACATACTCTCCTTTTTCTGCTCTTATTTTGATGTTCTGTTCCCAAAATAGCTCCCTCCTAAGACCTTGGTGTAGGGCATGTCTTTTACTGTGTGCATATACAATCTCAGCACAATAGGGTCCCAATCTGCTGATGGTTATCAGCCTGCTCATTTCAGAAGTGCATGTGGTTATTAATTCAGAAGCAATTATTCACTGTTAATCAGGACTCTTTAACTACTGGAAATCCCAGAAAAGGGAAGAATAAAATAGACAGCTCCTCTGAAAAAAAAAAAAAAAAAAAAAAAAAAAAAAAAAAAAAAAAGGTCTCACTTTCTGAAAGTCATGCAGAAGAGAAATAGCTGAAAGGACAGCATGAATTCCCAAATCTTAAATCCCAGTTTAATTCCTCAATAATGAATCCATCCTCCCCGAGGACTGGCTAATTTCCACACAATTCAAGTCAAGGATAATCTAACTGGTTTTTGGTTGGATGGTTAGGAATTCAAGACACAGGTTAGATACCTGCTGTCAAAGCACCATCATCTGTGAAAAAACCATATGGACCAAACGGTTCCAGGGAGCTGCCCAGGTAGAAAGAATGGCAGGATTCATCCCTTTTACCTTAAGATAATTAAACAGTTGTGGTTCTGGGGATCAGACCAGCACAAAGCGTGAATAATCCTTTGGCTTGTCCTGTGTTGTCATCAAACTCAAAGGGAAGTAAGCTGCCTGCTCATCTCAATGGGGATTTACTGCTGGTTCTGGGTACAGAACTAGGTTGTTACTTCTTACCGTTTAGTCTGGCTGCCTGGTTTATGGGAGACCCCTTTCCTCTTCATCAGCTTCTCCACTGTATTGGGATGGATTATTGGTCTGACTGGATGGCGTTTGTAAGTCCCAGGATATTTCTTTTCCACTGCTTGTTCCCTCCTAAAACATTGGGGAAGAAACCGAACAGATCAGTTCCCTCTTCATCCAACTGCAGCTCCTGCTGGACAGAAACACAGCTCCACTGTGAGCACACTGCATGCCTGTTTCTCAGCTATGGCTGGGTACAACATAACATGCTGTTCTGGGAAAGGACAGTCGTTTTCTAAATTCTCTCTGCAGACATCAGGCAGTTGGAACAGGGCCCTGGTGCACAGTCCAGAAACAGTACCGCTTTTCCCTTTACAAAGGGGCCAAAGGATGCCAACACCAAATGGGAAAGGTGCCTTTCTCCCAGTCAGTAAACACTGGGTAAAGATATGTGCACTAAGTGGTCTGCAGTAATCTACTCTTAAGGGGCCTCTCTCTTTTTGCCAGGTCTTTCTTTACCCCAGAAGTTTGTCAGGGGACACTAAACCTACAAGTACCACTACACAGTTCAGAAATGAAGAACTGCAGTTTTTTCCTCCTGTAGGGATATTGCCAGGGACACAGCATGCCATTATGCCCAGAGATACATACTTTATAAGCTCCTTCTCACGGACCTCCAGCTGCAGCATAATAGCACTGAGCTCCATGTATAAGTTATTGGCTCGCTCCAACTTCCTCTCATAGTGTTCGCGGATATCTAATGCATGTCTGAAAAACAGAAAAATCATTATTCCACAATCTGATGTACATGGACCAAGAGAGGATAATAAAGAAGAGTACAGGTGCTTTAGGAAAAGGCCTTCTAGAAGTCAAATTTACCAGCTGTATTGCACTGAATAATGATTAAGAGCTTGATACAGCAATGAATCATTATATGATTTAGAAAGCATTTAACAGTCTTGAAAGAGTGGCAACACTTCTCACTAAAGAAGCTGCAAATGCCTTGCACGCACCCATAAGCCCTTTGGCCAAGCCCTGATCATCCTGTTTGCAGAGAAGGGGTAAGTAAGCTTCTAAAGAAAAAAAAGGAAGAAGTAATCTGTTAATATTTCATAAACAGCAATATACTCTTACAGTACAGTATACTTGCAGAAGATATCTTGAACCACAGCTGAATGATGTGACCATCAAAAGCTCCCTACAGCTAGGGAACACTGATCAACAACTACCTCAAGCTGGCTGAACAAAGTTTCCTTTGGTTTTTCAGGTTTAACACAGAACTGCTACTTGTTGTTTTATGTTTCTCTCATAACTATATTTGCAAATTTGTATCACAGAGGTAACACTTTCCTTTCTTAAATAAACATTCTGCCTTCATTTTTAAGTAGGTTTATGTTCAAAATTAATTACAGTGGGCTGACACTGTGTTCACTCCCAGTGGGCTGGGAGTGTGTTCACTTCCCTGGAAATAACTAATCCAAAGAAAGTACTAGTGCAGAGAAAGCTCACAGCAAACTGCGAGATGCATTCTCTCCCAAGATGGATGTACTTGCTTCAATTCAGGCAGAAAGATTCCCTAGTAAACACACAAGCCTTTGCCTCTTTTGCCTGGAGCAAACAATTCAGATTGCCCAAGAGCAGGCACAGCTTCCACTGTTTCTCTCTCTATAGCCTTCCCCTAGTCAAGGAGTGTTCAAGGTCTAGGGCATGCCTGTGGGACTCACAAGGAATTTAGGCTGCCCAAATTTATGCCACCAGGAATACTGAGTCCTGTTTTGGGATCGCGAGTACAAGACAAGCATGAAAACAGTCATGGGCTGGAGCACATGTCCTGTGAAGAGAAGCTGAAGGAGCTGGGCTCATTTAGCTGGAGAAGGCTGGATGGGAAAAGTGAGCAGTAAACATAAAAGACTGTCAACAGACCTCAGCTCTTCTCTTCGACGACGAATCAATTCTTCATCTAGCCGGTGGATACAAGTTCCTTCACTTTTAATTTTCTCAAAATGTTTCTTCACTTCTTCTCTCCATTCAGCCTAGGGAAGCAATTTACTTTCAGGTATTTACAAAGGATTGGGATCCCTGGTTGCACCAAAGAAAAACTCTTGGGCAACATTCTTTGCGTCTGCATAAAACTACAGGTTTAGGTTGAAAACATGTTTCTGTTAGCTCAATTATTTTGAGTAATAAGATTGCAGCATGTTTAGTTTCAGCATTTTCAAATGCTATTTCCAATTTTGTGCTCCAATTAGATAAGTTAAAACATATCTGCATTTTCTAAAAAATACTTTTTAAAATTCCTAAAGCTGTTTTCATCCTAGGACACGTTCTTCTGTTTTAGCATTTAAAGTAAACAGCTTATGATTTGGAAATCTGTATTCATGACAACAATGACTGTCACCAGGGTGATACTAACTTTATTTGCCCCTTGAAACCCTGGTTCTTGCAGTTTTAATAAACACACCCACTTCTTCACATACACCCCAACACTGTATAGATTCCCTATACCGGAGGCAAGGTTTCATTCTCATTCCCTCCTTGGGAGCAGATAATATCTCACTTGGTAGGACTCAGAGGAATCTAAGAACATACTTTTAGATCTACCCTGAAAGTCCCACAGTCCCCCCACTGCACTGTAACAGCTCTTTATCCCACTGGTTGCCCTGCTTGTCTTCACTATAAATGCAATGGTTCAACTCTTAGCAGTCTTATAGTCTCCTGTACAACAGGTCTGGGACAACAGCTGGGAGCAGAACATCTGAAGTCAGCAGTCTCAGGGAGAAGTGAATGAGACAACGCTGAGTTTCTGAATAAAGTCAGCAGATGTCTTCGTTTGTGAGAGCATGGGTAAAAGATTTTAAAATATCCATCAGTTTGCCTCTCCTCAGGAATCAAGCTAGAATCATGGATCTGGACTTTTGCTGTACTTAGTGCAGCCTTTGAAATTAGATCCTTGGAGCTAACTCTTGTACTCATGGATGAGAGCCATTCTCCAGTTACCTGTGATTTGAAATAGGTTTCCTGAGGAGTAGCCAACACATCAGCAGATGCGATATCCAGGTGCATCAGTGTCTGCCGGAAGGAGGGACGATTCCGTGGCTTGCTCTGCCTGAAGCAAAACAGATAAATACCCAAGCATGACATGAGGTTAACATTGCTAGCCTCTCCTATCCTTCTGAAAGGGTTTCTCACTAGAACATATTCTCTGAATCGTGTAGCTGACGGATTACAACAAAGGAGCTTTTCTGGTTCTCTCTTTTGCTGAATATGTGTTTATTGTGCTAGAACTGTTTTGTATTCATTTTTTTTTGTTTGTGATGATCTATTCTGATGAAAACCATTTAAAATACAAAAAAAAAAAGTTATTACAAAGTGAAAGACAGGATACAAACTAAAACTGTTCCTGACTTGTTCATCAAGGAGAAATAGATCTCGGTTCATTATCCTGTTAATTTCCAAATTTGATAATGGGAATACTCCATCTAGTAGAAATTATAATTTACATTCACCAAAACAGGGTGAATGTAAAATGTATTTATGTTGCCACACAGCACACACCTCAGCCTACACAGTATTGCAATGCACTGGCCATCTCTGTAAGATCACATTCTAGTACAAAATCATTTGTATCTTTGAGAAAAGTGACCAGCACTTGAGCTTCAGAACTGAACCCACCAGACTTGCTGCACGGATGCAGTAATCAAGACAAGAAACAGCTTCTTCAGCCACCTCTCCCCTACAAACCCCCTACTTCCACTAGGTGGGGATACAAGTGTGTGTACTCGGTGCTCAGAGCTGCACAAAGTGCTTCCTGCCTTTTACAGCCACACGTAGAAGCACAGCCAGGCAGAACTTTCAGCACAGATACTGCAAAAGCACGACCTGCTGCAGCTCAGGTTCAGAGGCAACAGCCTCTTGAACAGATTCATAGATGCTTTGGCCTGTTTTTCCCTTTGTGCCATCAGGAGGGTGGCTGGCAAAACTCATGGAGCGGGGAAGACCACTTACACTCTGTGTCAAGATGCAATTACAAAGACAAAGCATTAATGTGTAACCCAAGATAAAGAATTTCAACTCTAATCTGGCATGTGGAAGAAACTGAAAGCATTTTCCATATCTATATCTGTAAAATCCTGGTTTCATGCAGAAAGCTCAAATTTCTCTTTGTCCAGTTCAAAAGCCAGTTACTTACAAGGCGGTTTCAGAGTGAAAAATTATTTCCTTTCACTCTGGAGCCAGTCTCAAGAAATTGTAGCCCTACTTTCCTTCCAGCTCCTTTCTTCCTCCCAAAGAGCTATCTTTTATCACTTACTTTGCCACAGCAAAGCAACCACCTCTGTGAAGGCTACTGAAGACAGCCATGCTGCCAGTTCCTGATTCACACTGGACAGATAATTAATGGATAACTGTCACCCTGCTGGGGCTCCCATCAAGCTCTACTTCCCAACTTCTCTCCTGTTCAGCTCCTTCCCCCTCACTAGCCCATTTCAACAGTGTCCCGCCTACTCCCTCCCCTGCCCTGCCCACCCAGCAAACCAGACAGGTCTCTTTCTACTTCCTCCAAGCTCCAAGTGTCCTCCTAGGGCCCAGGCCTGCTGCCATAAGGAAGTAGAATCCAAAATATTAAAACTTATTGCTCTCTTGACAAGTGTGAGAGTATTCAAGAGCTTTCTGCTGACTGTGGTTTCATTGATTTTACTGGGCATCTGGCAAGAGCTGGGAGCCAGCCTGAGGTCTATGTGGGGTTCAGGCTCTTACCAGGTCTGCTTCATGAGGATTTTGAAGCCATCTGGGCATGTGGAAGGGACAGGAAGGTGCAGGCTGTTACTGCCCACTCCCCAAATGATGGCCGAAGAGTCCACATCCTTGTAGGGAATCTCTCCAGTAAGCAGCTCCCACAAAACTACTCCAAACGACCTGATGAAGAAATAAACCAAGAGAAAAACTTCTGTGTGAATTCAGTTTAAAAGAAACATCTGAACCTTGGGAAAACAAACTACTGTTTTTGTCAGGTATGTCCGATCTGAATTTCCAAGTATGTGCAACAGCGTCTATATATTAGTTTTTAACCAAGAATAAATATTTCACACACAAGGTAAATCTTCCTCCTCTGCTTCAGCACTGAGCTGAACACCAAGCCACACTGGTTTTCACCCACTCTTTCCTATTTCTTTGTGAGGTTTAAAAAATTCTGAAAGCACATTAGAAGCTTTTCTATGTAGATGAAATCTTGCTCCTGTTAAATGAAGAGGAAAGATAGCTTTTCTGAGATAGTAGATGATCTGTTCTTACCAATAAGAACAGTCAAAAGTCTGCAGGACAGACAGAACTGATAAGCACCTTAGAGACAACAGAACAAAGATTGTGTTTTGTGGTGGTTTTTTTTTACATTTCATGTAACTTTTTTTTTTTTTCTCTAGCCAAAAGCTCCCTCTGCTGTTACTTGTGTACTCCTAGGTAAGAGTTTCATAGGTTCAAGACTCACCACTACAACTACTTCAACAGGGAAATGAAGAAACAAATGCAACATTCAAAACTATCAGTATCAAAAGCACATGCAGTCTCATCTTGTATTTCCTTTGTGCTGAAAAAAGGGAGGCTAGAGAAAGACAAAATTAATTATGAGAACTCTGCCTGGAAAAGAAACTCCTATTACAAGAAATGAAAGATACAGGTAAGAAAACTCACTTTGCTTCTCTTCTTTACTGAAATGATGAGTAAGGACCAAAATCTTAATTTATAACAGCAAACAATTATTTGTTTTATTTACAATCTTCACCCAATAAAACACCAAAGAAGTATCAAATCAGTCGATACAGAGGCAAACAAAATGCTGCTGAGAACCAGCACCACTCTTACTGGACATTAACAACCAGGCTGTGATATGAGGTGAGGTACAACCATCTCAATTACAAACCCAGACGTATCCCCTTACTTGCATGCCCCATCCATCTGTGGGACACCAACCCTGCCAAGCTTGCTGGGAAGTCAAACCAGGTGAAAAGTGAGAAGTGTGTTTCTGACTTGTACTAATATCAAGTTGCTTTTATTAAGTACAGAAGAACATCTAAGGGACAAACTGCTTGGGTCTGAACAGCCAGCAGTCAGGAAACAGAACTTCATGTGAAAAAAATTGCACTTTCAAAGCCCATTGGCTTCAAATCATGGGAGGGATCAAACCAGGCAGAATTTGAACATTTTTTCCCCTCATTTTTTTTTTCCCCATGGGCTACAGCAAAGCAGGGATCCAGGTGGATGGACAAACTACCAGGAAACCCCATCTGGTTTCAGCTTTGTTATGATTAAGAACTGACAAAGGATTTTCAAGACTCCTGATAAGATTATAGATTTTTTTTTTTTTTCCAGCATGCTGTTAAAGATGAGAGAGCAGACATAAGCAGCTTAGGAACTGTTCTCATTTGTTGTCAGCATTCATGAACGTTGCTTTTACTCATCTTGGGGGAGGAATAGATGTCAAGAAGGAGTTTGAGCAATCATGACTGCAGCAGACTCATGAGGAACTCACACCAAAGGCACCTCCAGGTTTGCACCAAAGAGAAACATCTCTAAGTCACTGAAGAAAGGAGTAAAGGAGTGCTCACACTCCTCAGCAGAACTAGCAGCTGTTTTTTAGTGTACATTATGCTCCACACAATATTCCTGAACCTAAGCCATTCTAGAGGAGAGAAAGCTGAGGGTGGAAATCTAGCACCATTCCTCCTCATGAACCTGTGATTCAAAGAGATCCATGCCAGAAGACAAATGGTGAGCGTAGTTTCTTTCCAAAACAACCCAAGAGTTTCTCCTAGAAGAGCTGGCTATGTTATGGTGTGCTACATCCACACAAAATGAGCATGCAAAACACTGCAGGCACGAGAGCTGTATACCATGTTATAAGACTTTCCCTTTCCCTACAGGAAATCTTGACTTAAACTCATGACCCAGCTCCAAGATAAAACACCAGCAGCAAGCTGCTGTCTGACTCCACTCACACTCTGAACCACCCGCAGCTTTGACCTGTGGCTTCATGCTGCGTAAGGGAGGTGACAGCATTTGAAGCTGAAAAACCACAAGAAAGAAAATTCATCCTGGCTGTAAAGCAGGGAGAAGGCCATTTGTCCTGGCTACTGACATTTAATATGCAGAAATAACAAGGCAGAAACAGAGATGTGGTTCCCTTGAGGACCCTGAAACCTGTGGAGAAGCATCCCAAAGGAGCTGCAAGGCTGAGTTCCCTCTCAAGCATTTTTACTAGCAGAGAGATCTGAATGTTTCCTTGTGTTCCTTTGGACACAGAGTCCATTTCTCACAGGATGGAAACAGGTGTTTAAAACTCTTACAATGTATCCTGGTTTCCTCCCTCTTGGATCCAAGGTTAGATTCACTGGACTATAATCCTGTGGCTGTACAAATAACAGCCAAACCCAGCATGCAGAAAGCAAAAGCTGGTTGGACCCTTCAAGCCAGCAGAGCAGAGGCCTCCCTACAGCTCAAGGGTGCCCTTCCTCTTTCCATTATAGACCATAGCTCAGTGACAAAGTTCAGGGCACTAGGCAGGTGAAGAAAGGAATAGCCCACCACAGAGCAAACTACCTCCATGCATAGGATGAGAAGAGAGTGCTGAATATGTAAGTGCTGGGAATCTAAGTGGCTAAACAGAAGGTGAAGATACTTAAACATTAATACTACTCACCAGATATCCACCTTTTCAGAGACGGGCTCATTGCGTATCACCTCTGGGGCCATCCAGGCCACAGTTCCCGCAAAAGACATTTTGGTGCTTTTATCACTGAGTTCTTTAGATGTACCAAAATCTGAAATTTTTACTGCATCTGTGTGTGTAACTAAAACACTGGGGAAAGAAAACAAAAATATATAAATCAACATTTTGCAATAAATTTTGGAGTAAATCCCTTCTTTAGCGAACACAAGTGGTTGATGAGGCCGTGCTGTTCACAATTGCAGTACAAGAAAAAAGATTATGCATTTTCACCAACAACAGCACTCCCTTTCTTTGGGGTGGTTGTGTTTTGTGCCTCAAATGCATTTCTAAACACTACAAGTCAAAAATCAATCTTGATAAAACTGCAAATTAACAACTCACTACATCTGGAGACGTTTCAAAATTTTAGAAAACCTATACCTTAAACTGTGCTGTAAACCATCTAAAAGTATTATCTTAGAGCGCTGTCACACTCGTGTCACAGACTAAAGAAGTATCAGAAAGCAGAGAAATGAGAAAAACACATTCCAGAAAACCAGGGAAATAACAAAAGAACAAATAAGAAAGAAACATAAAAAAGGCAACAGAATATCCCACTTTCAAAAAGGACCAGACACCATCAAATCATTAGAATATTTCCTGACTGCTATTTATCATGTAAGATACTGGTAACATTTCCAGGGGAGTACCAACAAGCTTCCTTAGTTTCACTCTCATTAGTTTTGAGTCAACACGGGGAAAAAAAATAACAGGGCTTTTGACCTAACTTTAAACTATTTAACTTTAAACTATTCCTGAATGAAAAAAAAGACAGCCACAACTGGAGGATGTTTAAGTAGCTAAAGACTCACTTTGGTGACTTCAAGTCTCGATGGATGATTTTATGAAGGTGCAGGTAATTCATCCCACTTGCAATGCCTGTGGACCAATCCACAAGCAGCCGAGGGGTGACTTTCCGCCCTGCTCGCAGGACTTCGTAGAGCTGTCCATGTGCACAGTACTCCATGATGATACAGTAGCAGGGGGCTTGAGTGCAAACTCCCCTGTCAAAGAAAACACACAGCTAGTGAGGATCAGTAGAGTAAAAGTCCCAGAGTAACTCTCAAAGGAGGCAATCAATGGGCAGGAGAGTAACCTGTTTACTCTGCCTGGGCAAGCCTCTGCTAAAACTTCTTTACTGAACAGGAAGGGGAATGTTTCCTGCACGCTTGCACAGGAGGAACCTCATTGATGACAAGGGTGTGTTTCCTGCAACTTCCCTACCTGCAGATTTGTAGGGTTCACAGCAGGTATTCTGTGAGCCTGTGTGCAAAGCACAGCATTGGGTGGGAATGGTATTCATAGCTTTGTTTTCACAACAATGTGCAACAATTTGAGAGGTTGTAGAAGTGCCCATTTTGTCCTACAGACAGCTTAGTCCCTGGATTTTAAAAACTGGGCAAGGGTACATAAGCAATATCCCTGGATAAAAATATGTTTCTTACAAAATTAACAACCTACTTGAAAGCGATGATGTTAGGATGTTTGAGTTTCCGCAAGTGCTTGATATCTGTTTCATTCTGATCTCTCACTTTCTTGATGGCCACCTCCTCTGCCCGGAATTTTCCCAGGAAGACAGCTCCCTGTGCGCCACTGCCCAGCCACTGCAGCTCCGAGATCTCCTCAAATGGGACCTCCCAGGTATCTAGGCATGAGAAAGCAAAGGAAACAACGTAAGACATCCAGACCATAAAAATGTTCTACTGTAAGGTCACACCAGGACAGTACCTGCCATCTCCCTTTCTAAATCCCAAGGTGGACTTTTCTGGAGGTGGTAGATGGCATCTCCTCCCAGCACAGGCGAACCTGATGCACACACCGCACGTGCTCAGCCCCAACTTCCCTTTCATCCAGCTCCTCTCCCCTATCACAGCTGCCTCCAGCCTGTACCTTCCCATCCTCCCAGCTGCTTTTTCAACAGAGCTCACCACCACTGCTAACCACTCAGGTGAGCCACTTCGACGTGGCAGGCAGGAATTCAACATACCAGGGACACTGGATCGGCAATTTAGGGAGCAGGTCCTCTACTCCAACACTGAACAATTATGCCATCTCTTATAAAGTACATGACTCCATTGAAAAGCATAGCTGAGGAAAAACATTTAATATTGACAATTGACTGAAAAAATATTGATGTTTCCCTTCCGAAACAGGACAAAAATAGGAAAAAAAAAAGGGAAAGTCAGAGGTGGCAGGTTGTAAAACGCAGACCAGGAACCACCATGTTAGCCAACACAAAGCACATTAGCCACCCCCACCAGTCAGAGAAACAAGTTTTTCCCACACCAACATTGTGTACATCAGTGTCAAAAAGGCAAAGAAAAATCTTAAGAAATTCCTCTTCTAGGTACTCGGACACATCTTGCTGGGATACTGCCAGAGTGGTCCACCACTGTATAAATTGTACCCATCAGAACGGAAAGCCTTGTTGTCTGTCAGTCACTTGAAATTACTTTAACATCTCATAAACAGCAAGATAAAAGGCAGACAATAATTTACTACTGTAACTCAATAAATGTGTAAGTTCAGAAAATAAATTATTTAGCAGCAAAACCAACAAGTAACCCACTGATTTCTGAAATAAAAGAACATCACACCTATAAGGATCTCTATTTCAGATCACTACTAAGAGATGTCGTCTTGTTTCATCTGGTCTCCAAGCCATTGGGGTGTTCCCAGGGCTGCAACTGGGATTATGCAAGTGTTCATTTTGGATACTGTCACCACTGAAGGGAAATTTGCATACCCAAACTGCCTCTAAACTGATCCTGATTCACACCTTTCCCCCAAACCACTCCTGCAGCAGTCAGACACTAGCTGGGCATCTCCTGATCTCCTGCCGAATGACTGCTCTCCAGGTCTGGCCAAGGAAAGCCAGCTCCTATCCCAAGCCAGACCTCAGCACTTGTTCTGCTCACTGCACTAGAAAAAAACAAACAAACAAACAAACAAACAAAAAACAAACAAACAAACAAAACCAAAAAACCAACCAAACCAAAAAACACCCACATTGTTAATCTACAGCAAAAATTTCTGTCAACTTGGCAGGGCAAAGTTCAATCCTCAGTACATGTTTCTTCACAGACACGAGTCTATTTTTTGTACTGATACATCTGCTTGCAACCTCACGTTGTACAAAAATATTAAGGCAGCTCTCAATCTAAATGCATTATAACTAAACTACCCCAGTAAGCATGGATTTGCAGCAGATGATCCCTATCCTCAATTTCCAAGAATACTATGACATTGTGAAGGTGATATTGCCTACCAGCAAATGTGTTCTTTGGTATTGAAGCAAGAAATGCCTGTCTGTGTAAGAACCTAACAGAAACTGATGCATGAAACATCCTATGACCACTCTCTTGACCACTGGGCATTCAAGTATTTTGAAATAATATGCATTCATCTTCATCAAACAACTTAAGCAATTTTTTGTCACAATACTTAGAACTGGTATTTAATTCTTTAGACATTTAAAGACAGTTCTTTAAATAAGGAAAAGAAAATAAAATAAGGAAACTCATAAATAAATTGAGAAGATCTTTATTTCTATTTAATTCACAAACGTATTGCTTCTGAAAGGAGGTGGCAAATACAGTCGATTTTTGTGTTTGTTGATGAACACAGTATTTTTACGTGGGCAACACTGAAACTATTCCCTTGTACTGAAATAGCTGTTTCTTTATATTTGAGAAGACTGCCTTTCCTATACAAGGCATGCAACATTGTCATTTATTTCCCTGAAGCATCCAAAGTTTGTGAGCAGTAATGGGTAACTATATTGCTATCATCTGGGAGCCCTAATTTGCTCTTCATACTATCTACTAAGCTCCACAATAGCAAAGGCAGAGAGAGATTATAAACAAAGTAAGTAAAAGTTCATGCGCTTCCTCCTCTAAAGTCATCTCATGTTTATTTGGCAAGATACATCCTTTCCCATATCCCACTTGCACCCTGATCATCAAAGGCACGATTCAGGGAAGAGGTTTCAGTGTAGCAACAATCAGTGAAATGTCCTACATCTTTGGGAACTTCAAAAACAAAGAGCCAAACCATACATAATGTATAATGCAACAGTAAGACAAAAATTTAAAAAACCCCTTTCACCCTACAGGAGTATGTTACTACATTTTAAGATAGCCAGCATCAGCAATTCGTTTGGCTCTTATAACACATCAAGCACTGAAAAGCTTCCCAAAGAAAGTGATGCTGGTGGAGAAAAGCCCTGGACTACATTCAAATGAAAACTGGGGTTTGTCAGCATTAGTGGTGCAAACCTGCATTTTCTACAACTCAAACCCCCCAATTAAAAAATACATCTAAATTACCCTGTGTATGTGCTCCCTACGGCTCCCTGGGACCACCCTCAAGGACAACAGGCTGACAATTCAGTATTACAAACTTGGTCTTACCAGTTCTGCAGAGGGACAATGGGGAAGGCTGGGAAAGAGAGGACTCCACACACCGCCAGCTGAATACAGCTGAGGCCATGCACATCACCCAGAGAGCAGGTGATAAAGCTCTCCCCACTGCCTGCGCAGACCCATCCTGAACAGCCCACAACACCTTGAAGCAAAGAACAGTGAATTACGGCGCTCCCAGCTCCAGCACATCTACACAGCAGGTAACATGAGCACAGCATGCAAGAGGTGATGCTGAGATCTCTGTCACCTCAACCAACAGCTTGAAACAGAAAAGGACTTGAATAAACCAGCTGCAAGAACTTGGGTGCGTGGCTATGATGACTAACCATACCTAAGCCAAGGTGCCTGTCCCAAAGAGTTACACCTCAGGTCATCAGCAGGGTGGCAAGGAGACAGGTCTAGACACACTGATCAACTAAAGACTCAACTGTACTGCCAGCCTTGTTCAATAACACCATTAACATTCCCATCCTTGGAGATTGCCCAGACTTCAGGGCTTGCTACAGCTCTCCTAGCACTCCCCCCTCCTCCAGCAGAAGAGACATGAGAGTATCTCCTACCAGGATGGAACAGGTTCTATTTCAGACTCTTCTGGGCCTAAAGAAACCTGTTGGATACTTCCCCTAAATAAATTAAAGTGTAATAGCAGCAGGAATTACGCAAGAGCTTGCGTTTCTAAGGTGATTAAGAACCATTTGAGTAGAATGATGGGAATCTGTTTCCCATGGGGAAGAAATGCAGGAGCAGCCTGAGCCACTGAGTCAATCTATTTGAAGCAAATTTTTGCCGTTTGCCAGGGATGGCTGCTCGCCAGTGTTGGCATTATGACAAGAAGCATCTCTGGTTTACAAAAAACCCACAAACACAAGCACACTTCATAAAGCACCTTGCTCTCCAGGTTTACATAAAAACGCACATGATGACCATAAACACAACTTGTGAAAGGGAAGGTGAAGGCAACTCCTAAAGACAGATTCTTAATCCAAAGAAGTGGCTCAGAAGTCTAACGAGCCTGTATAAAACACAAGCAAGTCTTCCTATAAAGTGTTAGAGTCCCAGTGATCCAAATGAAATAACTGGTAGATGCAAATTGAAGAACTAAGTTATCTCCGTGAAAGCACTCACCAACAGCCTTTAGAAATAAGCAGAAACAACTGTCAAAATATAGTCAGGAATCATTTTATGGGTCAAACTGAAAATACTTAAACCTCAGATTATCAGCTGGTAGCCACTGAACAACACAAAAGCAAATGCTCCCTTGCAGGAACGACTGACTATTTGCCAAGCAGGTAAAGCATTTAACAACAGCAACTGGCACCACTTAGCCAACCAGCACACCACCCTGCAACAACTGCTGGCCAAACAAAGCTCAGCCCAGTGTGGGCCCTCAAGGGAAGCACAGAAATGCACCCCTCTTGATGACCATCTCAGATGCTGAGAAGGAACTCAAGGAGTAATTTCAAGAAGATAATGTGCGATTATGTAAAAGTTGCTCTTATCTTCTCCTCCATTCACCACATCACGAGCCAAGCCTTCGCAGGCAATATGGACTCAACTATCAGACATTTGCAAGGGCCACAAAACCTATTTATATTTTACTATTTGCAACCACACCACAACACTACCACAATGTCCAAGAGTCTGGGCCTGCAGGAGATCCAAAGCAAGCACACACAGATGCCAGTGAGCAGCAAAAAGTACTAGGAAGCATCTGCAGGCAACATGAAGCCCCCGATGGCTGCGGGTCCAAACTGGACTCCTACTCCAGTTGTTGATTCAGCCCAACACAAAGGATTGCTCCCAAAGCAGGCTTAAAGTAGTTGTTTCATGAAGAAGGGAAAAAGAGTCATCTGCACAGATCTGTGGCACCAGCCCAAAGCTGTAAATAAGCTCCCAGGGGAATGAAAGGCCACTGCAAGCCCCTCTTTACCGCTGAAAGAGCCAGAGATTTCCTGAGCCTGTCTTTTCCCAACACATAACCCTTGCATAAACACAACCTTGCATCCTCTGTGCTCTTGCTAAAAGACAGCAAAAATAAAAGCAGACACATACATCAGTTACTGAACTGCTGGCTTGTATGTAGCTGATGAAATGCACACAAAGATTTTCTGGCAGCAAGAAGCAAGAATGAGAACATCTGGAAAACAGAACACGAATATTCTGACAAAATCCTCAAGTTTTAGCAAAGAAGCAGTTTTAAAAGGTTTATCCTCGGATAATAGAAGCGTACTACTACCAATCTGCACACTTGATCAGCTCCAGGGGTGGGTGGGGGGGAAATAAAAAGTCTTCTTTTCACTCTCGTTTATGATGTTTGAGGATGCAGCTAAACCACACGGGCCACATATATACATATAGCAGATGCCAGTTAATCTTCAGCCTTAGCACGTCTGTAGCCACTTCAAAACTGCCCTTTTAGGAAGGGTCTAATGCCAACAGCAAACTGCAAAGCCTCCATGAATCTACAGCTCTGAATGTGCTCATGACACTGACAACAGCAAAATATTTCTGTGCACGCGAAGAGGAGCTCTACGTGCGCCCCCCAAACACAACAACACTCTCAGCTGCTCATTTTCATTAGTTAGCACTTCAATCTTTTTTATTAGTGACTTTCATACAAAAGAAAGTGTCCCCTGTGGGCCATCAAAGCACACATTAAACTGTGGTCTCCAATGCATCTGCTGTCCCAATTATATGCGTAGTACGATCTCTCTGCCTCACAGGTAGCTTTCCTGAAGCTATCCATCTGAGCTTTCAGGCACATGCAAGTACGTGATGGCTGAGCAGCTCTCAGCAAAGAGAAGGCTGACCTGGTGAGACAGCATTCCTATGGGATAGGCACAGAATTAACGGAAGCAGATGACGTAACTCTGCATCTGTGTCCTTTCCTTGGAAAGTTTCAGCTTTACTAAAAACATTCAGCACCCAAACCAAAGAAGCGTAACAGGCATACTGACACCACGCCTCCTTCGAATGTTATCCGACTGCTCTAAAGTATGTTTTCCTTCGCAAGGGAGGCTCCTCAGCCAGATGCAGTCCCTTCCAAAACTCACCACATCTGACTCCACATATTGTACATTCACCCCAATAGTGTTATTCCTCAAAGAATTTCCAGTCACCTTTTTTTATTTACAGACTCAACCATGTGTCACATACTGAGTTTACAACATGCAGACAAAACTTAGAACCAAAGGATTTCAAAACCAAGTAAATTCTTGCTGAGCGCGTAGGTCTGACAGACAAGAGGCTGCTACTTAAGAAGGCACCTGCCATTCTGCAATGCAGAGCTGCAGTTTCCTGCTCAGTTGTGAGCTGGACATGACTGACTCTAGGAAGAAGTAGTAAGTTTGTTTCAAGGCAGATTGACCCAACATGTTATTTAACAGCTCTGTTCCCTCATATTAGGAATTGTTCCCCAACCCAACTTTGCGGTTTAGATATGAACCACTCAGATGGGTTTTCTGACCACGCATCTTACAGTTTGTCTATACCAGAAAACAATTTGATTAATACTAAGTAACGATCAAAGCAATACAGGAGACTTCTACCCCACAGTATAGTATGGTGGCCAGGCTGTTCCCATTTTCAATAAGCCTCAACCATTTCAGCTCCTTAATTCTAATGACAGCTTGTTCTTTTCCCATCTGCCACTTCCCTCCCCCTGTGCTAGGGGAGAAATTAGACACCAAAGGCAGAGCACACTCTGCTCTTTATCTTTCAGTAACCCCTAAAGATATATGTATGTGATTGACTGGGACATGACTTATTCCTAAGCTACACTTTTAATATATATATTTATACTCACACACACACTCTTATACATTTATATATCTAAATTAAAAAGCTATAAATATTAAAAGAAATATTTCTGGAAAGATAAGTACTGAATGCTGTTTTAAAGAGTCAAATTACACCTGAACAAAAAGACATAAAAATTAATGTAATATTCCCATAGAGAAGCAATACTTCTGCTATTTGGTGGTCAATTGGAGGCAGCCTTCATATACACATGCAGGAATAAAAATATCTATGTCAATGTTTTTCATCTGGCATGATGAAAATACCTATGCCTGTGCTTTTCATCTGAAAAAAAATGCAGAAATGAAGTAGTTGGTACAAGCTCTGTGTTCAACACAATTCTTCTGATCCTCACTTACACAAATGCTTGGTTCAGATTCAGACCTTGTCACAACGGTCTAAGGCATGGGTCAGAAAAGGCAATTGGTTTTGAGTAAAAGTTACAGCTGTTGGCTGTACAGTGCAGGATTTCTCTTTGCAAACCCACAATAGGGCTGCATAAGACAAAAATTGTTGCATGGAAAGCTGGGAAAAAGCTCTGGGTTGCTTTCCTCATCTTCATACATTCCCCCAAGAGCAATAAAGGTTTGCTTCCCTACTTACCTTGCTGTTGCAGTTTGTAGTCCGTGGAGTATGCCTTGCCTATGATGTTCCACACGGGCCTCAGACAACCAAAAAGTCCCTCAAGAAACCCACCGCTCCCACTGCCTGATCTGTTGAACTGGACTTTAACATCATCCGCTCCACTGTTGCTCTCTCCGTCCATAGTGTTCCTGTTGCCCTGAGGAATGGGTGTCTCAGACTCATCCTGCTCTCGCAGCTGCAGCACGCTGTTCTCAAATTGGTCCCTAGAGTCCTCGCTGATGCTGGTCAGCACTGCTGCAGTGACTGGGCTGCTCATGTTTTCAATGAGGTCTGCCTGCAGCAAGCCCTTTTCACGCACATCCTCTATGAGCTCAGGGGACGGATGGTTTCCAGTAGGTGCATGTTCATCATGTAACCTACTAAAGTCTTTATCTTCACAGAAAGCTTTGCCGACCGAGTTTGGAGAGGAAGACAAGCTCAGGCGCTCCTGAGTACTGGCCATGATGCCGTAAGTGTGCATCAAGGAGATGGTCTGAGCTGGTACTTAGAAAACCAGTACAACACAATTTAGAGGTGACACATGGACCCAGTACCTGAAATGAGAGGAAAAAGAACAACTTTCAAATTTTTATTTAAGTATTTTCACTACGTGCACTTTCACAAAGGCAAGCTGATAATTAACTAGACATTCCAGACAACTGCTGATACTGAGTAAATAATTACTGCCCTAAAAGAAGCAAATAAATTATTCCAACAGAAACTCAACTCACGCAGTACTCTCAGTAACCTACTGCGGGAATTGCCAGGTAAACAAACACCAGAAGTTTTAAACAAAAGCCTAAAGGTCAAAACTGTGAAAGACCGTCTGCAGCAAAAAGCTGTTTCTTCACGGTTACTATAGCATTCATCAGACTGAAGCTGACCCCCAGGTGTTTCCCAGCTCAGGTAAGGTTTGAATCCTCTCACTGTTTCTGGGTCTGGCAGAGCCCACAAGCTCAGGATTTCTTTGCAAACCCTCAAGACAACATTAGAGAAACATTAGAGCATTAGAGAAATAAAGCACAGTGACAGAAGTACTCTGAGTCTGTTAAGGGATGGTTTGTAGCTTCTCCCTCAGATCCCCACCTGGTTACGACCATCTTGGTCCTTTAGTTTAATCCGTTCTTCAAGTTCAATGTAGCAAGATATGTCACATTCTCTAACCATGTACATGTCACTCTAATAAACAACTAAGACTTAGAGAGCTTCACAGAAACAGTATACCCTCCCCTATGATCTCCCTCCTTCCACAAGCCTGAGGAGCATCTCATCCCACTGCTCTGCTTTCCCCCTGCATGAAGTTCCTGGTAGGCTGCATATAAATTCAGAGCTGGTGTCACTTTTAAAAAGTCCCCCCATCTCTTGCCACATGCTCCACTAAAAGACAGGAAACACACAAGACAACTCGGTGTCACCTTTCGACAGAGCCAAGTCAACAGCTGGGGGTCGCGCTGCAATAGCTGCTCACTGCCAAATCGCTTTTCTGGGCTACAGCCACTTCTGAAACACAAGTCTCTAACTTTGCACCAGAAGTAATCAAGCACATTCGGCCGGTAACATGGAACAAAGTCTGATTTTACACTCCATATGAAGTTGGGGGAGGGGGGGGGAATCACATTAACAGAAACTATTTTGTTAAAAAATAGGATCAGTTACACTGAGTGCAAAGTCCTGGGCTCTGCAAACAGCTGCTGAAAGGAAGAAAGATGGCCAGGTAGCAGGCAGCCAATCGAATGGGAACAGCTCAGTCCCATAACTTCTCAAGATGAAGTCATTACAGAGATGAGAGATAAGACCTTTAGCCTACTGTATGAGAAGCTGATGCCCTGGGCTTCAGTCCCTCTCCAACAGCAGAAGCAGCAAATGGGCACAGCCAGGACCCTGTGGTACATTCCTGTATTTCTGCCTGATCACATGGGCTATACGTAAAAGATTTATTAAAACATCATCATTTAGGTTGCAAATGTCATTCTTTAAAAGAAAGCAAAATAGCAAGTGAGGTAAAAATTGCAGCACAGTCAATATCTGTAAAGGAGCTGAAAGAAACTTGTACAGGAAGCTCACAGTTGTTTATTCCTGACCCACCTGTGACCAGCATTACACTGACTGATTCCCCAGCGTGGGAAGCTGTGGGGTGACGGCAGTAGTATGGTTACTACTACTAGTAATAGTTATGTGATCATAGATTCTGTTGTTAATATAAAGAAAAGGGAGAAGTTTCAGACCCGAACAGAATTTCAGATAAATATCAAAACAACTTCAATTCAGCACTCTGGGCACTGCCTCTGCTTATTTCAAAAGCCTGAAAGAGACAAGTGTTTCTTTAAGCAAGAGCAAAATGTGACCAGTGTTCCTACAGAGGAATCTGCTTTTCATAACACAGCATATTAAGCAATGTGAATAAAATATCAGTCAGTTTCCCCTGCAAGAATCCCTAGAGTAAGAGCCAAAACAAGAATCTAGGGTAACAGCATCCTAAAAGTTTCTCAAATTTAAACAATGGAAAGTGCATTAAGGATTAAACTAGACTTGGAGGATAAAATTGTTTTGCTGGTACACAACTCTCAAAATACACAATCTAATAAATTAAACTAGACTTGGAGGATAAAATTGTTTTGCTGGTACACAACTCTCAAAATACACAATCTAATAAAGGCTAGGATTTTGCTTTTACCTTTTTATATAGTTTTCTGACTTCATTATGCATGACCGTATAAGATTTAACAGAGAAAGAACAGCTTTTCCCGTATATATTTCACATTTTCCTAGTTTCTAAATGGATTATCAGCATCATATGGGACTCTTCCTCTCCCCATGTATTTCTCAGTGTTGCTTGAAAAGTTAAGCCTCCCTTTTCCATCCTACTGCCAAAGCACTACAACATATATACATTATATATATACATTATGCTGCTAATAGCTACCAGACTGCTCTGACCCTCAGTTCACTTCTACTCTGGTATTATTTGCCCTGCAGGTACCTGCAGGGCAGGTATCCTCCCACCAAGATCGGGGCTCAATACAGCAGACAGTGGAAGTATACACAGAGAATCACGATTTTTTAATCTCAATAAAAAGACAAAGTTTAGGCTACTCACATACATTTTCTGTGCTGCAGAGTAGGCTAATCACAGAATCACAGGCCTATTGGCTGGGAAGGACTTCTGGAATTATCAGGTTCAACCTCCCTCCTACCTGCAGCAGGGCTATCACAATACATCTCAGCCATGGCTACGATAACCCATCCAAGAACAAACCCACAGATTCAGGGACATCAGGTCTGTCTTACAGACCAAATTGCCTTCTCCAAGACTTAGTTGTTTCAAATTTTTTAAAAAAGCCTTTAAGCACAATGCTCCACCATCTTACACATCACTGTATGTGCTTCATGGGGAGAGCAGGGACGCAAAAGCTACAAAATTATTTTCAAACTGGCATGATATAGCCTTATTTAGGTACTTACATAAGCAGCCTGATTTTTCAGAGGTTTAGTGAACTCATTGTTTTGAGAGTGTGAGACAGCAGCTTTAATTTTAAAACAACTCTGTAACAATACAACTTGAAGCAAAGTGGTCCAGATACATTGGTGGGGGGTAGGAGGCAGTTTCTGCCACAATGCACCAACACTGACTGGTTGGGGAAATGAATTTTTAAAATTATCTTATATTACAGTAAATTTTGCAATGTGCAACCTCTTTCCTTAACAAAATTTGATTTAACAGACAAATTAGGCTATCTTCAACCTTGCCATCTCATCAAACAAGGGGTGAAGAGCATTTTCCAAGCTTTATCATCATACCTCCTCTATGATTTTGGTCAGACTACCAAAGATATGGCTGAGATTGTTCCTGTTGAACTCTTCCCAACACAAGAAATCTTAGTTTCATTCAATGCAAAGAAAAACATTTTCTTGAAAGTTTAAAGATTCATTATATACAGACAGTTTGCCATTTGAGATGTTTATGATCTGTATCTGTCTCCTTAACTTCTACAGTGAAGAGCATAGTCAAACGGCGTTCCGTTTCTATCTCAGCAATGCTCCTGCTGTAGCAGTCTTCAAGTTAAAAGTTGAAAGCTCTGTGTGTGTAGGAGGATTGTGTGCATATTTAAGACACTCAGATTTCATAAAGTGCTTCTGCAAAAGCAGACTTCAAGGCAGACCCTCTGATTTGAACTATTTTGATGAGAGTTCATGCACTCCGCAGCTAACAAATTTATTTTACATCTATAAGGAAATTTGAGGCTCAGTGCAATTTTGTATGATCACAACTTCTTGTAAATTATTTCATTTCCAGGCAAAATCCTATCATGCCCAGACAAAAGGAGCACAAAGTGCACCTCTTCCAGGAAGAGTGAGACTGCAACTCAACACATCAGACAGCCTGAAGTGTAGTTTAAAACTATTAGAAACGTCACAGTTTACCCGAAGCAGCACCAGAGCAGGTGAATCAGGCATGCTCTCACATTTCTGATGCTGTGTCTGCTCCTGGAAACATCCATCTAGTTAAGTGTTCTCACACACACACAGAGCAACCAAAGCACACGGCTGCCTATACAAGCCCAATATTTATGAGAGTGTCAAAGCAACGGTCAGGTTTGAAGATATGGCAGAGTTAAACAAATGCCTCGCATGGACCATAACGGAAATTTCTCTTTTACAGAGCCGTGCTAAAAATAGAGTAGCGAATCACAATTCCAGTTACAGCACACAAACAAAATGTTAGTATACTGTAAAGGTTGTGTAAGTATGAAGCAGTTGCCGCTCAGTTTCCTAACTGCACAAATGGCTAGCAATATTCAGTTAGTTTCCTTGAAGCACTATTTCCTATATTACCTAGTTAAGCACGTTCTATGCTTCCACTTCCAATATACAAAGAAAATAAAAGCAACCATCTGATTCACATTTAAGGGCTGAAAAAAGAGCAGCTGGCAGAAACTAGTTGATGGATACAAGGCAAATACAAGGACAGAAGAGATTCCTGTCCATATTACCACTTACACCCAAGCCCTGGAGTTCCCTTGCTTTTTCCTGGCACTCAGTGTTATTTCCTTCTGGCTACAGTAGGTGCAGCAAGGTAGCGACACCTTTCTGCACTAATAACACAACTCCAATTCATGTCTGTATCACCTCAAGACTAGTGCAATACTCCTGGCTCGGGACAATACTTTAAAATATTCTAGAATCTAACAAAAATGCAAAAAGCAAGCTTATAAAGTATAGTTACCTCCCTACACATCTTGCAGCTGAGTCCTCCTGACCCTTGTGATTATCTCTCAGTTTCTACACGTAATTTTTACAACAGGTTGATATACGGTCCTCTCCCATCTCTTGACCTTCCACATTGTACAACTCTAGCATGGGAAAGCACCGAGAGTTGCTGAGTTGTCAAGTAGCAGAGCTTTGGCTGTCACTTCTGACCTTTGGGTTCGGAAATCACATTATTTTATTTCACAAGATTCCAACAAACAACTTATTTTCCTGGTTTCCTGGTGAGGAAAGCACTGTATGAGTAGATCATACACTCTTCTTACGCTCCACTTCTATGGTTTTACGTTATTTGGAATAATACATGCTTGTGTTTTGCATGGTTGTTTTGAACATAAACAGTAATAGCAGATTTATTAATAGAGTTACACACCCTTAAAATACAACCTCTTTGTTTTCACGATTTTTTATTTTGTTTTTGGGGTTGTTTTGAGGTCACGTTATTCAGAGGAAGGAATTGCAAATGAACATATCCTGAAGCTTCACCCAGAATTGTCTATTTTATTAGGTTTTAAAAAAAGAAACTACACTTTTAAGACAGCCCATATTAACTCAGAGCAGTCTAGCTCACGTTATCGACAAATCTTTAGGCTAACTATGGAGAAGCCCAAGGCAAGCGCTTGGGGTTTCTTAGGCAATCAATCAATCTCTTTCTTGAGACACACTGCTCCTTCAAGGAAGGATGCTTCTTCCACACCACAACATACGTCCTATCTTGCATCTGCATGAATGCTCGGTCATGATCAAGCCATGATCAAGATATTTCAACTATGACATCATGAAAACATAATTGATTTCTAATAAAACAGTTGAAAATTCTTCATCCAACTGACTTGAGATTTTCTGACTGTCACCGCAACAGCTCCAAACACATTTACGCAAGTACCCTAACTTACTCTACATGAAAAGGGTAGATTTATCTGTGGAAACTGAAATGTACCACCGGCTTTTTTGTGCTTTACTCTGTTCTTTCTGGTTGTCACATAAACACTACACTATTACTGTACCTCCTTCAGAATACTGACCAGAAGATATACTTTTAATTCCTTTCTCCAGTATTTGGGCACCACCTCAACATAAGACCACTAACTTTTGCAGACACCATAATCATCACCCGAATTATGTGGCAGCAATTGCTTAGGGTTCACAGCTATCACAATCATTCTAAAACATTAACAGAATATTTTAACACAGTCATGGGCATTAAGCACGTGAGAGCATAGACATGTAACTGTGTTGTATGTAGCTATGTCTGTATTACCACAACAGAAGTTTGAACTCATACACCTGCCGATTTAAGTTCGCCTTTATTCAATATATTCAGTCTATTCTAAAACAGGGATGCTTCATTTTTGGCCAAAGTGATTCTACAGTTAAAATGTACTTTTGTCTGTCGCTTTATCAGTGAGAAAGAGAACTCTGTCTAGCTTTCTGGTCTGAACCCTTTCTGATAATAACAAAAATAGCACGGTATACCAGCCAAGAAATATAACGATTGAACTCAAGCTCTGTGCATAGAGACAGCTGGAGGTTTGCTATGCCCCTTACACATTCCAACTAAGCCTGTCAGAGTAGAAATAAGTGGCACCTAGACTACAGCAAAAAGAGTACGAGAATGACAGATTCATCTATCCCCATTTCCTGCCTCCAAAACCCAAGAAAAGGATTTGCAGACAGTGAAACCTCACCAGTGCAGTGCCACTCAGTTCTCGATGTCTTTCTCCATCAGCAGCATGCAGTGGTAGTTTTCTATTCTATAACCCGCAACTGTATTTTTCCTGTGCAAATGTATCAAAAAATGTTTTCAACTAGAACACTTTGGCAACCACTGTGCCGTGGCAAGGAGTTTTGTACCTTAACTGTACGTTGCACAAGGTAACACCAACTATTCTTCATTTTGCATCTCTCACGTAATTCCTCTGAACAACCTGCTGTTCATGGTTTCAATGACACCCCAACTCTATTTATCTTCTTAACAACAGTTGTGATTTCATGAACTAAAAATGAATTTTAGACTTCAAGTTTAGAATTCCCACACTATCTACTTACACACCCTATGAAGGCTGCTCTGTATCTTTGATTACCTCTCTATATCTTTTCCATTTCTTCTGTATCATCTTAGAAATGGGGGAGTAAGACCACAGACAGAATCTCCAACGTGGGCACGACATAAACGTACAAAGGTATAATGATCATTTTTGTTCTTCATTTCTTTCCTAACTATTCCTCTAATGCTACCTAATGTCTAAGTGTGCTTTGAGACACTGAGCTAACTTCCATAGGTCTCTTACAAGCTTAAGATCTCATTGCTGAGGAGTGAAAGCCAGTTCAGAGTGTAATTCTCATGTACAGGATGTTAAGATTAAACTGTATTTAATCGACACTACATTTGACTGACATTGTATCACCCAAGTTCATGAGAGTCTTCCAGTACTCTCTGCAATTGGCTTATGCGTTTATTACCCTGAACACCTTACTTCTATAGTCTCACACCCTGCTGCTATTCTGCTATTGATTCAGAATATTCCTAAATGGTCTGGATAAGGGAAGAACAGGAGGAAAGAGTATGAGTAGTGCAATCTCCAAAGCCGAGCCATATGACAACTCCTTTTTGAGCAAAATGTTTCAACATTACTGTCCATTTATCCCCACTCTTATTTCCTACCATTTAACCAATCATTTGTCTGCGAGAGTGGTATCCCTGCTATTTTACAGCTATTTAGTTTCTTTAAGAGTCTCCGATAAGTATTCTTGCCAGAATCCCAACAGATAGTATCAACCAGATCCCCTTTTCTCACGTTTTTGACTCCTCCAAAGAAATTTAATAGATTCCCTAGGAGTAACTTCACCTTAAAAGAACTGTATTGACTCTTATCCCCACATCAAATCCGTGCATTTGCACAAGCTCTCAGCATAGGAATGAATTTCTACCTCCACAAACACTAGATAAATATTTAACCAGGAACTCCTTCAACATAAGGTCACAAATTTGTGGGAAGTGGAGAAGTAGTGCTTGATTTGGAAAAAGAAATCAAGGATCTGGTTCTTTTTTTGGCATGAGGAACAAATAAAGAAAAAAAAAATCATATTTGCGAACAAGGCAGACAAAGAGCCAATCCACCCTCCCTTGTATGCAGGGAGACCTCTTCAGCTGATTTCAACGAAAGCAAGATTGATTCCTGCTTCACCTGCTAGCCAGCTTTGCAAAGCGCAGTTTGTGAAATAAGCAGCTTACATAACTGCGTATTTTCAGCACTACATATATAAATGCTTCCTCTATCCTGTATAAGGTATTTTTGGATCTGCTAAAATGCTACTGTGTTCTTCCAGGGCTTTGCATTCTTCTGCTCAGAAATTGCATAATCTGATGCCATAGGAAATAAGTGATGTTGCATAATGATTCTTATATTCACTGCAGGATTTTGGAACTACATGATTCTGTTGCAAAGCAGCCCTTCTTTCTGTTTCTGAATTGAGGCCCTCGGTTTTTGAAGAAAGGATAATCTGTCAGCCACCTGGCCTTGGGGGGTAGGGGTAACAAACCCAGGAATCTTCTACCACACTGTTAAAGAATTTCACTTCACACAAATCAATTTAACTCTGAATGCACATTTGCTACTTCTGTTTTCCCTCACTCTGGCTGTCTGCATCTCGAGCCATGTGCATACATTAAAATCCAGAAGTTTCATATGCACTGTTCTGATGTCTAATGGATCATTGATACTCTTCATCACAGGCTCATCAATACTACTGTAAAACATTTAGCTGGTGTAAAAGACACACTACAAGCTCATTAGCCTTTTATAGTACTGAATTACTATTGGAATCTATCTTAGATCAAAATTTAGAAATGACCTTAAGTTACACTCTTCTCTTTCATCTTTCCAGCTGTCTTCATAGTATGAAACAACTTTTAAAACCCAGTCACAAACTTGAGGCTCCGCTCTACTCCTTTTCTCTCTTCATCCTTCAGAATTCTGCACTTTTTTCTTACCTCATTAAAGATGCATGTTATATTACTAAATAGAAATAACAGATTAAAGGATTTAAATTCAAATATTTTACAACTACAAAAACCAGGAAAAACTCAAAGTTAAGTTCACAGATGCCTTACAGCTTCTTTGACATTGCCACACAAAGGCATTAAAATGTTCCAGTATTACCAAAGAGTACCTTGTAATTTCCCCCCCACTTACAGAACTGAAACATCATATTTTCCTCCAAGGAGTAGTGTTAAGATTAATTAATGTCTGAAATATCTTTGAGGATGAAGATCAATATCAAAGTGCTATTTTCAGGAATCCAGTGAATGAATCAAACTCTCACTTGAATGCATGTGAGGCGTCAAACAGGTCTCAGGTAAATTCACTCCCATGCTTGTTCTCATTTTTGTAGTAGATATGAATTATTCAATATTTGCAAAGCACACTTGACACGTAAAAGCTATACACACAAACTTCTCAGCACTAACAGCTTATATGCTTCCTATCCAGTATTAAGGTAACTAAAAATTATCCATGAAAGTATAAAAACTACTGGGGTACGTGCAATGCTTTGCCCTCTACCAACATTACACTAGGTACCAGCGTGCGTGCACCTGATGGGAAGGGGACGCTGGAAATCCAGCTGGCAGATCTCTCAGAGGAGAAACGACAGTAGTACTAAGTTGTATTTAGTAAGCACCGTAACACTTCCACTAGCAAAGAGGATTACTCCTTTGATAGAGAAACAAGTACAATGACTTGCTCAGGAGCCTCTATTAAGCCTGTATTACCAACACAGCGTAAGGGGTTACGGCAACATCCAAGAAGTGTGATCCCATATTTAGGCCACTAGAGGTTTCCATGATGGTAATGCGATCAAGACCGCACACATACACACAGTCACCGACTGAAGAACCACAGAGGACCCTCCAGAGACCTGACATGACACATGCCATCTAATACCCTGCACTGACCTCCCAAAGAAAGGCTCAGGCCTTTGGTTCATCCCTACTAGATCACTTTTTGGCTATGGTTGATAAACCAACATTTGAGAATCTCCTCAGGTACAAAAGAATGGTAAGGTTAGACTTTCTGAGTTTCAGCACAAAAGCCACAACTGTGCAGGTGCATTACTGATTTTGGTGTGCTCCAGAAGACCTGAACGTAACAGAGTAATGGGGTTGGGGACAGGAAAGGTCAAACATCCTAGGAATTACAAAAATGTCCACACTGAGAGACCTCCATTCCTCAAGCCCACTGCACTGGAAAAGGTCCAGCCTCCCACCCACACCCTGCCAGGACTTCTTCCTTCCCTTACAATACCTCTTATGCTGATAGTGACTGCTCCAGGAGAAACAGCACAAACAATTACAGGTTCACTAAAGGATTATAAAACCCACGTACTTTACGCAGAAAAATCTGTTCTTCACCCTGGCCTACACCCAGTCATTGCTAATGCCTTTGAACCCACTCCAACAACCGACTTTTCAGCTGAAGTTGTAAACAGGGAAAGAGGACAGAGGTCAAAATACACGTTGAGTATTTATAGAGGTGGGAGTAAGTACACACAGTGTTTCTGCTCCCGGCCCACCTCGGTATTTCTGCCATAGATGCCAACTTGCTATTCAATCCAAAGTAGTATGTGTTTTAGGTGAAATATTTACTCCCTCTTCCCAAAGCAGCAAGAGTGATTTGTTGTAATGTCACAAAACCAGTAGCCTACAAAAGACTAAAGCCCATGCACGGGACGTATTTGCCAAAGATAGATTAAAAAAAAAAAAAAAAAAAAAAGTCCCATAAACTGGCCAGGGCTTGCTGAAGTGTCAAACCTCTGAGAGATTCAGCCTCTTCTGCAGATGCAGAGGCAACACTTGCCTCAGGTGACTCATTTTGATTAATCTATGGCTGAGAAACACATTGGAAGTTGTAAAAGCAGTAAGTCTATTGCTGTCTTCCTCCAAACACAGGATCTCAGGTGAGAGCTTGGCTAAAATGCTCTATGCACAGCAAGGTTTGAGCACCCTCCCCTGCCTACTCTGGCCCCAGAGACCAGAGCTGAAGAGGAAACCTGCACTGATTTTAAATCTATCAGACTTCTTTCATTTTGATGTATGAAAGCTTTAAATAAAAGACTACCATTTTAAGAAGTCCTACTATCTGAAATCCACTCCACACACCTCAGCTGCAGAAAGCCTGGAACAGGTACTAGATATGAACAACTCCAGTCTAACAGGTCACTATCTCATATTTGCCGTTAAAAAAAAAATCATAAGAAAATAGGAAATACTGTAAGACCTTTCTTATCTTGCCACTGCTTAGAGCAGAACCGTATTTTAATAAGTACTAATTGTGAAACTGCTTACCTAGGAAGAGATTTTCAAATAAATCATTACTCAATTTTCTGATCCACTGGAGATAAGCCACTTAACAATTCTTTACAACAGGGGACAAAAAAGGAAGGTTAGTAATGCAATCAGGAAAACAAAACAAAAAAGCCCCACAACACCTATCCACACATTTTTAAACACAAGCTCTCATATCACTCAGAAATGGTAAGAGTCCCTACTATATCTTCTGTGCTAGAATTTATTTGCTAATTCCAGGCACAGGGGTCAAAATGAATGCCAGCTATAAATTTAACTATCAGGCAGCAGGGGACAAAGACAAATCTGAATGGCAGGACCATTCTAGATCAAAGAATCAGATTGGAGGCCCGAAATACAGGAAACAAAACTGGTGTTAAAGCAAAACAAACATACAAAAAAAACCCGCTACAACAAAATAATGATTTATTTGGTTTACACAGCTGAAGTCTGTTACAGAAACAGAGCTTCAAAGGGTTGTCTCTCTCTAGAAACAAAAATATGCATGCATTTGGGGACACAACAAAAGGATCGTAACAACAACTTTTAAACCAATGCCAACTTTAACCTCCACATTCTAGGATATCCCAAGATGTCTGTGGCTACGTACACAGCAGTTACTGTGAAAAGTGTCCACATCTGCGAGTCTGACTGGCTGAACCTCTCTCTCATTTCATTCATCCATTTGTTTTTTATTTCAAATATTTTCAAATTTTCTCCCTCAAAATTATTTATCAAATACTTTCCTTTAGCTTCTTCTATTGAACAGACTGTCTATTGATAAAATCAGTATATCCAAACACATGGGCCTGATGTCATTTCTCTCCAGATCAACTTAGAATACCCAATTTTTCATTTACTTGAGAGACATGTGGCTTGATGTGATTAAGCTATTGCAGTGCCTAAACCAGCTCCCCAAAACAAAAATAAAGAGCAGCTCAAGACATTTCATTGGGAGAAAACATGACATCATGCTCCATTCACGTAAGCAAGAATATGATAAATCTTGCCCCAGTGAACAGCATCGTTAACTGCAACGGCAGTCCCAGCCTCCTCATTTATTAAGAAAATTAGGGGTAAAAATCATGTGTTCAGCAAAACAGACAGCTCAAACTGCTATTTTCAATAATAAAGGAACAAATTCCTACCCAGCTGACAGAAAGAAAAACACATCTCTTCTTCATCTCAAAAATATTAAATTATTTATTACTGTAACACAACAGAAGAATTGTTTGATTAGCCCACAAGAAAAAAAAAAATACAATTGCCTAGAAGGCAAAAACCAGAATTCTGCTTCTTTATACTATCTCTAGTAATTCTTATGTCACTCCTATATTCCATATATATCGATTCTTCACTGCCATTCCCTTTCCCTTTAAAAGGGGGGCACGAGAAGATAACGTGCAAAATCGCAACTGAAAAATGTCTAGCACACCGACAAGCAAAAGGACAGGCCAGCTATCAGATTTATATGCAGTGATGGATAAATTAAGGTTTTACGTTTCCTCTTCCCTTCTCTCAGCATCATTTTTTCAGCCCTTTCACATAACAAATGCAACATCCATCTGTCCTTCTGAAATAAATGGCGAAAGGGTAACACTGACCATTAAAGACACACACACACAAATACACATGCTTCAAAAAAAAGGCATCTTCATCTAAATACTTACAAGGATTAAGATTTCCTATGTGATGCTCCATTTTCTTGTTTTAAAAAGATGGAAGGCAAAAAAAAAAAAAAAAAAAAAAAAGGAAGTGTTGCAAAATAAAAGGAAATTCCACCCACACAATCCTGCAGGCTGCTGCAAAGAAGCACAGAAGCGTGCTGACGTCACGGATTCATGAATGGATGTAAATCGGGCTGTTTTGAGATTCGACAGCGCTGGCTGGGGCTGCGCACCGCGAGAGGCAGAGGGGAGCAGGGGGGCAGCCAATCCACGCAGGCACCGCCGGTCGCCTTCTGCCAGCAAAAATCTGGGCATCAAACAACCCGAGCCCACCGGAGAGTCGCTCGAAAGGCCGGCCCATGGGGCTCCCTTGCCAGCTGGGAGGGCTGTGCGCCTCTGTACTACGTGTGCGAGGCCAAGGAGAGGACACTGAAAACAATTTGTTTGTAACTGAAGGGAAGCTGTTGGGTAAAATGGCATCACTGCTGCCATTCTGTGGAGAGGACCAGGCGAGGGCATCCTCTAATGCCTTCAAGTCATTGCTCTGGCAAGTTTCTGCCCCTCCGTACGGCTTGGATAACAACAGCATATCAAATAACAGCCATCTGTTACATGAATCAAATGTATTTAGTAGTCAGAAAAGGAGTTTATCATCTCTCTGGCTTCTTTCAGGGTTACAAACCCTGGGTATTATTATTAAAATAACTAAATATAAGCATGTACTGGAAGAAAGCTGCAGGGAGAACAATAGGAGGCTTGTATTTGATTAGTGATGCAAAAGCACCAACAAAATAAAAATAGGAGCACTAACAAAATCACGCATTCAGCTCTCATCAAACATTCCTAACAGTGGGCAGACAAGCTCACAACATCAGAAACACTGAGAAACAAAAATCGGAGCATGCATAGTTTCACACTCGTGGCTACGTAACAGACGGGGGGCACAATATCCACGAATCACTGCCTGCCAGCCATTTTCATTTCATTTTCAGTTCCATGCCAATGAATATTCTTAATTCTGCATTCCAGATGCAAGGATGCAGGGCATCATTTTGGACGCCCGAATAGATAGCAATGTTCTGGTGAACACACACAGCAGTAGCTATGATTAATTTGATCTGGACAGGGGAAGAGCACAAGTTTTGCCTTATTTTCGTATACTTGAAATATGAGGGATGAGCATAACCAGGAATTAACGTCAAGGTTTGAAGGAAAACCTAGGCTGTAAAGCTATGCAATTACACCATCTCAGGGTTCACCAGAATTCATCAACTTGGTCTCTAAAATGTCTTCTAAACAACTTGTAGCCTTCAAACGATTAAGATTCAGAAGCAAGTAGGAAGCAACTATGTCAAAATAGAATGTGCCATCTTCAGAGAACGTCTGAGAGAATCCCACCTTTCCTTATGGAAACTGGGTAACATAGCAAAATAAACCAGGACTGGATGTAACAACAATGCGGATCTGGGTTCAGAAAACAAGGATTTTGTGTCACTAGATACTGTGTGAGCCAGCTCCACTGATACTAGCTTGTGTGGATGGAGAAGGGCAGGATGCAGAAGTCTACCTGGAGGCTAATACAGCCACACCTACAGAGACAATACTTATCTAAAAATGTACTTCTATGAAGGGATAGGCAGGTTTATGTACGTATTAAAACAGTAGGGTTTTTTTTTTTTACATATCTTTGACATGGAAGAGGAAGAGATACCCAGGGCAGTACAGCCAGTTCTTCTCTTCTCCTGTTCTGTTATGCCAAAACACACCGTTTGGGAGCTACTGGACTCCTACCATCTGCTCCTCAGCACATCTTCGTCTCCAGTTGTACCATAGCGTATTATCAGATACTGCCACTTAACCAAAGAGTTGCAATGATAGGAATGTATTAGTATTCTCTGAATTCAAAAGCAGCCACAATAAAGTGAGCTTTGACTTTGGACTTCAGCTTTTTAATTGATCTTTATAAAGCTGGCCAGAGAAAATGAATGCATGTTTCTTGCTACCTATTTTCAAGGTCAAAGAAAGTGCAAGTTACCTTTTGCTGAAGAAGTATCTACTCTTTAAGAGCTAAAAGTCACAAAACACAAAGTATGAGATTTCTACTCAGAGTGCAACCGCTACAAATTGGGCATTATTATACACAAGGAGAAGCGGGAGTGGAGGTACAGTGAGAGACATCTCTTCTCCAAAGGGATAATTTTATGTAACGATTTCAAACCCCAGTTGCAACAGCTTACTTAGTACTTAGATTTGCTCTGACTCCCTGCCTTCCCTTCCCCTTGAGAGCCCAACACTCTGCCTTACAGCCAACATCACCCCCACAGTACAAAACCAGCAGCTTCCAGACTTCCTGGCATTTTCAAAACAGAAACAAAAATGGTAATTTACTGTCTTACCCTAAAGCAAAAAGGGATAAATTCAAGAACTAGAAGGGAGAGCACAGTACCACATGCAAGAAGTGGAAGAAAAGGAGAAATACTGCTATAGAACGAGAAAAGTCAGAATAAATACAGAAAGGAACATAATTTTCAGAGGTTTCCAAGGGTTAACTGCAGTGACATTTAAAAAAAAACACCCAGCAGAGAAAATAAGTGGGAACAAAACCCCGGGAGGTTTTCCAGAGGAGGAAAAGAAGATTTTCTCCTCCGTGGTGACTTGCTTCAGTATATCAATACTCAATTTCATCTATGTCTCAACAGCTCAGGTTAAAATTTTCAAATACAAAGGTCCTGAATTTAATGCAAGATAACTACCTTAACTCACTATGAAAAAGAAAAACCAATCATGGGTCTAAAATTGATGCCTGTTACAAGATTATGTTGGTTACCAAACAACAGCATTAGAAAACAGTATGGTTGTAACCAGTTACATATTTTAAATAATACACATTACAAAGCTCTTCCGATGCATCAGTGGCAAATAACTAAGTTGATCAATATTAGAAAGAGAAATTATTTTCCTCCCTCTCATTCAAACAAAAACAGTGGTAAAAGCATGGAACTCTGAAGTATCGGATGCCCAAACATAATTCTACGGATAAGTTTAGTTCAGTATTAACATGAGAACAGAAAAAAAAATGTACAAAGTACAACAAAGGTATAAGATATATAAAAAACCCAAAGTTCATAAGGGAATACGCAAGCGCTAAGGAAAAGTTCACAGGCAGCAGGATTGCTGGAAGGATATATGAGTAACTAAGTAACCAGACCACTAGGAGACATAGCAGGCAAAACCAGTAGTAATGGGTGCAAAAAGACAAGCTAGAAGTATTTTAAAAATATCTGTTCATCATATTTGAAAAAGACAAGATAATTAAGTATTTTCAAGCCAATTAGTAACTAATAGGAATGTTATAAAGCATCTGCTAGGCATAACATTTCAAGTTGGCACATCACATTAATTTGAGCACAGTCCTAAAATAATCATTTAACAAGTTCTCCAATCCTGTGACCTTCAATTTTAATAAACTGGCAAACTAGAAAAAAATTGCAGAAGACTGAGAATAAAAATATTATGCCAATATTCAAAAATAGCATACGTTTGCTATTTATAGGTGTTGGTAACTTGATGCTGATCTTGGCCAAAAATCCTAAAACAACCTTTGATTGGGAAGGATGGTTCTGCTGCATCGGAGCACAGGCCCATTCATCCCAGTGTCCTGTCTCTTATGGTGGCCAGTAACAGACACACAGGGAAGAAGAAAATGCCTTCTTGTGGAATATTCCACCAATATAAGCAGAAAATTAGAAAAGAGATGAAAGTGACTCAAAGGCTAATTTCCTAATTATACATCAACAAAACCACTCAGCATACACTTTGAGGTACAATAGAGACTCTTCTGTGAAAACTTTCTACCTGGATGAATAAATAGGTGAAGTGAAACAGCAAATGATTCTCTAACAGGAGAAAGTCTAGGTAAATATTTGCATAGATAAGATGGCTAGAGAGACATGCTATTGTCAAGTTCTAAAATCTGTGAAATCTTTGATCCACTCTTCCAACCCTGTAGTCATAAATTCCTCAATGTCCTAATCTTCAGCAGTGGGGTGAGTGACAGGAAGGAAGGAAAAAAATCATACTTAAACCATCAGATCTTCAGGCTTTTAACCAGAATCACCCTGGATCTGAGATTGAAGTCCTCCCTGCAAAGGCAGGTGAATGGGACTGCAATTTGAGAGGACCAGCACCAAGAGCTAGAAGCTGAGAAGCATGGACAAAGGAAAAGAGTAACTCAAAGATAAAAAGGCCCAAAGTGGGACATGTGCCATGAGAACAAGTGAGCTGCAGTTTGAGTCAGGGGCCCTAATTACAAGCCCTGTTTTAAAAGGAGTCTGTTTACAACAGGACCGCCACAATGATTTCAGACCCCATTCCTGCCTCGCTGCTCTTGTGGCAGCTGCTACGCTACCACGGCCCAGACCCTGTAAGCTGGAAGATGAGCCTCACACCAACTAAGGGGTTATCTTCGGGGTAGGATAAAGCTAGGGTGTGCACTTAGGTGATCAAGTTGCTGCTACACAGGCAACAGGGCTATCCCTGGAACAAGGCTCAGACCTTCTCAGATCGGAAGCAGCAGAGCTGCCTCTGCTCACAAAATACTGAGCCATGGTGAGACTTGCTTAAAAATTAAAGCAGAGAGCTGGAGATGGCTACAAACACATAGATACGCAATATCCGGAATGAAAGCCAAGTGTCTACCTAAAAGTTATTCAAACAAATTCATAGACACTTGTCCCACACTTGTCCCAGTAAAATCATCTTCTATACAGTTGCCAGTTGTTTTTTTGACTGAGTGTGCTCTGCAAGATAGGATGAGTAGGAATACCTAAGAATATATAATAACTCTCTTTAACCTTTTATTGTCTTTAGCAACATTCCAGGAACTTAAAAAAAAAAAAAAAAAAGACACTAAAGGCACTAAAAGACAATGACAAGACAAAACACATTATGTCTTCCCTTGTTTAAGCCTGAAGCTGGTATGGATTATTTTTTAAGGCGTTTCTCGGTGGTTTTCCCAGGAAGCCTACTCTCCCCAGATGAGTCCTGCCTTTCATGCTCCTCACCATGATAGAAGTCTGTAGTTTTAGAAAGTATGCCACTACAATATTAAGAACATGCACAGATGAGGTTGGGGAAATTCAAAAGACTATCCTTGCTGATTTTTATCTTCCTGAAGGAAGATAGCCCAGTTCCTCAGACATAACAAGAAGCTCTGGAACTCCATCAAAAAAGAAGACACTGCTACGTAAGATATATTAGAGTCTGTTTCCTTGCTGCTAAAAAGGCAGTTAATGTGATAAGCGAACAACGGTCTTCCCAGATTTACAGTTGTGGCCACCTGGCAGGAAGCACAAAGGAGACACGTGAAGCAGAACGTGCACGTAGACACCACCTGGGGAAGCTGCTAACTGAGGTCTTCCTCCTTGGGGTAACTCTCTGTCACCTGAAACTACATGGACTCAGGCCACATCCTCTCTCTTGGTCAGGAGTATGGGAGGGCACTTACATTTATTTCTTTCCAAGCTGTCCATTTGTTTGTACAAAACCTGTAGGAATTTTCTTATCTTAAAACATCCATCTCCAATATATGGTAGAAACCAGACAATGGGTTGTAAAATTATCAAGGAGAGGATGAACAAACAGGAAGTCAACCTAAATACAGATAGTGACATGTAAGGTAATACAACTAAAGACATGACAATGTGTTTATATGCTCTTTTTTTCCTCTAAAAATCAATTCCAGAAATCCTTAGCAGAGGCCCTGTGAGACAAGCAGATCTATTTGTTCAGGGAAACAGTCACTAACTAATATTCCTCCCAGAGAACATGCCAAAATGAAGTCTTCCATAACAATAATTAACTCTAATTGCCAGCAGTGAGAAATACTGAAAAAAATAAAAAAAGTAAAAATAAGTATGTATAATTAGCAGTTATAAGGGATACTTTTAAAGCCAACTGAGCTACACTCACCTTTCCTCTTTCAGGTTAGAAGTCTGCAAAAAAATGACAATGAAATGACCTGACAACGAAACCTCAGTATTAGTACCACATGGAAAGAAAAGTCCTATAATTTATGTTATTTCCATAAAAAAGGCATATTCTCACAAAAAGGCATGCATAAATGGGAAGCTATTGTGGGGGAGGAATTAATGAAACTGAGGAAGTGATTTTAAAATGTGGTACCACTCCTCAAAGCCAAGTTTTATTCAGAGGAAAAAATTCACGTGCACAAATATACAAAAAAAACCTGCTGAGCAGTTGTTTTGTAGATAAGGATTAGAGATAGAGAGGATCACAGACTGAGCATAAATTATAAATATCAAGTTGTCACAAACAAGGCAACTTCTATCCATTGACAGGAGTACAAATTCCCAATCTACTCAGTTTTGATAAAGCCTTTGGTAAAGTTCATTTTTGGGTCAGGCTTGTCAGGAAAGAGAAACCACAACAGAACTACAAGAAAAGATAGTTAATAAGGTGAGCTATGAGGGATGAGCAAGACAACTCATTGAGGTTGCTCAATCTGAACAGAGTAAAAAGAGATGGTAAGATTGAGATATGAGGTATTTCTATTAAATACAGAAATGGTTTCTGCAAAGAAAGAGGAAATCTATCCTCCACACCTGTGGTGAGTAGAAAAAGTAACGGACTCAAACTGCAACAAGGAAAATCTATTTAAGCCATTAGAAGAACTTTTCCAAATGGTAAATATAATGAAGCACCAGCCTAAGGAAGTCATGTTGCCTCCTCTATTAGGAGGTAAAGGAAGGAAAAAAAAAAAAAAAAAAAAAAAAAAATCTCACAAGAATTGTCCAGTAATAGTGATGATACTTTGACACAAAGGGGCAAGATGATGTTTTTGAACCTTTCAGGCCTCTTTTCCTATGAAGATATTGAAGTACTGAAAACTTTGCAGCAAGATCAGAAGCTAAAAAATTAATCTGATCTTTTGCAGTAAGAGGTCTTGCTGAATTAAATCTTTCCATTATTGCTACTGTTATACAACCTCTCTGAGGAATATTATTCAGATTTCTACCCAAAAATCCCTCCAAAAACTGCTGAAAGTCCATTAAGATAGCAGAGTTCAAGCATTTATAAGTCAAAGACTGCCAGAATAAGGCACTATATTTAGTACTAACAGTTTTCTCTGTAGTACTGTGATAAAGTTCCTTCAAGGACTGTGGATCAGCCTTATGTAAATATTCTTAAGACAAATAAAACCTGCTCAGCATCTTCCACCTAGACTAGTGTTAGTCCTGAAGCTATCAGTACCTTTTGCTTCAGAGCTTACTGTTTTTTCTTCTCCTTCCCAAGACACTTCTGTCACCCCGCTGCTAAATGCAGACCCTAGAAGAGTCCTCTTGATCTGCCTAAGGTATCACAACACAGAATTACTTAATGAAGAGTTACAATCATGATTAAAAGATTTTTGGTTAAGAATATTCAGATTGAGAACATTAAAATTGTTAGCAGTGGTGATTTCTATCCTTGTTTTCAAGCACAACATTGGACAATACAGCATGATATAGAAGGCACTCCAAAACAGGACACACTCAGGAGATGCAGTATGGCATACCAAATACTTGCTTTCTGAATTAAGTCACAGAGCTGACCTCAAGGGACAACCAAAAATTAAGAAGCCTCCACCAAAAGGGCACATAAAAGTTAGCCACTGTGCTAATACTCCAACTCAATCAAACCATCAACTTTGCATTTCACAGGATTTGCCCATTCAGGGAAAATAAGCATCACATTAGTAAATTCTAGTCATGGCTAAAAGAGAAAGAATGAGAGCCATGCTCAAAAACCCGTCAGCTAAAGCATTAACTCTGGGACCTTCCAGGACAACTCTTTCACAAGACTGTTTTATAACCTGCAGTCCTCCATAAGCAGAGTAAAAAAGGCAACTGCACTTCCCTTCAAGCAGAGAGATGTGAGCCTGCTCAAACTCCAACTTCCCCCTTATTAGTAATGAAAGGTTTACAGAAAGTGCTTGTATACTTTTCATAAAAGATATAATATACTAGAGGAAAAAAACATGACAGACTAGATGATTAGAAGCTTGCCTGGTTCACTTGCTCTCCTACTACACACCATCTACTAAATGTCATAGTCCGCCCTTATGGCCCGTACTTTCTACCCTTAAGCCACTACTACGCATATATCACTCCAATACAGAGTGCCTTGCCTAATAACTGAAAAAAATAAGATAAATAAGAAGCAGCAATGTTGATGAAGCAACTGATGAATTGTCGTTGATGAAGCAAGGACAGAGTAGCTCGTGCAACTAATTGCTTTCATTGAGATGAAACCAGGTTCAAATCAAGGGAGAATTTAATTCTTCATAAAACGCTTCACATTAATTATAACTCGTAATGAGAGACAGCTAGAGTCTAAACATACAGCTGCTCTGCCTCTACAGCACTCACCACTCCTCATAGAATGGGTAAAAATTGACAGCTTTTATACGAAGAAATTAATCCCAAAATGTACCTCCATCTCACATCTTCCTGCAATCCCACTCAGAGGTGGCTCAGGTACCTCCTAAAACTTACGTATCTGTAACTTTCTCTGCATGAAGTATCCCCCTTATGATAAAGATCACACAAACGTAAAGAAAATACATAGAACAAAACCATTTTCAGTCTCCTTGAGTGAAGCAACTAAATGGTTTTTTGCATTATGCATATACCTGTTCGCTAACTGAAAAACACTTTAGATAATTTTACAGTTAAAGAGACAAGAATAAGTGATTTTTCAGCTAGCATCTATAAAGAAAACAAAAAATATTTTTTTGAAAAAAATATTCCTTTAAACTTAATTCCCAAAAAATTAGAGAAGTTTTACATAATTTGCTCCTTTTTAGTTCTTCACACGGGTATATGCACGTCTGGTAACATACAAGTTTTACCATTTAATTTTTAATACACAAAATAGGTGTCGTTACACTAAAAAAACTGCATATATGACAGATTCAACAGATGATACATTCTTAGGAATAGCAATATTCAAAACACATTAACTATCACGCTAACATCGAAGGTGATCTACATTACAAAAAATATTGCAAGCTCACACTGATGCTTTAGAAGATTAGAGAATATGAGACAGAAAGAAAGAGATCTCCTGCCATTTACATCACATTTCAAAAGTGACAACGGACCATAAAGACTCATTTTGAGAACAGAAGGGAAGAAGAGTACACTTGACCAAAAGCCATCTTAAAGCTCCTAACCTTGTGTCCTAAGTGGCCTCTCTATAATGTTCAAAGTCATCCTTATGCAGCTGGCCACTCCTCAGAAAATTAAATTCTAGTCAACAGGATCAAGCTGTCCGAGACTGGACTCCTTGTCAATCAAAGGTTTTTGCCAAATACGCAGAGACTTTTGCCTCACAAGGAGCTTCCTAAAGAGGAAAGCCAAGTTTTCTCACAATACGAGCGAGAACGCTTTCAGTAACAGAAACTCAGAGAGCAGGTCAGTCAGACTAGAAACAGGAAGAGTTTATATACGGCCCTCTCTGTCTGCTGTGCCTTATTTCCAGGACTCCATTTAGCCCTCAATATCCAAATTGCAGCAAACTCTGCTCAGTGCTGTCTGGTCCCTAGGGAACTTTCCCACCTCTGAGGACTGGCTGCTTCCCAGTGTTACCCCAGTCTCCCTGCACAAGCTGCAGGCTCCTGGCTGCCTACTGCATCCCTCACTCCTTCCTCCTTCTCTGCCCTGCTCACCCTCCCAAAGCTTCTCTCCTGAAGCTGAACTTAGCAGTCACCTCCTCTACGATGCAGTCTCTGTCTTCCCAAAGACAGGCAGCACAACTGCAAACGTAGTACAAAACAAACAAATGCTGTCTACTGCAGAAATGCCAAGCTACTTTTTAATGAATCCACCTTCACTATAGCAAAACGGGCTGTGAGCTTGCTAAAGCAAGTCTTTGATCATGGCTGATACTTGCCAATGGGAAGTATCGGATACAGGACACCATAAATGCACGAGCTCTGCACTACCTATGGAAACAGGTATCAGACACAGAATCAGCAACAAGTGAGCCAGCTAATCCAAATACCAAGGCAGAGCAGTTTTCTCCATTAGTAAAATTGGACACTACTTTAGACATTTGACACCATTTTAGAAATTATTAATAGCTGCTTGAAAATAAACAAATAGCTAAAAACATACAGTTCTTACATTATTTAACCTATAACCTGCTCAGATTTCAAAATGAACCACGACTTTCTGCATTTCCTGGAACTTGGCTGGTGTCTCTACTCCAGCTACAACAGCCTGGATTCCTCTGAGGACATCTGCATCCTCCAGTCAGTCACCAGAGTCAGTATAATGAAAGTACTTCTAACAATAGAAAAATAATATATCAAAGTGTCCTGGTTCCGGCTAGGATAGAGTTAATATTTACCTGAGCTGGGTGGAGAACTGAAGCTGGTAGCCCCTATGGCTGGGATAGTTAACTAATTAGCTAACAGCTGGGGTTAATTTACCCAAATTAGCCAAAGGGCTATTCCATCCCATCTGACATCATGCTCAGTATATAAGTGAGGAGGGAGTCTCCTGCTACTTGGAAGAGACTGGATGTGGAGATCTGTTGTGAGCTATTGTACTGTATTTGTGTTCCATCACTGTTTTGTTTTCTTCTGTCATTACTGTTAAATTTACTTTTTGTTCAATCTCAACCCACGTGTTTGGTTTTTTTCTTCTGGTTTTCTTTTGTTTGCCAAATCTCCTCCTATTCTCTCGGAGAGTGGGGGCAGTGAGAGAGAGACTGCGTAGTCTGGTCCCCGTCGGGGCTGAACTACGACACAAAGTTATCCCCTCACAAAATCAATAAATCTGAATTAATAGATTCGAATGCTTTCAAAGTTCAAGTTATATTTGAAAAATCAAAACATTGCAAGACTAACTTCAACTCAGTCTATGCAAACACCCCTTTGGCACTTGTCCCTTCCTGTTCACTCACATCTGAACTGGATCCCGTTAGGTGTCTGCAACTGAGCAAATTCAGCAGAGAAATGGCTATGGGCATAATATAAAACAAGAAGGTAAACTTACCTAATTCCTACCATTGAAAGGAAAGCACACCTAAAACGTAAGGACAACTGCAGGAGTGAGTGCATAATTGTTTCACATCTTCTCAAGTTTCTGACTAGCTACTATGGTTTAAACGTCAACAACTGCTGATACCTGATCATTTTTCCAGATGCACTGAAAGCCCATGTCCTCTTGGCTTCCTGCACATGTGCCTCCTCTTCAAGTCAGATAAATCAAGCTGTTCTCTGAAGTTGCACCATGAGTAATATTCAGGACAGTCCAGTACTGAATTCTTCTCTCTAGAAAGAAGAACAAGAAAACTCAGAATCCTATTAACAAAAATATATTTAAACAAATGCTCCCACGATCCATCTGAAACATTCCATTAACACATCCTGATGTTATGTGGCACATTTAAATGCAGCAACAAACATCCAAAATTAAGTACGCACTTTCAAAAAGAAGCTGGGAGTAGAAAAATACCTCAACATATTTGGTACCTCTTTTCTTAGCATAGGTGTACATTGTATAATCCTTTTATAATATAATTGTAATCTAAATTAAGCAAGCAGCTCCAGTAAAAGAGCTCACAGCTTTCCATACTACAAAATTACATCATTCAGGATTGGGTTAGATTTTAAAATAACGTACTTCAAGATATCTATTAATGACTTTTTACACTTAATTTTACACCTAAACCCCAAGTTATTTGTTTTCCTAACTTTAAGCAAATTTTAGAAGAAGCATAAGTTATTACAGTCCTACAACTCATAATGCCATTATTCCTCTTGTTATCAGAAACATGCAAGCAAAGAGACAATAAATACTGAGATTTCCAATCCTGAGCTTACTGCATCTTCTTCCTGCCCCACAAAAATATAAAAGGCTGCAAGCCCTAGCCCAGTCCTTCATAAAATAAAAAATAATCAATCCTTTGAAATTATAGAACCGATTGATACTAGACTCTAATGCAAAGACTAAAGTAACTGGTCTTAAAAAGAGACTAGCTCTACCTGCAAACACTGTTTTCCTTATATCCTTAATCATCACAGACACAACAAGGCTAATACAACACTGAAGAATGGATTCAGTACACCAGCACAACTGGCTTGCCAGAATTAAGAGACTTTAGACAACCACAGCTAGCTGGCCTTGTGAAAATATAGGCACCATCTGCCCCATGTTATGCACCACGTGTGGTTCAGCTGGTCTCAAGACCACTCCAGAAGTTTAGCAAGTTCAGCACATTCCTAATTTTTTTCAGAAGAGTAGGCATCACATATTCCCCTCCCATGTCAAAAAGGTATACTTCAATTTAACCCAAGACTAACTTTCAGGATTATTTTTAAAATTATGTAGGAAACACAGTAATATGATCTATAACAACAGTTCTTAGTGGGACAGAAGGTGCCACCAGCGCTCTTGTAGAGGAGATAACAATGACTATCAGCAGGAGCTGTTTGTTTTTTAGGGGTCCCTCCCACTATCAGCACCTCTTGCACCCCTCCACCATCAGCAGCAGAAGGTAATTCTACAGGTGCCTCTAAGCCTCTTGCTGTGCTTTCACACCGCACTATTTAAGCAAGCAGCAGTGCTCCTTAGGAGATTTCTCCCATCTTACTCAATGGTTTGCAACGAAAAATAAACTCTTCAAAACAAATAAGTCAGCAGAGCTCTGCTGTACACTACCTCAGGGTGAAACAACTGGTCATCAATACCAGCATTATTCTAGTAGGAGCTGGTGCCCAAGCAGTTTTACAAAAGCACCCAGTCAGCAACTCACTGGCACCAGTACAGCGGCCACACAGACACGTCCTGAGAGTAAGACAGGGCCACAACACAAGCAAGAGTGAGATGTAGCATCCAAATTCCTTAGAAGTGCAGACATTTGACCACTCCAAAGCAGACAAACATGTATACGTCCTGTTACAGATCATATCAAACACCTGGCAAAAAACCTTCTAGAAATAGGGAACACACCACATAGGTATAGAGTTTAATTCCTAATTAGCACACTGCTGAGAACAATGTTTATTAAGCAGTTAATAATGCCTTCCAACAGAGGTAAGGAGGGATACTTTAAGATAAAAAACAGAGTAAGTATACATACATTCTAACAGTTTTGTTAGACAAACTTCAGAGTTTATACTATTTATATATTAAAAACGTAAATATTTGCCTTTGTTTACAAGACAATTACATAGTTCTATTACATTAATGAAAAAAAAAAAAAAACCCAAAGAGACAGTAATTACAAATTTAACCATTGTTTTATGGTGCATGTAAACACACTAAGGTTTATTTTCTTGCTTAAATAAACAAACATTGTAACTAGATACTACAGATGAAGCAATAATACAGACTCCAGAGAATCAAAATCATACAAAACCAGAAAGACTGTGTTTGATTACATTACAGTTTTAAACACAATTCACATATACAGAAAATAGTACATAAAATTTGAGACATGTTCATAGAAAAACATGAGACACTAGATACTTGAAGTTGGCAGAATGCCACTGGAATAAATTACTGAATTTCACATGAAAAAATACAGCCTTCTAAAGTCAGATTTTAAAACATCTTTTGATAATAAAACATCTTTTGATAACTGCTAGCAAAGGTAGGGATTGTTAGTACCCCAGACAAGAAATTACTTCTGGGGACAAAGGACTTTTATCACCAGATGAGTTTAGCTCTTCTTGCACTTCCATGTACAGCCACCTTTTATAGTACTTTATTGGCTTTTAACACTTGCTTTCCAGATTCAACCCGAAAGATTTTATGCATCTATAAGCCAGCACTGTGTATTGCAGATTTAAGCTCTTAAGAAGGCATAAATGCACTTACTCACTTGGTAAAAACCGTTAATATGAATAGAATAAGTACAAAAACCAAACGTATGTAATACAGAAATCATACAAACTGGAAACACAGTTAGAAAACATACCTGCCGATGGGATTTTTTTCCTTTTCAACATAATCATTGTGGGCCAACGGAATTCTTTCAATCTAGTATTTCTCATCCTAACAAAATACCAGTAGAAATCTGAGTATTTGGATTCAAACACTAACCCCCGCAGATGGATTTTGTTTAAAGAATGGAACAAACATATTTGCTTTGAAATGTTCTACTTGTGGTGAAAGCTGAGCTGTGCTGAAACCAATAGAACTGTTAGCATTGTTTTCAACAGAGCTAGAATTTCATTTCCTGTGCCCAACTTAAGATCTGTTAAAGATGCTGCTAACCACTATAACACGGTTTTGCACTCTCATGATCACATTTATAGTTCAAAATAAAATATTCTGTGCAAAATAAATACTTACAGGGATGGTTGCATAAACAGCATGAAAGTAGCAGCTGTGGCTGATTTCTTCAGAGAGTAAACTTTGTCCCCAGCCCAGTTGCTCAGTCTGGATGAATGCTGCTCCTGTACGATACCCAGGTCTTGAAGCCTTGGGAAGTTCCCATCCCAACTGAGCAAGGTTGGGAGGGTTTGTTATTTTAACTGTTGGCTGATAACAGCTTATCAGTAAGTTTTCAAAGGTTAAACTCAACATGCACGGCAAAAGTGCAAAGAAAGCACAAGAAAAATGTTGAATTAGTGTTCCCTCTCCTGCTGCAGCAGGTGCCTCCAGCAAGGGCCAGGACTATTTCATACACCACAATCTGCAGTGCAGCCCAGCAAAGAAAGTTAAACCAAAACTCCCGTTCAAAGAAACCGTAACTGAAAATGTCTTTGGAAGCCAGTGAGAAAATAACAGAAGTGCTTTCTTTCAAAGGAGGAGCTTGCTTTGCCTGCTATATTCCCACTGTCTGCCACACAGGATGGAAAAGCTAACTCAAAATCTTTAAGTTTGGTCCTTAAATACAAGGCAACTTTATTACTGTTGCCAAATTTATCACTGAGACCACAGCTCCATGACAACTCACTGTAAAACAAACACAAAATAAAATCTTGAATTTAGGGCCTGCTATGACTTATTTCTATCCCAAGCATGCTACTGAACTGTAAAGGGCTGATGCAACTTTAAATCAGAAAAAAACCCCAGAGTTACAGACTCATTACTAATTCATCCTGGCTGGAGCTGCATACCAGCAGCTGCTGCCTCCCTCAATTAACAGCAAATATTGAACAGTATTGTCACTTAACGGTGTTTAGTGCCTGCTACCCTGTCCGCTGTCACATTTTCAAAGTGTTCTGGCACAATTTAAGTATCAATATTAATAAACAGTTTAGTTTAACCCCTTATGCATCAGCAGAGTTCATAGCAGAAGTGCTTTACTCACTTCATACATTTATTAGGCGTTTGGCAATAGCAGAACCTCAAAGATGCAAGGTTGCCACCAAAATGGTACTTGTAATTCAGAGGCCCACAGGGTGCTTGGCTTCTGCAGAGGTCTGAGCACAAGTGTAAAAAATGATGGGAGTATCTCCAGCAGAACAGCTCTCTTCATAAACGAATGCCAAAAAGAGGAAACAAAAGAGGAGAAAAAGGAGGAAGCTACACATTCAGCCTCTGTTGCTGAAGATTTTAAAAGAGAAAAAAAAAAAAAAAAAAAAAAAATCAAGATACAGCCATTTGTGCGAGGACATAAGACCAATGCTGTGATTCCTGATGACTCCATGTCTGTACAGGGAAGTCAAAAGAGCCCACATTTGCACCTTGTCTTCCTACTCCGTCACGTACACACAGCCATGCTGCCTTTTGGTTTTAAAGCAAATGATTATACAAACAATGCAATCAGAGCAAGCAACTGGAAATGATGCACTTCTCCCACCACGCCTCCACAGGTTCTTCAGTGACCTACTTGCTCTGTGGTGTCAAGTTTGCTGGAAGCCACTTATGTACAAACGACTGCACCTATTTTATATTTCATTCACGCATGTTCCCAGCAAATCAGCAGGCAGTAGCATCTGAGAGGCTTTCCTATGAGCTAACTGCCAACTGGGCCAGGGCCAATGTGTAGATACCAGCAACCTGGAGAAGAGAGGGGATGCTGGGCCAGCTGAATTAGACTGCAAGGTGCGCACTGGCAATTTGGATACTATGAGAAAAGATCAAGCAGCTTCTGTACTGCATTTATCACAGTAAAAGCTACAGTAACGCCATTCAAGCTGATACTGAAATTGGAATAATTAAGTTATTTCTGAGATACTGGACCTTTACACTAGGCTTTCTGCAGAGGCAACTGCGTTATAAGCATGGGAGCTCCAAGGAACGATGCTCTGAGGGACGTGTCAAACATGCAATGGCTTTGCAAACTGGGCAAGCAAAAGTAGGCTCAGAATCTGGCCAGACTTTCCAAGCCTCTGTGAGCATACTCTTCTTGGTTTAGCTCATTTGGCTGCAAGTTCCCTCACTTTCTCAGGTCCTCTCTATCTGTATTCTTGCAACTCTAACATCCAGTTTGGTTTGTTAGGAGGGCTCATTCCCTCTACATTCCTCCACCACCTTTGTGCCGATAGTGTCTGAGGTTCTCAGATCTATTAGGTGATATGACTAATACCTGCCATCTGTTCATTGTTACCTTCTCTTCTCTCTTGAAGAGGAGTTATCAAGTGCTTGTTCTACTTGATCTATTTTAGGAACGTGGGCTTTTAGCATCCATGCAGCACTGTTTTAAGCTAAAAAAAAGTGAAATTAAAGAAGTAGATCATGCCCTTGCAGGGAAGATTGAGCATTTGCAACATCCCTTAGGTCCTGTAAGAGTCTCTGATTAGGCTCAGAAACAATCACTCTTCACTCCCAGTGTGCCCAAGAAACAGAACTACTGCCCAGGTTTCACTCCAGGCAGGAGCCTGCAGATAAGATGCAGGCATTTGAAGGTATCCAACTGCTCTCTGCAGAAACTAAATCAGTCAACATTGCTTACAGCATCAATAGGTAATATGCCGCAGTATTGTGCTACCTGGTTTGAGGAATAAGGAGCTCCTACCCAATTACACCACCTCGGTATAGACTGCTGAAAACAGAAGAAGGTACAAATAACTGAGGCCAGATCTCTGCCTATCAGACTGGGGTGAAATCTTCCAACTCACAGGGAATATTAAGCATTACTTATGCCAACAGCTGCTGCCGAAAGGGATGGTTAAGGAAGAAACAAACTGGACACACAAAGGAAAGATGGGCTGGAAGGGAGAGAGGCCAACGAAGGATAATTTTGCTGTATTGCAGAGCTGTGTCAAAGTGCAAAGAAAAAAAATCATCACACTGTAGGAGGCTGAAAGACTTGAAATGGAGCAGTGAGGCGTCTCTGGCTCCATAAATGTTTAATTTGAGCAAAGTAGTAGATTCATAGTAAATATAGTTCTGCTGCTGCTGAACTGCACAATCCTGCTTTAATTTCTAAGTGACACAAAATGAAAACAAAAACATAAAAATAAAATAGGAGAAAAGGAACAGGGAATTTTTTTTATACCTGGCACTACAGATGAAGCATGCACAAGCCAGCCACCTACTCAGCTCTCTCCCTAAGCTACTGCACAACACAGCAGCACCAGGGTTAGCCAGATATACAGAGCTCTGAAGAAGGTACCTCAATTTCACAGCTTTGACAGTTCGACACAGTGCTGGGGATAACATCACCTGAGAACAAGAGCTATTGCACCACATCTTAGAAAACAGCAAGTGCTGAAAATCTTTGATTAAAGGCAGCATGTTGCCTGCTAAGAAAACTGTGAAACTGCAGAACCATAGAATGAAGATGTATGTGGAAATACTGAAGAAAATCAACTCACAGAACCCTGGTAGCAGCAAAGGGATCTGCCTGGAACTGTTCCTCTTGCAACACTTCTCATAAAAGAAGGGCAAATCTTCTCCATGCATCTCCCTTGCAAATAAAACCCATCAGTAAGGATCATCCCTTCCCCATCATTTCCTTGAGTTATTCCATCCCACTCTAAACAGTAGGCTCAGACTTGTTAAATAAATTTATGAGGGGAGAAAATTTGCTAATTAGTGTTTCTTCCTGCCTAAAATGCAAGGAGATCCTAAAAAAGAAATGAATGCATTCCATGACCCCCTATGAGATCTCCACCTCCATTTTTCTTCCCTTTCTTACTCTTTACCTCCCCCAGACTGTCACTCGATCACCATTATCTGCTTCTTTCCCCTCCACCTTCAGAAAGCAGCCTATTTCCCTTCTCTATTTATGTCTTTCTCATTTCAAATGTAATTTTTTTTCCTGCTTCTATGTCCACTTGCTGAAATTAATACAACTACCTCTCTCTCCTCTGCCATCTCTACCAGCAAATCTAGTCTTCTTCCCTCTCTCCAATCATAAAGAGAAATGTGGCTTCACTAAAATCAAAGGTTCTGCTAAACCCATATTTCACTCCAGCAGCAAAACCATATTCTGTTAGAATAATGTCACTTATTTCAAGCCAGCTATCCCCAAGTACTGAATGGCCAAGCATCTGAATAAAAGCAGGTAAGCCCTTTGCTTAGCTATCCTCACTCCCACTAGGAGAGCTTCATACAGCTGAACACATTGGCAAGCTAGAAAACTACAAACGTTACAGAACCTATTGAAATTTGTCCAGCCTCTGGAAATCCTTCACACAACAAGTATAACTCATCAATAAGTACAGGTTTTCTCTTTTAAAAGTGTGAACAGATTTGAAAATGCATATACTAGTATTCTCAAATTTTGTACTCTCCTCAAGGTTGGGAGTGTATTTTAGAAAGTGACATGAGTTTCAGAAGCAGTTCCAACAGGTAGCTTTCTTTTCTCCTGAAGCAGTGAAAAAAATGAAGAAACAGAAACCCACAGCATAGCCTCAATTAACCTATAAGAACACAATCAAATGTTGCAAGAACACCCACATCAGAAGCCTCTTTTTCACTGCAATTAGCTGCTGGCAACAAACTTGCAAAGCCAAGACAGCACCTTGTGCTCTTCCTAGGAAGGTTCATCACTGATAAAGGAGGACCTCAGTTTTCACTGCTAGTTGCTCTGAATTTTCAGCTTTCCAAAAGCTGACGTCACATGGCAACTCTACTTGCAAAATAGAGACCTTTGCTGGCCTTTGGAGAAAGAAGACAAATCCAATACTAAAATGATACAAACAACAACCAAAATGCTGATGTCCCATGCTACTCAACAGAAAACATTAAATATTTACATTGACACATTATGATATGGTTCTACTGTAATTCTCCTGTGACACAATTTTTTTTCTTATCAGAAACTCTCTCTTACTCTGAATTCAAGATAGATGGTACTGAATAAGTGAAACAGTTGTCCCATATCGTATCAAACACTTGTTGATGACCTCGGCCTCATACAGAGGCTGTAGAAGGGAGAACACTCCAAGGAAGCAGTTCAGGGACAGACACAAAACACTTCCAGGAGACTCAGCCTTAATTATAGCTTGTGACATTCAATTACTGGGAGGTTCCTTCCTTATTAGGATCAAGGTGACCATGGTTAGTCCCTAAATCAAACACCCTCTGTCTCATAGGTAAGCAGAGACACATAGACTAGTTTGAGCCATAGCTATGCAAAACCTTCTACAGCATTTCTTGGGCAACTAGTAAAGCTAACAGCCACCACCAAAGCTGTATTTTACATCTTATTTCTCACTGAAGAGCCAAAAGGAAGCCTCCCTACATCTCCAGCTGACAATAGCTGCAGCTCCATTCTTCCAGGACAGAACAGGCTGTAAATACTGGCTGGAAACACTTATTCCCGCTGGGGACTGCGGCAGCAGTTGGGGGCCAGGAGAGTCTCTCTTGCGCCAAATGGTAGACAAAACAAACAAAAAAAATGATTGTACCTTGCATATACTGCAATATCAGAATTTGTGTAGCCTGTGTTTGTGTTTAGGTTGAAGAAAACAGGCTGAAAGCAAAAAAAAATATTTCCAAATAGCTATATTCAACTACTAAAACCACTTAAAAGCAAAATGACTGAAAATGTGCTCTGTCCTTTATATTGCAGATTCAAAGGTGAGGAAATACCACACGAGCGTATTTGACAAAAACATCAGGGCCTCCAGACCTGCACATGGACAGTGATCTTAGTCAAGATTTTTCTATCAGTTTTACAACACTGACAAAGCTCCCTCCAAAAATACAATCCTCGCTTGCTAGGAATGTATTTCTAACTGAGCACAGTTAATAAAATACACTTCATGAACAGAAAATACAGGTTAAACACAATCCTTTCTGTGTGTGTGAAGTTCAGCCACATCAATATAGACTGTTAGACTTTCTTGCCCATGTTCTTCAACCAGAAAGGGTTCAGGAGTTCATTTAAGTTTCTCATAAGAAATTCTTCATAGAAGCTGATCAATATAAAGCAATTTCTTGAAAAACAAACAAACAAAAACCACAAAAAAGAAAACAAAAAAACCCAAACAAACTATGACAGTTCTATTGTGGGACGCGTTTTCTACTCCTACAGGTATGTGTCTAAGCTGGGTTGCAAACCTGAAGGTCAAAGCTACATGCTGACATGGATTTGTTGACTGTCCCTAGGAAGACCAAGAAAATAGTAAAAGGAGCATCCAGAAAGAAGGCTGAAAGACAACTTGGTATGCCTTATGAAGACTACACCAAGGATTCTGCAGGAGGAGATTTCTTGCTGGGATACAAATATGAAATAATCCCTGAGAAACTGTCCCGATCATCTGCTGAAGAACTGCTAACCATTACATAGAAAGATAACAAGCTGAATTTATAACCCAGTAAACTTTAAGGCTGAAGAGATGGAAAGCAATAGCAGGTGGCCTTTGATACCAAGGTCTTCACTATTGCAGCTTCAGTACATATTGTCTTGCTCCAGGCAATCACTTGATCTCACATGATTCTCAGAAAGCCCAAATTCTACTTCAGAGATTGAACAAAGCTCAGGAAACATTTTCTCTCAAAAAATATCTTGAAAACATGAAGCAATCAGAATGATGCATCTTTTTTCTACTGCCAAATGCTCAAGGTAACAAAGGTAATCAATAAAAAGGCACAAAAATAAGACTTTGATTGTAGATTATTAGTGCCTAATACAGATATGATTTTTCTAAGTGGCTTTTGTGAATATAGCCATCTGAGATGACACAAAGGACATTTTTCTTTAGTACATTAGAAGAGCTTGCTGAGAAGAAAGAACAATTTATGCTCACTGCTGCCTCCCCTTCAGGTTTGCTTTGTATCTTCTTCTGTGTAAGAAACAGACTGATCAAACTTCTTCCTTCCCACAAGCCTCATTGGGAGACATTACAGAAACAGCCTCATTGCTCTGAATAGTTCAAGAGCAAACGTGTTGTACAGATAATGAATCTCAACTACACGGGAGGATATGTATTTCAACTTAAGAACCACAGAAACTAACCTTGATGCTGAAAAATGTAGACCAGGGAGTGTGAGAGAGGGGACTGTATCTTTACGGAAGTGTGAGACCAGTTTCTCGTGCTCCAGACAGACCCACTCAGAATGAGGAAATACAGGCAGTGGAAGTCTGCTCCCTAGGCCCTGTAACACCTCCTGCAAGCCTAAACACACTGGTGTATCTTCTTGCTCTGGAAAAGCATGACATAAAAAATCCCTAAAATGGGCTAAGGGTAGGACAGAACAAGCAAATAAGTTGCTCAGGACTATTACATTCAAAATATATTTGTCAAAGGGAGTCAGTGAATGATGGAATGAGGCACGGTGGTTTCTGAAGATGACATCCCTCTTTGCATGGATGCTGACACACCAACAGTCCGCACAGTAAGAGACAAGAGTTAGCCATGAAGGTATTGCTGCTGACTACCCATGAAGCCATGCCAGGATTTAGTCATTTTTTTTTCAAACTCATAGCCTCAAATATCAGCCAGACTGCTGATGGAAGAACAAAGATATACCACTATCAGAAATTATTCCTGAAGATCAGTCCTCAAGCACAATGCTGAGCTCCTGGCAAAGAAGAGCTGGGCAGAATATCTTTTCCTTCAGTGAAGAGCCTCACCATTTCTTCTAACAGGTAGTCTACAGATTGTTGACTTGGACTAGACGGCTGTCAGCCAAGAAGCATAATGGTCACTGGTCGTGGCTACTGAGAAACAGCCTTCGCATTTGCAGCCACATGTCGGGCTGTTGTCTAATATCCGGCCTTCTATATTACACCCTTACATTCCTTCCAGTTGTCTTGTTACACTCACACTTTAAAAAGAGACTAGAAACTCCCAGTAAGTCACTACAGAGTGTTGCAATGAGAAAATTAAACATACCTCTCACACAAGCCCACCTTTCAAGCTCCTGGTCCTTGAACATACTGCTCAGAAATTTTACTTCTATTGCAGTATCATCACCAAGTATCTCAAGACATGTCAGGAGAAAAATATAATACCTTCGGAAAAGGAGGTGAGAAAGGTACATTAAGTACTTGATGTCAATCCTCCAAACATTTAAGTATTAGCTAGACAGCAAAAGGGATTTACTGGAGTTCCTTAGCTGCTGTGCCTTCCCTGCTCCCCATATCAGGGGAAGGAAAGCCATCGAATCATGGTCGGTCTCCTGTGTAGCCAATGTAGTTCAATTCAGAGGCACTAGGTTGGAGAAAAATGACTTGTAATGGCTCAAGCATCAGGCTTGATAATAGAGAAGTCGTCTTTCTTAACAAACATGCAGGTCACAGAAGATCACATACTCCTTTGACCTGCACATCTTACTGCAAACACTTGAACAGTTTGCCTTTTGTTTTTTTTTTTTTTTTAAAAAAAAGAAAAGCATCAGGAAGACTGAAAATCATAATCCACTTACATGCTTTGGCAACATTAGTCTATTTTCTATTTCCACTGGTAACTACTACTCACCCTTCTTCCATTTAACTTTTCATACATTTGTGTACTCTCCCCTCTCACTAGCAAGAGTGAGAGCTGACACTTTCCTCACCCTTTTTTCCCCTCTCTTGTTGAAACCTTATTTCCACTGCTCTAATAGGTCTTGACTTAACTGGGACAAGGAAAATTATTCTGGGCTTCTCTGTCCTAGCAGATAGGCTATTCTGTAGTAACCATCCAGAGCATTGAAAAATCATACTGAAGCCCCAGGCAAACATTCTAACACTCCCTTAAATTCATGGTTTAATAAAATTGCCCATTTTTACTGGACACTTCTATAGCCATATATATATATATACTCATTTTTGCATAAAAATCCTTCAGTGTTAATAAAATTTAGAAAATTCTCTTCACTGCTACACATAGCAAAGTTCATTTAACAGCATTCATGCCAAGAGGTCCCAATAAGCTAAACCTCTACGGAACCTTAAAATATAGCTATTTCTTAGGAAAGTTTTTTTTTCCCCTATCCGTTTAAGCAATATGCAGAAGCATTTATACTACTTAAGAACAGAAGTCTTAGTAAATATTACACACTAATAAAACGTAGAATTGTATCCACTAGTTTAGGCCTGCAGTTAAAAGGTCTGACTTTGAAAAGCTGGCTGTACTGCCACTCCCTCAGCCCATTTTAAATCTAGGCTAGCACATCCAGTCACCCAAAAACAAAGAGGAGAAATTTTTAAGTAGGTAGGGTACACTTTTCTCAAACTTTGACCTTAACTTTGTATCATCCGATGTCCAATATCAATACCATTGCACCAACTTTTTTTTTTTAAAGAGATACAAAATGATTCTGTACAACCTCATTTTTCACAGCAATGTAATTAAAAATTTGGTTCAACTCATCTATATCAGTAGCAGTTCTCAAACTACAAAATGTGTACCTCTGAAGATATAAGCTCTTTTCAGAGTAAAGCAAAGTGAAAACCTGCAGTGGCATACATTCTAACTTCATTTCAGAGCCATTCTGGTACAGAAACAACAAAGCGATGCTTTTTTTTATATATACTGTGAGAAAGTAAATCCTTTGCATTTTTTCAGATGGCATTTCCCATAAACTGCCAATCATTTTAAATGTAAGAGGCAGCATGCTAGATAAATGTATCATAACTTTCTAGAAGAAAAGTGCATCCAGAAAAGCCTTTCCTTTGAGTTACATCTGTTTTGAAACTCTTCTATCAGGCAAATTCAGGGCTAGTTCCAATTTCCTGGAATCTATACTTGCAACAACCAAGCTTGATTTGAGTTCACCACTAAGTTATGCTGTTCTGGTTCTCAGTGTACAATACTCCTCCATCCAAAAGCAAGGAACGAATCACCAGCTCATTCTGCTGTCTTCACTTTGCCCATCCTTACGCTGGAAACAGAGAGGGTTGGCTGAAGGCTGGTATCAGCACAGGGCAGAGCATATAGCGATACCAGTATAATCACTTTTTAGATACGTCAGCCAGTGCAAGCACAGCTGTCTAGAAAGAGGACAACACCTTAAGGTACGTGCCAGCAGCAGGCATCAGTTTGAGTGCAGACCCCTGTCATGAACTAAAGAAACAGTTCCCAGCACCATGGGTTGTCATACTCACCACCTCCTCTACAAGATCCCTTTGGGAGAACGGACTTGCAGCCCTCAGTGCAATAAAGACCAGGCCAGTACAACTGAAACACAGAGAAGGACTGGCAACTGAAGCTCTCTGCAGCCTCCCTTGCCATTAGCAAATACACACTGGTACACCCATTGGATCAGCAAGTGAGTTTTGGTTTTGGGTGGGTTGTTTGGTTTTTTTTTGGCTTTTTGGTTTTGTTGTTTTTTTTTTTGAAACTCGGCACTATTGTGTCTACTACTGTTTACAGGAGACACCATTTCTCTCCACTTTCACAAATAATTATGATCCTCTCACAAAAAGGTGCACAACTGATTTTGCAAAGGTATATATGCAGTGTTAAAGTTTGAACCTCTCCAGTTTATTGCAAGCCTTTTTCTGATACATGTGTTTATAACGCTGGCAGGAGTAGGCTCCTGATTTCAGCCAGCCCTGTTCAGGTTCAGCACCGCTGATTTTCTGGTGGTGCAAGCATATTCCAGGTGAAGTGCAGCACAAAGCACGCCGTAGGGTGCACGGCCCCCGCTCAGAGCCACCACCGCAAAACCTCTGACAGAGTGCTTCAAAAGTAGGAACAAAAACTTGAAACCAAGTAACGCGTTGGTAGATTAAATAGCAGCTGAGATTGCCCACATTTGCCTTCACAGGCTGTGACTTTAATTGGAGCATACTGGAGTGCATTAATAACAATTTTAGAGGGACCAATATCGACTTCATTTATTTTCACAAAGCCTTTCTCTGCCCTCATCTTCACTGACTACACGTGTCAAAGCAAGGTCAAAAGAGCTTAATTTTCTTCTGCACTGCACAAAAAGGCATGAAGAACAGACAGTAAATTTAGCTTATTTCATTTTCACTGTGGCTTAAGGAAGAACAGAAGGAATTTATTATTACCAAATTGACTCCTGGTTGCTCTTATCAAGGTTGCGTAAATTAAAAATACAAACTAGAGCTCCACTTCGCTTAAGACTGAAAGCATGCATCAACTCCAAGACAGTGTTTAGATTTTAAGGGAAAATAAATTGTGGTAACAGATAGCTGAACATAAAAGTTGAGCACCTTTCTGAACACAGTTATTTCAAAATAACAGGTAGCACAACACTCATGCACCAGAGAAGGGAGACCAAGTCAAGTGCTAAATGAACCTTATCAGTAATGTTAAACTTCTCCTTTACTTGGGAGCGCTCAGCAAACATTATATTAATAAAAATATAATTCTGTTTCAAGACAGCAAGTGCAGCGTGCCTGAGAAACAATATCTTCTTATTTGATAAGGCAACATGCAGACAAGTAACGCTACGTGGCAAATTTAGAACTAATTGAATGCTGCATCTCTTTCATACTAATCAGTATCTCATAATTGCACATGATCATAATGTAATCAAACACTTTTAAAATACATCCATACAATATTTAAATATAGGAAAAATATGACATAAAAACAGAATTGCTTTACTCAGGAAGCTGGAAAAAACATAACTGGAATCTGAAGCAATACCTCCTTTTCCCCTCCAATGTGATAAGAAGTTTTTACAGTTTATTCCCTTAACTAAATGACAGCTTAATGTGCTCTGCCTACCAAAACTGAATTTCTTAATAGCAGATTTTAATAAAAGAAACCCATGCAGTGGCATTCAGTCTGGACACTTATCCTCTAACTAAACTGAGCTGCTAGCACAGGGAGGTCCCAGATCAGGAATTCCTGAAGTTTTGCTCATGAAAAGTTAAGTTAATTACAGTGCAGTGGCTGTGTAAAACAGCCCTAAGAACAGCAAGGCTCAGGCTGATGCTGATAGTACAGCCTCCCTTGTAATTAAGTGAATCCCACCAGTCCCCACTGGTAATATTTCACACCCAGTTGAAGCAAAACAAACTGTTCCAAATACAGCAAATGAAACATCCAAAAAAGCCTGCGTAAATCTACCAAATAAATTGTCAAATTCACCATCATAAGATTGATAACAGCTATAAATTCAATTTGGGGATGAGTCAGATGGATTTTCCTCTAGAAAATTTGGTGTTAAGTCTCACACCGCTTACACTACTTGCACTACAACTGAATTGCATCTGTTGTGCTTTCGGTTTATAACATGAAAACCTCAAGATCTCCAGAAAGAGAGATAACCTCATGATTAGCTGGACTTCGTAAAGTATTTCTAGAGATGCCTGGAAGAGCTCCCCTTGGCATAAGCAATGCCCTGAAGACAGTATCAGTAAAAGCAAAGGAATATCTAAAAGTTTATGCAGTTCTCCTCCGCAGCTCTAGTCTCTAGGGGCCTGGTCAGCTCTGCCAAAATGGTCTCAGCCATCCAGTACTGGAAACGTTCTCTCTCCCAGAGAAAGGAAGGAGAGCAACCGATTCTGGCTGGGCAGCATCACCCAGTTACTGAGTCTTTGCCCAAGGTTCAAACTGTCTATATTTAGTTAAGATTCAGGTTAAACTGGTGGCATTTTTTTTTTCCCCAGTGAGACAAGAATTTAATCCAGAAACACTGAGGCATTTTCAAATCCCATAAGGCCACAAGTGATGACATATCAGGAACAGATAGGCAAGGGAGAGAAGCTAACAGGGGGCCCTATGCCTATCCAAGGTCTTACACTTAGTATAAAAGCCTCTTACAGTCTAATTCAAATGAAAAATGGACACAAATCCAGAGTCTCAGCAAAACCCAGTGGTTATCCAATACCTGAATGTGTGTATACTGGAAGCCAGTCTTACAGTAGCAGTGTGGGGCAGCGGATGCCATATTCCCTCTCTAGTAGAGCTTCCCAGTGAGCACCAACACTTGAAGTGACCCGTCCCCTCCACGTAAGCTGCAAATCTCCTCTTCAAGGAGGCAGCAACATACCATCATTACTCAGCCACCCTTTGGCTGCAGCAGCTGCCAGAGAAGCGCAGATTTCCAGTCCTAAAGTCCTATCTGCAGCAGCCAGCTGTCCTTAAAGGCAATCAAGCAGGAATGAACTGCTGACACTTCCTGCTCCAGTAACGGCTCTGGACACAGTGTGCTCCAGTGCTCCCAGGGCAGGCCAGAGACACACTTCCTCCAGTGCCCTGTCCTGCAGGAGGGATGCAATCAAAGCAGGCACCAGATCCAGCTTGTAGGCCATCTGGCAAACCACGATGCCGCCTCTGATCAAGAGGAGGCTTTGAGCCAACAATCAGTACCAACTGTTTTACTGGAAACATCTCCAAATATTTTCCAAGTACCATTGCAAATATATCCTCTAACAGGGCTGGAACAGCTACTGGCTCCAGTGGAACTCTCTCTCCACAACTACACACCGTGAGAAGACCTTGTGCTGACAAAATCTGCTGGGGTTGCGATAGCAGCTAAGAAATTAGCAAGTCAACAATAAGCACAAAATAGGAGCAAGTACACAGAGCAGACAGTATCAGAAATACCAGCACTGCCCAATATTTACTTAATGACTCATACAGAGGAGGATACATCCATTTACACTTATTGACCAGTATGTGAACAGGTAATAGAAAAGCTTATTAAATCGCTCAGAGCTCAGCTCTTCCTGACCTCAGAAAACAAAGAAGCCTTGTAGCAGCAAAACATCCTCTCTTCATGCTCCCTCTTTCTTTACCCTGTTGCACAATCTTTCTCCACAGCTTAAAGTTGCACTTCTCACAAGATGTGAATGGAGAAGAAAGAGGAGAAAAAAAAAAAAAAAAAAAAAAAAAAAGGTATTTCTGTGCATTCATATCAAGAGAAAAGTACAGACTACACCAGAATAAGTATTTCCAAGTGAGACTCTCTAGTTTTCCAGATTTTTTTTTGGCAAAAGGGTTCACAGATAAGATCTCTACCTTCAAAACATCCTTCATCCTCCACATGAACAACATGTGGTATAACAATTTGTGCAGAATTCATAGACTGCACTTAAAATACCTTTCCCCTAAAAAGCAACTGAAGATCATTACACAAATACTGTATAATCATTCAGTCTCTTTACCTATAAGGAACATATATAATGTAGAAGAAACCATGGCACTTTAAAATCTACAAGCATGTTTTGAATGTTCATACTGCAGCACATTAGAACAAAACATCATTATTTTTTCTGTATACATTGAAAACACTCAACTAACTTACAGTTCTTGGAACACATCCTACTTTTCCGTAGCATTAGATGAGCTTCCACACAATTAGGTAGAAAGTGTGAAACATCAATAGCAGTTCCTATTTCAAGTCTTCTGGGAGTTTTCAGTGTCTAACTACATATAACAATAGAAACTCAAAATCCAGTTGTCTCAGCTCACAAAAAAAAAAAAAAATATTCAGTTGACCTCAGTCTGCATTTTTGAGCATTTCAATACTGCTTTTCTCCACACGTAGCTATAAAGAATACCCAGGGCAACATACAATTAATGAAAAATGAATCAGAACTAAAGCTGCTCATTCAGGAACAGGGACCCAGTACTAAATCACTTTCCTCCAGGACTAATTTTCCATACAAAATCCCATGGCTCTAATGTATATAAATTAAGTTACTCATACATGCTCCCAAAACATTCCACAGCTCATTCTATTGAACCTGAAGAGGACACTTGCAAAACACAGGCAACTAGTCAATACAAGAGAACCTTTTAGAACTTGGTAACACCTTTTGGTTTGGGGATTTCAGGTTTCCATCCTTTTACGCAGAATTGTGCAGATTATACCAGAGACCAAACAGCACAATGAATGTGAAAAGTGTTTCTCTCTCCAGCTTGAAGTCTTTACTTCCTTGAGCAGCAAGGCCCCCTGACACTGCATCCCCTCCCAGCTCTGTCAAGTAGAGAGGCTCATCAGCACTACCAAATCTACAAACACTGAGGAAACTCACACAGATAAGACATAGCTTCAAACCTGCAAAAACACAGGAAAACAGAGTTTCTACCAGCCCTTTTTCCTCATGCCAAAAAGCATTTGTGCTCAAGAGGCCTGTGACTCCAATGCTGGACATTTTAGAGCAATTTCTGTGCAGACAGAACAACAACTGACAACCACCTAGAACTATTTTTCACCACTTACTCTCCACTATTAGCTTAGAGTTCATAGGTGCTAGCCTCTCATACCAAAAAATAGAAGAAGTAATTATCAATAAAGTAACCAACAGAAAAGCAAATTTATTAGCCTAATTAAAAATCAGAATTAATGCTGCTAAGCAGGTAAACTTAGGCTAACATAGGCTCAGAGCTTCCTTTTATATGCCATTTAATAAAGTGACAGTAAAGTCTAAACCACGGTATTTTAAACCTTAACTGTTTGTCTCAGAAATCCTGGTTTTATTTCAATGTTGAGTGCAGGACTTACGTGACATTTCCCATTTTGATTTCTGTTATTAAAGAATTTCAAAACAATACTGTACGGTCACTGCCTACAGCCCTAAGGGGCTGAGTACAAAAATAACATAAAAGATATCACAAACTCAAAAAAATAGAATTTTGATTTAATTTCATTCAAGCATTATTCTCCTTACTTTTTGGAAATCGATTTACCATCTTTGATAAAGAGCACTCTTCTTCAGCCACTCAAACAATAATATCATTTGAGGTACAACTGGAACAGAACTTGAAAACCTCTTACCTAATTTCATACAGTCACCAAACTAAATAAAAATTTGTCTTACAAACTTAACTCTCTCATCCTGCAAATAAAACACCTCCATTTCCTCCACTCACCAAAAAATATCCATGTTCCCAATGGCTCACCTCTTTCATTAAGCACTCCAGCTTTTTCAAGAGCTTCCAAATTAACTATAACTAATCAGTATGGCGGAAAATATTACCTACTTCCTACATATTTCTCCCAATGATAAAATACATATTTTCACAAGCATGCTTCTACGGGCTGTGCCAGCCCAGAAAGGCAGTTGCACACTAAGCTGAAATGAGGACAAATCTATCTTTGGGAAGATGGATGGTCAAGACACCGGGCAGCTCATCTGTCACATACAAAACCTACTTACCCTCAAGACATGTTAGTTTCCAGTAGTAAAGTGAGAAGAGGCTCATTTTGAAAGATGTAATGGTCCATCAGTTTTTGTCGTTAACTCCCTTTGCTCTTCGTCTTAGAAACTGGTATTCTGGAGATACAAAAAGAACTCAAATTTAAAATATATCTCTCAGATAAAGATGTTACATAAACATTACATTTTTCTTGCTTTTTACCAGGCATACTGAAAGGTCAACTGAAATCAACCTGATAGGTCCAGTCACCGAATGACTGCTGTCTTACCTCAAAGAAGGGGGTAAGGGCTTCTTTCTTTACCCCTTAGACCCTCACAGCTTACACATTTACTATCCACGTTACGGTAGCATATTGCGAATTTATCCTAACGACTGGGAATGGGGAAGTCATACTGGTGCCAGAACCGAGAATTACACTGTGTTATCAATAGTTCCTTTTCACCTTGTCTGCCACATTTTACATACCGACATATATTTACTACACTTCAGTTTATCTCAAAAGCAGGAACACTTACCTTTTCTGCTGAATTTTGCAAAGGTTCCCTCAATAACACATTAGCTTCCTTAACCTCATTAGAGACACTTGGTTCCAACTGTACAGCACAACCAGGGCACTTCTTAGTTTGCCTGGTATTCTGAGGAGTTTGACGTATGTTTGGAAAATAAGGATGAAAAGGCAAAGCAAAAGCACTTGGATTGTAGATGAGCAAATGCCACACTAGAAACAAATTCCCTAGGAGGCCTATTTTGCAGCCAAAATAATTAGATCACTAGCAAGAATCATCCCAAATAGATAAATGGTATGTTAGAGATTAACCAAGGTCATGTTCTCTTATATTCAGCTTTTAAAAAGACTTCTCTCCTGAAAACTCAACCCTAGGGCTCTATACAAATTAAGAATTCATTGTTGACGTACACGAGCACAAATCAAAGCATGCTACAGCCTGTCAAGTGCTGACTGCCCAAGGAAAGGCCACGTGCCTTCTAAGCGAGAGAAATCCGCATTTGAGAGCCACATAGACTCTGCAACTGCTGCTGCTGGATGTTCAGAGATAACTGCCATTCATTAAAATCCAACATTAAAAGTTTATTAAATATGCAAGCATTAATGGAATCGGACTAGCAGCTACTTCGGCAGATAAAGTTTCAACAAAGCATGTCCTGCAGCTCCTGTTATCAATATTCTGTCCTTTTGGAAGTGTCCGTGAAGGAGTCACAACAGTACTCAAGGCAGTGAAACCCTCCATCTCTTTCAGATAATCCAGGTCACACTCTCAAGGTTGCCACTAGCCAGGAAGTCTAGGAAAAGACACCTACTTCAAAATAATTACAGCTCAATATACACTATCCATTTTCACTTTCCCACTTGACTGCTTGAGATGCATAGTCTCCCCAAGATTTTTTTTCCCCTTCAGTCATATCTGCAGGGCAAGTCCCACATCTCTTTGCAGGTTCACAGGTACAGAGGTTTTGCATGTATCCCAAACTTGCAGTTCTTGTCAACTTGCTGCTGGAATTTGAAAGAACTACAAGGAGAGAAGGAGTAGAGTGTCACACACACACAATATAGATTACAAGAAAACCAGCCACCTAAAAGCAGCTCTCCAGTAACTTCAGGTAACTTCACACAGGCACAACACATGTGCAGACCTCTGCTTGGAGCTACTCTTTCACAGCTGTCTGAAAACAAGTGTCAGGAGTCCTCCATGCAAACAGCAATCTCAGTACGTTTTGCTCCACAAAATGCAGTTTCATTCCTGGATGACTCTGCAAAGTCCCAGTGCTTGGTGAGTATCTCAACAGACCTCCAGGTTTTAGCTGTAGAGTGACATCAGACTTGGAAGTGTTCTTCACTAATACTATCAGCATAATCTGAGCAGCCTAGGGGGAAAGGAGGACAAGGAATATCTCTCACACACAAAGCATAAACAAGCTCTTAAAAGTCTCTAATGCACCTCCAAGTGACTCTGGCAACAGCCTTACTCTCTCAGTAGCAGTTTCAAAGAACATCTGGAAGATTTAATCCTCTAATTATGAAAAAAAAAAATAAAAGTCTTTCGTCAACACACAAGCGTGGTATAGCACCTCTGCCTTGAAGGTTTTGGAAAAGACTGAAATGAAATCTTAGAGAGGAACCTGGAAAAAGCATGACTTACCAGGAAAGAAGGGAAATTAAAGAGTATAAAGTACTGTAACCTCCAAAGAAAAGACTTAATTCATTGAGCACAAAGAGGGGAAACTGGCCATTTGGCTGAGTAGGTTCTTTACTACCACCTCTCCTGGTACTGATGACAGCCTCGCACTGGAGAAGAGCAGGCTGTTGTGTCAAGAACTACCCAGCATCCAGCCCGTGCAATGCAAGACTAATCTGAAGTTCGGGTTTTCTTTCAGTCCCGCAACCAGACGGGCCTCCCACAAAACAGGCAAAAGGTTCAAGGATGCCTTGGCCAGGAGGGAATCAACAAAACCACCCATCCATCATCTGATGCAACACAAGGCATCACGAGTTGCAAAACCTTGAGTAGCAGCCAATTTGTGGTCAGACATACAATAGTCTCCCACTCCATGAATTAGGAAGCCTGGGCTTAGATTCAGATTTTTCGAAAGAGAACTGACAGTTCTTGCTGGAAACAAAGGCAAAGAGATTGACTTCAAGGTAATCCGGTTTCTGAAGAGAGTACTGACCAAATCTCACACTCAGAGTCTGGGAATGATCTTTGCAGCTTCAGTGTGTTCAGAACTAAAGGAAAGCAGCCAGCTCGCCAGCAAGCTTGAGGTGCTGGTCCCAAGGTCAACTGTTCTCTGACAAAGCAAAGGAAAACCTTTACAAACCCTTCCATCTCTTAGGGACATTGTAATGACTCTTTCTGTTGCAACTTTTACCTTTTGGTCCTAGATACAGGGTAAAAAATGACTTTACTAACACTCCCTATGGCTCCGAGCGCTAGGAGGCTTCTATACAGACATCTCCTCAGTCGGCCGCCTACTTGGTCAGCTTACTGAGCTCCTGAACTTGAACAGCGCCCATCAACAGTTCGGGTTATCTCTTCCTAGAGAGCTCTTGCCTCCAGGAACAGACAATGGATGATCAAACACAAAAATAATACTTGTATCTTACACCAGCACCTTTGTTCAATCTTCTGCCCACCAGGCTGCAGGAGGAGTCTCTAATCACGAGAGCACATCAAATCCGTTCGTGAGCACCAGTATTTCCTCCCATCACAGACAGGCAAGTACATCAAAACTATAGGACACTGCACCTTGAGGAATGTAAATATGTAAGAGCACTCTATTTCTAAGTGAACCGGGAAGGTCAAAGTATCCTCTGTCAGCTATATGACATACCAACCTTCACTTAGGAAGATATGAATAGAGAGAAGTCCTCCCAGCAACTCTAAGACTAAAGCAATTTTTAAACACTCTCATTCCCAAATGGATGTCCTAATGCCACCAAGCAACACTGCAAACTTAGCATTCAGGTTTTTACAAGGAAAACAGGCAGAAAACAAATGATGTTAAGGAAAACTGAGAAATCAACCCGCTACCTGCTGAGGTCCATGGCACCACCAGTACGAGATCCCAGCACGTTTTCTCCACCTCCACCAACCTTCAAGAGTTTGTCTGATCTGAAGCCAGCAGCAGAACTAGATACACAGCACTGGATACACAGCATCAGCGAGAAACTGCTCTTCGAGGCATATCCAAGTAGTCTAGAAATAGGGAGGGATGCAATTGAGGGGAAACTTCATCCCCTTTAGCACTAAGTCATCCTGCCACAGATCAAAGGCCAAAACTGTAGTGGTCACAGCACCACGCACAAAACAAGACAGTGACAATGCAACCTGACAAGACAGGCTGGCACAGTGACCTAGAGCTGTGGATGTCAGGGGCACTGACCTTTATCTATGAGTTGTAGGGAAATCTGTTGAGCTAAGACAGGAGCAGCCATAACTCACAAGTCTCTGAAACACGGACAAGGTGTTTCCTGGCAACAATAACAAACCAATGGAATAAAACGAATGTTTTCTCACCAACTTGCTGTTGGATGATGCTAACAGCCCTTTGCAGAAGACAAGATCCTCTCTGACAGCACCACCACCAACAGCTGATCCAGCACAGTGACACCAAAGCTGGCATTGCTACACTCCCCTCTGCTCGGCTCTGTGGTTAGATAGGCTGACCACCTTCTCCCCGTGGTAACTCCAAAAATAGCACACACTAAATCAATAGAATCTACGCCTGAATAAGCCATGGGGGGAGGTCTTTGTTCACAGCTCACACCACAGGCAGTACGCTCACTCAGTAGATGGGTGCAAGGAGAAATGTAGGCCACACATGCAGAGAAAAAGAGATTTCCAGACTTCAAAGATACCATAGATCTCAATTTCAGAGTCAGGAAATGAATACCCGTTAGAATAGCCTCTAAGTGCTGGGGTGCAGCTCAATAAGAGCCATATGGGCTAAGGGAAAAAACAAGCTTCACTGAAAAGTTCTAAAGTCTTTTTTTTTTTTTCCCCTGATAAACTGCCTGATGAATCATTAAATAAAAATCTTTGTGATGTAACTATTCAGACTTATACAAAGAACACTCGTAATTAGCTCTCGAAGTAATCCTCTGACCACCATCTGGAGCTCAGCCTAAATCTTGACCTCAGTCACACCAAACATCCATCTCGAAACACACCTGAGAATGTGAATTTAATGTTGTGATGTGATTCAAAGTGGAAAACGCCGACAGGAATGCTAAAAACCTGAACCACCTTTTACTCCACAGGCTCTATAAATGCATGTTCCAGAATATCCAGAGAGTGAGCAAGGAGCAATTCATGCCCATCATATTTAGGGAAATTGTTTCAAAATGAATAAGTAAAAAGGCAGGATTTATCAACCCAATCCTACATCTAAACCAAAATGTTTCTTCCATCAAAACCTCAGTTTATAGCAAACAAAGGCAATACATGACACACCCAATCTTCTTTCAATAACACAGGAGAAAAATCTTCCTAGAACCAGATTCTGACAGGAAACTAGACTTACCGAAGATGTAGAGTAACTTATTCCCCCACCCACGTATAAACAGCTCAAAATATCTTACTATTAAAGGATGCAGAAATTCCTTCATGTAAAGCACCATAGATGACTGGTTCGTTTTTTGCTAATAAATGATCAGTTTTAAACTCCTATTCCCCACTGGCAAATAAGAAAGTCTAAGATGCCTCCCACCTACAAAGCCTCTTAGCTAGAGAAAAATGAGTTTTCTTTAATATATAGCCCTGTATTACATGCTGAGCTTCCCAGAGCAAAGCATTCAAGAATGATACACGCCACATCACTGAGGAACAAAATTTATCTTGTCAGTTCCAGAGGAATTCTATTTTCAGTTAAGTTTTGCAACCAGATTTGAGACCTTTGTAAGAAAGCCCACAACAGCAAGGAGAGAGGCATGGAGCAGGCTGAAAATACTGAACCAGTTACGCTTAGTTCATATTTGAAAGGGAATCTTTCCCAGAATGAGAAATGTTTCTTTTTTCAAGGGATTATGTTACATTAAACACAAAGAGCCTTCTATACTGGGAGGTATGGTCCCAAAGATGAGACCTCCTGACAGCTGACCTGCTGGCACACAGAATTTCTTCCAGCTAAAGCACGTTTAAGTATAAATAAGATTAGAAAAGACCATCAGACTTGGCACCAACAAAAAGACCCCGAATTCTAGTCATTTCACCACCTACAGAGAGACAGAAAAGGACTGTCATCATCCCGAGGTATAAACTTAATTGCCTACTCACATCGTGCAGCAGCGACTACCAACACCACGCATGAGTATACTACAGGAAGGTTTATGCTTACGTAGTAAAGACTACACTTCAAAAAAACACTAACTTTTTTTACATCCTTATTTCACACTTTTCTTTAAATGGCATTTTAATTAATTTTTATTTTCCACAGAGACAAGAAAGAAATAGAGGAATTAACTCTACATTTAACCGGTTACAAGCATCACCCAGCTGAGCCTCCCCTGCAATCATTAGCTGCTTATGCTTTTGTGCACAGCTAGCCTGGCTTCTGTTTGGCAGAGGGCAATTTTAAGTTGTCATAATCTTTACCACGGTACCTTTCTCCTGGCTGCAGCTTTGGCAAGGGTTACACAAGACCAAAGTCCCATACAGCAAGTCAATATTTAACTTAAGCACTGTACTGTTGAGACCCACCTAGAGTATTTGATATAGTAACTTATTAAATCTTACACTATCTTTTCTAACAAAGAATAATAAAGGGTAATTTATCTTCTTTATGAGAAGTTGTAAAGATAAATTCTACAAGGACAGCAGTTAGATTCAGCTTTAATAATTTTAATAAAGGACCAAAAATAAAATGTTTCCACGAAAGGAGATCTAAACAATATGATGTGTACACTACAGAACAGGTTCAAGGCAGGGGCAGGAGCCACAGTGCAAAAATAATTTAAAACTAAACCACACTAAGTTCTGGAAATTCAGCACTTCTCAAGAAGTAGTATTTTAACACTGCAATTAAGGCATTAAACTATGTCACAAAAGCTTAATAAAACTCTTGGACATTACAAGGAAAAGTATTTATTCTTCACTAAATATCTCAATAAAATCTGTGAGCTGCTGTACTGACATAGACTTTAAAACAACAAAGCAAACAAAAGACTGATTTTTTTTTTCAGGCAAATTGTTCTTAGACTTAGTGAAACTAATCAAATTGTTGATATCCCCAAAAACATTATTTGCATGCCTCTGATGTAAAGTTTTGTTAATAGTCCCATCTTTTATCATCTTTTTGGACGGAGATTCAGAGATTCTTCTGATGCCAGAAACCGCTGTTAAAATACAGTTCAGACCAAAATTGAGCAACTGAGAGTAATTTCTGTTTACTACATCTGTTTCAATTCTTTATCCACCTATTTTCTGTGTCTAAATGTGAATTCTTTATTTATTGTTAGTACTCCCATCTTCATATTTAGCAAAAACTGCTTTTGTTCTCTAAAATGGAACATCTGTTTTAGCAATGATTCCAGTGGAGTTACTGGCACTAATCACCACAGGTAAATTTCTAAAAATCCTCCGGTTCTACATTTCTAGCCCTTCACAGGTACCAGTTTGGTCATCACCCAAAACTTTTTCAGGAAACAAAATAAAAATATTTCTACTGAGAAAAAGTGGGGAGAGGGAGGGCTAAGAATATTATCCACATCATGAAGTAAGGAGACAAGACAGTATTGCACAGCTTTAATCCAAAAAAAAAAAAAAAAAAAAAGAAAACAAAACCAAAACAACCACAAACACTAACTAGGCCAGCTCACCTGTCCAGGGAAGCGCAGCCTCAGGGAACACTTTCACAAGCAGCTTAACTGATTTTCATCCATGACACTGCCTAATGGGCGGACCTGCCTCTCCCTGTTACATACACCAGCGTTAGTACAGACACACACACTCAGCTCCCTCAGTTCATTTTCTGTACGGTGTAATTGCTGGTCAGTTTGGCAGATGGATCCAGTTGGCCACACAACCACTTACGCCTGCACACAAGAGGCAATGAAAATGGACAATCAGAGGGCTGGAAAGGAGGTGCACAGGGCCACCCTTTTCAGCAGTAACATCATCTTAAACCTATTCTCTTGAAATTCCATGCTTACTGATACACATAGTTACCATGAAAATGTAACCTTTCACATCCCAAATGCCTCCTTGGAGCAATCAGATCAGAAATCAAATCCATCTCAGAGTGAACGCAGAAAGTATTTCTTTACTTTTTCACTCTGCTTTGAGAATGCGATCAATATGTCAAGATCAGTCCAACTCTGAACTATTAAAACTAGAGGATAAAAGAACAACTGCAAATGAAGTCACAACAAGGTCTTAGAAGTTTCCAGCACCAAAACTCCCATAAGTTCAAATGACAAAGGAGGCCGATAGGTCCCTATCCATTTTCTCTAAACTTTTATTTTCATTGTACGATGCTTGCAACTGTTACTTACATCCATCTCCATACAGTCAGCAAAAATAAGCTAGAGGTACTAGATCCTGCCCTGGGCATGGTCTTTCCCCGTAAGAAGGCAAGGTGCCAGCTTCCTTCACTGTTTTAAGTACTGCACTTCTCACCAGTTATCACCTTGTTTCACTTTACCGGGCTAAGTCAAAGACAGTCCAAGCAAAGTCTCCGCTAAAGCCATCCCTTCTCACTCTTCCAAACTTCTGTCAAATGGGAGAAGCATGGAAATTGCTACCCTTTCCTTTATTTTACTGAACAAGGCACAAAACCACAGAAGCCTGTGATGATTTTTTTTATCTGTCGACAGCCTCTGGCACGTTTTCCTCAGACAGGATTACGACAGACACCACAGTCTTAACTCAGTAATGATCCGCTTCAGATTCTGTCTGGAGATTTACTTAAACGCTTCCTCCTTCCCGGGAAAGGGAGATAATACCCTGCGATTGTTCATCTGCCTCAAAATAGGCATTACCAACACCTGGCTTCGCTATGGGGCTGACAAACAGCTAGTGCCACGGATACAATTCTTTTTTTTTTTTTTTCCTAAACACGCAAAATTCCTTTAAAAAAAAAAATGCAAGCGTGGAAGCTGTGCGCCTCAAAACAGGAGCGGACAGACCCTGGCTCGGCCCGTGCAAAGCAGAAGCGACACCGGGCAGCACCGGACGCGCTCAGCACGGCGGCGGCTGGCAAAGCCCCTGCGCGCCCGGGGCTCAGCCGGGAGGCGCCGGTGGCCGCCCCGAGGGGAGAGGTGTCCACGGGGGACAAGGGGCCGCCAGAGTCGCTCACCTCCGCGGCAGCCCCCAGCGTAGGGGCTCTGCCCGCGCCGACCCTCCCGCTGCCCGGGCCGCTGAGAGACAGGTGAGAGGGCCCGACCACCCCCGCCGAGTTACCTGGGCACCGCGTCCGCCGCCGGCAGCACCGCCCCGCTCGCCGCCGGCCGCGCCCCTCCCGCCTCATTTCCGGCGTCACGCTCCGCCCCGCCGCGGCTATCGGGGAGCGCAGGCGCGGCGGGCGCGCGTGCGGCGGTTGGGCGGGAAGGTGTGGGGCGGGCGCGCGTGCGGCGGTTGGGCGGGAAGGTGTGGGGCGGGCGCGCGTGCGGCGGTTGGGCGGGAAGGTGTGGGGCGGGCGCGCGTGCGGCGGTTGGGCGGGAAGGCGTGCGGCCGCCGCGCGTGGCGGGCAGCGCCATCCCCGCAGCGCCTCGGGACTCCCCGCCTGAGGCCCCGCGGGCCGGAAGGGACCCGAGCTGAGCCGGGCCGGGCCGAGCGTGTGTGCGGGAATCCCGGCTGCTCAGAAGCCGGACGCTCAGACGAGGGACGGGCCCTGGCCACGCCTGTCCTCGGCCTCCAGAGCAGCCATTTGATTGCCTGCGTGGGCTGTCTTGGATAGGAGTGCACCGGGTTGGTGGCTGAATGCCATTAGAGCAGGTGAGCCACAAAATGGTTTTCTTGTAATCTGAGGTTTGCCCCATTTTCAAACACTTGGTGATACCAGCCCCAAAAGCCAGATCACTTTTCAGCCAGTTCTCAAAACATTAGGATGCAGGCTGTGCGGCCAAACGGGATATTAAGGTGCCAGATTTCCACAGATACTTTTAACACCACACTTTACTGCTGCACAGAAAAGAGTTTCATTAGTGGTACATCAACAAATCAATCAGCAATCTGGAATGGAGAGCAGAAACACTGCATACATAGATCTTTATATCATCATTACCGACGCTTTTACTGTCTTCTTCAAGAAATGGCCCTCTGCAATGACTTGTGTAACTTCTATTCATTATATGAACGTTTATGCCATATCTCAGTCTTCTGTATAAATCGCCTCACATTCTTCACATCTGATTCCTCAAGTTACGCCAGCGTGTTGGGATTGTTTTATGGTGATGCAAATACACCACAGTACTACCTTAAACCATGTGTAGATGTTGGGAATAAGGGAACTGTAGTCTTATTGGTTTGTGGTTTTTCTGTAACGCTTCCATCTCTTTTGTAGTATTTTTGTTCATAAGGACAGTGGCATTGCTTCAGCACTAAGGGACTGTGATACTTTGAACACTAATGAAGCTTTCTGAAACTGTTCTGAATTTCCATTCAACTTCTATTTTCTGCCTATCAGTTTTACACTGGGATAGAGAAGGGAGTGAATTAAGAGGGCAAAGATGAATGCTAATGTCCATATTACTATTTATGGGGATTATAGCGAGAATTCTTGTTCGCATGCTTCACAGTTTCTTGGATAAAGTCCTGCATTGCTTTTGGTGATGTTGTCCACTGTAAACCAGCACATGTAGTATAAACAAACAAACAAAAAGGCAGTAATACTTGTATGACTTGTATAACTAATGCCTATGTTTGCTCTCATTTAAAAAAATCCTGAAACATACTCCCCAGTTTTATTTCCCCCTCAGTGAAAGTCGTAACAGTGATATAACTCACACTGTGATTTTCACGCTAAGCAGTGAGGGACTGTCACTGCAAACCACTTCCCTGTCTTGCTGTTTTGTTGCATATCAATTCAAGAGAAAGGCCTCTCTGCTTGCACAAGCAATACCACGGCTTGCCAGGAGGTGTTGCTTTGAAACCACACAAATATCAGAGCTTAAAAGTAATGGAATAGGCTTGGACTATTAAAAATAACCAACAGATACTTTGTTCTGGCAGGGAGAACTCAAGATCCTCCATTTTAACTTGTAATTTCTATTTAAGACAATTTAAGTCTGAAACGTGCAGAGTAATACAGAGGGAAATAAATGCTGAGCAGGGGACTCACTCAATGGAAAATACTGCAGGTTTGTACATTGCTACATACGTTACAGCAGCTTTATGTGTGCAAAACTTTCAATGGCTTTGTCTTTGCAGATCTGGATGTTAAAGAAATTTATATATATACATATCTATACACACACATATATGTATATATATTACAGACCTGATGCATTGAGGAGTTTCAGTGGGGTGACTCTTGGTTCAAGAAGCAAAGAGCAGAGTAAAGCCTCAATAAGACAAATAGTTGTCCCGCTCAGAGCGCTGTGCTCTCCACAGCTGCACACATACATTTTAAAAGAAAATTATCTATTTCTTTCTAAGGGGGAGCACAGTGTTGGATATACAACTGTTCTCCACCTACAGCCCTGTTTTTAAGTACATATTAACAGTGACAAATCATAGAATGGTTAGGGTTGGAAGGGACCTTCAAAGGTCATGTAGTCCAACCCCACTGCAAGGAGCAGGGACATCTTCAACTAGATCAGGTTGCTGAGAGCTCCATCCATATAATTATGCATTTAATTATGCCCAGCCTTGGTCTAGAAGATAGAACCAGGAGGCAGAGTTTCCGAGACATTTAAGACCTTTTTGCTAAAGGAAAAAACACCTCAAAGGACACCAGCAAGAGGAAATGTTTTTCATTATGTCTTTATCACATCAAGTTAAAACAACCTCCATTGCTAAAACAAGCTGAAGCTCTTAAACAGAAATGTAAACTCTAGAATAGGATATTTTACAGCCCATAATATGCCTTTTTGTGTAGATGTAGTTACCACACTTATTCCAGCTGAGCCTTTCAGAGAGTTGTAGGTACCAGCCCTAAGGTGATGAACTCCAGCTCACTGAGGCTCTGGAAGGCTGTTTTTGGAGACAGTTTAGAAAAGGACTCACAGTCAGCAGAGGAGGTCACCTAAGGCTGTGTATAACTGACGGAGCTTTTGAAAATTATTTTATGATCAGATGTTTACCAATATTGTTTTTTACCAGAGATGAAGGTATTAGCCAGGATCAGAGAACAGTGTACCAGACAAAAGATTATAAAGGTGAGGAGATCAACAGCTCTTTTTACACCAAATAACTTTTTTAAAGCCCCCAAAATTCTGAAGAAGTCATAGCTGTAAAAGGGAAAGCAGAAAACAGTTGTTGGGGAATTTAGCTGTCCCTCTGAGTTGTCATTTCAGCAGCAGGGTGTAATTCAAGCCTGATGTTTAGACCAGCTGCTGTCAAAAATAAGTAGGTTTTCAGAGCTCCTGCCCCTCTCAGCACTGTGACCACAGGCTTCACCACAAAACCTCAGTTCAGATTGTACAATACAGGTAGTTAGACCTTCCGTATTCCTCAGAGGTAGTTTCAGTGGAAATACTCTACTCCTACAGCTGGAACATCACGGCAGACCCTCCTTTTCTGAGGTGAGAAACAGACATGTTTTGTGCAACTAGTGAAATAGTCATTTTCCAGGAATTTTTGTTCTGTGTGAATAAGTTCATAGCAAATCAAGCTGCATCTTCTGAAGTACCTTGCATTGATTATATATTGGAATAAAAGCTAACATGAGCCTCCTATAAATAAAGCACTTGTTTGTAACATTCAGCACTTCCTAAACAAGGCTGATGATCCCAGGAGGTTGTAGGAGACTTGACAGACTTGTGTTGCTCTGGCTCAGAAAGAAGCAGGATTCTTTTACCACGATATATATGCCTGAGCGGTTTGGAAGACAAAGCACGACATTCACATTCATTGAAATCTGTCTTTTGGTGAATATCCCTCCTTTCCGTTTCTAGTAATGGAGTCTCTAAGGATTCGATATTCCCGTTTTGAGAAGTCTTTTCTTTCTCCAGAGCTGGAATGGGCACCAGGTACATTTTCTGAGCATTATCCTCTACTATGTAGTCAAAAGAGCAGTAATCAAAGGGATGACAAAACTTAACAATACCCAGAGGAATATCCACAACCTACCTCACTGCCTGCCTTGTCCTGTTGAAAGCCAGCCTTTCATTACAACTCAAACTTTCTTACACAAAGTTAAATCTCTACTATAATCATTGTTTGCTGCTGCAGACAAATAAGAGCAGAGCTGTCCCCTAGCAGAGGATGTAAGAGATGAGCAATTTTAGATATGTAATTTTAGCTATATTTCTCTTCATACAGCAAGACATCTTTTCTTTTGGCAGGCCTAGGGGTAGAGAAAGCGCCACCATGTCCTGTGGTTTCACAGTCAATAGCTGGTTTTCTTCAAAGTATAAACTGCCAGGCAGTCGGCAGTGAAGATCCCTGCTCCTTGCAGAACAGCTTTAGAAATACAAGAGCTGGAGACCTCTACAAGCTTTTGGGGAATTACTCAAAAGCTTACAGAAAGAAACTTGACCATCCTGGTTATGTTTTGTCAAGGTTAAGTGCACCAACAGGCTCTGCAACCTTGACCCCCTCCCATGGCTGCCTGTGCTCAAGATCAGCTCTGACAGAGCAGAGCCGCATTTCCTTGGATCAGACTGCTGTGGAAACAGTGAAGCTGTGAGAGAAGAAAACAGCAAGAACCTAATGTGAGGCCCCTGCCCATGCACTTGTCTCTTCATTGGTTTGGGAGTTGCATTTAAACTCAGATCCTTGAACTTGGTCCTTGTACAACTCAGTGCAGAACAGATTAAATACTTCACAGAAAGCGGCGAAGACTTTAATTTCCTCTGCTGTATACACTTAAATGCACTTCCTCTTCTCACTACCAAACTCTGTTTATCTTTAAGGAAAAAAAAAGACAAACATAAAGCTTACAACAATAAACCTTAAACATTTACTGGAGCCTTTCCATGACTCTGTAGAGTCATGGAGCTTTCTTTTCCTGAGATCTATTTTCTTCTGTGTTTATTCATGCTCAGAAGGGTCCCGTTTCATTACAAACTATAGCAGTTGTATTACTAAAGGACAAGTGAAATAGACCTGTAAATTATAAACAGAAAGTACAACTCAGAGTGATCTTTGGTTTCATTCTGGTTAATAAAAATACAAGAGATCAGTTAGCCCTTCAAGGCATAGTTCACAGCATTTTTATAAACTCCCAAACACACAGTTTCACAAGCAAATTGCAGCATAGTATCCATGGTTTGGTTTGTTTTTTTTTACATTAGTTGACAAAAGACAGAAGAGCTGTAGTGATCCACCACAACAGCAATAATAGTAAAGGCAGCAGTTGCTATGAGTGAAGGCTATATATTCACACAGACATTTCTGTACACGTAAATCAAGTTCTGAAATTATCTCTACCTGTTCCAGGCCAGGGGAAGGAACTGTAGCCATTCTGCCCAATGGCTCACCTTTAAAGGCCAAGAGATATAAAAGAGAGACTGCAGAGCTATGAAAACATTTCAAGCAAAGTTAACTTTCCACAAGCAGCTAATTAGGATCAACTGCACCCCACCCCACAGATGAAACCAACACCCTCCAAGGAAAGACAGCCTGCGCTACACACCCGTACCTGGGGGAGGCACGGGTGCTCTCTCGGTTTCACTCTGCGGGAGTTACTGTGACGCTGTGGGCGTCGTGTCCCGCCCCGGCGGGGACGGGCGGGCTCCGGGCAGGGCGGGGCGCGGCGGGGGCCAGGCCGGGTGCGCGGGGAGAGCGGCGGGCGCTCGGCATGGCGCACTACGCGAGGGGCGCCGTGGCCGTCATCCGGCTCCGCAACCCGCCGGTCAACGCGCTGAGGTAACGGCGGGCGCGGCCGGGTCCTGCCCGCGGCCGCCGGCCATTTCGTGTGGCGGCCGCCCCTCCCCGGCGGCTCAGGGGGCCGCAGCGGGGGCTGGCTGGGTCCCTGCCGCTTGCTCTCCCTTGGTGAGCGGGGTGGGGGGTTCTCTGATTTCCTTCCTTTTCCCCTCATTTCCCTCCCTTGCCCCTGTGAAGGAACTCCTGCTCCCGGGGCGGGCTGCCCAGTGAGAGCCCCTGCCGAGGGACCTCTCCAAACACCGCTCCGGTACCTGCACCAGCCCGGACGGCTCCTTCAGACAGAGCTTAGATCTCCCTTTGCAAAAAACATGCTGAATTTATACACCTTATTACAATTTCTAGTGGGTTTTTTTTTTCACAGGAGAGGTGTCAGGCTCATCAATCTGTACTTGCTGTCATCTCCCCTGGAAGCTGTTTAAAAACATTGCGTATTTCTTGTCACCTTCCAGTCTTTAAGCATCAAGTTGATGCTTCCAGCAAGAAATTGCACAGCAGTATTATTAGCAGTTCAGCCGTTTCACCCTGGAGTTCGTTCAGAGCTCGTAGGTGAAAACCAGCTTTTTCTCTGATTTGTTACTGTTTTAGTTGCCTGCCGGCCACACTCCGCAGTGTCCTTTGGCAAGTCCCTGGGCCATCCAAGTGAGCACAGGGGTTAGGGCAAAGGGCTTTGTAGAGAGCAGATGCGGTTCAATAAGAGGAGCTGGCACTAGGATTAAATTACAGCCAGGGCTGCCAGAAGTTAAGGCAGTTCATTTGCTTTTTAAAAATGATTAAGGAATTGACCCCTGAATACTGATCTTGGTCAAGAAAGGCCCCAGGGGATCTCAGACACGAGCCAGTGGAAAACAAAGTCAAACGTCAATCTGTAGGACCCTCTGAAATTTCTGGTTTTTGTGTGTTTTGAAAAGGACCTACGTGCTTTTGGGCTTTACATAATTTGTTGTAAGATATGTATTTTAGTTCCTTTAGTTCTGAGTAGCACATAGACCCTTTTTAAGCAGCTATATTTGAAGAGCTGTTCCATAACAGTGACCATAGTGTCTATTCAGGGTATATTCACATGCAAAAAAAAATTCACTGCAGTTATGCTCAACTTGTAAACCAGAAAGTTTGTTAAAAAGAAGCTGAAAGAGACAAGTAAGAGCATGAATAGAAAATGCCACCTGCTGCTCTTCTGTAGCAAGCTACATTGCTCTGCAGTCACTGGCAATGCTCACTCTTTTGTTGCAACACATTTAAAAGTAGAGTAAGATCATTTTCACATGCCCAGACAATTATCATGAGAAAATAAACTTGGAGCTGCCCCAAAATACTCTGTACCATCAGGTTTTATGTTGAGAACAGAGCAGAAGGCATCTTTTTCCTGCATTTTCCATTTGCAGAAGGATATAGGGATGATCTAGAAAGGGACAACCAAAATAATCCAAGGGATGGCGCACTGCGTTAAGAAAGCAGACTGAAAAAGCTGAGCATCATCAGTTTAGAGAGGAAGAGGCTGTGGAAGAATAAGGTCAAAGTTTACAAAATCATAAAGAAAGCAAATAAATTGAAGGCGTAACCCTGTACCAAATACTGCAACAGTTTAACTAGGGGCATTTGATTAAACTAGTGGGAGATTGTTTTAAAACAGATAATACAGAGCTCACTGCCACAGGAGCCTGTGGAGGCAGATGGATCAGCAGAATCAGAAAGGGATTAGGCAAATTCATGGACAGCAGGTGTATAAGGGATGCTAAAAAGAATTTGTATAGACATACATAGCAACATCCCCAATGCAGTGATTGTGGATGTGTGGGGGAAGTGCAAGGGGAAAGGACCAGACCTGTATGTTTTCCCTAAAGAGCATTTTCTGCTGTTGGATTCGAGTCTCACTTCTTTAATGATAATTAAATTAATTTTAAGGATTCCCTTAAATTACCTTTTTTTTTTTTATGAAAGAAGTTCACATTCACAAACCCTAGCTAAAATCTGAAATTATTAAGGTAAATAATAAAACCATGTCACAAATCCAGCACATCAACACTGCAATGAGTTTTATCCCAAATAGAAATAACCAGGTGTGGTCACCTACAAGACTGTTCTCATACCCTGGTGTGCACATGTTCTTTAACAGCACCTACAATGTGCTTCTGAAAACCATAAAGCTGATTTGTCTTGGGAGAATCGCTTTTCTCACACTTAAAATAGTACACGTGGTGGAGCTGACTACATAGCAGGGGATTGAGCATTGATTGGAATGCATGGAGTGAATTTTTGCATTGTTACTGTTAAATGAATGACACTGTCACAATAATGACATGCTTATGCAAATTATGCTGACTTCTTGTTTCTTTAATGCTCTAGCTGTTTGAAGTTGTGATACTCTTGAGTATTTTTGAAGTTTTACTGTCATACATTTTACTACAATGCTTTCGCTGAAAATTACTTTTTAGTACCAGTTATAATGTGAGTTACAAAGCAGTGCAGCCTCTGTGTTGGACTGTAACATATCCTGAGGCAAACATATTGCTCCATCTTATGAGAGCAAGAAACTGCAAAAAATCCAATGTTTCTTCCTTTTTGTTCCACAAAAAAAAAAATTCTCACTTGGAAAAAGTTGTATGAAGGGAGAATAAACATCTATGCAAGTACAGGGTCAAATTATTCTCTAGCAAAAATAGTTCTGTTGGGTTAATACAGGTCATGTAGGTATCGAACTGTTATTTTGTGGCAGCCTTGATGACTAGTAGGAGTATATTTTTGTAAATGCTAAGTAAGGGCTTGTAACTGATTTCTTACATAAAATCCCAAATCTTTCCATTTTATGCAGAAAAACCTTTTATATGAGTATTTTGCATCTGCTGATCATATGCCTGCAACAGACACAGAAATGCTTTGATTGCTTCTTGTCTGTTCCCGAGAGAATTGTGCCATTTGTCTACACAATATTTTCAAATCAGTAATTTAACATTTGTTTGGAATCCTGGTACATATTTTTTCCCCCCTCTTTGCACCATAGTTTGTAAAGTGTAATGACATTTCATAATTATTTTCCCCTTAATCTTCCAGCTGCTAGGTGAATTTGGTATTTCTGTGGCCTGGCTCTCAACTGATGCAAAAATAGACCTCTAAGAGCAGCGAGCACTGGGTGCAGCCTTTGAGTCCTCCTCAAATAGCAGCAGCCACAGCACCGTGGCTGTGGGATGAGATAAAAAAAACAAATTTTGAACATGTATTTTTTCCTACATAATATGAAACCATTTATTAAAGTTGGAGAGGCTTTCATATTCTGCTACATGGAACTATATGCCCTGGAAGGACTTTTACAGAGTCACCTAATAGTTTTTCTTTGTCATGGCCAAATTATTCTCATTTTAAGTTTCAGCTTTCAGAACCATTACTAACATCAGTCTTTGATGTCTGGATGAGGCAATTGGTACATAACTGGCTGTTCGCTTTCCAAAAATAACACTTCTCTCTGGTTGTCAAGTCTCAAGGCTCCCTCTGATCCTTCTGCGTAGCATGACCTTATCCAGGCAGCAGGTGATCCTAGAGACCCCCTTAAACAGCCCCCCAACTCTACTCAGCCAACAGCCCTGATTAATAGACTTTGCTAATAGCTTCTCCTAATTGTTTATTTTGAAGGAGGAATATGCAGAGGATGGCTGGCAAGGCTTCACACAGCTGGCTTACAGCAATCTTCTTGCACTCCCTTGGTTTTCCTTTTCAGTCTATGGATTTCCACTTCAATGCTGCAAGCTGCTGCCTTATATAAACATGTGATCACCCACTTTGGACACACCTAGAAGCATTACATGAGTACAATGATACATTTTTCATCTACTTTATGACAAGCTTCCTTTTTAAGTGAAATGCCCTCAAATATATTGAAAAGTATGCACAAATTGAGTATGCATCAGGCTTTTCTATCAGTTCTTTTTAATTCATGCTCTTCCTCTCCACCGGGCATCAACAGAGCTCTGCTCCCTTTTCATCAGCTACCAACGTTACATGTGAAACTAGACGTTCAGTTTGGAGAAGGTCTAGAAACAGAAAATGTATTTATAAAGGACTGGGCAAGCATGTATGATACTTCTTTGAGTATTCCTCCAGCCTCCAACCGCTTGTGACTCAGATTTTCTGTATCAGAGGAATTATCTACATATGTAGTATATATACACACATGCACACAGAAAAGTTTCTCACAAACTGTCTACACACCTATATACTTACAAGTATGTGTATATGAATATCTTAGTATCTAAATTGTATATATACACCATTTGTGTTAATATTTCTATTAATAAAGTGTTATGTGTTAATGCTTCTATTTTTACCTACCATTTTCTTCATTGTCACTGTCTTCTAACACAGACTGTACTCTCCATGTCCATCCATACACTCACACATATATATAATTAGCTTCTAAGCTTCAAATGACCAAGTGGCATACAGTCAGGCCAGACTTTTAAAATACCTGATTTGTAAAAATACTATTTATATTTTTACTCTTCTGTTTTGAAGTTCTTTGTTAATTCTTTGCTGGCCACATTCACTGCTTGTATCTGTGGAAATATGTTGAGATGAGACAATAGAAGAAATACTACTTAATGTTTTAGGCCCAAATTCACTTTGACAGGATCCCACACGTAAGTCTGGACCCATACACAGGTGCTTGCAAGGTGCAAGCATTATAATTATCAGCACAGCACCAGCTCTATTTCAGGTGTTTGAAATACAGCTTTTTATCCCTGGAGCTTATTTGCCTTCTTGAAAAGTTCTTAGATTGTCAGTGGTTTAGCATTAATTACTTTTAAATTGTGCTAAACTGTTTTCCTAAAAATCTGAATGTTTAATTCATAAAGGCATTTTCAAAGGAGCATTTCCCTGTGCCGCTTGCTTTGGAAACAGCAATGTCATAGCCACAAGAAGACCCTCTAGCAAGTGAATGATAGGTCAGCAGTCATAAGCTTGTTGGAATTTGGTGCTTGCCTTTGAAGCAAGACGACTAATGAAAGGATTCATCCAGAGAGGCTGTGGCAGAAGACAGGCTAGAAGAGGGACCTGCTTGGAATTACTGATTGTTTTCACTGGGCCACTTGCTGTTGGTGTTTATAACACAGACCTCTTGGAAGGGTAATGAGGTTGGTTGTTACTCATTGAATCTCTAATTTATTTCAGTTTGACAGTTCTCCAGGCATTAGAGGATGGACTGAAGAGAGCAGATGCAGATCCTTCAGTGAAAGCTGTTACAATTTGTGGTGAAAATGGGAAATTCAGTGCAGGTAAGACATTTCTCATCAAACAGCCCAAGAAAAAGAGAAAACTCTCAATTCACCATGTCTGAAGAGTCTCTGCCTTGTAACACTGCTGATAAAAGTCCTGATTTGTCTGGAAGTGGCCACAAGACAGTGGGCTTTCGCTGTTCTGCTGTGGCACAGTTGACATGGGGCACATGACAAAAGTTAGACTGTCCAGGCCAAAAAGAAGCTGTTATGTCCATACTGAAGTGAGGGACAGCTGCTCATCTCCCTAATGTACTGGTGCCTCATTACTCTCTGTGGCTTTGTTTTTACAAAATCTCTGGACTATCAACTGGTCCAGTGTATGGAACATACCTGGGGTGGGGCATTGGTGAATAATACATCTTCTTCAGTTGTAGAAACCTGGATAGCTAGGGAATTTCTATGGGGCTCTGTGTTGCTTGTTAGTAGTTACTTGCACTTAAGTATTCCAGACTCAACCATTTTTTCTTCATTAAACCACTGATATCTGCAAATTTCTGTAGTAAATGCATGATCGTTACACTTACTGTGTTTTTGTACTTAGCCTTCCCCTAAGCTTTTTGAATAGGCTGAAGGAGCCAGGGTTTTTCAAAGGTTGTCCCAAAAGGGGTTGATTCCTGTTAAACACTCCTGCCAGCAGCATGCTCTGCTGTGAGCAGTTACGTTCAATGGCACAGAGGGAAGGATTCTTCCTGTCACTGCCTTTCCCACTAATTCCTCATCATCTCTCTGTGCTATCTCAGGAGCTGACATTCAAGGATTTTCTTCTCCGACGACACGTGGCATTGCCTTGGGCCCCATTGTCGCTCTCATAGAAAGGAGCAAGAAACCTGTGGTAGCTGCCATTGAAGGCATTGCCTTGGGAGGAGGCCTGGAGTTGACACTTGGCTGTCACTATCGGATTGCACATGTAAAGGTAACACCTGCTATGACTTCGAGAGGTTGGTGAAGGCACCACAAGCCATGGACATACAGCCATGGACAGGGTGGGAGGCTGCTCCCAGAGAGCAGTGGGACAGCATGCTTTTCCTAGTGTCATCTTGCCCAGAGGAGGGGGGCTTTACAGCTACAGGATACAAGTCTGTGCTCGGACATTCTTCACCTACACCACCACCCTTGACATGCTTTTATAAGTCTTATTTAATAACTAATTTCAATTCATTTCTAAATATAAAATTGATTTGTAACTAGTAGAATAAGATGGCTGCATAGAAACTTCAGTAACCAAGCATTAGTTTGCCCTAGGTCTTAATAGTCATTATCTATATTCTGATGTAGATGGCTGTACCTTACTGGCTCATGTAGCATGACACTCATTTTTTTTTCCCTAGCCCTGTGAATTTTGCATTTTTTTTTCTGCTAGTGGCCTAGTTTCAATAGGCAGTTGAAACTCAGCTAGCACGGAGCATTTACAGTTTGATTCCTGGTTCCTCAGGGAGCACTCTGACCAAAAGACAGCTTTAAGCATCTTTTAAGGAGTGATCAATTTTTTTCTTGAACCTCTTCCTTAAAGATTCAGGAATGCTGAACTGCCTTTTAGCAGTCTCCTTATAGAGACTCTTCACTGATAGGGCCATCTCCTCACTTTTGCAGTGTGAATCACTTTCTCCATGACAGCGTGGGTTGCTGTAACAGCACAAAGTATTCTGCATCACCCTATATGCCACCTAAGGTGGGTGCCATAAGTCATGGTCTTAAACTGACTCCAAATCTCTTAAGATCTCAATGGGAAATGTGCAAACTATTTTTTTAAACAAGGCAAAACAATCTAGATAGATTTTTAAGAGAGGACAGGACCCTCCCCTCTTTCCTGCTGCCCCTGGCTTCTCTGCTATAACCCTACTAAATGTCAAGTGCACCAAGAACCATTTGAAGGAAGATTAGGGAGTAGTTCCGTACTAATTTTCCTTCACTAAACTTCCAAGAGTTAGAGTAGGGAGGTAACTGTTCAGTGACAGAGTGCCCTCCAACATTTGGTAACAACATATATCAATTGTGGGATGCTGTTGGCCCCACAGCTCTCCTTCAGTGCTATACTAGCACACATACATCCATTGAAAGGTGATGTTTTTCCTGTGCATTTGTACACAAGTTCTTGAAATGGTTGAGTGGGCTTTTGTCTTAACTGTCTTATGTGGCAAAAAGCAAGGATGAAGTTTCTGTGTAGAAGCTTTGAGGCTTCCTAGAGGAACAGTGTGTGAATCAAGGTCTACTTGTCTTTCCTCTGTTCCGTTTAGTTTATAGTTATCACTCTAATTAGGTTTATTGTTGAATTTGACTTCATTTTAGGCACGGATGGGTTTACCAGAGGTCACCCTCGGGTTACTTCCAGGTGCTGAAGGTACTCAGCGACTACCCAGACTGATTGGGGTACCAGCTGCTCTGGATATAATCACTACAGGTAAAGCACTGTGCCTTGGCCTTGCTCTCTGTATAAGAATATTGCATTGAGTCATACCACAAGCTTGATCTAAGAAATATGAATTTTTTACCTGTGTAACTGCCTGGATTGAAATTTAGCTTGCTTCCACTAATGATGGGCTGAGAAAGGGACATACATGCTTCCAAGGCATGTAGTTAGTAACACATTTTATGTAACTGATAATGAGTATGTCTCATATTTGAAGCCAACTACACACAAGTCATTTGACCAGATGGAAAATAATGAAATTGCCCATCATGCCCCACTGTAGTCACCTTATTTCTCTTTTTATCACAGGAAGACACATTCCAGCAACTGAAGCACTGAAGCTGGGCTTGGTCGATGAAGTTGTGGAAGAAAACACAGTTGAGGCAGCAATTTGCTTGGCAAACAAAATGATTGGTGAGGAAAGAATTGTAGCAAGGCCAAGAAATAATTGGTGATGTTTCAGGGCTGGAGAGAGTCAGAACAAAGCCCACCAGTTTGTTCCAATTTATATCCTCCATTCATTGGGTTTTGGCATCCATATAAGATAGAATTAATTGCAAAATTTGTTTTTTGTTGCCTGGAGCGAAAAATTCAGATGCTGGAGAGCTGCAGAAATTCAAGTGAGAATTCAGAGAACAGACACACATCAAGTCCTCCTGCTTCTTAATTATATATCCAAACTCACATGCTCCTTTGGGCTGCTGCACTCCATTGATTTTTGGGAGTACATGCTCTTTCCATATCTAGTTTTGGATCCCAGCTGGTATTGCATGTATTCTGGTTGCACAATCAATAATAGCTGATCAAAAATAACTTTCCCCCTCTAGTGCAGGGGCTGGCACATCCTCCACCCGCCTTCATGATCCTGAGTCTATAAGTGACTCTGTCCCTAGTCCTTTTGCTGCTGTGTAAGAAAATGGCATGTGGAGATGGGAGGGATGTGGAGAGGTTTGTTCTTCCCCCTCCCCCCCCCGCCTTAGAAATAACAAAATCATATTCACTGGAGTTAACGCTGGAAGAGGAACCTTCTGTGTGCAGCATAAGGAGCATCACCTTGATATAGAACAGGATATTTTTTTCTACTACTAACCTTGTACCTCTGGAAACAGATCATTGACTTCCATCAGGATTTAATCTGGCGCTCTGTCACAATAAGATGCATACAAGGAGGCAAAATACCCTTTCTGCTTTGATCACATGGCCTTTATAGGCAGTGGTTTTCCAAGCTGAGGTGCTGCTTTTGCTCCTGCAGTTCACTACAAACAAGGCCCTTTCTTCTCTATAAGAGCACTTCTCCTGTGCTAGAAGTTGAAGCAGCCTAAGCTTTGTCCTAGATGACAGTGCACCATGTTTTTAAGATAGTTCAATGACTGGGCTACTCTTAAAGATCAGTGTCTTGTATACTTACCTGTGACTTGAGATTTACCAGATAGGTGCAAAAGGATAATCTTTGGCAGGCTTTCTGTAAGAGATGCCCTTCCTTCTAACTGTATTCATCCTGTGGTATTTTTTAGGCTTCATTTTTAGTGCAGAATTGATGACATAAGCAGTCCTCTTTTCTCTTTCTCTATATGTAATTAGACTATTTAAGTATAATTCTTTAGAAAGAGATAGATGTACTTCACTATTACTTCTAAAAAAAGACACTGGTTCACTGTTTTTTTTTCTGTTTTGAATGAGAACTCTTTCTCCATCTGTGGGAAGACCAGTGAAATATTACTACTCTTCTAGGCAAATTAACCCAAACAACAGTGTTCCCTTTGATGTACCCTCTGGGCATCTGAATGATGGCCTGCATAAGATCTATACCAGTATCGATGGTGGCAGCAGTGTATCATAAAATGAGTAATAGATATATTGCTAGAACTGGCAAACCAGCAAACATTCTGGATTTCAACAAATGCTATGTGAAATTGGGTGACATTTAGATATTCTTATTTCTTCTGTGACAGACATTGTGCAGTGATTGACAGTTGTGAAAGTCAGCTTGACCTTAGAGGATAACCTTAGGAATGAATCATTGAGCACACTATTCCTTGGTGCAACTTGCTTTAACTTATATCCACTACCACTACTGGCAAATTCCTCTTCTGTAGCTTCATCTACACTGGAAATTGTAACTACCAAGAAAAATTTTTTACAATTTTATAATCATACAAGGATCCTAGCTGGATATTCAGAAGGTAACCTGTCCCAGTCTTATTCATTATTAGTGGTAGATTTTCTATCTGTTTATTGCTGTTTGAATTACCCCTGTAAAAATGAGTAATGTCATTGAAGATGTTTCACATCACACTATATACCACCTCCAACAGGACTTTAAAAATGCTTTCAGACTCTTTCCAACAGCTTTACTGGCATTTACAGTATCTGCTTTAACAGTGAAAATACTGGCAAGTCAGCTAATCTTTGTTTCCTGCTTGGAATATTTCTCATTAGACCTTGCAGAAGACCATTAAAAGTTCTGATGCATTGTTTAGCCTCAGGTTACCTGGTAATTTGAAAGAATGATGTACCTCAAGTCTATATGTTCCTTTGAGTCATTCCTGGCTTTGGCCTTCGCCTAAAGTTGATGTAATTCTCTTGCCATACAAAAGGAAACCAGTGCTTTTATTTCTCTACATCAAGCACTAACTCAGGGCTGCAGAAAAGATTACAGTCTTGAATAGCTGGTCTGGGTTTTGTTCACATAGAATTCTGTTTTCATTGAACATTTTTCAGATAATCTTAAAACCAGCGACAGAGATGCACAAAAAAATGCCATCACAGAAGTCCACTGTCTTTGTAGGGCATGCTGCATTTTGATTCTGATGAGATTTTTTTTTAAACATGAGGCTAAAAACTGCTGGCTTCTTACAGAGCGGTTTGGCTAAATAACTAGTTTTGTCACTGATGGGATTTCTATTCCTGGAAAGGCTGTACTGTAAGATAAGCCTCAAAGAATCAATTCAGAAATTATTTTCTTCTAAGGCTTTCTCAGTGCTGGAGCTGCAGTATCTCATGGCAAGAGATCAGTCTCAAATGACTGGCCTTACTGAAGCAGGGGTCCTTGATTATTGTTTCGATATGCAGTTGACTGAGCTGCCTTTATGGTAGGTATGTGGGGAAAGCATCTTCATCCATACATTTTTATGAATTATTCTGAAAGAAGAACACCTTCAGAAGGAGTTCTGAAATTGTTCTGGATAAGTGTAGAAATACATTCAGACAATTATTGATTCTAAGTTAAATTTTACATTGAAAAACAGTAATTAAATATTGCAGATAGGAAGCAAGCCTGTTCCTGGCCTCCTTCAGGCAAAAGAAGATACCTTCACCTTTGAAGGCATTTTTTTAGAAGGAACAGGCAGGAGCTAAATCCTTGAAGACAAGGAGAATGTTCTTTCATTAAATGTGCTTGATAATCACTCCACTAATTCAAAGCTGCATTATAGAATTTGTCCACCTGATGGCATCACAAAATTGAAAAATTGCTGTAATTGCTTGTGGCAGGCAGTAAGTAGCTTGCAGCATATACTGCCCACCTCTTGCTGGCCTGCTGTAGTCTTCCTCGCTGGAGGAGAAAATGGCTGCTCATCCTCTGCACAGCAGACTTGTTTGAAGCTCTGCTTTTATAATCATCCCTTGCTTTCTGACTGCATCTGCTGATTGACCTTTGCAATCTTCTCAAAGCACAAAAGCATCAATGGCTTGCACCAAAGAGCCAAGCAAAATAAGTTCAATTTAGACTAGCTCAGGCCCCAGAGGTATTAAACTCTGCATGGAAAGATGAGTTTCTGACTGTAAGCCACTAAGAATAACTGCAGAGGGAGCACATGTTCCTTCCAAGTCTCATAAAACCCAAAGGAGTAACAGATACTGTGTTAGTCTCCATTGAAAGCATGCGATTACCTTTTGGAGAAAGGCTTTCAGTTATAGTTGCAAGGGCCTTTAGTGTGCCATCTCTGGGAACACGTACACTATAAAGACATTTTAATCTCTCTCCAGGGCTCCTGGAAGGCATAGCAGAGTGCCCCTTTGACACAACCAGAGTTTGTGTGAGGTCTGAAATAAGCTGGACTTGCCTCTGGCAGGCCTGAGGTAGTCTGAAAGCCTGAGGAGGAGGGGTGCGGTTTCAGCTTTGTTTCTCAGAAATTCACAAATTCCCTGCCCCAGAAAGACTGTTGAGCTAGCCCTGCCTCTTGCATGTGGAGTTCTATAGTATCCCAAGGGTTTAAAACTGGGGTGAATTTTTTTCTTTAAATAGCAGAATATTTGATACTGAATGCTTACATGTTGCTTTTGCCAACAGAAGTTTTATCGGCTTGATCTGTCCTTTGTGGACTACAAATCCTAGTAAAACAAAGCAGGTATCTGTGCAGGCTCCTGTGCATGGATGACACTGCAGCACTGATGTCTGATGCTGTTCATGTTACTGCCACTTTGATTTCAGAAATCAAGCTGCAGGGGTCCCAGACTGACCTCTTCTTCCCAGGTTTGGATTCAGATCATATTTTGCTGTTCATAAATATGCCCCTAATTCTTATTAGCATTGCAGAAGCAAAGACACTGCATGGAGATGCTGTAGAAACACTTAGCAAAAACCTGTTTGGCTTACAGCTAAACAAGAATTTTATTACAGGACCCTGAGGAGAGTTACTTTTCCTTTTTACTCTGAGGAGCTGTCTCACATCCCCCATCCGTATTTGTGCTTACAAGTACTATTTGCTATCTGAAGACCATGCTTAAAGGCTCCCAGTAGCATTCCTTTTTTACCAGTCCTTTCCACATCAAATATGTCATATGAAGTCTTTTGATCTGCCCAGTCTTTAGTGGCCTTCCAGCCATCAGGTCTGCTTTCTGGGACAAACCTGAGGTCTCCTCTAGCAACGAAGTTAAACTATTTAGGCCGTAAATAAAGAACTGGATAAAGAGCATTTCTGGGTTAAACACATACATTTTCAGGAAAAAGAAAGGATTCCAAAATAAAGAAAGATTATCCTGACAAAATCCTGCAATACTGGCAGATACAAACTATTTTCACTGTCAATGTGAAAACATTATTTTTATGAACTCTGATTGCAAGGGAAGCTGCTTACACAGCTAGTGTTCATCTTTTTGTGTCCTCTAAAAGGCTTAATTAAAAAGCCTGAGCTCTGAAGACCATTATTTCAGGAAATCAGTATCTTAACTCATCCAGGAAGCTCATGTTTCTGTTTCTCTTAAACATTACTCAGTCTTGGAGTAAGAACTGGAGTCAGGACATGTTTTTCCAACAACCATGATTGCAGTGCTGCCATTATTCCCACTCTTCAGTATCCTGTGTATGATTTCCTGCTCCTGAGTCTTCTGAGGCACTGGCATTTTCCTAACACAGACAAAAAAGGGGACTGGGATGCAATATGCCAGCTTTGAAGGAAGCGTGCTCCTGTAGCAGAGCCCATAACAGAAGCTAAGGCAACAACATTGTATACCAGAGAGCTTCTCAGCATAAGGTTCTCATTAGAGGGTGCCCACCCACCATCCTGCTTTAGTGGCAGTCCTGGGTGCTTCTGGAAGCAGCACTGCAGCAGTCAGTGCAGTAACATTGCTACACAGTTAACAATCTGGATGTGGCTATGATGACAAAAGGGTCTTTGTGACAATATTGGAATATTAAAGGACATATCCTGAATTTCTGGTCTTGTTCCTCCATGGTCTTTACTGAGGCAAGCTGCCATTAAGAGCCTAGAAACAGCCTGAGTATGGACAGATCAGAGGTCTCCCATCAGGTGCCAGGTTTGTATTTCTGAAGAGGATGGAGAAGATTTTGGCATCTGAAGTGAAACTAACTTCTCTCAATTATAATCCTTTCTAGGTATCACCATAGCAACCTCTGTCTGTAATGAGCCTCATGTATTTGTCTGGCTGCTTGATTCACCCCTTGCTGACACAGATGCATGAACTCTCCCTTCTTATTCATTTGCTCCCCAACTCATGCTGCGGGAGCTGTCCTCTTGGTTAGTCCCAAAGTGACAGAGGGACTCCTGCTGTCAGGGAAGAATTGAAATCAGGGTGTATTTCCCAGTCTGTCTTAAAAATGCCTGGGTCAGGACCCTGGCTAGAATGCATGTGGCTAGCAAAGTCAATTGGGCACTGAGTACTAAATAATACTGGAGGAAAATTTTAGTATTGAAGCTTATAGAAAGAGCCATATCAATGTGGCACCTGGGACTGTGGAGTAAGAGAACTGGAGAAGTCAAGGTGCTCTGTGTAGCTGAGAAAAGGAAGGAAATAATTATTCATTTGAAATTGAAATTCTACTTTTTTCAAGTCTTAGACGGGACTTGAAAAAATTGTAATTGCCAGAAGAAACAGCAAGCTAAAGAAAAATGTCAGACACTTTAGTTCTAGATGCAGATCACTGTGCCATGCAAGCCCTAATGAGTGAGCTTAGGAGAAAAAGAGGTAGACTGCATTCCTAGCCCATGTAGAAAGGGGTGAAAATATGTAGTCTTCCAGATGTGGATGCTTTGTTCTGTAACTCCATTTTTCTACCCCCAGGCCAGCCATTGGGATCCCGCAGGCTCAGCCTGAAGCCAGTTCCAAAATTGCCCAACATGGAAGCATTTCTCAGTGAGGCACTTGTGAAGCTGAAGAAGCAAGCCCGTGGGTTCCTGGCTCCAGAGCTGTGCTTCCAGGCAGTCAAAGCTGCCACAGAGCAGCCCTTTGCAGACGGAGTCCGGAAGGAGCGAGAGCTGTTTAACATCCTGCTGACATCAGGCCAGGCCCAAGCACTGCAGCATATTTTCTTCGCAGAGAGAGCAGTGCAGAAGTGGACAACGCCCCATGGAGCTTCATGGAAAAGTGCTTCCCCTCAGCCCATCCGCAAAGTGGCTGTAATAGGTAAGGGAATGAAAAAGCTGTTGTGGTTGCTGACTGCACAGCTAACAAGAGCTGAAGGGGAGTGGGATGAGTATAATGGGACTTTACTCATGGCACAAGGCTGAAGTGGGATTCCCTAGCAGTCACTCAAAGTCACTGGCACCCATCACAGGTAAAGATACACCACTCCCATCGGTGACATGCAAAGAATTACATGCATTAGTAAGCTCAAAGAAAGTCAGATGACAAGTCACATCACACTTGCTTGTTACTTGATGCCACCTCTTTCCTGAAAATAACTTCCTCTCACTTCAGAGAGAGCTTCATCTGTGGACTATAGGCAAGTCTCTTCGCTTTTAAATACTGCTGTGTTGAGTCCTGGCTTTGTTCCACATTATAAGCAGTTTTGCTTGAAATTCTCCTCCTCCTGGTCTACTTCTGTACTGCAAGTGCATGTGCAGAGTCACTCAAGGGTACATTAATACAAAAATGTTTTGACAGCTGTATTTTAAGAAGATTTCATCTCACTGGGATCCACTCCTGCCATTTTGTAGCCCAGCAAGATAATGCCTTCATTAATTTTTTATAAGAGCAATTTAAATAAAACCTTTGATGCACTGCTGAGATTTTTTAAAATTATCTTTCAGCTCTGCCTGTTGATAGTAGCACTCAAAAAATGGTTAGACAAGTAATGGAGCACTTGGAAAACATCCATTCTGTTTCAGAGAAAGCTCACAAGATCAACACTCCTCTTTCCTGAGTGCTTCTCAGGCCTCTCATGCTCTGCAATATGAGCTCTCTGAAAGCTCATTTCAGGCCATAGAAACATTTTTGTTGAAGTTCCATTCTCTTCATTGGCTGCCATGCCATATTTTTACTGAAAACGTTTTTTAAACAGTGGTCCACAAATCTTGTGAGTAGGATCCGTGGCTGTTACAGCATTCAGGTAAAGAGGCAGGAATTATTGCCAAGTTTATAATGTGGCTTGAGGAGCACAGAACTGTGGACACATGCAATCCCAGAGAGGCCAGTCCTGCAATATGTGCTTTGGCAGGAAGGGCTTGTGTTGAAGGAGGAATGATCAGGTGACTAGAATAGGCATTCTTTTCTACATACTGATAAATTGTGCCAGAATTATACATTTGCAAAGTTCCAATTGCAATGACAGTTCAGCCAGAAGGGCTGTTTAGATCTGATCTGCTTATTTTGGTGCTGTAACTAAGCTAGAGGGAATTCAAAGGACAAATGCAATCTGTATTTGAAAGTTTCTAGTTGAAACATAATCTGTGTCTTATTTCCAAACTGAACTGGCTGGGCTACATCTCCTGTCCATTGGATTAAGTAATTGCATCTCATCTCCAGACAGATCTTTTACATCTCTGGTCTGAAATTGCCCCAACCTCTACCCTTGAGTTTCAGTGGGTTTTGTAGCTGGTTACAGACAATGCTGAAGTTAACCCATACTTTTTGCAGAATAAATAAAATGCTTTGATACTTTTGCTGCAGAGCACAATCTGTCACACACTAGTCATTTTCATGACTCTGAAATTCCTGTAATTTTTCAACACTTTATAAAGCATGCACAGCCAAAGTGGGAACAGTATTCCAGGAGTAATTACACTAAGAACAGGTACCAAGATGTTTCTTCCTTGCTCCTACCTAGTATGTCCAAATTAACAGCCAGCTTACATATTTGCCATGATTAAGACATCATGTTAATGATCTACTGGCAGGGAGCAGCTGCACCCCAGGAATGAGGAGCCAATGGCAATAACACCTCCCAGGAGAACAGAACCACAGAATCTTTGAGGCTGGAAGGGACCTCAGTGTCATCTTGTCCAATGCCCCTGCTCAGACAGGGCCACCTAGAGCCCAGGACCATATCCAGACAGCTTACAATATCTCCAAGGATGAAGACTCTACAGCCTGTCTGAGCAACCTGTGCCAGTGCTCAGTCACCCCCACAGTAAAAAAAAAAAAAAAAGTGTTTTCTTATGTCCAGATGGAACCTCCCATGTTTCAGTTTGTGTCCATTGCCTCTAGTCCTGTCACCAAGAGCCACTGAAAAGAGTCTGGCTCCATCTTCTCTACACCTTCCCCTGAGGAATTGGGATTTAAGGAGATCGCCCTGAGCCTTTTCTAGGCTGGAGTCACAGCTCTCTCAGCCTTTCCTCATATGAGACATGCTCCAGTCCCTTAGTGGCCCTTCAGTGACCTCACTCCAGTAGCTCCATATCTCTCTTGAACTAGGGAGCCCAGAACCAGACACTACTCCAGGTATGGTCTCACCAGTGCTGAGCAGAGGGGAAGGATCACCTCCCTGAGCCTCCCAGCAACACTCCTCCTAATGCAGCCCAATATACCATTAGCCTTCTTTGCCACAAGGTCACATTACTGCTCATAATCAACTTCATGTCCACCAGGACCCACAGATCCTTTTCTGCGGAGCTGCTTTCCAGCCAGTCAGCCCCCAGCATATACCAGTGTATAGGGCTATACTTCCCCAGGTGCAGGACTTTGTACTTCCCTTGCTGAACTTCATGAAGTTCCTATCAACTCATTTCTCCCTCTGGATGGCAGCACAACCCACTGGTGTATCAGTTATTTACAGTACCTGAGTGAGGCAAGCAGGGCAAACCCAGAGATCATGGCCAGGATCTACTAGAAGTCCAGATGATCAAACAAAGCTCCCATGATGACGGAGATCTGAAGTCAAGTTGTGAAGCCAGTCTGCAGGCTGAGGTCTGGATCAACAGTATCCATAGCCTGGGACAGGTATGGCTAGAGACCAGAAGTCCTCCAAGATAGCTCAGGAAGGGACTAAAGCTCCAGGGCTGAGCTTAAATAGGGGCTGTGATGCCCATGGGCAGTGGGTGTGGGTGGAGGCTCCAGGTGTAGCTGGTCAGGGTCATTAAAGCTCATCAGTGTACTCGGGCTTTGAATCCTACCAAAACTCCTAATGCTTTTTCTGAATCACTGCTTCTACCAATACAGCTCCCATAGCCTACAATTAGAGCTTGCTTTGATTATGCTAGTTTTTCACCTTATACTTCATTTACTAAGTGACATCGCCTATTTTGGAGATAATTGATCACCTCTTTTTAACTCTGAATACCACACCATATTAAGAGTCACTGCTTTCCATCACTGCTTTCTGGTGCTCCACTGTGCTTTTTCTCCTTTGTTTGGAAGGTTTTCCTCCTATTTTGTGTTTTGATATCAGTGAAATTGCAAGTCCATTAGAGACAGGCATAGAACATACAATTGTATTTTTTCTTTCAGGCTGCTGTAACAAAAAGCCATTCTCCAACCAGTACCAAGTTGTACAGTATCTCATAATTTCACATTCTTGATCTTAAGTGCGTTCTTGCAGCATCAGAAATCAAAATAGCCTTTTAAAATAGTGCTGCTCATCCATGTAAGTATTGAGTCTACATAGGTGTTCCAGGGTCTTTCTGTTTTCACTGCAGAGAGAAGGGCAGTCAGAGCTGGATACTGCATCCATTTTGGATGGTCAGAAAGCATAGAATCATAGAATAGTTTGGGTTGGAAAGAACCTTTAAAGGTCATCTAGTTCAACCCACCTGCAAGGAGCAGGGACATCTCCAACCAGATCAGGTTGCTCAGAGACCTGTCCAACCTGGCCTTGAATGTTTCCAGGGATGGGGCATCCACCATGCAGACCCCATTTTCCAATAGACAGTGCTCTGCTGTTTCGCACACTGAAACCATGCTGCATTATGCTGCTTCTGTCATTTATTTCTGCATGATGGGAAGCAACTGAGAAGATCACTCTGACTTCCTCCTCCTTCAGTACATTTTCTGTAGGCACTGAGAACCTTTATGGTATGGAAGCAGTGCCATGAATGCTAGGGGAGCCTTGCTTTGTGGCTCCCCTGTCTGTCCAATATTAGCAGGAACTTCTTGGAGGGAGCTGGCACATCACTGGCTGACCACATCTTAATGTAGATTCAACATCAAGGATGATCTGTCATTTTTGTGGGCATGCTTTACGGATAGCATTGCTGATGAACGGGCAACCATTCCTGTGCAGTGCTGGCTTCCCATCTGCTGCTTTTGTCTGCAGTTTGCTCACTGAAAGACTGATAAGTGGGTAACACCCAGCTATGTGGGATTGCTCCTGCTTTTGGCCTAGCTAACCTTTGCTGTCTTCAGCCACATGCAATGTTTTGAACTCTAGGCTGCCATCTCTTTCTGCCTTGTCTGGTTCCTCATCACCCAGAAAAAGAGTTCATCTCTGTCTCTTCTGCAGTCTTTCCATAGCTCCCCACTTGCCTTGAGTATCACATTATTTCTGCTTTAAATTAATACCCTGAAATAGTTAGATAAAGAAGCAGCTCCAGTCTGCAGTAGTCTGCCACCAGCAATTGCTCATTGTTGTTTTTAACATCAAAACTGGAACACTCTTTGCATATTTTTACCAATCTATAAAGTATTATTTCCATTGCCTGGCATTTTAAAGTCCAAATGTTCATTATAGTTCAGAATATTTTCCACTGATCTGTATTTCTCTAGTCTGTGTGACTGTACATGAGTTGCTTTGTTCATATTTCGAGTTCATTTGTTTTGAAATTTGTTTTTAAAGTCCTTCAATTAATTTTGCATTATTTTTCATATTCTAAGTACCTCATGTGACAGATCAATAATTAACAGTCATTATTCAGTCAGCTTGCCCAGCAAATGGATTTGTCATATCCATATTTGGCCTGAAATTACACGGGTTCAAGTGTACTTTTATTTATATGTCAAAGCTACATTTCACAACAAGAGACCAGAAGCAAGATGGCTAGACGCTGCTCTTTTTCCTGAAGCAGATTTCAGTTTTCTTTTGAAAGATGTGTCTTGGGCATGAAAGATGGTAACACAGCTCTGAAAACTGTCCACTGCATGGAAGATAAGAATATAGGGTTTTTTCATGGTTTGGGGGAAGTGAGAGCACTATTGAGGAAGAAAACAGAACATACAGTAGAAATTCTAGAGTAGTTCCTAGCCATGTTGATGGCTAGATGCAGATCTGTGTGATCTGCGTTGAGCATCTGGTAGTTCCCTTTCTTTCTTTTACAGACTTGTACACATGCAAGGCCCAATAATTTCCTACCATTTTTTTCTTCTCTAATATATTATTCCCAAAGATCAGTTGGCTTTGTAAAATTGAAAAGGGGAGTCCTCAGAAATGCTTCTTTCCCTGCTAGATAGCCAAATCTCTCCTTGGTTTTATAGCCCAATTTTAGAAAAATATTTCCAGGGGAGTCATGCTGTGCAAGCTCTAATGTAACAAAACCCTTGGGGCTTTCATTACTCTTTCTGCCAGCTTGATTAAACATCATTTCATACAGGCCACTGAAGAGTTATGCAGTAAGTTGAGAGACAGCTCTTCTAGGTCAGAAACAAGCTTGGCAAGCTCATATCTTATCTATAAGCCTATTCCCATGGCCTAGAAAGTGAAGTACTACAAGCATGTATGCCTGTCTATCATAGGATGGCTAAAACCTAGATGGGAGTACTCATACTACATGTAAATGAAAGCAAACAGGGGAATTGGCTAACACCACTGCAGAACTTGCCTTGAAAAGAAAGCTGGAGAACCTCTGCTCATGGAAGAGGTTTTGATTTAGGAAGAAGCAGCATGTTCATATTGTGAGATAACTGCTAAGATTTCAGTCATAAGACTGAAGCTGAGAGGAACAGGTGTTAAGAATGCCCAGGATGTGTGTCTTATTTCTTTAGTAGAGCTTGGAAATTCTGGAGAGAAACCCCAGGTCTCCACTCTGGAAAGGAAAAAGAGATTTCAAGAGGGAGCCATGAAGAATCCAGATGTGGAACTGCAAACCCTTGATGTCTAAAGAGAGCCTTAAAGATGGGCCGGGCTTGGGGGGTATGCATGAGTTGGTGAGTTGCTCTCCTGCCCTCTTTGAGAAGAAAGCAATTCATGTAGCTCACCAAAGACAGGGAAAAAACTGTCTCTAACTGTCCCTGCTACCACATCCAAGCCTCTGAGTACTAGGTACAGTGGGAGGAGCTATTTGTGTTTGGATTTTTTCAGTCAGCAAACCGTGGACACTGAAGTATTAAGAACTGATTCATGTTATTCTAGTTTTATTTTCAAATTAGTTTTTCGTAGTTCTTGATTATGAAGTAACAAATCTAATTTCCTAGAAAGGAACTTCAGCATTCGCTTGGTAGTGAAATGGTTAATAAGCAGGCTGCCAAATAGTGATGTCTGCAAAACTATCTTCTTGTGGCTAAGCAGGGAATGTTTTAAATGTCTTGTGTGTACACAAACGGAGGGTGGACAGAACTAAACCAAGGGTGTGTAGCTTGCCGGAAAAACATACTACCTTGTTTGACCTTGGTTGTTGGAACTTGTTTCAATGATGACATAATTTCAGCTCTTCTTTACAAAGCTGCTTTAGACAAATTTTTTAATCCCCTTGTTTCTGTTTATTTGTTTAGCTGACTTTCATTTGTAAACCTGGGATTTAAAAAATCATTTTTACAGAATTATAACAAACCTGTACTTTGTCTACTTGTTGCTTTATTTAGGATATTAATAATCCTGCAATTCAGATGCTTTGCACTTTTAAAGCTGGTGACATAGTGCTGGCCTTCTCGTACTAGTTTGTATGAACTTAGTCCAAAAAGCCTCCATCATGGGAGAGCAGGATAAATAGTGTGGGTTGTGTATCACAGGGAAGCGTAAGCATGCAGCTTCGTTTAATGTAACAGAGGGCAGAGCTGGTGGAAGGGCTTAGCAGGAGGAAAAGGATCAAACCAGTAATCTCTACACTGGTATTCCTGGGGGTATGAGCTGGCAGTAACATATTTATGGATCTTGGAGGAAAACATACAATTTGAATGGGTGTTCATTTATGAGAATTCTGGGCACGAATAATTACAGGTTGGACAAGGACGACTATGTCTTCAAGAAACTTCAGAAGTTAGGCAGAGCCTGTATTGGCAGACTTAGAGAGTTCCCAGTGGGCAGAGATGCCAAATATGAAGTATGCAGGGTGAGGAAAAGGCTACTGATGTTCCAGAGTGACAAAAAAGGAGATGGGAGATGTTGAAATCTGGATTAAGAATGCTGTGTTAGTTCCATCCCATTTGACCTGGCAATGAGAGACATGCAAGACGTTAAAGAAAAAGTTGACAGAAGAACCACGTCCAAGATCAGCTGAATTTTGTTTGCGTCAGAGATTACACAATGAAGTGCAGAGGGAGAAGAGGAGGGAGACAAAGAGGAAGATTGGAAGGAGGAGGGAGAAACCAATGGCCTGAGTTTTGCTGGTGTCACAATCTCCAGGTGGAGTGTATTTGCTTATACTAATATTCTTCTGTGAGTGCCCATAAAGGACCATCTCACAGGAACAGAGAGGCACTGATATCCCCAGGGTGAAGCTTGCTTGTGAAACTGCCTGCTAGAAGTTGGTAACAGGGTTGAAGCTTAAACTCAGATCTCCTGTCTTTGATCCCCAGGTTCTAACTCTTAAGTGATGCTGGTTTCCATAGGTATAAAACTTTGCAGGGAAAAGACATGAATCACATGGTCTGCACACACTGGAGTGAATCCCACTGGTATTGTGTGAGCTTGAGAGGACATTAACTTGCCGTTATGCTATTGCTTTTCAGACATTTAGGTTCACTGAAAGAAAGCATTCATCTTCCTTTTTCCTAGTCTTCAATTCTTTTTTTTCGATCTGTGCACCACTCATTTTGCATAGGCTTCCACTTTTTATCCTGGAGATACAAAGGAAATGTTACTGTCAAGTGATTAATTGTAACATTTTCTATTTGTAGTCTCTGATTCTGTCTCACTTTTATCCCTAGGACTGGGAACAATGGGCCGAGGCATTGTGTCTTCTCTGGTTAAGGCAAACATACCAGTGGTAGCCCTGGAGCAGGATCTGGAGTATCTGAACACAGGAAGAAAAGCTGTGATGCTCCTTTTGGAACGTGAGGTTATGAAAATGGAGCAGGGTGCCCAAACCCTGGATTTCCGTAACCCTGCACGCCTCCAGTTCACTGTGGACTTTGATGTGTTGCGGGATGTAGATCTAGTTATTGAGGCTGTGTTTGAGAACATGGCACTAAAGAAGGAAATATTCCACAAGCTATCAAAAATCTGCAAGCCAGAGGCCTTTCTGTGTACAAACACATCAGCCCTCAACATCGATGAAATAGCTTCTGCCACGAGCCGCCCACAGCAGGTCATTGGCACGCACTTCTTCTCCCCTGCTCATGTGATGAGGCTATTAGAAATAATCTATGGCCATCAGACATCCCCCAGCGCCATTGCCACTGCTGTGCAGCTAGCCAAAGCGCTGAAAAAAGTTGGAGTGGTGGTAGGGAATTGTTTTGGGTTTGCTGGGAATAGAATGATGTTTCCTTATGTACAACAGGCAGTTTTCCTTTTAGAGGAAGGAAGCACACCAGAAGCAGTAGATCAGGTTCTTGAAGATTTTGGGTTTAAGATAGGACCTTTCCGAATGTCTGATCTTGCTGGGCTGGACGTGGGCTGGAGGTCTCGAAAGGGTCAGGGCCTCACTGGGGCCACACTACCTCCAGGAACACCTGCCCGCCAGCGGCATGGCCATCGCTACAGCCCTCTGCCAGATCTTCTGTGTGAGAATGGCAGGTTCGGCCAGAAAACTGGAAAAGGCTGGTATCAGTACGAGAAGGTTGGGGGCAGGACAGCCAAGCCAGATCCATGGCTTCACAACTTCCTGGCCCAGTACAGAGACACCCATCACATCAAGACCCACTTTATAGACCAGGAGGAAATTCTGGAGCGGTGTTTGTTTTCCCTCATCAATGAAGGGTTTGACATCCTGGCTGAGGGGATAGCATCTGGCCCAGAACACCTGGATGTAATTTATATCAATGGCTATGGGTGGCCAAAGCACAAGGGTGGCCCCATGTTCTATGCTTCCACTGTTGGGCTCCCTCACATTCTGGCTAAACTGCAGAAATACTCTGAGGCCCACCCTGATGTTCCTGAGCTACAGCCCAATGCCTTTCTGAAAAAGCTAGTTGCTATGGGGAACCCTCCCCTCAAAGACTGGATGTCCTACCTAAGCCGGCAGAGCAACAAGCTGTGATTTCGTTGATGCCTGCTATATAAATTTGATGGAGGCTGATCTTGTGAAACAGGTGCTGTAATTGCGCTGTCTTTTCCAATCAAAACCAAAGTGCTATAGGATCGTAAGCAATGTCACTGACCTTCCTGGGCATTTGCAGAGAATAATTTTGGCCAATTGATTGACCTCAATCTCCCTCTTGCTGCAGGTAGCCACTGCTATCACCCACCTTTCCCACCACCAGCCTTACCCCCTGCTTTGCACGTTGCTGTGTAAAGGCCCATCTCATTTTGCTCTGCCTTCAGGTCTTCACAGCTGTACATCTCTTCCAGTCTGTCTGTGTGGAAGGGAGGGCACAGCATCCACAGCCCACAAAGCAAATCAGGGTAGGAGGCCAGAGAGAGATGGTCACGATTCACCTGAGACTGACTGGATCTATCAGATCCTGCCCTAAGTCTACTTCCCAGTTTGTTCAGGTCTTTCCTGTACAGCCCACCTCCACTGGGTTCCCTGGCTCTCCCAAAGACAGCCATCTGAGCCTGCTCCCGTCCTGCTGCTGGGGGAGAGATGGCACAAAGGGTGCAGCACTTTTCATAGGTAAAGTCAAATTAATTGGAGAGAGTAGATTTGGGCAGAGAGTAAGGGGCAGGGCTGGTACCGTCCCTCCTCCCTGCTGCAGAGGAAATTCTAATAAATGACAGAAAAGCCACAGACGCATTGACCTGACTAACCTACCCTGCGGTGTTGGCTCATGACTGGCCTGCATCCAGACTGCATCCTCCATTATCATTATCCTCACCTGGCTTTGTCCAAGCAGAAACATCTTCTGCATCTCTTAAGTGTGGATATGTGTTGCCATCACTCACCCTATCTTACCTGCGTACAGCTACCAGATCTTGGGGCTCAGCGTGCTCAAATTGACCAGACTGAAACATGGCCTCGCCCTTAGCGGGTTTTCAGATGGGCAGAAGGCATACTGGGAAGTGCATGGCTCAAGACCTCTGCAGGCAGGAAGGTTGCTGCAGGCGGGCAGGGAGGTGACACATGTCTAGCAGAGAGCAGAGCAGGGGGAGAGTGAGCCAAACTTGCTCCGGGCTTGATACTTTGGGACAAAGTCTATTTCTCGTGTCTAGTGAATGTACCTTCCAGTCTGGTTTGGGGAATAAGTTGGTCTGGGTTTCCTTCTTAGGGACACTGGATGTCTAACTTTTGCTTTTTATTTTAATAAAACTGCTTCGATTATGTAATTACAGATTATATGGGATTATAAGGGATAGTTGAAAACAGAAAATTTGCTTGTTCTTTGTTTTTTCTTCATCACTTCTCTACATGGTAGAATTAGACAATTTTCCTGTTTGTGGAGAAGTTTGTGTCTGAAAAGGTTGCATGCTTCTTTTTCCTACATATGTCTTATTTTGCCCTCTGTCTACCCCTGTTCTTCAGTGGGTGAGGGTGCAAAACTGAGGGCAGGAAACCCTTTAGAAGTCACAAGCCAACCCAAGTGCCTGGTTCCAGGGAGGATTTTTCTCCAGGACCAGAGAAGAGCTAGGCCCAGCAATCTGCTGCAATTTCCCCCGAATCACTTGTGTGCCATAGCTGAGAGCAACCCAGCATTTGCTCAAAGGTGAAGCACTGCTTCCACGCGAGCAGACTCCACGTGACAAGTTACACAACAGCCCTGGCTGGTGCTGGCGGCTGTCGTGTCATCCACAGGACAACTCTGGACACAATGCACCGCCTGGACTAACATCCCCTCTCCTGTGCCTCGTGCCGTGGTGCTCACCTGTACTGGAGATGAGCTGGGAAAGGGCAATTCCCCTTGCAGCAGGAGCGAGCTGTGGAGAAGAGGGCATGCCCTTCCTCTACAGGAGAGATGCTGGTCTCAGAATATCGAGATCCACTGGCTTCTCCCCTGTGGCCAAAATGCCTCTCCTTACCTGCAGCACTTTTGTGCTGGTGCATTTGATGTGCCCATTCCCTTTTTCATCTCCCCTCACAGAAATCACTGAGAACAGAGACTGTTCAGACTAGTAATGTCTCCCTGACAGAAGCTCATTTGTAAATTCATATCGACCAAAGCAGCAAAGCATTGATTGTTCTGTCTGCTTTACGTCCCAGCCAGCCATCAGTGACATTGCTGCCGCCGAGAGGTTGCATTTGCAGCTCCGAGAGGGCAGGTGCAGGGCTCCCCGCTGCTAGCAGGAGTGCGTGGGAGTCCCTGCCTCTTGGCTGGGCGAGAGCATGCTGAAGGGCAACCACACCTCCCCAGCCGTCAGCGCTGCAGGGCAGCGGCCCGTGCTCGGCAGCCTAATTTGAAGCCCTTCATGTCTGCCGATACACGATCTAATCAGAAAGCATTAGTCTGCTCTGTGAGCATTTTTAGTAACTTATTAAAATAACAGCCTTGCAAAGTCCCTGATCAGCTCAAATATGCAGTGATACCAGAAATATGCCCATGAGTGAAATGTTTCTTCATTTAACACAGCCCCGCGCAGAGGAGAACTTGATAACCACCCGGTACAGGATTAGTTTTCCCACCTGTCTTTTTAAACCAGGTAACTATTTTCAGTCAGTGAGAAAATATCTGCTAAAAATGGTTTTTTGGGAAAAACCATCCCTACGGGTGAGGAATGTCCCAGGCTCTGCTCACTTGTTGCAAGTCTGACCATTCCAAGCTACATGAGCGTGAGCTGAGGTTGTACAGTTCTCCAGCATGGTTAGGCCTTGGTGACACACATTGCAAGCTGGCTCTAGTCCATCCTTAATCTTTGGGCCCTGCTTCTACTTTCATGTGAGCGTCTGGCTGCAGATCTGTGCTTTCTGCACAGCAGGGACGCTTGCTTTCAGTGCTCAGGATATTTGGTTTCAGCCCTGCGAGTAGCCATGGTCTCTCGCATGCAGCTGCAGAATTGTTAGATGTCTTTAATTAAATCAGTGAACTCTGCCAGTGCAGCAGATGCCTCCATTAACTGCTCAGCCACAGGCATTTTGCAAAACAGTAAAGAATGGGAGTGCACCAAAGGAGAGAATTGCTTTAGCTTTGATCAGCGTTCCCTGCAGCACTGGGCCTTCAAAGGGAGGCAAAAAGCTCCCTGCCTTATGGCATGCTAAGAAGCGCTGTCCTGCAGTGCATGTCCGAATTGGACACAGAGCTTGAGTCTTGTCAGAAGCACCTACAACTGTTTCTCTAACCCATAGTTCACCTTTCTTCCCTTTATTTCTTTTTAACAGAAAGTGATCTTACAGCCCAGGCTGGGTCTGAGAGCAGCTCTGGAGGTGAAACAGCAGAGAGAGGGAGGTCTTCATGCCAGCAGGTACAAGAGTCAGTTCTTCTTGGGCCTGGGGTCTCATGGGAGCTGAGCTGCATCCCCTGTTTGCTGCTGGTGGGCTCCAGGGAACAGGAGGACAACAGGACAGTGTCAAAGAACCATCTGATTTTGCAGTTGGTGTATCTTCTTGCAAACACCTGAGCAAGGTCCTGAATGTTTGCAGATTTCAGTGGGATATCAGCAAAACAAAGGCAGGTAAGCCTTGAGGAGTGATTCAGAAAACTCACTTTCCAGTATAATTAGCCCTGGAGGCATTTAAAATCTACAGGACTGTAAGCTCCCTCAGTCCTGGTGACCAGTGCTGGGAAAGCTCAAAGGGCCCTGCTCAGTGCAGCTAGGCACTCATCTCCTGCCCAGTTCAGCTGAATTTAACTGTCCCTGAGGCACGGTGTAAACCTCCCTGCCACCCTCAGCCAGCTCCAATTGCTTTTTTCCCAGCAATCAAAAGCAGCCCCCAAAATATCCCTGCAGCCTGGTGAAAAGCTCTGCCTCGAGCCACGGGCAACCAGCCTGCTGAAAGGGAAAGGTTGCAGCCCTCACTTGCACATCCCAGGAGGTGAGGGCGTAAGCTGGGACACAGTCATGTGTGCCCAGGGCTTGCCTAGCATTGATATGCTGCAGAAGGGAGTGAAAGACTCCCTGGGTTCATGTAAGGGCAGGGAGGGCAGCAGCAGACCAGGTACATGCTGACTGCCCGTGTGCATTGTATTGAAAGGAGCCGGGTGTACCACAGGTGAGCGTTCCAGCTTTCCTACTCTGGCACCCAGGCATCTGCCAAGGAAAAGCGCTCGTCACCACTCCTAGCAACAAGGGAGGTTCAGTTCAGAAGAGACCAGCAGGACCATTTTGTGCAGCCCCCATCATTACACAGGCCGGAGGCTTCCCCCAATGAGCCCCGCACTGTCCTGCCGGTTAAACTCCATCCTCCAGCGCCTTTGTGCTGGGGGGGAAGAGTGCTGTGGGCGTGCAGGTGGGGAGTATTGCATAAATGCATATGGCAAAAGGGTTTGGCAGCCTGACCACGGGACAGGGCAGTGTGCGTGGTAGGAGCTGCTCACCTGTATATGCTGTTTTGGTGGGTCTCAGCCTTGGGCCTGGCTCAGCACCAGTGTGAGTGGTGAAACATCCCAGGGCCAGCAGCATCACAGGGATGCTGCTGTGCTGCAAGTCAGGGATGATGGTAAGAGGTTGTTCAAAGTCTCAATGCAACTCTCTGCTCTGCAGTTATGACCCATATCCCTTGTTTTTACCCATACAGCGCATAGCTGATCACAGTGATACACCTGCAGCTTGGTTGTACTTAAGCTCTTTTTGTTGGCAAGAAGCAAATACTTCTCTCAGCTTATCTTCAGGAGGGTGTACAGCATGGGGACACCTCTCGGATCTATCCCAAGGACAGACCCCAAAGGAACGGTCCAGGAATTTTCTGGAGAACACAGAAAAATAAGTATTTGTTGACTACTTCTGACAAAGAGCTTTTGGGTAGTGTATAAAGAGAAGTGACTAGGAAAATGACCAGTTTGGTTTCTGTTCTAAACAGAAAGCTGACTTCAACTCTCTTAGTACTGAGCAGAGGGGCAATAAAAACACAATTTACTTTCAAACACGGCAGGAAACAAGCTCACCACTTCAGTTCAGAAGTGTAGCCACTGCTCAAGATAAATCTGAACTTTAATTTTGGCCTAAGGATCTGATTGTTGGAAAATAACCATACAATTTCATATAATTATTAACCGAAATTATATCTACTGGTTATTTTACAAAATGGAAGCCAAAGTTTAGCAGTGGTTTTAAAATCACTGCATGCTTAGAAATAAATGGTTTTCCTGATTAGACGACCTGAGAATAACCACCATGAAGAATAAAACGCTACACAAGAACTGCCTGTGCCATGAGCCACGTATGCAAGGGGCTCAGTCTCCTGCTCCATTCGCTCTGGCACTGCAGAGACAACGTGTGCCCACCCGTCTCATAAAACACCCCAGAGCCACGCGCTTGGAGCGCCCCAGACCACTTGTGCCTGGTCACGTAATCGCACTTGCTCGCCTCCCTGGAGGCTGCCGTTCAGATGTAAGGGTGCCTGGATCCCCTTTAACAAGGCCGGCGGGTGCAGAGAGGTGCTCCGCACGCCCCGTCATGGCAGGGGCGAGAGGGGATGCTCCGGAGAGCTGGGTAGCCCGGGAGCGCCTGGCACCGCAGCCCGCTGGCACTGCTCGTCTCTGCCGGGAGCCCGGCTGGCTTCACCCGGACTGGCCGCTGCTCGTGCCACGTGCGCTCCCGCCGCTCTGAAAAACCAGATAAATCTCATAAATAAAGGGTCCAGACTGACGGCAGGTGCCTTTGCGCGGGCACCCTGGCACGGCAGAGCTGGTGTCCCCGGTGACCGACGGCCGCGGAGGGCAGCCCGAGGGGTGGCCTGACCCCCTGCCCAGCCCGGCCTTGCCTGGGACGCCGCCGTCCCCCACGTTCCTCCCGGGGCGGGTCTGCCCTCGGCTCACCGCCACACGCCCGGCTCCGGGACAGCGGGTGGTGCTGAAGGACGGGCGGGAGGGGCGGGGCGGGGCGGGGCGGGGAGGAGCCGGCGGGGCGGGCGGCCGGGCCCTGCCCGCGGCGCTGGCCCCCGCGGCGCTGGGCGGGCGGGCGGTCCCCGCTGCGGCTCGGCGCCTTCTCCTCCTCCTTCTCCTCCTCCTCCTCCACCACCTCCTCCTCCTCCTCCTCCTGGCCGCTGCGGCGCGGGGGCTGCGGGCGGAGCGGCGGCGCCATGAGCGGGGCGGCGGCGGCGAAGAGCGAGAAGCTGGACGAGGCTCAGGCGCTGGCCCGCAGCTGCGCGGGCAGACCCGACTTCCAGCCCTGCGACGGGCTCTCGCTCTGCGCCACCCACAGCCACGGCCGCTGCTTCCGCCTCCACTGGTGCTGCCACCTGGGATGGTGCCACTGTGAGTGAGCGAGCGCGCGGCCCCGACGGCCCCAACGGTCCTAACGGTCCGCGCACGCGGCGCTACCCGCGAGGGGGGGTGGGCGCCTCACCGCGCTTGTCCCGCCCCGCGGCGGGGGGTGCCCGGCCGGCCGGGAGGAGCCCGCCCCCCCGGAGCTGCCCCTGCCGACAAGCGCGATGGTGGAGAGCCCGGGGCCGAGCCTGCTACGGTGGGACCTCAAACTTCGGGGCTGCTCCCGGAGGGGTGGCCGGGCCGGGCCGGGCGGCGGCGGTGCGCGGGAGAGCTGCCTCAGGGCCCGGCCTCCGGACACCCCTGGGAGCCGGGTGAGGGCCGGAGGGTGAGCTGCCTGCGGCGCTGGCCGCTGCCTTCGCACACCGCTGTACCGCTGTCCTTTGCGCCGCGGGAAGCCTCCACCGGATGCACCCTTCTCAGTTCTAACGATTTTCTTTTTACAGGAATACATTGAACATATTTTGAGTAGAGACGTAACTGCTTTAGGATATATATAGCAGATAGTTACTGTTTCAAAATTCAGTGTTGATCCAACTCTGTTAAAAAGGCGCCCGACGACTTCGGTATCTGTGTTTGAGATACTGATGTGTATAATCATGGAGGCTGGGATTGAACCGTGGATGTCCAAACATAGTTTGATGAATAATTAATCACATACAGCCTTGAAGAGCAGGCTTTTCGAACAGCGTGTCGGTATGAGGTCAGGAAATGGTGATGGAGCTGTGTGCTGAGATCGCATTGTGTTTTGAGGATCTTAAAGCCTGAGCGGTTGGGATTAAAGTTGGACCCTTATGTGAGGGTGGCTGGGTGCTGCTGACAATGTCCCTTGACTCCTGACATCCCGTTCTCCTTTTAAGCATGTCACCACCTCTCCTTGTAATTTAATCTCTCCTACATGGATTCCCCCTCACACACACTTTTTGCAAATTTTGCTTAATGGGGAAAAAGGCCTGCCTAAAAAGCCACTTTTTATTTGGATGAGAGCTTCTATTTGAATTAAATACACATTCTAGGAATTTCACCTTGATTTGGGGTTCGTTTGAAATCAGTTCAGAACAAAGGGGGTTTTTTTTTCCTGTCTGTGCCCTAAAATGAGTACTGTGTGATGGCACAACTGGCAATGGGAGAAAGTGCCATAGTCACCTGCTGCACAGGGACAGGGATGTCTCACTGGCATTTCATCCATGACACAAAGGCCCTCAAGTTATGACCCAGATATACTCTTCCAAATTTTCCCTAGTGTCAGTTATTTGTGGTCACCATCAAGATACATGAGCTTATAAGCCCCCTGGAGGACAGGAGCAGAGATCAAAATGGTGTTTGTAAACAGGAGATGTTACCTGAAATCGCATCCCAGGATGGATGAAATCCTGGGAAGGAGAAGTCAAATGCAGAGCTGGGAACATCTGGAGAAGTGACATTACAGAGAAGGATCTGGGGATTAAGATGGATCGCAAATGGAGTGTGCGTCAGCAGCAAGAGGCCTTTGTGGTAGAAAATCCAAAACCAGAACCCGAGCCTTCGCTTGGGGATGCATTAAGAGGAGCATTGCAAGTGTGCAATTTAATTAGTCTCTTCAGCTCAGTAATGATGAAACCAGACTGATGGGCTTAGTTCTGAGCATGGCACTTTAAAAAGCTGTAGGATAACTGGGGAGGTTCTGCAGGAGACTGCAGTGATCAACTTAGAAAAGGGGGTGCAAAAGCAAAGGGGTTGCTTGGGCTGTGAAAGATTGATGGAGGGAGGGGAGATGAGATTTGCAAAGTGTAAAGGTGGCCTTGCAAAGAAAGCTGTGTTCTAGTCCTTCTCTACACAGACTTGGAAGATACCGAGTTACCACTTACCTGTGGCAAGTAAAGTTTAGGTTTGGCTATTAGAAAACATTTTAACTAGGAAGAGAAATGAAGCAAGGGAACAGAGTACTTAAGAAGATGAGGAGTCATGGTCCTTGAAGGCCTTTAAGGAAGGCTTAGACTGGTGTCTCTTAGGAGTTACACAGAGCTGATCCGCTCTTGGAAGGACAACTTGAGATCCCATCCAACACTTAGCTTCCCTGTAGCAATCATAAGATTTAAAAATAATTATAGCTTTTGCAAGAAGTGCAGACTTCCTTCTTAATTCCTCCTTTACAGCTAAGGAAACTGAGATACATTTGCCCCACGAAGCTACGATTTTAAATGAAGGAAGTCACATACCTTATTTTCTTGTTTAATCTTGAGAGCCACGAAGACATGCAGTCCCTTCTTGCCCTCTTATTTCCTAATGCAAATTTCAGAGCTAAGGATCTCTTTGTATCCAGCTCCTGCAGAATGAGTTGAGTTGGACTTAAAAGGGGAAAGAATGAAGCCTATAATGGAAAATTGTATAGAGGTCAGAGATGTAATTAAACAGTGTTGGGAGTTATCTTTATAAATGCAGTGCTGTAATACTGACTTGGGAATCCTCAGAGGGTTCTTGAAAGTGGTTTTCTCTGACTCTTAAGAGCTGTATTGGGGTACAGGAAGCTCTACATCAATTGAAATGTCCTTTGAAGTATTGTTTTCCATCAATGTCCAAGGTCCTGGAGAATGTCAGCTCGGTTAAAGTGCACTTACACTGAAAAATGACAAAAACTCACCACCACTACAATGAGTAGATTGTCTCCCCATGTGTATTCAGGATCACATCTGCTTACTTCAGTGGCAGAAGCAATTTAGCGTTGCAGAGCCACTTGGCTATGGAAGTAATAATTGAGAAAGAACCTAGTCTGAATTCCCCAAAGCCATTTTTGTTGGCATGCTCTGAAGTGAGCAGTACTTTAAGCGCTCTCTTTACCTCCAATGTTTCTCTGTCCATAAAATGGCAATAATAGCTGGCAGGCGAGATCACAGAGACTGTTTAGCGTATCCAAACAGCTCCGAGAACCTCAAGTGCTGTGGGTATCTGTATGACTCCTGTGTCTAAGCCTGGGAGTTGATTTCCGGTCATTTTCAGTCTGTTTCGGGCTTGGTGAGGAGCAGATTTCCCTGTGAGATGGGAGGTGGTTCTCTAATGTGCCCTTGTGCCTGGGGAGCTCTGAACCCACATAAAACCTCTGTAAGAAAGCTCATGCAAAATGTGCAGCACTGGTGGTCTTGGGGAGGCTGCAGATGGGACGGCTGGCAGAGTGCATTGGGTGTCGGTGGAGATGCTTGGCTCTGTGGGCATCAGGGTCCAGGAGAGCAGGCAGCACCTTGTATCCTTCTGCAATAGGTGTCTACAACACCCTTCCCATGCATGCTGCCGGACAGCCGCGCGCCTGCCAACTCCTGTCTCCATGTGGAAGCGGGCTGAGGGCTCAGTCCTTTGGAGTCCTCTTCCCTGCAGGGAAGAAAGTGTTGGCCCAAGAGGTGTTTTGACTTCAGCCCTGATGCTTGTCCCATTACACGTTTCTTGCTTGCACTGCACCCTTTCAGTCTATCCATGCATGTGTTCCCCTTGCTCGGCTGCCAGCCCCCTGTTCACCTTCCTCCTGTCCCCTCTGACAGCCTTGTGGGATTGTGTTTATTAGATGCAGGTTGAGAGCCTTAAATTACTCAGATCAAGTTTTTCCAGAGTAAGAGAAAACATGTGAGAGAGGCATGTCTGCCGCAAGGTGCCTGTGTTCCTTTCTTCACCTCTGGATTTCTGCTACAGCTCTAATTTGCACTGATGCTGTCTGTGAGGCTGCTGGCTGGGTGGTGGTACCTGCTTCTGTCAGAATGGATCAGATCCTTGGGGTTACATCTGTCCTGACAGCAGGACTTTGACTGTGGTTTACTAATTTTACTTCCTAAGAATTAGCTCACCAGAGAAAGCATCACACTTCATACAATTACAAGACTGACTTCATCCCTGGACAATGCAAAAATAGGGTGTTCTGTTGCAGCTGTGTTCATTTTTTAGTCTTAATATCTTGCATTATGTTAAACACCATGCAAAACTCTCAGTACCTTATGTTGCAGTTACCAAAAATACATTATAAATAATGGTTCCACGATACTCGTTTCACAGCAGTTGTATCAACAGATAGTAGTTGTGCTACCTTGTATTAGCCTTTCTGTGATTTTTTTTTTTGCCCCTGTGCGGCATCAAAAAAAAAGCAGGCTTTTAGTTACTTAAAGCCTCTAGCATATCTTATATTGAAAAATAAATGTGGCAAAGAAATTCCAGTTCCACCATTTTTGTGCAATTCAGCTATTTGGACCATTTACAAGAAAACAAACTGAGCACGGATAAACCTGTGAGGTCTCGTTGGGGTGGTCAGAAAGAGAAAACAGTTGCTAGGCTCAGACATGTGAAAAGATTGTGGTGGCACTATAGGTTTTAAAAAATACAAATGCTCCCCGCCCTTGTGTTTTGCTAAGTGGTGTGTAACACTTGCAGGTGTGCCTTGAAATAGCTTCCTGCTCCCTGGTGTGCATCACGTAATTATGGGACTGTTATGTCCTGAGTTTAGATCCAAACCTGGCAGTTTCTGCATGAGGTCAGGCAGGCTTGGCAAGAAACCCGAGAAAGTGTCATTTCTCGGCCAAGAGGAGAAAATGGGTTTATATGATAGGTGGCACACCACAAAGGGCATGTGTTTTCTGGGTGGTTTTGGGAAGAAGGATTTATCTGATTTTGGCTGTGCCAGCATATATTCTGGGGATGCAGAATCAGAGTATATTTCTTGTTTGCCTGCCTGCTGAAAAGGGAGACCAGGGTTTCTCTTCACTCTCAGAGCAAGTTTCATTGCTTCCTCATTGTCTGTTTTGCGGGTGTCTGCAGGTGCCCCGGAGGTGGACCAGCCACTCATAGTTTTGGGTTTGCGGTCGATCTCCGCTGTGTACTTGGGCAATGAGAGGCAATTATCCATCTCCCACAGCTGCTGGCAAGGTTTGAAGCAAATCAGTCCAGTCACTGCACCTGTGTGTACTCTGAGCAGATGTTTGTTTCTTACATTCTTCTCTAGGTGAAATACCAGTGTTTTTATTTTATAACATTTAAAAATAAAAATATTTGTTTTCTGTCCCACGAAACTGGTGAAAGCTCTCTGTCAAGGCTAGCCTTGATTACACCTGTTCCAGAGAGAAAGATGTGGTGGTGTGTGTCAGATTGCACTCCTGCCTGTCCTCTGGCAGCGTGCACATCCTGGGCCCGCGCTCCAGGTGCTGGTGTTTTCTCTTGCCATGTAGTGATGTGTGCAGCATATAAGTAGCTCTGTGCACGCAAGCAGCATTTCTGTGGTGGCTCCCCCACCTCTTGAGCGACAGAAGCTATCAGCAGGGGCTCTGACAATCTTTGAAGCCCGTGTAATTATTCAGACCCCAGTCTGCCTGTGGGAACTGTAAGCGGGGAATCAGCAAGGCAGCCTTTCTTTCCTGTAACAGACCACTGGTAAGTGAGCTACAATGGTTACTGAAGGTATTCAAGTGTGCTGTGACAGAGCTTGGGGATCTGAAGAAGCGTTGTGTCTGCCTGCCAACCAGCTTCTGCTGATCCCTCCATGTTAGGGAAGCAGCTACAGCCCTGGAGGGGATCCTAACATAAGCCCTGAGGTGCTCTGTAGCATCGCATACATAGTAGATCTCTGAAAGCCCTGCTTTTGTTCTGGTGGGTTTTCTTTGCATTGGTTTTTGGTGGCTACGAAACTCTGCCACATCCAGGAGAGAGCAGAAGGGCAGCAGTGTACCAGTGCTTTATGTGTGTGTCTTGAGCTGGCCTCTGTCTGCGAAAGGGAATGTAGATGGAGCTTACTGGAAGTAGCCAGCCAGGCACTAGTGATGGCAACTTGAATTTCCAGCAGTGCTGCTCCACAGGGCAGAACTGCATCCTAAGGACTGATCTGTTGGATAAATATGAAAAGGGAGTTGTAACATACTTAGGTTTTAAATTCAGACTCTGAATATTTGGAGCAGCTCATACATTTTTCTTTGTGGAAAACTGTCTAAGCAGGAACTGAGCAGTGGGGCTCAAAACGCTGTAGCTAGGTGTTCTCTGAAAAAAATGACTTGTCTTGGTGGGAGGATGATTACAAATCCTAGGAGAAATAGGCGTTTTTCATTTGCTTTTGTGAAAGGGATTTGAACATCCATCCAGCTTAAGTCCATGTATCTTGACAAAATGTTTGTGCACAAGCAAGGCATTATGCTGAGGACCCGGCAAGAGCCGCAGAAAGGTGAATTTTTCAGCTTGTAATGGGAAAGTACTTTTAATGAGGATTTGCTGCCTGTGGCTGTGTAAGATCTTCTCTCCACCTGTATTTTGAAGAGCTATGATATTCTAGCATCATTTCACTAAGCTGTACACAAGGATAGAATGTCAGCTTAATATATTCCGAAGTGTAACTCTAAGGGAAAACACTTATCTGCCTGTTTTTATGGGTGCACCATTCTGGACCTGGATTGCATTTTGTTGCTTTGGTTTTTGTTATAATCCCCAAATCACAGTATGAATGTACTATTGATGCTGTGTCTCAGAAAGAGAACCCACATGTGTAGATTCATCAAACCCTGTGGGAACATCAGAGCCTTTGAAAAAACCTGCTGCCTTTCATTTTGAAATCCTTGCTATAATGCTGAGTTATGTTTAGAGACATGCATGTTCTATTACTATTATTAACAAAACCCCTGATATCACTTAAGTGGAATAGACCATAGGAAAAGCTTTGAATTCAATTTACTTTCAGTAAGTACATCTTGTAGGACTAACTCCTCTGTGCCTCATACAGGATTGAATATAAAACATTGCACTTCTTTCTCCAAAAGTCCTGAGAAAAAGAGGCCTTGTGTACCAATATGCTTTCTGCCAGCCAAAACCTCTTGTTTGTCATGCATGACAATGAGGCTGTGTTTCATAATCTGTCTATCTGAGGAGTGTGATTCACAAAGAATTATGTCTGCTTGCCCAAAACTCAGTGATCTGCTGGTAAGAGCCGTTAACCTGCTGTTTTCATGAACCCTACTGCGGATCAGCCACTAGGCTGTGGGTGTTTCCTACGGAAGCAAGTACTTCCTAAGGAAAAGTTAATGAATGTTGCATCCCATCAGTTTTTGGCGTGGATGTCTGTGAATTCAGGACATTCTGAACAGCTTCGTGGTGAAGGCTGAGCCTCTGCTCCTGCTCAGAGGTCTTCATTCTGGTAGAAGGCTTCAGGCAGTTCTCTCACCACAAAGTAACAGTTCAAAGATAAAATCTGCACTGGAGCTACAGTGCCTGTGGCAAGTGTGTGGCTTCCTTCCTGGACTCTGCAGGTGAGAAAATCTGTTTGCCTGTTTGAGTCTCTGAGTGTGTTTACTCCGAGTGCCTAAATGGAAAAATGTACAACTGCAGTGCCTTCTAACACATTATCCTTACTCTTGTGGTTGCTGATGGATGTTTCCTAAACTGCAGCCCATGGTCATATGCTTGCATTGCCCTATGAGACAAACTGAGTCACAAGATTGTCATTTTCATGGTTTCCATCCTGCAAGTCTGCAGAGCTGACTGTGTGCTCAGGTTTGCTGGAAGCACTGAAGAGGGCTTTCAGGTAATTGGCACAGGACCTCAAATTTCCTGGCAGCACCTGTGTGCTCATCAAGAACTTGTTTTGTTGCTGCTCACATGGATGCAACCTGCAGAGCTGGGCTTGTAGACAATGGACATCTTGGGGTGTTTTTATGTAATGGCTCTCAATTTAACCAAAGCTGCCTTACTCTTCATGATTCACTTCAAGCCTTAGTAACTTAGTTCTGCACATTGGTAAGGCTATACCAGAAATTTTTGTTTCTATAAGGAACAAAAAGCAAAATGCTTTACTCACAAATATTGTAAGATGTTCCAGAATGATAGCTGTGACAGTGTAGGCTTAGCTGTTGATGGATGGCACAAGCTTATACTAATGTAAAAAGCTGTCTGACAGTAGATTGGATTCAAGGTAGTGTGTATCTCTCTCTCTGTGCATATAAAGTGACCCTGGTTTAGTGTTGTGGTTTTTATTCCAGCACCTTCATTAATTTATCTGTCCACAAAATACAGAGTATGTTTTCATAATGGCTTTGATTCTTCCACTAATCAATTTTTATGTAGTGACCGATCACACAGTTCAAGAAGTGCAGTTAGTGCAATTTAGAGATGTTTTTGCCAATAGCTCTGTATATTCACATAGATGGAAGTTAAAAACCTACTGAGAAAGTAAAATCTGATTGCTTGGCAACTGGGCCTTGTTTTTAATATACCCATACTTTAATTTAGGCAACGTAACAGTTGGAATTTATATATAACCTATGTTGTAAAACAATTTCAACAAGAGGCATGCATTTATATTCTTGTTCTTGGTGGCGGCTGCTGAGCTTGAGAGCCCACATGCATGCTCTCAAAACTGCTTGTTTTGCTTGTGTACTTGCACCCAGCCCTGAAACCTTTTCCCTGCTGTGCCTAGTGTGAGAATGCTCCGCTGTCCTCCCTCTCACTGCTTGACGCAGGCTGTTGGTGCTGGAGCACATCTGCAGCTCTTTCAGGCAGGGTGCTTGGCTGCTTCATGCTGTGTGGTTGCCCATGTTGTTTGCTTTGCCCATCCTGAGCCACATTCCAGGTGTTTGCACTCAGTCACAAGCGAAAGGCTTGGACACCATCAGTTGTGTCAGGGTGGACTCATCAGCTCTTGCAGTCGCCTGCAGTCCACCAACATTAGCTCATCCATAGGCAGGGCAGACAAAAGGAGACACTCAGCTTTTTCTTTGTTTTTCCTACCCTGTGCCACTAGATCTCAGCATTCCTTAGCTGGTGCTGTGGGATCTTGGCCCCACAAGATGCTTTTACCTCTCTGCCAATGTTTGCTGCCACAGCAGCAAGTGCTGAGTTTGCTCCCACCTGCATTGTCCAGCTGCTCTGAGCCATTTGCCCACAGTGGCACTGTGTGACGTGATGGCCCACCTCCTCCACCTCCAAGGGTAGTATTTGGTCTTCTATTTTTTCATAAAGAGCATTGCTGGATCCCACACCCTTCCGAGGGAAGGGTTGGCACCCATACCTGCGCACATCAGCTCCATGTTGTGAGAAATAGCCACTCACCCTGAAAAATTTGCAGAGGACAAAGTCTCCAGAGCAAAGTTTTATTAACGAGCCAGCTGAGTCGGGTGCCTCTCATGGCAGAGGCGCACCCCCTGAGCTCACAGTTACAGTATTTATAACCTCCCTCGGTCTCCCCACTTTGCCTGTCGCCTTTTTTGGAGCTCACAATCTACATTCTATTGGTTACCTACATTGCTCGCGACAGGTGCTGATTGGCGAAGAGCATAACACGCGTTGCTGTACAGGTGTTAATTGGCTAAAGGCACATGAGCGGCCGGTCCCATATTTGGAGCTGTTGACACCCCCGTGGCCATCAGTCCCCAGCCCAGTTCCTGCCTTTCGCTTGCTCCACTGTCAAATGTCCTTCTTGTAACCTTGCAGCCCTGTCAAGCGGGTGAAACCTTTAGTCATGTCAAACTATTAAGGCAAGAGTGAACCCACATTTTTATAACTTAAACAAACCTACCAAATACATTTTACAACTTAAACAAAGCCTTATGCATTATCTACAAAGTTACAAAACATTGGCTTAAATAAAAAAGTAAAAGCCCTATGCCCTTTTCTCACAATGTGGTGATGTATTCTGGGCATAAGCAGGGAGAGTGGTCCTTTAAATTCTCCAGAAATGGGTTTAGTAGAGGCTTGCAATAGAAATACAAAGAAGTATTTGAATGAAATAGGAATGGAAATGTGTAGATAGGCACCAGAAGAAGCAATAGGACAAGGGTTAAAAGAATAGCCTGTATTGAGAATAAGGATGCTATTCCCAGCAATCAAGTTGAAGAATGTGTGGTTTGTCAAGGCCAGAAGGCTCGCGCTCTGGTAAGGGCACTGCACAGATGACTTGTCAGCAGGAGACCCTGTAGTCTGACCACAGGAAGGGAGCAGTGCAGGAACAGCACATCGCATGTGCCATTGTTTCTCCTGTCAGCCCACCAGGAAAACAGGCTGTAGCCATAAAGACACATCTGTACTGAGCTGCAAAAACCAACCTCCTGCCTCAGCTGTATGTTCAGGCTGTCTCCTGTGGGTGCAGAGTGCAGGTCTGTCTTGCACGGTATGATCCTTTGGAGAGGACTTTCCATTCAAGAACCTATGAGCTGTTATCTGAGAATTCACAGGAAAATATCCCCATTGCATACAGGGGCTCATAGGGTGTCCCCTACAACATGTACTGTGCACCTGGAAGAAGACTGTAACTTGTCTTTCTAGTGCCTGTGATTTCTCTGCACCAGGAAAAGCCTTCGTTTTCTAGGTAGCTTCTGACACTGATCTCTGCTTATTCTTCTTTGTTACCGTATCAGCATGCTGACTGTCTGCATGAAAACGATGGGATGCTGAAGCCTGAGCAGATGGTGCACAGGGATGGTTTTGAGAATAAATATTTAGCACTAAGCTGGTTTTTGCTAGCTATCTTCTCTTCTGAATTTAAAAAATACCTAGTGTAAGTTGGAGATAAAATTTTTCAGGGAAATGTGCAAAGAGTGGCTGTTCTCTCCTCTGGGGATAGCTTTGTAAAGGGATGTTGGAAGGCAAATATTGCTGGGTTGAAAGCTTGGGTTGTGCTTAGTTGCTGTGCTCGTGGTAAGTTGTGCTTGTGGAGGTACTGGAGATGGCTGCCAGGCTTTTCATGCCTGCACTCTGGGGTGTGTGTGTTCTTGTAACCCAGCGTGGGGCTGTGCTGGGGCTGCAGTTAGTAGTGCTGGTGATGTGTGACACTTCTCACAGGTACTGAAAGGAAAGAGCCCCTTTCAGAATGCGCATGTGGCATGCATTGCTGTTCAGTGCTTTTTTGAGTGTTCCTGTACAATGGTTAGTAAGCAAATATGGCCTCTTTAAGAGGGTTTATGGCTGCATTAAACATTTCCCAAGCCTCCAGGGCTGCTTTTTCTTTGAGTCTGATAAATCCATGTAAGAAATTAGACGAAAGAGCAGGGATGATAGAGGGAAGCTCCAGGGTCTGTTTGCAGTTAAGAGTTACCTGCTCTTAAGCAAACGTGCACAGAAAACCCTGAAAAGCTTAGACATCTCACAGTATGTACCATCATGATCCTTTTTGTATTTAAAACAAGTCAAGATAAAAGGGCATTAAAATACAAATTTGATGAAGAAAAACTTGCTGAGTTTTTTTTCCCCCTCTTTCTTGGTTTCCTGTGAAAAGGAAAGGCTCATCAAGTCAAGGGCTGTCACAGCTGTCTCTCACTATACAGCAATGAGACGGAACACCTCTCCTTCACATGAGAACTGGCAACTGTACAAAATCTCTGCTGGGGGAGCCTCTGCAGAAACATTGCTAGACCAGTTCTTTTCTGTGCTTGGATGAGGTTGGGAATGGGACGGATTTGTTAGTGCTCTGATGTAGGTGCTTCTGGGAGAAGGTGCTGTTCGTAATTAATGATACACTTCTGTTAGGTCAGAGCCTCCTAATGTTTCCTGGTGTTTCCAGACTGCTAAGGTCCTGTTGCATGACTTATTTTGCTTTTATGGTGGTGGTGGGGTAACTGGTGTTCCTTTGCAAAGTTGGCTTGCATCCCTGGAGTCTCTGTTATGATCCCTTACTGTGCCTTCTAGCTTTGCCAGAAGTACTGGAAATGTGCAGGATGCTCTGTTTGCGCTCCCTGCACTATAAACTTATTTGAGCAATCTCAGTGTTTTTGCAAAGTTGTTTGGAAGAAGCACAGGGCAACAGTATCACTTACATTAAGGTGTTGCATGTCTATCTATGAGGCTCCTTCAATGTTGACAAAGATTTTAGTTATGCTTCATTACAGCCTCCAATGGCACAGTTCAGCTCTACTTGAGCTTGTACTGTATATCTGACAGTGCCTCGGTGCCCTAAAAATATTTTCTTTTCCTCTGGTGGCTTATTCCATGTCTAATGTTCCCAATATAGCCCATGATGTTCTGCTAGATATGACATGATGGCTTTTCCATAGGATGCAAAGAAATGGAAACTGTGTTACCAGCATTTTTTTTTTTTTCACATGCTGTCTGTAAATGTGCTCTGGGTTTCTCCTTCCATTTGTTCTTGCCCCTCTGGAAAAGCTATTAGTGTGCACTAAGCAAACTGTAATTTGAAGCTATTATAATCCTTGGTGAATATTTATGGTTAGGGCAATCTTTGTATTTGTTTGCAAAGGTTTGTTGTCCCAAGCTGTGCACGTAACTGGAGAGAGAAAGAAGGAGGAAGGCCAGAGGCAGTCATTTTCTCCGCTGTTGCAGCGTGCAGGCTGGAAGGTAGCATCCCCATGTAGGTGCTCAGACCAGTATCACATTTCTGCACAACCCTTCTACTCCGCTGAACACTTCTGAAAAAAAGGTGCGGTGGGTACCTCAAGCAGGCTTAGGGTGCTGAATGCCCTTCAATATACATCTCCAGACTGTGGGCAGGGAGCTTTGCTTTAGTCTGTAAAGGAGGAAATCCCTGTCTGCTCCAACTTTCTGCTTTGTCAGTGAGGAAACGATACCAGGTTCCTTCTCATGCATGGGCTGGGGCTGACCGCGGGCCAGTCCGTTAGAGCAGAGCTGTCTGCCACCTGTGCCACCCACCACCCTGGGGATCTTGGAGAGCTAGCTGCGTGTCTGACAGTTTATACATTGTCCTTGGACTACCGTGCCAATTCAGGCAGCAACACGCTACCGCAGCTTGTAGCTGTCATCACCTGCGAGACAACTTCATTTAGACGTCAGAGGGGTGTGCATCCAGTCAGCTCTTCTTGAAGAGACAGACTTGTCTCTCCTGTCGCACTGGTGAGATATGAAACAAGTGCCACTGGAAGAATGCTTGGTAGTTCTTCATCTTTTCCTATGAAGAAAGCCAGTGCTCAAGAAACTGATCTCCAAGAGTGCAGTCTTCATTAACCCTGCTGATTTTTAGAGAGTAGATGAGCTGGCAGATTGGAGGGCGTAGAAATCTTTGTCCAAGCAGCTGCAAGGGAAAGACTACATATGAAAAAAGTTTTTACGTTTCGGTTAAAAGGTGTCTAGATGTCTTGGATGCAAACAAATATACACAGTATGTATCGCTGACATAGACTTGTAAAATCCACAACTGAAAATCCACAGCAATCTTTCATTATTTTCTGAAGTGCAGTGCAATTCATGTTGTTTGTTAGGAAAAAAACCCTTCGAGGTGGCATTTTGAGAGGGTAAAACTTGATAATTTGTTATGAGAAACCTCACTACTGAAAGATGGAGGTTTTTGGTTTTTTTTTAATATGCCAAGCTCATTAATGAGTGTCAGAGGTAAACTAGAATGCTGGGACGAAGGGAAGTGGAGAATAAAATGTTTAAGCAGCACCTCTGCTTATTTCATGGTTAAGTTATTTCGTATTAGCCACGGAAATTGCAGCTGTGTCTAGTAGGTGAGGATGCATGCAGACTGCTCAATTAGCAAAAAAAAAAAAAAAAAATCAGAAATGAATGACCTCATGGCTTGCTTCTAAAGGCTTGTATTTGTTTTTTTGTAAGCAGGAGACACTATACTACAGCTTCCAATCAATCAACCACATAGTTCTGGTAAATCAATGTCAAGAACAGACTTTATATATTTATTATATTGGAAGTGTGTGTCTACTTCTGGGGATAAAAAACTTACCAAGTCGCATGAGATTGCTAGAGATCTGCAGGTCATGAATGAGCTCACTGCTCTGCTGGATTCTGCCTTAACCTGCTGGCAGGTGTCATTGGAGGCTCGGAGCCAAGGCTTTCGTGAACAGCATCCATCTGACTCGGCAATAAAAATCATATTTTTGTGACGAGAGAAGTAGGGAGATGAGCAAATGCCCAGTACTTACCTCCTCAGACACGTTTGAAATAGTTGTTTTGCAGTTGAGTATTAGCTTTTGTGTGTGGTAAGTCTCTGGAGGATTTGTTTTTTTAGGCTTTCACAAGGGTGAGTTGAATAATGCAGAAATGGAAAAACAATCAGTCCTTTTTAGTTGCACACAAACTGCTGTCACTGTCTAACTGGGATCAGACAAAGAGGTGCAGTGTTTATGGAGGATGATGCTTTGCGAGCATGTGGCAGCAGAAAGTGTAGGCACTGGTGCAGGTTTGGTTGTGACAAATAGTTAAGCAGAGCCGACATGCCTACTTCTGAAGTCTCTCATTGTCTCACATTTCATCATGTTATCTGTTAACGTATGGTGCTCATGGATAATTAAGACTTATAATGAAAATAATTTGGTCAGAGCCTAGTTTCACACATTTCCTGTTAAACACCCAGGAGAGGAATGGGTTCCTGTTTCCCCTGAGCTCTTTTGCCATGGTGGTAGAACTGCAGAGCCAGAACTGTGACTCCTCTCCATAGGAGCTATTACAGTGCTCAAGAGCTTCCCAAACTTCTGCAAATGCCACAAACTGCTTTTTCACAGAATTTGGAGTTTGATTTTTGGACATGTGTTCAGCACATGCAGTGTTTTTCCTTCATCGGATTACCGTCTTCCGCGTAGGCAGCGGTAGCAAGTGACCCAGGAAACGACTTGCGATGCAGTGTCTAGTCTGACATCTGTATTTGTGCAAAACACTGTAATTTACAGGAGCATTCATCAGCACAGCTCAATTGCAGAGTTCTTCAACTGACTCAGTTGGAATAAATAGGCAATAAATTACGTGCTAGTGTATTAAAAGAAATGTATCAGAATAGGTGCTCAAAATACTATTTTATCATAGACTTTTGCCAGCTGTTTAAAGTCAGAAAAAAATATTGCTGTTTATTTCAGTAGGAGTTGAATCAGACCAAGATGCATTATAAGAGAAGTTGGAGAGTTGTGCTTTTGATATAATTTTCTGTGAAAAAGACATCCTCGCCACTCTGCAGGCTTATTTTTAAATTTCTGCATTTGTTTTTCATAGGATGCATCCTGGCTGATGTGTTTACATGCATTATGTAGGGTAAGGAGTTGCAACTGAGGCTGTAACCAAGCTTTGTCCGTGATCCAGTCTGACAGTCCCAGCTGTGAGCACCAGCATCCCTTAAAGAGAGACCTGATGATATTTTAAAACAGAAGTTTAATCTGTCTGAAATAAACAAACTTGTCCCTGAAATTAGCTGAAACTTAACAAACTTATACTAGAAATCTAAAGAAATGTAGAAATCAGTTCATGTAGAAAATTCTTTTTTTTTCCATTGGATGATTCCTGCTTTACACTGGCAGAGCTTGTCCTTGGAACATGAGGAAACAGTTTCAGCCACTGGAAGGTCACACAAATGGGGATCTGAAAGCCTCTGTCAACAGAATAGCTGCTGTTTTCTTCTACCCTCAAATTTGTGCCATCAGGGCAGTTTTGAAACACAGGGAGAATTACCACGTGCTGCTGCAATGGTAAAACAACCAGCTGAGCTCCTGGGGAACACCTCATCTCCCTCTGCTACCACTTTGGGGAGGGGTGGGAGGAAGTCAGACCAATTAATCAAATGATTCATCATTCAGTGTCCATGCTGCAAGCTACCTTGGCTTAAGTCCCCTGCTTTCTTCTTCCAACATCCCCAGCCTTCTACCAGCACATGATGGCTATTTTAAGTGCAAAAATACAGTCTGTTGTGCAGATATCTTTTTTCTTGATCCTTTTAAAATCTTCACCAGGGCTTTCCATTGACAATTCAAATAGAGGTGGCACAAAATTGACTTGAAATTTTTTTTTTCACTAGTATCTGTTTTTTTGTTGTTGGTTGTCAATGGAGTGGAATAGGAGCCCACACAGAAGCACTCCAAATATGTGAAAAAAATACAGCATCGTTGGTTTCAGGCAAGGGTAGGCTGCATTTCAGTTTCCATGAGCTGAATTTTATCAGCATGCTGCTGGTTGGAATAGCATCTAATTGGTCATTTGTATTGTTTTGCAAGACAGCAGCATATTTAATGTTCACTAATGTCAAAGAAAGATTTCTGAAGAACAGTGGATGGCAGGAAGCCATGGGCAGCTGCTGTTACAGCAGATTATGAGGGTAAGGTCTGCCCACCTGCCCTGGAGAGCTTCCCAGAGAGGTTGTGTCAGCAAAACTTGAAAAATGCCCAAGAGACCCCATCCCTCAGAGACTGCCAGAACCAAAATATCTGTGCTGCTGCTCCAAAGAGCACTGGAGGAGTAAGAGCTGTGCTCTGCCTGTGCTTGAAGTGTTTGATGCTAGCACTTAATTCATCTGAGTCGCAGCAAGTTTAGAAACTAGACCATGATATGTTAAAAAGATGGCAAGTGGGGAGGATGTCTGTATTTTTCTGCCATCCAGCCATAATCAAACAGGAGGGGGAAAAGCTTGTTTTCTTTTCACTGAGCTTTTCTAGTGGCTCTGCTAACAATTACCGTAGGAATTGTAGGATCATAGGAAAAAAGTGCTTGATGAGGTATGAGAGGGGAGCTGGTGAAATCTATTCACAAAATGTTCTTTTCCCCTGCACACCCACTGCCACTGTCTCGCTGCTCTCAGTCTGGCTTGGTTGGCTGTTCTCTCCCATGGCTCGACAAGGATGGGCTTTTCTCTTCAGTGTCTCTAGTGCTCGTTCCTCTGAGGCTGCTTTCTGCATTTGCTGGCCTCACGGTGTGCCTCTCTCACGCTCCAGTGCTCCTCTGAGCTCTTCTTTCGGCTCTGCGCTCTTTGTGGCGTTTCCTCTGTTCTCCCTGTCCTTCAGCAATGACAGTTTGCAACCCCAGCAGAGGAGCGCAGCCGACTTTCACACGAGCCATTTCCCTTCCACTATCGATAGCACAGCAGGGGTGGGAAGAGCCTTCCCCAGCGCTTGAGGTTTCCCCTGGTGACGTACCAGAGCTGGGCTGGCAAAGCACAGCCTGTGCGTGGGCCCTGGCTCGTCGGGGCTGGCAGAGCCCATGAACACCCCAGAGGCTGCTGCAGCCAAGAGTTGGGATCTCTCAGCCCGTCCCAGTGCCAGTGCTTTCAACAGGTGGCTGGGGCACCGACTGCCACGCTGGCTGGAACTTGTTGCAGTCAGAGCTTTTCCCATGTCTGGGAAGGATTCTCAGGCTAAGGATGGGATTTTTTTTACTGCAGAGAGGCATGACAGGAGGAGCAAGCCCATCCTTGGGGAGAGGAAAGCCCTTCTCTCCTGCTGCTGTCCCAGGCCTTGCTCAGCCTCCCTGAGCAGAAATGCAATCACTGCTCCAATTTTCCAAAGGCATGGGTAATTCGGGAGAGAAGGGCTGCACCTACCTCTGAGCTGCAAACACAAAAACGTGTGCCAGATCTCATCACAGCACAGCCGGATTCATTAATGCAGCAAGACTTCAGTGGCTTTCTGCTCCGTACCTGGAGAGCTTCAAGCATCAAAACAGTCCTTCGGTGCTTTGATACTTTTTCTGCCTTTGTAAAGCAGCATTTGCAACTCATGCATCAAAACTCTTCTGAGAGACCCACCACTTGCAAGTCTTCTGGAAATTTTTGCTTTCATAGTGTATGAGCCCCTAGGGAGACACAAATCTTTCAGCAGCTTCATGCAAATAAAATGCAGCACGTTCCAGTCCTAGGCATAGCCTCAGGTTTCTCAGTTTTTCCTAACTAAGTACTGATTTTCTGCTCTTTTATTTATTTCTTTTCGGAAAGATTTTAAGTTCACACTTGGTTCAGCTCTATATAACCAATATAATCCTATTTACTTACTACTTAACCAGATAATTGAGATGCCAAAAGCGTTTCTGTGTCTTTGGAATTCTGTTATCTTCTGCCTTAGGATTCTAATTGCAGTCATGTATGGAACCTCTGGTTTATAATACAGAAAAACATGATTTAGTTCCTAGAAAAAAAAAGAATGTGGAAACGCATGCAGGGAAATTCATTGTAATGTGAAATAATAATATAATTAAATTTAGATCATTGTAGCAAAGATGTAAGCTAGAAGTACTCTGTGTTCAGTGAAAAAAAAAGTCTCTGAGCATCTTCTCAGTTTTCTTTCTCTTAAAAAAGGGTGCAGGCAGACTTACTGTCTGTCCCACTTCCATATGGAGTTGTACTGCTGGGGTTAATTTTCTAGAGTTAGTGACTCTTGCAGATGTCTTCAAAGCAGGGGTCGGGAGAGGAGCAGCACTGGGGTAAGGAAGGTTATGCTTACCTACAGTATTAAGCATCAGAGAATCTGTACCACAGCAAGGCCATGGAAAACAGAGCGGCTGCTGACTGCAGGGAACCATTGGTTATTACTGATGGCCAAGGACAAGCATCATGTCATTAGTTTGTTGCTAACTTAATGATCTTTAAATGCTGCTTTCCTGTTTTCCCCACAGGTAAATATGTCTATCAGCCCATGACACCTGTAGAGCAGCTTCCCAGCACCGAAATACCCATTCGCCCTCGGGAGTCTACAAACACCATCCAGATCTCCGTTTCGCTCACCGAACACTTTTTGAAGTTTGCACCTGTCTTCCAACCCCCTCTGCCCCCCGACTCCCCGCAGTTCTGCACAATTGCAGACCTCTTCATTGACAATTACCGCGTGAAATGCATCAACGGGAAGATGTGCTACGTGCAGAGGCAGCCTCCCCCTGTGCTCCACAAGATAAAGCCTGAGGAAGTCCCTGTTCGCAATGCCTTAATTACAAAAGAGAGCAATACACCAAAACCAGATCACTGCTCGTCCCCTTCCAGCTCTGAGGACTCCGGGATCAACGCGGTAGGGGTTCACTACGTGGAGTCATGTGACGAGGACACGGAGGGGGTGGCCGAGCTAAGTTCAGAAGAAGATTACAGCCCGGATAGCAGCTGGGAACCAGATGAATGCCCGCTCTTGTCACCCTCGCAGTGCGAAATGGAGGTGATTGAGACTATAGAAACTACTGTGTGATCCGACAAGTTGGTATCAGATCAGTCTAGTTCCCACTCAGTAATGTTGCTTTTGTAGTATTTATATTTCCTGTTTTTTCTGACAATCTCTTTTTTCCAGTGCACCTGATATTTCAGATTCCTCATGGGAGTGCGGTCACAGGACTTGCATATTGGTGAACTAGCAGCAGCCTGAGCAGTTTTAACATGTTCTCAGCCTGATCAGATCTCCCACATCTGTACGTAAGGTAGTGATAAATCTTAAGACTTCTATAACTGAAATAGGCCCTTTTCTTGGTCGGGGTTACATCATATACTGCTTCTCATACAAGGATGTGCCACTCAAGATGTTTCCATCTGTCAGGATGTTTGCAGTTGGGCCTTCAAAGCACAGAGGGTGAGCTGGTGCAGCATGCCTGCAAGCAGCAAAACCAGTTGTCCTTGTTCTTTCTCAAACAGCTCCGCGAGGTGCGGCAACAAGAGGCTCTCTCCGTCTCTGTCTGTCCTTGCGCATTGTCCATCCTTTTTTCTAGTGCTGGTGCAACCCTTCTCGAAGGCTGTTGGCACCACTCTTCCAGTGGGTTGGTATGGCAGGCTAGAGAATGCACAAAGTGCCTCCAACTTTTCTCCAGGCTATGCACCGAGCATCTGCTGAGTTAGGTCAGGCTCTGAAATCTCCTGAGAAGGCAACTGTTGCTCCAGAGGGGGATCAGTTGTGTGGATCCAGCTGGTCCCTTTTCTCTATGTGGATCTCGGAAGGGGATCTGGCTTTTGCAGCTCGACAGGAGAGGGAGCAGGCAGAGATGAAGCACAGCCATCTAACCAATACCATGCTAGACTGGGGCATAAAATGATAGGCAGAAGAAGCGACTACCTCCAGACACACAAAATCTGCCCTTGGCTTTGCCTGCTGCTTCCTCCTGTGCAGTTTGGTGCCGGACATGCGCACTCAGGACCAAATGGCCTCAGGGCCTGTATTTGCCTGAAGAATAACAAAATTTTTTTAAAAAAGAAGTTTATCAGCCACACCACTGTGTTGGCAGAGCTTGGGGACAGCATGGAGGTGCCTGTGGGAAGCGGCCCATGGGCTCGGTAGTGCGTTAAAATACAGCCTAAGATAATTCTAACAGAGAGAGGAAGCTTCAGCTCTTGCTCCCTTCCACCCAATTCAAGAGTGGATTCTGAACAGGTATTTCCTCAAATAGCTGGTAAGAGCAAGCTGTCTTGCTGGTGGTTTGGTTTCAGCCCTGCTTGACAAAACAAAAATGTTCTCAGAAGATTTCAGTCAGCTTGAATCAGTTGGAGTCAGTAATAACTGTGTCTTCAACAGCATTACTGAATTTCTTTGTGTATTTGCTGTTTACGTTTCAAAACATTGGTGAATATAAGGCTGTATAAATGTGTACAGTTTAGTGATTGATACTAGAGTATAGTCCGTGTTGTAGGATGGCTCATCTCTCACTGTATCCTGACAATGTATTACTAATTTTATACACTTTGTAATCAGTACCTTTAGAGAGCATTTAGGCAACTGTGTGTGTATGTGCACATGCGCGTGTGCTAGGAGTTTACCATAAATGGTTATAAAGTAATACTGTACTTTTTAGACTAACACTTTCAGACAAAAAAAAAAATAGGTTTTATAGTTTTGATGACTTACATAAAAAAGTGCAATGCTTGTTAAATGAGCAACTTGGGCCATTGCATGAACAGATACATTCTCACAAGGCACCTGAAAACATTGTTTTTCTGAGGGCATTTAAACTAAGGTCATTGTAAAACTAAATATGATTTATTTAATTTTTAAGGGTCAAGTTGTCTGTCTTGGTTGACTAAGGTTTCTAACAATGTTATAGTGTCTTTTGACCATTCAGACACATTCCACAGGTAGAAGGAAGCATTATGTATAAACCTACAGCATATATTCATATTTAATCTTTCAATTGTAATCTGAGTGGATTGCTGAAAAAGCTCACTCTTGTGCCTGGCCTGCCTGAGCTTTCTTCCCAGAGGCAGTTTCTCCTTCTCAGGAGGACAGAGTGGGCTGGCAGACGCAGCCTCTTAAGGGATGAGCAGCAGCAGGGCCTTTCCCAAGGCCAGAGTGTTCCTTGCCAGCTCTCCTTGCAGGCACCAAGCACAGGAAAGGTCATCAGGACCCTCTGACTTGGCATGAGCTCACCTTGTTTGCAGGCAAGCAGGAGCCCCCTCCTTGGGCTGTTAGGTGGCACTGGCTGTGAGCATAGTGAAATTCAGTTGGGTATTTATGACCAAGACTTACCCGTAAGATCCTGTGGTCTTGCAGGTCCATATCACTGTCGTCAGGATACGTTCTTTCTTAACTGTAAGTAATTAGCAATATTCACAAGCTGTGAGTGTCTCCTACCCAGGATTTGTTCAGATGTCTTAAGCACAATAAGCTGCCTCTTCCCTCTGTTGTACCTGTAAAGCATCAGTGGAGCAGCCTGGTATGGGACAGAGCTAGTTCTGGACAGCGTTTCAGGAGCCAGCACAGTGGCAGGTTTCTCACTGTGCTCCATCACGCATCCCAGTTCAGAAACACGCTCCTCACAGAAACGTGGTTTCTTTTCTTTGCACAAACACTGGCGTAGACGTGCTGCGAGAGACAGGCCTTGGGCTTGTTGCTCCACTCTGCCAGGGAGAGGTGTGTATATTTCCTCTTTAATAAAATACTAAACAACTGAAGTTCTGCTTGTCCTAACTAACTGTGTATTTTCCGTACTAGAGTGAAACATTCTGGTATTTCCAAAGAAAGGGTCACTTACAGCTTCAGATGGCAGCACCTGAAACAAGCACCCAGGGCTAGGCAGAGAAGTGTAATAACCAGGTGGAGCACACCAGGTCTACCCCCACCTGCGTTTGGGCACCTGGTAAGTACTGGCAATGGTGGCAACCTCACAGCCCAGTTCTCACTCACCTGTAAAAAAGATCTGCCCAGGCAGGGGGGAGGACAGGGGGGGAAAAGTGCTGCAAGCCCAGGCTGATGTCTGGGAGAATTCAGCTGGCTGTAGCCCCTTGACTTACCTCTGACCAGGTTCACAGGTGGCTGCAGGCTGGAAACATCAGTCTGGGGCACCATTTTGTAATTCTTAATGCTACTGGGAAGAAAGTGAGCACACTGGGCATGCTGGGCCCCAGGGTGCATGGCACTGCCACTGCTCCCCAGCTGGGTACATTTGTGTTCCTTGGAGGCAGCAGCGCTGCCCCATACTCCTGCCATCCAGTGTGAGCTTTGCAGGGACCAGCCACCAGTTCTGTGTTCATGGAGAGCAACACCCACCTGGTGCTCTGCTCTTCCTGGAGGTGTGGTACCCCAAAACACCCAAGTTCTAGTGACAAAATGAACAGGGGGAAGAGCTGAGGTAATGATCACCAGACCAATAAAGCACATTGTTAGGGCAGGATCTGCAGTGTGTTTCACAAGCCAGAGGTGACAGTATAGACACACCACTGCTGCTGGGCTGCAGCTGTGTGAGCAGTGATAAAGGTGCCACTGGGAAGGGACACTGCCCAGCTTGCTATTGCAAAACAAGTATTGTAAACAGGGCCTGCAGCACATTTTTACACACATCCCTCCCCTCCACCCTAAACATCGTTACAAGCCAAGAGGGGAGGTTTGTGCTTCACCTGCAGTGACAAGATGCATCTTTCTCTACCAGAGTTCGGTGGCAATTGTACTAAGAAAACAGCAGCCAGAAGTACTGCCAGACCAGCAGCCCTCTTACCCACTCCCCAGGCGCACAGCTCACGCAGCAAAGTTCAACCAAGGGACTTTTTAATGCAAGTCTGTAGGAACACATCGTGCTCAGGTTAGTTTGCTCAGACAGGTATTCTTTTCTGCATTCTTCAGCCTTTTCCAGGTTTGCCTATTCTGTGCCTTCAAACTCCGCAGCTGCTGGCAGGAGGCAGTGGGCCAGGCCCTGGCAAAATGCCTGCTTTTACTAATACTACAATTAAAAAATATGGTACCCACCCACAAAACCAACACAGCACCATGAAATGCAGGCTCTGGGCAGAGGGCAGGCTGTACTCCTCCAGTGGAGCAGAGCTGACTCAGTTATTTGGCAAAGTCACCAGCCGCTGCCGTCAGCCTCCAGGTCAGTGCAAGTAGCTCAGTGCTGCACGGTGCTTCAGCATGTTTGGTTTTGCCCCCAGAGTTCACAGCTTCCAGCCCAGCTGCCTTGGTTTAGCAAGAGGCAGCAGCAAAGCTGGGAGATCGCTCACTGCTACAATCCCACCAGTGCCCAACAAGACTCCACACAGCACAGAGCTGGTTCTGGGAAAGGCGGTGGAGCAGGGGAAAGTCCAGTGTTGTGAAGGAAACACTTCCCAGCACGAAGACCTGAAATCAGCTGTGCCTTGCCGCAGCTGAGGCTGGAGGCAGGAACACTAGTCTTCAGCAAGCGGAGGGGGGGCCAGATGGAGCTGGAAGTTCTCGTTCTGGAAGACACTGCTGGTGGCTGGGTCACCGTGGGAAATGCTGAGCAGCCCGTGCTTTTCACCACTGTGGCCACGAGACAGTTCTGTCAGGAGAGCTAGCTGCAAGACAAAACCCAGAGAGATCACCATCTGCAGCCTGGGCAGATCGCCTAGAAGCACTTGTGCTCACGAGGGGCTTGCCTTGCTGCAGCAGTTCGAAAAACCTTAGCACGTGTAAAGAAAAGGGTATATATGATATGTAGTGATCCTATAGAGCTCAGTGCAGGACACCCGTCCTGAACTAAACAACTTTCCAGGTGTCTTTAGGTTGTTTTAAAGTTACATAACTGAAAAACAATTCCAGAAAGAGCGGAAAGTGCTAACAACTGCAGCCAAAACAGGCAGGAGGCACAAGGAAAATGCAAGGGACAGAGGGAGCTGCGCTCTCCTTGGGACAACAACGGGGGGCAGGAGGAGGGAGCCTTCTGTGCATTGTGGGAGCCACACAGTGTCTGGAAGGGACATTATTTGCAAATCTAAAAAGAATCTGAGAAACCTCACACCATGGACACTTCTCAGGCCCAGCATCAATGCCAGAGGCATTTCCACGCTTTCACTGCCAGTGAATTCCCCAGCTCTGTCGGGCAGCATGGATGCCTTGAGATTTGGAACAGCCAGCTCTACGCACAGTAAATTGCCAGCACTAAACAAAACCCAAGAGAAAAGCCACAGCCCACGCTGCCAGGGCTAATAGCTGGCTTGACAACATGCAAAATACCCTTCACCAATTCAAAACTGAAAGAAAACCAGGTGGTACATACTCTGGAGGTTCCTCGGTTGAGTTGGCAGAGTTGGTCAAAAGCTTGGATTTGCTGAGGATCCAGCAGAGACTCTGAACTTGTCTGATAAAGAGAGCGAGAAGGTTACAGAAACAACACACAGGATGTCAGGTACATACACGCACAAATTCATCCCCGCTCCTGTCCTTGGAAGAGATATCCTATTGTTGCACAAAGGACAGAGATACTTTTACATCCACAATGACTTATTGTTGGGGTCTGCAGCTGATGGCAGACTAACAGTACTAAGTTACCTTTGTGGGAAATAGAAGGAAAAAAGAAAAAGGAGAGGCAGAAAAAGAAAGAAAGAAAAAGGGGATAGGAAAACTCCCCCACAGCCAAGCTGGGAAGAGAAGTAATGGGTCTCCATGGATGAGCAACCTCTCCTGGGCTCTTCCCCCAGCAGCAGCAGCTCCCTTCAGTCCTTTCTCATCGTCATCTGACAGTCTCCCCTGGCCCCACTCAGCCTCCCTGCGGGGTCCCCACACAGCACCAGCTGCAGTATGCTATTAGGGGGAACAATTACTGTGTCAGTGACTATTGTCTACCTATGATGTCTCTCCTAAGGTCCTTTTTTTCCCCTAGGAGGATGTTACAGATGAAAAACTAGGAAATGAGGGGTGAAAAGGGTGTGGGGAGGCAAGGCAACTCGAACATCAGTGACAGCCATGTCCCCTGAGAAACCAGATGCCACAGAGATCGTGGTACTGCCCAGCAGTGTCAGCATTTGCGGGGTACAAGCAGCTGGGTACAAGGGTGTCACCCCAGCTGCATGAGGGCAGTTAGAGTTGCAGGTGAGCACAAACAGAATTGCAAAGAGGGGGACCGCAGCCTGCAACAAGAGCATTAATGGAAGGAGGGATACAAACATATTCAAACTGCTTTAAAAGGCATCATTTACATATCCCAGGGAGAGATGACAGAGCATTACAGATTCTGGTAGGTTTGTTCCATTTTATCACATCACAATGTTTCTATTTTGAATGTTTCTGCTCATATTCCAAAGCAAAAGCATCATCAAGAAACTACAACAGGAGCCAGGGAGAACAGCCTCCCTCATGAGGAGCAATCTGGCATCTGTTGTCTCTGGGGATCTATTTTTAAGGGAACATTCAATGTTCATTCTCAAATATTTTCCCCAAAATATATTCCCAAGGACTATTAACCCAAAATGCTGCAGTCCTACTAGTGGGTGCTGACTGAAGTTGCATTTACTTTAAACTCTCTTTGGCAACAGATCAAGCCCAACATGAAGAAGTAGTATCGCTGCCTTCAAGGAGTGTGATCAACTGGAACTAAAGCTGAACTCCTGTCCCCAGAGAGGCAGAGGGGGCTTCACTGTTCATCTAGAGTCAGGCAGGGTCACCAGGAGTCAGGGCTGTTCCTGGCCCGGCACAAGCGTGCTCCTCTCTGTGGCACTTACAGGCTTCTACCAGCAGCGAGGCACTTCTCCCACGGCAGGCATTCTCCTTCGGGGCTGCAGCACGTTTGCTGCAACACCCAGCTTGCTTTGCACTTCTTTTGCTTTACAGTGTGTTTAAAGAGCACGCTCAAAAGCTCTCTGAAGATGACTCCTCGTCCTATTTGGGGAAGTCCTATTTGCTACAGCAATGCGGTGATGTGCAGGGCACAGCACATTGGCTGTTGCTCCCAAGCTTCTCTGGCAGAGCTTACCATCAGCTGCTCACAAGAGCCAGCAAGACACTACAAACACCCTGGAAAGCACACTCCGATAATTACCCTAAGCCTGGGGTACACTGCCATCCAGGCTGAAGGTACAGCTTGTGGCTGCTGCTGCCCATGCGGGCTGCAGGCTGCAATACAGCTCTGCGTCATGGCCCTGGAGAAGTGTCCTACACCCCAAGCAGAGCTAAGGGCCTCTTGGAGAAGACTTCTTCAAGCAGCCCTGCTCAAAGTGGATGACGAGCTCTGGTCTGCAGTGGGTAAGGTCTGGGGGCAGGGGGAATTACATTTTGCCAGAGATCACCACTGGTTTAGGCTTTGACTCAATTTTTAATCACTACCCAAGGAAAAAGGGAAACTCTGCTGGCAACTGTGCAATGAAAATCAGCTAAAGCGAGCTGAAGGTTACTGTGGACAAAACCCAGAGCACAAACACTGAGGGGAGATGGGTATGCCACCACACAGGGCACGCACAGTGGCACCAGCCTTGGCTTCCCCAGATGACACAACATCCCCTTCCCAGCACCAGCCCACTACCCTGCAGGTGGGCCTTCTGCTCCACCTGAGAGCCATGTTGTCCTCTGACCTCAGCAACACTGATCTGGGAATGCTTTACCCAGACCCTTGGATTTGTCTTCTCAATGCTCTCCCACAGCACCTTTACCCGTCCCACTCTTCTGGCAGCTCCTCCACCACACGCTCCCCTTCCTACTCAGCTCTGAGCAAAGCACAGTCAGGGCAGAATCTGGCCACCCAGCTCTTCCTCACGTCCCAGAGATTGCTCAGGGCTGGTGAGCCCAGGAGTACTCTGGGGGAAGATGCACCAAACCTACCATGGCTTTCCTGAAGCCACGTGCATCTTGCCTTTGAGACATTCATTAAACAGTCTGAGAAGAGAGCAACGTCCCGAGTGCAGATCACTTATGCTGGAAGCACATGCTCAAACTCATTTCTTCCCCCTCCAAGATATTCTTTGTGTTGTAAATAATTATTTGCTGATCACCAGTCAAGGAGCCAAATGTCCGTATTCCCTGCACACACGGCATAGGCTTCGAACCAGAGCGCCTGTGACAGCCAGGGTCACATATCCACAGCTGCAGGTTGTGCAGGCACTTCGAGGGACACACAGGTCATTCTCACTTGGAAAAAAACAAAACAAAACAAAACAAAAAAAACACACAAACACCAAACAAACCCCACAAACAACAAAAAGCAAGAAAAAGCAAGGAAGAACTGCCCTCCGCAGTTGCTGTGGCCACAGGCATTCAAGGACAAGGAAAATGCAATGTAACTGGCTTCCCCTCTTCTGCTCTCTCTCTACCACGCGTATGTAACTATCAATCAGACTGTTCTCCAGGCTGATGAGCTGAAATATTGCAGGCAATTCTTTCTGTTGTCATGGAAACAACTGCTGTCAGGCCTTTTCCTTTTTCAATCGTGTCACTAAAGGCACGTTTTCATTCAAGAGCTACAGGGAGTCTCTCGGAGTCCAGCATCAGCACTCAGGCATCAGTGGAATCCACTCAGCTCACTTGCTCACCCTACAACACAGCTTCTGCCTCCAGTGCCACCGCAGGGCCCACCCGCTCGTTATTGTCTAGATCAGTACGAAGCAGTTCAGCATCTCCAAGCCATTTCCAGTCAAATCCTTACGCCCCGTCAGACAGACCTCAGACTAGATGCAGAACCCAAGAGACAGAATATTTTTTCCCCTTGAGGATCTGGGCCAGCAAGGAGAAGAAAAGTTCCTTTTTGGTTTGCAGTTCTTATAGATCCCACCATTATAATGCTAATCTCTGTTGCACATTTTGCTTGCACATATTCCACCTCCCTCTGGTAGTCGCCACACAGTCCTCCTAAACCTGCAATTATCTTTAATTTAACAGCTACAAAATCCATCATCAGCCCGTGCCTAAGCAAAGCAGATCATACAGCAGTTGTGAGCAGAGGCACCGTTAACAGTCACGCCAAGAGATCCATTTAAGTGCTGCCTCTCAGAGCCATACCTTCCACAAAGGATACTGCCACACCAATTAGAGCATCAGAGCACCACATCACCCCAGGAGGCTGCTCCGTTACACAGGGCAGATGCAGCCAGATGTCCTGGGGAAGGCTTCAGGATTCCTAGGAACAAAAGCAACACCTACCTCCCTCATTTACAGAGCCAAATCCATAGGCAATGAACACCAAGCCTACCTTCTGCCACTCCTCCCCTGCAGCTGGACACCATGGCTCAAGAAGCCTTACAAAAGGTACCCAAATTCAGTTTTCTAATGAGAGCTGAGCCAATTAATGTAGAACTAAGTAAATCTACTTCTCTTCTGCAGGATAAGGACCTGCTGGTTTCATGGTACTCCCAGGAACCTGGAACAATCAATAAAAAATGAGAGCAAGGTAGGCAGCCGCTCTGACCCAAAGTCAGAATGACACTAATATTACCAAATTCTTAGTGAACTTCAGAAAACCTCAGGGCATCCCTTGTAGGACAAAATCATGCTGTTGCAGACCTCTGCAGAGCTACTGCAGAGTAATGCACCGCTGCTATGGGACAGACGCAGCCCGGCCGATCACTGCGGAGGTGGAAACAGTCTTGCAAGTCACTTTGGGCAATGCGGCAAACGGACAGACCTTTGCTGGGAGCAAGTCCCAGAGCTACTGTAGCTGCGCTATGGAAGCAGAACGTGCTGCTTTAAGACCAGCCTCCACGTGTTTCACCACTTACCTCTGCTAGCACACAGAGGAACAAAAAACCCCTGGCAGCAGGCCAGGCCCGGCCTGCGCCTGTTTGGATGCAGCGGCAGCCGGCACCACTGGGGCTGGCAGTGGCAGGCAAACCAGGACCTGCTATCTGCAAGTAAACAGAAGCACTGACTCAGCAAAGCCCATCGCAGAGCAGCCTTCCCTCAGCACTGCTACAGCAGAAGCAATCTGTCACACAGGTCTGCGCTACAGCTCTGTCCTCTGATCTCTTCAGGAGCAGAATAGGAAAGGTAGATGCCTCTTATTTCCAGTTGAACTTAGCTGAACTTAAGGAGCAAACCTCCCACTCAAGGCAAGGGAGAGGACAGGCTTATTTGTGCTCTAACAGGCTCACTGCTGCTGCAACATGAGATACTGCAGTGACTGAGGAGAGAGGACGAAGGAGAACTGCCTGTATTAAATATCTACAAACACACTGGCATACCTCCATTCTCCCTCTGCTAGCAGCTCATGCTTACACCAGGCACTGCTGGAATATTCCCGTGGACTTTTGCTGATGCCTTCAGCCAAAGGAGTAATAACGCTGTTCAGGATTAATTAAACACAAAACCCACATACCCTCACTGGACGCTGGCCCAGCAGATATTTATTTATCACATAGCAGGCTTTGAGGGAAGCATGGCAGCACACGGATTAAACATTACATAAAGATGATGCACAACAGGCCTGTGCTCAGGCTGATCTCAGTTGAGTGCCTGAACCCAAGAGGACAGCAGCATCATGCATGAAGGCAAATAATTTATTTTCTAAACATGAACTAAGAGGCTGTTACACAGCATCCTGCAAGAGCCAACCACAAAAGACTCAAGAGGAGTTGTGTTCTCTCAATGGCAGGAGTTTGGGGAGAAAAAGGGAAGGTAAAGACATACAAAAAAAGGAAGAAGGGAGAAGACCTACTTGATGTAAGAAGGATTAGTGAACCCTCCTGACAGAGGTTTATTGATAACCCTAAACATTACAGAAAACCCAGGCAAACACCTCTGCTATCTGTCCCGTTCGTAGCTCCTGATACCCGTGCAGCAATCTCTTACTGCAGTTTAAGAGGGAAGTTTATAATGTACTTAAGAACAACTTTGGTCCTGGGAGCTCAGCTGCAGCTGCCCAAGCCTGTCTACGTTCAATTCACATCTAAACCAACAAAACATACTGTTGTCACGGTGCAACACGAGGGTAAAAGGAATGGGGAGGGAGGCAGGACATGGAAACTGCAGCTTTCCATTTAAGGGACTGACCAGGAACGGATGCTCACCTGCCACCTGCACTTCCGAAAGTCAGCCTCCAGAACAGCAAGTGATGCCCTCAGCTACAGCAAACACCACTGAGCCAGCCATCATTCCCTCTCATACCCTCCCATCTGGGGACTACAAACTGATCCAAAACTTCAGCTTATTTTTTTTCTCCTTATTTTTCCTTCCTTCAAAGGAACATCAGGAGAAACTACAGTCATCTTCACCCTTCTTAACCCTTTGGCCTTTTGGTTACTTCTCAGATTGGAATGAGTACAAACCACGGAGGGGAGCAGCAATAGACCCCTCCAGCAGCAACAGCAAGCATAGGACCACAGAGCAGACCAGTGCCGGCAGCACTATGAGTACAGCGCACTGACTCTCCAGCCTGCGCTGGGTCTGGAAAAGCAGCCTCTCCTAGGAGATGGAAAATCACACGCTTTCTTTCCTGCCTGTGCTCCAAGGCAGATCTGCAAAGACAGACTGAAAGCTTGCAATTTCACACTGAAGACATATGTAGCGAGCTGTGCTCATTCCTTGGAGAACGGATATGTGACTGTCAAGCATTGTGCTGAACTGCACATAACTACTGGCAACAGAGACTGATGCAGTTTGCAGGAATATCAACAGGTTGCAACAGCCCCAGCATCTGTCACCGTATTTAAATGAGTCTGTTCTACAGATCCTCCTAGATATGAAACGTTTCATTAAAAGGGAGGAAACATTCGTCAAACCATAGGAATGCTTTATTTGAATTTGAGATGCACGGTAAAGCAAAGATTACCCACTGAAATGAATGTTGCTTTCTTTTCTCTTCACCAGGACACACAACTTCCCCAGGTGATCCTAGGAGCACAGGGCAGCCAGTCTCACTGGTCTTCGCTTTAGGCAGCCTGGAAGTCAGCTGTCTGCTTCATGTTAACCTCTCACGGGTCCTGGAGTGCAAGACTTTGGACTGTAGGCAGTAAAAGGAAACTTCTGCCAAGCTACAGATTGCTATATGTGAAGGCCAGGGGAAACAATTACAGTTCAGTCTTGTTCTCTCAAAAAAAAACCAAAACACCTCAACAAAACAAAGCAAGCCATGAGAAGTCAAGAAAATAGTAAATTTTGATTTAAAAACTGCTAAGGGGTAATTATGGTTTTGAAATTAGTCTTTTTAAATTTGTACTTTATTTTCAGTTTTAGCTTTGGTGTCAGTCCTCCTCTAGCCGCTAGTTAAGGACTCCCACACTGGGTTTTCTTCTAGCTAAATTGTTTTTATTTCCAATATATTACAGGAAATCTTAAAACACAGATGTCCTGCTGATGAGAAGCCAATGGTACAAAGTGTCCCCAGTTCCTTCCTCACATGGATTTCCTACGGATTCTTGAAAAATGTAAGTAATCTACCACCAAAACCAACTCCAAAGCTAAAGGACTGGGTATTTTCTCAGTTAATAAGTATGTGGGAACATTCTCTACAAAGCATAATGCACAATCGTGTAACTGTATAAAATGCTAATTATCCACTTGGTGTCATTGGGGGGGGGGGGATCACACCTGAATATTTTCAATAGTATAAAGCCCTTGGAAAATGTTGATATTGCTAGGAGCCAAACTAATAACTGATGGTCACTATTACACTGAAAACAGTAAAACTCTGTCTAGTGATTGATGGAGGTCATGTAACATTGGTCTAGCTCTAAAATAAGCGTTGGCAAAAAACATGTCCTAAACCCTCATTCTTACCCAGTAGAAAGCAGACAGACATGCTGCAGAGGGACGTTCAACATCTCAGTGAAGTGATACAGTACGGTATCAACACCTCACAGGCGGAAGTCAGTCAAGAAGCTCCGAATAGGATGGAAGGTCATGTTGCAAAGAGGGACTCAAAGGTAGAGTCTGACAAACTGGATTAACTACAGATCACATTCATTGTCTGTCCTAGCATGATTTGACAGGATTAAACTCCTGAATAAAACATATTTGCCATCTGGACAGCTCTAACAACGGTACCCTTGGAACTCGCACATTCTCAAACACGGAATAACCAGAGCATGTCAGCTTAGGAGTTCACAGCATTTTCTGCAGAGCTTATGGTCCAAGAGCCAAGACTGTGTTCTTCTCCCCAATCCCTAACATGCAGGCTGACAAAATAAATGGAAAACACAAACTAGCTCACTGTAACAAGGCAAATTAGTTTTGGAGATTTATGACTAAGATATCAGGACTATTTCATTTACATATTTAGGCAGAAGCCCAGCTACTGTGCTTCCACCTAAAATGCCTCAGTTAACTTCAAACACCACAATGCAAAAACGCACTGCGAGTTTTAAATTGGATTTAAAAACCACCACAAACACACAAGCTTTAATTTATTTAACACTGATTTATAGTATGATGTAAGGTAAGGAGGACAGCGAAGATGATCAGTTTAGACACAGAAGATCACCCTTGGGAAGACAGCAAGGTTTACGGGATAACCGTAAAGCACAGAAAGCACAAACTTTTGTTAGCAAAAACAGATGAGAAACCCCTTTGCCCTTCTCTCACTATTCCCCTTCACTGGGGCAGAATGTCTCAAGCCCTCATCACAGCAAGGCTCCATTTAAAGAAGTGCTACCACCAGATTAAATAACAGTTCAGTGCTGACTTGTGGCATCTCTCCACCTCCCCCAGTTTCAAGGCAATTGCTACAGAAGTCATGCATGCAAAGCAGGGACAGGGAAAACACTGTCTGTTGGGCTGTCATTTCACATATAAATCTCAACAACATTGCAAAATTCAGACTGACAGTCTTTGTTTCAACTGAGCAGAACTGGTACTATGAAATGCACTCCAGATGCTCAGTGGCATTTCTCAGTATGAATGTATTCCTAATTCAAGGCTTGCTATGAAAATAAATACCTAAACTGAAGATTTCACTATGGGGGGAAAAAAAAAAAAAAACCAACAAAAAAAACCACATTAGATTTTGCCAAGAGACAGACTAAGCTTTCAGGGTCTTCAAAGTGGTTGCAAAGAAATGCCCTCCCCACAGATCTAAATGTAAAATGTCCCCGAAGCTTCAGAGCTTCTGGGGTCTAGGGAAGGCAGGGCTGGAAACACAACTGTGTTAGTGTAACCGCCCTCTAGGATTTCCTGTTCCTTGCTGGCAGAAGCACCAGCTGTGGAAGCAAGAAGCAGCTTAACACAGACCTCTGTGTCTGCCCAGTGTCAGCAAAATTGAGAGGGAATGCAAAGAAGCTCTTCACCAGAGAACTGCAGCACCAAAAAGCTGAACAAAGCTTGTGACAAACAAGTAAATCTGTTGCACACCTAGGGTGGCACCAGAGACCAGCGACTGCTGCTATCTTGGACCCAGGCTGAGAAAGACCTTTGGGAACACTTCAACGTGGCTCAGGGTGGGGGGGAGCCCTGCAAGTCTCCCCTTCAGTGCCTTCGATTGCTCGTACCTCTTCTCTCCAGCATTGTACCTCATCCACTAGGCTGCTGTAGAAAATGCACCTTTCAAACAGACCTCAATTCTGCACAAGTGTCGTGTCAAAACAAGCATTAGGAGCTTTGCTGTTTTCATGCTTCTTTCTCTGCTTAGATTTACTTGATGCTGCATCAGATCAAACCCAGCTGTAGCGGCACACTTGGAGGTAGGCTGCTGCAAGCGCTTCTGTGCTCCAGGTAACCCCTCCTCGCCCTTCTGCTTTTGGCTCAAGTGGAGCCAGGCAACACACACATCCATCTCTGCTTCGCATTCCCAGCACTTCCCCCAGAAGAAAAAGTCTGTTCTGTCTCAGACTACTGCCTGGCCAGATGAATCGTTACCTCACAGGGTTAATTAACACTGCTGAGCAGCAATTGTTAAGCAAATAAGCTTCCTGGAGAAGCTAGAGATTTTGCAGTCTTCTGCCAAGTTTAAATATATTCAGCTTTTTAAAGATCTAACTGTGCAACAGTTTAATCACATTCGAGTACAACAGTTAAATATTATAATTTAAATATATGAGGAACATCACAAACTTGGAGAGGATCTGGGACATCAGGAGGAGGTGAGGGAGTCTGAAGCAGTGCTCGGGCTCTGCTGAGCCAGAGCCAAGCTCTGCTGGGCCGGGCTGTGCATGGAGCAGGAAGCGATGGTCTTCTCTGCCAAGAGCACATGACAGACAGCAGGGAAGTATCCAGCACTCTCAGATGATCTGGCATGGACATTTTCTAGCTAACACTAGATGATCCACCCTGTAATCCCTTTTTTCCCCATCCAGTCTCTCCATGTCTCCCTTTAAGTCCTGAGTCCCAGCCAGACCCTCTGCAGACAGAGCAGTTAAATAAAGGGAAGCATCTTCTCCTCCCCGCCCTGATCATTCCCACGTCACCTGGAACACTTCCCGCTTCATTCTGCTACTGAGTAGGTCCAGACTGGGGTTAAGGGGGAGACACCAGGATTCTCCGATTGACTAGCTCATGAGAAGCCCAGTGATAACCAAGTTATAAGGTACTGCTATAAAATGCCAGGTGCTTTAATGATGAATGTAGTTTTAGTACTTAATTTTACCTTTACCTTTTAAAGTTAAACCTGGTATGTCATACCCATTTGCACATGTTCCTTTGGAGCTGAAGTGTAGAGGGTAAAATATGGGGCTGTTGCATCTGCTTAACTTTAGAGCCAGTATCTCTATTTCTCTGTAGCAGGACAGTACACAAAGTGACGAGCATTTGTAAGCAGACTGTTTGGACCACAGTTGATTTAGAATCTCCGATTTAGAATCTCCTGGGAAAGCTTTTCTTTCTGTCACCATATAAGAAACTAACAGAATTTGACTGCAAAGATTGCATTGTACTCCATATATTCCTCAGAGATTACTTTTCCCCCAAGTCTCCCTTCAACCAGGAAGTTTCTTTTTTTGTTAATACAGAAGCTGCTGGAAGTTGACTAATGCTGTTAGCTATTTTTTGATTGGATTTGATTTGGCAGAAATTGAAATAATTCAATCTTGGAGTACGTTTTTATGGTAGTACTTTAGTTTCCTTCTAGCAAATTATTTTGGTTTCAGAAGCGGAAAAACTCTACTTTGCATGCATCTGTGTGGTGACAAATGCACAAAGTACCTTGAGGCATTTAGGAACAAACCCTCATCAGTGACTGCTGGAACAAGAGGCAGTGGAGTTCAGCTCCCCCGGGTGCAATATCCCTAACAGGCATCTCAACAAGCTACCTGCCACTTTTGCTTACAGTCCATCATACCATGCCAGGGAAAAGACAGAAGCATACAAAGTGAGATTGGACTTCTGTTTGAATTGGGGATTGTGAAACTTCTTGCACACAAATACTGACAATAAATACAAACTCGTTATCTCTTGTTTCACCCAAATCCAGCTGCATCGGTCTTGTCTACACACAAGCTTCTTAAAACACTGTGCGAGCACTTAGTGACTCAAATGAACCCAGAGCCAGGTTATCTGTTAGGAAAGTAGAATGGAGGCACAACGATCCAGCCAGAAGGAATATGCCAGCTTTTAATAAAAGTTTTACCTAAAACATGCCTAAAAATAGTTTGAAAGAAACTGTACCCAAGGGCCCATCCCAGGCTCTCACAAACAAGACAAAGTAGTGGATGCATCTAGCAAGCAATCAGCTGCAAGCAACCAGCTTCCCCTCACACTGGCTAGCAGTTTCCAAACCTTCTGGATGAACACATTTCCATTTCTTGCACAGCTCTGTATATCCATGTCAAAATAAAACGTAATTCCTAAACATGACTAGTTTTGGCTGCAGATACTCTTTGACACTTACGGACCATGGGCTTGTCTGGAAGCAAAGTAAGACAGGAGAACAAATAGATGAAGTCTGTAAGCACTGCTTGAAGTTTACTTGCAGAGAAACCACCTCACAAGCCTTACCTGTGCCAAGGATGCTCCACTTCCTTTTTTTAGCTCTGAGAAGTTCTCGCTCAGTTTTCCTCCCTTGTTACTTGAGTTGCATTTGTAGCACATCCACCTCATCAGGCCTTTGGTTACTGTCCCACACTCTTTACTCAGCAGACATAGCGAATGGTACAAGTGGCCACAGCTGTAAAGAGAAGAACTCTGTCAGGTGCTTGAAAGCAGCGTAACACAGCCTGACAACTCTACACTTCAGAGGGGGAATCATTAGTCAATGGAAAACAAGGCTGCTTATGTGTAAATATAGATCAGCAGTGTACAGACTCCCTTCGTACCTCCACACCCTCCTGTAGTATTTCTAGATTTGCAAAAATAACAGCAAATGCCCATTTGCCGATACAGCTACAGATCAAAATACTAAGCGAATAATGATCTTGTCTTATTTTAGAACCACCTGGTCACAGACAGGAAAATCAGAGATGCTAACAGAGTACGCAGTCAGGGCTGCGACACACCTGAGATGTACACAAACAGGCAAATTAACCCAGGGTGCTGCAATTGCACAAACTGCACTGCTGGGAGAGATGACAAACTGACAGCTTACTGACCAGCGCTCACAGGACTGCAGGGCAGTTCTTTACAGCCCAGACAGAGCTGGCTGCATGTAAAGAAGGCTGGCTCTGATAGGTTTCGTCAGCCAGCCCATTTACAGTGCAAGGGAGCAGGGATACATGCTCACAGGAATACATATGATTACTTGTGTAAGTCAGAGACCAGTAGCTCGCTTCCCCCTCCCTCCCCCTTTTAAAACTACTAACATGATCACAGCAGTGAAGACTACCCCTTAACTTTACCTGAAAACAATTATTTCATCAGCAGTTTCTTGCCTTCTCTTGTACTGCTGTAGACAAATGCAGCAGTAATCCTGCTTTGGGGTAAGCCCTCTAGTGACAGAAGCTCTTAGGTTACACAGGGACCAGTGGAGATCATGGTTTAAAAGATTCGTAGTTGTCTCTAGGAGGGTCTGTGTGGAAGACAACAGAGAATAACTAGGTCATTTTATCATCTCCAGCCCGGAGAAACTCCATACTGATCAATACTTCACAACAAGCACCTTAGCAGATTACTAAGAGCAAAACCACCCCAACAAAATTGCTTCTCTTTATATGTTTTCTAGCCACTGCCCTCAAAATACTTACCCTTTTATCCCATGTTAATGGAGGCAATACCTTTTCACTCTTAAATAGCTAAGTGCTTTATTGATTTTTGTCCAAGAGCATTCGAATAGACATGGTAGGCTCATTTTGTCATCTTCCATACTAGACTCTCCTTCCCCCCACCCCGCCCCTTACCTAGTAAGCTGCTGCTTACATCCTCCATTTTAGTAGAAAGGTGCTGACAAAAATCAAAACCCAAATGCACTATTCGCAATCAAAATAAGAAAAAAATGCTGAACTTCTCATCTGCTAGCTCTTCCCAACTGAGATTTCAATTTCTGAAGAGCTAGAAGCAAAATACCCTTAGTTTTTAGTGGTCAGTGCTTCTTTCAGTAACAGCAGGTATTGGGCAGAGGTGCTCTGGCCTGTGATCCATCGATGCTCTGTAGCAGCAACCCATGAAAGGCTGCAGAGGTTGCACCGATGGTTCATATCTGCCCTAGTCCAGATGTGACACGCAGCCTGTATCAGATGAGTGCCAGGCAGTGACAGAGGACCAGCGCAGCGCAGAGCAGACCTTTCTCAAGAACCCAGAGATAATGGCTCTTTATGCTCAGCCCTCTACAGTAAAGCTATTTCCTATTTTATTTTTAAATCGGATGCTGCTGCATGGAGGCCTCAGCAGCAGCTAGGACAGAAGTGCCATACAGTAGGCAGAATGAGGGAGAGCAACTTCAGAGGAAGAATATGCATTCTGTTTTGTGGAAAAGGAGTTTTAGAAAATTGTTGAAGTCTGGAGACTGCCTGGGATTTAAGACTGGACAGAGAAAGGCAGGAGTGAGATAAAGGTGAAATCTCATCAGGTGACAAAGGAAGTGCAGCATTACCATTGGCAAGTGGCAAAACAGCCTAATTTAAAAAACACTTATTTAAAACCACATTGGTTTTGTGCCTTGAATCATTAACGGGAGGATAAGTTGGAGAAAAAGCAGATGTTTATCCTTCCAGTACATTTAACATAAAACTGAACTACAGAGGTGTTCCCCATGTACCTGTCAGTCCCTCCACTCGCAGTCTGTCTGTGAGCAATACAAACTCATTCCCCTTCCCCCAAGCACACAAATAACATCACTTGCATGCCCATCTACTTTGCCCTGCAAAGAGAAATGGCAAATGAGAGAGAGTAGTAGGCTAGCTAGCTAAAAGTAATCCCGGTATACAGCAGTGGGCAGAACAGAAATGCATGCAACTTACCTGTTCATAGTTAAAAGTGTCCAGCATTCCCAGGACAAGTCCTTGAATTTCTCCAAGCTTCCCTTTTCCATAAACTGGATCCTGTGTGAAGAAGTTAAAATCTGCAGCTGAATCACAGGATATAACCATTCTGGCTTTTTTTTTAATCTTTTTTTTTTTTCCCTCCAGATTGGCATCACAAATGGAAGTTATGACTCCAGATTTAAAGATGCCGTACATGCAGAAGGGCAGCAGAATAACACTCTGTATTGATGGGAAAACTGGTAATCAGGAAAACTGAGTAGATGACATCATCAGTGCTAATTACTGTCCTTGGGTCAAAAGACCTCAGATGTGACCTTGGAAACTTCATTCAGGAGATGCAAGAGCTGACTGAAGAATGCATTTGAGGAATATCGAACAAAACAGCAGAAAAGACCCAGCAGCGACACGGGAGGTGTCAACTCTGTCTGTGCTGCTGCTTGACTCCCACTGCTATGGGTGTCTGCTGGTCAGCGAGCAAACGGGCTGCCTGCGGGGCTCTGGGCCCCACGCTGCCAGTGCGCTCTTGCCCGGGTCAGAGGGTAATTCACTCCTCAGTCTCTGTGCAACCACAGGTCACCCCCAAGCGCATTCAACAGCCCCTCAGCTGCAGGTTGAAAGTGCACAGATCCAGCGGGCTGCACAGCGGTATGCCGGAATCCCGGGCAATCCTGGTCTCACATCCCAGACAACAGATCATCATCTAGGGAACAGGGGCCTGGGGCTCTTCTGTTGCTGCAGGGATGATTTCCATGTGCCCTGAGCAGCTTTATTTCTGTGTCCCAGCAGCACAAGTGAAGGGCTGTGGTACAAGTCACTGCCCTAGTGCATCTCAACTACCTTCCTTAGGCCTGCTCCCCTTCTCCTCCACAGCCACCCTGGCACCCTCTGAAGCATCGCTCCGTGCAGGACAGGAACCCTGGTCTAGGACACATCTCTCCGTTCTGGGGTGAGCTCAGCAAGGAGCCCTTTGGGAGCTGCTCTCCGTGACACTGCACAGCCTCTCAAACAGGCAGATATGGACAAAGCACTGGAAGAGGAGAGAGACTTCTGCAACAGCCTTCCCTCGCATGGGAGCAAAAGAGAGCAAGCTCCTGCTCAGGGGCGTACTGGACCACGCCAGGAAATACCTCTGCCCAACAACCAGCATGGCAAGAGTTTGCTGACAGCTCCTAGTGGCTATGAGCACTAGCAGCCACCAGCATTAGGGTTTCCTGGGCAGAACTGACTCTGAAAGACCTCTCCATGCAGTTGCAGAGGTGCCCTGTCCCCTACAAACACGCAACACGAACATGCCAAGAACACAACTCCCTCCTGCTTGTCTTTCCAGCAGCAGCAAGATCAGACTAGAAGGCAACACATTTATATTTTGCTAAAGAAGATGCCCTGCAAGCTGCTGGCTAACCGGCTGGGATCCAGCCACTCGTTGTGTCTTTAACATAAACGGAAAGCGAGGAAGAGGAGTTGGGCTAGCAGCAGGATCTACTATTGGCTACTGCAGTGGCATGATCCACCCCATGCAGCCCAGCTTCCGTTCTGTCTCTGTGGCCTGGACAGTCTGATCTGCAAAAGAGCAAGGCTGTGCCCTCCCCACCCCAAACTGGCACCAGCGAGGCACACACGTGCCTATGATCAGAACAAGTCTATTCAGGAAGGCCTCAAAAGAGGATCGGAGAAATTGTCTTTGTGGAACACACAAAACCCAGAGACTGACAAACAGTCATTGAACTGGACCTGGAAAAAAGTGTTTTGCCCTGCTGGGAGGCAGTGGGAGGATGCAGGGGAAAGCCTGCTGGAAGCTGAGAGAACCTGACTGGTGGAATGGGCAAGACATCGGCAAAAAAATAGAGACAGACTGGCAAGATGTGAAAAGGAAACTAACCTGGAGAGTAGAAAAATGATGGAAACAGTGAAAACAGGAATAGAAGGAGCTGAATGAACAAGCTCTGGATGAGAGGAACGAGAAAAGGGGTAGGAGCAAGGCTGATTGCATGCTGGGACTGAGAGTGAGGGAAAGAAAGGATAATCAAGAGTGATAAAGCAAGTTGACAAAGACAACTAAAATAGTATGGACATTACACTGCAAGATATCCAGAGAGATCACCAGAACAGCCACAGAAACTAAGTCAGGCAATTTTTGAACAGCAGTCTTCAGAGAAAATGTGACATGCAGAAACGCCAACGTTCAAGCCTAAATAAAAACAGCACTGAGTAATATCACTTGAGCTAAAACCAGCTGTAGATTTGAAATAGACAGAAGAGCTCTACATGCTGCAGAGGCTACTTTTTTACTAGGTGAACAGTACAGCCTCAAATAACACCAAGTTTTCTTTTTCGTATGCATAATTTAAAAGCAACAGCATAGGAAGTGCCCTACATTGAGTCACCATATGAATTATGGAGGGCAGCAGGGAACTCAGGCCTTCCAGTGCAGCATGTACGTGATCCATAACATACAGCAAGTTATTTTTGTATCCACCAGATGCTTTTCTAAAACACTCAAGTTTATGGCAAAGAAAACTCAAACAGGTAACTCACAAACTGTACAGCTGCAACCATTTACATATAGCAACTCAAACTACCCAAGCTGCACATAGAGACTTCCAAAGCAACTTGTTTCTCATCTGGATAGAGATACAGGAGGTAGAGGAGATACGAAGAGAGAGGAATAAAAGAGCTACCTACAGCTTTGCAGAGGAGGAACATGAGTTTGAGGGCAAAATTTCCGTTTTTCTCAAGTCACACTTGATGATCTTTAAAAAAAAAGGCAGGTAGGAAGAGAATGGACTTTTCTCCAAAGAGAAGCCATGTGGCCAAGCAAAGCCTTATACTGAGCCTGGCAGTCAAGTACAAGCAGTGAAGTTCACGCACATTTCCTGCCAGGAGCCACTGAAGGCAGTGCGTCACAGGCCTGGATTGCTGCTGTCCACCTGCCTTGAACATGGAATCCAGAGCTGTAATTTCACATTTCCAGCAAGTTATAATGCTTTCTTCCAATTTGCTGGTTTCAGCCCCCACAAAATTTACAGTCACAAGAGTCTTGTGGGATCACTTACTTTTATGGAGGAATATGTTTAATTAATTCCACCTTATAAAATCTGTCTCAGCTTGGAATTTATGTGCGCTCCAAATAAACCGTACAGGATGGCACATTAATAAACAGATTGCGCCAAGCCAGGAACAGATCACAGCTACTGTTTCCAGGCTGGTATTTCCCTGGAGACATGGCAATGCTCAGCACGGTAAGCCAAAGCCAAACTCACTGCCCCGTGCCTCTACCAACAAACAGATCAGGAACAGCTGGCAGGTATCCAGATGCAAGCCAGAGGTGTTCATGCAACCTTTCAGCCTGTTCTGTGAACTCCATTTCCAATTTCTTCCCAGCTCCAGGAAATGGTACTTTCTTTGCTAACAGCACTCACAGAACTGTGCTAATAAATGCACTATGAACTCAGAAAATATTCACTTGCAGCTTGTCACATCTGCAAGGCGACAGAGCAACTATTGCACATAAAATTAATCCCAGCGTTGGCCTTCAAGACTGGAAAGGAAAGAAAAAAAAACCCACACAAAAACAGGCAGGGCCCTAAGCAGGGACAGAAAAAATTCAAGCAAAGGCTTTTTGGATCTGTTTCCACTCTGTAATGGATTTTAGATTCCTTCCTTCCCCACTTTGAGGTTCTTACAGGTAGATTTGAAATTTCTGGCTTCTCCAGTTCTCCATTTTGTAGGAGGCATCAGCTGCATCTACTAACAAAACATTCACGAAGGATTACAGCTTTGTAAGGGAATTAACACTCAACCCTTCAGCCCTCTTCAGACAGCATTCACATCCTTAATGACATGGAATTTTTCTTAATGCTCAAGAGGATTCCTCCAGTATCTCTCCTAATACGGTTATTTCAGAGACTTCCTGTTTTATAAATAACTTTACAACATGATTAAGGATGAGCAAGATCATAACTATATTAATTGTTATTTCATATGACTTCAATGACAAAGTTGAGTCAATGTGCTGCCACAGGCAGATGCCAAGAGCCTGCCTATTTTCTGTGAAAGCTGCAGGGTCTGGTCACAGCCCTTTGCAAGGTGCCCTTTAGCAAAGCATTTTGGTTGCAAAGTTAACATTTGCATAAGGTATAATCTATAAGCAGTTAAGCCCAGAAAAGGAAGAAAAACAGTCCACTGAAATAGGAATACTGTAATTCCTTTTCAGAAAAGGCAATTTAATCTACCTCAGTTTACTGATGTCATCCACCTTACAAAAAATCCCCCAGTTAATTCCTGGGCAGCTGTTCTACCTTCCAGACCTGCAGCTCCAGTGCATCTGTGCTCTACCACCAAGACTTGGCCTCTGTTGGAACAGCTTTTGAGGGCATTTTCAGACAAGCACCACTTACAATTCTGAGCTTCACAGAAATATTTTGAGGGCTTGGGAAAGGCAATGTGTTCTCCAGCGCCCAGAAGAGCTCATTTAAGAATCTACTTATTGTCACAGCTAAAGCAGCATGTGAATAACATTTTGAACAGTGCCCTACATACTGCTCAGAGCCAAGACAGAACAGTTTGGCACCAGCATTTAGAATTTTACATGGCTTTAAAGAGCAACTACATGGCTTTGCAAAAGGAATAGCCACCCAGGGCTAACAACAGGGATCTCTGAGACAGAGTATCCTAGGGAAACGCCGTGTATGTATGCCATGCTCTTATTCTTCCCTGAAAGTCACTTCAATGGCCTTCCCAGATAATCCAAGGAAGCAGATGACAGGTCACACTACACAGGGAGACAACAAATTCAGTGCTCCCTGCTAACACAGGAGCAGTTTCTTTCCTGATCCCAAACATGGCAAGGTTTCAGAACCCCTGAACATTTGTGCTGGGCACCCAGAGACATGGCCATGCAGTTAGACATACTCAGCACCATTCCTGCCATCATCTTCCCAGCTGAATTCAAAGCAGCATTCTTCCAAGGGCCAAGCCGTACACCAAAATAAAACCCAAAGAAAACCTCCCTAGGCATCCAGGGCAAGCCCTGAAGCAACAGTTTTAAACAACACAGCTACAAATACACAAGTAAAAGTGTCCTAGAGCAATGCAATTCCAGAAATGCAGAAATAACAGCTGGTGTGAACACAATGTGTGTTTTTAAGCCCAAGAACAAAGGGTTAAATGAATGGTCTGTCTTGGTAACAAAGGACAGTGTTCTCAGCTGCAAAGCTCAGGATGGTGTCAAGTACTGACGGAAGCAGACTGATAAGAGCCCAGGACAAACAAGTTACAGTGGAAGACTCCATGTCCTAACACAAGGAGGATGACAAGTTCGCAGAATATCCCACACCATTTTTCTGTTAGCCCAACAGGAAAGCAGACTACAGATGTGTATTTCAAACCTAGGTTCCAAACAAGGGAAAACAAAATGTGCAGCAATCTGGACTATGATTTACAGAAACTTAAGTGAGATTCGGAGACAAAAATCCACTTTGTAATAGCCAGCAACTTCTAAAGGACACAACTAAGCTGTCATCATCAATTAGGGGAATCCCAGAGATGCAGTGAGGGACTGACACCCTCTGTGCTGCCCACAAATGATCCAGGTCAGATCACTCATTCCCATACATCTTAGGTGTTTGCAAATGTGTGAGTGAGAGTGAGTGAATGAAATCTATAGAAGAATGAGTGTGAAGAGGCAAAGTCATCTTATTTAGACATCCTGTAAATAAATACCACCTTTCCTTCCATAGGATGTTCTAATGAGTTTTATGACACTATTTTCCCTACACCTTGAGCTACGAGGTACCAATTACTACTCCTATTTTATGAAGTTTGATACTAATGTTCTTTACCTGGAATTCAATCCTCCTCTCTGAATGCATTTTAAGAAGTCATAATCTCTCCTCATTTTTTGCTCTAGTTGTACAAGAACATTTGCTTTTTAAATCTCTTGTCAGACTGAATTTGTGAGGCTGACCAGGAAAATAGAATGAGGAGGAGCAATTTCCCCTTGCCTCCAAACCCAGTGACCAGAGCTGCAGATGCTGCTTTAAATAATGCCTTCCACATTGCTGTCCCTAGTAAAAGTACTTCACCTGATGTACCATAAAAGCATCCCTTTATCCTTTGCAATAGTGCCATCACACCAACCATTTCACTGTACAACTGACAAATATATTTTATTCATCTGTTGCCTCCAGGAGATGAATGCCAGCCTCTAGAAAAACATTTTTCTATTTCTGCTAAAAGAGTCACTCTAAGAACAGAAATGGGATGAAATATTTGAAAACTGCAAACAAGAATTTCTATTCATCCAAGGAAGAACAGGATCTTCCTCCACACCATAATATCTCTCAGCTGTGTTACTTTCAGAGTGGTCACTGGTTTGCCTCTCACCCTGTTCTGGTAATTCTCAACACAACTCCAGAAAGCCTCCCTGTCAACATCTCCACTTATTCATTCACTGCTTCTGTATCATTTCCTGCCTACATTAAACATCAAAGCTCAATAGGAAACTATAGCTAATGCCCCAGTTAAAACGAGATGAAATAAGTTATTGACGAGGCATTAAGTTTGCTCGACACTTTCTATCTTTGATAAAACCATACTTCATTTGATCATGCTTTCTATCCACACTTCTATAACATCTTTCACTGTCTTTAATTATTATTTTTTCCCAAAATCCAAGATCGTACATAATATTAAGATCAAACTAATAGGTTGCTAGAGACGTGTGTTCACCCTGTGAAGTAAGTCCTTTTCTACATTTTCTTCTCTCATCTAGAATAGAAACTCTGAAGAGAAATTCAGCACTTTCTTAACCCTTCAATCATTCCAATCCACAATACAGACAATTTGTCTAATTTATTTTCTGCATTTCTCAAGGTTTGTTATTAAATCCCAATCTCATCTTCTATTTTATAAATTAACAAATCATATCCATTTGTGATCACTCAACCCAAGATCCCATTTTTAAATCAGCTCTTCTACAAGATGTTTGCTGCTCACTAACAAACATCTCTAAAATAATACATTGCACCAACAGTCAAAATGTCCTAGCCGTGATCTCTTTCTCCAAAGCCTACAAACTCTGCTTTAGTGTTTTCACAACTGTCCATCCCCACAGCCTTAGCTAAATGGTTTTCAAGAAATTCAGTTCCAAGTTTTGAGAAATTCATAGTGATTTTGCCCCTAGAACTGCTAAGTTTCAGTTCAAAGTACTTGCAGCCTTTGATAGATTGTATTTGGCTTGCAGAAATCACCTCAGTTATCTTCTTACAGGCCTATGTGTTCTCACATGTCTCCTCAGAGCCTCAAGTCTCCCAAGTCATTCTATCAGCTTTCCAACTTATATCTCACCAACTGAATTTTACTGAAATACTTTGAACCAGACAATTACCTAATCCAATCTTTAACCACTTGGAAATTGCGCTTCCCAATAACTGAGTGGCACTGCTTGGTAAAAGCTGCTTCTCTTCAGAAACTCACCTGTAGAATTCTCTGCAGGATTGAAGGAAGAGCGATAAATGCAGCCATGTTGTTCAGCACTTGCATTGTCAAACCCTTCAAAGCTGAAATATCAAACACAAAAGCCATCAGCAGTTCATTAGGATTAAAGGAGTGAAGAGAGATCAATCTTACAGATTAAGAGAGTTTTATTTCAGTTCATGTTTTCTAGATGGAAAATGGCTCTTACATTGTTTTCTTCTGCATGTTTTGCACTAAGCACACACAGCTTTTTGGATCAGAAAGTATATTTAAAAGTTTTTGATATCACAGTGCCTCTCCGCTTCACTCCCACACCCTACCTCCAGTAAACATTCACATTTTGAAGCTTCCTTTGTAGCACTGTTATTCACTTTTCCTACTGACAGCTGCAGCCTACCAAACACCCAACCTGAGCTCAGTCCTGCAGCCACTGCAGTTCAGATCTACTGCAGGAGAAAATTCATTAATTGAATAACAAAAAAGCTTTTTTTTCTATTAATTCAGTAGAGGAGAAGAGACAGCACACAGGTTTTGATTAATATTTGGGGTCACAAAAGCCAAAATACTTACATTCAGAGTATCGACACTGTGAAGAACCAGACAATTTCTGTGGGGACATCATAGCTTCCAGCAGGGGAAACCAGAGGGCCTGAAATAATCGAATGCAAGGAGAAAAACAGTAAGAACATGACAGTACTGAAAATGAGCTGTGATCAACCTCGGAGTCCATTTCTAAAGACTCACTTCTACATTCTGAAGAACAGAACTACATTTCTTATGACTGCCACGGAACAGAACTGAAACACGTTAAAATATCCAGAAAGCAAAGCACTTAGAGATCTGCTTTCAGTCCAGATTGCTCGTGGCTTAGACCAAGATACTCTTTGATTGGAATCTGAGCACAGAAGACCTCTGGCTCCCTCTTTGTTCTTTACTGGAATTGTGACAACAGTCCACTTCTCCTTCATTCAGTCCCCTACTTCTTCTACATGTGTGATGCAAACTCTCTGGTGTAGAGACTGCTTACGTAACAGGTAGTAGAATAAACGGATCCTACTGGAAAGGGGCATCTAAATTGTCCAGGCAGTATACAAGACTTGTGAAAAGTCATGTAATGCTGTACTGGGGACAGTGGTCCTTCATTGGTGACCAGAGTAAAATCTTACTTGGGCATAACAAAGCAATTCCAGGAGGACCCAGAGTAAGAGTAAACATGAACTCAGACTTATCCAATTAGGCAGGTGAGCCCTAAGCACTCAGGGTGTGCACGCAGATACCTCTTCAGTATAACACAGCAACTATCTGTTGCACAATAAAATCATTGAAGAGAAGAAACTGAGCAGGTCACCTCATACATTGGACAGTGCTCAGAAGAAATTACAGAATTCTTGACGTCCAGACATGCCATGTCTTCCAACACAGGAACAACGTTCTCAGTTTTGAGTTCAGTTACGCAAGCTACGCATCATCTTATGGGTAGAGAGGCCTTCTATGCCACTGTCATTGGCAAAATGTAAATGCAATCTCAGTACAAGGAGAAAGGCAAACCCAGTTCTCTCTGCAAGAGCTCAAGTAAGCTGTATTGTCTCCATCCCTCAAAGTCCAGGCTGAGAGTAAATTCAGGATTTGTGAAAAGTATTCAGAATAGCAATATTCTGCAGCCACAGTGACAGCAGCAGCAGCTTTGTGCCACTATAAAGCTGGCTCAACCTAACTATCCAACTGTGCCTTCTTTAGTGTCTGACTGACATTCAAGCCAAAATTTCAACTGGAACTAAAAAGAGGGGAAAGGATGTTGTCTCATCTGCTTCTCCACTGCTGATATACACTTTATTTTGTGTTTCACCCTTACCAGTGAGGATTTCTGTCTTGTGGGTCTAAAACCTGGACCACTGCAAGAAGAATACAAGGCAGAGGAAAATAATGGCTTCTTGAGACTTACCAGTATCCAATAGATGTGGAAAGGAAGGAGTACGTAAAGAGAAAAGTTTCAGGACATCTAGAAGCCTTTGTTGATTTTAGTGATACTTTTTTTATTATTACCTTACCTCTCGCTGTTGCTGGTCTAGACTGTGTGAATTTCTCTGGCAAAGGGCAATCGTTTTCATTAAGGTATCCTCAACGTTTTCTAGCAAGGGGAGCTCGTCTGAGTCTGTTTTGGGGAAAAAAAAAAACAAACTGAAATTATAAAAATTATTAGATATGTTAAGTCCCAATCATTCTATAAAATAAAATCATGCTGTTCATCTAAAGTCTGTTTACTACAGCAAGCAACTAAGTTATAAAAATAGGTACTGATCTTTGGCACTTTTCCTGAATTGCACAATAAATTTGGCACATAAAACATTTCACATAATCAAATAAGCATGATCTTAGCTGTGGTTTAGGATACAATTAAGTAACAAATACGGGCACTGCATTTAATTAGATGCCCAGGAGTCCTTGGGCTAGTGAACAGTGCCCCTGTGCACATACTCATTTTCTGCAAACAGAACATTCTTACTTCTCTGAAAGGCTTGCTTCAAAAAAAGCTACTTCCAGTTGTCTCTCATCACTGTTCATATATAATGTCTGCTAAAGCTCAGAAATGAGTTTGAATGGATTCTAACATAGGAAATGTCTCGGGTAAGCCAGTAAGAGTACCAGTCATAATCAAAAGAGCTAACAGGGTAGCTGACCACACACACACACACAAAAGTCCATCACAGCTCTTGTTCTAGGTCTCTAGCAAGATCAGAGTAACAGAGTAAGGACCTGTCATCAGAATAACTACCGCAGCCATGTGAATATAAATACTAAAAATGTCATTACAATACCTACAAACCTGAAAAAGGATCTCATTATGTCAGATGTCAGGCGTATGCACTTTATATTTTTGTGTTTATCTCTTTTTAATAGAAAATTGAAATTAACTTGATAACTTACTTTCATCATCCTGCGTAACCATCAGCAACTTGCTCTGCAATTGCTGAAACAAAGGAGAGAACTCGGAACAGTAAAATTGCAGAATCTTCATAGAAGTATTTTTAAAAGGCATGGTTACAAAGGCTTACCCTCATTTTCCTCCTCAGTATGACTAACATCGCATGAATGTCTTTCCAAATATGGAAAGGGAAACAGGGACTGAAATATTATTTTTGATTAAAACACCTAAATTTCAGCATCTACTATCTAATAGATGTTTGAAGAGTCTTCAAAACATGCCAGAAACATATACTAATCTGCTGAGTCTGCAGACAACTCAACTTATTGTTATTTGACAGAAGGTAAATGCTTCCATGGATTCTAGCGGGAAACAAATTGAGATGCAATGACAATATCAAACCTTAGCACAGGCCATCGTGCTGATGATGGGCACGGCGAAAATGCCACATTCAGGATTTCAGTGTACTGTACCTCAAGCATAACCAGAAAGGCACCATGGATATCTCCCTTCTTCTCCAGTAAATATGAAGAAGCTTCATGGAGCTGATGTTTCTGGGTTATCTGAGTTAAAAGGAAAAAAAAGGTGAAAGTCTGTCTGAAGAAATCTGTTGGTGTTTGCTTACTCTACAAGACAATGACGACCAGATGGTCAGAAAGGATTGTGTCTCCATGTGTTCACAAGTACGTTACCTGGTCTGAGCAGCACTCCTACTTCCAGCCTCCCCTGGCTGTGCTCCATTTATTTCTCAACTTGCACTATTGCCACTACCAGCATTAAAATATTTTTTAAAAATATATCTAAAACTATAAATCAAGGACAAATTATTGTTAAATTTTTCGTAGCGGGAAGAAACAGTTGCTCTCCCAGCACTAGTAAAATTTTGGCAGCATTGCTTTCCAAAAACCCCAGGCCCGTGATTTCATGTACCTTCAACATATTAATGGACGTTAAGTCAGTCAATCTGCATTCTGCAGTTACTCAGTGGCCTCAGTGAACTAACAGCATTTTTCTTATTAGCCCTGAGACTAATTCAGAGGCAGTATATTAAAAATAGCTAACCATGCTGCAGGAGAGCAGTTCAGCAGCTCGGGGGACAGTGTAAGAAATGGATTGGAAGAGTATCCAGGAACTAAGCCATGACCTAGGCTAAAGTACTTTTACAGTACTTTAAAGATGTAGGAGCTGATTTGAATGTTTTCCCTAGCCCCTGTCCTTATACATATCTTTCCTACCTGGATGGTTTCTTCCAGTCTGCAGTTTTCCAGAACTTTAAGCGTCTCCAAAACCTGGTCTGGGCAGTACTGACACAGCAGCTCAATAAACTGCTCAGTGATGCAGGGTGGTAAGTGTATCAGGTCTTGGTTAATGCCTTCTCTGGAATAAAAAAGGCACAGGAGACTCAAGTCAAATTCTAGCCCAGAAGTTAGTCTGGAAAGAAGAGTTTCCTATTAAATTGTGTGTTGTCTTTTATCCTTAATACAGAAGTAAAAAAAAAAAAAAAAAAAAAAAAAATCTGTTTTTAAGAGAAAAATTATGCTGTTTCTACTAGTTACTGGGGATGGAGGTGTGTTAGTAGGCATTTATTTTGTTCCACAAAATACTCTACTAATGCCTCAGTATAAATTAGGCTATCAAAGACCCTTGTGAAGAAACATTCCAGCACACACATCTCTTCAGGAATTCTATGGCAGAGGTACAAAGAACTCATCTAATTTCTTCAATGAAACCTTAAGGTCTCTGAGTGATCTTTTTAGATGCTGATCATGTATTTGTCCTATAGACCTTCTCTGCAGGTGTTTGAAGAAGTATTTTGTTGCTTTTCGTTTATTGTTCCTGAAATACTTTTTTTGCTTCCTTTATCACATTTTAATGTTTCATCTGCTAGAATACAATCCCTTTACCTACCTCATTGAGAAATGAACTCACGCTGCTTCTAGGGAAACATCCCCATTTTTATTTAGTTTCTCTTCTCAGATAGAACAAGACTGGTGAATTAGGTTTTGCTCTTGCAGAGGCAATAACTCTGCGCACTTTACGGTCACTGGTAGAGCAGATCGCCAACTGCGAAGTTTTGAACTAGACCCTGCATATTCTTCAGCCAAAAGCTGCATCCTGTCTCAGAGGTTTTGCAACCAGCTGTGCTACAGAACCATATTCAGCTGGAACTAAAGACATCTGCCTTATCTCCCAGCATGGGATCTGCTCCATCAACACAGGTAGGCGAAGTCTCCAGTCTCTGCTGTTTCCTGCCTTTGTCCTCCTGACCTCCTCTGACCTGTCACAAGCAACACTGTTATGATGGTCAGGCACCAGTGCAGACCTGACACCCTTCTCTTCAGGGTAGGGCTGTGGATAATGCTGCCTGGCCTTAGCAACTCAAGGAGGCCAAACTACAGCTTCCTTTCTGAACCCAGTTGAGGTAATTTCTGCAGGCGCAGCTCAAAGTACAATTAAACTCATTTAATAAAGTTTTATTTAATAAAATCCTGTAAAAATGATTTCTCCAATTCCTTTCCAGCAGCTGCTCCTGGCACTGCAGTGGTTCATGTAGTGGCCATTTTCTAATCCCTTGGCTTATTGAGTAAACTCCTAATGTGGGGGAAACAAAACAGAGAACATAATTGCGTGCAGTGCCCATGACTGTCCCCATGTCCTGACTGTTTTCTACTCATCTTGTTTTTAAAAACAGCAACATTAAACAAGATACTTTGAAGAGTTCAGATGGAAAGGATGATACTTTCCTAGAGACAGATACAGGACCTGCAACCCTTCAAAATGAAGAGCAGTTCACCACTGCTGTAGGTTAAATTTCACGAGGCAGTTCTAGGATTGATGCATCATGCAGCAGAGAAACAGCAGAAGTTTATCCTGTCTAGGAAACAGGGCTCTTAAACCTGTTCTGAAGCTCCTGCTAGAAAAGAAAACAGATCAAGCTATGTATTTGGTTTTGTTACCTTTCTGAACAGAAATTTCTGATCAGGAGAAGAAGTGTTGATGTGCAAACCCTACAGCCATAGGATGTAAGAGATCTGATATACAATATGATCCTATATTTCCTGGGAGCTACAAGAGCTAACAGGATTATTATCATCCAAGAAAGGCCAGGAGAATGATGTGCCTCTGGCAAGCCAAAAGAAGCTTACTGCGATTCCCATGTCAATGACTTGATTATACCTGTCCAGAAATGAAAGCCTCACACAGGTACTGATCACAGTGTCCAAAGTATGGACATAGTTGTACAAAAACTGATATCCAAACTATTGTGTTCTGACATCAAATAAAGAATGGACTTTTAAAAAACCAAACAAGAACCCTAAATTCTGGCGTCCTGCATTTACCATCCGCTCCTCCCACTACACACACTCTATAAACTCCCCCAGTGCCTGTAAGGGAAGCAATGTTCTACTCTTTTTGCAACTAAAGAAGCACTTTCTATCTAAAATGATCTCTGTCTAATGCAATGGGAAAAATGGCAAGTCATACATTTTGAGTACAAGAACAAGCTTCTAGTCTGGAAATAACCCTGGCACCTAGTATTCATGACTTCATGAGCAAACCGACCTTTTCCTTAACCATTTCACTCAAGAAATGCAGAGAAGAGAGAATGGAAAGAGAGATGGATTTTCATAATGTTAAAAACTAAGCAACAGTCTTGAGACTTGCACATCCTGCTTAGCTCAGTGTGATTATGTTCGTCTTCAGTATAACCATGCCAAACATCTCCCCTGCTATACTCTGCATGCTCTTTCCCAAAAGGAAGATATAATCACTGGTTTCTCACAAAATCTGGAACAAGTGAGCTTTTTGAGTCTCATGGAGAGCTGGTCAGTGAGAAGAGCCATTGTAACAGCACCTAAAAGTTTAGGTATCTCGATATATTTATAGACCCAGAACACTATGTTGCTAAATTAGTTAATATCATTATAATACACAAACATATGCTGCAAACAGACATGCTTCACTGCGTTGGTTTTTTTAGAGGGGAAAAAACTTAAGAGTTTAAAATAGAAATGTAGCAAAGGCTGTGATTAATGAGCTGAGCAATACATACTACATTCTCTGTTTTCTGTAGCTGCTTATAAGATACAAACATACGGACATTTGGTTTTAATTTCCCCAGGCAATTTCTGTTAACCCTGTTTCCTCACTTGCCCCTTCCTCCCCCTTTAAAATAAATCTGTAGCTAAATTAAATGGGCCAAATTAATCCCTAATGCAATTCCACCAACTAGGATAGCTATACTAGCGTGATGAGTCTTGTCCCCATATGATCGAGCAATCATTTGCATTTGAGACATTAAAAGCTCATTTGATGCTCTAAGAGTCTTTATTTTAGTAAGAATTTTGCTCAAAAAAGCATATAAACATTTAGATTGACTGAAAAAGAGAGAGATGTTTTCAGAAGAACCTAATCCCTCCTATATATAAATACACTACAAAGTATCAGTATATCTGCAGATTAGATCCTGCATAGCAAGATTTCTCCCTCCATCCCTACCTCCCTCAGGATACAGTTCAGCTCATTTCAATAGGTCTTAGAAGCAGACAGCCTCATAGCACTGAAAACAGAGCACAGGACCTTGAGTGTTATAAAAAAAAAAAAAAAAAAAAAAAAAAAGACCCTCTACAGAATCTACAGGACACTTCTTACTGACAACATAGTTTAATAACTATTGGCTTCCAGACCTTCTGCTTTACGGTCAGTCACTGCCACGTGTGACTCCAAAGTATTTAGCAGTATTTTGCTCATTTTTCTGCACAACTGTCCCACTTATCTTTTGCTCATTGAGTATTCCGGAAATTACAATCCAGGTGGCACGCTGTTTATCTCCATTACTTGGGATGCTGAACATCTTACTGCAGTGCAAAGAATTAATGGACTTTGGACCACAGAGGAAAAAGGAATTGCTCTTAAGCTTTCCTGAGAGACACAGGGCACGACGAGACAAGCCATGTGGCCTAATGCACCTCACTGAACATCGGCTTTGGGGGGAAACACAGAGATCTTTTGAAAGATGAGACACAGTAAGCTGCTTCCTATTGCTCCTTTAAACACATCATGTGCTGCTTTTGAATAGGAGATAACTACAGGAGAAGTGGTTGTATTTAGCTCTAATTATGGTAGAGCTAAATTAGATACATTTATTACACAGAGATTATGGAAGCCACTCGATGCATAAGATCAAAATCCAGGTTAATTACTACCTTCATTGGGTCTCACTTGCTGCAAGTGATAGCACAGCATAAACGAAGTCCTACTTAACATCCAGCTGGGTATCATTTCTGCTTAACTACTCATTTTTTAAAAATTATTCATTTATTAGCTAAATCATTTAATTTCTCTCCTATAAAACTCAACCAAGATATTTTCTTGGCAAAATGCTGATTTTATTTTGATTTGTAAGAAACACAACAGGTGTGGAAGTTAACACGTTCCATACAAACATGGCTGTAAAACTCAGAAAATAAAACATGTCGGTTTTAGTTTTGTTTTAATTTACACCCTAACAAAATCCAAAAAGTGATTAATTCCAGGTTCTAGCTTTTCCACTTCAACAAGAACTGAAACATTAACACTTGAATTTAAATAATATTACCTTTTTCTACTACTGCTCCTCCTCATAAAGTACAATTAATTTGCAGCTAATTGACAAAACAAGGTCTCGCCTTACATTGCATTAACAATTGCTTGAAGGCAATTGGAGCTGTGCATATATAAACATCTTACAAAATAAATAAATAAGATCAAGGTCTTGTAGCACTTGAAATTGATTCAACAGAAAGAGAACACTCAGTGTTGAAATACTGAAAGAACGGCAGTAGATGAAGCAAGCAAATACTTAAAGAGAAGTTTGCAGTGAAATACGGCAGCAATTCTGAAATAAGACAGAAATTTAAAATGCCAATATACCAAAATGCTTTTCTATTTATGTTAAACTTGGGCACCATCGTCAACTAATCCAATCAGTGGGTTGAGAACAGAAATTGTAATTTCTGAGAAGAGAAATGGCAGTTTCAGTCACAGGGTAACCACTTCACAGCCTTCTCAAAGAAGCTGTTACAGCAATGCCGAAACTCCCACCAGCGTGGGGGAGGCGTCACGTTGCACATACTGGAACCCACCCACTTCCCAGTTAGGAAGCCAGCAAGGAGTCTGCTAAAGGGCACTCCTCAGAACACTTATTTCTGTGCTATCCTTCTCAGCTTCAGGCAGATTGAAGGTAAGTCACCTTTTCCAAGCCCTAAACTTGGCTGTAGGCTGCGTAGTGATACGCTGTTTCAAGGAATTTATTTTAACCCAAGTTTTCAAGCTCTAGTTTGCAAATGATCTAATTTTCTTACATACCTCGGATCAAGGAGACTCCTCAGAAACTGGAAGAGTAAAAACTGGTCCTGTACAACAGGAGAAGACGGAGTATTATTATTTTAAATAACGTGCTATAAACCAGTGATTCCTGAACTATATCCATTTAAGAAAATACTGTTCACTGCTGGTGCCTGCTGAAGAAGTTGGTTTAAGCATTTGTCTTGTGTAAAAATACTCAGAGGATGTGTTTGCTGACAACAGCTCTGATCTCCGAGTGCAACCCATACTGAAACTCCAAACTAAAAGCTGCGTTATGAAGTGATGCAACCAGCAACTCTGAGATCGTACATTTTTATGGCCAGAACTCTACAAACAGGCCAAATAATTTAAATGTAGCAATTCCTGCAGTTGAGTAGCTATCAAGCTATTTTTCTTCTGTTTATGACACAGTGACAATTTACCATTTCTCCTGGCAATTGTTTCTTACAAGAAGGGCAACCCCACAGTAAAGAAGCACCAGCATCAATGAAGTTTGACACTCTACCTGCAGGTTTGTAATGATGCTCTCAATCTGCTCACTGAAGTGAATGGCTACCAAGTCAGCTGCTTTACACGGGCTCAGCAACAGCAGCTCCTTTGGAGAGGGAAACACAACAGAAACAATTACTTTTCATTTCATAATTATGCAGTAACACTGAGTCCATTCGTATTGCAACTGCATCTTTGCCTAAACGAAAGCTGTAAAATAATGAATACCATCACGCAAAGTGATTTTGAAAAAATTAGAAGGAAGGGTAGTTTGTAAAAAGGCATTTTTGAAAGTCAATGACTTTACTACACAACAGGTGTTGTAAGAAAGCAAAACTCCCACACCAATGAGACCACATCTTGCTCCTAAGGTAAGGGAATTATTCATTAGGTTTTCTGACAAGGGCCTTTTACCCCCTGCCAGCAAGACATTGCTACTGCCAACTAGGAGCCAGCAGTAGAGAGGAACCAAAGCCCCCAGCTGACCTTCAGGAATTTCTCAGTCAAATGGAAACAGTGTTTAACTGGCTTGAACTGAACCAGAGGTTTAAACGCAAGTTTCCTGGAACTGTTGATACCTGTCGAGATGACAGAGAAAACAAAACCAAACAACTCGGTATGAAAGCTGGCAGTCTTAGCCTACGATATTCTGATTTGTTCTGAGACATCCAAGGATGGATCAGCAACTGTAAAGGCCTCAGGCTGAAGAGACATAGCAAGGAGACCTACCTGTGACTGGATAAACACAAAACAAGGCTTACAGAGGGAGGCTGACTCAATGCCAATCAATTTGGGCTGTATATAGCAATACAAGCAGAGACAAGGGTACGCAACAGGAGAGAAGAACAAAGCAGGCACAAGGAAGCAGCACAGTAGACAGCAGTTTGCTCAACTTGGAAGGCCCAGTGTGGGGCCACAGTTGCTCTGATAAGGTAGTAATGAGCCAGGCCCGCTCAGCCACAGCACAACCATCACCACCAGCAATTCCCATAGGCTCTGGAGAGCGGGTGTGAGCTCAGCGAGTTGCACGTCATACAGCTGGATTCACAGCATTTCTTTGTTTATTGTCTTTTGAATCATTTTCCCTCTCGGTCCATTTTCTTTTTAGTCACACACTACTTGCAGATGCCGGTAGAGACTAAAAGCATTCTGTATCTTTCAAATGTACCTAGTACCTTTTTGTCCACCTCACAGGACACAGACTTCTGTGGCCATTTTCTGCTAAGTAGCCTGGGCATCACTGCGTGTTTTATAGACAGAGTTATTTTCCTGGCTTATCTCCAGATCACCCAGGAGGGGACTGATATCACCTTGTAAGAACTAGAGATATAATGGATTCCCCACGTCTACTGACTGAACGATTATTTCAGATACATCTCCATCCCCTCAAGCAAAGAGAGATTGAAGAGATGTGAAAAATTATTAGCAAGAGAAGTCCAGCAACAGTCTTTTAACAGTAGAAGTCACAAACCCATCTTCCCAGGGGTTAGAAGTGCCACGGTACTAAGGCTGAATGCTATTTTACCGTTGTAAGGTGAGGAGTCTGATACCACAGACTGGGAGGTCAGCGATGTCAATGTCCTGACCTTGCTGCTGCTGCACACTCAGGAGGTGAAAGACTTGCTAATGGATCCCTTCCCTGCTACACAGCACTCACTAGCCATCATCCCCTGAGAAGGTGCCATTATCCAAAGAGCAATACTTGAAACCAGGAAACCAAGGAGTCCACCCTGAATCTAAGAGATGCACTTACAAGTAATGTATGAGACTACTAAACTTTAAAAGTCAGAGCTTTCTGAACAATTACAGTTCAACATTGTGACACTTCTGCTTACAGAACAGCACTAGGCAGATCCAACAGGAGTTAGCAGTAGCTCAGGTACCACAGGTTTAGGATACGCCGTACCTCTATATGTTCCAAAGCTTTCTGCCACACCGACTGCTTTTCTTCAGCACCATAGCCAGGCATGGACAGGATGTTGTGAATATAGTTGAAAACCTCCTCCTGTAAGGCACAAAACCATAAATGGTATAGTATGTTCTGCAGCGCCACTAACAACATCAGATTTTGCTAAGTGAGAGCATTTCAAACAGTCTTAGGATGACCTCAGGGCCAGTCCTCCCTTAGCAAGCCAGGATAAGTTATCTGCAGGCAACATTATATGTCCCTAAATAGTTCCTGAAGAACTGCCAAGAAAAAAAAAGCCAAGAGGAACAGAATTGATGTTAAATGCGTGAAGCAGTGAGGTTAAAGAGACTTCTTGTTCCACTAGTAGAAAGGTCCCCCTCTTGCTCACAGGGAAAAAGGACAGGACATCACTCCTTAGCTAGGAGCTTAAGCAGAGAAAAGAACTCTCTAGCAGAGGGTAAGTCAGTTTTCCCAGCATATTCCTGAATTCCTCTTCAACAGTAGCCTCTCCCCTAGGTTCTCCTGCACTGTCCTCAGCTCAGATGCTCTTCAGTATAATATTTTTTGATGAACTCACTGTCACAACCTATGTCTTCTGACCCCTTCACCCACACAATTTTCAGCATTGTGGTTCCATAAGGAGCTGGTGAGATCACATTTGCCAGTCTCCTCCTAACTTCTGTTGGTGGTAGGGAAGAGAACACCTCAAAAAATGTGGCAGATATGCAACTTGTAGACTTGTAGAAGCTAATTGCAAAGAGAGAGTAAGGGCAGAGAGACTCTTGTTTAGGCAGAGAAAAGAGGGGACTGATGACAGAAACAAGTATTGCAGTTAGCAACTTTTGCAATAAATTCCACCTTGCACTCAGGTTTTATGTATTAGCATTGTTGACATTTTCAAAGAAACCAAACACTCTGAAGCTTAAAAATATCAACTCCTCTCCAAAACACACAATAGCTTTGATTATAATGAAGAAAACTGAACTGTAAAGAAAGCACAATTAAGACAGAGAAGTACAACAGAAGAGCAGTGCTGTTGTGCTCATTCACACTCTGGCGGGCAGGACAGGCTGCACTGCTATGAAGAAGAAAGGCCAGAAGCGCCAGATTTACTCACCTTTCTCACTGGATCACGCAGGTAACAGCCAATTATTTTGTCATAGCGAAGCTCTCGTTCATACATGAACTCACAAATCTGATAGCTATGAAATAAAAAACACTTTTCACATTAGGAAAAACAAACTTACTCAGCTGAGTCAGCAGAATAGAAGTAGGTAGTTTAGATCCAGCACAGTTTGGCAGCACTCAAAACAAAATACAGAATGTTTTACAAAAAGCATCTGGAAGCATCTTACATTAAGGTTTTCAGCACACAGGTTGGGTGGCTCCAGTTTACATACACCGTTTAGTCACAGGCCAATCAGCCTACCAATCTCCCTCTTTTGGGGGAGTTATCATTCAGAACAGAGAAAACTGGAGTTACTAAGATAAAAGGCAAGGGACAGAGGACAAAAATCCTTAAATAAATCAGGTTTCACAGGTTCTGCTGTTCACAGATAATCTTCCTTATTTCCACAACACACTCAGCTCCAATCTAGGCCAATCCACAATACTAATTTGAAGAAATACACTGAACATGACTCAATGCGTTATGACACAGCTTCCTACCTTCAGATTTTAACAAACATCTTTAATATTTTGCGACTTTACATAACAACAAACAGATGCACTGAGGCAAAACAAACTAAAAGTCTGCTAAAGATAATTACACTGTAGGTCTTTTAGCTCTGATGGAAGTGGCTGAGCAGGTGGTTCTGGGTGTCAAACTCTCTGAAGCATGGACAAAAAACGCCTTTCTTGAGTCTGAAAAATTTGGTTGAGTAAATCCTAGAACACTCAGGAAAACAGGCACGGCATACCCCACCACTGCACTTCTATCCTTCCGGTCCTTTGTAGTACAGTGGATTAATTCACATAAAATCCAAATTCAAGACTTGGATGAAGATGTCCCTCCCTGGCTGACTCTGTTCAGGCATGACAGACTCGAAGTGTAAAGCATCCAAAGGAGATGGTGGAAATTTTTAGTCTTTCCAGACACTGTGTTTGTCTCTCCTACTCAATTCTAAAATAAGCACCATGGGGGTGGCTTTAGACCCCTTCGTGCTTTTAAATCCACCTGTGGGTCTCACCCCAACGAGTCATCTCCATCTGTCAGTGGTAAAACATTCAAATATACAATTATATCTTTGAACAAAGCCTGAGCTCTAGGATAGGAAGTGCCAAAACTCATCAAGGCCCACAGCGTTTCATGCTGAAGGGCTTCCACAGCTCTACCCCTTATCTTAACAATGTTTTCTGTAAGAACATCCAGCAGAGATAAGATAGAAAGACTGGGACTAAATACGAACACATTAAATGAAGCATATGTGAATTCATAGGGAAAATAATCCCAAACACAGCTGCAAAGTAGTAACAAGAACTGTGGAGGAAAAAAGCTTTGGAGGAGACTTAGAGGCAGTATTTATATACTGTACACGGCAACTTACAATTCAGCTTTTTCTGCCATTTGGATAAGCCGGCTCTCTTCAAACTGTACTATCCCTCCTGCCTGGAGCAATTCTAAAAGGACCTGCAGATATTGAAGGCCAGTTATTTATATTGCAGTAGTAGCTGGGCAGCCAGTGCCATTGAAAAGTACACTGCTTCTGCTCCATTACACTTTGTATTAGCACAGGACTTATTTTACTTTTTTTTTTTTTTAATCGATTGTTCATTAACTATGAATGTCATGCACTTATCCAGGACTCTTCCTGCCTCTCTTCTTACTCCTGTCAAACAACTTCTGCAGGCAATGCCAGGGTACGATCCTCCGTCACTCCTGCTGTGTACAGCACTGCCCAATTCTTCCATGCTGGCCACCATTCTTGTGCTAGGTGACCGCTTTAGCGTATGACCTTCAGCCAGCACAAATTCCTAGTGAGGCTGAACTTTGCTTTAAAGTCTGGTCATACCTGGTGCTTAAAGAAATGTTCCCTTGAAGGCCATTACCTGTTGCCTCTCTGAATGGCGGGAGTCATCATCCGGACTGCACAGAAATTCAAGGACCTGTGCACAGATGTAGAGGTTAGCCTAAGTCAGGCCTAGTTAGCACAGCTGTTGGTACAAACCTAACAAGCAGATTGTGAGCTCCAATAATGGCAACAGCAAATCAGAACACAACAGTGCAATTTGAATGTACTATTCATCTGTGAGGTACTCTCTACTCAGTCCTGTAACTAAGGGCTGGAGTAACCAAGAACTGCTGAAAGACTCCAGGGAGGGAAATCCATGATTCCGCACCAGGATCTAGAACCAAACTTTGGGGATCTCAGGGAATATAGAAGAACTCAGGAGACCCCATAACTCTGCCTTGGATCACACACCAAACAGCTGGAACCACTACGCTGTCCCTTTCGACTTCTCTCCTGGAGTGTGCCATCTCTCCCAGAAAAACAGGAAATAATATAATTCACAAACCGGGATATAAACTTAACTTGTACAAGCCTTAGGCATGCATTGGTACATATCACTATTTCAAATAGCAGAGAAGGATGACGGCCATGCAAACTAGAAATTACCAGCTACATGTACAAGCTCTCTAAGCTCTCTAGTGTCATTTTAGTTGGCATCCTTTATCTCCCCATCTTGACATCTTCACACACATAACAAGCGACAACAGAGCCACCAAAACGCTCACTGGGGCTTAAAGACAAACAGCCTGGTTCCAACCTTTGCTTTCCCTCTCCTGACACGCTAGTGACCACAGGAATCTGCTATTCCATGGAGAGGAGGAGAGGCCGTTCCATCTCCTAGAACCTGACCCTGCTTCTCACACAATTCCAGCAGGCAAGCTGAAATATGTACTACTTCTGTGGCATCTCCTGCTCTGCTTCTTTGAAACCACAACAAAGTCCAAGCAAGATGCTACCTGTCTTATATTGCACCAGTCCTTCCAGAATTGCTTCAAAGTACACAGAACTAGCCATACTTTCTGCAGTGCTGCACCCTGTTTGGAACTTTTCCCACCCCTCACAGAGAAATACTTGCCTGGTCAAAAAGTGTCCTGTTCACAAACAACGTGTTGTTGGGCTTGGCAAGCTGACGGGCAAGGAAAGTAAAGAGACAGCCAACCTGCGACGGGGTGAAGTCAGAATTCTCTACCATGACCTGAGAAGCATTAGAGAGAAAAGGGAAAAATAAAAACACAAGTGATGGATTCTGCATCTGCCTTTGGGAAAGCAATCAGGACACTGCAACAAGAAATCCCTGTACAGTCATCATGTCTCCTCCTACCCCAGACATCTACACAATCTCCTGGTGCTAGTCCATCCTGAAAGCCAAAAAATGAGCCACCTTCCATGGCATTTAACTGTGCCACCTGAAGACACAGATAGCGGATGTGTCCTTGCTAAACCACCTCTGTCCTAAAGCTGAAGAGGCTCGACCTCTCTGCCATATACTCAAGGGAAGTATTCTTGCATGTCCCTGATTTTAGGGTGTGGGAGGGCTTCAAACCCATGTTTATCTCCATCTCTGTAGTCTGTGCTGATCACTGGACATGTAACAGAGCTTCTGAGCAGAGAAGTGTTGTCACATGAGGAAAAAAAGATAAAATTAATAATTATAAGAGAAAAAAAACATTTTACTTCAAACCTTAGGCACTCACCATTTCAATTGCAGCATGCAGAAGAACTGATCAAATGACTAAGAAACAACTGTAGGTTTGGGGAAAAAGTTTCTTTTCTCATGTTAAATTAGCTGTGAGTCTATTAATATTTTGAGAAACTTGTGGCTGTGCTGACCTGAAATTACAGAACAATAGAGTATCTTTAAGAGTCACTACAAAAGAGATTTGAAACCTGAGAAGTTGTCATCTGTCTGGCATATAAAAACGAGCATGATGTGTCCTGACTTGGTGTCTCATGCTTCTAAAAAAATCCTAAATGCTAAGGGAAAGTGAAATGCCCCTGTTTGGAGAGTCGCCCTCTAAGAGCAGTGGATATAGCTGGGAGGAAATCCATCACCTGAACAACTCTGTCAGCTACCATCTGAGAATTGCTCTAGCAAAGCCTAGACATGGAGCATCTCACAGCTTATAACCTCATTCAATCTAAGCTTGGGAGATATCATTGATTTCTTAAAGTGACCCAGAGTTCCAGATCCTCACAAGATGCTAATGGTTATCTTACACAAGTGGAGGCACACAGGTAAGACATGTTAAGTAATCAGTAGAGCTCTGCTTGAAACATCAGCTACTGCTATAATTCTTTTTTAATCTTCATTTTCTGTTTTAAAAGGTTATTCCATATAGGAGCCTAGTCAGAATGGCATCAGCCAAGAGCATTAAAAATATGGTTCACTATAACAGTAAGAACATTTAATTCATTTTGGCTTTGTTTTTCACAAACTGGATCCTCCTCAGTTCATGTGAAGGTGAAAATACTGTACCTCTGAAACAGAACAACCTCACAAAGGCTGCAGGCCAAGCACGTGGGTTTTCTAAAAGATTATATATTTGGCAAAGTTTAGATCAGCATTAGCAGACCATCTGCATTGGTAAAACTATTTTATAAGTGTGGCTATTTCCTAAGTGTTTTTTTTTTTTCAATGATAAATTTAAATAAAAAGTTCTGAGTTTTTTTTTTCATTTTTATCCAAAAGGAGAGCAGATTCCAGACCAAGAGACTGAGAATTCTCATAACATGTAATTATTTGCCTGCAGAAGAATCTAATCCTGCAGCTTTTCTCACAATCACCTTCCTTTTCCCCTCCAAGAGCAGGGTTGAATTCTGTTGCAGTGGACAGAACTCATTCGCTACGCGGGCAGCAGCACAGAGTAGGGTTGTAAACAGCTGATCCAGCCTACACTGTGCCACAGCAACACATCCCACAGTAGTTCCAGAACACAGCTGCAGTGTGCCACCTCCTGCTGACAGCAACTAAAGACACAAAAAAGCATGCTCTAACCCAGCACAGGGCTAACTAACATCCTTACAGCAACGTCCTACTCAGCCAGGCTCACAGAAGTTCCCCACAGAGGCATTACCTCAGCCCCTCCGACACAGGCTACTGCAGCAGCGCTGTCACTGAATTCACTCACTGGTGTCCTTGCTCTCATCTATCAATGACAGCGACAGGGAAACACTGCATATGATATCTTTATACATAAACAGCTTCCAAGTGGAGTTACTCATTATTAATGCTGACAGCTTTGAAGGGGAAAGCAAACAGCATTTGGCAGTGATAGCTTTTAATGAGAACACTCATTGTTAAGGAACACGGGCTGCAGATGACAAGTGATTTCTAGAGCACCAGGATGATAACTCTGACATTCCTCTTCTCTCCCGTTTACTAAAGATAGGCCTGTCAGTCTGGGTATGTTACATCCCAAACACAGCATTTACAGATACAGAGAGTAGGGTTTTATCAGAAGAGCACTGGCACCCTGCCAAGCATAGGATTCCGGAGACTTTTTTTCCTGCTCAGATGGAATCAGGGAGTGGGACCAATAAGAAGTAGATAAAAATAAGCTTAACAGTGCAGAGGAGAAATTAGACGAAGTACAACTCAGGTGAAATCACAGGCGAGAAAGGAGACCTCTCTGTCACCATATTTAATGTGCATGAAGCATCACTTCTGAATATCCAACTGACAGCCATGGCTGAGATGAATCCACGCACCAGCCCACCACCTTCTCAGAGGTGCTATCCAGGGCAGGACTGGAAACATTGCATCCAAATTACAAGTTTTACTGCACAGCGTTGTATATAATCAGATAGATGTAAACATATAGGTTAATTTTTAGGCACACTCACTTTCAGAAGTATGTCCACAATTCTCTGTTGATATTCCACAGCTTGCTTGTCATTCTTAAAGTCTTCAAAAGTCTGCATGAGGCAAAATACTGACACCTTGAGAAGAATGCTCTCCACTGCCAACCCCAGAAATAAGCAAACACAAATCAGCTGCCATGTCACAAAGCTGACTATGCGTGTGCATATCACCTAAGCAGCTGGTTCCAAGACACAATTTGCTCCTTTGTAACTACCAAAATGCTTCTTACATATTCAGGTAAAAGCAACAGGTCCAAATAGACAGAGGAAATTCAAGAAACTTGGAAAGGAAGGGAGATGACTCTTAACGCAGGAGAAAGATGTAGGTACTAAAACACTCTTTACAAATACATTATTCTTGTTCTACCTGTGCTTTAAATATGGCCTCTGTTACCAGAACCTTTATTGTATAATGTCACTTTCATCAATTTATATTTAGGGATGTAAAGGACTATTATGATCTCCTCTGATATCTTATAGAACACACATCAAAACTGTTCTTGCATCAAGCCAGTAACTACTGGTTTAGCTACAGCACGAACTTTTTAATACGAATCTTACAGATCATGCAACTATGACATAGATGATGGAAGAACTGGCGTTGCATTTTTCTCTTGGAGGAGATCACCAATCTCTTACCAGAGCAAGAACATTAAGGAATTCCCGAGTGTCAAAGTGTAGCAAGGTACGAACATAAGGGTAGACCTCTTCATCCACAGATCCCTCAGTTGAATGCAGTCGGATGAGAAATTCAAAGACCTGCAATGAAAATTCAAACAGACGTAGCAGATTTCCTATGAGTTTCAGGTAACTGACAGCACAAGCACACGGGAAAGCAGCACTGTTACCTGCTTTGCACTAAGCTTTAAAGCACCTTAGGAGTCCATCAGAGTCCTTACTTGAATGATGTTTTCTGCTGCTTGTTAGTGGGAAAAAAATTCCCTGTCAGACTTGCCATTTAAGATCAAGAAAAAATTAAGGATTATAACTGCAGACCAAAGTGTATGAAATTCGATAACTCCTCCCCTCCCCTTCCTGGCAGCTCTCCTCAGAAGCTGTGCAACAACTCCTTATCCAGCTTACAGCTCTTCTCCTTGTCAGCAGTTCCCTTGGGAAGAGCCAGTCAATCTGCCCCCTCACTTAGAGACACAAAGCTTTTGGCACTTCAAAGACTGACTTAGGTGCTAGTCTAGTTCCTGAAATTTGAGCACATCTTTCTAAATGAAGGTAACTCCCTTTATTGAACCACTGACAGAGGTGTTCAGACCCTCCCAGTGAACGAACAGGGCACCAGCAGCTCCAGCTGTCTCAAACGTGCTCACAACAAATCTGGCTACCAGCAGAAGACAGCAGACTGCTGCAGACTGGCTAGCGCTCAGAAGTATGTATTAAGATACGCACACACAAAAAAAAAAAAAAAAAAAAAAAAAAAAAAAAACAAAACCAAACCAAAAAAACAAACCTCCCAACAACAAGGCACTTTAGCAAAAGCCCTCGCCCCACAACAAAAAAAATTATCTTCCATTGTACTGCAAAGAGAAAGTGCAAAACAGAAAGCGCTTCCTCTTATTAAAAGCCTGAAACTAAAGTGAAATGCTAGAGACCCCAAAAAAATGTTGGCAGAAAAAACAGCTGGAAACTCGGGGAAGAGTTTTATGAGCACAAAATGATGATCAGGAGTATCTTGTTTTAAAAAGTTGTCCGAGATTACTCCAAAGGAGTTAAGCTTTGCCTTAGGCTAAGCTTCAGATACAGCTTAAAGAGAAAAATAGTCATCTTGAGGGCTCTGATGGAAATAATAAGGAAAGGAGACTTACTTGGCAGTGACCAAGCCAACTTTCATGACATGTAACCTGTATGTCTAGTCATACTTTTGGCCTAAATTTACTGTGATTTTAGCTAGGTACTCTTTCCTTATGACGAAACCATTAAGAACATGCTCACACCTGTCCTGAGCAAATATATAAAGCCATATGCAAGGCATATGTTGCTTTGAAACAACCTGCCAATCTCTTGGGCAATCCAGATGGAAAAGGTTCTTTCTCTCATTTCTGCCTACTGAAAAGTCCTGAGTACTACTTAACTCAATAGTCACGGCACACTCCACCTCATCCATCCATTTACTAGGTATCTGTGGATATTGCAGGAGTGACCCAGATTTAAGCGACAGGGCACGTATGTGACCCCCACACAGAACTACACCCAGAGGACAGATGCATGTGTGTCCTCAATACCTGAGACTGGATAAGCCTCAGAGATGAGGATACAGTGACAGGACAGTAGGGGAAGGACTGACAGAGATTTATCTAATGGGACCTTCATCGTGGAAAACGACTGTGCTGAACTTTACACTCTACTGTGCAAAGAGGCCATGGGTGTAATATCTGAGGTAGGAGAATTCCAACACAAACTGAAGTTTCAGCAACAGCAAAAAAGAGAAAGGAATATTTAGTTAATGTTCTTTGATGTTATCTCAGTTTCTGCTCCTGTCGATCCCACGTTACACATATTTGAAAACAGGGAAGATCCTCCTATATTTTACATGTCACAGTCAAGTTCAGAAAGAAAAGACAGTTTCAAATTTCTCATCTATCAATGATGGTGGTAAATAATAAGGAAAGAAAACCAATCAAAATTAGTGCCACTAAGAACTTTATGTTCCCACACCCCAATTTATAGTTGAAAGAAAAATATTAAGTTTAAATATTCAGATTGAAACAAATGTTTGATTCCATTATTTAACAATGTATTTGGTATTTACAGTGCTATATACTCATATCACAAGGATACAGCTATCAGATTAATAGTTTTCCATCAGAAACCCATGAAATACAACACATGTAGCTTCTTCTAAGAAACTCATACGGGATAGTTTCCTTCCAAAAGGTTGCTCACCTGATTTTTAACCAAAGGTACCAGATCTTCAGGAATATCGCCCAAGGGATATGCACGGCCTGCCAAGCAGCAGCTATAGAAAAGGAGGGGAAAGGCATTTTTTTAATACCTCCTGACATAAACTGTTCTCCTCAATCTATTTAATTTTTTGAGTTAGTTTTCAGGATGCTCTTAAAACAAGTCAAATTTATTTTGTAAATCATGAAATCAAGCATTGCAGACAGCACTGCTGTTAATACACAATAAGCCAATGCACTGCATGAATTTGCATCCGAGGTATACCATTCCACAGCAGAAAAGTAACAGGAGAAACTCAGTATTTCTCACAAAAATCTTTTCTCCTACATTTCAGGAGACAGAAGTAATATAGAATTTAACGTTCACAATCTTGAAAAGATTCCAGAAAGAAGAACTCACTAATTAGCACTACTGTGCAAGCTCAGCACTACCGGACATGCTCAAGGCCAGCTGTCCACACTAAGGATGGCCAAGATGAGTGGTGAGAGGAATGTATTGCCAGCCTACTGCCTCCTAATCAGAGCTGGAACAGACTGAGAAAGCAGACGATCTTAACAGAGTCACCAGGAGACTGGAAAATATCAAGCCTGATGCTGTATCACCTGCAAATGACAGGCGATAGAGTAAGCAGCAACTGAGCACAGCTATTCTAAAAGGCACGACAGAAAGAGCTAAAAAACAGCTTTTCAGGCTGTCCTTGTTCAAGGAGCACTGTGTCACATGCAGGACAAAGAAAGAACTGTAACCAAATTCTAAAGATAAAAGACATGGTCTTGGCATATCATCAGTAATTTGAGCTCTAAGTCTCCACCTTTATCCTACCTAGCCGCTCACACAATGTGTAACAAGAAGCCACTGGAACTTTAAGTCAGCTGCTCAAAGCAGCCATTGCTATTTTATCCAGTCCCTCAGACCTTGAAACGCACGATAAGATTTTGCAACTATTGTGAGAGAAACATCTGGTGCCACCACTAGGCAACACTGCACACACTTTCTAAAGGACCTTACCTGATATATACCAGTAGCTTGTTGCCCATTACCACCTGCTCATCTACAAAACAAAAATTGTCACCTTTTATTCACTAGACAACATATGGAGATGCAATTCTTTTTTCTAGCTGCTAGCAAAATATCTCGTCTGACATGCATACACAGTAAGTAGAGCAGCTTTACAAACAATAAAGAGTACTAGAGCATTTATCTATTCTCCAAGACCCTTACAATGAGTATGTATTTCCCTTTTGCACTTCCCTGTTGGAAGTGACTACAGAAGTTCAAAACATCAAATATCAAAACTAAGAGGGAAGGAATTTTATACCTGTGAGAGACTTCCCAGCACTCAGTGGAGGAGCAATGACTTTGAACAGCTTCTGTAACAAAAAAAAACAAGCAGTGCTGAAGCAGATGAAAAAGCTCAAAGCAAAGAATCTGCATGGTTTTAAGCAGAGATCACTGGAGCATCTCCCTCGGAGAAACTCTGCTTTCTCACCATGGCTTACAACTAAAAGGCACAGAGGATACCAATATGTGGCAAAGAGTGCTTTTCCCAGCTGATCTTACAACATATGAAGAAAAGAGCCTTCATTCCATCAGATCTAACCCTAAGTGCAGGCCACACTAAAAAAAAAAAGCGATGTTCTGTAGTCCTAGAAGTAACAGAGCACCACTGACCAGCCCCATTTCCTGTTCCTGAATCTTCTGCCACCAGAGATTATGCAAACCTTCAAACTACCTAGCAGGCTCACCAGAGAGCCTGTAGTATGGGTATGTAGACAGCAGAAAGAGTTATTTGTACTCGTACAGCTAGTGCTAGGTTTCCAGAAGTCCTTTTTAAAGTAATGAACACCTAAAATAGTCCCTTTCCTGAGAAAAATCAAATGAGATTATAACCACTAAAAATTGGGCTGTTTAAAGATTTTCACACTCAAATGGATTCAGCTCTTTATTTCAGCACTACTAAGAAAATACCAGCAGTGCTTCCATGATGAAACATCTTGATGTTATAGCTGTAAGCTTCAAAAGCAGTTGGTATACCAGGCACATCTTCAGGATTACCAGCAGCAGCATCAACAGGGCGCTCAGTTACAGCATTACATTGAGTCCTGTGCTCACTGCTGATAGATCACACCCAAGTGCTAAGAACAAAGCCTGCCTCAATGCAAGGACTGTTTCTAGCCATTTCTCTGAATTCTGTATGCAGGTAAGTTCACCCTTTGTTTCCATTACTGTTGAATACATATGAATATAGCATAGTGTTAGCAGAGGAAGAACAGCACGAAGGAAAAAAAGCATGAGGTGTTGACAGAACCTTTCACGCCTACATCCCCATTAATCCCATTGTGCAGAAAGTTGATGCTTTCTCAGCACGTCATGCCACGTAGGCCAGGCTCACTACCAGCAACAAAGCTGTTCGCAGACAGTTTTGCAATGCAATCTCCTTAAGTCATCATGTTATTCTCTTCTGCTGCTTTTGTTTTCTCTTTATTAACACAACTAAACTTTGCGGAGCGTTGCTACCTCAGCAGGGAAATTGGTGTTCTAAAGCACAGTAATTACAAATTACTTTTCTCCTCTACTGCATCTAGTCAAATAAACTGCACATATCATAAATTATTTCACCTTGAAATGAAAAAGAACAATAATTTATACACATTGAATGAGAAGATAATGATTTGGGTTTGAAAGGCTGTTTCTCAAAGACTGTGTGCTGAACACACAAATAATCAACTCACTGCACTAAGCATCTTTCCTACCTCCATGGGACTAATGAAGTCATTCATCCCACTGTTGTAGACATAGATCATGGCATCATAGAGATGGTTTTCCCAGCATAGAAGAACTACCTGCAAGGCAAACAAAGCACAATGTAGATACACAGCTGCTCTTAGCTCACAGTTCTCATTCCCCAGTCTCTCGAATACAATCTCTGTTCTTGCATTTGAATCATCCAACAGTACGATTTAAGGCAGAAGGAGCAGAATTTCCACTTGCAAAACTGGACTCTGCAAGGACTCCAAATCCCCAAAGGGAGTATCCAAATTACTGCTCACACAGCAAACATGGAACTTAACTGTCCAGATTCTAACACTCAATCTGCATGAACTTAAGGAATAAAAGAAAAATCAGTTCTTCAGGTTTGCCTTTCTGTTGGGTTAGTGAACCATTTTGTCAAGTTCCCAAGTAGTTCCCTCCTTGGAATAGGAAGTCATGCTGTGGGAATAAAAACTGGCCAAGGAAAACAAGACTACCCAGCAGGAACACCTCCTTGCTCCCCTAACTTTGTCATGCAAGAGCAAGCACCTGAGCAGAGCAAGCTGGCAGGCACCAAACTGACAAATGCAACTCCAGTTTTTTGTGCCTCTGCAGCCTTCGATGGTAGGTAAGGTACTCAAAACAGGAAAAACTGATTGTGAATATCAGACTAATCCTGATGGACTATTTTTTTTTTTCAATACATTCAGCTGTTGGTGCGTTAACCTATGCCAGGACACAAACTGGGGAAGTAAAACATATTTATAGGAGCACACGTGTTACAGGATGGACACAGTCATGCTATATAATTCCCACATTTATTGAATTTGATCCCAGAGACACAGGGCTACGTTCTGTTAAAAATTAGTGACCAAAAGCCATGAATGGTTTGGACTACGTAAGTCTTGATTGTTGAAAGGTGACACTTTGTTTTCAACATGCTATGCTGTACTTAAAAGCACAAGAAGTTTGCATCAGCAACTAGGAGATGCCATCGTTTATTCAGAGGAAGTCAACACAGCGTACAGTAAAAGAGCTCACCTGCTGTATGTCTAAGCTGGTGATATCCATATGCACAATGCAGGCTTCCAAATTTTCCAACCTGTTCTTGTCTTGGAAGTGAAGCAGCAAGTCTTTCATCACTTGAGCTGTAATTCCCATCAGCTTATCACTTAAGATATATGGCTCCAAGCACTCCAGAAAGATGCCTTTAGCTACAGAATTCTCACTCATCTTATCATATATCTGGTTGAATAATAGATCCCTAGGAGGAAATAAGTGTTTAGTTATCAAATAATCTTATTAAAATCTCCTTACTTATCTACTTTCTGAGAGCTTCAAATTAAACTCCACTTTTTATTGAAATGACAACAGGAAAATCTATCAACATGGTTTCTTTCTTAAGGTGAAGGTGTGGGGGCAAGAGTTTGAAGCACTTTTCTTCCTCAACACATCAATAAGAATTTAAGACAGTCTTTTGAGTACTGAGAACTCTGACTTTAGCATCAATTTTTAAGCATTTCTTTAAAATGTGATGTGATATATGATATGATGATGATGTGATAACGATTCCTCTAAACCATGTGATATTATAGGAGACAGCACTCAGGACCTACATGGGTGGTTTGCCTTGGGAGACAGGCTTGCAAGCTCAGACTTACGTGCGCTGGAGTAACAGACAGTAATCAACTATTACAGGCACCAGGTCCTGTGGAAGAAACAAAAAAGCTGTAGGGACTGGAAAAAATTCTGCCAAATAGCACATCCTGCAGAGCACAAAAAGTCTGGCCAATACAGAGCAGAATCAATGAGTTATTTGAATCAGTTGATAGCTGGCAAAGTTACACGTTTTCCCCTATACTGGTTTATATGGAGAAAAACTCCAGTCACACTTCTGCAGAGGACAGAGGGCGTAAAGGTTCTGCTCTGCCACCTGGCCGTAACTAAGTCGTGATTTCATTAGTGCACACAGAGGTGAGAGTTCAGGTGAACCACAGCAATATTTTTCAAAATACATCAGTAATTTTTGCAGCAAAGCAAAGTCTGATTTAAAAATTCAAAAGATCTATAGAAGAGTCCTCTGGAGCACCATACCTGAAAATGTTGCTCCATAACCTGGATTTTTCCTTGGTCAGGACATTTCTTCAAAGTCCGGTCAGCATAATGGAGAAGGATTTCAACCATCTGAATTACAACAAACAAGAAAATTAATTCAAATCCTACACTAGAGGTGCTACTGGATAGCACATTTAGTAGACTGACTTGGGGGTTGGCAGCACTGTAAACTCTTTTGTTCCACTCTAGGTACGAACTACTGTGGGCAGGAAGGAGAAGAGGGAAGAGGCTGCCAAGAGGCAATGGCACAGCACGGAAGTCGCCCAGCGGGATACTGAAGGCCTACACTAACTTGAACTGACCGAGAAACTGAGCAGCCAGTTTGCCAGCAAATTTTCAGGCAGATGAACATATCCTGAAGCACAAGCCTCACCTGGGCCATGTTTTCACCCAAAGCTTAAGTAATAATATCTTAAATAGCAAAACTTATTTACCTGGAAATAAAACATGCATGAAGAGCAAAGTCCAGCTGAACCATTATTGCAATAATTATGTTTTTTTAAACACACTCTTCCCAGAAATAGATTCCTGCAACAACTGAACAGGATCAGTTGAACAGTTTATTCCATGTCCATGTAGATATGGACTCAAGTTTCCATCCTAAGAGTTAGGAAGTTACACAGTGATGGACACTTGCCAACCAAAGGTCAGTGTCACAGGACTGCAGTTAGTATCACATCAGCATACATGAAAATCTAGTTAGGAAGAGATCAGTGACTCACTCTGTCTGCAATGACTGCTTTCCGCTTGCTTGTGTCCCCAGACAAGCCTAGAAAGAAAGAGGAAGGGGGGGAAAAAAAAAAAAAAAAACCAACACAAAAAACAAACAACTTTTCTCATCTAAGCTACCAGTGGAAATATAACTCCCCTAGCTCAGATACGAACACCACTACCCTTGAGATGCAGCGGTCAGGATATCTAAATACACGATTTTGTGATCTACTTTTAGCTCACGCTTCTGAAGAGCTTGTTCTCCCAATGTAAAGATTGTTCCAGCACAGGAATGGCAAAAACAGATCTGAGTACTATTTTAACATTGAGAGAACAATTAACAGAGGGCTGCCAAAGACTGTGTACATGAGCCTAATTGCTGGAGGATGCCCTGATGCACAAGAAGCTGAATTAAGGGCACTATAGGAGCAAACAATTCCTAAACGCCAACTATAATAGACAGTAATTCTTTTGAATACTGAAAAACAAACTGCTTAATATTCACGCATTAAAACAAGACACATGTTCATATACTAGCAATTCACAGCAGGAGGATCTTATCCTCAGAACTTGAGTCTCATCTGTCAAAGCCATCAGAAGTTAGCTGCTGAAAATTCAGTGTGTCCAGTCCAAATGGGACCATTCAAGCAGTAGTTTCTGGCATAATTAGCATGTTTACCACAACAAGCTGAAGGCTCACAAAGCTTCCTCCTTTAAAGGAAACGTGGATCAAAACCCAGTTCTTTCAGTCAGTTGTATAGTCAGAGGAGACTTGAATGAAAGTACCTGCTTGGCAGAGTTGACAGAACATCACACCGAAGATTACCTACAGGTCATGCACGACCTTCAGGAATATTTTAGCAGCTAGTTATTCAACACCTGGATCCATCTCCTTCACAGCAAAGTGACAACACAGATCAAGTCTGATTTTCATTCGAAAATAGCAAGCTGCTAAAGGGACTATGACTCTAAAAAAGCCACATCAATGCATATCAAAGATGTTGTTTCTGCCAAACCCAAAGCAGCACAGCCTACTTTCTCTTCTTCAATTCAAGTCTCTTTTTATTTCTTCCCCCCGAAACCATGATTTCAGTACATGCACGGATTTTACATCTTCCCTAGTGATTCCAGTTTAAAAAACAAACCAACAGAACTTACCTACTACAGCCTTTGCTTTACCTTCATAAAAAGACCAAGCTAGAGCCAGGGCATCAGTGAGACGCTCTTGTTTCAGAAGGTGGTCAATTCTCTAAAATAACAAATAACACTGGACCTTAGTATTACAGAAAACATGATCCTCTTGCATTTAAGATCAGCATTTCCCAGTAGTGGGTCATAATCCCTGACAGCAAGGGGACAGGAAATCTCAGCAGCTCTCAACAGATTGCAGTAAAGGACAGTATCTCAAAAAGATTCTCTCATATGCACATTTTGTGCTGGACAGTTAAAAAAGACTAAGAAATGTCAGGCCCCAGTACATCAAGTCCCTGTGGGCTACATCTTAGGTCAGATGCTTGATGGATGGAGACCCACAGCATCAGTGAGTGTCTGCAATCACAATCAAAATTTTCTATTCCCCATCCTTGCCTCATCACTTAGAGCACAACAAAAAATTCTGCCATGTTTTCAGCACACAGGTGTACTTATCCTACCTTTTATTTTCTTCTGAGCTCACAGTCAACAAGGATTTAAGTAGTCGCAAGTATTTTCGACTTGAGGAAGCATTAACACACAAGGTCAAGCAGCACTAGTCTTGCTACGCTAAGTCAAAATGTTAAAGTACTGTTTGAGAGAAGAGAGAATCCAAGTCTCAGATCAGCATTCTGTACTGCTGCATGAACTAACTCTTCATACCTAATATCTCACATACTCCATTACAATTCTTAAGTACCCTAAAATAAAGAGGCCTCCAGCACAACAGAAATCATACAGTAAAATCAGATGGAGGTTGGCTCAGAGCATGTACGTTGTGACTGACTGCTGAATTCTAGGAAAACCAGTACATGAAATCATGGGTCAAAGTAAGACTTTTCATTAACAGTTTACTAAATCAAAGTTGATAGTGAATGGCTGGAGGGAAAACTACCGGAGGAAAGTGATCTTGGTACGCAATTGTATCAAAGTTGAATAGAGCTGAACCATTCATATTTTATTAAAGGTCCCAACACAGTGTCACATGGAGGAGCTTATAATCATGGATGAGTACAAGAGTCATAAAGCAGGTAAGAGGGGAAAATGGTGAAGCTCAGTGCTAAAAGGAGAAACGAGAGACTGGAAAGAAACAACTACTGAAGCTCCTTGAGAATCAGCCTTGAAATCCCCTTCTACATAATTACTTGATTAATTAACCTGGCACAAGCAGAATTTACTAACAAAGTTTGCTGATGACCAACTGTCAACATGTAATGTGAGACAGCAGACCAAAAAGACAGAAACAATAGGATGATCCCTAAAGCTGGGTAATCGAAGTATGATGCAATCCAATGGCACAAGCAACTTACAGCCAAAATCAGAGTTTGGCTATGGGGTTGTGTTGGTTTTGTTTAGTGAGGGGAGGCTACGGCTGCACCTTCTGTAAGAAGCTTCTAGAAGTAGTTTCCCCTTTGTCCAGTGGACTCGGCTGGGCCTAGGGCGGACCCGCTGCTGGCCAGGGCCAAGCCAATTGGTGACAGAATGTCCCCTGATAACACCTCTGTGATAATGTATTTAAGAAGGGGAAAAACAGAAAAAAAAGAAAAAAAAAAGAAGGGAAGACGTGAAGAAGCTGGAGCAGTGGCAGAGAGGGGGAGGTTCGAGCCCTGTGGGCCTTGCAGGCCTCACCCTCTGGCCTCCTGCCGGGCGGCTGACTGGGCCCGACTCAGCCCGGCCCGGCTGCAAGAAGTGGAGACAAGATGTGAGTAGAATCTGAGAGGCATCTGCCTGCTGATTGTAAAGAATTTCTCATGAGGGGAACGGCCACAGATGCCAAGGTCAGTGAAGAAGGAAAGGGAGCAGTAGTGCAGCTCCTGGCCAAGATTCCCCTGCAGCCCGTGGTGCAGCCCGTGGTGAGGCTGGCTGTGCCCCTGCAGCCCATGGAGGTCCACGGAGGAGCAGAGATCCCCCTGCAGCCCGGGGAGGACCCCACGCTGGGGCAGGCAGAGGCCTGAAGGAGGCTGTGGCCCGTGGAGGGCCCACTGGGGCAGCTGTTCTGGAGGGACTGCACCCCGGGGAAAAACAACCCACGTCAGAGCAGTTCATGAAGGACTGCAGCCTGTGGGAGGGACCCCATGCTGGAGCAGGGGAGGAATGTGGAGTTCTTCCCCTGAGGAGGAAGGAGCGGTGTAAAGTGACATGTGGTGAACTGACCATAACCCCCATTCCCTATTTCCCCCTATGCCACCCGGGGGGAAGGAGGTAGAGATAATGTTAAGCCCAGGAAGAGGAAGGGATGGAGGGGTGGGGGGAAGTTATCTTGTTCTCTTCCACATTATCCTGCTTTGTTTTTAATAATAAACAAATAGTTTTCCCCAAATCGAGTCTGTTTTGTCCATAACAGTAACTTTAAGGATCTCTCCCTGTCCTTATCTCAAACCTCGAGCCTTTTTTTCCTTATATTATCTCTCCCTATTCTCTCAGAGGGTGGGGGGAGTGAGAGAGAGACTGCGTAGTCTGGACCCAAGCAGGGCTAAACTATGACATGGGTACTGGTCGATCTCCAGAATGCCAGAAGCCACTGACATAATGCAGCCAAAGGAACAGCAAAATGAGACCCAAGGATGTATGAGGAATGACATATTTAGCAGAGACAGTGACGAACAGGTAACATTGTGCATAGCACTTATAAGACCTTACCCAGAGTAATTATACACCAAAATGTTTACCTATATTGAAGAAACTAAGCACAAAGGAGGTGCAGAGAACAGTGACTATGAAAAAAGTAAGGAATGGGAAGGTAATCTTACAAAAGGATGATGAAAGAGCTTTGCTTAGTTGTGCAAAAGAAAGCCTGAGAGAGAACATGCATACACTGAATAAAAATACTGCAAAGTGATGATCCAGAAAGGAGAAACTGCTGTTTAACTCAAGTGAGAACAACAACACAGGAACAAATAGACATAAACAGATCACTAAGAACTTTACTGTGGAACTTGATAGGGCTTCAGTTGTCAGAGAAATAATGTTCAAAAAAAGTCTTCTACCAACAGAAACAAGGATCAAATATCTAGAGCAAATCTAATTAACTTCCTAGGTAGTCTTTGATTAATTTTATGATGTAGTTCCTGCAGTAGCTAGAGAAAAAAATATAGTGAACCAGATTTCCTTCCACTCCTGCAGGCTTATCTGGCAGATAGAAAGCTTAAACTTACAGAGTCCTCCGAAGTCATACACTGCACTAACTGCCTTGTTAACAGATACTGAAACATGGCAAGGCATTACGTCTTGCTCGGGAGAACAAGCTCTCCATTCAGACCGAAAATTCACGCAAGCAAGAGTCCCATAGTGTCCCACTGTGGAAAGCACTGTGCCTACGGTGCTGGCTGTGCGTAGCAATCGGGGAACCTGAACGCAGTGCTCACAACATGCTTCACAAACACTCCCTCCTTCCTCTCAAGCTATATTTAAGCAATTCAAGCCTACTCAGCTGTACAGTTTTCCTCTCAACCTACCTCTCTCCAGCTCCTCAGTGTCATGACATGAACAGACTAAAAAAAGAAAAAAAAAAAGATTATTTATTTATCTACAGTTGCTGATGCAGCCTTTGGTATCCCACAGACCCATCAGAGCATGCTGGTATAGATGAAGCTAAATAAAGCAATCCTCAAGCTTGACAAGGCAGGAATATATATTGGATATTTATATTTAACAGAAAATATCCTTTACACAGCCTTACAACCCATCTGCTCCAAGATACCATCCCTCACTTCTTCCCTTGCTTCTATATGCCACCCTATAGGCCATCTCTTTTTGCCTTTTCACAGACAGCCTGCACAGCAGGACAGGAAAAGTGAATTGGATATTCCTTCTACCATTCCAAGCAATAGAGTCTAGTTTTCCCTGACATCTTTTTTTCCTTCTGTTTACTCACTAGCACATTTAGGACAGAGAAATTGAAACTTAGGACAGAGGAGATGTCAATAAAGTAATGCTACATCTACCCTAAAGCAGCATAAACCAAGATACTGTGAAACTAAGACAAGGTCTTACTTAACCCACACCTTGGCTAAAACCAAGTTATTGCACATTTCTTTAATCCCACAACATAAATGCACAAAGAACTCATCCCTGATTCACATCTCCACAGAATAAAAAATTGTCCTTCTCTAGAAGATGAGCTACCATTAACAGCGAATGTCCTGTATTTTTATTAAAAACTCCCCACATTTACCTTTGTTCCAAGGTAAAAGATCTGACCACCACAGCTGCTGATAGACTGATAACAAGCTTTCTCTCCAACTAATGCCTACAGGGAGAAAAATTACATGCAAGTAAAACCTACTTCAGGAATAAAACATGTCCAGATATCTCATAAGAGAGAGCCCAAAAGAAAATAAGCATGAAAGTCAAAATAAGAAACAGACAAATAAACAAAAGAGGAAAAAGTAGAAAACAGTGGTTGAAGTGTTGCAACTTGCACTAGTATGGATGGTTTTGGTTTTTTACTTCAAACAAACAAAAAAAAAAAAAAAAAAAAAAAAGAGATGTAGTACCTACAAGCGTAGGTACAATCTACAAGACAAGGTCAGGGAATCCATGTACTGCACAGACACTACTACAGCAGAGTATTTGTGGCATACAAAGTAGAAAAATCTATAGGAATCTCTTCAAGAATTAAGTACATGAGCTTTTTTCCTGTACAGGATATTCTAAAGCTTGATAACCTAAGAGCAGCTCCGAAAAACATAAAAGCACAAAAGGAAACATGAACTGTCTGTTAGCTGGCCACATCAACACCTTGTATGATTTCTGAGATGCTTCAAAAAGGCTTTTTTCCAAAGCTCCAAGCTTCCAGTTAGGGCAAAGCTGAAACAGAGTTAGCTAACACAAGCAGGTCACTTGTGCCTACCAGGGCTTCGCTGACATTGCCTCCCGTAGCCAGTGATTTGAAGTGGCTGCTGTTGTAGACTAGCTGAACTTCTGAGATCTCTATAGTCTCCAGCTCCTCCTGCGTCTGACGATCTATAACATGCAGCTTCTCCACACTGTCCAGAAGCACTGCTGTCCGTGAGTTTATCCACTGAAAAAGCAACAAATCACAAATTTCAGCAATGCATACACAATTAGAGGCCAACTAAACAGGCTCTGGTCATATCCTTGAGTATCAATGCTGGAAGTTCTAGGATGGCTAGTACCTTTGTTACTATACACAGTCACTTCACAATACCACCCATGCCTAACTCCAAAGGTAAAGACAGAGAGGCTCCTTCTGGTGTATCAGCTTTAACACTAAGAAAAATTACAAGGAACCTTCTTCACAGAAACCACCTGTAGACAAATGGCAATCCATCTTGTCCTCTTGGTCCACTATTCATGCTCTAGTACACTTTCTATCCAAAGGCCTCAAAAACATTACTACTATAACATCTGTTCTCTAATCCCTTAGGAGGTAAATATGGCATCAGGAGGCATGAAAAAGAGGAATAGTACGTATAACTAACTCAAAGCCTGTCATTCATACTCTGTGGCTTCTACTTTTACATTCAAAACCCTGCAAATAAAAAGGCTTCCCCCCCCCCCGCTTTTACTCTTTTGTTTTTTTTAAACAGCCAAGCATATTTGTTAACAAACTTCAAATTCCAGCTGACGTAAATGTTCATCTTGCTATTTCAGCCCTTCAGGTTTTACTCACTGTATTCTGTAAATGTGTTTTAGAGCTGAACAATTTTTTTTATTGAAAGCATGAAACAATTATGGTGCTTTAGCAAGCACTTGTATATGGAAACACTAAGTTTTACTGAGCCAATCACACAGAACTTTGCATTCTTTTTAGTGAGAATATAGAAAAAAAAAAAATCTTTCTTGCCAGATTCTCTCTGGCTCTTGAAAACATTTCCTCAACAAGGCTACCCGTCCTTCCCAAGAAAGGGCAATATTGTTGCCTCCATGCTACAATTTTTTATCCTTTAGCTACTACTTGCTATTTCACTTGTGCTGTTTTTCCACTGACTCCCAAGTTTAAGGACATTTTCAGTTAGTTAGCCCCAGACAAACACAGCCACTTCTTATGCTACATTTGTAAAGCCAACAGTATAGAACTAAGAGCTACTGAGATACATTTACAAGAAAACTAGTCCAAAAGAATAGTAACCATTCTACAGTATTGAGACTTACAGTAAAGTTGATGAGGTCATAGTGTAGATGAAGTTGCCTCTGCTTAGTAACATGTATTGCACCAGAATCGTCTCTCTTAACCTGAAAGAGAAATCAGACAAGGCTGACAAACTCAAAGACTTCCTTCAGCTCAATCTCTCTAGAAAATGCCAGATTTTCTGAAGCCTAAGTACTGTTCTCATACTGAAATAAGACATGAAATCATCTTCAAACAATGAAGTGTTGGTCTGATATGCGCGAAGTATGATTCTAATAATATCTGCATGTGTAACTTCTGGAGATATGAACAGGATGAGCACCATGCCTTAAAGTCACATGCCAACAGGACCTGAAAGCTGTTGTCTCTTAGTGGTTTATACAAGTTTTTTCCAGACTCATGTTTTAAAGCAAAAAATAAAATGGTATCTCAAATTCATGTGATCTCCCTGAAAACAATCCACACACTTAGACCTCCAGTAGAAATGAGATAAGATGCAAAGTCAACACTTTTGGAATGTGTAAAGCTCATGCCTCCGGATCCTCAGGGAAGGGCACCACTGCTTGTGGAAGAGTAATGATAGGTTTGTTTTCTGAAGTTGGCTGCAAGCTGCAGACATCCCTAGCATGCACAGATATACTTTCACTGAGACAGATGCTCAGTCAACTGAATATGTGAATAAGATGTGACTATCTGAAAAGAAGCATAAAACATCCAAAGCTTACCAGAAGAAAATGAACGACGTCTCCTCGACAGAACGCAAGCATGGGGTTCACAGAGTTTTGTACAGCCACAAAGTGCCATGCCAGAAGAGGGACACTAGAAGGATCCATCTGTTCGGCAAAAAAGCACAGCCAGTATTTAAGGCACGCAAGGTAGAATCTCAGTTCCAGGACACATACTGTTCACCAGCTGCTACTCACTAGCTTTGCCATGTATACACACAAGTTGTAAAGTAATTTCCTGGTCTGCTGGCAACTGAGCAGTAGCTTGTGCTCTTTGGTCCAGTCACATGGTTTAGGGGCAACGTGTGGCTCTTGGCAAAGCGTACATCCAGTCAGATCAAAACTTGTGTCCTAGCTGCTTAAAGCAGATCCAGTCTCACATGGATCGATAGATTACGACAAGCTGTAGCTTGCTAGCAGCCTTGTCTCCACTCTCCCAATCTAATATATCCCACATCTTCCCCCAGTTGCTTTTCCAAAAGGTATTATACCAGCAGCAAGTGAAAGTGAATAATCAAGAATTCAGAAGACTGTTTAGTGCTCTAACTCCACTTTGTTTCTGTCCCTGCAACTAAGTATTCTATAGTATGGTTCTTATGTAAAGCAATGGCTCCAGTCCAAGGTTACGTAGCCATAACGAGGTCAACGTCCCGTCCGTGGGTGCATCCAGGCTGCAGCAGGGAAGACAAGAACCTGAGGGGCTCCTGTGTTCCTCCTTTCCTACTTATTAAAGAAATTCAGCATTTTCACATAGGTACAGCTGAAAGCAGCCTTTTCACCTCCTCTCTGCCCACAATCTGCACATATCAGACCAACAGACTATCACTGCAATTCCACAATGCAGAGTTTATTGTGTGCTGACAAAGCAGCAATATCACCTGGTCCTAATCTCATCCCCTTCACTCCAGGAACAGTCTGCAGCCATAATCCAAAACTGTTTGGCTTCATTACTCACACGACCATAGGGAAAGGTCATCCACACTTTCAGAGATGGCTTCAGGCCAATAACCAGTATCTTCAAGAAAAAAAAAAAAAGGCAAGAGTAAAATGTTTTAGTACATACCAGAAAATATCTCCTTTGTGATTTTTCACACAAAGCTTTCTGCAAGCAGCAAACTACCTTTGTTAGGGAGGCCATGGCCAGCAGCGAATACTGGGTGATAGGATGGTCTCTCAACTCAACTTTTGCGTGTAATGGTTCAATACAGCAAACTTCCCCCTTTGAGCCACTGAAGAGACATCGAGATTCACATGTTCTCACTCCCATAACCCTCCTGCAAAGAACATAAACCAGTTTGGTGGCCAGCTATCAAGAAGAGATCATCTTAACAATCTCATGAAATCTCAAGAGTGATCCTTCATAAACATGTTTGTTTTTTTTTTTTAAAGTGCTTTACACAGCTCCAGACACCACTTGTAGTGTGCCACTGGAAGCAGTTCCATACAGCTGCTCAGTTACAGACAGGAATTCCTTAAGATCTTATTTAACAGTAAAGTTTAGGAAATTCCTGGACATGATTAGGCTCCCTAGATTGTCAATCATTCCTCCTTGTCCCTCCTCCTCCTGAAGAGGCCAAGAAGAAAACAAGCAGTTACTGCAGGGCAGATCTCGCTAATGAAATAAGGAAAACCAAGAGGCAGCACTTTTATGGCAACTACCAAGAGCCCACAGGGAATGCCAATATTCCAGACAACACACTGATCCCTTATAAACTTAGGCTATTCTTTGACTGTTACACTGACAGATAGCATCTTGCTTCAGCTGTGAAATTATACTGCACCTCTAAATTACACTTTCAACATTCAGACAGTAGCTTTATTGGTTCCAATGGGGTTTTTTGCTTAGGTTTTAGAGACTATGAGCCAGCACTAGTTTCTTGTACTTTCTATGGGTAGAGTTATTGTCTTACTTAAATGACAGTTCAAATACAGAGCCTCCGCTGTCATTGCAAATTGCAAGCGTCGGGTCATCTGTAAACTGAGCAGATAATTAGATTAAAAGTGGCACTAAGAAATAAACTAAAAAAAAAAATTATAGAAAAACGTATGCTATGGCGTTATTAACAGCACACAGAAGTACAAGCATTGTACCTACCAGAAAGACACCTTTAACATAGAGTTTAGACAACTACTGGCTTTTTTATGATGTGTAAGAAAAAGCAAGGTTTTGTGTTTCATCTTCACCCCTCTAGCAAGCCCTATTGCTAGATTCTGTTACCAAAGTCCCATTACTTTCTATTGCAGCTGAGAACGACAGCATACTGAAAACCGTGTTACCACCAGAACAGCTCACAGCTGCCAGCCCACAAGTTGATGCCAGAGCTGGTGAGCAGGCTGCAGTCACAAACAGACCAAAATCAGAAACATCCAGAACTACTAATGATATCAAATAATCAAGATAAGAAAGGGTCACAGCCACAGCTGAGGCACCCTTCTGGAGGACTTTGCAGCCCACCATCCAGCAGCACAAGCATCTGGGCTGTATAGCACTGTCTGAGTACTCTTCAATGCTGGTACTGCCATCAGGTCATAAGCTAGAGAAGGGGGCCTCTGGGAGCAGAGAATCTAGCACAGGGGCATCTTTATGCATAGGGCAAAGATGGCAGAGATGGAAGTGTGGAAGATGTGGCAGTAAGAGGGCACCTTCATGCTCACAAAACATTTTCAGTGAGCTCGGTCAGGCTAAACAGTACATGAGAACCTGTCCTTGAGCACCATGCCCCACCAGACCCACTTTATTAGTTCCACGTGTGTGACACCATGTGGGTTTGGGATGTCTCAGCAAGACCCAGGAAGAAGAGAGATAAGAGTTTGGGTGATGCACCAAAGCCACTGCTCTGACCACGGTGCCAAGGAACATTATGCTCTGGTAGGAGAGGTCCACATAAAACGAAGCCATGCACAAAATCAGATATGAGTTTGTGCGTGATGACAATACTATGTTGAACAAGAAGCCACAGATAATTTCTCTTTCAATTCAAATATTCCCAACAAGTTATTTGAAAAACTTCTGGCAGAAGCTACTTTCTACACTTCAGACTCTCTTAAGTTTAAAGCTGGCAAATCATGTATCCAGTTCAAACCACTGCAAGTTTTACATAAATGTATTCTACCAGCTAATTCTTCATAGATTGTGGCATCAGAGAGAGGAGTTACAGCAGACAACTGTTGTTTGTTATAGTGCAACTCACAGTCGATACTATAATTGCAGCTCTCAAAATATACAGGTTTTTTTTTTTTAAATAGAATTTCTGCTCATTTTTCTCACCTCTGGATACTATTGCCATATAGCTCCTAAGTAGCTGCTCTCATCTGTAAATCTAAAAGTACTGCACAAGGAAAGTCAACACATCTGACGGAACACAAGTGTGTTTTAAAGAAAAAAAAAAAAAAGTATTATATATGGAATACATGTAGTGTTTGTTACCTTGATGTGCAAAATGGCTGTTCCTGGTGGGTGGGCATCTGTTATCGATCGTAGCAGCTTCCCACTGGCCAGATCCCACATTGTGATCTGCAAACAGATTGTTCTCAGTACACATTTACTGCCAAGAGGTTCTCTCCATCACCTTGCGCATTAGTGTATCAATAAATTTCTATATTCACAGTATCATTCCGGGTTAGTAGACTCTTCATATTGAAGAAAAGTGATCTGAAATCTGTTCCTACCCTGTTTTTACAAGCAGTTTACTTAACTCTTATGTCCACAGGAATATAAGCAGTTATATTCACAACTCTGAATCACATCCTTCTGGCAAGCTCTCATCACCTGCCCAAACTCACTCACCTCACAGCTATTTGCCTGATAACACAATTAAAGAATGTAAAATGACTTTGCTATCACACAACACTGTTCAGAGTGGGTCAATGCATTTCTCTCTCACAGAATCAGTGAACAGTTGAACAATCTCTGCTAACACCCACTAGCAAAACTCAAGCATCTCCACAGCTACCATGAACCTTGGCATTCCTCTTCTCCTGTGTTTGCTCGGTCTGACAGGTCAGGTAGGAGTATACAGCTTGGCTTGGATATTAAATTCAGGCAGTTTCTCAACTAAGAAGCAGGAAGTCCCAAACTACTTACTGCATAACTGAGGAATATTTAGCCCAGAAGAGCTGAGATGACAATTTGAATCAAGCTTTTTATTGGGAATACTATTTCATATGGTTCCATAAATCATCTGTCAAAGCTTCATAGACCAGATGTTTCAGAACTGCTGCTCCAAAATATTTTATCTGAGTATCATTTAAAACAGGCCACTGCTCTGCAGGGATCAAATCTGTATTTACACATAATCTGCAGCAGTCTGCATGTAGTCCTATCACAGACACTGGAGTGTTTTTTATCTAGAAGGAAGGCAAAAGTCAAAGGAGCAAAGGGAAATGAAACTAAAAAGAAAAACAAAGCAGCCGCCTTTGTATTCTTCCACAGACCTCTGAATTTTACTAAGTTAACTTCTATCCATTTTGATTCAGTTTTAGTCTTATAACTTTTGTTCAGGAATTGTTTTCTGTCTTTAGATTCAGAGAAGGGTATAAAACTACAACAGCAGACTCAAACTCTTTTTCCTGCATTCAAAAGCTATGCTGCTTCCATCATACAACACAAGTAAAGTATTAGTAAAAGTCACATCTGGGGCTAGATACGAGTTTCAAGAATTTCAAGTCATTACCACAGTAAAATCTAGCTTTAATTACAAAGCATAGATCTCTCCAAGTGACCTAGAAAAACTAAGCTGGTTGTCTCAGCACGCCGTTGCACATTTCTGTTTTTCAGGAGCAGGACTTGCGTCACAATGAGCCATGATTAACTGAATCTCACTATATTCTGCATCACCCATTTCCTCCACAGAAACCTACCCCAAACAATCTGAATCAGACCAACGGATGTAGGAATTGGCTGGACAAAAACGCTCTGGGCAGATCAAGCCATGCATAGTGCTTCTCAGCACAAAACCAACTAACAAACAGCTACATATTGGGTGTGCTTGGCTTGGAGCTATTGTCACCTCTGGATAGTCCCTCAGTAACAGTCTGCAGAAGGACAGAGCACTGGACCACCTCATGCCACAGGAATTACCTGTCCTTTTGCAAAGCCACACAGGAGCCTCGAGCAGTCATTGTTGATACTGAGAGCAGAGATAGCTCCATACTGGGCCCCAACAGCAGTGCTGCCCAGACACAGCCGAAGAGCCTGGTTTTGATCTAGAACAGAACAATTAGTAGGAAATTAAAGAGAAAGAAAGAGCAATGACTAAAATTAACATCATGCAATTATCCATGTATACAATTCACCTGGGGTACATGAACGCTTCACAGGCTTACAGTTAAGTTCTTAACAGAGTTTACAAGAGAAAAGCACATGCTAGTGGAGAGATAGTGGGACACTGTCTTGCAGGGAAATACAACAATTATTTTTAAAAGTACAAAACAGGCACATGGAATATGGAAATGCAAAGGTATTACAAACTGAAGAAGAAACTACTAGAAAAATCAAAGCATTATTTAGCTTTCCTTTTACTATTCTGCAATGGTGCTTAAGTTACAGAAAGGAAGATGACAAAATTAATTCTATGTGCTGAGCCTTATACTTCCGTATGCCAATTTGAACATCAACTACAAATCCCCAACATATGTTTTTGGGTAAGTGCAATTTTGCGTAACGTTTATTCCCCGTTTTTTGACCTTCTTGAAGGTCAGTCTGGTGCCACAAAGCCACAGCACCTTCTGCTCCAGGGGCCAGGCAGAGCTTTTCAGCCACCACCTCCATTACCAAGCACAAGGCAGTGGAAACGCTTCAAAACTGAGACCATTTCTCTGCACACAACTCTATTAGGATAAAATGAAAGCAGAAGCCATGTGACGGAAATAAAGATCATTTTTGCCATGCTACTAGAAGACACCTTGACATCACTGTGACAAGGATATGCATGGCATAGATCAGAACAGGTGAAAGAAAAAGAAGAAAATCATGAAAGTTTTCCATGGAAGCTCAGAAGGACAGAGCTACAGCTGGAAAACAAGTTCCCCACAGAGGTATTCTCCAAGTGGTGTCCTTCAAGTCCCAAAGAATTAATTCCTGTTCCAGAAGTCTGGAAATACAGTTAGTTTACAAAAAGCCATCTGCTAACCATAGAAATATGTTTAATAATAAGGAGAATACTGCAACTCTTGCTACTAAAGGCAAATTGCATTCTGTTCCTTCCACTTCAGCTTAAAACTGTCAGTAAGTCAACATGTTTTATACTTAAGTCAATCAATAACCCGTAAAGCATGAAAAAGGAGAACCTATCACAGTTTTATCTGAAAAGGACAGTAGCTTCAGAATCACTACTTTCAATCCAGCTTTACATCTTTACATGTATACCCATGGGAACTTTCAAATCCATTTTCTTCTTCACTCACCCACAATGTAAATTCAAAATAAACAAGACCCCAACTACACCCCAAAGTTAAATGCTTTGTATGACTCAAGTTATTCCTTCCCAAGCAGGAAGTGCCCATTGTTTGCCAGAGATGCATTTTCAGAGTTGAGAAATGATCACTTGGAAAGCTAACCCCAGAGAAACCCATGCCAGTACTTATTCTTTTTTTTGAGTCAGTCAATAGATGACACACAAGGAGGAGCCATTAGATAAGATTTTAAAAAAAACCACACCACCAACTATGAATAAGATGGATGAAATTGCTTCCAGACAAAGCAAGATGCCTGAATCAATGAGCTCCTATTAATCAACTAGTAATAAAAATGGATAAGAGCAAAACATTATAAAAGCTGATCTGATGATTTTCCAGGCTAATATCATCAGCTTTGAATTAAGGATTTAAATTTAGGATTAAGCATATAAAGCTTTTTCCAAATGCTTGAAACAAAGGTGACTAGCAGTCATCAGAAAAAAAAAAGTTTTTAATTTTGCAATTTACATAAAGCAACTGTTCATCTGAAAAATTTGTGTTGCTCTCAAAATCTGAAGTCAAAATGAGATGGCACTTTGATAGAGCTCTACAAGAATAAAAACAAGGTTGTGAATGTGAAATAAGTCACTTTCCAGAACGAAGGAATAAGCATAGCACTCCAGAAGTTATTACTTCTCAGATCACCAGGTTTTCATCAAGATCTTTTCCTGAAGCCATGATTTTCCCAAGTTTGAAAGGCTCCCTTTATTTCCTGCAGAATTACTCAAATATTACAAATTTTATGAATAGGTCCTTTCCTCCCACCTTCATGAGGCACAGTACCAGTAAAAGCTGTCCCAGGAGGTATATCCCTCTGGGGCCTCGGGATCAGGAGGACAACAGATGGTGAGCTAGAGGGACAGGCTGCAGACACCATCTCCCTCCAGTGACACAACAGCTGTCCCCTAAACCAGGGCATGCTGAACCCTCCCCTCCACATCCCCTGTCCTCAGCTTAAGCTAGGAAAATGATTACTCAGAGCAGGGCTTAAGTCAGACCACCTGTGGCTACCGCATCAGAAACCCACTGCTCCCTCCTCAGCTGCATAACCATGCATGAGCAGGGCTTTCAGAAGCTGCTGTCTGCTTCCATGGGTTTCAGAGAGTTTGTCTTGTGGCTCTTTGAATTGGGTTCCTACTCCATAGTGCTCCCACTTGACAGCTCTCAGGCAGAAATAGATGGATCGTGACCTCATGGAAGAGCCTTTGTCCTGCCCTGAAATAATGCCTTTACAAACAGCTATGGGTCTGCTGCCCTAAACCACTGTTAATAGCACAATTAACTGTTCCTCTGCTGTTCTTGCACTTGCTCTTGGACATGTGCAATGCACATGCATTCAATAACCAGTTCCCAGACTGGCCAGCAGTATTACCCACTGACCGGTTACTGCACTGCCCTACTTGCTACTTATCTGGCATCTTAAATTCTGGCACGGACAACATGCAAACTGGGCAAGACAGGAGTTGTTCATGCAGGGTACGTGCACAGTGCAGTGTTACTGTACCTTTTCCTTTTCAGTCCACACAGAAAGGGCCAAAAGAGGAAAGAATAAGCCAGAAATCAATATAAGAGAAAAGAGTGAAGTAACGAACAGTATGTATGTGATAACATTCAAAGACAGAGATAATCTTTAGATTTTGCTGATAGTGTTTCCTTTTGTTAACATTTCCCCTTTCGATTTATTCAAGTAACTGAGAGGATGCTGTGATAGCTAGTGTTTTAAAACCAGGCAGTTTAAAAAGCATATGGAATCAGTGAAGAAAAATGAGTTTATAAATTTAGACTTCATTGTATTAAAGACAAATAAAAGAAACCCAAGAGGAAATAAAACTGGAAGTTCACAGTGACATAACTGGTAAAACTATTTTCAACAGTTACCACCAGCCAGCCAACCAACCCCCCATTAACTTCAAAAAAACAACCAAGGACTACAGTCCCCAAAATCTTGTTTTAATTCTGTCTTTAGGTACTTATACTACCTGTTCTCTCAAGATATCATGCTAGCCCCACACCTCAACAAAGACTCAGGACACTAACTTTAAGTTTTAACAGGCAGCAGAGAAAAATGAATGATTCAACACTAATCAAAACGAAGTTTAGCTATATAGAAATTTTCTGTCCAAAACAAAGTCTCCATTAAAAATAACACATTTCAGTGAGTTCTGGTTAAGGGCTAGTTTTTGAGTGTGTAAAAATTTCTTAGCTCTTCTAGAAAGATGGAGGAAAAAAGAAACTCTAAAGATTATTTGTTTATTGTTATAGGCTTGCTAGGAGAGCACTTCTCCACTGCAGCTAACAATCCTCAGGAAAAGTCATGGCACATAGCATAATTGTTCATTCGCACAATGCTTGCAACTCCAAACAAGTTTCTGAAAGAATCCAGCAAAAGCATGGCCCCTATTTATATTTAAAAAAAAAAAAAAAATCCCCCAAGTGAGCACAGCACTAGAAACAAGCTAAGGGTCGTATTCCTATGGCATAAAAAAATGTGATTATCCAAATGTGGTAACAAAGCATCGAATAGAAGATAAAGTACTTGAAAGATAGGTAAAAAATGAGACCAACAAACTGTTCTCAGTAACGTCAGGTCATGTAACAAATGGCAAATACCAGAAATGGCAGATTGAGAGGTTTAGATGAGTTGTCAGGAATTTTTTTCCCCTGTCAGATTATGTGGCCCTGGAGCAGGTTACCAGAGGAGTGCGTGCATGCACGTTTCCCTGTTGGACAGCCTTTTCCATCCATTAGAGTTTTTCAAGACTTGGCTAGACAATGTCAGGGCTGCCCCGACCCATTTATTGGTGACAGTCCTGCACCAAACAGGGGGTGACTACAGGCCTCCAAGACATCCCTTCCTACCAACACTTCTGCAACAGTTACAGGATGTCAGAGAGTTGGCATCTAATCCAACTCTAATCCACAAGAAAAATACTGTTTTTCAGAGATCAGATGGGCAATCTGACAACTGTCCTGTGATAGTTTTTCAAGAGTCAACAGAAGCATTCAAAAGAGCAGAATTAAAGCTTCTCAAGTCTTCCTTAAAAAGGACAAAGCAGACAAGTCAAGAGGTACAGGTGGACTTAAGAGAACAGACAAATGAAATAGCTATATAAAGTCAAATATATGAAAGAAAATATAAAGGGTTAAAACATTTCTTAGTGACATAAAACTATTCAGAGGAATCTGAACATCAGCAACGTTCAACCAGAAAACAGACCTACATTTTTGCAGGAAAAAAAAAGTTGATGTTTCCATTGCACAGTATAAACCATGCACACAGCTTCCAAAACTTCAAGGAGTAAATCTCATCTTAATTCACTGCTGTGGTTTAGCCCTGGTCACCACACCGTTTCTCACTCAGTCCCCCTACCCAGCAGGATGGGGGAGAGAAACGGGAAGAAAGGAAAACTTGTGGGTTGAGTTGAAGACAGTTTACTAGAATAGCAAAGGAAAATTATAATAACAACAGAACATAAGGATACTAAAATATACAAAATGAACAATGCACGATTTCCCAGCACCCAATGTCCCAATAACCAATACAGCCCGTCCCGAGCAGCGATCACAGAAACGAAAACCGAGCAGCGAGCAAAAGAGTGAGAGGGAGCCAGCAAGGTACAGAGAGCCATGTCGCTCCCCTCGGGCAACACCCACTTACATACTGAGCATGATGTTTATGGCATGGAATACTCTCTTTGGCCAGTTTGGGTCAATTATTCTGTCTTTCTCCCATCTTCCTGCATCTACAAATTAGCAAGACTTGGAAAGCAGGGCAGTGTCCTTGGTCTCATGAACAACTCATATCATTAGGGTGTTTTATCAACATTCTTCACACACAAAATCCAAAACACAACAGCTACTGAGAGGAAAATTAACTCCATCCCTGCTGAAACCAGGACAATATAATAAAGAAGGTAATGAAATTTATAAAATTGTTAGGAATTTGGTGCTGCATAGACAAAAGGCACAAACTCAACAATGTTTAGGAGCAACTCCAGAGCTGTTCTCACCCAGTTGTTAAGCTGGATAAACAGAGGCACAAGCTCAGGAACTTTCTTTAAAAAAAAAAAGTATGGTGATAAGAGGAAGGAAAGAGTAACAGAATGAAGGGACACAGAGGTGACTGGTGCAGGGGAAGGTCAGGGAAGGAGAAACCCGCAATGCAGGCCTGCAGGTGGCCATGGGTCAGAAGTTCCACTTCACAAGGAACACATTTTAGTTTCCCTAATGCTGACAGCTATTATGTCACAGGGGAGAAGAAGATTAATACCGTATGAGATGGTGGTTGTATACCGATTCTGGTTTCTTCCAAATGAAAACAGTTTAATTTATATTTAAACATAGAAAAGGCTCTTTAGACAATTGCCACAGAGCTAATTTTCTCAATATCAATATGCCCAATCCCCAAAAAAGCAGAAAAAACATCTGAATAAGGACAACTAAAATATTACTTGTGTTTTATTTCTTTATGGAAAGAAAATCACATTTAGCACAAACAGAACATATTAGAAGAAATTCATCATACAGTTCTAATTCAGGATGGGGCTTTTTTTGCTTGTGTTTGGTTGGTCTTTTTTTTAAGACCATTAAAATTCAAAAATCTCAAAACTTTATTTTTAACTTACCAAATATCAGTGCTAACCCATGGGAAGTCCCCACTGCTATCAGATTTGATGCTGCCTGAAATAGTTATGCAGAAGGATTGAAAGTAATGTCAGTCACAAATCCACCACAAATTCACTATGCTCAGGCAAACTTCAGGGGTGGGGGGAGATTTAGGAGGCTGTAGATAAAACCATTTTCTAACTTATAAGTGAAAGTTTCCTGCATGGAAGCTAGATAAGTACTATACCTGAATGACTATCACACAGATTTTTTCAGATTCAGAGGGTTGCTTTCCTCTCTGCTGTTGGAAATTCAAATGCTGAGTGATACCCACAGTGAAATTTCTTCGCTGTAAAGTCAGCCTCATTCGTTAGGTGTGGTACCTGAGTGTAAATACTCAGAGGACTTTTCTCACTCAGCTGCTACATCCACATCTGAACTCTTCTACAATGCTTGGCAGCGCTGGTCCCCTGAAGAGACCACAGCAAGGCCAGAGACTTCAGGTTCTTTCTATGGGGAATTAAACATAGCTCCAAGATTCTATTGCACCTCCAAACCTGCACCCAATTAAATAAAACTTAACAGAAATGTCATAATGATGTAGCTGTATTAATGTTGTTCTACTTTTTATTTCTTAGCAAGTGTTAAGTTAGATTTTAAAAATTAAGTGCTTTAATGTCTGCAGTATCTAAGTACAGGTTTTTATCCTATGTGCACATCAGTCACTGTGTGCTTCCAATTTTGCTGTGCAACCTTTTCCCTTTGATGTGACCACAGTTTTTATCCTTTTTCTTTTTTAAACAAAAAGTATAATTTCTTATGGATCACTGCTACTAGAGTCAAAGCAACTGAGTACATCTTTAGTTTCTTCATAAAACATTAAAACTCATTTCACAAGGGCAGAGCAAATACTTGCTGTATTTCACCTTAAAATTTTCTCTTCAACTACAGGCAGTTTCACTTCTGATGTAGTTTAGTTATCACGCTTGACTTCAAGAAATGAAATGCAAACTGCTAAACAGGAGTATTTTTCAGATAGGCTTTTAGTTAAATTGTATATTTTAAGGTCATGTTTCAGTTACGTCAGAGCCATAGAGATTTTGAAATCATCACTTTATAAGCACTTCAGTTTAAATTTCTTTTGAAAATTGTTAGGAGTCAAAGCAATAGCTGGCAAGGAAGTAATAGCTAGGGAAATTCAGTGTGTTCAACACTGAAACACTTACCTTATGGGGCAAGGTTAGGTGCTCAACTAACAAGCTCTGGTGATGACATAAAAAAGGGGAAAGCATGTGGCTTGATCAGCAGAGGGGCAGCCGAGCAGTTAAGAAATGTTGAACTCTGCCTCCAGAACGAGATCTTTCATGCTGTTTCTCACACCCCTCATATTTGAAAATTCTTAGTAAGAAAGAAGATGCATTTATCAGCTGTCCTAAACTACTGCTTTAACAAGCTTGCATGAAAACTAGCTATACAGTACTTGAAAATTCTTAGAGTACTTACAATTGCGGTGGGCAAGCCAGCATCCACTTTGTCCTACAAAAATAGGACAAGGCATGAGTGAGAGAGACAACTCCCAGCTCTGTGCACGTCTCTAATGATTAGAGCTACAACAGGCAGAAAAATCAACAGAAGTTGCATTTTAATAGTCCCACCAGGGCAGACAGTGCTGAGAGAACCACTGGCTAGAAATACCCAGCACACCTTATTAGCTTCCCATTCAGGTGGCTCACCCACATCTCCATTAACGCAAGTAACAGCAGCAGCAGCACGCTGACATTGAGACCTTGGTCACACAGCCATCACAGCACACTCACAGATGAGTCACTTGTATTCTATTCTAACAAGCCCACCTTGCATGCTGCAGAAATCATATGCTTCCTAAATCACCACCTCAGCTATGATCTTGGGCAGTCAGTTTACCCCTGGCAGAACAATCTACAGACCAGCTCTATTGCACCCGTGCCTAAAATGCAGGCACAGATGCAGGAATGTGCAAACACTCAGGATGCAGGAATGAGTGCATTCTGTGCCTCCTGCAGGCGTTAAGCAAACCTGCTTCCAGCATCTTCAAGTAAGCAGAGCAATAGTACTGCTATCATTTTATGTGAACATTTCCCACCAGGTTAATTGACATCAGCAACAGAAATCAATGTTTAAGAGGACTTACTGTATTGTTGCTGCAGTACGTCAGCTAATATCCGATTCACTATCAGCTAGGGATTACTAGCCAGTAGTTTATATATCCAACATGTTAGTATTATCCAGAACTAATAGTAGTGGGGGGGAGGAGATCATACACACACCCCTCCACACCAGAAGAGGTTCAATTTTTTCTTAATGGAGAGAAAAAGGAGAAAAAGACACTTACTGCTGCAGATACTATTTGGGCAGAAATTCCTTTCAGAAGTGAAAGTCGTGTAACTGATCCATGGAGTGAGAAAGAATCTGGGAGTTTTTTCTTCCTAAGGAAATAAGAAATAAACCAAATGCATCAGAGCAGAATAAAAGTTTGTAACTTTGCCTAACCCACAGCTAAATCAGCAGGTAAATTCTGCATGCACTTTCCATTCTTATTCTTGGGGCCTACGTGCACAGAATGAAACAGACATGAGATTATTTGCAAAGCCCACTACGTACCACCCTGCCTGCATAAATATTTTTTTTAACTCATCTCCCGGGGAGGGGCGGGGAGGGAGGGAGGAAAGGAGGAGGGGAGGGAAGGGAATAGTTCTTCAAACAAATTGTCAGTTTCAAACATGTATGTGCAAGCTTTACAATTTATTAATAAAGCCTGAAAGCAACACTTTTGCACTTTAATAGATCTTCCAGGGTGTCAGGAAGTTTCAGCCTTGAAAAGTTAGTAGCTAAGAAAAATACACAACTGGAAAAGGCTCATTAGCAGAACACAGACCCCTAGGAAAACTGGATAACATTCAATTAAAACACAACTGATCTAATATTAAAGCCGAGTGTTCCTGTTTATGGAGAAAATGTCTTCTAAAAGTAACTATTGTCCAGAGGACAGCTCTTTCTAAAGAGCACTGGTAGACTGTAGCATACACAGTAGAGTGAAAATCTCCAGGAAAGTTGCAATTTTGTTGACAAGAACACACCACCAGAAAGCCAAATTTCCAAAGCTAACACAGAAGCATTTAGGTCTTATGTCTCCAGAGGTGCACAAATAAGTAACTCCTACGTAGGCTGAAGAAACATATTGTTAATAGCTTATATTACGGCTAAGGACCCATAAACACGGAAACTAGCTTCACCCAAAGATGACAATAACACTTTAGGTTTTTCTACCCACTCTGTACTAGAAAATGTTTAAGCCACTCCAGGAAACATTTCCCTCAATATAAACCATCTCATTTGAAAGAAAAAAAAAAAAAAAAAAAGAAGAAGAGACAGTGAGTCAGTACACCACCATATGCCTCCATAAAATATCACATTTAAGAGTGTTTACATCCCGTGCAATTGCTCATGCAACAATCACAACTTCTTATGCCACATAAGGCGGCCACTGGAGTGGCTCAGGATGTAGGATCAGGTCATCATTTGAGTAACTAATGAGACAAGTATTACAGCTAATTATCACATTCCAGGTTGCTTTTAGATGTCAAGATTAGCATTCCATTTACAGGAGTGACAGCAGTTCACTTGCCTTTTAAAAATAACCACCAGCTGCTTGCAAACTCTGGAAGTCATCAGACACATCTTTGAATGATTTTCATTAAAGTCATCATGGTTCAGTGTTTTCAAGGCTCCGTTAAAACTCACAGAAATTTAAATACTCCATCTCCCATAAAATGCATTTATTGCTCAAACAGGCTAGCCCTCAGCGCAAAAACAAGTCCCATCTTTGCCTGCTTGATCTTGCAGGAATAACATTGTTCTGTCAAAAGCAGCTTTACTGGAGTCCCTGCAGCATTCCCCTGGGACTTCAGCACTAGGATTTAACAGCAGGAGACAAAATCCATACATGCAATTAAAGGATTCCTACCCAAGTAACAGATAAATTGCATGCTCACAGAAAAGCTCGGGGAGTAGGTAGCAGGAGGTTGTCTTAGGAAGTTTCAACTGTTCTTAGCTTTGGATTGTCCTTCCACTCACTCAAAAAAGGAGAATCCAGTTTCAATGGATACAAGCAGCGTGCTTTCAAAAATCATTTCACCTCCCAGGGTATGAGTTCCGCAGTACCTTTTCAGGTGTGTCCGGTCCCCACTGTCAGAGCTTGCTACAGAAGATGTGTCGTAGGAGTGTGTATCCGTGTTATCAATGTTCAAGAGAAAGGGATCCTCCAAAATGAAAGATTCTTCTTCATCATCAGTCTGAAGGAAGAGAATCACCACAGTTTACTAAACATTCAAAATGCACAATACTGTAACTGAAACATTTGCAAAACAGCACAAATTAAGCAGAAAAAGCAAGAGGAGGACAAGGTAGTCTCATATGTAAAAAAGGCATTATTTTACTAGAGTGATTCTGCAAAAGAACCGGTTTCCAGAATTCATAATCATCATAGAAGCTGGCTGGAGATAAAGTTATTCAACTGATCTTTATTCCCTGGATATTATCTACTCCATCAAAACTTTAACAAACCGTGCACAAAGGTGTTCTCAAAAGTCTCCAGTTGCTGAGAAAAGGCCTAAAATTGTCATCGCATAGTCCAGCACTTCACCAAGTGGTGGCTAAGAGTCTAGCAGTCCCTCTGAGTGCTACAAGGGTTGATTTTGCTCTTCTCTGTGGTCTTCTGCTGGGGATCTCTCTCTCCTCTCAGAACCTAAATCTAGGTTCTTCACCCGGCGTGCAAAGAGCCGATAACACAGAGTCAAGGTATTTGTTTATTGTTATTTCCACTATTCCTCTCGTTCCTAGAGTGTATCTGTTTGGGACACCTTATACCTGTATCTTTAATACAGCTTTTTAAAAGAACTGTCACCTCTCCCAGGCTGCTTTTTCCTTTATACTAGCTTCCTAGGAAGTCCAACCACCAATTTCCTCAGCTTGTTAAAAAGCTTGTTTTCTTGGTGTTTATCTTTACTGCCATGCCCTTCTTTTCCCTTTCTAAGAATCATGCACTTGTGTGGCTATTGTAAAAATGCACTGAATTGGATACAAGCAAGACAAAGTGAGTTCTCCCCTACAAGGTACTACAAGAAGCATCAGATGTTGACACAGTTCATTACTCCTCCTAGAGTGCTAAATACATGAAATGCACAACATAAACAGAGTTGTGAAGAATCTAGTTCTCATTTCCTCCCACAACTTAAGGACCACCCAGAATTCTCTGCATTTATTTTTAGCTTAAATAAATAAATAAATAAAAAGCTGTTTGATAACCCTGACCTTAAATGGACACTATAGTCTTCAGGTGACCCTCCAAATCCACAGGTGAACACACTTAAATTTGATAGAAACTCTTCATGTTTCAGCTGTGGATATTTTGATTGAAAAAACCAAAACTCTTTATTACACACTGCACAGCAATTACTCCACTGAACGTGCACTTTGTCAGCTATCAGTATCAGGAAATCATGAAGTTAAACAATTTTATTTCCCAGAAAAAACACAATATGAGAAGAGCCAAAGGAGCATATGCTGCCTTATCTTAGCTCCTCCATGTTGGAGCTGGCTGCACGTCCAACGGACCACTCACCTCATTTAAGATGCTCTCCAGTGTCGGAGGAGTATCAACTTGAGGAATGTCGAATTCTTTGTCATCAATCTGGACATCAGAAACCACAGACTGAGTTTAGATTGCCTACTCCACCTTCCCATTTTTTTAAACTAAGGAAAAAATGCAGCTATGCATGCATTCCTTCAAACCCACCACTGCCCAGAAAGGCACCATATATACTACAGATCCTCTTATACAAAATGCATTCTCTGAAATTTGACATTGTAAGATAGAACAAGACTTATTTATTAAGGAAATTACATAATAGTTCTCAGACTTCTGCCCAGTCCTGAAATTTCAAATGTCTTTTTGTTTTCAGTTTCCAAGGATCACCACTACCAATATTACGCTCTGTTTCTAAAACAGATAGACATCAATACACAAAATTTTCAGACTATTTACTAAAGGGGAAAAAAAAAAAGGGTATTTTTCTTAAAAACAAAGACACTTCTACCTGTGATTTGCACTACTTGCTGAAAACCAAGCTGTGCTGTAGTAGGAAGGCCAGCCCCAGCACCTGTGTCCTGGCTACTGCTATTCTGTCCCCTCAGCTCCTCGGTGTCCGTTCCCACGGACTTAAAACCGGCTGGGGACAGGACCAAGGCCTGACGCAGCATCTCCCAGCACCCCGGGTTATTTTAAACTCTCGAGAACCGGCTCCTCTAGCAATTGCGCAGCACAAGCTTGCCTGCTACCTGCGTTCTGCTCACCAACAAGACCCGCCTAGGTGAGAGCTCCCAGGGGAGAGCGACCCGCAGGATCCGCGCCCAGCGTAAGGCAGCGCCCAAACGCCGGTGACCGGACAGCGGCGGGGCCCTGGCCCCGCCCCACGGACCCTCCCTCACGGCCGCCCCGCCGCCGGACAACGGGGCTGAGGGGAGGGGAGGGGAGCGGCCCGACTGGGCGGGGGCCGCCGCAGGCACCGCGGGGCTCCGCGGCCCGGCCGCCTCCACCTCTCCGCCGCCCTTGGGCCGCTTCAGCCGGTTCCGGCAGCGGCGGGCAGGCAGCCGCGTCCGCGCAGAGGCTCGCCACGCACCAGCTCGCTGCGGGAGTCCAGCTCGCGGTCGAGCTCCGCTACGCTCAGCCGATGCGCGGGCGGCTCCGGGAACAGCTCGGCCTCCGCTCCCGCCGGGTAGGCGCCCGGCTCCGGCGCCGCCTCCATCGCCGGGCTGCGGGGGGGCCGCGGCGGCGACCTAACCAGGCCGGCACCGCCGGGACTCGAACCCGCGTCCGGAGACGCCCCCTCCCTGCGCAGGCGCAGCCCGGCACGGCCACCCGCCCCGTGCCGGCCTTAAAGGGGCCGCCGCGCCCCGCACTGCCAGGAGGGACAGAGCCGCTGTGCCGCCACACGGAATCCTTTTATTTAATGGAAAATACCGCGGCTGGGAGACCGAGGGGTGCGTCAGCCTGCGAGGGAAGGAAAAGGGAAAATATCAGTAATAGGTAAAGAAAAAGAGAGAAATGAACATGCACAGCAGCCCTTCCAGACCCACGGTGCCTTCGCTAAAGCCGGGGGGGGTGGTTGCTACAATTCCCAGCATCGTGGGGCTCGGGATTTGGTGTGCGCAGCGCCAGTCGGCGGCTGTGTCCCAGCAAAGCCAAGAAGTCACCACAGGTTAGAAATGGGGTGAGCGACAAGAGCCTTTGGGAATATGTGGCTCATTTTAGACAAGGCAAGAGCTGGTGTAACAAGATTTGGTGCCCGAGCATTTGTGTTGAGCACCATCTGCAGCTAGTTCAGCATTGCAGTTACTCAGGATGGGAGAAAGCCACGTGGGATTTCCAAGAGCCCTCGCCAAGCTAGGAGGCAAGGGGAGGGGTCAGTACTGACAACTGTGAAATAAAACACGCGTTGGAAGGATAAAAGCTGACAGTTCAATGATGTCAGACACCCAAGCTACCCTGGTCTCTTATTTGTGCCCACATATACAGTTTTGGGGTGACACTATCCTGCTTGCTGATCTGTCAGAGGCTGGGGAAGAGCCCACATTGCGCCCATTTGGAGGAATGGCCCCTTTGCTCTCCATGTAGCAGCGGCAGCTGAATTGCCGTTCAGAGTTCCAGCTTTAGCAAAGGCACATACTACAGACACACAGAGCATCCTACAGCTGTGCCTGCCTTACCGATTTGGCCTTCCCGTTGTTCTTCCTGAAGAGCAGCCACATTTCCCTCCTCTTTGGAGAAGGCTCTTTCTTGTACCTAGCAGCAAGAGCAAGTGGATGAGCAGGGAATATCCTGAGTGTCCTCTTACCATCTAGGTGAGCATCTGCCACGCAGGTCCCCACTTTCCACCTCCACCTGAGCAAGAACCAGTCTTCCTGCTGTCCTCAGGGCCAGGCTCAGCTCAGCAGTTAGAGCAGAGGATCTACCTGTCCAGGGCCACCTTCTGAGCTCTGAATCATTTGACTAGCAAGAGCTGGGGAAAAAGCATTCACAGAAACAATGTCACCAGAAAGAGCTGCAGATTATCAAGAAAGATGGGCAGAGCTCCAGAAGGGGCTCCAGGCAGAAAGACTCCAGCCACTGAATCAGTCACAGTGAGGAATAAAAAATGGCTAAGATAAGAAACAACCTTCCCCCACCACAGTCTGAGATGCCATCAGAGACCTGCTAGAGATCCTAAAATTAGAAGCTGACTAGGAAGGTGAGTTTAAGGAATAAATTAAATGCTTTGTGTGGGTGAATGGGCCAAGAGAAAGTACAGTAGAGTTGATCTTTCATCCTGCAGAGCTGGATGATATGTACTCCTCTGAAAAACACAATCACCCTTTCCAGCTTCCTCCACCTAAGTAGGCTCCACAGGCTCATGGACACTCAAGCAGCACACTAAACAGATTTCAGAGTCAGTCCAGATACAAGAACAGGATTTTTGTGAGGAGGTAACTCTGCTTTAGAGCTATGCTGGCACTGGGGAGCTGAACCTTTCCTCTGGCATACACATCTGCAGGTATTTAAGGATTTAGTGACTGATTACCAACCACACGCTCTCCTCCAGGTTCTAAAACCTTCCTTTCCACTGCCAGCTGTTCCAGGATGGTCTTCTGCAGCAATGGTGCATTCACTCCTCTTACAACAGCTACTAATTCTCCTCCCTGAAAGGTGTGAAAAGCAAATCAGTCAGTAAGCGCCCAAGTGGTGGCCTCTGGGCTCTGGAGATCACCACACCAGCACATCACATATGATATTATGTACCAGGCCCTCCTCCCCAAAAGAGCTCCAGAACTGTTCCAGGGAAACTGGAACAACCTTCTTTGTTGAGAGGAGTGAGGTCCTGCAGTGGCAGGAGGCTGAACCTGAAAAGCCCACAGGGCAATACACATGTCCACATGCTAATGTGGCACAAACATTGCTCATGTGGACTCAGCCAGCCACAAGACTCTGCAGACACATACATATTTCAGTAAGTCATGGGGATCTCTGTGTGAGTCATAGGGATTTTTATGACTAAGACAGGGGAAGGGGCCATGAAACAGAGCCATCTATCACAGGCTACATGGGCCTCCCTCCAGGTAAAAAAAAAAAAAAAAAAAAAAACAAAAAAAACCAAAAAAACCCCACCAAATAAAAACCCCACAAACAACAAAAAACCCAAAACAACAAAACAAACTAACAAGTTAAAAAAAAAAAAAAACCTCACACAAAAAACCCAACCAACAATCTCTAGCTAGAGCATCCCTGTAGCTTTGTGCAATGTCTGTCTTTCACTCACCTGTACAATTTAAACTTACTTCATTCATACCTTAATCTCTCATTTGGGTTGTTTTTTTTTTTTTTTTAAATAAACCAAAATTACATTATTCTATTTCTTGGTGGTAAAGCAGAAGGTATTTAAATGTAAATTCTGGCTGCATATTCTTATCCATGCAGCACTTCATCACCAGTAGATACCAGCAGATACTGAGCAAATAAAATTTCCTGTCACACATGAAAGAAAGAGTATCCCTCAAAAAGGACAGCTGTTCCTGCCAGCAAGTCATGTTTACTGCTATGCAACTACTGTAAAAATATTTTCACTCACTGCATAAAACAGAAAGACAGGCTCGCATTTTCCTCTGTATTTTTCCAGAGCATCAATGGAATCAACTTCAGCCTGAAAATAATGTAAAATAAAACAGGTGTTTCTTGAAAAGCATTTCTGCTTTGGAGGAATACACATGCAACTGCCTGGACTCAGATATCCTCAGCTGGCTGGCACTCATCCCCATGTACAGCAAAACACCTCTGGGTCTCAGTCTTATGGGGCAAAACGGCACTGGTCAGAGCCAGGGCCACAACCAACTCATATCTCAGTATCAGCGACCTGAGAAGCAGACAGATCTCATCCACAGGAGTTGGAACAGCAGCTCTTGCGGGGTAGAGATATCTATCTCACAGCAGCTTGCCTGAGTGAATCGCAGAGAAAAAGCCTGAAAAAAATGAAATCAGGGCCTCATGTCTTTAAGGAGTGAGAGAAATTACAGGAGGAGCTGCGGTAGCAGCAGAGGCAGCAGTAGGCTGCAGGAAGTGCTGGGTAGGAGCCTCCACAAGAAACCTCACTGCCCACAGCTCTGTCAGCAATTGAGAGCTGGCCTTCAGCTTGAAAAGGCATTTAAACACAGCATCACAGCATGACTGAGGTAGGGAGGGACTTCTGAAGGGCTCTAGTCCAAGACACGGCCCAAAGCAGGGCTAGTCCCAACACTATAGGAGGTTGCTTAAGGTTGCATTAGTTCTGAGCATCTCCAAGAATCAGTGCTCCACAGCCTCTCTGGGAATTCGTCCCAGTGTCCAACCACTCCCACGTTGAATACTTTTTCCTTCTATCTAGTTGTAGTTTTCTCTGCTGCAACTTGATCCCATTATCTGTTGGTTTTTTGCTGTGTACCACTGAGAAATGTCTGTCTCTGCCTTCTCTATTAATCCCCTACTAGACATCTGCCCCTTAGTGTTCTCCAGAGTGAAAAAAACCAGCTCCTTCAGACTCCCCCTGTACGTCAGAGGGAGACTTATGTTAATGATTCTGTCTAGCATTACCTGCTTAAGCAGAAATCTGAAAAGCACAGAACATTTCAAGCCTGAAAATTCTTAATGATACAAGTTCTTGTTGATGTAACCAAGTGTCTGCATTTGGCACGCTCACTCACACAAGCTGGAACTCCTGGACTGCTATAATCTTGGCTGAATATTGAAAAGATAGATTAATTCAGCCTTCAGTTACCTGCTAATTTCAGGGGACTGGATATTTCAAGCAGTGACAAATTAGACGTTACCACAGCAAAATGCAGGAGATCACTGCCAACTTCATTCTTTAATTTTCGGAAAAGATCCACTACTGTTTTGCATGGACCACACCAGGCTTGAAACGCATCAACAACTGCAAGCAGGAAAATCAGTAAAAATAAGGTTAAAATGGGTCAATTTAGACGTAAACCAATAGATTGGTTTGTGCACCTGTCCACTTTGAAGCTTAATCATTCGGAAGGGGACTGCAAAAGGGTGCTGGGGCAATAAGAAGAATCTCGAAAGCCTCTGAGGATTGACATCTCCTCCTCTGGTGACCTCTGCAGCACCACCCTGGGGGAAGGAGATTTGCCTCATGCCCAACCAGAATTGCCCAGGCTGTAACTTGTTGCTGTTGCTCCCATAGTTCTGTCTGGAGTGTGGCAGGACTCCTGTTGAATGCTAGAAGGGCTATGGATTCAATTTTGGAGTAGAAACTATCATCCTCTTTCAAGGTTTCAAATGCTAGATCAGAGGATGAAATCACATTATAAAATAACAAGCTGAAAGCAGTGTTATGGAGGAGTCTTTAGAAGAAACATTGGCATGGCTGTGACCTTGGAGGTACCAGGTTTTCTAGGGAAAACTGCTGCACAGAGGTAGAGCACACAAGGCTTACCTAACAGCCCTCTAACCTTTACCCTCGGGAACCAGGGCTGTTCCTTGCACTGGGGACAATCCTGCTCCAAGTGGGTGGCTGGACTGGAGACTCCAGAAGCTCCTGCACCAGCTCTGCTTTAATTGCATGATAATTGTCCCACAGAAATTAACATAACTACAACCTCCAGCTAGTCTCACCTCTGTTAGCATATTTCTTTCTTCCATTCAGAGCAAGAGGAACGGAAGGACTGACTGAACATCTGTATCAGTAGTAATTGGTTCCTAATAGTACTGGTGTCCTTCTAACACACAGAACAAAGCAATCCAGTATATTGACCAAACCCTTACCAATGAGTCCTTTGAGACACAGCATTTCTTCCCAAAGCTCCTGGCTGTTGATGTTAATCTGTGTGAGAATTTAAAAACACAGTAAAAGCAACAGTAAGTTACCAGGTACTTACTACCTGGTTGCTGCAAACATACTGACAAATCATTTTATGCTTGCCCTTAAGATGGGAACATCTACCTGAAGAGGTATTACCTGAGCACTCAGGAAACTTGACTGCAATCCTCTCACCTCTCACCAGCTGGGCAGGGCCAAGCTGTGCTAGAACATGGATGGAAGACTTCTGAGAAAAAACAGCTGAAGTCAGATATCCTCACTCCCAAACTCTCTTTCCTTCCCCTCTTCTGACATGCTCTTACTACTACCTGATGCCAGCTCTGAGACACCCATCAGCAAGCCAGCTAACTCTGTACAAAAACTTATTGGATTAGAGACTCATGTTGTCTCACAAGAACAAGGAAAGGGTAGCAGCATCCAGCCAAGACCAAGACCTCCTCTGTTTAGTGTCAGCAACTACTTGAACAGTCTGGCTGTTTGGGGAGCCCAGACTCAGTTTGCAGAGAAAATAAGAGTTGTTCTGGGGGGTGACTGGGGACACAGCCCCCTGCATCTTATCAAGGCCTCTGGCTGACTGATTGGAGCCCTAGCTGAACCTACCAGGCTGTGTCATGTATGGTGCAAGAGGTCTGTGAAATACTCACACCACCTCAGGTTTTTCCTGGCACTCTCCTGCTTTTATGGCAACACAACTCCTTGTGGAATTGTGGAAGCAAGATCTGAGAGCAGGGAAGGGCTCCAGATGTTCCTCCTGTGCCTTGGCTTACCATACAGCCCTGCAGGTGTGTGGGTACCAGGAAGCGCAGCAGGTGCTGGGGATGACAGACCCCAAGCTTCTTACCGCAGCGCTCCTGCTGTAGAAGAAACACAAAGAGCTACTGGAAGTCCGATATGTAATGATGCGTTAACACAGCCTAGCAGCTAAAACACTTAAGAGCCACTAGAAGATAACTGACTGGACTGTTTCTCAGCAGGGTGCCTGGATCATAGCACGAGAAGTAAGGACTTGGACAAGAACCACACAGAGATTGACACCTGCTAGGTCCCAGCTCAGGAGGGGCGTCCCATCAAAGCCAGGATGGTGCTCAAAAGCAGCAGTGAGGTGATGGTCTGGGCTGACCTGCAGCATTCAGAGTGCTCCTTCAACATGCTCTTCTCCAGCACACATCCTTTCCTCACAACTATTTCAGATCCAGTCCTCATCACATTGCCTGCACACAAGCTATACTACTTTGTTAAGATGTTTCAATCTTGATAAAATAAACTAGTAAATACACAGCTTTCCTGATGTCTGGGGATTAGAGAGTGGTCTGAGCCCAGCATGCTCTTAGCTGAATTACTGGCTACTATCTAAAGACTTCCAAAACATAATGAACAACAGAGAGCACAGAAAGATCTAGATTGGAAGGGATTGGTGGAGTCCTTCGTATAATCCCCTACTCAAAGCTCAGTGTTAGACCAGGTTGCTCAGGGACTTAACCAGTCAAGGAAGCCCTAGACAATTCCATACATTGTGCACATACTATATTATCCCATACTTCCAATATTGTTACTAGAAAGGAAAATATCTTCAGTATCTTCCCCATCTTACAGGACTTGCTCCTTAGTCTGTACTCAGAAAAACACAGTAAGTTTATTAAAAAAAAAAAAAAAAGCTTCTTGAAAAAAATCTGGTTTTGTTCATCCTGAACAATGAAGATTCCTAATAACTTTCTCAGTTGGTATCATTAATCCTAACTACGTTTAGTCTACGCTGGGAAAGTAAGTTGCAATAAAGCCAACTATTTTACAATAATTAACACCAACATGCATTAAAGTACTGCTAAAATTGCAAAGCCAAGAATTCCAAGAGTGGAAACTCCAGTGTAAATTAAATGGCCTCTTACAGATTTTCTGAGATGTCATTGGAGGTCATACAGTACAGTTTCTCCAGGATCCTGCCTCACTGAGAGAATGGGGAGTTGTTCAAACACCTCCATCTGTTCTTCTGTTTAGCACATGACCCCAAGCCTAATGTTTTCAGAGAACACCTGGAGAATTCAGAAATTTAATTATTCCAGGTATCACTAGTGCTAGGACAGCCCTCAGAGAGTTTCACAGAATGTTAATGCATTCAAATGGTTTACGAGAATAATTTGTGATAATGAGTTCAGCTGTGAGTTCAACTGATGGACAAAAAGTAATGCTGGCACCCTTCAAAGTGCTTTGCCCTGAGGCTGCTAAGATTCAGCTTTTCTCTAATACAACCATAACTTTCCTAGGACATCCCATCATATCCTACATGAGGTTCAGCTTTCACCTGTAGATGTGAACAATCACATTTTTGCAGATCTAGACCCAGCTTTCCCTCGGTTGCCAAAGGTGCAAAGTCTGCTTGAATCAATTTCCCCCATCACACAGGAACACAGTTGGGCAAGCAGCAGCAGCAATCACTTTTACCTTAATAAAGTGATCCTTTTTCTCTTATACAAATGTTCACATTTTCACTCCATGCTTTCTAATTTTAACAGTGAATAAACAAGGTTATAGAGCCCATAATCTCTTTCAGTGTTTCTTTCTTGTGAAGACTGAACTTGTTTCAAAATTTTAAGATGACCTTCATAACCTACTTCATGTCTTTCAATGTTTTTGCGTACTAAACTGCTCTCGGAAACCCTGTCTCCCCTAGTTCTAAAGCATCATTAGGTCACTTGTGCACTGTAAATAGGGAAAACTTCCTCTACACATAATTGCAAAATAGGTTTTTCAGCCTTTGAATTTTTGTTGTATCTCCTAACTTTTCCACCTTTACAGTGATTTTTCTGAAAACATGAACTGGTCAGAAACGTTCAGTGACACTTGCCATTCAGGAGAAATCCCCCCCTTCTCCATTTCCATACTTCTAATTGTCCAACTGAACAACTGTCTCATGAAACACAGATGCATTTTGACGTATGAAAGCAACCAAACCTGTGCCAGCTCATAACAGCACTGAAACGCAAGCTGTGGCCTGTAACAATTTCCCGTGGCACTGACTCTGGCAGACAGATTTGGCTTGCTCTGTATTCCCATTCTTCTTACCTGCCTTCAGAAAAGCTTTTCCACCACAAGGACCTTGCAGTAGGGCTCTGCCAGCAAAATCTGAAGTACCCCAATACTGAACTTCATCCTTTGCACTTACTATGAGTTTAAAAGATATTTAAAAAGCCTGGCTCATACTGACCTGCAGTACTACCTCCTTTTTCTTTGTAGACATCCTTGTGCAGGAACAAGGGTCCTTTGAGCAGCAGTCCCAAATGCAAAGCACTGCAGACGTCCTCTAGTTATGTGAATCCAACTGCTGGCCAACCTACACCATAGAGAAAGCTTTTTACATGCCTGTGCTCCTCCACCCAGGACGTATTGCTTACAGCAGCATCCCTGTGCTATTGGAGGGAGCAGGATTAACTCAGCAGTGCCCAAAGTCTGGGCATGGCTTTGCTTGCACCTTTTCCATAGAGGTGAGGTGCTGCTGCAGGGCCTGAATTCCTGCTCACTTTTAGGGACGCAGCAGTCTGTTCCCTCTGGCCCCATGAGGGTGACTGAAGCGAAATGGCCCCAGCCAGGGCCTGGCAGTACCTGTGCAGTGGCTGGCAGCCCCCCAGTGCAGCTCTGTGAGCCCTGGAAGCAAAATGGCCCCAGCCAGGGCCTGGCAGTACCTGTGTGGTGGCTGGCAGCTCCCCAACGCTGCTTTGCAGCCCTGGCAACGTAGGGGCGGTGCAATGGCCCAGCCCGCCTCGCTGTCTTCTGTGTCCGCTGCAGCCAGGAAGTTGAGCTCCATCTCATTTCTCCCCTTCAAGCAGCAGCAGCCGGAGCTCCTCGTTGCCCGCCAAACCTGTCCAGTTCCCCTGCAGGCCCTGTGCCCCCAGCCACACCGTACACTCCCTGGCTCGTTTTCCCCTGTCCCTCCCAGGCTAGGGACCCAAAACAAGGTGCAGGATCCAGAACACGACCTCTCCAGCACCGAGCAGAGGGGATAAGCTGCTGGCCCCACTCCCAACACAACTCAATTTCAGAAGGGTTTTATTTCTACTTGCAGTGAGTGCACAGCACCTGTGCCCAGTACCCCCCCAGGGCAGTGCCCATTTGGGCAGGGCTGCTGCTCACCCTGTCCATTCCCATGCCTGGGCTCCAGGTAGAGACTTCAGTGGAGCCGCTTCTTGTCACAGAGCACACTATGTCTGGTGGCCTGCTCCTCCAGCTGGTCAAGGTCCCTCCTGGTCGAGGATTCAGCTCTTGGCACATCAACTCCCCTAGTGCCCCTGGCAATGCGAGGGGATGCTGTCCAGTGCCTCCAGGGGACATGGCAGGGCTGAGCCCTGGCAGGAGCTCCCCTGCCTCCAGCAAACTGCACCTCTGGATGCCCCCAGCAACTGTCTCTTTTTGTAGAAATAAGCTTCCAGTGAAGTCCTGATGATTTTAATCACCACTGAAATTTTGCATGTTTACACCTATCATGCACTTACATTTTAGGACTACCAAAGACTGTCCTGTTAAACTCATTTTCTAGTCTTCGGGAATCTAATCTCATGCACTTCAATTATTCTTCTGCCTGCTGTGCCACTGCTTCAGCAGTTTCATGGAGATTCAGCATCTACTGCAGCGGCTAAAGTCTGTAAAAATAAATTTTAACATCTGAGATGTTTGCCTTAAGAATACACTGGCACAAGATGCTTTTAAGCATGTCACTTAGCTTCTTTCACTATTACAATGCAAATCTGTGATTGGAACAACAGACAAATTGTAAGTGTCATTTGACTTTCTGTGTGGGAGAGAGTACTCCAAATGCGGACTGGAGGTGGCAGGGAGGAACCAAGTGTACCACTTGTCTGACAATGACCATGCCAAACTCCATGCAACCTACTCACTTTTTGACACATGTATTCGTTAAGAGGACTGCCATCACTGGACCCAGATATAAAGAGTGTACATACTTATCAAAATTCATTAGGACTAGTTTTCAGAAGAGAAACGGCAAAAGAACAGCAGAAATCCTGGTGATTTGTATTATGTCCAGGCAAACACTTTACCTGTTTTGGTCCTGTAACTCACAGGATGCTGCTACCTAAGCAAAGTTGGTAAAGATCTGGCCGACCAGCAAACAAGTTTGTTCCCACTGTGAATCTCAGGCTAGCAACTGTCAGACTGTAGAGAAGCTGGCACAGAACGCTAAGATTTCTCCATGAAGCTGAGAAAAATCTAGATGTTCTGGTAAAGTTTTTTTTTTTTATTTACAGTATTCTTCATTTTTTACATACCTATATCAACATAAAAAAATATTCACAAAGCTTAACTGAATGTAAAAATGTTCTCACCCAATAGTTTGTCCTATCAATATCTGTGGAAAATGTCAACTGTTCTCATGCAGCAACGAGATTGTCTGAGCATTCTTTTTTAATTTTTCTGGTAGAATTTTAGGAAACCACCTCAAAACATGTACACGGATACGTACTCACCTTTTTTCTCAACACCTTTAGGCACTGAAGTTTTATGGAATCAAACTCAGATTTGCTTTTAGAAACGTGAACTGGGGGAGGACGAGAAGAGATATGTAAGAACTTGAGCTAAACGTACATAGCAGGAGTGCAAATTCAGAAGTCAGATGCACACTATACAGTCTTGCATTTACAATATCTGCCTCAGAACCTTTTTCTCAGTTCAAGTAAAAATATATTTGATTGAATTTTATAAATAAGACTTTATTTCTGAGGTACTGATATTTATCAAGTTCTCACATATTTTTACTTTCCCTTTTGTTCAGCCCCCAAAGTCCATAATAAAAAATTTGCAGAAGGACATTAAAAAACTGCCAGTCACTTACTGCAATGCCTGGGGAAAAAGTGTCAGGTGCTCACTTTTATTTGTCTTTCAAGAGTGGAAGAAGTTACATGAAATGTATATATTCTCCTTTGCAACCAAGTGATAACAGTTCTCTGATACACAGCACATTCAAATTCCAGGCCAAACTGTGGTCACATTTTCTGACACAAATAGTTACCTTGGAAAAAAGTAAGGCTATCACAATTTGACCTTCTGATTAGAAATAAAAGATTAAGATACTTATCAAAATTGGTTAGCAAAGTTACAGACCCCTCTTCTTGCTGCAGCCTTCCTGAAGTTCAATATAACAAAAGAAAGATTTGGTTTAAGATATTGGCTGCAATTTTTAGTGTGCCTGTTAGTGCTATGCCAATATAGCGTTTGAAGATTCTGACTGTTAAAACTATGGTCTAAACTGAAATCAGAAAGTAGACACAGGAAGAAAGCAAGAACCCTGAACTGCATGAAAGAGTGCTCCTTGCTGCCCTCATTTGCTTCTATGCATATTTGACTGTGAAGCCACTGGAGTCTCGTATTTCAACCTAACCTTACACAGCCATCTTCATTTGTACTCCTATTTTTTCCTCCACACTTACAGGCACAATTTCAGGAACTTACGGACAATCTCGGCTTCTGAACGCAGTAAAATCCCATTGCTTATTATCCAGGTATCCAAACCCATGCAAGTGTGTATATCTGTACATATACACAAAACGTGTAGCAACATTACTGAGATTAAAAACAAAACAAAAACCAACAAAAAAACCAACACCCCCAATTTTCCCATCCCTTCCCCAACTTAATGCACCCAGCTGATCTTTTGTAGAAATAATTTGTAAGTCACTGAACTATATCTGGAGGTAAAGGATGCAAAACAAAAGCAATCCCTTAATCACCGCTTGTCAGCTCCTTCCGGTCTCTTGAATGTAAAACTTCTGCAACATACTGTTTGCTCTGTTAATATTGGTGATCAACAAATATTTATCACCAGTGAAACAAGCTAATCCTTCAACAATTATCTGAGCAAGTTCTTAGCTACTAAAGCAATAGCTTATGCCTGCTGATACTGCAGCCACCATTCCAGAAAAGTCAACAGTCATGCTAACTCTCAAGTATGAGCTTTTCTTCCAAAAACATAAAGAAACCCAAGCCAATCCAGTTGACCCATTCCATGAATTTGAGCATGTCATCAGTACCAGGTGATCTTGCATGGCAGTAAAAAACTCTTTGGACCATGTCAGCACAGAACACTCTGCTTATAATTTGGGGGCTACTGTCTCCCTCTATTTTTCTCTTTAAAAAGGAAGTATAATGTAAGTTAAGCTGAAGTTCAGAAATGCATATATTTTACTTAAAAACATTCATCTGTTCAAAATTCAAAATAAACTTTATGGGATACAACAGTTTGTTTTTTTTTTAAATAACATTTCATTCAAACTGTATATAATTCATTGAAGTATTCGTACAGCAAACAATGGTTAACCCTTGAAAACCTGTAGAAAAAGATTTTCACACCAAAAAAAAAAAAACAACCAAAACAACCAAAATTGAGGTATCACACCCACACACATTCACCCAAGCACACGTGCACTCGAGCACCTCCACACACATCCACACACGCAGGCTGCAGCAAAAGCAGAAAATTGTAGGCCCAAAAGGAAAATGATGACTGATTGTTCTATCCAAAAGTCCAGGTAGCTCAGGAAAAAAAACCCAAAAAACCAAAACAACCCCCCAAGAGTCCTCTGAGTAAAGAAACTACCTCAAAAAAATTCTCAAGTGCGCTGGAGACCTGATCATTTAAACTTTCTGCAAAGCAGCTCCCTGCACCTGAGAAAAATGCAGCCCAAGGTGACTTGTGCAAATATAAGGAGTCAGGAATATCTCCTGCTCTTCCTTAAGTAGACATGAGGGGTGTCCATAGATTCAATCAGTCTTTGATCATGCAAGATACTGCTGGAGTGCCGTCTTCGCCCTGCAATAAAGCAACAACTTGTTAATCACTGGGGTTTGGCTTTATCATCAACAGTTTTATTCACAAGACTGTGCATTGTGCCAGCAAGAGTGGGAGGATGAAGGAGTGGCTGGCTCCTTCAGTTCGGAAAGATCAAGCCCATGGCACAGAAGTGCTCTACATGGGCTGTAACAATTTAGGCATCCACCCTGCATCTAAGAATAGGATCATCTAACCAAGTGTATTAGATGCTCAGCGTAAACTCAACTTTTGAACAACTTTCAAGTCCTGTGGGGCTTAAGGTATATATTGAACTTTATTATCAACATAACATATAAAAAACCCTTAAAGGCAGTAATTGTGACGAGCAATTACTTTTCTGTAATACAGATGTACCATGAAAAGCAGGTCTTTGAGCTGAGAAATGAAACAGATGTCGTAACTCAGAACATACTAGAAACACGTTAGTCCTGTCAGGAATACTGGCCCTACCAAAAACATACAATGAGGTGAGAAGGAGAAAAGCAGCAACAGCCAGTGTAATACTGAAATTTATGTCATCTAACATTGTGCAACATTTTTGTTAAGAAAAAAGCATCTCCAGAAGTCTAGGGTTACAGTTTCATCATCACTTCAGCTACTTCAGTGTTTCCTACCACCTGAAGTGAGTAGCTTTGCTCCTCCCTTTGTCTCTCACACCTCCTAACCATGCTATCATGACCTTGACAGACTTTTCCAAGATTCAATACAACTCAGAAACCCAGAGGAAGATTATTTATTTTTTTCTTTCACAAGTCAAGAGGCAGAGTTAGGATAGGGTAAACAGTTGGAGCAGGTGGCCAGAACAAACAGGAGGGATAGTGACTTGCAACACTGCTAAGCACAATCAGCTCCCTGTCTCTTAAAACCAAGGCTTAAGTGTCAACAAGCAAGGCCCATTCACCAGGAAATATTTTTACTGGTGTAAGTTTTATTCCTATTTCTCACTGTTTGAAAATACTATTCAGCTTTTCCATAATCTTCTGTGAGCCTGCTTACTGATATCTATATGTTCCTGATTATCACCTTCAATACTGATACTATGCCAGTACTGGCATAGATTTTAAACAAAGAAGTCCTAACTTTACTACAAAGATGTCTAAGAACACTGGAATATGTTTCATAAAAACAAGAAACCCAAATTTAATGCATTTTAAATGCATTTTAAATGCACAGTTTTGAGTTGTGTTGTCTGTGTATGACCTTTTCCAAAAATCAGATCATCTCCTTTTGTTCATGAAAGAAATAGGAGTTGTTACTAACTGTAAGTGGGATAACTGCAAAAAGTAAACAAAAAAAAGAGAAACTGTCTTTAGCTATTTTGGTTACATGTGTTTGTGAAGAAGCTACATGATCTGTGTAGATACTATAATATCAGTAACAGAACAGGTATGCAAAAAGTTACTGTTGAGCTCAGTTAGTTGAAAATAATTTGAGATTAACAACAGTAGTGATCCTGTATTTTTTTTTAATTCATAGTGTTATGTGATAGTTTACCATTGTTCTAATCTGCTGGAACTTTGTTAGTAGTCCAAGGTTTACATAAATATTTGTGTATTACTGAGATTGCACAGAGGACCCTCCACTGGTTTAGAAGATCTTAAATTACTGAGAACTTCAGTAAAATTTGTTACTCCTGAGCAATACAAAACCTGCTCTTTAAGTAAGTGTTCATCACAATTTCTTTATACGTTGTAAAACTCAGTGCAACGATAAGACAGTTTTTCTGGGGAATTTTTCTATAATAAAAAGATTTTTAAAAATACACTTTTTAAAAAATAAAAAGCAAAGATTTCCCTCTAATATTCTTTTTGAATTTTCTTTATACTCACTTGTCACACAGATTTGGATCCGATGACTGACTCAATTTATGTAGGATATCTACTATACCCATGTCTCGTAGTTTATCTTGGCGTTCTTGTGAACCTACAACAGCAAATCACATTGTTGGGAATACCACCACCACAAAAAAAAAAAAATAGTCTGCAGAACAGAAGAAAGGAGTGGTAGCAGAAACCAGCTTAAAGGAGGAGTATGGAACAGAGTCCAGTTAGAACACAGCAATGGAAAAACTCCCTCATTTGTGGCTACTTCCCAAGGGAACTGTAGTTTCTTTTTTTGTACTCTGTGTGCATATGTTTAAAGAAAATTTTGCAGGCAAAAATCTGAACACATTTTATCCTAAAGTAAGAAGCTTAACTTCAGTTGGTTTATTCTTGTCTCTCTGACTTGGATGCAGAGAACATTTAATTTGAGGTGTGTTTTTGAGTCCAACTTGTAGCCCTGTATAACAACCAGAAAGCCACCGGGAGCATAGCCAAGTGTCACTCTGAATGAAGTTCTGTGGTCTGAGAGATGTGGAATAAAATGCACAGTAGGGAAAAAAAAATAAAACCAAGTAGAGAGACTGATTTCTTTGCTGAAGAGCGGCATGGTAAACTTGAAGGTCTGTAAAGCATCCATCTAAAAGTCCTCTTCCCAGCCTTACTATTCCTCAAAGCACACTGCCTCCCACCACTCCTTCCCCTGACACTTCTTCCAGCTCCACGCTACTGCCTCCATCTGCCCTCTCCACCCCTCAACAAAAACATACATAATTTTCTGTGCAGCAGTATCCTTCAGTTCCCTCCTGGTTACCTTCCATTGTTCCAGTCCATGACTCCTCTTACCAAATGCCTTCCCCATTCCTTCCAGTTCCACCCACAAGTCCTTCGACTGGTTTCAGAGTCTCACCACCCAACCCATTCAAGCATCCATGCTGGGGAAAATTTCTTTGCAACAAATCCCCTTTCTAATCCATTCATCCTCTCCAGGGAACCTGTTCCCTCCAACAATGAGTTTGCACAACGTCCTTAAGACTTGGAAGCTCTCTTACTACGATTCTAGGATTCTCTTTCACTCCAATTGTTTTCAGATTTTACAGAAATGCTACAGGTGGAAGTCTCCCACTGTGTGACTCTCATCAGCTTCTATTTATTGACACACTTTTCTCGTGTGTCCCCTTCCTGCCCCAGAACAGCTCTCTACACTTTCCTCGATGTCCTCCTGACCACTCTCACTTATTCCACATTATACCCGTAACGATGTCTCCCTTTATGGTTATGCTTTGAATCCCACTGTGCTATGCACTGCAAATATTGATTACTATGCAACATTAGCCTTTTGATCAGGATAGTAACTTGTATATGCTTTAATAATGAGGCTTTCTTACCTTCTTCTTCATTCCATATGAGATTAGATATACAGAACATGGCAGCAAGCTGAAGTTTAGCATTTGAATGACTCTAAATATAGAAAAATAGTACTCAAGTTTAGAAGAAATTCTTACATTTTGGCATTCATCTTGCAATAGATAAGGTAACAAAGTTGGGACTAATTATTTTCTACAATTTCTCTCAAGGATAATGCCATAACACAGGGCATTTCAGTAGTGTTCAATCACCTCCTTCCAAATATTTATTGAAGTCTACAAGAAATGCCCGTTCCAAGACCATGAAACATTTTCCATGTAAATTTGTTACAGATATTGCTTAAGTCATTGTAACATTCTTATGGGAAATAACCACAAGATTTTCCTTTTAATCAGATCCTCAGTACACCTCTGCCATACAGAACCGCACTGCATGATTTCTCAAACACAATCGGGTAAATGAAAGTTAAGTACAAGATACTGCATCATCTACATGAAAAAATGCTGAAGTACACTCTTTTCATTCCTGCAAAAGACCAACATAAAACCTTTAATATAAATTCCCCATACCATGTAGTATTTTATTTTCTGCAGGATGTCATCATTGGTCATAATCAGTTCTTTTGCTGTTGTTCCATCTGCTATATTGGCAAGTATACATAATGTCTGAAAGAGAGAAAAACTGTTATGATCTGTGGCCAAATAACTTATCCTATTATTTATACAGTTTCCCTGACAGCTTTGAACTTGTGACAATTTATTTAAGTTTTAATATCTTTAATCTGGAGTTTCCAGCTTGCTTACATCTGGGGCCAATGCCAAAAAATTAACGGTTGTGGATGAACAAACAGTCTTGGAAAGAAACCAGTCGTTGTCATTTTAAAATAAAAAGCAACATTTATTAATTCACTTCAATGAGTAAAATTTTAAGTCTTATGAAAATCTGCAGCATGTAGAAAAGATTAAATACACTGGAAAATAAAGTAGTCTATTCTAATATCAGCAGCTAGGGAAAAAACCCCAAACATATCCATCTAGTTCTTCAGGACAGGAAGAGGAAAGACAGAGGCCTATCTGCTGATCTAGCAGAGTAATAATTTGTTTTCAACAAATTATTTCATAGATCTTACCTGCAGAGGTAACTCAAACTACTAATGCATCTGGTTATTTCCTGCAAATTAGAGAAGCCATCCCACAGAATAACCTTGAAGCATCTAGGCCCATGTTGGCACTACCTGCACATCACATTAAGACTTGCACAGGCAGCTTTCCTGGTTCTCAGGAGGCCCCGGGAGAATTTAACCATCTTTTCTGGACATGCAGGGATGACTACAGGAGGACACTGGAGAATGATCAGCACTTGTAAGATGCCTGTGTCTAAGCTGCCCTGCATTCACGTCAGCAGTTGCAGAGACTTAGTACTTCCAAGCTGCTAATTACATACTGATGAGCCAGCCAGCAACAGAGATAAGCACTGTCCTGCTAGAAGTATGGGCTCTTGTGTGCAGACAGGCAGTACTGGATGCATTACTTGATTCTGAAATAAAAGCAAGCTGCTGATCACAACACAGGGACAAAGAAAACACTCTATGTACAAAGGCTCCAAACCCTAAAAACTCTAGTCTACTGGCCCTTTCAAGTTCACTGAGAAATTCTCTGCTGAAATCTCCAAAATAATTCTGAGAGACTTGGCAAGGTAAATAACCTTCTGTTGCAACAAAGGCTAGAGCTGTCACTAGAGCTTTATCAGAAAGAACTATTTAGAAAGACACAACTGGTTAATCCTCAGCTGTTTCAGAACCATGCTATCACTAAACTTGCTATCTAATAAGAGTCTTTTGTATTTTTTTTTTGCTAATTTTGCAAGTAAATATCCATTAAAAGGCCTGTTTCCCTTCATCCCACTCTTCACTGAGCAGAGATTTAGACCAGACAGACTTAGTTGTATTTTTACACCTATTTGCCATGCTGTTTGCTACAAATATCCATCCTAAGCCACAGCAATCCTCTAGAATCTCCTACAGCTTCTTGCTGCCCCCATTCTTCATCAGCACATGCTCTGTGTGAGGAAGAAACAGGGTTGTCCAACTGTCTTGTCTGTCACAAGTTAATGCATCAGCCACATTCTACCCACTTAACTCTCTTACTTTTGCTTTAGCATCCCCGCAGCAAGTAACCCTGTGCGCTGGCCCCCTTAGGGTGCCCCCAAGCCAGGGATACTGGTCATCTCCTCTTTCCTTCCCCCTTTCCTCTTGCATATTTCTTTTCTTAAGTTTTAATTTGTCAGGGCATGTTCCTCCCTGCTTTTTTCCAGGCTACATCAGTATGCTCTTTTCCCTGCTAGCGCCTCTCCTCCTCTAATCCCTGCTGGCTCCTGCAGGCACCCAAGAACAGCTGCATTACCACATCTCCCAGTAGAACGTGTATTACTGCCAACAAGGCAGACGACAATGGTATTCTTCATGACTGCTACAGCAGCAAAGAACTATGACACATTCCCCAGTACAAAATACTGTCTTCTTTCTCTTCCCTTGTTCCTATGGTCTCCTTTCTGCCATGCAATTGCCTTTGATTTAATTCTTCTGCACTCACATACAGTGCCCTCCTCTTTACCAAACCTACACTTAAAAACATTCTGAATTCAATTCAAACACATTTGTAATAATGCATTAGAAAGAAGAGCATTCTCGTAGGTACTATAGTTATTAATCTGACAGATCTCAGTAAAATATTCACAGGATATCATACTCCCAAACAAAAATTAATGTTGAGAAGAGTAAGCATTCTTAGTCGTTTCTTAAATTTTATTCTGCCAAGATAACATGAAACAAAAAAGGGTACCTGTTCTTTAACTTCTATATTGTGCTCCCCTTCCAGAATGAGGGTCACTGCTTGCATGATTTGCTTCCCATGAGTGCTCATTATATGGTCTATGTGCTGCCAAAGCAATGATGAAATACAATGAGCGTAACTTTCCAGACAAAGAAGTGGCATTCCTACTTGAATAACTCAAAGTAAAGAGTAACAACACTGCACAAAGACCCTAGCTCCTAGCCAGATATGAACTCATCACAGCAGAAACACTTCACAATATTCCTCTTCATCTGCAGCCTGGTCTTGTTTGAGAGACCATGATACGGGCCTTGGTTCTGCTTTCACTGTAACCTGTAGAGAAGACACTGGTTTCCCAGTTACATGGAGGCCAGTCTGGAGACTGAATTGTGCTGGAAACAAGCTCTAAGTATGATGCTGCAGTTAGAAAAAAAACCACTTCTGTTCTGATTACAAGGAATATCAGAGAGGGGTAAGAAAACTGAGGGGTTTTATCTAGTATTTGCTGCTCTTACTGGAAACACTGTGACCAGGTCCGATATGCACATTTCAAAAGTCTGAGAGAGTTCAAAGAAGTAAGCCATATGGATTACTTAACATCCAGGAAAACTGTTTCAAGTTAAGACACATACTAGTAAAGGTCATTTGATCACAGACTATGAACACCTATACTAAAATATAATTGATCATTAGGAGTAACAGGAAAAGATGAAACTAGATCTACTAGATTAACTGATACCGAAAATCAAGAGTGATAGCAAACAGCCACCAGAGATCACCAGCACATGGCAACTACAATTTTTAAGACATTAGGGATTCTTGCAGGACTTTTTAAAATTGCTAATAATGACACTTCATTTGAAAGCTGTTGGATGAGTTACGCTGGAGTGAGTTTTGGGTACAGAATGAAAATGGTTGGTTCTGGCTCTAAAACATACTACAGAAAGCAGGTGAAGCTGGGACATAGTTTCACCTGAAGGAACACCTTAAGGGATAATGAGATTTTGCTGTCAGAGCTCAGGGTGAATTTAATGAATGACTGGTTATTAAATATCTTTTCACATTAAGACAGAGATAATTTTATATTAAGTTTATTGAGACTCAACGAGTACAAATATCAGAAGATTTTTTTCAGTGACCTTTTTATGGTAGAAACACAACACGTGATAAATGCACAGTAGAGGCTTCGTGGTTTTTTTCCCCCACAAAAATGCTGGCTTGCCAAATGTTTGCTGCATGTTTTCCCTCTGTTCTTCACAGGGGATTACCCCTTTCTTTTCCTCCACCAATATCTCTTTCTCCCTGTCAAAAACAATTCATGGGCATGGGCTTATATTTTCAAACCATTTCAGTGCGTAAAATGAACGTATGCATTTTGTAAGTGCACAGTTCCACAGTCAAATTCAAAAAGCCAGTACTATCTATATAGTTGGATAAGAACAGAAATATTTCAGATGTCAAGAAAGAAGAAACACAGGTATCCTTTAGATATGTACCTTCTCCACACATTGACTCAACAGTGTAACTCTCTTATTGTTGTTCTGAACAAGTTTCACAGAAAGATTGTTAGGAAAATAATTTTGACAAAAGCTAAATGCAATGAAATTGATCATTAAATATGACTGTCTAACTCTGTTTGTATTTGATATAATTACAAAGTTTCAGAGGTACAGAATTCTTTCAAATGTTTTCTTACACTGATTTGTATATTTGGTTAGAGATACTTGGATAAATGCAAAGTCCTCCGTGTTACCAATACATCAAACATTAAACAGAAAAATAACTTGTCTTACAAAGAAGATTAAGAATTAATTTGTGTTATCTGCATGCTTGATCAGCTTTCAGAAAAGGATCTGTTTGCAGCTCTACTTACTGGGCGAGTAGAGAGGAGATTCCTGAGCAGTCCCAAAGTTTTCATCAGAACATTGACATCAGAATCAGAAAGCAACTGGAATAACTGCTCTGTACTCAGACCTCGTAAGATGTCTGATTTGATCTTCTGTTCTGCTTGAAATGCCATATTCTGAAAGATATAGAAGTTTTTTGCTTCATTTTTTACCTTAAACTTAGGCTTTTACTCTTTCAGTAGACTATTACTTGCAAACATATATCCCTGTAAAATTAATCTTGCAAAGGTTATAATTTATAAGGAACTGTGCATTGAGTTTCCACACAGTCTTACAGCTGACGTGGTTATTTCCTGCTTTTATTTGCATGCTACTGGCACTATTTAACTGTTTCCCTGAATGATCTTGGCAACCAAACTGGTATCAAAATTGAAGGGTTTATTTTATTTTACTGAATAACTGATGAAGTGCTCCAAGTTGATACTGTTGATACTGTTTTCCTTCTGTAGCTGGGTGGAAGGACAATTCAGATTTTAGCTACATTATTTTTAAAATAACTGATGAATTTTTTTAAGTTACATTCGCTAACTTTTTAAGAAGCAAAATTACAAGCGGTATTTCACCAGTGTGTTCTACTTACCATTAAAGCCCAAATGCCGTTCACTCGCAAGGCAAGATTTTCACTCTGTGTTAAACTACATAGAAGTTCTATGGCTCCTGATTCTAAAATAGGCTAAAATGAAGAGGAGTTGGAAAAAGAAAATCTTTAAAACACTACTTAGACCAATGAGACATATATACAAATGTAAATATAATACAAAAGATCTTGCTTATATCTTATTCTTGAGTTTACACGTCCAGTCCACTCACATGAACTGGCCAAGCCATACCCTATATTCATGAGCATTTAAAAGCAGGATTTTATCAAAAAACTCAGGTCAAGACAGCTTTATTCTTCTGTGTATCCATGTATATATACACATGTATATACACAGCCAGACAGGTGTTTGTGTGTGTATACATATATACACACACTGCTGTGATACTATACACACATCTGCCACACTCACACAAACAAATAGGTTTTGCCCAACAATTTTCAGCTTGGGACTGCTCTCCAAAACCAGTCCTTCCTGAGCAATCACATCCTTTTGGGTATCAAGTGGGATGTAGGTGACTGTTTAAAAGATGTGAAGGACAATGGAAGCTACTTGATATCTTTCTTGACATTTAATCTTTGTCTTTAGTAATCAGACCAAAACAAAATCCAACAGAAAAACTTCAGCATAACAAAACAAACTGGAGACTGTTCTTGATGATCAGACTGAAATGCAAAACCTTGTAGTACCACATCTTTAAATGACAGGTAAAACATCAATACATACACCTTTTCTTTCAAAGTCATTAATCGAATGAAAGTTAAGTTTCAACCACTTTTCAACCTGAACCAAATCTAAGGACTAGTTTCATCTAAGATCTGAAGAGCTTATGCGCTAAAAGGATTCATCCAATGACCTATGATGCAAGGTGTTCCTTTCTTCCAGAAGTTACTGTTTCCAAAGCAGTGAATAATCGAACATATCTGAGGTTTTGGGAAGTTGTGTATTTTTTTAACCCGCTTAAGAGTTGAAGTAATAAAAAAACAGGACTGTGTGGAAAAGGCTGCACTTTGCAGGAACAGGCTCATCTCACTGAATAGAACCAGGCTGTAATAGAACCAGGCAGCAGCAGTTTGTGCCAAAGTTCACCTGGTCCCAGGCGCTCATGCACTGCAATAAGCAAACAATGATTTCTGCACGGGCCTGACAGCTGGCTGGCTCCTAGGGACTTCTCCACAGCCACAGCAGGTGGGAGACATTCTAAAATTGGTTTTGACTCAGCTCTTTTACAAGGTAAAATACAAATCCACTTCAGTTTTGTTTATTTGCTTAAGTGACTGGTAGTTTACATACATATTTTCAAAATACTATGTGGAAAAAACATATATCAAAGAAAGATCAGATGGCTTATAGATGTATTCAAATCTAACATTTCTAAATGTTCCTTCATTTTTCATAAGCAGTATTTTTCTTTTGGCAATGATGGTTTTTTTCACATGAACCATGTGTCCCGATAGAAAACTCAGTATTTCAATCCAATCTGAAGCAGAAACACTACATTGACTGTGACCTGCAGTATGAACAAAAAAGTGTACGGGCCAGTAAACTGTGCTTGGTGTTATTTCAGTTAATTTTCTGCCTCACAGATGTGACTAAAACCACCAAGATAAACTGATCAAACCAAGGTAGTCCAAAGTGCCATGTAGGAGCCCACATGTACCACAATTGTGCAGATGTTTTCTGTAATAGAGAGATATTTAAAACTTGGGGAACTGTGCTATGAAATACTGATATGTACGTATGATCTGTATGAACTATAGATGTTGCAGAACTCAAGAACAGATATCCTGTATGGTTCATTTAAGAACAGTAAAAGCCACAAGATTCAGCTATGCCAGTATTTTCAAGATTACAGCAGTAATTCTCCTACGACAACGGATCATATGGCCGATTATCAGTTTGTTTTCTTCTTGCTTACGAATTTTTAAGATAGTATTTTACAAATAAAGAACTCCAAAATTTCATGTCTACTTCTTTTCTTTAGAGACTATATTTAATTATTCAACCATATTTCACTGTCACAGCACTATAAACATGATTTTTTTTGTTCCCAAGCTATCAGTGATACAGTCTGCCTAACGTTACAGATCTGTAACACAGCACAAGCAGTGACTACCAATTAAGATATCTTTATGCTTATTGAACCATTGTATAACATTAAGTTTTGTCTGTTACCTCCTTTTATTTCTGGATAAACACTAACCTCCTTGCTTGGAGAAAATTCCAGAAGAAGATTGCATAGCGTGGAAGATGCTACTATGAGAATTTCATTTGGAGCATTCTGTAAAACCTGCAGTGACAAAGGGAGGAGTGAGGAATCTCCATTAATTAGTAGGACAAGGAAGGGATTATGTTGAAATAGAATACCTGTAATTATGCTGCACTTTGATATTCCATACTTTAGGAGATGCTTTGATGCTAGCAGTGCAGATCCAGACAGTGCTCATTCAACTCAATGTGATGATACACGTTACATGACAAGCTGGAGCAAAGCAAAATTATTTCACAGAAGCCAGACTTGAGAGCTTTCAGGTCCAATTTAAAAGAAATCAGTGGGAACAGATCCCCGCTCTTCAAAGCATACATGTGCTGGCAGTTGTAATTTAGCTCTGCAGAGAGCAGGCTCTCTCTCTCTCAACAGAGAGCAGGCTGTGTCCTGCAGCACACCTCTATGGCATAGTCTGAAGAAAAGTGGAGGAAGCTCCAGGAGGAGCCTCCTCAACACTTCTGTATTTCGTGCAAAGCACAACACTGCAGATTTCCTCAGAACCATCCTTTCAGAAAAGCAAGTAGTCTGGAACAAGTTATACACTCTCTTATCTGTGCTTGGAACTCCAGCAGGACCAATACATGCCATTCTTAAATACAGCATCTCCCTTGCATGTTCTGAGAAAACTTGGTGAGGAAATAGGTATGGAGGATACAACTGCTCCTCCAGCAAAGGAAGGGTGAAGAAAGGGGTTGTCCTGTACCACCTTTTGTTTAAGAGCAGTGAGCAAACTGCAAACATTATATGCAATATATGTGAGTACATATGTGCAAGTCCTATAGTTTTAGATGTTATTCTTCCACGGCCTACACAGCTATACATGCTAGGGGAGAGAGAAAGGTCTTATGTAGTTGTTATTAATCTAGATTGAAGATTAATTTATCTTTATTCAATATTACTTTTTATCTAGTAAGAATAACTCTTGATGTTTTGGAATGGACATACATGTTTCTGACTTCAGCTTATTTAATACAAATCAAAATGAACAACTGCTAGCAGCTGTGTTTACATACAAGTCTGACATCTACATTTGGTTTTTTTCACATGGCTTTCCTTTTATGCTAGTTGTGCTTCTTCAAGCAATCCTGTGGGTTTTGTGTTTCAGATTTATAAAGGTTTAACGTTTTCATGTTTGGCCTTTCAAAAACTCTTAAAATATCCAAACCATTCCCTCCAAGCCTCTTCAGGTGATGATCATGAGTCCTGAATCATGGGATTATTATGCCATAGTGATAGCAAAAACTTGCATCATCATATCTCCCTTGACCTCCTAATAAGTCTAAAGAATTAGACACCCATGGATTAGTATCACAACTCACACACTCAAGTTCAAGGATGAATGCTTAGCTTCTAATAAGTGTATTGCCTATATTATCAGAAAATAATTTCCACATCATTTCTATCCTGTAACTAAAGAAAAAAGCATGCCCATACTTTAGGACTTGTAATTCATGCAAACAACACAAAAGGCTGAGAAAGTTTCTAGGCCTGCAGCCAACAAGATGGCCAGAGAGTGCAGTATAACTAGTGATTCAAGTTTTCTTGAGTCTATAACTTGTGAAAATTAGAACATAAGCAGAACAGAGAAAGTCAGGCCTAAATAAAACATCACTGAGTAGTATGCCCAACTCGCAATCTTTCTTGTATTGCAATGTCACTAGAAATAACTGAAGGAGCTCCTGATCCTTTACTTCCTTCCAGGCTCTTGAGTGAAGCTTTGGAGTCAGCTCACATAACTGCCTCGTTTTCAGGCTCATCAGTTCATTTTTGCCAACAATATTTTCTCTGGTCTGCCTACTTCACTTCTGAATAGTCAAGCTCACTTCAGGTGACTCTCATGGATGTCAATACTGCCCAAGCTTTCAGGCTTCTTGCTAGCAGACTTTGTCTGTTCCTCATTTTCAAGATCTAAAAGATCTTGCAACTGAGAAACTGGTTTCTTTATCTGCACTTAATGACAGTCACATTACAGGATGAGAGATTATATATACCTTACACACTTTGATCTCATTTAATCTTGTGGATAATTGTACTATATTAAAATGTGTCTTTTTAAAAGGTCTTGCTGAGCTGTTTGGCTTCAGTTTTAGAATCTGCAATGAGATCTAGGAAAGTAGAGAATTATAGGAGAAAACACAGATGTAAATTCTCTTGTAGGGCTTATAGACCAAGTCTGAACTGTGCCATCTAGTCTGAGTCTGAAATTAAAGGAGATATAGTCCTCCTAGTGTCCTCTGTAAACATTAGGGATAACTTAGCCTCACTCGCTGATCACTCAAAATAAAAAACCCCCCAAAAACCCCCCAACCAAAAATCAAGTACAGACCACAGTCCTCTTTGCTGCTGTTGCTGCTGCTTAGCTTTCATTGATTTACAACTCTCTTTGGAGAAGGTTATGGAATTTTGATTATTAGGCAATTTCTATTGTGATTCTACAGAAAGGCATGCAAATTAAACAGACACCATATCCTCCTTTAATGGAACAGAATACCTCAGTAGTTGAGAACTGACTTTCATTTACTTGCCTTCATTAAAGGTTTCCATACAGCATGATCCTGAAAACTCGTCCTGAGCTGCTGTACAGAACGGGACAAACTGTGCAAACATCTATAACGGAAAAGAAACCTTTGTTGTGAGACACGCAAACTCACACATATACTACTGTAATGTAATACACACATTGCCTCTACACAAAGATTCAGCTTAGAATTGGTAAGTAGTAGCCTAGGAATAGCAAAAAGAAAATATTGTACTGGTCCAGGATAACTTCCTCCTCCCCGTCACCTCCATAAATTTTCCAAGAGTAGAAATTACTTCAGCTTAGCTTTTGAAAAATTAGCAGAAATTCTAACAAGTGCAGCACCAGACTTTGACAACACAAAAGAACTTGTGTGAATCAGAAAAGCCTCCTACCTGACTGCAGCTAATCGCACCTTGATACTAGATTCAGACAAGCCATTAACAATACGGTCCATCATATTTTCAGTCTCAATGATCTGAAGCAAAAAGGAATTAACGTTATATAAATGAAATAATATGAGCATTTATGGATTGTTGGGTTTTTTGTCTGCAACATTTTAAATATTGCATATAAAAACAGTACCTAAAAACAGCAAGCCACATTCTCTTCCCAGATTAGGTGGAATGTAGTGTGTATCTGCATACAAGCTGTGTACAACCACGTCTACATTCTATGCTACACTGCTCTTTCAAAATTATTTTATAATCAAGGAACAAGTGTGTTTTTATATATACACGAATTAATCTTAACGTCATATTAAAACAAAAAGAGAGCTTGTGTGAGTGCACACAATATATACAACCTACAGATTAGAGACATGTTGTGGAGCTATCTGGAAAAAAAAAAAAAAAAAAAGAAAAAAAAAAGATAGTAGTTCATCTGCCGTGTTTAGACATGGCCAGCACAAGCACTTAAAGCCAGTGTAAAAGGGAGATAATATCAAGAAGAAAGACGGGTTTTATATAAATCTACTTTGTCATGTACACACCCACCACTTACTAAAACCAGTGCTTTGATATGTAAAAGAAGGATCCTTACTATTAACTAAAGTTCATTCTGCAACAAAAGAGAGGTTTATGGGTTGGAATTCCAGAGATTCTGAATAGGTTCCCACTGATAAATCTTCCTGCTAGTTAGCTTTTCAACACTGTTTTCCTGCCTCCTTCCTTTCCATACCTTTCTTCTTTCTGTTTTTCCTCTTTAACCAGCAAATAAACTCAGAAAATTTTCCTGCTTCCTGTACTTGCCACATTTGACATAGCAACTCCATGTTTAATTTTTAAAAATGCTGCTTTTAATCATTCATTGTTTAATAACCCTCTACTTTTCATACATAAATTTTTAACTGTATGAGTGCTCCAATCATCCAATCTCTTTCCTGTGATGTTTGAATAGAGTTTGTTCTCCTTCATGTCAACTGCTTTGTTATAAAGGTACAAGCCCCCATGACCACTTCAGAATCATGGAACAAATTGTGACTTTGTCTTTCTCAATATGATTAGACTTTCAGGGTTTATTTTTGAAAAAGTGTTTGTTTTATAACAGGATCCATGACAACAGAGGTATATTCTGTCCCTCAGAACATAGGTTTTAGAAATTACTCATTCCACAAAAAGATTCCTGCACAACTTATCAGTAGCAAGGACCACAACATGATGAAAGACAACATTGTGAGAATCTAGTTCATCACTGTGAAGATCTTTAAATAAGTAAACTTTACTTGTATTTTGTTATAAGAAGACGTTAATTTTTGTTCAAATTCCATGCAAAGTGCAATCTGAAAGTTCATATTAATCTAACAGAAAGAGAGCATTCTTGTTTCAACCTATTTAAATCACAATGAAAAAAAAAACCAAAAAAGACTGGAAGGGTGCAAATTCTTGCCCTGCCTTTCAGCCTAACTTTCAGCTGCATCTTTGCCTGACTGCTAACATTTTTTACAGGCCCACCTTTTTTCGAATATCTTCATCGTTTGCTCCCAGGGAGGCGTAGAGCTTGAAAGCAGCCTGGCGCAGCTCATGGGCATGCTTCAAATCATGGTCAAGCTATTTAAATAAAGCACAGATATCAAATTCAGACACTAAGAAATTACTGGTGTGATTTTCTTATTTGTTCTAAACTTGTGCTTCTCTACTGGGGTTTTGTTTACCACACCAAGTGCAGCCAGAAACACAAATGAACTGCTGTTCCATTAGCTGATGTCCACATTTACCAACTGAACACAACAACTGAAGTTAAGAACACGGTTCATTTCTCTGTCAAGTTAGAGATAAGTCAACTTAAACAATTTGAGGCCAAAACACTTCTATAAAGTTACAACTCTATCCAGATCATATTAAGGCAAAAACTATTCTTCACTGTTCACCCAAGAGAAACTTACAGTAACAAGCCAGGAGAAGTGAAAAATTTGAGAGAGAATCAAGGAACGCTTTATGAAGAGAACTGAAACAATAGCAGGAACCAAAGTCGGTCTCCAAATCACAGGGCCTCCATCTTAAGCTGGTATTAACTTCTGACTTCTGCTGTAAAGATAACACAGCAAGGTGCAGGCTGTCTAGGAGGTTCCTGGAAGGTAGCTTCTTAACACAGGTGCTAGAGGAGTGAATGAAGGTGATACACCACTGGACAGGCTGCTCACAAATCAGGAAAAAGTGCTTAGGGGTATGATAATTAACGGGAGCACTAGCTATAGGGATCATAAAATAGTGACATTCAAGTTCCTGAGAGGCATGAGAAAGGCATGGACCAGAGTACAGAGCCTTGACTTCAGGAAAGCAGACCTGCAGGAGCAGATGGGGCGTACCCTGGCTTGTTCAGCCAGGAGAAGAGAAAGTTGAACAGAGACCTAAGAGTAGTCCTCCAATACCTACAAGGAGAACACGGAGCCAGACTCTTTATGAGGCACACAGCAAGAGAAGGAGAGACAACAGTCAAATTGAAAGAGGAGAGGTTCTTACTGGATATAAGAAAGAAATAGAAATTCATCATTAGAACAGTCAAACTTTGTAACAGATTACTCAGAGAGGTTGTTTAATCTCCACTCTTAGCAGTTTTCAAGAGCCAACGGGACAAAGCCTTGAGCAACCTCATCTGAACTCAGTACTGACCCTGCTTTGAACAGAAAATTAAGACCTTCAGATCTCTTAATGTTCTTTTCAATTAGGATAACTCTGACTGCCCTCAAAACTCTGTACCAAGGGGTTCTGCAAAACGATGCAATATTTAAAGTCATCACAAAATGCCAGAAAAACGCTAGTATTGAGCAGCAAAGCCCTGAAATAAATGAACTGTCAAAAACTAAGCTGTATGAGTAATTCTCTCTGGTTCAGCTATATTAGAGCAGAATTTATTATGTCATTGTTAAAAATATTTAAAACAGACAAGTAATCTGTTTGGCAGAGTCCTCACTCACGTAGCTTTTACCTTTCAGGGAGTAATCACGTTATTGATGCTACAGCCAACATCCATTACTCCCCAGTCAGCTGCTAAACTTCCTTCTGCTTATTTAATTTAACTGCAACTGACTCTTTTTAATATTTAATTTGCATTTTCACATAAAATTAAAGGCAGCTCAATATGCAGAATCAATCCCATTCTATAAAAGTCTGAGAAGTGAGTCTAACTCTTGGGCTAGTTTCAGAGAAAAACCAAGGCTCTGTAACTCTGTAACCCTTTTTTTTCAGATGCTTTCTGAAAATCAGACTCTGTAAGAGGGGAAGGGAATAAGTAATAGATATCTCCCTATACAAAATATCAGAAACAGTCTTGCTTTTGAGGTTGATTGATCCACTAGTGCTTTGACTGATCCACTAATGCTTTGGAAAGTGTACGCAAATCTGTAAAAAAAGTTCTCAGAGGAGATTCCTAGTACACCACCTAGGAAACTAAGTCTCCAAGATATATGTGGTCTCTGTTTATCCAACTTCTTCCAAGTGCTGCTAACTCATAGTATGAAATCCTACATGACATCCACATGTTTTTCTGCTTTAACAGAACCAAACCATCTCTGAACTTAACATTTTTCACAAACCTGACCTAAGAATTGAAATAGATCTCTCATCAGATGGACTAATATATCTTACTAAGCTGAAATGTACTGGTTTCTGAAGGTAAGTCTTCTAAACTCTGCAGAGGAGAAACATGACAGATGTCTCCGTCTGGTACTTCATTGCTATCTCTGGAAAATGTAATGAAAATTGTATGGTGAAGCTATATTAAACTAGACATACCCCATCTCTCTATTTTGACATAGAAGAATAGCAGCATCGTTCTTACAGGATTGGGAGTTCAGATATATGCAACAATTTTCATTTTGAAAATACAGGCTCCAGAAAAAGCAGCAAGCAAGCAAAGACTTGGGGACTAGACTCATTAGGAATCAAGACCTACTGGACTTCTGGTCACCTTCCTATTGAAGAACTCAGACATAAGGTTTAAATAGAATAAAAAAGCATTCTGAGCCAATTTATTATTGGTTTTGCACATTTTTCAAAGCTTCAGAACTGGGCAAGGAAACATACCCTCTTGATATCAGTGATTGCACTCACTGAGCTGGGATACTTGAAGTAGTCAGCAAGCATGACAATGAGGTGGTCAGTAATGCTGGCAATTCTCTGGAGCTCCACATCTGTTTCAATCAAATAGGCCAGTGTTTCTGCTCCTTCTACTCGCTCCTCCAGCAGTCTTTCCTTACTACACATTCGAACCAAACATGGCAGAGTCTGAAAAGTTAAAAAAAAAAAAAAAAAACAACCAAACCACTAAACCACTATTGTTTAGTGCAGCTATGTCCATAAAGAAGCTCACAAAAATCAAACAGCTACCTTAGATCAATTCTTAACAATGTTCTTTAGATTGGTACCTTCAGACAAACAGATTTTAGGGGTTTTAAAGACTATACACACAGAAAAATTGTCCAGGCATTACCAAGTATGCAATAGGTTTCTTTCAACCAACTTCTCATGCAGTCAAAATTAGTTTGTGTGAATGCAACGTTTAAAAGTGACCACGGTCAAAGTTTTGTAAAAGCTAAAAAAAAAATTAAAATTTCCCTTAAAAGTTCATGGGTTATAAACCCATGCATGGGTTTATTCTTACTGTACACAAGAACCAGAAGTATCCAAGCTGCACTCAAGAAGTACTTGACTCTTCCCGTCCATTTGCAATCTGGGATTGACTAAAGATAATGCAGTCAAAAATAATCTTAGGGCTTCCTCAACCTACAATGACTGCTAGGAGCTGCAAGGAGTAGGAGGGAAGGGAGGACTACTCATAAGTAGTATACTTGGTCAATCACAAGTGAAGCCCACTTGGAATCCAGTTCTACTCTGTCTTATGCCTGACATTCATCCCTACCTTGGTTACACTCAATGGCAACCTTTGTCATACCTTCTCTACTTAAAATATTAAAAACAATCAAATCTTTCTTTACCTGAAGCTCAGTGAAAAGCATTTAACTCTGGAAAGACCAGTTCTCCAAAGGCCAGGACTCTTGTTCACTCAAGGTTCACCAAACAAGAGTATGAAAATGGATGACGTATATTATATCAAGGTTTTCGCTTGTGTAACTCTACCAACTTCAACAGAATTACACTAGTAGAAACTGCTTCTCAAAGTTATGTTTCTGGGGACCTGAAATAACAGTTATCCATTGACTGTTGAAATGATTTAATAGATAAGAAATATATCTATTCCACAGGTAAGGAAGCAGAGTTACAGGAGTTGCCTACATTTACTAAAAAAGTAGATGCTACTACAAGGATTACTATTTAGGTTGTGAATCTTGCACCCAGTCCAGCGAGCCAAAGCACCTCCTCTCTGCATATCTGTCACTTAAGACATCAGGTAAGACCTTCAGCCCGAACAGCTGAAAATTGGTTCTATTACCACAGACACACCTATGGACCTTCTGCTTCCTTACAAAGTTAACTGGAACTCTTTAAAAGAGAAGACAGCTACTGAGGGTTGTTAAATTTAATCAGGCCTCAGGAATCACCTGATTCCAAAAGTGAGATTTCTAGGACCTCTGCAAGTTTGTTCAAAGTTTGTTTTAAAGCTTTCAGGCCTTTAATTATTACTAAACTTCTTAATCTGTGGAATTCAAAACTGCATCATAATGACTAAATATCATCAGTTGCAACTACCAAGCTGGCATAAGGTATATTAAAAACAGACTGGCACAAGTAAAATCATGAAAGCTGAACATAAGCTCTTGAAAAGTGACATTCAGGTTGACTAAGAAAGAATAGAAGTGGAATTCCATGCCTAAACCACTAAGGTATTGTACTTCCCAATTCTTTCTAAGGTGAAATGGTCTGAAATGAGCTACTTCTTGTAATTCAAGGGCTACATGTTGTTAAGTCACTGGCTGCAAGCACCCAAGAAACACAAATCTTATACTTTTCAAGTTTTAACAATTCCAGCTGTCTAAAATTAAACAAAATCAAGATTTCCAAATTATATCTTTTAACTGCTGCATTAGACCTACAGGTCCGTACAACGTAACTAATGCAGAGGAGCAGGAGACTGTACTAGAGGTGTAAGATGAAGAGCCACAAAGCACACCTGACCTTTTCTGGCCAGTAGACAAAGTCTGAAAATGGACTGTAAAGATGGAATACTTAATTCCCATGGTGTTGCTGGGACGTGTTAGGGTTATCTGGACAAATTATCATTTCTTTATTAGAATTCCAGAGAAATAATTTCCCTTCCAAGCAAATCCATTATTTATCAGCCTCCTCTACCTTCTCCCCACCCCAATTGTTTTTCTTTTTTTTCATGTGTTACAGTCCAACACACTGCTCAAACTGGGCAATGAAAATAAATCAAAACCATATCGGAAACACACATCCCCTGACTGTCCTCCAAAAGAGGGAAGTTTGACAGCAAAGGATCAAAGTTCTCTTCAATAATTTCTGAAAACTGAAGGGGTCACCAGAGGTCAAACAATTTGTGACTCTATTTACCACAGATTGAGACAGTGTGTTATCTTAAAACTGTGAGCTCCTGGAGTGACCCCAGAAGAAAAGGAGAAATTATACAAGTTGTTTGAACAAGAAGGCAAGGTTCTGTGCCTTCTATCTGTCCTCACTCTTCTGTCTGCTCTCATGTATTACAACAAATTTTAGTCCAAAGTTTCCAATATTTGCACAGAAGCTACATCCATGAGAAAAAGTGCTCCTGTTACTGAGGGCTAGCAAGCAAAACAGTTCATAATGGTTTGAAAGGATTGCAGTTTTCCATGTGGCTCACGTGGCAGAGCACGCATAGCTCCACACAGACAGTTAGCAGCCAGCTATCAGCAATAACTCGCCTCTGCCTACAGCAATACTTCCCCCCTTTCTTCTCCTTAGAGCAGAACAGCTCTGGAACCCTTATGTCCTGACCAGGACGCAGTCCAGGGTTAAGCAGACAGTGGGAGATTTCTGAAGGGAAGAAATTTTCTAAAGAAGAATGAAATTTGCAGAAGCAAGATAGGTTAGGAGCATGGAATCCTCAGTTTCCAGATGTTGTAATGACAAAGAGAGATCAGGGAACTGGAGTGTCAATTAGGAAAAAAAGCTAAGCAGGAGAATGAGGGAGAAGGATGCAGCTTGGCTTCCTCACTTGCTGCAAGATCACATGCCTGTGCAGAACAGATGCCTCTATCAACACCAGCAACAGTGTAGCTAACTGCATTTTGGACTTTCTTGCATAAAAAGACAGGAGCGATGGGCCTTTGACCCAGTCAATACGCAGATTTTCCGTCTGTGATCACCTGGAATGACGGTTACCAAAATCCCACTAACAAAAGCTGTAGGGATGTCAGACTTCACTGCCATAGACAGTGAAAGGAATGAATATGCTTTCTTATTGCTGTATCTTACATAAAACCTACTCTTCCCCCAGCATTACCAGAGTAGGACTAAGGGGCAATTCCTGACACTTTGGTGACAGTTCTCCAGTTTAAAATGTAAGCTTGCAGGAGCCACCAGGGGTTTGCACCAAACCGCAGTCAGAAGATACAAATCAGCAGCCTTTGGTGGTGAGTATTTGTTGCTTTAAGCAGTAGACACAGCTATCTGCAGTGCTGTAGATCTGCAGCACACACCATGGTCATGCATACACTTATTAGTATATTAGCCACAGAGGGGCCTTCACAGTCAAAGACAAAGAACTGTAAGAAGCTACTGGGTCTCAGTGGTATACACACCACCAAATCCTGAAAATGACTGCTTTGCTGATAAGACCCTTCACTTGCTAGACTATTCCAAGAACACATTGTCTTCTCAATCTCAGTACAGGGTTACATATGGGGAATTTTTTTTTTCTCAGGCATTTAAACTGCATTTTCTTAAGTCTGAACTATGTGTTGTTCCCTGGAATAAAGGATGTTAAAAACCTAATAAAAGCTTGGAGTCTGCCAGACTGCTACAGTAATTACCAGAGAAAGCAAACATGTTTTCTTACTGCAGTATTACAGTAATACTTCAAAATCTAATGGAGAAACAAGCAGTGTTAGTATTATATGATCTCTGGCTGATATGTTTGCTCATCAAGAGCTGTTTTATTCCCTTTTGACTAGCTATAGAAGTATGACTATTAAAAAAGAGATTATATTCCTATGGTATGTAAAGTTTCTTTTACTGAATTTCCTGATAAAGCCACATGCAGTACAAAAATAAAACCCAATATTTCAGCAAGACAAATTTACAAAAACACCATGAAACCTGAGAAATCATCTGCCTATGACAGACTCCATGTATAGATTATAGTATTCTGACTACAATCTTGTGAAATAAACTACTGAAACACAAACTAGTGCCTTGTTCATATAGGAAGACTAAGGCAGTAATGTTGTTTCCATGTTACTAACAAATGGTTACTGAAATGATTACAAACTTCAAATGGCTGTGTGTCAAACTCTGAGATATTTATTCCTGGATATTGACATTCTAGTATGATTCTTTATTTAAAAACTTTTTTAAAAAGCCATGTCACTATAAACGCTTAAAGACACAAAGGGAAATTAGGGAACTAAATTTTTAAATCAAAAAAGCAGAATGTGGTGCTTTTAAATCTTCAGCGTAACAGATTTTGTGCTACTTTTTATATGAGACAGATAAAACCAGGATAACCTTATGGGAGAAAAATATTTTAAATAGAAAAACGTTTAACCAGCTTACCTTAAGAACGATGCAAGAATCATCTGTCCGTATTGCTCCAGCTCTACACATGGAAGTAAGGCTGTAACAACATAATAAAACATAAATTCACCTATCATTGTTTTTAATGCACTTGAGTAAAATTTTGCAGAAAACCAACTGTACTAATGAAATGTACTCCTCTTTGTTCTACCCTTGATTTCAATACATTTTCGCTTACTAGACACAAACACAAACTAGCTACTACAGACACACTTGTAAGCAGATTTCTAGTACCTGACATCTTTCTGGAGCACTGATTAATATATACACCACACACTGGTCAAAAAAGGTCTAAACTTCATTGACCCACAAATCTCTTTTACCAACAAAAAATCCCAAAATGAACAAGTCTCATTAAGGTAAAGAATCAATATGCATAGGCCTTTCCTTTGCTGTAAACAGCATGTGCATGCACTTAATCAGGAGAGAATTGATACGGGTTGGTAGCCTGACAGCTCAGTCAGAAACTGTTCAAGTTTTCCACTAGCCTAGGAGATGCAGTATTGTTGCGACGCTTGTCCACAGCCATGTCTTAACACTCAGCTGGAATACGCACATCCGTGCTAATGATGAACCCAATTAAGTCTCTGACACTGAACAAAATCTGCATTTGTTCTCTATTAGACAACAACTTAGTGGGTATGATACCTCCAAGGGCTCAAACTAGAATGTTGACACACACAACATCAAACAAATGCATAAGTTGCTTTGTTAATCTACCTGTACACGTGCTCCAAGCTACCAGAAATGCAAAGTAGTTCACTCGCCGATAAAACTGGTTTACATTTAAGTGGTTTATACTTTTTACTTGACTTGCTACAAGGATGCGGAATGAAGCTGGAGATTAACTGCTCTGCATTCAGTGCAGGAACAGTCAAGCATCTTCTGGTTTAGCTTTTGAACTAAGCCATTGTAACTGCCTTTTATCATGCCACAGTTGAGGTTAAAAAAAGAATTGAATTTCAGTAAAGGTGACTTAAAACTAACATACTTCAATTCTCAGTTGAGCCGGTTAAAAGTATACATAGGGTTAATTAAAATCGCCCAGCTAAGGAGCAGCAATATGCTAACATACTGTAACCATAGCATGTTTCACTGCATTCCTGAGCTCTTTCCTAGTACTAAACGGAGTTCCTTCACCTCTTAGAAGGTAACATCACTGATCCTGTTCCAAACACCTACCAGTGATAGACACAGCTAAAATCCCATAAATAGAAAGCTTTTCAGATATTATTTCTCAGAAGTGAAAAGATAAGACTTAACTGTTAGCATACAGATAATTTTATAAACTTTTACTGCCCAAGCCTTGTGGCTGACAGCAGGAAATACTCATTTTCACACCTGAACAATCAGGAGGAAATCACCCATCCCGCAGTTGCCATTTAATCCAGCTAGACCCCATTTGCCAGACAAAGCAGCTCTATTTCAGACACTAAATAAGTTAAAGTATTTTGACTTCAGGTGAAATAGATTTGGCTTAGCAGGAAGCAATTCTGGTAATTTTAGTAGAAAAGGTTACTGCTCCACTTGTAGCTGCAAATCGTTCTCCCATGAGGCTTACTGCTCTTCTTGACAACACTGCTGCTCAAGTGAAGGATCCTTACTCCATTTCAAGAGGTATTAACTCAGGTCTTCCAGGTCTACCTCAATTGTTGAAAAACAAAGGAAGCTTCTTAAGATAGCCCCGTACGCCAGTCTGGATCCAAATAGAAATTTAACAAAAGGCTTCACAAATGCATTAAAAATTCCCCTTCTACATTTGCATTCCAAGGACTCTACTAATAAATCAGAGAGGAACTGAAGATTAATTGACCAAAGCTGGCAACACAGGAATGGTCTAATGGTCTATGATTCTATGATTCTATAATTTAGAAGCCAAAAAAAAAAAGACTTGTGACAATTTCACCTACTACTCTCATTGGGGGGGAGGGGGGGAGAAGAAAAAAAAAAAAAAAAAAAAAGAGAGAGAGAGAGTCTGTCTTCATGGGAATCAAGTAGGGAGTGGACTTATAGTAGAGAAGTCAGTAGGTCTTTGTGAGCCCCCCAGGACTGTTGTGAAACTGAGGCCTTGAGTGCCCCAATAAGAAGGACGACTGTCCAGCGACTAATTAGAAACCCAGTCTGAAACTCAAGATACTGATTTGTCTTCCATTTTCCTGCAATTTTATTTTTTGCTTTCCACTGCATCATTTTCTTTCCTGCTTTCAAAGGTCTGAAGTACTGAAAAGCAACAGCAAAAAATGACATTGTCTACCCAACTCCTTCTAATTTGAAGTAGATCAGTAAAGAACACCCACAGACAAGGAAGTATTCATCCCAGGAGACAGTCCAGAGCCAGAACAATTCTTTTAACTCCAGCCTGCCTTCATTTATCAACTGCCTTATACCTCGAGATCAGTTAAAAAAAAAAAAATTCTAATACTTAATTTTCTATGTATTCTCCAAATTCTCAAAGAAACACATAAATCAATCAGAACTGGGGCTGCTATAATGCAGTTAATTTATCTTGCCTTCTTCACTAAGAGCTGCCTAACAAAACCAGTAAAGTCAGATTCCATAGACCAATTGTGGTTGGAAGGGAGTGTGGGAGGTTCCCAGATGGGCCTCCCACATGGAATGGGATTACCTTCCTAGGACAACCCCCACAGATGTCTTTATCACTGCTTTCATGAATGGGTTAAGTTGTCATAACCTGGCAACATTACAAAAGAGGCTACCCTACCTACTCCACTTGCTTGTCACCCAGAATCTCGAGGCCTTGCATCGAGACAAGTGTCAGGGAAATCGTTTGGTGAACTGAATCAGCAAATTCACTGATCCAGGTCAAAAACAAGGCATCAAAATCTAAAAGAATAATCAAACAAAACACCAGTGACCAAACTCTTGAGTTATGTTCAATTTTAGTAGTTTAGTGATCTGTAATTTTATTTCTTTAACTCCTTAAGGTAATTTATTCCATTATTATCAACATACCAAAAGGAAAAGGGTCTTAAAGGGAGTAAATTCTCAGCTTATGAAGCGAGTGTAACCCTAGTGTTGCTGTTACAGAACTTGGACACATTTTGTCACAAGTTAGAAAGTCATTATGAATATGAACACACAGAAATGTGCCCACACCAGAAGGGAAAGTTAAAATTAAACTATAAAATTAATTAGTAACATTAGGTCTGCTGTATGAGTACATGAAGCTTAAAGAATAATCTATTTTAATTAAAACTGTTAGGAAGAGTGACTAGCTTAGCTTTCTCATCATCTTAGTGCATACAGTTCTTAACACACCACAGCCCCAGTCACCAGAGTCCTCTGAACAGTGGTGCAATAATGATGTTAACTTGTACTACGCGATGGTATTTCAGTGTTATACCGTGTAAGGACATATGATTGACCATTACCTACTCGAAGCAAACCTTATCATAAAATTCAAGCCACTTGTGAAAACTGCAGTTCAGCTTAAGAAAATCCACATCTGAAAATAAGTTCCTGACAAAACTGCTGCCCAGCAACATTTTTTCCTGTTTATGTACAGCAAAGAGTGGAAGTTATGCTATAAGATTATTAGGTAAGAACAACTTTTTCAAGGATTTAGATAATGCAAATATTATCTATAATTATTGCTAAGATTTTAGATTACACAGTTTGCAAAAGAACAAAAGAGAAAAGGTACAAATTAAGTATTAAAATGCATACTACTTCATTCTAATTCTTGATGAAAATTACCATTTGGCTGCTGTGAGCTGCATTTCAATAGGCTTGTCCCTTTGTAACATCTTCACAAAAATTTGCGGTAACAATTCTCCATCAACCGACACTGAAAGCAATGAAAGAGAACTCCAAGTAATTCAAATTCAGCCAGTCAGTGAGTGTCAAATAAGCAACAGCAGCATTATACTTACCATTTACAAGAGTCATTGATACCTGTGGGTTTTCAAAGGCTAGAACTGAGAAGCATTTCAACGCTTGCATTCGAACCTGTGTAAAAACATAAGACAGATGAAGTCTAAATGTAAATGCAAACTTAAAAGCAAAATTGGTCTATACTGCTGTATAGGCTTGTAGAAAATAATTCTGTAGAATCAATAAGAAATGCAGATGACGAGTAAAAGGCAGATGGAAACATCTAACTCACACCTTGATTCCTGTGATCTCCCTCTTGGAATTATCCTTCTACAGGGTATGTTGTGAACTATTTGTGAAAAAGACAAGCAAGGATAAAATTTGGGAACCAGACAGTCAGAAATACTGGTCTTACTTGTGATGTTTCACAAAAATGCAAACAACAAAAGAATGGCAGTATCATAACAACAGTACTTTTTCTTTCCAGGACTCATAAGTACGTAAAAGAATCAAAAATATATGTCGTTGAGATTTATATTTCAAAAGCCTTTGAAGGCGAGTCTAATAAAATGCCTAAAGAGGACCATCCAGCTGAAGTGATTCTAAACTAATCTTAAAACAAATACATATCCTAAGTTTTACTGCCATTACACAGCCTCAGGTATCAAGGTATCACCTGTACAAAAAGGATTCACAAATTTCTTCAGGTTGGATCTTCCTCCTCGAGTCCAAAGTCATGTCTTGGTTTAATCGAACAATATTTCATGGCTGCCTAGTCACACTAGGCTATGAAGTCTTTACAACCTCTTCTTTGACACAGGGAGGACCAATCATTGTAATCTTTCCAGATGATGAACCTAATTTAGTTTGGATATTAGTCTTTAACTTCACCTTCCATAGTTGCACATATTTAAACTGTGTCCATGTCTTTCCATGTTTCTGTTACCACATTCTTAGTGTAAAGCAAAGCAAAAGGAACAAGATTTTGACCTAAAGAATCCCCGTCACTGCAGAAAGCACTTACCGCAAGTTCGGTTTAGGCCCGTCCCATCCTCCTCAAAGAAAAGTTTTAGAAACATGGAAGTCCAAGGACAGACAAGAGCAGCAAAGACAATCACACTTTTGTGCATTAATTTTACAATGTCTAATCAGAGCCACAAAAAGATCTCATCTCATCAGTTGTACCGAAGTCTTAGTCAGGAGGAACGGACAGCAGGCCACTTGGCTTTAGAACAAAAGCCAGGTACTTTTGTTCCATTTACTTTTGAGACAATCTAATGAATACAGTGTATGCTTCAAAGCAGCAGGAAGCAGATACGTAAAACACCAAATAATTTTAATGTCTTACTTTGTAGGAGGTGGAGACTAACAGATGTGCAATATTTTGAACAGCTCCATGGTTAAATAAGATTGTCTGGTGATCTGGACCCTTCAAAGGAAAACATAAAACATGATTTATTTTTCTAAAAGAAGATGTAAGACATTTCCACTATCTGCAACTTATGTTAAGTATTAAAGGTAGATTTACTAATATTTACTTTGCAATCAGTTGGCATAACAACTTTTAATTTTTTAAAATAAAGAAGTCCAATTCTCATTTTTATAGCATTTGTCTTTTTCCAATAATCATTTCCACTCTTCAATAGGCAATGAAATTAGTTTCACTAATGAAGAAACATGGATAGAGCACTTATGTTTCTATTCTTCATACTGGAAATGATCAAAAGCTCCTGATTTTCTCTACAAATTATATAAAAGATCTCAAGTTAACAGTGTCTTCTTCACTGGTAATACTAAGCATTTTCAACAATGCTAACTTCAGAAGAGAGGGAATTAATTCTGAAATTGTTTCCAGACAGAATGTGACAGCGCTTTGAGAACAGATTAATATTTTCCTCCTACAGATTATTTTAGTTTCAAACATATTAGCCATTAATCTAGTCAACCATCAGCTGTTCACTGACTTCAAGATCTAAGTCAGCAACGGCTGATATGTCAATATTTTTTCCAAGATTTAAAAAGCATTTGGAATTAAATACAAATACTGAATTTTGCAGTAGAAACATCTCAGAACTTCTGCGGTATGACAAGGCACAACAAGGTCAGAAAAAACAACATGAAATCTCAGTTGGGCCTGCAACTCTCAACTGTCTCTTGTGACATCTGATTTGTGACTTACAAATATCTCTTCAGAAGTAGATTCATTACTCTAGTCATCTTTGGATTAAGCACAGGCCATGTGCAATTTAAATTCAGCTTTTAGAATGTCACAGCGTTAATCATACCTCAATACTAAATCCAAAACACAGCAGCTACTGAGAAGAAAATTAGCTCCATCCCAGCTGAAACCAGGACACTAATCTGCAAGTGAAGAAAGATCTTAATTCCTTAACCTTTTCTTCAAACCCAGCTGAGTTTATGGGCACATCTATACACCCTAGTATGCAATGTTTTATTTTGACATTTGAGATACAGCTGAAATCAGATACTACTTATATATTCAAAACAGTATTTTTAGAACATCCCTTACCTCTAAGAAAAAAAAAGCATAAAACTACTTTTAGATGTAACATATCTGGTGCTTTAAGAGATGCTTCAGCTGCTACTGCCACCAAGAGCTTTCTACCAAAAAATGCAATTAAAACAGCATGGTTGAAGTAGGAAAATAACTTACATTGGCACACAGAAGTGGCTGAGGCAATGATTTAAAGCCGCAGCTATGCCAGTGTTGAAGCTGAAGAATAGATATTAAAATATGTGAAAAAAAAAGAATGAAATTGAAGTAAAAGAATCATATTGACCTAGACAGTTTTAGTAATTCACAAGTATTAGTGATATTTTTCAATGAGATGCAGATGGTAAATTCTGTGCAAACAGGACGAATGCAGGTACAGAGGTGACACTTGGGTGTATTCAGTTGCATAACAAGATGTACATTAAAATATGTAATTGGGTTTGCACACACCAATCCAGTTTGCTTAATGCACAATCAGGTTAAGCACTAACCCATAAATAGGGATAGCTTTAAATATAAATGTGAAAACTTGAGATTATAATGCATCATTCCTTCCTAATTCCAAGCTGCTCAGGCACCAACTTAATAGCGAGGCCTTCAGCCTTTGTTTCTCTTTGGGCATACCAACGGAATACCAGGAGCCAGTCCTACCACAGCAATCTTTCTCTACAAATATGATTGAACAACATAATATTTCAGGAATAGAAATCACACTTCTTGCATGATTTTTCCGTCATAAAATGTCAATTTTCAAGAAAGCAGTAGGCTAGAACAATAACAATTCCATAATGAAATTTTAAAAGCAGGTATCTCAATGCAAATGTACCTTGATTCAGGGATCCAGCACCAGGCCTAAGATCACATAAGAAACATTCTCAGAATGGGCTTGGGAGGAAGCTGCCTTGGTTACAGGCGTTATCCTAGATCTTTCTCAGACACAAGATTTTAATTTTCAACCGGTGGTGAAATGGTTACTTAAGCAGAGATGTCACCACATTCAAATACAAGGCTCCAGAACTAACTTTTAAAATTATTCATACAGCCATGTGTTTCCAAATGCATATCTTATCTTTTTAATTTTACCTTTAAAATAGTAAAGCTTACCTACTCATGTCACTTTCTCTGAAAACAAATTGACTGCGATAGAAAGAATCTTAAAAAGTAAATTTTGACTTGCATTTTAGCATGCTATGTACCTCAACTTGATTTCAGTTTACTTATTTGTTTATATCCTGACAGAATCCTGGCTCTGTATGTTAAGAACTGCATCTTCTCCCCCTGTAAATCAACACTTCCCCTTGCTTAGGATGAGTTTTTGTCAGGGTCAATGTTTTCCATCAGTTAATTTTAACTCTAAAAATGCAGTGAGAAGCAGTAAAAGTAGAAAACAGCAGCAATATGCTAGGAATCTGAATTAAGGATTTCCTAGTTTACGTGAACAGGTCTGAGCTTCTCCAGGGAAATTTGAGCAGGTGAGAAAGAAACCTGAGAAGCCCAACCAAACAAGACAGGTCAGGGAGAGAAAAATGCATGCAGGAGCAAGGAGAGTAGAAGCTATGATATGTCACTATCAGCTTAATGAATAAATCTACCAAGATGAAAAAGAAACAAAAGCATTGATGCCTCTTATAATACACACTAAGCCTTACCTAAATATTACAGCTTATAGTAACTTATTTCTTCAGGAAAAAAATTAGAAAGGTTCTCTCACTCATGACCTTTTGTGGGAAAGATGGACTCTTCATCAAAATGGCAGGGAATACTGAAACTTACGGTATTTAATCTATTTTTTAAATGACGAGAATGTACTTTGCCTATCCAAATAAATCAGAAAATCCCCTGCACACATAATAGATTTATTTTGTTATGATTGAAAATATAGTAATTGACCTTGATAATCAGACCTGAGACCCAAGAACTAAACAATAAAAGAAATAAGGGGATATTTTAGCTTTTTGCTGAACAGCTGCATTTTCCTGGGCAAGACAGAAATGAGTTCTTGATCAATTTAACATCTGTGATGAGCTGTTTACTCAACCTCTAATATTTTTCATTGTTATGCAGCCAGTAAATGTAACTATTTCCTAGTACTTATATACATCATCCAGCTCATCTTGTGCATTCATAGAATCATAGAATGGTTAGGGTTGGAAGGGACCTTCAAAGGTCATCTAGTCCAACCCCCCTGCAAGGAGCAGGGACATCCCCGACTAGATCAGGTTGCTCAGAGCCCCATCCAGCCTGGCCTTGAATGTTTCCAGGGATAGGGCATCAACCACCTCTCTGGGCAACCTGTGCCAGTGTTCTATCATTCATGTTTCTATCTGCTCACACAACCAATTTTTTATTTCCCAAAACTTGGATTTTTCAAAACATTCACAGTAAAATTTGTTCAAGAGAGATTTAGAGGGCAGAGGAGGCATTCAAAACAGTATGGTGAGTTCATAAGACCTTCCTTATTCTGCTCTTAAGTGACAGGGCATTTGCCTTGTTGACAATACATTAGATATGTAAGTCACCAGGAGTTAACGGAGCTACTAGGAATTAACTCATTTGGAAAAAGATGACAATAACTGTTTTCATGTTGGATTAATTACCTCAAGTTACTCAGCAGTTCTCACACATCCAACAGGGTTTATATTGCTCCTCAGCTAACTCCTGACTGTATAAACTGACTTCTGTAGCACCCTATCATCAGTCCTGTGTTATTTTTCTTGTAAGCCAACATGGCCCAATTTTTCATCTGTTCAAGCTACTTGGCCTATTAAGGAGAGTTTCAAGGGCCACTTAACATGAGATGCCTCACTGGTTCATTTTTCTTCTTAAAATACCAAATTATTTTTCCAATATTAGCTATAGATCTGAACTTCTAGAGTCCAGTGTAGGATTTTGACTTAATGTTTTCTCTAAAAAAAATTCTATAAATATTAGCAATTGAATTATATTTTTATGTCACACTAACTCTACAGTTTTCAGTCCTCAGTTTTATTTAACAGAAGAAATGCAATTGGATGAACATACACAAATAACAGTCAAGGTAGAGAAAAACAAAGGAATAATTCAGAGTTTCAGAAGACTTATGGTAAGTGATAATAAGGTAGAAATATATTTTTCAAGGTAAATACTTGCAAATTCATAAATCCTGGTACTTTTTCATTTCTTAGTCTGGGAAATAAATATGAACTACGATCTTTTAGTTTTAAATTGTTTCTAAGAGGGGAAAGATGCTGTACAAATTTGATTTCCTACACTGAATTATTTTGATACGGTTAGTGTATAACTCATGAGTACAGTAACCACCAAAAAACTGCAACAATAATACAAAACACAGTGGTGTGTGGAAACATGGAGGGAGGAGGGAAAGATAAAAACCTTTGTGCTTGGGGTGGGGTTGCTGCTGGTTTCAAATTAGTTTTTTCCCATATCAAGAGAATTGCACTATATAGCAGGAATGAACATGTATCTGGATAAACCCGTAACTGGCAGAGCTCAACAGAGAAGGGGAATTTTCTTCCTCTCAACCTACAGTACCTCTTAGAAAACACTCTCCGGGGTTTACGACTGTCTTGAAAGCAGATGCAGGATCTCTGTAAAGAGATGCTCATGCTGTTTTGAGACTTCCAGAGAAAAAACAAGCTTTCCAAAATTTATACTGATAATAGTGAGGACTGGTATTTGCCTAGACCACTGACTTTGTTTAGTACCCAAAAGTATAAACATATGTACACAGACCCTATAAAAAAAACACTTACTTCCATATCTTGTTTTACTGTAGAAAAGCATATATCAACCCAATAAATCTGACAGCAAATCCAGAGCAGTAACAGTTCAGTCATTACTGTCCTAGTGCTCCTGCCACAAAAGGTAGTATCATCTCTCACAGCTTCTTATGGCCAGAAACACAACAAGTTGCACAAACAACATGTATTCTCTTTCTTACTTTGCAGCAATGCGAGAAGATCTGACATATGTATTCTTGTGTATATCGAGACCTACTGAGCAGTGCCATGAGGTGGGAGATAACTGTGGCATCCTGGAAACAAGTCAGAAAAGAAAAAAAATTATTAGCACTATATTTCAACATAGTTTGTTCACAGTTTGTTATTTAAGAGTACTCCTGATTCTGCATTCAGTGTTCTCCCTTCCACTGAAACTTGCACGGACACAGGATAAGACCATTAAAGTAGTACAGGACAGACTTCAAGGTGCAAGTGACAGTTCTGAGCCAAATCCTCATGGAAAAATAAAAAGTCAATGTAAGTTAGGTATAAAACTTCTGGGATTTGTCTCCAGAATTTTTACTTTGAGAAAACAACAAAAGAATGTGGAAGAAAACATATCGACTGCAAACATGGTCACTGAAAGTAATTACTCCAGGAGTTGTCCTAGTATTTTCTTAATACAAGTGTGATTTACTTATCTCTTCATTTCAGCTTAGAGCAGAAAAGAGCAGAGAGGGGAACACGCACCAGACTGAACAATGTAGAGTCCACCTTGAATTCTGTGGCACTTACTTACTAATCAATTAATGTGGTGTAATAATTTTTTTTCTCTTTAAGTCAAACACACACTATAGGTGCTATTAGCATGCATGACACTAATGACAGATAATTCCAAATAAATCAGCAGAAGAAAATCATTATACTGAAGTTCTCTTCTGAAAACATATCCAGTTACTTAAGCTCTGTGGTAAGTTACAAAATTACATTTTAAAGCTTTCAGTTACTTTCACCAGGACATTTTTGTGGCAGCAACTGCAGTGATATTAAAAGAAACGCTGGCCATTTTAGTATGAAAAGGCAGAAAACTAAATTACTTCCATGAGATAACGGGTGCTGAACAGAGAAGATGAAAGACTGAATGAGTCCTCCTTTCCAAAGAACTTATGCTATATTGACCTGCACAAGTTAGGCTCTGTTTCACCTGCAGGAGAATGATGAACTGCAACCCTCTGACTAGGGAGAAGTGGATTAAAATTACAGCAAAATCTTTATGCTCCCCAGCCACTTTCAGAGTAATGAAACTAGAACTAGCCTGATTGTTTTAATGACTATAACTTTAGAGATATACCGCTGTTTATAAAGTCTTATTTCCCACTACTTGGAAATTTTCACACTTTTTATATTAGGAAAATAAGCAAGTATAAGTCTCTCCTATTTCTACACTTATTTGAGATTAGGCAAAGCTTTGCAATATTTATTTTTGTTATCTTTAATATTTTATATATGTAAAATTTAGCAGACTTATTTTAGAAAGCTTTGCTGCCAACAATCCAGCCTTGTTGTCAACAGAAAACAACAGGACAATAAAGCAAAGAAACACATTGCAAATAAAAACAATTTCTGTTTCTACTGCTTTATTTGCAATAACTGGAAAGGATCAATGCGCAACAGCCTCATTTGCCATTTGAGCATTCTACAGAGAGAAAGTTACTTACTAGAAACTGGAGTTCTTCCAGGTACAGCAGCCATATATCCACGCTCATTGCACGCTTTGTGCACAGGAAAAGCAAGGGACAAACTATTCTAAGCAGCCTTCTTAGGGTCTGGTCAACAGCAGCTCCAGCTGATCATCTGCCTTTACTCAAGGCATATATACAAACACAGGCAAGGAACTGGTTTGGTTGCAGGGCAACAGTGGACAGTAAATCCACAAGCATGTTGCAATAGCACTGATGGTCATAACCATAATGAAGTGTTTCTTGACTCTCCCTGACAGAGGTAAGCCTGCAGTGGTGTGTAAACTAAACGAGTATTGGGTTTTGGGCATACGCCAAGTAGAGCAACAAATTTCCACGAGAAACCAAACAGAAGCAGCTAACAGGCCAGTCTTGTTCTCAAGAAAAATACGTTACAATCTTACAGAGTCATAGAAGGTCCTCAAAACTTCTAAATGTCATCTCCTTTCAGTTAAAGCAAAACAAACTGCCAATATATTCAGGATTCCTTTGTTGTTTGACACATTCGACCCATTGAAACAGATTCTTGTCATTTTCTGTAAATCTGAAGCAGCTGAAGATATCAAGCCACATTAGTGTTCAACACAACATACATGCATATATGCTAGGAGGCTTATCAGCAATAAAGTGCACCTTAGATAAAACAATCAAGAAGTTAGGAGGGTAGGGGAAAGAGGATTCAGAGGCAGTAAAGATTAAAAAAAGGAGCAACACGTGAAATCTCCTGCAGGGAAATCACTGTGTAATCTGGCTTATTTCAAAAACTGCAACTAGAAGGATGTAAATGTTGGTCTAAAAGTCAAAGTCTAATTAAATTGACAGAGATATTGGTCTTGGCAAATATAAGAGGCACAAGAATTCACAACTAAAGAAATATATGCAGAGTAAGCCAAATGCAAAAATCTGCTCCAGCTCAGGAATCCTTAGCCAGAGGAGATCCCCATGAGCTAAAAAGAATTCAAACCGCCATTATTAAAGAAGCATAGACACAGTGTTCCCTAATGTTAATAACATACGTTTTTCTATCTACATGATTTAGAAAACCGCAGAACACTGCCAACTTTGGGGATGTCAGCAAGCAGAAAACCTAGACAGGAGGGTGAGGTGGGGGCAGAGGAAAACTTTTTGTCCTGTTTTGGTCTCTTCCCCCAAACAGGTAGTGTTCTAATTTATAAGTACCCACTATTAGATATTGTTTTATAACTGTATTTTGTCTTTATCTTATATTTGCTTTTCTCTCAGCTTACCAGGAAATTCTAGATAAGAATTTATAGATGTCAGTATCCATTCGGGTTCTCATGGAGAAGAAGAAAGCCAGAAGAGTAGCAACTAATTTATTTGCTAGTTCACAAGTAACTAGCTTACAACCAGATTTGACCCTCACATCAATCGGGTAATTCTTATGGACTGCTCTGTGCAGCTGTTTCGTCTACAGAAAGATATTGGCAAACAGAGATCTGCATTTTTGTCAGGCAATGAATACAATTCAAGAGGGAAGAGTGCAAATCCTTCTTTCCCTTCCTTCCAAGTAAGAGACAGTGACTGATTTTGGGCAAGGCCTTTTCTGTCTATGGTGCCAAGAGACAGCATTACCTCCAGAGACAGCTCCACATTAACAGCTTTGCCAAGTCACCTTTACAACATCAGCACCAACAGCCTTATTGCTCACATGTTCCAAGCTGAACTCAAGATTATAGCAGTGGTAGAGGACATTTTCTATCCTCCTGTCAGTTAAATGTAAAGCACACACATATTAACTAAAAAGCAGAGAAATTTTGTAGGCAAAATTCTTCCAAAGTGCAAAAACTAAGCAAGCATCCTCACATCTGGTGTGGGAGGACAGTGTCAGATAAAATTTTAACTTTCAGAAACTAACTTTTGCCAATGTAACTGTGATACTGGTATTTGTAAACACCATTTAGAGACTGTTTTTACTGCTTAAGATTGCACAAAAGCCTGGAAATCTTATTTTTTTTTCTTTCAGTGTACTACCTTTTTGGCCATCTCATATCAAACATCACTATAAATGTTAGGTGAGCCAGATGCCTTAAACACAGGCGAGAAATGCTAACATTGATGGTCAAACAAGTCCTCATTGCTACTGCAGACAAGAAGACCTTTCATTCCCACCAACTCTATAGGTTTCAAAAGAACGCAATAATTGCTTACAACTTACTGTGTATAGTAGATCTTCTGGAGTTACAGGACTGATGAAAATGGTACGGAGACATCGCAGGCAAGCTTCAATAAACTTCAAATCTGGTGACAGTAATCCTATAAATATAGACAAAAACTACTATTCAGTTTCATTATCTTTGCTTATTTGAATACTTTAGAAACATCCACTAACATAGACCCATTAAGGGAAAACTACCTTGCAATAAGGCTGGGATAATATGGCAGTCTAGTAGGGATTTGACATTATTCTCTGTACCCATTGCAAGGCTTCCGAGGACCACCGCACATTCTGTTCTCAGTTCTGTGCTGGATGTTTCTTGCTGAAGTAAATACAGCAACCTGGAAATAGAATTATTTTAGAGGAAAATTCAGATGGAAGAGAACTTTTAAGTCTAGTAAGAAAAAAAAAAAAAATTGGAATCCTGCTACATAAAGAAGATGAAGTTCTTAAGAAAAACACGAAGACCGGACAAAAGAGTAAGATGAACACTTTATTCATAAGAACTTTTTTACACTGTGTGTTCCTACGCAGCTTTTACTTGTTGTTATGGTAGAAAGATACCACGGTGTTTTTTCTAAAAATGCAGTGCCACAGTAGTGATATCCAGGATGAGGTCTTTCAGGATACCAGGAAGATCCCAAATTTCAATTAGAGGAAACAAGTCTGCAGTTTGACGTCAAAGGGAAAGGGAATCTCAAGCACCTCCCCTAACACCTAAGGACAGGATTACCGCTGTCGTGATGGTTGTTATCTTTGGCAGTGATTTGTTCTGGGTCACAGTTGCAAAATAATTCCATCATCAAGCACAAACATGGGGGCTGACAGTAATCAGACTTTCAAACACTGAAAGGTGATAATATATGAACATAAAGAAAGCCCAGGTTAAGTTTTATGTGCAGGAAGGCACCTGAATTGTAGTGAAACAGGATCATGTCAAGCCTAAAACACAACTTGCCAAATGCATACCTTGCATCTCAATCACTTTGGATTCTTTATACAGTACCAAGATACCTAGGAGACCCTTTGAACATATTTTAGATTACATCAGTAGCACCTGAATCACAGCAGAAGTAACAAACACTTTCAGTCTAAATTTGACTCTGACAAAGAGTCCAGAGAGCAACTACATTCCTACCTCGCATGAGCACAGAAGATAAAAGCTTTAAGATTCACACGGTTTATAAGCTTAAGATAAAAACTTTTTAACTAAGGGCTCCCACATTACGTACAAGTCTAAGCAAAACTGTAACAGCTAAGAGGACTCGGACATTGAGATACAATTCTCTTTGTATATGCAACATACAGTCACTTTTCCAGATTCCCTGAGCCAAGATACAAATATTCTCAATCTAGTAAAACACTGTCTAGTTTGAAAAGTTCTCTCCTAAAGTCAAGCAATATACTGAAGCCTTCTCTTGGAGCAAAAAGGAGCCAAAAGCCAGTATCTACCTGACTGCTGAAGGGGATAGGAGTTATTTTGTAAACAGATCCTCAAACAAAATGCCCCAAAGGTTGACTTCCTAAATCAAAGGCAAGGGAAAAAATAACCAGAAACACAGTAGCTAAATGCAGTTTAAGTACAGGGGACTGGAAAAGGCCACCAAGGGAAGTGCAAGCAACCTTACAACAGACAGTAACACAGAAGAATACCTTTAACACTTTACACCAAATGTTCCCTTCACTTACATAAGGCAGAAATTGCTTCCTAGAATCCCCAACATTTGAAATCTAAAGTAAAAGGCGAACAGACCTAACTACAGCATGTCACTGTAAGAAACCTATGAGATCAAAGGTCCTTCAATATATATAAGCAGCACATTAATGACATAAAAGCCAGACTATTCCAGGCAGCAGATAATTTAACAAGCTCTTGAAAGAGAACTGCAAAATAATCCTCCAGTATACCCTAACAACTTATTTGGATGAAAAAATTTCTAATTCCAAATCTGCTATGAATCTGCTTTGCTCTAAACGCAGGTTTGACAGCAGCCAAAGAGCAGATATATGCTAGTATCACTCAAAGCACACGTGTGCCTTTTTTTGAGATGTACACTGAGCGTTGTACAACACTGGCACAGGTTGCCCAGAGAGGTGGTTGATGCCCTATCCCTAGAAACGTTCAAGGCCAGGCTGGACGGGACTCTGAGCAACCTGATCTAGTTGGGGATGTCCCTGCTCCTTGCAGGGGGGTTGGACTAGATGACCTTTGAAGGTCCCTTCCAACCCTAACCATTCTATGATTCCATGTAGCTAATCTCATGGTGGAAAAAAGTTCCAAAACATGAACACATACTGAAGAGATTAAATAGAATTTCTTCCTGAACATAAAACAGTTGAAAAGTAGCACAAAATTAACATGTGAGATGCAAGCAACCCCAAAAGCACAGATATCCTTCCTCCTTTCAACTTCCTTTGGATTCAAAGGATCAGACTGGCGTAAATTCAGAATGGCATAAATTTGTAGAATCATTGATGTTTTCTTTAATCCACAAACTTATCACACAAAGGCACTCAGGTTCTCATCCCCTGCTTATCTGTTTTATCTGAAAGGCTATTTATTCCTGATGTTTAGAAACCTCTTCTAATTTCTTATATAAATCTACTCCTGACTAATTTATATCAATTTGGCATTGCATACATACTATCCTTTAATTTGTACAATTCTCATTTCTTATAGTGACCACCTAATGGTCCTGAGGGACTCTGGCCCAGACTGCCCACATGGCTCAGTAGAGCTGATCTGCTGTTTGTTCTTCATGTTACTGTAGGCCTCTTTAATGCTGACAGAGCAAGGCATGTAAAGAAGGCTCAGACTGTCAGTTGTTCCACAAAATCTTATCTCCCACATCATTTACACAAACTAAAATTAACGGTATCTGTATTATCAGCTTCTGGAAAAGGAACTAAAATTATACTTAAGGCAACTAAATTACACGTTTCTAAAGCTACAAATTCCAAGTATCAGCTGTGCTATGCTCAAGGTAAAGATCAGTGTTGTTTTTGAAAGACTACAAAAGAAACCAAATACATAATAAAAGTTATGCGTGTAAAACCATCACAAAGGAAAAAAAAGCATTCCACTTGCAATCTGAATAGGACAGAATAACCTTGCCGGACTACTACTTCTTTATAGACAGCTGGTTTTGTTCTCTGCCTTCTAGATCGGGTAAGTATAGACAGGAAGTAGAAGCTTCATTGAGTGATCCTGGCCAAAATTCATCCTTGAAAAGATGTTAAGGTTTTTCTGGACACTGAGCTACCAAATGGAAAGTTCAAACCCGTCTACTGTTCTAGCTCTGATTGACATTCACCAATTGCCAAGAAAAAGATGTTAGTTATGTTAATGCTAAAGAGTGAAAATGAAACATGCTGACTATAATCTATAGTGTTTCTATGTGTTTAAAATAGAAATCCTTAACTAAGCTTTAAAATTAGTGAAGATGAAAATTTAAGTACAGATTTTACATACAATAAGTTTTTGAAATATTAATAATATCCTTTTCTAGATCTTTAAAATGTGCTTGTCTTTCAGATTAGGTTTTCCACAGAGTTAGACATTCATATTATAACATTTTCTTTTTCTTTCTTTAAAAGAGAACTGACATCAAGTAACATTGAAAATTAAGTATTTAAATGACAAACTATAACACTATGGAAAGTTTCAAGTAAGGAGAACCCACACAATTGATAAAGATGAAAATGTGCATTAATAAACTACTGTCAAACATTAAGGACAAAGACCACATCCTTCTGTTGACACAAGAAACACAGGGACAGCACACTACTGTACATCCTAGAGGGGTTCATTGTTTCCAGGCTCTAACAACAGACAAATTCAGCAAAGATGTTTGTAGTACACTCCTCCCGTGTAATAATATTAAAAGGATACAAAGCTAGAAAAATAGCAAGTGCATACAGGTGACAAATGGGAAGGTCATAATTAGCATTTGGGAAATTTAGAAAAAAAAAAAAAATTACTTATTGTTCTTAGTCCTGATTTTTTTAAAGAACACGATGTCCCTGCTTAACCTGGATCCTTATCCCTTATCTGCCAGCCATTCAACTTCCACCAAACCTGGAGAAATGCTGGAACAAGGCTCTGCTAGAACCACTATAAATCACTTTTGTAGAGTTTGAGAGTTTCAGAAGATATAAAAAGCATAGAACAGATATTCTACAACAGCAAAAAGGTTCTAATGTTCTTGTTAACTCACTCCTCAGTCAGTGATCCTGCAGGAAAGCTCATTACAATGAGAAATGAAACAAAGCTAATGGAAAGATCTTGCAACATCTTAATGAACATTAATTCAAAGCTTGATGCTAAGTAGTTTAAAATGCAGTATTTGGACTTTATCAGGCTTCTAGAAGGCTTCCCTAAGATATTTTCCTCTAATGTTTATATAAAACAATTTCTTCCATTTTTTGCTGCACTTCTAAGAGCAATTAACTGATTAAAGCCTCTTTCATAGATGTCAGTAATGATATCCAGGCAATCATTTCTAAATGAGGTAGGACAGTAAATCCATCCGGAGAGATACTTCAATGAGCTCCGTGAACAGCTATGCCTAGAAACCAAAAATAAGGTCAGCTGGAGGAATGAGGTATTTTGAACAACTGACAGGGGTTCATTAGAAAAACCATGCAATATTCTAGATAGCTTAAGCAGAAAACTTTCAAGGAAAGTAGCTATTGAAGAAATGGTACCTACAGCAGCTCAGCAAGGAAGATAAACAGTTTAGATTTTCCTTTCTTTTGAAGATTATTGAGATGGGAGTGGTGCAGAGTTGTGCACTATAGACAGACTTGCATAATTTAGACCTCATCAATCTGGTCTGAACATAGACCTCAGTTCACTAACAGAAATTTACTCTCTGACATTCCAGCCCGCTTACAAGTTGTCACAAAAACCTCTGAAGTTCTTAAAATACCTGGAAAGGAGATGAAACTCGACTATTAGTAAAAGAAAATTTTCAGCACTTTATCAAGCCCTGTAAGAAGGCAAATGGAAAAAGAGCTCAGGGTAAGACTTCAAGTTATAGTACAGTGAATCATAAGCTACATTTTATCAAAGTATATTAATAAATTGGAGCTTCAATTCAATCATGATTATCTGAATATTTATTATTGCTTCCCTTCCAAAACAGATGAATGCAGTATTTGCTGGAATGATCATGACTTCTTGTCCTACTTTGTAAGATATTTGTCTTCCAGTTCGTTACAAGAAGGCCTGAAAACTATACCATGGAAACATATTCAATGAATATACAGATGAAGGTACTACTGAGGCACACGATTTACTGTTGGTTTACACAATATTGAAAAAAAGTTAATGCATGCACAGAGGTTGACCTCTGAACATGTGGGAAGTCCCAGTGAGCATCAATTCCAAGCTGTAAAATGAATTAAACTATAAGAATAGATCAAACAAAACAGGAGGATGTATTTTTTTTTCAAAAAAGCTAACTTTCAATGTCTTTTAAACATTACTTTTCAAACAGTACAACAGAAAGCAATCACTGGCCACAGAATTTTCCTAAGCAAGAACTAAATATAATTTTAAAAATACATGGAATAATTTCTGTAAAATGTCTGAATTGACAAATAACTACAGATTCTTAGACAAGAAGACTCAAAAACATGAGCCATTTTTATGACTGCAATCAGCAGGAAAGTAAGGTGCAAAGAAAGCTTTTCCTTTAGGAACAAAACAAGAAGTCTCAGCTTACACCTCTAATAATTTATTCTAATGTTTAGACATCTTCACACATTAATATTCTATGCTTTTTCTATATAAATCACATAACTTACCTCCAATCTGATTTTGGTTCACTCAACTAAATCCAGCATTGGAGCATTATAATATCTATTGAGCTGTAAGAGGCCTGAATTAAAAAAAACAAAACCAACCCCAACATTTCTCATGTAAGAGTAAATAACAACTACGATCAAGTTCTTCCTCATCTTTCTCTTTAACGATGAGTTTCATTTGAAAATAACTCTTGCTACTCTACATTGGGCCGGTGCAATCTGATCCGTCTTTTAATAAACTAAATGCTTTAATTCAGCATATAATATTCTGCTAACTCTCTTAGTTCTTACCCCAAGGTGTTACCAGTTTTATAAAGTTGTTCACATGCCCGCACTTTTAGTATAACTTGATATTGAAGTTGCTGTAGTATGGCCTCTCTTCTTTGTTACTAAATAAAAAAAAATCTCACATCCAAGTGCATTAGCACTGTCAAATCTGTAATGTGTATGAGATAAATTTATTCTGTTTTTCTCCACAAGACCACTCCATAACCCATTTACCAAAAAATAAATACACCCTTTCTTTACAGTCATTTATACTTGAATATGTGTGATCAACATATCAGGGGTTCCTGAAGATCTACAGAAGTAAATTTACATAAAAAACACTAAACGCTTTTTAAGTTATACAGTGAATTATGCTCATTCAGTTCAGTTTTAAAGTGTGACACAGGCTCAAATATTTTATAGGACTAGGTCAGTTGCCTTCATCAAAGTAAGACTGATTTTGAGATTATACAAGGTTTTCGTTTTACAAGAAGTGTGTTAGTAGGCATTATATAAAGCAGAATCTTCACCCAGTCTTGCTTCAACCATCTTCCCACTTTGCTCAAGATGAGTGTCTTGTGAATAAGCTCATCTTTGAACTGTTCACTCCATTTACCTTTATAAACCACCAACATGCATACTTTATTCTAAGACTTCCAGAAATTCCTGTGTGGAAATATTTTTCCATATTAAAACATCAGTGAATCAGGCAGTCTATGACCATGATTTGAGAAACTACTGTTCATTTAGACAAACCAATTCTGAAAGGTTTTTGTCTGAGGATGCTAAGTAGTCTTAAAACAAAAATTAAGCTATGTTTTGACTTCTCAGTCACTTGCATTTTGAAATTCCGCATTGCATACAAAAGAGCTACATTATATTCCCACTCTCTCTGATATAATCACCCAATATTCAGTATATGCACATGAAAAAGAATGTCAAGAATATGTTTCTGAATACTTTTTTTTTTACAGATTTCACTCTTACAGCTTTTTAGGAATAGATACTACGAGATATCATAAAGCTACCTTTTACATGGTATTTTTAAATCTGAAACTTAAAATTCCAATAAAAATATACAATTTAAAAGGTGTAATTAGACGTACAGCTTACATGAACAACTTCCTTTTTGCTTATAGAAAAGGCTCGTCAGAGACAGAAGGCTGCACTGCTTTTAAACAGAAACAGCTCTAATACACTTCTGCTGACTGCAAATATTTGTCTTGACTCACATGTACTTCACAGCTGGGTTAGAAGAATACCTTGTTCCAGTTCACTCTAGAGTGAAGGAAGCCTTTAAAAACACCAGCATCACAGAGGAAGCTCCTTCACTTAAGCGCGCAAACCACTAGGTTTGGGCACAGATCCCTGCCCTGTGGAGTACATGACACAGAAAATCCCAATGCGAAGTGCAGCCAAGAACAGAACAAGGCATCAGGAAACAACTGCGCCTTGCCCTCATAAGGGCGTCCAAGGCGGCTGGACAAAACACCTCATTAATGTGTGTAACAGACCTAGTAATACTATATCCAAACGTACTGTCCAAGTTCTTGAAAGAAAGCTGGTAATATTCCAGAGATCATGAATGTTTCTAAAGATGTGTGTAATTGATAACTAGTACACTTCTTAACACTACCAGCAGTGCTCATGCAGCACAACTTCATCTGAACACCTTGCAACTTCTGCAGTCAGCAGGCCAATTAGGTGGGAACTGAGGATCACAGAACCAGAGCTGTAAGGAATCTTGACAGATCCTCTAGTCACTGACCTTGCTCCAAGGCAGGATGATCGATCATTAAATCATTTGAAGTTACTGTCTTGCTTATTTTTCAATCGTTCCATAGGTGGAGATTCATCACATTGGCACCCACAGCAGCCTTTCAGCACTGCAAGGTGCAGATGCACATATATTTCTCTACTGCTATGGGACGGTCTTGCTCTCTCCTGTATCTGTGCTCATCTGCCCACTTTTTCTTAACTCAACAGAAAAACATTTGCTTTTTACTGAAAGTTAGTTGCTCTGTGATTATTAAGTTGATACAGTTTTCCCTGCAGTTAGACAAACATCAACACAAGAAGTGGTAGTAGGATATGATCAGAAACATAGAGGGCTGGTTCTGTGAGATAACCCTCTGTGAGAAGAGAAGACCTGTTCAATGAACTTGGCTTTTCACCTGCACCTCTTCAGAGCCAACAAAGACTAGTGTAACAAAGTCCTAATCCCAAGGCAACAGAAAGAGGAGATGCAAGCCACAAAAGCTGTACTCCTACCAACAAAAGTTTTCAGACAAATGAAGGCAAGAAAGGAGTTGCTACTGAGCACCGAGAGATATGAACAAGATTACTCCAGAAATTCTAATTTCAGAGAAGGAAGATGCTAAGCAAAAATAAAGAAAAAAAAACCTCAAAACACAGACATGAATCTTGAAGGCTCATTTGAACCTAAGTCATCACCTCATTAGATTACGTTTAAAATCGAAGGTAACATCGGGACAACAAGGTGCTAGCATATTGCACATTCAGCAACCCTTTTCTAAGGGTGCTGTCTATCCAAATGGTTTCCCCCTGGAACAGACCAAGTTGAAAAGGTACCAACACTGGAAGCCAAACTGGAGATCAGAACTTGAGCAGATCCTAGTATTTTCTGGCTTTGGACAAGATCTTGCCAAAAACTACTTTATAAAAAGATAAAACAGCTAAGATGATCATGATTATTTTGTGCATCACTAAGCACACCAGGCCTCTCTTCTGGAAAAGAGATACACAACACACTTCTTGCACAGTTAAGAGACATCCTGTGCCAAAACAATTTATATAGTGATTACTGACAGACCTATGGGTTTTTCTGAACAATCAATCCAACTCTTCTTTGGAAATATTAGTTTCCAGTTTTAAAACATTTTTGTTCCCAGAATATCAATTGACCAAGGGAAACTTAACAGACTCTTAGCCTTCTGTAAAACGCAATTCCACTATTCTAAAAAAAAAAAAAAAGGACTTGGATGCCTTTATTGGTAAGTATTTAAAGTCTAGGAAAAAAAAAAGTTAGAACTCCCAAATCTGATACCCAAAATTGCCATAGATTTCTTCAGAACTTAAATTATTAATGACCTTTTTTTTTTTGTTCTGCACAGCTTGATGTCTGAATACTTTTCATTCCTGTTAGAAACAAAGATCCTATCACACATATTAAGACAGGTTATCTGGCGTATCAACATCCAGTTCACCACCCACAACACAAAAAATAATATTGCTAGCTTCATATCTGCCACTTAACTAACATTTCTAGAGTTGCTCTTTCTCTGTCTCAAACTAGAAACCTTTCTTCAGATGTCTGCAGGAGTGACTGAAGACAGGCTTCATCCCCTCATGCTTAAGAATGGTTCAGGTTTTATTCTCTCTCAAAGAAATGGCGTTGCACAGACAAATGAGACAGGAAGGAGGTGCCTCCTTTCCGTAAAAGAGGTAGATCCTCCATGAAGAGGTTTCTTCTCCCTCTTCCATGTCATTAGAGTAACTGGCTGCTTCCTTTTCATCATAGGAAAACACGTATGGTGAATCCAGAAATCCCCTGAATGTGCAGTTCTTCATATTTTTATTACTCTATTGACTCCTGGGTTTGTATGATCCATCAGAACTTGAAACCCTGCAATATTATTATTTCTTTACCAAGAAAAACAATCCCCAGCTATTAAGGATTTTTTACTGTGTTAAAATTATTTATTTAATAAAGAAACTGAGAAAATAAACCATCAGAAACAAAAATAGCCAACAGTAGACATCAATTACCATCAGTCACTCAGATAACAGATTAAAAAAAAGTCACATAAGTTAAATATTTTTCATATCATTTTTCATCATTTATTGTCCTTTTCCACTTTACAATACCAGAACTTCTCCAACAAGAGAACTCTTTTGGTGGCTACCTTAAGATTAGAAACTAGAAAACATTAAAAAAATTATCTAATAAATTATCTCATAAACCTAATCACATCTGTCTAGTAATCTAGCATTAGACTGTAGTGAAAACTGATGGCTAAGTTTGTTCTCCAAAATAGTTCAACAGCTTTACTGACCTAGGTATAAAGAAGAAAAAGTCATGTCAGATCAACGCAAGTTAACTCCTAACCCATTACTGTGCTATTCCTTCTCCGCCAAAATTCAGTATCAGGTCCAGGGATGACCTCCAAATGCGGTTTAGAGAACCTCTGTCTAGAACCATTTGGGGATATAGCGGTATTGAACACACTGCTATGTAGTCCTAATCAGCCAGTAATTAAAGAGATTTGCATGACAATGTGCACCAAGCACAACATATTTGCACAAATACATCTTTCAGGCATAATTTCAGCATATAAAGTTGTAAATTAAGAAATTCAGTCTTTCATTGAAACCATACCCTCACTCATAAGGGAGTGTTTCCTTCTACTAGCTAACAAAGGATTTAGAGCTGAATACTCAGGCAAGTGCTAATACATCCTGTCTGTACAGGAGACAGTTCTATCAAGCAGATACTTCCATTCATACAGTTAAAGGATGGACAGTCCTTTTAGGAGCAGCATTTTAAGAGACATCAATTAAAAAAAAAACTTATAGAGTCTGCCTGAATTCAAGGATAACCCCAAGGAAAAATTAGACATATAAAGGCAGTTCTTCACTAAATCAGATTATAGAGTCACAGAACAGTTGCTGTTGGAAGGGAGCTCTGGAGGTCAGCTAGTCCAACCCACTGCTCAAAGTAGGATTAGCTAGAGCAGGTTGCTCAATATTCCAGCCATGAAGTCAAGCTTTCCAGGACACAAACTAGCAGACATACTTTATTGGTGTTGAACTGAAGTTGTACTTGCTGTATGCACAAGCCTCTCTACTCCTAAACACCCAAACATAGGGAATTTGTTGCTTATCTTCTACTTAAACAGTAAACTAATTGTTTAACTAAGAATGTTATCTTACATTTATCTGAGTAACTACAAGAAAAGCTGAAAGCAACAGGGTGATTTTCCACCCTGAAGTCCTGCAACTATTCTCACAACAGTCAGCATCCCAATATGAAAGTATTCAATATGTAAGGCTGCTCTTCTACTAAGCTCCATGCAGGATCAAGTAGCAACATCATGGGTCATCTACCAACTTGTAATACCATGCATTTAAACAAAGAATTTATTAGGATACTTGTGAGCTATAGAAAACCACCCTGCCTCTCTGTCTGCATGTTTGTACAGTTCTGCACACTTAAGTCCAGACATGGCAATCCTGCAAGTTTTCTTCAATCAACTTTGTTTTTCTCAGCACCTTCTTCAGAACAAGCAGTCAAAAAGTGACCATAGGTCAGACTGAACTTCAAAGTGACAAAAACATTTCATTTAAGGTATAACTATATCTCCCTTTCTAAAGATGACACCACTAAGCAGTCAGCTCATGGACTCAGGAGGCCACTGGCCTAGAAATTACAGTGATGCAGCCATTCTTCCCCAACACTTTCTTGCTGTACGGAGATCTTCAAAGGACTTTGCATTTCTTTCCAACCAAGCATCAGTCTAGTATTTTAAAACAGGGATAGATTATACCTACCCGTAGTATTTGGCACAATTTCAAACAAAAAGATACTGCCTAGACTTGTGTCCAAACCTCATATGAGTCTATTCTAATACCTGAACACACTGTCTGCTTTTCCACTAACTGACAGAAATCTGAACAAGCTCTTTGGGTCTAAAGGGTCTCTTCTGAAAGCTTGCTGAAGGAATACTTCGGGAAGGAGAGAGAAGCAAAAAATGAGTAAACAAGAAGTTGAACCACAAGACAAAGCAGCAGCAGCAGAATTCTAACAATCCCTACACCATTACAGAAAATAATCAACTTCCCTTGGGAGATTGCAGTCTAACTCTGTGAAAAGAAAACTGTTCTCCTCCTTAACTTTGCAGAGGAGACTTAAAACAAAGAATGCTAGCCTGCTTACTCCTATTCTTATTGAGGGAAAGGTTTGACTTTGCAGATGGGAATTCCAGAGGTTCCCGTACTCTACAGGTTCAGTGGCCATTTCATGAATTAGAAGGCATGTCAAAAAAGCCAATGAATTCTCACCTTGTTAGAGAGAACAACAGAAGGAGCTCTCTAATCCAAATGATCTATAATCTATTTAAATCTGTCTGCAACACCTTGAGGAAATTCCAAAGCCTTCAGAAAGGCACTTGGGGGTAGATGATGCCACTTAAGTTTTAGCCAGTGAGAATTGTCTTTTCTCTCGATAACCCAGCCAATTTACCTTTGTCTATATCTCTAGTCTGAAAAGCCTTGACATTAGATTTCCTGTCATTTGAGGATAACTTGTAAGGACCAGCGTGATAATTCACCTTTTAAGATTTTCCAAATCCAGTAATTTATTTGCAGTTATAGGCTAACCATATAATTTACTTCGATAGCCAGAAGGTATTAACAACAGAAAAAAATAACTTTTGGATTTTCATTACTGGGCACAGAACAAGTAACAGCAGAAAGCAGAATAACTTAAGGACCATGAAGTCAGACAAAATTTAAGAACAGGTAGACTCTAGATTTGGAAGCTGGAGATCTGTCACTTTTAAAATGGGAACCACAAGAACCAATACTAGTCACAAGAATCCCTTAGGGCCTGTTGCTGAAAAAAATTCCTTAAACTTTGCATAATCTTCAACAAATGTCCACTTCAATCTTTTCATCTCATGTGAAGTCTTCTCTTCATCTGTTTATACTTGCTCAAAATGGAAGATAATAATTTAAAGCACTAGCCTTGACACGAACTCAATCTGTAAATGAGAAGATATTCCCTGCAAATAAAATGCATTTTTTGACAAGCCAGAAGCAGCTGTCTCAAGCAGGACAGTTTGGGCCCTAGTTGCCGTTAAAGCAAAAGGATCATAGGTGGGTCCCATACTGCTAGCACAAGTAATGCAGTGCTCAATGTTTTCCCTCTTCATCGCAGCAAATTGTGGCTGAAAGAAAGCTGGAGGAGAAGAGGGGTGAAATGAAAGCTGTAGGTGAGCAATCCAGTAGCTGAAGTTACCTGTTAAATTTGTACTAGTGGAATCAGGATGCAGAAAATTTTAACATCAGCTGAAGCAGTAATTCAGCAATAAAGTATGATCAATGGTTTTTAATCCTCTGAAGCAAGTGGAGAAGACAAGCAAATTATCTCAGATGGTTTTTAAAAATATTTTTCAACTACATTTTTAACATAACCTTACACATTTTTCACTTGTGAACTCACCCGGCAATTGGCTGAAGAACAGGATTAAGATACAATCACTTTAATCCATCATTACTATCATCAATGTCAGAAATTAGATTCCATTCCTTAGCTGATAAAGTTTAACAAAAATCACCAAGACTACTTTAGAGAATTCTATGAAAATCTAAATTAAAAGCATTACTCAACAGCCTGTTCTGTAATGCATGAGTTTAACAGATATTTCAGGTCGCTCTCAGTTATATTAAAGGAAGTATGCAGTCAACTACAATCAAAGTTAAAACAAAAAAGTGCCTGTGATCTAAGGATCATTATTCCAGACCTGTTGTGAATCAGTGAAAAGGAGAGTAGCAAAGGACATACCTTGGAACTGCTCCCAAAACAATCAAGTTGGCTTTTTGTTTGTTGTTTCCAATTACAGCATTTTTCATATCTCTGTAAATCCAGAAAGAAAAACAAACCCTGGTAAATTATGCTGAGGTACTGAGGGCTTAATCTATAGAATTTACTATTTCTGTGAAGGCTTATCAAGTAGTCTTCCACATGTCCATGCTGCACCTACAGGACTGAGTAGTGCTTGAGGGCACAGTTTCCACAGCCCAAAGATAAATATCCCAGAGCTCTGGGATTCCATTACATCCCAGCTTATGCAAGTAAGCAAAAACCCAAACTATCTCAACATGTCATGCACACCAAACGTGAAGAAGTCTCATTATTGAGAAAAACAAGAGATACTGGTTTTTTGTGCCCATATATTCCTTAGACTCCTAAAAGAGAAAAAAAAAAAACCAAAAAACAAAAACCAAACACTATTGGCTGGGAAATCACATGTTGGTAATTAAATGTATTAACTGAATATTCTACTGGGCGCAGTAAAAAACAAGCTGGAAAAACAAAAGAAAAAAAAAAAGAAAAAGGAACAAGGAACTATCACCAGTCTCCAGAGACCAGGCTTTCACTCTCTTCTTCACCACAGGCTTCCTTTTGTGAATTTCAGCAGGACATCTGTATGTCAAAATCCCAACAATAAAGTGGAAACAAAAGCATTTTCCTGTCTGAGAGTTATTGCAAGGTTAAATACATTAAAGGCATTCATACTATGGCAAAGGAACACGGGAAGCATTTTGGAAAGAGGACACTGGCTGCACACGCTAAGAAGTCCTATGAAAAGGTGTGGTTTGCAACCTTGTTCAGAAAATTGGTATTGTATCCTAAAAACCATCACCACCTTTTTAAGATTGTTTTTCGTCAGGTGAACATATGGAACACATATGAACATCCAGAAAATCTGAAAGAAAGCTAAGAACTTACAATCAGTTTCAGAAAATCAAGATGACACTTTTCTAGGAAACCACCTAGCTGTAGGGACCTTCATAAGAGCAGGGAACAAAACCAGTCCAAATTCAGCTAATTCTTCATCAACAAAAAAAAAGAAAAAAAAAAGAAAAAAAAACCACCCTAGACTTATTACAGTGTTAGTAGTTGCAAAATTGATAAATTAACCACTAGCTAACTATGCCCACAATTCATTGAAATAATTTGGGAGCTTTAGTGGTTGCTTTAAGTTAGCCTATTTTCTTGCCACTATATCACTCTTTCAGCTACTATCTGCAAATTTTAAGAGATTTAGAAGTGCAAATTCCACTGCAACAAGCAGTTGTCCCAAGTGTTAAACTCACTTCATTAGTTATAAAAAACATCTTAGCTAAGGCAGGTAATATCTGGACTGGCATAAACAGAACCTTCATAAACCTCAATTAGTAAAAAGTAATTGCTTGTTTTTCCTGAAGTATTTCTCCATATGACTCACTCTCCCATTGTACAGTTACCCAGCCATAGAAGAGTGCTCTAGGAATTTTAAGCAAATGGAGGCTAACTTCTCAAGTTTAGCTTGGATCTTGGAGCTCAAATAAAGGAGCAGCACTAAAAGCAGCTGAAAACTGAACCGCAGTTCTGTGTATCTCTTAACATAGGCAGAGTCAAGCAAGCCATTACTTAACAGGAATCTACCCACCCAGCACACAGTTTCACACCGCTGAGTATCAGCAGAAATATTGGACCTTTCTGTTGTACCACCCGTAAGTTTGATAACTTTACATCACAAGACAGGAGACAGAGGAGAAAGAGCAAGATTAGAAGACAGGCTAAGCTGGAAGCCCAAGAAAATTTAAATTAAAAAAAAATTTCAACTTAAAGATTTCACTAAACTCAGAAACAGTAGTTCAGTGGTTTCTATGCTGAACACTTGATACGAAAGTGTTCTGGTCATTTTCAAAGCTTTTAAAATGCAAGACTCTGTCCAAAACACTGGCAGAAGCAACGATCAGATGTCTCAAAGAAATGAAAACTGTACCAACAGATGTGCTAGGTACTAAACTGCTCAGGCCACTCTAGAACTTCTTAAAGAGGCTACCTCTCCCTGTTATCCTTAGGCATCAGCTCTCAAAGTCATCAGAAAAGCTGCATCCTATCACATACGCAAAAAGGCATATTGAGAAGTTGAAGAGAAGACACTTGCCAAGCACGATGAAGAATTAACAAACAGATTTTGGTGATATTTTAATGCTCTGCTCAGGTGATTTTACACATTATTTTGTGCTAAAAAAAAAAAAAAACACAAACAAAAAAACCCACCAACAACAAACTTTTGTGACTTCTGCATTAACTCCACAATAGAATTACTTGCTAACCTTACAGCGTTTAGTATGCAATAAGTACTGCCTATTAGAATTTGATGTAGACCCTTCCAGAAGTGGCAGGAACATGGCCAAGTACACTAATACACAAATTGAGAGGTTTAGTGAGGTCACAGTCCCGATCTGTAAATGATTCAGATGAGTTTCTCCATCCAAGTTCATAAAGTTCCTCAGAAAGGTCATGGCAGATAGACAAGAAGCATCACAAGCTTGAGATTTCTGACAAATCCAACACATGTACATTTGACCACTTCAACTTGCAAGCCAGTAAAATACCTTCAAATTGGTAAGATGACCAAAAACTGTCAGAGATAGGACTCGGCAAAGATCATCGTGTTCGTGCGCATTATGCCTTGGCACTCCCAAGCCCTGTGCCACATTTTACTCTTCTAATTTGCCACTTACGGAAATGAACCTATTCCATTCACAGGAAGCAGGTGGATATGGAAACCAAGAACATTCTTAAAATGCCACAATTTAATGTTAAATAATAGTATATATATATATTTTTAAAATAATTATGGGACTTACATTAGCTTCCTGATCAGGAAAATCTTCATAAAATGTAATCTCCTTAAGAATAAAGAAGTATGTACTGTGTGCTGTCCTAGTCCAGGTTCTTGGTCAATCACAAACCTTGGGAAAACTGAGGGCAACTCCCTTATTTGAAAACATCATCTCCAGCAAGTTTTAGCTTGACTGATTTCAGATCCAAGACAACATGAGAATCATCCAACGAGAAAAAGCAGTGAAGATCATTATCTTCTACATGAGGCAACAAAGAAACCTCAGAAATTTATACTCCAAAATTGGACAGCCACTTCATTTCTGAATGTCATGCACACTGCTCCCATTTTCTACTGTGAAAAGGAGTCCTTGAAAGGAAGAAGAAGGAAACAGCAGCAAAAACACAACTGCCAGGAGATGAGAACTTCAAAAGAAAAATGATGATTCTAAGTCTCATCTGTGAGAGGACTGACCCAGAAGAGAGAGATATGTAGGCTTTCCGGTCATCAGCTCCAAGCTCTCAGGTAGGTTATAAATGCTACTACCAGGCAACAGCACAGCATGAGCAGCTTCAGAAGAGAAACGCAGATCTTACACATGTACTAGTGCATTCCAGCACTACTTAGTTTCTCAGCCTCATAAATGTAGCTTTCTATAGAGCAAAAAGACAAACCATGAAGTTTTCATACGACAGAGGTCTTAAAATGCATTTGGGGTTTGTTGGTTTTTTGTTTTTCTTTTTTTTATATCCTGTGTATTAAATCTGATAGTTCAGATTCAAACTAAATTCAAAGTCATTTAACAAAATAACCTAAATTACAATAATTTTGATGCATATATTTAAATTCTGGTAACTTATATTTATACCTAGATTTACTACAACGCAATAAAGTAATTTATGTGACAAAAAAAAAAAACCCAAAAACTTTCAAGCAGGATAATATAGGCCGCCAACAATAAAATATGGCAGAAAGATCCTAGCTAAGCACTTGGAAATACTGATTCCTGAAGTGCTAAACCAGCTTCTTCCATCTCTTGTTGCTTCTTAAAGAAATAATACAGTTTCATCAGTTCAATCCTGTGACCACTCAGTTTTAAGTTATGAAACTAACTAGAGACTGGAAAAGCAGAAAGACTTGTTTTATCCCTGGGAGCTCTAGAAAATGGAATAAAAATTATCAGGTGTTACCAGCTCTAACATCTTTTGGAACATAGCAACTCAGAAGCAATCAGTTCCATTAATGAGCTATAAATAAAATGCAATGCATGCTAATTTCTTAAGTGTATTAGCATAGTATGAGTGCTTAAAATAAAATATTTTAGGAGTACATTAAATTAATTTTTAAAAATCTGCTTTGCATCCAAATGCAGCTTGACAAGAGCCACAAGAGGAACTCGTCTATGAATTGTGTATGAAGTTAATATGTTTTTATTCTGATGCTTAATGTGTAGTTGTTTTAAAACACCAGATATAACCCACCTCAGATAAGCAAGAAGTAATATTAAATATAACAACTTACGAGTAAAATATGGCCTTTAACTTTTAACGATTCCTAGCCAATAAAAATTGATACTATGATATGTCTAAGTCCTGAGACAATTAGCATTCTGGTTTGTCAATGTAAATTATTATTGTAGAAGCAACTTAAGGTGCTGAACTTTGTCCTAAGCAGAATTTACTGAAGTTCAACATCATCATTAAGTTGATTCTAAGTTTGGGACTCCTCCCACAAAAACACCAGAAGTGTCCAGTAGTTAGCGTGCTGTTCTCTGAATTGGTGTGAGCTAACTCCCCAGCTGAGAAAGAACAGACCTCTAAAGCATTCCTAGCCAGCCCCAATACATGCACCTTTTCTGCAAAAGAGATCACGAGAAAGCAACATGGACACATGGACTCCTCAATGAGAATTTGGGTTTACCTACATTTTTAAATACAGTCAATCAAGTACAAACATAAGAAATTTTAAAATTCTGATAGGAAGCCCTGGAGCTTTCCTATGTCACCTTCTAACAAAGCAACACAAAAGATCTTGAAACAAGCTTGAGTAACTTGATGAGGAAGCAGCAATAGGAACTACACAGAAGAAGAGGAAATAAACAGCCTGCATGATATTTTCTCATTTTATGTATCTTGAAAATAGAGTAGGTAGCCATATTTAAGAGTTTCCTAGACAGAGAAGAATATAAAAAACATGAGATGAACAATCACAGAAGGAAAAAGTCCTAGGCACTTCAGGCCTATGCTTTCACTTTTAGTACGAAATAGTTACAAGAGATTCCAAGACAATTACACACACAGGGGAAGCATCCAAAACAATGCATTGTCAGACCAGAAGATTTATCTACCAGAGGCTGATCAAAATTATGAACAATAGAATGACGCAAAGCATCATTCTCAAAAGGTTTTCAAATACTCAAATTGGAAATATCGAAAAAGCTGAGGTACTGGTAGCTGACACAAAGACATACCTCAAAAAAAAAAACCTGTCTGCCCCAACTTCAGGAGAGCTTCTAAGCTTCAGTATCATATAAGCAAATGGTACCAGGAAAGGCTGGCCTCAAGTCAGAAACTAACTGTGGAGCTCAAGTTTTGACAATTATGTTGTCTTTAGCTTTTGCCTTGTCTTTGTTCTCCCTTCCTCCCACTCTCTCATTTTTACGGACAGATGCAAAACAATCAACAACAGGAATTAACAACAAATTTTGCATGTTAAAATATGTCCATCATTATTTTGCAAGAATTAATTTCTAAGATGTTAATATCTGTTAATTACCCAACAAGTTGTTGTGAGTTGTTTTCTACCCCTTTAGCAGGGAGCACGTTTGTACTAACATGATTACTAATCCAACCAAGTGAATAAAATGCTAAAAACTACTGCCAACTCAAGCAAACCACAGAAATCATAAATCAGCTTATTTTTAAGGTTAATCATCAGGCTGGGAAGAAAAGTTTCAAGATTTCTAATACCATTCAAAAAATATCAGTTGATGCAAAGAAAAATATTATTTTTCAGGAAAGAACAAAGTAGCACACAGAGACACTGTTACTCAACTTGCCTGAGTTTTAACACTTACAAACTGTTACACAATTAACACACAGGGCAAACTAAAACTCAACATTTGAGCAAGGAAACCCCAAATCCATGGTTGCTCCCAATCTTAATTCTGTACTCTCTGACACTGCATAAAATCAAAGTGCTGCAGAAAAACAGCATATGGCTATAACTACAGCAATGCAGAGTAGTAGAATTTAACATACTCGATACTATAAGTGATTGTTTAATACAACTTCTCCATATTACAATGTCACAGAAACCGCTTGAACTCCTATCTGAAACATACTCTTTGGAGAGGCAACTTACCTTGTCATAAGTTTTCTTGCCAAGGAAAGTCTACCAAATAGAAAAGTAAGCTGTTTCAATGATCCATACCCACAGTTAGAAATATTTATACCTCACTCCTACCCTGAATCTATCCCAGTTTTCATTACTTATCTTGCTATATGTGTGTGAGACAGACTGAAGAGACCTCTTGTATCAGATCTTTACTTCCATATAAGAGCTTACATCAGTCAACTCACACGCTAGTCTTCTATATTAAGCCCGAAAACTTAAGCTCGCCATATTCTTTAACTGCAGTTTCAACTCAAGCTCCTTTCAAATCTCTAGGTTGACTTAACAAAATGTGAGTTACTGCTTTTCCCACCTCTCTCTCAAGCATATTTTATTGCCTCACCCCTTGCACTGAGTTTGAAAATTGTGTTACAAGTTGCACGAGATCACTAAGCAATAGAAAAATTGTCTACTCAACCTTAAGAATGATGTAGCTCAAATTTAAAATGCTTGAAGTCAGTAGAGAATGTCAGTTTAGCTAGCTTTTATTATGTAAACTTTTTAAACACAAAAAATAAACAAACCAAAACCACACAAACAATAGCTAGAGCTCTGTATTATCAGCATTTCAATTTCAGCATCAATCTCCGTTATTTAAATAAACTAGGTCATAACAGCAAAGAACTATCCAAAGAGAGGTGGGGTGAAAACAGTCACAGAACTCTCAGAAACAGAGATCTCCTGCTCTGTGATGGCAGACGAACAAAATACCTCCTTCACAGCTATACCAAAACAGCCCTCAGCACTGTTGCTCCAGTAAGTAACTGTGTTACTTTTTTTTTTTCCCCCTGATGTCTCTCTCTCTCCCCAAGGATATCTACCCTCCCAGGATGAAGTCGTGCCTTCAGTATTAGCAGCGTATCCCACAGTTGAAGCAAAAATTAAATGGCATTTCATTAAGCAAAGAGGCATCCTGTAACATTATATTTTTCTAGCATTTTTTTTCTTTCACTATCTTTTGATTGAAAGTTATTTTTGTCCATTGTCCCATTTTAAGCTCACCACTCATTATTGAAATGTTGTTGTCCACCACAAGTCATTCACATACAGAACACTTAAATTTCACTCAGTACAGGAAAACACCTTAAAACGGCCTTCCAGCACCTGCTTAGGTGTTCTCACATGTGAGCTCGTAATATTGTACAACACTGTCTACTTCAGCTGAGGCCAGCAATCACTGAAGGGTCACCAAAACCTGCTAATTTGACACAGCTACTACCTATTAGATCATAATAACCTGAAGTCCTTCCAACATTAAAGTATAGCCTCAGATTTCTAGCTCCAAATAGCTTTCAGCTAAGATGATGTACTGGCCTCCATATGCTTTAGTCATGCTTAAGTGCTCACTAGGACAGGAACACTGTAATTTCTCTACGTCCAAATAAACTCTCTCATTCTATGTATGGAGAAGTAACTGGACATTTCAGACGATGCATGTTTGAAGTATGTTCTAGCAAGTAATTTTACTAGCTAGCCTTCCTGCTACTTCACAATTCCCAGAGAAAAAAAAATCTCAACACATTTAAATTACCAGTTCAGCATCAACAATACAGCATACATACTGAGATAATTTTAATCATCTGGTTGACAAATTAATTGGTAAACAGAGCTCTGTCCTCTGAATGTTACTAGAAATGTCAACTCTTTATAAGGAGCTTGCCTAGAAGAATCTAGTGCCATACTGCACACTGAAAATGAGCTTGTTTAGTAAAGAAAGTAAATTCAATTTTTTAAAATGCTGATTCTGATCAATTTGAACTGACAGCTTAGGACAAAAAACAAAACAAAACAAAACTCCAAATATTAAGAATCACCAACTCTGTAGTATTGCTGACTTTGTGGCACACAACCCTCAGATGCAACCTGAGTTCAGTCTTAATAACACCCCACACACATCCCCAAAGGGCGTAATGATTATTTCTCCCTCAGCTGCCTGCTACATTTTGCCCTTCCTTACAGGCAACCACCTCTCTTCTGCATTTGTCTAACAGATGAATAAAGTTAAATTCTGAATGACCTCCGAGTATTCAACTGTGATCAGCTTAAAGTTTGCCATTTCTAACTCAGACTTCAAGACTTCTGTGACCAGTACTTGCTTGATCTTCTCCAGCTACATCAGCTAGTCTGATAGAAGTTGTTTCTCTCCATTCATCCCACTTACAGCCTGAAATCGTCACAGCAACAGTATCACTACACTGAGGTTGGTGTTAAGAGAGGGAATTTTGAGAAAAGTGGCTTCATGCCCTTCTGAAAGGCAGCACTGAAACAGATTCATTTATCATCAATCCTCTCTCACAGGCTCAGAGTGGCAGCTGCAAGGCTTGAAATATTAAACAACCCTATTAGGCTGAAGACTGCTAGCTAAATGCAATACCTAATTTCCTTAAGTTTAGCTCACCTCTAAATACTAGACCAGGAGTTACAATACATAATAATTTACTTGCAAAAAAATAGCACTACGCATTTGTACCTTTTGCTACATTATAAAGAAAGCACAAAAAAGGTAAGAGTATCTCATTCTACAACAGGAACACACTTTCTTCCTATGGCATCTTCCTCTATTCCCTCTTTACCTACACTGTTCTTCCATCTGCCCCTACAAAACCTATTATATTGAAAATCACTTCACAAAGCACTACTTAATTCTCAAATTATGTTGGAGACCTTTCAATTTCATCTTCTACCACTCAAAAAAAACTTGTCTAGCTATTAGATTCCTAAGCTTACCTCTTGAGAGAAATCAACAAATGGAGTCGAGCTCCCAGCACCCTCTACAGCATCACCTAAACCCGCTCAAATAGCTGTCAGATTCTGCAACCTAAAGAAAAAGGTTTCAATTTCCAAGTCATAAAGAACCTATCCTGCAGTTCACAAAGTATAAACAGAAAAGACTCAAGAGCTTCTTTCCTCAACACATGAATGACACTGGACAAAAACAACACTTCAAAAAATGACATCACTTGTTCTTAGCCAATTAGACCCTGAAGTTCCTTACCGCATCTGAAAGAATATGTATTTACTACAGAGTACTGTCTAGGAGATAACAATTGATCAAAAACATACAGAGGCAAAGTATAATAGGAACAATCCTCTAAGGACTGCTGTGTTTCCAACAGGGGCATTCTGATGAAAACTGAACCAAAGAAATATGCAAAATTTAGGTTCAGAAGTGCCCACTGAAAGACTCAAAATGTGATTGCACGTGTTCCAGATGCACAATATGAAAACAAGTGCTGTTCATTATTTAGTCTTAAAGAAGGTTTGTTTAACAGGACATGAAGAACAAGAGGCAGAAGTAGCCTCTTCTTAACTGTCTGAAGGCAGTACCTGTAGCTCCATTAGAACTGACATGGGAATTTCTTCTCTTCCCACTCCATGAAGCTGCCTCTTACATTTCACACAGCTTTCCCTGCAGGCATGTGTGGAACACTGCACTGATGCTCTCATTCCAATTGCCATAGCTGAGAAATACAAGACACTATTATACACTCATCTGAACATGTGCCTGGAACATTTTTTTCAAATGCAAGAACATACAAATGAAAAAAAAAAAAAAAAGTTGGAGGTAAAAACCACACAGTTTGAGGTGTTCCAAACTAATTTCAAAGCAACTGACCACAAAAAAAGATACAAGATATGTTCCACGAAAACAGTGTTGCTACTTAAAATGTGGGGGTTTTTTTTCTGGTTTGTGACTACCTTCTGGTATCTTCTGTTTGAAGAAGGTAGAAACCAGTAACCAGTACAAAACATCTTCAGTCAAATGCAAGTACAACTCCACTGTTCCTTAGAGGAGCTTTTAACACATACCTATCTTTGCATCCAAGAACCTACCGCTAAAGTAAGCCCAATTGCATCTAAAAGTAAAAAAAAGTCCTTTTCAGACTCTTCAGAACAGTGAGCATGGCCACTAACTACTGCAGCACTGTCAGTTTAAGCCTCCAGGGACCCTAAAAACGTAACTGTCAGATGTGAAATGGTCTGCAAGTTCTTATCCATATCCCAAATATTATACTTTCCATATCAACAGCATCAATTCTCAAACACTCAAAAATCACACCGTGTAGAAAGCATATATAAGTCAAATTAAATATACTGCATAGATCTGGACCAGTATTCCCACTACAGCACTGGACATGATCCCTGGGAAAAAGGAAGATACTGTAGACACACACTTCGAAATTGGTTATTCAGTACCAAGTGCCATTTCTATAGGATGTTTCTCTCATTTTCCTGAGAAATAAAATGCTCAAACAAGTTTGGAAAATGCTTGTCTAGTAACCCCAGCTGGCTGGATAAGCACATCCATAAAGGACAGAAAGAGCAGTAGCACAGGAATTCTCAGTGCACCACTAAGATGATTATTTACAAGCCTTAAAAGATGACACCTTCCGACTGCTGAGGAACAGCCTGATGAGAAACAGTTGGGACCTTGAGTAAGCCAGATTTGTCAGAAAGAACGCTCCTTTCAAAACCAACCCGTGAGATGGAACTACATAGCTCTCCATAAAATTATGATTACCTCTTTTAAGACATCAGGCTAAATGTAACCATGACAAAATGTCTCCCAAAGAAGCCCCTGACCAGCAAATAAATTAGAGGACAAAAATAGGTATCAGTCTTGCATGTGAACAATGTGGTCTTGAGCTTAAGAGGGGATGAAACGCAAATGATAGTCTAAGGATTATTGCTCAGAATTGTTTAAAAATTAAAAAAAAAAAAAAAATACTGCCACACTGCAAAGCACAGGATGATGTTACAGCAACCATCTTGGGACAAATTAAGCTCTTATAACAATGCAGAAATTTACAGAGCTGTCCATGTTGTGCTCCTCTGACAATAATGGCAAAACATCTGAGAGAACTCCTGAGAGAAAACAGCATTTAATCCTCTACAATATCTGTTTGTGGTAGGCTATGCACTGTCAACACTAAATGTATTCAACAGCTGCACACCTGACATTAATGCTGACCTTGCAGAATGCAGTCAAGGCATATTAGAGAAAATCTGAACTATAATTTCAACTTCTGCATAGAACACTATGTAGCAGATGAAAGGTTTAGAAGAGCACCTAAGTAGCAGACACAAAGCAAACCTGTAAGACCTCTTAAGCATAAGCACAGCCACAACGTAGAGTTTATGTTTACAGAAGGAAACTACTACATTAAGCTTGTTCATTTATAGAAACAGTAAATAGAAAGGTAGAGACATACCCTGCCATACAGATGTGGGTATGAAGATGTAGGCCTTGCACACTTTAAATAGTTCACTATCAGGTACAGTAAAAAACAGTGGTCATCCTTGTAATAATTAAACATTTCAAATCCTGAACTGAAATTCATTATTTACTTGGCAAGTATACACAATTCTCCCCTTCCCACCTACTATCAATATCCAGATGAATGTGATAAAAATGACACAAACAAGAGTTCTGCAGGAAACTTGACATTTTGAAGTAAGATCAATAGAACCACATAGAGCAGTAACAGACAAAATAAAAACGGTTTCTCAGTTTTCCCATGAAGAGGAAAAGGAAAAGGCTCCTAGCCAGATAAGACTTCACTGTCTGGGCAAAAGAAGATGTTGAACACAACCTCTCTGACAATTCATGAGACAGAAAGGAAAAGAAGAGATTCGATCAGCTAAATACTTTCATAATATGTAAATTAACAGCTTTCTCAAGTTACAAGATGACAACTGGATTGGTACGATTTTCAAGTTCAAAAAGCATTTAGCTGTATTTCACCTTTATCAAATCTCATTCAGAAGTTGGTTTTCACTGAAATTACAAGGATGCAATTAAAAAAAGCCCCAAATCCAAGTTATGCATTCAAGCATCTTTAATAGCACATGAAGAACAGGACTACTGTAACTGAAGACAACCTGCAGAAACAAAGCCTCTTAAGATAGTCTATTTTCTGATCCTTGATATTTGTACAGTTCCATCAATAAAATAAAAATCTAGGTCATCAGTATTTTCAGACAGGATGCAGGAAAAACACCAGCACATCTTAGGAACCAAAGATTTTTCAATAAAGTATGCAGAATATCTGCTAAAGTTTTTGATAGATACTTCTGGTGGAACTTCAATCCTCCTCTACTCCACCTCAAATTAGCAGTTCATTCCGACTTCAATACCTCTTCAGATATCCTGAAGTCAAAGCAAGAAGGGCAAAACAGTATTTTTCTGCCCAAAGAGAATCTTGGACTGACAGAAATTTTTTATGTACACACTATTCTAAATGCTATTTTTATATACACACTATTCTAAATTGGACTATTTAAAACTCATTCACTAGTATTTGGAAAATAACAAATCTAACACATAGGATCTGCTTAACATCAGGAAACACTCTCAGAAATAGAATGTTAACAGGAGTATCATAAATATGGTTTACCACCCAAACCTGCCCTTTGAAAGCTACCATGAAACAAATCGGTATTTCCTTGTCTTTAAATTCAAGAAAAGCATCTCAGCATAGAATCTACTGTCATCCATGGACAAGATGAAGAAATTCAGATATTAGCTGAGAAAGAAGATACTGCCTAAAACTTTTGTTTCTGGGAAACCCTTTATACTTCAAAAGATATAAATAACACCTCAAAAGATATGGAAGGGATTACCAAGGGTTTCAGGTTCCAGTCCTTTGAAAAGAAAGGAGAGCAGGGAGGGAGTGCCACCCAGGGCTCAAAGCATCTGCCAAGGAGAAAAGAGGGGCTCAGTCAACCCATCTGGACACAGGATGAGACACATCCTTGCACATAGGGCCAAGAGGTGGAAGCAAAGCCAGACTCTTCTACAGGGAAGAGTTAAGAACCTGGTGGTGCACCAGGAGTTTTTATACAGGTAGCAGTGTACTTCAACCAATAAAGCTTCCGAGACAGTTTTATGTGTGTTGTTTTTCATGTACTTCAAACGGACGCTAATTCTGATATGTTGCCCCTGGTACCTTCTGGAATAATTTTTTTCATCTGCTACCAGAAAACACATCAGACTGTCCTAAGCAAAACAACCAACATTCTTGGCTTTTTGATCCATTTAGTCATTTGACATTTTCTGGTGTTTCACCACACAAAGTCAGTCCTAGGCAAGGACTTGTTTGCCATGTTGCTGTATGGTTATAATGGAAAGCTTATAGACCAAGGACAGTGAGAAAACACCCAGAAGTTCACACCAGTTTTACTACCTATTCAGCAAGGCAAGTCGTCTACTCACTCTTTCAGTCATTATCCCTTATTACTGGCATGCAACAGAAGTACTGAAATATAACTTGGATCTAAATTAACTTTTATGGAAGTATTTTCTTTCAGCTTGCAATTCCCATCAGTGACACAAAAAGCCATGCATTAAAAAAAAAAAAAAAAAAAAAAAAGGCCAAACACTCAGGCACAGCAGCAGGGGAAAAAGTAAGAGGCAGGCAGACTGACTTGGCAGTCAGAGAGAAAAGAGTCTCAACAAACCTGCAAGAGGAGCAAAAGGTGGCCAAAAAGAAGAAAGGTATAAAAAAAAAAAAAATTTTGGATGCTTACTGAATATTTAACCTCATTGCTGGCAACTGGGAGGCTGCGTTATGGACCATATGCACTACAGAGTGATAGTCTTCTAAAGCAACACTATCATGTTTGCATTAAAATTTTACAACAAGGTTTCTCAAAAAAAAACCAACAACCCTGAAAGAGCTTCCTGACCTTGACATACAACTCTAGACTCTAGTGGAATTCAGGTAAAGCTAGCCTATGCACAATCAACAGCCCAAGCGTGTTTCGATGACTTACATGACACCTTGCAGGACTTTCTGAGGATCGAGGTCAAATAATCTATCAACATAGTGGCGGCTACTAGCCGTTACTTCCTGTGGAGAGAAAAAAAAAATATTAATAGTTTATATCAATTCACACAATGGCAGACAAACAGGAATGGCTAATGCAGCAGCAAGTCTACAAAACCTACCAGTCAAGATAGCAGCAAAACCACAGAATCATATTTAAAGGTGCAGTACGTTACTGCTGGCCAACATCCACACAAAAAAATCAACCCTGTGTTTAAGTGTGATTTAAAGAAGATGATGTACTTAATGTGGATAACAACATGTCCTGAGTCAAAGGAAGTTAACGGAGTGCTGCCAGCTACTTACATGTTTACAAATAGGGCACGCAAAAGGGGTCTGCTTCAGTTATCAGTACTGCCTTAAATTCTAATTTCATTATATTTAATTATTATACAGGAAAAAAACCCACAAATTCCTGAAAGAAAAAAATTTATAAAAGCAGTTATTGTTGCTCAAGAAGTACACTCAAAAACAACCTTTTGAGAATAAGGAAGCTCATATCAAGACTTTTCCAGTAACTTACTTTATCATAACATAGCTATACATTTCAGAGACTGTCCCACACAACTTGTGACTGCAGCACAACATTCCCCATAACATTCCCACAGCTACCTTATAAGACAAACTGAACTCTCTTCTCAGCAACAGGATCATGCTTGCAAGCGAAACATTTATGCATTCACAACTTGTTATTCCCTTTGAGAAGATCTAAAGTTGGAGATGGCAAGCATTCCAAAAAACAAGGGTGGGAAAGAGGAAGGGAATTTTCCCTCCAGGTTCTCATGAACACATGCCAGGCTGCATTGCCATTATCTCACTTTTTTTTTTTCCTTTTTGCGAGCTCAACTTTTTATTAGGCTTTTCCCATTTTATCCTTATGAGTTTTCCTTGAAGAAAGCTATAAGAGAATTGTAAACTCTTATTTGCTTTTCCAAGTATCTGCTCTGGGCTAAACCTGCTCCTCCTTCCCCTTGCCTGTGGTCTCAAATAACTGTGAGAGAAGAATCATCTAGAGGCTACAAGACTCCTTTGTCTCCAGGAATACTATTAAATTAGGCCAAATAAATTCTACAGATAACCTTCCACTATGCAATGAAAGATAATATTTTTGAGAACAGTAGTAGACTTTCATCTACCTGATTTATATATTTATATGCCAAAAAAAAAAAAAAGTCTTCTGGACTACAGAGATCCCACTGCTTTCTGTTTCTAAAATATCCTGGCTTTCACCCTATCAACTACTAGGTCTGCAATATGTAGAAGGGCATTCATATCTAGGCAAACGAGTTTTTCAGGTAGTCCTGAAAAATAAAGAATTTATCAACATCATCAGTTTCAAGGTTCTATTAACTAGTAAGAAATTCTAAGGGGGGGAAGGCGCGCGCGCAAAACCTCGGTGCTTTTAAGCAGTATCCACGCTATATCTGTTGCATTGTTACTGACAGCACATGATTCTGACGAGCAGCAGGACTGGGCAACCACACCGGCTGTTCTACTTACTCTCAGCTTTCCCCAAGGAAAGGAAACCAGTGGTAGCTGTCAGCCCCCCTTCCGCAACACCACCGCCCTGCCCACAGATGCAACACATCAGCCTCCTCCCTGCAGCAAAAGCCAACAGGACGGCTTCCGCCGAAGAGCTATGAGAAGATCAGCGCTTCGCCACCAAAACAACACCCACTTGCTAGCAAAGGCTGGGAGAGCATGCTTCGCCAGCCACAACCAGCCCACTACGCTTCTGAAACCCTGCTCTCCTCTGCAGCAGCTTGGTTATTACAGTTCAAACTAACGTCAACGAGCCAGCTTTTTGCTGAACAGGAGTTTCGGAAGGACCAAAAACATTTGCAGGAGGGCAGCCGAAGTGTGTAAGTCGTGCCGTCAGGTAAAAACACATTCGGGAGAGCCAGTACCTCTAACAGAAATGGGAACAGACTCTTCAGAAAGGGAGGGAATGCCATTTGGAAAAGAAAACCCCTCTTGGAAGAAGTTGTTGCGACGCGGGGGGCACAAGGGAACGAGTGCCCTGCCGACGCCCGCGTCACCCCTGCGGCCCGCCACAGCCGGCCAGGCCCACTCCCGGCCCCGGGGCCGGCCCGCAGGGCCCCCGCCACCACACAAAGGGGCCCGGCAGGTGCCGGGGGGTCCCCCGCACGCCCCGCGGCCCCCGCCGAGGCCAAGGTCAGGCCGAGCCCAGCGGCAGGCGGGCGCTCCCCCCGGCGGCCGCGCTGACGGGTAGGGGCCGCAGCACTCACCGAGAGGACGCTCATGCGGAGCGGCGCCTCCAGCACGCACGCCATCTTGGCGGACGCAGCAGCAGCTCCGGCGGCGGCGCCCTCACGCCCGCGCGCGCGCCGCTGCCGGCGGGCACGGCCTCATGGCGGAGCGCAGCGCGGCGCCGCCGGGGGCGGGGGGGGGGGCGGGGAGAAGCGGGCGGGGCGCCGCGGCCTGGCGCCCCAGCGAATCGGCCGACGCCAAAACCTCGCTACCTTGCGCCAGCCCGCTACCACGGCGCACGCGCTCCTCCCGCCCCGCCACAGCCATCCGCGGGGTGACCCCGCCTCTCGCCCTGGCCGCCGCCGCGCGCCTGCGCCTCTCGCCCCCCGCCCATCCCGGCCGGCAGCGGCGTGCAGGGAGGCAGGCGCTATGCGCACGCGCGGGGCAGGGCGCGGCCGCCGGCAGGTGCGAGCCTGTGCCGCGCGCTCCCCTTTGCGGCGGGAAACGCCGCCTCCGCCGTGCCCGCGGGGCTCGGGGCCGGGTGAAACCGCCCGCGCAGGCAGCCCGGGGGCCTGGCTCTGCCCTTGCTGTTTCCCTCTGCTGTCCATCAACAGCCTGACCTTTTTTAACTACAACCAGCCAGGTTTAGCTTCAGCTGCCTTATATTCTGACTGCACTAGTGGAAGTCATGGAGTTTTGCGCGTTCTTCTGTCATGTCCTTGTCCTGGGTCCCGCCCCTGTCTGTGTGGAGTTCCTGGAATAGAATGGAGACTGGGTGAGGGGCCGTATACACCACAGCAGGCGTACACAGACCTAGAGCCTTGCTGAGAAGCGGTTACTCAGGCACAATCTTCAGTGACATGGGCGTGACATGCCACTTCCCATCCTCTGCCTTGCTATGCGTAAAATAAATTGTTTGGGTTCCTTTTTTTTTTTTGTCATAGCTTTTGTTGCTTTCATGGATTTGTTTGGTTTCAGTTTTTGCAGAAAACACCCCCCAAAACGCAGAACTCCACTCAGATTTCCTACAAACTTCTAGAAGAGGGGATATTTTTGTATTATCCTCCCTGTTTTTCACATCTTGAGGTATGGGGTATCAATTCTATCAATCCATTGCTCCTGAAGACAGAATTAAATGGGGGGGTGGAATAGTAAAAACGTTACAGGTCAGATTCACGCATCTTAACTTTTGCTATTGCAAGGTAAACACAGGTTTGCAAGCTGTTAGAGATTGCAAGGGATAATACAACAGCATCCCAAAGTATGTTTATTGTGCTCCCAAGTTGATTTTAATAGCTTTCATTTCAAAAAAATTCTCCACTTATGAAAAAAGCTATACCCCTTTGTTTTTCTCCAAGTAGATTAATAACATGCTTTGAATGAAACAGGTGAACACTTTTCTCAAGCTTCTTAAAGAAAACTGCAAAAACATTTTTAGACTAAGTGCAAGTCTCATATAGTGAAAAACCTGTGATACGAGAGTCTGACAGAGAAACATTTTCCAGATGTTTCTCACCAAAATTTAAAGAGTCACAAGTTTTCAAAACTACTCTAAAGCTTCTTTTTAAAGAGGACTGAAGACTCTTAAGTCTTCAGTATTAAAAAGTTGCTTCAGTCTTAAAAGCTGACTACACTTTGTCAGCCTTCCCTAGTGTTTTACATACTTTTTTTGAGTATATGGTCTTTACTGGAGAAGCTTCAAGCTCAGAGCTTCAGAATTCTACATGCAGCAGAGGATCTTGCTGACAGGGAAAATCCATAATGGCAGAGAGCACAGCAGAAGAGGACACTTCAAACTGCAAAGAGGGTGTGAACAACTTCCAGAAAAGGCACAGTAACTCTATATAGATCAGACACGATTCTTACTCAAAAAACTTTTGTTAACTATATTTACCAGCTGTACTCTGCTCAATGGATGCTGAAGTACTTTATATATTAAAAACATCTTTAAAGATTAAAAAAAAAAAAAAATCAGTATTCTATCTTGTCAAAGTCCCTGCTTTCTAGAAAGCCAAAACACATTTATCAGAAGAGAGGGGGACATGGGACAACATACAACAGAACAGTTTGCTTTAAAAACGTGAAATCAGACTAAAAAGTCGATTACATGTAACCTGTATCTTCCATTCCAGTTCACAGAGAACCTGGCAGCTGAATACCATGCTTAGATTTCTTAGGAAACTTTTCCACTTTATAACACAATTTATACTTAAAATACTTTATTTCCATTATAGTCTTCAGATCATAAGGCATGCTTAAGATTTCAGCATTGCAGATCAGGACCCTTAAAGATACTCAACTATCTTCGGTAATCTAGCTGATAGTTCACAGCTACTTTAGATAACCTGACCGTTACACCAAACACTTCCAGTTTTTCATCACATCACCTCTCTTTGGTGGGTATTCTGACAGATGAGCCAGGATAGAGACACAGGAGGACTATTAACCAGGGCCCAACTAATCATTTAGTAAACAAGATCAGATCCTCTGGAAAAAAAAAAAAAACAACAGGATGTTAATAGCATCAACCCACCAGTATAGAGCTGTTAATCAGAACTGTGGAAAGCATCAATTTTGCCATTTTTTAGCCCTTGAATACTTAAACACATTTAGTTTTCATAGTGAACTGCTGACAGGAGAGGAACCAAGATGAATCCCAGAACACGGAAGTGATTTTAAAGACAAGTCTTGCCTTAAAGTGTTTCCCTTCCACATAACTCACGCTCACCAATCCATTTATTTCATGGCTCCCTGTCCAGTTCCCTTTTCCTGTCAGAATGCTTTCTTCTCCAGAGTGCCTGCACCTTAGAAGAATAATAGCACACAGGAGCTGCACAGTCATGAGTGAGTCCTGCTCCATGCAGACTCCAAAAGCTCAGCACAAAACACCAGCAGCTTTTGTCAGGAAAACTAACAAGTCTCATGACATATGCTTGAAAACATTGACAGTTTCAGAAATTCATTAAGTTTTGATATCCTCACAGCCTTCTAGGCCAAAGGACTGTAATTTGTTTGCTTACAATTCAGGGTAAACTAGAACATTAAAAGGAAAAACAAACTTCCAGGAGAGTCTCTATTCTGGCAGCTCCTGTTCTCCCTCAGCTGAAGTTTATGAAGGTACTCTGGAAGATTCCAAATCCAGCTGTAAGAAACTGGCAAGCTACACACTACTGAAAAGAAGTGGCAGGTGAAAAGTTAGGCTAATGATCATGGTAGGCATTATTGTCTCAAGTAACTTATAAACATCGACCACTTCATATGAAAATGTAATACAGCCTGAACTAGTAAGAAGAGATAGTGATGATGTCCATGTTTAGGAAGCTGTTCATCCTAAATACTTGAGAAACACATCTTAAAATTAAACTGCATGTTTTAAGAAACAGCACACAAGTGAGGTTTTTAAAAAAGAGATGCACTCTTCCATGGTCCCCATAAAACTTTCATGCTTCAAATTAAGAGACTTGGTTCTCTATCAAAAAAAACTGTAATTAAAAGCCAATACTGGACAATACATATTGTTTTGTTTATGACCATGACATTTTTCTATGGGATGAATATCACCAGAAACAAAAATCTTCACTCTTCTATTGCTGTTTTGTTATCATGGGAATTCTATTTTCAAATTTAGTTCATGGAGTTATTGCATATGCTACTTCGTATTAAAAGTTCAGTATAAAACAAGACAAAAGCAATAAAATCAAAACATCGTCTTGCAAGTTAGACATCCTCTCTCTCACTTCGACTAGAGTTACAGTTTAAGAGTCCTTTTCTTGTTAAATAAGCACAGTGAATCTTGTATAGCAGTACAGCTGAAGATACATAGTATACACTAATAACCAAGAACTGAAGCAAAATCAACTGATTATACAGGAGCTTTAAATCCTTTGACAAACTACTTTGTTGGAAAAGTCTGCTGCTGACTTAGATGTTTAATCCAGATAAATCTTCCTTCCTGCACGAGGTACGCACAGCCTCTTCAGCTTAATAAAGTAACACGAATAAGATCAAATAACATTAAAAGCACAAGTAGTCCACCACAGTTCTCACCACCTTCCTATAAAAAGATAGGGAGAGAACTTAGTTATACATCACACGGAGTACTATTCTGTTTTATCTTCATCCTCTGCAGCATAGATAGCTTGATTCCTTCTCTTAATTTTTTTAATGCCACCGTTCCCATTTTCATTACCACCAATGCGCTTTAATGGTCTCTCATTTAAGCTCTTTTCTTCCACCTGCTTACTCACACCAGATTTCTCCAGTTCCTCGTTAGTAGAGTCCATAGCATCATCAGATGACACTGCCATGGAATCTGGCATAATCCGGATGTCAGAAAAACTTGCAGAAAAGTCAGGGGGATGATCAGGGGAAGGATCTACAGAACATGTACTCAAGTCTTCATCACCACCTTCATCATCCAGCATTATTTCATCTGGATTAATGGAGGAAAGTCCAGAATTATCTGTATTATATTCACTGGGTTCCTCTGCTGACCCAGTACTGTCCATCTCCTCTTCCTCCTCCTCCTCTTCATATTCGCCTCGTACTGAGCCCTCTTCTTTAGCTTGCTGGATCCTGTCATTGATGTCAGTGAGGCCAAACTGGGCACAAAACTCAGTAGTCTGTGGATTGATGGTATGAACTGGTTCCACCTGCTTTTGGGGCTTGCTGGGATCATAACAAGCAGCTGTCAACGTGAAGTTACAAGGAATTTTGAGGTTATGATTCAGCTCTTCCAAAACCTCTTTGATGTTTTCTTCTGTCACACTGTAATCCCACCTAAATAAGTGTGTAAAGTTAAAAGACGTGCAGCTAGTCAAAAGGTATTTCCTGTTCCAACTGCAAAGAGAAACTTTTAAAGATGGATAGTAAATTCATTTTACAAACACAGACCTAATTTCTTAAATGATTTTTCAGGAAAATATATTGCCTTTGGTCAACCCGAGATTCCCTCTCCCCAACAAAGAATTGTGTATTATGTCAACTCACCCAATAAACATTCACCCACCAACCCCCATAATCCTGCCTGATTTTCAGTCTCACAGTATAACTGGCAAGCTGATCAGCCACCATGTGTTTTTTGTGGTATCACCTCAATCACTATCATGAGGTGATACCACCTCAAATAGTGGTATCCAAGTTCGCAAAACAAAACTAACTGCCTGTGTACAGCAGTAAAGAAGCTGTATGCTCTAAAATACAGCTCTTGTCAACATCCTCTTTGTTTTCCAAGGCATGTAGTAAATCCTACAGGCGTTATAGGCTGTAGAACAAAGAAACACAACTCTCAGATAAGTCTACGTCCAGTCCAGAGAAAGAAAGGAAAAAATAAAATAATAATAATCACACTTTCCTCTTTACTTTGCATGCAACTTACTTTGCATGGAGGCCGTTATTTTCAGGCATATTCCATGAGCTCTGAGTCACACTAACAAGACTGTTGGTGGCCTTGAGGACTGCAATCCACTCAGCATCATACTCCAGCGAGTCACCTGCACTGGGATCATGCTCTACATCTATTATCTGTTTAGAAAAACCACAGAAAATAGATGAGGCGAGTTATTTCTCTTGACACCAGAAACTGATTCAAGTTTCAAGTGTTGCTTTCATGGTACAGAGTTTTAATTAAGTTCAAAGTACACTGAGCTGGTGGTCTCAATCAAACAAGTCCTCTCAAGCTAGCCCTACGTGGAAGTTTATAGCAATAAGGGGTTAAGAAAGGACAATCAACAACAGCTGGTTTTTAGCTTACAGCAATTAAAAAGTGGAACACCCTCCTCCCTACTGCCAGCTACTGGATACTTATGCAACTTAGAAAACACAATTTGCCTACTCTTAAATTCATGCCACCTTCTAAGTAGATATACATCAAGAATTGATAGCAACAGTTATTCTGCTGTATAACCATGCATTCTTAGCGTAGCAATGAAATTAACAGGCAATGTTTTTAAACAGCTGATGAATTGAAATCCAAATCACTTCATTTTCAGTGATATTAATCTGAATCAAACCGTTCGGTTTAGCCAAACGGCACTAGTGAGGCTCTTATTGTAAATAATGCATAAAGTAATTCAACCTTTTAAGATAGTTTTAGGGAAGAAAAAAGTATATACTTTAAGCCAGAGCTACACACAGGTGGATCACCACACTGCTGGAGGTAGTACTACTGCAGATCAGTTTTGCTACAGAATTTTAAGCACGGACTAGCAGCCCAGTGTACCTTTGCACAGAAAAGGCCAATCCGCTTACTCTCTCCCATCTTCAAAGGTAGCTACTAGGGCAAATGGATCCCACTACACATCCAAAGGACAGACATTGAACCATCTTCCCTTTAAGTTGACAAATAAAAGCTACTTTAGACTACTGAAACCCTTGACTGCATTTGAAGAACATGCTGTCAAGCAGCATTTTAGATTCATCCATGTGAGATTTTACAGATGGGACTCCAAGAAGTATACACAGGCCACAGACATTAACGTTATTTTGCTCTTCACAAATCAGTTCGGCACTCATATGGAGAATTCCCACAACCTAGACCTCTTACTTGGCCACTGCCATTCCTAGCCAAGATAAGCACCGAAGAAAAAGAAGCAGAACCACTCTCCGAGGAAGTCACATCAGTTCCTGCTGGAATCCACAATACTGAAAGGAAACTGCAGAACTCAACTTAGGACTCAATCCTATCTGAATTAAATCGACACAGATATGAAGAAAGAGTCATGTCTGATCCAAACTGGTCCAGGAGAAGAAGAGGAGCCTCAAGATAGGCTTCCTTCTTAGGTTTGACATTTGTCAAAAAAAAAACCACAAGAGGAGATGCAGTTCAGGTTAAAGTAGAGCTACTCCTCCAACTAAGTCAAGTAGTAGTTCTAAGGTGGAAGGACACAGTAGGAATAAGCAAACACCACACCTGCATGACAGGACACAAGGTCTGCTTATTTCAAGACAATATTACACAAAGACCATTCCACACATGCACCATTCCTAGTTTCTTTCCGATTCCTCCATTTATCAGAACTATTGTTATATCTAAGCACAGCACTTAGTAGTACAGACAAGTGAAATACTTAAAAAGTGAAAACCCAATGCACATTTGTCATCACCTGCAGAAAGTCTCTGTGTGGCAGGCATTTATCCAGAGCCAAAAACTTTGTTGCTTTTGGTAGCTCTTCTTTGGAGTTTGCCTAGAAAACAAATGGTGTTAACACAGTCAATAGCACTGCTATGAAATTAACTATTATATAGAGAGATTTAAAGGTGTAATTTACACAGAAAAAGACTTTCTGAAATAGGAAATCAGCACAGGATTGTAAGAAAGGAATGGAGGGACAGAGAGAAAGACAGACTTCACTGGAAGTCTAACAGGAAGGTGGATGCAGATGACAGCAAAGTTTCATCCTTAAGCAAGGCAGCTGAGCACACCTAGCCTTGAAGCAGAAAGAAAAGCTAACATAATTGGAAACAGACTTTTAGAATCTAGAAGGTCTAGAGTTACTTTTTTATAGATAAATAACTTGCAAATAGGAATAGCATGTCACACCATTTTCAAGAATAACTCAAACTAAGAGAAGTTTCAACCTACAGGGGCTGGTTTTTGGCTTTACCCAGACCACCAGACAACTTCCTCTGCCAAGCCTTACTACAGACACCCTCCCATCCCCAGTTAACCACTACCTTCTTCTCAGTTGCTTCTCTGTCACCGTGTTTTGAAGCTGCCTCCCTCCTCAACAAAGTGGAAAAGAGTGCTTTCCTACAAACTTAAATCATTAAGTTTCAGGTGCAGCAATGTTAGCTCTTTCACCCTGTTCCTGAAGGAAATTAGGCAGCTACACCACTGATTTATAACATCTCTAACTTACATAAGCTAGTAGTCTTAACGCCACTTAATGTTTTGCAGCTTAAGCTGAGTTTTAATAACTGAGCAAAAATATTAAGAAGTTGCTTTTCTGGACATGATTACCTCACTGGAATTCTAAAACATCCTTGGGACACAAATTCTTGATTTCCCCCCTGCTCTTTACCTGGTGTTGCATGAAAGCTGCAAATTTAACATGAAGATGTGCTGAGAACCAGTAGGTGGGTTTCAGATGCTGCAGGAGCTCTGAAGCAGCAGGGCTTCCTAGCGTGTTGCTCTCTACTTCTTGACGGAAGAAGGATTTCATTTTAAGAAGCTGTTTCTTGTTTCCATAGTGATATATGCTCCTTGGCCAGTCATGAGACATAAATATATCAATTGGACGCTTTAACTGTCAAACCAAAATGCATATGGTATAAATAAAACAGATGTGATAAAGAAGTTTCAAAATTACACAGCACAAGATGCAACATGTATAAGAGCAGGTGTTCTACCTCAGATCAGATACCGAGTTACCTGTAACGAACAGCCTCACCTGTTAAAGCAAGTAAGAATACTAGCGAGGCCCATCTTTTAGATGGCCTCTGTAGATGTCAATGGACTCTACTCTCCATGGTTTTTACTAAACTTTCTCCAGGTGGGCAATTGCATTTTACTTATACTGCCTTATTAAAAAAAAAAAAAAAAAAATCATATCATCACACTAAGTGTCACACTCGGGAGAAGACTTACAATTACAGCTATAGAGCAAGTTCTCCACCCACCAGAAAAGGTATTTTCTTCCTCATGAAATTTTTAAAAGCTTTGTTTAAAAGGGATAAAGGCTAAGTGCGATATTCCTCCTCCAAGGAAGCACCCTTTAGAAGTTTAATCAATATCTTAAGTATGTCTTGGTTCAGTATTCAGCATATTTCAATCAGCTGTATCAAAGCACATTTTCACACATCTAATAAGAAATCTACAGCAAAATGCATCCAACTCATTACAATGACAGCAGACCTTTGTTCTATGTTCAGCATCCCTATATCTACACAACACTTGAAGTGAATGATTATTCGGGTTGCAGTTGCACACAAGATGCTTATAAATACATTTATTCACACCACAACCTCAGACAAACAAATGAGGGAGTAGGCAATAGCTCAAAAATAAAGCTATTTTCTCATCCTGGAGTTAGAAATACTGCAGCCACAGAAATCTGGGATCAGCTTATTCAGCTGGTTCAATTTTGATTAGTTAACTTTGTACCAAACAGCTTGCATGTTAGACAAGGTAGCATCCATCTTCCTAAAACTAAGGAAAAGCTGGAACAGAGGTGTATAGCTGGAGTACTTTCAATTCTATGAATTTTATCCAATTAAAAAAAAAAAAAACACACCAAAAAACCCACACTCCTGCCTGTGCACGATTCAGATCAAATTTGCACTGCTATGCAAAGCATTGGAGGAGATATTCAGCACAAAAAAACAGTGGAATAACACCCAGCATAAAATTGCCTGCCCAGATTAGCTGGGAATTGTTGGTAAGATTTCCTATCCAATAGTGTACTTGTTCAGAGTAGCTTTAACATCTTCTAAATTAATGAAAGCTATTTACTACTGTTTAAAAAAAACCCATATTTTTCACTAACCTGCTTGAGTTTGAAGACTTCGATATTCCTCACATGGTAAGCGCTTCTAATTGTTTGCTGGTTGTATGGTGGACACTCAAAATGGCCTGAAACATTAAGGGGGGAGGGGGGGTAAAAAAAAAAAATTAAAAAAAAAAAGAGTAGTTGCCTGAATCAATAGTTTTCCCCTACTACTGTTTGCAAGCCAGTTTCTTGGGGTAATAGACACACCTAAAGCAATCCCAAATACAAGGCTGTCAATAATCAAAGAAGATACTGTATTTCCTCTACACAAGGCTTACACCAACAGGCTGCTAACTTTTTATGTGTGAGGGGAAATATGTTGTAAAATGCTGCACAGTCATTAAACATATGTATCTACCAATATCATGGCTATACATGCAAACATGCTGGCACAGGTAAAGAACAGGAGAGAAGAAGCCAAAGAAGGCAGACAGGAAAAAGCAAAAGCTGGGCATCGACATAATGAGAGAGCACACAGGAAGCCTCTATGAGTGGTCGGTGATTAGAACGTAAGTTAGGATGTAACAACTCAGAAAGAGGTGTAAACTAAAAGATCTCAAAGCACTGCATGAGATCTGACTCCTGACTCAGGCCACTGAGGCTGTGGGTTTTTTGTGTTTCTTCAAGAGTGCTGCCACCAGCCGTGAAACCACAGCTTAACAGATTCAGCAGCAGTTTAAAATGCCTGTAACTGCCCACAGGCACCACAGACTCTGGAAGCGCAAACACGCACCCTGTCAAAAAGGATGTAGTCTCCAACTTTGCCTTGGGACAAGAAACCTGAATGCCTAGCAGAACTCCTTCATACTCTTAAGACTGAACAGAAAAATTACTTTTTCAGTAGTTAGAGTTACTGTCAAAAGTCTCATCTCCCACATGCAATTTTCAGGCATGCAAACTGTATGCTTGATAACAACAAATTTAACTTGCATTGAGAGGTATGAGACAGAATCAGGCGTACTAAAAAACTAGTTCAGTACTTTGCAGCTTGAAAGCCACCTGCAAAGCTTCTCTGAAGCAACACATTATTAAAGATAATATTACTGCACAGTAATCACAAGTAACAGACCACTATTCCACGTGTTGAGGAGATCAGAAAGACTAAACTGTCTTCTATTTGCTGATACCAAGTACCATCTGTGACAAGATTCCCGTCCACTGATGGAAACCTTTCCAATTAAGAACTCTTGGAATGCACATGTAACCAGAAGGAACCTGTCTTGAGATGCACTGACACTAAGCCTCAGCTCAGGACAATACATTTGTACAGCATCACATTTATAAATTGATTGTTTCACACAAGGAAAACTAAACAGTCTTGCATTGTACGCTAAAAGGATACTGCCACAGAAAAACGAAGACTGTTCCAACAACAACGTTCGAAAGGCACATTGCTCCCTGCTGTGGTTGCCAGGCAGCTACCGACTCATCTACCGCCTCCAGAAAAACCCGCGTGTTGAGCCAAGAGAGGTTTCCAGCACAAGAGCCGGTTCAGAGAAGAGGAAGCACAGCCAGACTCTCCCGCAACAGCTCGGGCCCAGTGCTCCCCTCCCCGCTGCCGACCCAGCCGAGCCCGCTCTGTCTCGCCATACCTTTCCGGTAGTCATGAGATTTGAAGATGCCCGAGATACCGCCGATCCTCACTCCGCGGAACCGCACCACGCCCGCGTAACCTAAGGAAGATGGGAGCGCGGCTCGTCACGGCGCGGCCGGGGAAACGCAAGGGGCTGGAGAGGGAAAGAGATCCTACCGAGGTAGTAGATGTTGGGTGCCACCCACCCGCCGTAGGGTAGCTCCTGCAGGTGGTTGGACGCCTCGTGGTTCCCGCCGATGAACACCGTGAGGACCGGGGCCTTCTTCTCGCCAGAATAATACCTGCGGGGACACGACAGCTGCTCCAGCGGGCCGGGCCAGACGGGACAAGGCCAAGCCGGGCCGGGCCGGGCGGCGCTCACCGATAGAAGGTCTGCATGTGGCGGTATTTGGCAGGCACGGCCATGCAGCGCAGGTCCGCCTCATTGCGCACGGCCTGGAAGTCGCCGCAGCAGAGCAGCAGGTCGAGCCGCACGTTGTGCCGCCGCTGCAGCAGCTCCAGCGTCTCGTACATCTTGTCCAAGGCGCCATGGCAGCACCCCGCCACCGCCACCTTCATCGCCGCCGCCGCTTCTCTACTGCGCAGGCGCCGCGCGTGCCTTCGACGTCACCGCCCCCGTCCCCCACGCACACGCGCCCCTCCCCCCTCCCTCGCCCCGCCCCACAAGGCGCCTGCGCGCTGGCGGCAGGCGGCTGCGGCCCGGCGGGCGGGAAACGCTTCAGGGGGGCGACGCGGGCACCTTGGGCACCGGCGCGGCCACGGCCACGGCCACGCGTGCCTGGGCCAGGCGAGGCCGCTCAAGGATCACCTGCTGCCAGGTTGACCGCGGGATGCTCCCCATCTCTCTCCCTAGCGCCCATGGGGATGAGTCGCGCCACTGGCAGGTGGGACCCGCGAAAAGGCTCAGCTTCACTCTGGGGAGGAGAGCTGTCAGGGCCGTTACTGCACCGGTTTGTAATAAATTAAAAAGGCCCATCTCACATACACGGCGGAGTCTTGAGAAAGTTCCAACACCTTTGGCAGTGGGGCAGGAGGCCGTGCTGAGCCTGCAGGCTGCTTGGGGAGACACCGCTCTGCTCCCCACCGCGCTCCTGAAAGCACCAGGTACTGCTCGACCCTCAGCTGGAGATGGCGGAGTGCAGCCCTCGTCGCTTCTGCCAGCCTCGCGGGGACCCACCAAAAGCTTCACTTGTTTCATAGCGCGTGGCACAAAGACAGCAAGCAAAGTGGCAGTGGAGCGGTTGCAGGAGAGCAGTAGCTGTGCGCACTTTCGCCTGATATTTGTGCCAATAAAAGGCCAGCTTTGCGTTTGCAAAGGACATACCATCCCTGCAGGGCTTTTGTCCTGCCAGTCCAGCATCAGGCAAGCATATTTTTAGCATAGTCAAGCACCGGCTTCTTGTAACTTCCTAACCCGTGAGGACAAGAACAGTCAGTGACTTCACCAGGGCAATGGCCTACAAGGCAGGGTGAGAAACTGGGCACCTCTCCCTTTACTTACAGACTGTCAGGCTCCCTTTTTTGGGAAGCACCGATTTCCTCGTTCTGAAGGGCAGTGAACTGGATCAGAGGGTGGTATTTGTGTGTCACGTAATAAAACAGCTCCCGACTTTTTCCACTGTTTGGGGTTTTTTTAAACAGTCTTGAGGGATTGAACAAAATTACAATAACATAGTTAAGGATTAACTTGCTACTACTTACCCTGTAATCACGGAACTGAGCAGACATTCCTGTTCCCCTACGGTAGCAAGTATTACAGAATGGCCTCTGTTTTGATACAAAGAAAATATGAGTGTTCTTTAATCCATTTCATAATTTCGCAATGTTGGGTTACTGTGTGCTCCTTGGGGCTCTCGTCCAAGCCCAGCTGAAGTGAAAAGTTCCTCTGGCTTTCAAACCCCACAACTCTTCAGAATAAGAGCGCACACAGAAGTGTTCCTAGGTGCACTTCACTCTCTCACTAACTTTGCTGAGACTTACCAGGGCATAGTGTGAGAGCTTGGTCAGTCTGGCGCATGGCCTGGGAAGGCTTTCCAGCTTCTCTGGGAAAGAACAGCAGCCCTTTGCATTTGCCACGTCTCAGATGTCCTGAAAGGATGTGGGTGAAAGACAGAAAAGGTCCCTGAGTCTCTGGAAGACACCACCTTACCCAAGATACACTATCTTGCAGGGACTACCTGAAGCTTGCGCAGACGCTTCTCCTGCCTACCCAAATCCATCCCCAGTCAGTCAAGGTAAGCTGATACGGTAATTATAATTCCTGGCTTGGTTAGCTCAGGCTCATTTCTCACACTCCATGTGCCACTTATCCCAAGTGAACTGGTGCACAGTAAAGTCTCCAAGTTTTTTTAAGTTGTAGTATTTTCGTTGTTGCGCACTATTCATTATGCATCTTAACGTCCCTAATTTCACTGTTCGCTGAGTAAAACTGCTCTGAACTTCCCACAGCAGTCAGACCATAAAGAAAGGCAGTGTCGTAGTTCAGCCCCAGTCGGGACCAGTCATGCTGCTGTTTACAGGGTAAGTAGAAGCAAGTTAACGCTTAACTGTGTAATTGTAATTTTGTTCAGTCCTCCAAGACTGTTTGAAAAAACATGTGACTGAAGTGCAGCTCTCTTCCACCACATGACTAACGCGTTTGGCTATGGATGGGCTTTCCAGTCAATCCCTTGCCCTGATGTGGTCGTGCATGTCTCTTGTGTCTGGATGTCCAGTCCTACAAGAGAGAACCTGCACTTCTCTGAAGTGACTGAGTGCGCATCCTGTCCTGTGCGACAAGTGAAGGAGCTGTGAGGCCAAAAGAGGAGAGTCCTGAGAAACAGGCTCAGAGCAGTGGATTGTTTGGGTGGGAGGTATTTGCCCTTTTGGCTGTTGCCTGCCTGCACTGACCAGTAATGTTTTTCCGGTTTTTTTTTGTGGTTTTTTTTTTTTTTCCCTGGCCTAACTATGGTAACTTAAAGCCAAGGAAGCAGTTCAGTTTTCCTCTCCAGAGAAATGAGGAAGAATGAAAGGCATCCTAAGGGGCTGTGGATGACAGGGTTGCTTCCCTCATCTGTGAGAACAGAATGAGACGGAGACTTTCCTGTCAAGTGCTTTCTAGCACTTTTAGATGATACTAAAAGATCTCTACCACATTTAGAAGATGTTAAAATGAAGAGGAACAGTGAAAGGATCTTGCTGACTTCTGGGGTGGAATAGTGGCAGAGAGGGGAGGTACAAGGGAGAAGTGGTGGGAGACAGTGTATGTGTTTGTGAAGGAGAAGGAGATAAACTGGAGGTGTGGGAGACAAATCTGATGTGTTCCAGCTGAGATTTTGCGATGTCCCTGTAAGCGATGAGAGATCATGGAGTCGCAGGTTGGTGTGCATGCGTGTGACAGAAGGAAGATGGTGCTGCAACCACCTTAGAACAGGATCCCATGAGGGTGGCCTACATTATCGCAAGACTTACCTACAGCAACGTTTTGGTGTCTTTGGGCACTGCGTCCCTCAGTATTGTGTCTAATAATTACTGCAAAACACACTGCCAACGCAAGGCCCTCTCCGGGCCTAGCCGCTGAGGCGTGGCAGCTGCCTTCCCCCTTCCACCTGCACTTTGACTCTTTTCCTTCTTAATTTTTACCTTTTCTCGGCGGCACCCGTCATACCGCTTTGCTGGAGGGCACCACCAAGGGCCTCGAGCCAAAGAGGGCTGAAAACCCTCCGAAGCCAAGAGATGAAGCAACCGACTTGCTGGATTTCTCGACTGGCTGAGGGAAAACGAAAACCACCGCCCGGGACGCTGCGTCCTGCCGAACCGCAGGCCCGGCCCGGCGGTGAGGCGAGGGACCCGCCGCCTCCTCCTCACGGCGGGGCCGGCCGGGCGGGGCGGTGCGCGGCGGCTGTGGGGAGAGGGAGGGGCGCGGCCTTCTCCCCCCGCCTCCTCCTCCTCCTCCTCCTCAGCGCGGGCAGCGCCATTCCGCCGCCCACTCACAGCCCGGCCTCGACCTGCGCGCCCGGGGCCGCCCGCCCGCCCGCCCGCCGCGCCTCCGGGGCGGGGCCCCCCGCCGCGCGGAAGGGGCCGGCCGGGGCGGGCGGCAGAGCGCGCCCGGCGGCGGGAGCGGCGGCGCCGGCATGGGACGGGGCGCTGCCCCGGCGGGTAGGTGCTGAGGGGGGGGTTGTGAGGGGAGGACGGCGCGGGGCCTGGGGCGGGCGGTGGGGTCGGTGCCGAGCGGCCGCCGGCTCTCCTCGGTTAGGGGCGGCGGTTTTTCCCCTCAGGGCCCGGCGGCAGGCGCAGGTGCCGGGAGGGCCCCGAGGTGTGGGACGCCGGTGCGTTGTCTGTCGGTGGTGAACCGTGCCGGTACCGGCGCTGACAGGGTCTGGGTGGGAGAGGCGGGCCGAGGGGCCCGGCCCGGTGGGGGCCGCCGTCCCGGGGTGGGGAGTGGTGGGGACGGGCGGGCTGAGCCGCCGCCGTGCGGAGCGGTGGGTGAGCGGGGCTGCCAGGTAACGCGGGGTGGAGGAGAGGAGACACTGCTCGCATCGCTCGCGTTTGGTGGTGTGGAGGCCGGGACTATGAATTGTCTCAGAAGAGTTTTGACAGAGTGCTGAGAGGCATAACGGCTTTTCGGCACGGTGATCCGGGTGCCGTTTCCAGTTCGAGATGTCCCGAAGCTGTTAGTTGTGGTACAGCGGGAGGTTAATGCCAGTGAAGGATCATCTCTGCTCAGACCGTTCTCTTTGTGTGAGCGCTTGTCCCAGGACCTTTGGTCCTCTTCAGTGCAGATGTTAATATATGGTCATAAAAGTAGGATTTCAATTTTTTTTTTCAAATTATTTCTTCATGATCAATAAAGGGAACAGCTTTGGCTGCAAGGCTCCTTGGTTCATAGGCAGACAAATCCAAGATTAGGTTGAGCATAAACTTGTAAAATTGAGATTGAATTACGATTGGAATGATTTACTGAAGGATGTGTTCCTACTGGAGTAATTATCTCTGAAGGTCATCACAGACTGTGCTGGTCTCAAGTAATGTAAATATTTTTAAGCCCAGGACTAATTTTATTACCTCTGTTCTTCACGCTGAAGAAGGAAGCCCTGGAAGATGTGCTGTTTTGTGTCCCCATCTTGCCTGTAAAGGCAGGCTAGCAGCGCGAAGGGAAGAACTCAAGAGGCAGGTAGTGCCCAAGCTGTTTGCTATTGATGTGCTGCCTGAAAGGCTGGATACAATTTTCTTGGTGGTGGTCTCATAGCTTTACCTGGCATGATCTGGTACCTGCTTCATAAATTTCCCAGGTGTTTACTTAATCAAGAGAAGAGGCAGCTGTTTTATTTCTTGTGAGTCTCTGAAGCTTGGTAGGTGTGCTCTCACAGGTTATGTAGGGGGAAGTTATTTTTGTGAGAACTTTGATGAGACTGTCAGTGTTATTAGGCTTCTTTGTTTTGAAAAAATATGTATTTAATGTCTTCTGGATTCTGAAAAGTTGAAGCAAGAGGCAGTGGTTTGTTTTCTTTTTCTGTATTTATGTATCTGGAACATTGTGTATCAGATGAGACTGATTTACATTTGGCTTAATACAAAATAAAAGAGAAAAGTTGACGTTCCCTGATGGCACATAGCCAGTTTCCACTACCTAGTTTGCAACCACTGTTGTGCGTCATGCTATTTTGTACTTGTAATTTGCACAGAGGTGCACCATTAAAGGTTGCTATGGGCAAAGTGCCTGAAGCTAAAGTTGGCCAATGTGTGACTGCCAAATACTGCAGAGATGGTGAAGCATCTATTTCATCTCCTTCAGCTTGCTGCCGGTAGCCCTGGAGGTGTAAATATGATGCTGCACAGTGGAATCTCTGTTTTCCTTTTTTTTTTTTTTTTTTTTTTTCTTTTTTGGTGAGGACCTTTCTCTGTCTTTCCTGCAGACACCTCTCACCATTTGAATTACACAGAAAACATGACTTTAAACAGTAACTCTGAACTTGGTGTGTCTTGTTCCAGTACAGAGGTTACTCTGCAGCCTTGTTTCACTTCTTTCATATAAATGTTTTCCAATACTGTTTTTACTTAAATGATTGCATGCTGTTCTTTCCTCCATAAGGCTAGGTCTCCTCCTGTTACACAGAACTGAACATTTCTGGAGACTTAATTAGAACTTGTGTTTTGTGCTCCAATTCTGGCAGAAACTGGACAGCAAAGTAGAACTGTGGGAGGAAGGGAATTTTCTCATTCATAATTAAGGTAGTTAAGTGCTGTCTTAAAGAACTGGTTTCATGTGTGTTATGGTACAAGCTTCTTCCACCAGACCTCTGCTGCTTATGTCCTTGGATCTGATTTGCAGGGTTTCTGATGTACAACTGGGCAGGTGGTGTGCTTTGAGTGTGAAACACTTCATAATCTTGTGTACTTTGGAAAATCAGGCCTTGAGCACCAAAAACGGATGAATTCTCTTTGCCACAGTGCTTGCAGGGTAAAATGAGGATAACGCTGGAAAATAAGTTAATGTTTAAGTAATATGTAAATACTATTCTGATGGAGAAAATAATAATTCTGATTGCAGAATTGTGTGTGAATAGGATGCTGTAAGCAATACCTGAGGTCACAGATATAACAAGCAAGCTTGTTAAAAATAACTCTTCATTTTAATCAATATTCAGATTCATGAATGTGAACACTGCTGTTCATTCAAATTAGAATAAGGGAATCTTTACATTTGCACATTGGTTTTCTGGTTTTTTGTGCGTATCACTTGTCTTTTTAATCTGCTTCTGTTTAAATACACAGGGAAAAAGAAAATAAATGGAAGTTCTTTTTTCATTTTGTAAAGCTCCCTGAGTTAGTAAAGATACATGGGAAATTACTTCCTCTGTCTTACTGAGATGTCAGGCTAAAACTCCCTTAATTTTCCTTGGTAGAGGGAAGGGGATAGAAAAGTTAGGTTCCTTTAAATTACGTGTTGCTTAGATCACACTGATCTGTGCCTCTGGTGTGGCTTATCAAAGTCATAAGCAGTAAAAGCTGTAGCAGTGCCAAACTTCTTGAATGCTGGGACATGCTGCACCTTTTGGCATAATTTGTTAGATTTCAACAGCTGCTCCTCTTCAGAGTGTGAGATGGAGGCTGGCAGGAATGGGCTTGTGGAAGGTATGACTGGTGGAAATGACTGCTTGCTCTTTACTCCTGTGATTATGCCTCAGAGGAGGGGATGGGCGTGCAGCGCAGAATCGGAGCGTTTCTCCCCAGCTTGGCATTTCACTGTTCTCATCGCTGACCTATGGAAGAGCTGTAGTGCTCCAGCTGGGGCCTGGTGTGGGCTGGGAACTGGGAGTACCCTGGAGAAATGGACTGTCACCTTAGACAAAGAGAACTTTACCAAGAATCTTGAATGCGTGAGGAAATAAGTGAATAAAAAGTAGTGTCAGACACAAAGAAGTCGGATAGGACAACAATGAGAAATCTATGAGCTCTGAATAGATGGGTAATGGATGAAAAAAAAAAGTCTTTATTTGTTGTAAAATAACTTTTTAATTTGATCCTGCAGATTGTTAGCAGACAGCTAGTCTGCTACGGGAGAAATTTTACCTAACTTGCAAGGTAGTTTGCAGGTAGTTGCAGGTTTCAGGGAATCTGTAGATTGTAACCTCAGTATCAACGAAGGTTAGTGACTGAGGGAAAGCCATCCTGGACACAACTTTTCCTTTGTTACTTTGACAGTAATAAAATCACTTTAATTTGTGTGAAGTAATTGAATACTGTTAATACTACACTAACCAATTACAGGGAAAGTAAATGTATCTTGCTAGTATGAAATTATCTTTTTCCATATGAGGTTTTAAACAGTCAAGAGACATATTACTTAATCAAGCTCTTTCTGACCTCTGCCCTGAGCCTTGTTGATTATGTGCTTTTCAGTCTTGTTCACCTCCAGTGTTTTCTGGTTGGTCATCTTATTTTCTGTTAGCATGCCAAAACTCAGTTAGGCTTATTCTTCCTATGGTTTTGATTTTGTGGTTTTTTGGGGGGTTTTGTTTGTTTGGTTGATTTTTTTAACTCATGCCTTGCTAAGCTTCAATGTGTGTTAATATATTGGGAGTCTGCTAAATGAGCTAAGATTAAATGGTAGTTCTTTACAGATGTAGGGATGGAACAATAATTAGTTGGCAAATTATTTATACTTTACAGATTGATGTTATGTGGAAAAAATTGTGTGAGCTTTTACTCTCTTGCGGTCTCATCTGTCTAACTGGAAACCAGTCTCATGGGACATAAATTCCAGTCTGGTCAGTTTTAGTTCCAGGTCTCTGTACAAAGGGAAAGTTGAAGAAAGGTGTTTCAGAAAAGCTGAAAAGGGTTGAATCTTGCTTGATATTATTAACTGTCCTCCTCCTCAGCTGATACCTATAATGATCAGCTCTGCGAGGCCCATGCATTGCCTCTCCACAGCAGAGTTTCTAGCATACTTATGTTCAAGGACTCTGTATATGGATGTTTGTGAAGGGCATAGCAGCACGGGAATATTAGATAACCCTGTGACTTCGCCTGAAGGAATTGCGCTGGATAATACTGCATTTGCTAACTGAAAGTCAGTATTTTAGAAAAATAGTTTAGGGTCTAGTGCTAGGTTTATTTTTTAAAAATGATGTGACTATTGTTATTGATACCAGACCAAATATTTTTGAGTGTTGATCTTGCTTTATGTTGCTGCTGTAAACGTGGAGAGGTTGGAAATGGATTTCCTAATGTAAAAATTGCCTTCTCCAAATCCATACTGACTGCGAAGCAATATTTACCATCCTGTCATGAATGGTGATTCTCAAGGTCATGTCTACTTGGAAGCTTGCCTTGATAAGTGCTCCCATTGCAGTGACCTTCATGGTTCCCTGCAAGAATGCTGAAGTCCAGCTTCAGCTGGTAAAGTTGAATGGTCTGAAGCTATTTGACAAGAAGGCACAAGTGAGTATTCTGATGTTTTTGGATTTTCAGAGAGAGTTTAACAAAGTTCTTTATTAATGCTTCTTAAAGAAAATGAACTTCCATGGAGTAGGAGTGTAGCTTTTTCAGTAATTAATACCTAGTTAAGATATAGGAAGAACTGTCAGTTTTTTCTGGTGAAGAGTAATCACTAGTGTGATCCCAGGGGGATCTGTGTTCAGGCTTGTGTTGCTCAACAGAGTTATAAATGATCTGGAAGAGAGGTTGAGTAATGAAGTGACAGTATATCCTGAGAATCACAAAATTAGGGTAGCAGGAACAAAAGGTTCTCACAGTGCTTGCTTGTAGGCAAGTGGTACTTGATACTAGCAGATACAAAATAGTGTGCACAGGGAGAAACAACTAACTGTCTGTGCAGTGATGAGCTCTTAAGAATCTGTGCCATTCGGGAAAGAGATCATAAAACTTTGTGAAACTCTCAGCAGCAGTCAAAAAAAAAAAAAAGGCAAATCGAAATGACAGAGGTCTGTAGGAAAGGGAGAGGGAGCAAAACAGAATGCCCTGGTATAAATCCATGGTATGTTTGTGTAATGAGTAACATACCTCTCTGCAAGTTAGGGACAGACATTCTCCCCTCTCCAAAGATTAGGGAAAAATACAGAAGAGCATGATTGAAGCAGCTTTTGTGAGAAGAGTAACTGAATGAACTGAGACTTAGCCTGGAAAACACTCGATGGGAAGTAGGATGGATCAGAGGAGGGACTAGGACAGCAATCAACAGCCGTGAGAATATAAAGCAATTGTTTCCTGTTTATTTTGTCACTTAAACATGGCAAAAATGGAAGGGCATCAAGTGGTGCCCAAGCAAAAGGTGGTAACTTTTGACAGTATTGAAACATGACTCCTTGGTTCCCCAGAACCTTTCTGGGTCCATGGCATCCTTTGAGAAGTTTCACAGGTTAACTGCATGTGTGCTTGTTTTAACCTGCTTCCTGTAGCATTGCTTGATTCCACCTAGTTCTTATGTTGGAAGAGAAGGTGAGCAATCGACCCTATTTACCCTTTCCGTGCCGTTCATGATTTTGTAGAAGATGATCATCTTCTTCAAAATCTTCCCAACCTGAAATGTCTGGTCCTGCTCAGTCATTCCTCATAGACAAGCTGTTCAAGACATTTGGATCGTTCTTGTTGCCCATCTCCTAACCTCTCCTCTGAGGTGGTATGAAAATTTTGCTCTCTAAGAGTGAATACCTTCCTCTTGCATAGAGCATTCTACCAGTAGGTCCCTGCATACTTTACAAAGGACAATAGTATCATTGTTTCACCTTGAAAGATAGGTAGCAAGAGGGACAGGAGGTATGAATTAACCCAGGTGGTCACGAGAGCAGACACTTGAGAATGTATTTTCTGAAAATAGTGAGGCTTGGAAGGAGAAAGCACCATACAGTCATAATAGTTTTTTGAAAGGCAGTTAAAAAATTCATTTCTGAATGCGGTTCTCATCCTTTCTGGATATTGTGTACAGTTTGGGTTCCTACATCTTAAAAGTGTGTAGTTGAACCAGAAAATCTTATGAGGGGCAGTGGAAATTATCAAAGGTGCAAAATGGCAAACTGAGAAAGCGAGAACTAATAATCCTGGAAAAGAGAGAGGCAGAGGGATGACATGTAATTCTGTAAAATCAGGAATGCTGTGGACTGTGCGCGTAAAGGGCTGGTGTTTGTGTTCTGTTTCAGTACAAGATCTTGATGTATCGATGCTGGTGAGTGACAATTGAAAGGGATGGTAGGTGAGGGAATGTTTTATCAAAAGATGTTCTGGATGCAAAAGGTTTCTGTGAAATCCTGGGGTTGCCCAAGCACATGGGAAGGAAATCCTTTGAAGGTTACTGAGTACACAGAAACCACATCCAGCTTCACAGCTCTCATGAGCTGAAAACAGCTGGAGGCCAGGAGAGCACTCCTAGGAGATACCATATATCATTTTCTAATACTGAGCATTGGCATATAGTCACTGTTGGAGACAGATACAGTTGTTCCTGTGTTCTTGTTTAATACTGAAGGATCAAATGTAACTTGTTATCTCAAAAGTAGATATTTTTTTTTTTCAGCTCAGTGGGGTGATTTTCCTTTTGAGGAGTCTGCCTACCTGAATTGCCTATAGAGAGCACCTAACACTTCATTTCTAGGTAGCTACTTTAAATTAGATTAATCCTACCTTGCTTTTATGGTTGGGGTTTTGTTTTTGTTTGGCTTTTTTGTGTTTTGGGTTTTTTTTTATTTTTTTATTTTTTTATTTTTTTTTGCAAGAACAATAACAAATTACAGACAGAATTCAGAAAAGGACTATAGGAATTCCTTTGAAGACAGCTCTCTCCTAGACTCTCTCTGGCAATCCCAGAAAAGGTTAAGGGGTGGTTTGCCTGTAGTGTGTCGTACTTGCAGGTGTGGAGATATCTCTTCCTGAAAATTTTTAAATTTAGCTTAAGAAAGCCTGATACCTGTTTGCTGGAACTTGATGTTGAACATACTCAAGTTGGAAACAGTGACTCCTTTTATAGTGCATGTAATTAAATGTTGAAGCACTTGAGCGTATGAAGAAATGTACTTTGGCTCAAATAGGAGTTCTCAGTTTGACTAGGTCAAATCCTCTCATCTAGGTTATGGAGGGAAGTCAGAATTTATAGCCATCATGGTCCATTGCAGTCTCTAAAGCATGAAACAGTTTGATGCTAAGACTTTTTAAAACTAAGCTTGGGATGCCTTGCCAGTGTAAGTGGTGTAAGTACCTCTAATCCTAAAACTTTACAGGTGCAATTCTAAATGATTTCTTTTAGTGTAGCTGAAATGTATGCATGTGTGTCAAATTCCCACTGGTCACGAGGACTGAAAAGTTATCACAACTGTAGTTCCCTTCTAAGTCCTGTGTACAAAAAAGTCCTTTTGGATTAATGATGCATGCTGCCATTAAGGGCATTAAAATGTTATAAGCTGTAAATATGTAAGTAGTACAGGACAAAGGAGCAACTCAGACGGTTGGATTTTTTTCTCCTGAACTTCTTCAGTATAGACGGAAAAGTTATTCTTTTTAGCTTCCTGTTCAAACTATTTTGTAAGGTAAATTGTGCAAGTTATAGCAAACTGTAAATCAGTTCATTTGTGATGGGGTTCAAAGTAATTTATGTAAATGGCTCTTTGTAGCACTTCTGCTGAATTCAGCAGTGGATTTGTTACAAAAATTTCTTACCACAGCTACTGTTGATGTGTTTCTATCCTAGATGGAGCATCTGGTGATGTTTTTTAATACTAGATTTTCAAAGATTTTTTTCAGTGACTGTATAGAACGCTGTATAACATTACTGGTGGTCATGTGAACCCTGACAATTCTGGCAATGGTTGACTGGGCCGTTGGAGCAGTGACCACTTGGCTGTGTGATCAGAGACCCTTTGGATTTCAAGGAGTGTGGCTCAGTGTCAGCTCTTTTGAGAGCTGCAGAAAAGCTCTTTTAACTGGGTCACCTCATCCATTCCCATCTCCATCCTCAGCGCGTGCTTTTGTAGTGTGGTTTTAACTCTTAACGTTTACAATGCTCTGACTTGAACCAAGTAGTAGGAAAAGTAATAATACAGCTCAGGGTCCAGTACCATTTGGTAGTGAATTTTAAAGTTAGATAATTTATAAGTAGAAGATTAATACTCTTTTTTTTTTTCCTATTATTTGCCAAAGTACCGAACATTGGCTAGAAGTTGTGCCTTGCAAGAAAACATTGCATTGTTATTTGCCTACTTTTGTCTTCTGTAATCACTATAGTTTGTTCACAAATCTAGTTTATTCAGTAAACTGTAAACAAAAATCAAGTATTTCTAAATAAGAGGATACAGTTATATGCTGCTTTTTGGCACCATAAGCTCCTCTAAGAGGGTAAGACCTGATATCTGATTACATAGCTAGGATGGTACTTCTGAAACTGTACCGATGACTGTCCAAATAGCAAAACTGTTTTTCTGTCTTTTGCAAGAATACCAAACTTCAGAGTTTATCCTACCGCCTCTTCCACTAGAAACGAGCACGGTTGCATAGTGACACCCATGCTGTCTGCTGGTGCAGGAAGGGCTGGCTTACTCCGTGCTGCTTGTTATGGTGGTTTCTAACTTCTGATCACTAATAATATTGTTGCTAGTGCTGGAGATTCAAGAAGATTTTTGCCTAATTTGAGACCTGCAGAGGCAGTAGAGGCCTGTCCCATAGGTTTCTAGACTTCAATTTGCAAGTAAGTCGAGCGCTGGCTGACACTCCCTGTCTTAATAGATTGTCATTGTTCAGTTCTTTAACTCCAGCATAATCTCTGCATGAATAGAATTTCTTGTGTGTCTTATAGAATAACCTTTTATATCATTAGTATCTGCAATAATTTTTTCCTTTGGAAAGTGATTCATGTCATCTTGCAGAAAGAAAAGACATAAAGCATTATTCTGCAATCACACAAGAAAGTCTATTCATTCGTAGTTTATATTGTGAAGCCAATCCTGTATCCTCGGGGTTGGAGTTGGTTTCATGGCAGCAGTTCTAATTACAGAATCTTTCTACAGTATATCTGAACTGGAGGCTGTTCTGGAGTCAAACCGGAATGAAGTGGCAGGCTGAAAAGAACGAAACAGGAATGTTTCTTGACACATTCAGTGTTTCCATCATTGCTATTCTTAAATAGTAGGTTTTAGTCACCAACCAAAAGTCACAACAAAAACGCATTCAAGCTGAGCTTGAGGCCACGTTCCCATGTCCGATAACAGGAATCCTCTTCTCCCGTTTTTTGTCTTGACTAGGTTTACATGCTGGATCATGTTTGCTGGATCACTGTAAAACAAAGCTGCAAGCTGAGCATGTGCTGCCTTGGTCAAGCCAGGGAAGAAATGAGAAAAATAGCTTCCACTCTGTGTCTGTAAGCATTTGTGCTGCTTATACAATTTTTAATTTTTTTTTTGTCTTGCATAACTGGTGTCAAGTAGTCCAGCACCTTGAATAACCTTAGTATGTTTTTGCAGACTGTGATAATAGTAAATAATCACCGGGAAGACAGTAGTTAATCTGATTGAAAAGAGGATGTTAGGTTTTTATGTTGATTCTTTGATTATTTCCTTCCCTGCAACAGCATTAAATGGTGCCAATGACAGAGGCAGGAGGGTAGCAATCTTGTGTTAGCCTAGAAGAGTTTGTGTCTGGATTATGTTGATTCCTGGGTGTGATAGTACCAGAGAAATACAGACAAATTGGAAAGAGATTAGAGAATGCAGCAAACATGGCTGGAGGGCCTGCCTTATACTAAATCAGAAGGGGCTGACTGTTACATGACTGAGTAATGGTTTAGGGCATAAGCACCTAAAATTGTTTGGGAAGTATGAAGTAGAAATGGTGGAAAGAGCATTTCTGGGCATAGCTGGAAATACGAAGTTGAATTAAAAGAGAGTCAGTTTAGGTTGTGAATCTGGGAGATCTTTTAATTGAAGAACTTGTGGAATAGTCTTATAGACACAAAAAGCTTCATTGTTTGAAGGTGGCTTAATGGATTGGAGAAACTGGCTTAGTCCCAGTGGAAGGGGCACATGTGTAGGTAGGAAATTATCCTTGGAATCATTTAGAAGGAGACAGTGAGTCTAATACATTATTTCTCTGTCTAAGGAATAACTTAATCAAGATGTAATTATTTCCCAAATTAGATATAAACCCAGACTATTCTTTGGTGCTAAAAAGACCAGTCTCTCCTTGCTGTATGTGACATAGAGGGAGGCAGGAGCTCTGAGAAAGAAAGTCCCATGCTTTTTCAGAAGCTGTATTAATTCTTCATCAGTTTTGCTGTCCTAAAGACCTCTACTTTCTCTGAATATTACTTAGCTTTTATTTCTGGAAATGCCAGAAAGTTTGTTTCGAGTTGATGGAGACTCAGAAAAGGAAAAAGCAACAGACTCCTTACCCTGGATGCATTAGACAGGGAGTCCATGGATGATGAGACTTTTGGGAAGCATAGGTTTTCCTGTCTGAACAAAACCCATTAAGTCCTGTAAGATGAAGACATGTAGGAGCCAGCAGTACTGTTTTTAACTGTGGCTCTGATTCAGCAGAGCATGGAGCACACCTGACGATGAAGCCTGAGAGGCAGTGACTGGAGGGTGTGTAGTCGTATTACCTAGGCTTGTGCCTGATGGTATAAGCACCCCGGGGTTTAAAAACGGTTCTGTTCACGCCCTTTATCCCCTGGCACCTTGACTCACTGCTGTGGCTGGGGCACACCTCATACCTCTGATCATCCCTCTGGAAGACCCTCCCATGCCTGTGGGGCTTTGGGGCAGTGCCAGTGGATGTAGAGGGGAGCAGCACAGGTACAGAAGTGTACTGTGAGGCTGGCCCTGGTACAACACACAACTTGGCCTGCAGTGCTTGATAGGCAGGTGGCAGCCTGTTACAGATACCGGCATGGTAGTTGGAGCAATCAGTTCTTCATCTTGAATGCAGTCATTTCAATGCTTTATATAATCCAAAGAAAAAAATCAGGAAGGTTGCTGTACAGTGTGCAGTTCTACCTAATTGCCAGGCATGGCACATCACAAATTGCATCAAATACTCTTAAATCGGTGCTTCTCAATTTCAAATTAAGGCTTTAAAATATGTAAAAAAATATGTAACTGCTGTAAAAAGTTCAGCAGTCTTGTGCTATCCCCGGTCCTTAATTACAACAGTGCCAAACTCTAAGGTACTTCCCTTTTGTGTGATACGTTTGTACGGGCTTATGAGCTAAGACAGGTGGGACGTAACATGCATGAATCAGATGTGGTCTGGCCTTTCACATAGTGATAGTTATTTACCTTTGAAAAGAAACCCAGGCTGTAGTGTGACTTAGCTGTAATTTAATCATGTTTTATGAAATGGATTTCTATTTGTGCAGGAATAGAGGATGCTCAGAACTTCAGCGGGGTGTTTTAATTTGATTACTGAAGTATTCAAGAAAGGTGAAGCAATATCTAAAAGTTAAGACCCTTAAATCAGGGAATTCCTATCTTTTAATAAGTTAAGTGGCCTTTGTTTTTTTTTCCCCCGGTGCAATTCTGATGATGATAGGAAATGCATCTGGAAATGGCTATGCTGAGTGTAAACACTCAATTCCTATTTTCACAGGCTTGATTCAAATGTTACTTTCTACTCTTGATGTCTACACCAGTGGACTTAGTAAATAAAATGTACTGCTGTTTATGGGTTGTAAGAGAATGCAAAACAGTTATTCCTCCTTGAGATATTTTGCTATAGTCCCAGAGACCGTGGTGAAAGGCTAATGGAAGCCAGTGTGGCCTTTACTAAAGGCCATGCATTCTTAGAGGCTTTCGTCTACTTTGCTTCAGGCTATTTGCAGCTTTTTATAACCCAGAGAGCTTGGAAATTCTGAAAGTGCTTTTCTCCAGTGTTCTTTGCCTTATCTTTAGAGTTTTTGAAAATTAAAGTCAGAAATTCACAACATGATCAAAATGTTTTGCTCCATTACAATTAAAGGTAATGTTTTCTCCGGTCTGCAGAGGAAAAAAAGCAAGTCTGAAAAAATTAATGAGTGGTTAAAATAGAGCTGTTAAAATGGCAACAGACAGCCTGTGTATAAATATAGGCGAACTACTCAGCAGTGCTCTTACATGGTAGATCTGAGTGAAGGAAAAATATCAGCCTACGCTTATTCTGTACAAGCCTGCATGTTGGTTGTTACAGTCTGGTGCCATATGCTTGGTAGTAGACAAGGCTGCCTATTACATGGAAATTATAATGACTGTCACCTTTTCTTCTGTTGCAGGGACCTCCCTTACCAGTGTGAGAGGGGAATCTCACAAGCACACTGTGGATTTTTTCTCTGTATGTGCTACTTGATTATCTGTCTTTTACTGAGCCACCCAAACAGAGAGAAGAAAGGTTGAACAAAAATTGTCTTGTCACTTCTGCCTAAGAACTGTCTGATTTTATAATACCTGCTGGAGAAGCTACCTGGACCATCAGAAATGGAGCAGCTCGTGTTGCATCTCTGATCAGCAAAACTTTCTGGGGGAGTACAAGAATCAAGTTGTCTTAGGTTAAACCACATGCAAGTTGCACTGATTGTTGTAAGTGTACTGCCGATACCACTCCAGACTTCACTAGGGCTTTCCAAGGCAGTAGTTTCTCATGTAGTTTGAATGTTTTCAACTGATATTTGAATGTTTTTATTAAATCTGGTGTGGCTGTGAAAAGCGTATGTGGTGAACTTGTTTCCTCTGAAGTTCATGGTGAATTTTGAAGCCTCACTTCCAAGTGTGGTCTGTGCTATGGCAGCAACCTACAGGCTTATGGTCACTTCTGTGAACTGCTACAGCAGTGTGGCGATAGACCAGCACTTTCAGCACACTGTGCATTACTGCACAGGGACTTGCCAAGTGTTTAAGCAAGGAGTTACGTGCATAGTTGCCCACCACAGCGTCTGCGCAGAGCTGAGTGTCCAAGATGCCAACCTAGACCATAAAATTCCTGTTTCTGAAAATGGACATGCCTTGCCTGGAAATGAGGACTATCACCAAATCCTCCCAAATAATCCAAGAATCAAAAAGGGGTCTTCAGTTCAAGCCTCCAGCAGTTTAAAAGACATTACTGGTGAGGCGATCAACCTTGCCAGTGGTAAAATAAAGGAATTCTCCTTTGAAAAGCTCAAAAACTCTTCCAGTCATGTGGCCTACAGAAAGGGCAGGAAAGTTCGATCAGAATCATTCAGCAGACGATCATTTGATTTTGACTTGATTTATGGGCACTTCAACAATGATGAGAACTGCCCTCCATGTGGCTTTTTGCAGAGTGCCTCGCCTGTGGAGAAATGGCAGGAGAGCAACGATGCTTCAGAAGTCACCATGAATCCCATGGTTCCCTTCTCCCCTCATTCCTTCTCTGAAGAAAACTTCATTACCCAGATTTTGGAAAAACACAAGCTAGATGGTTCTTCTGGTGGAGATATTAAAGTGTGCTTAGACATCTTGCTGAAGTGCTCAGAGGATCTGAAAAAGTGCACAGACATAATAAAACATTGCATCAAAAAGAAGTCTGCAGACAGTGTTAGTGGAGGGAACAGCAATGATCCTTTGGCAAATTCAGAGATGATATATATGAATCTGATGACAAGATTTTCTTCGTACCTGAAAAAGCTACCCTTTGAGCTCAAGCCACCAGGACAGAAGGAGGCTAGTGACTTGGCAGAACTAGTTAACTGTTTTCATGGCTTGCATCAAACTCCCTTTCCCCCACTATTTGGAGATGAGCAACCACCTAGGTATGAAGATATTATTCAGCTGCCATCCTCGAGTGCAGTTCCCCTTGGACTACCAAGTGATCAGGGTGAGGCGACAAGAAGCACCTCTCAGTCCATCCAAACAAGTACTGTGAGCTTTACCTCAAACTCCCTTCACAGCATCCCACAGGAGAAGAGTGTAAGAGTTGTGAAAGATGCTTGTGCTCTACCTCAGTTACCAGCCACAAGCCCTTCTGACTGCACATCTTCTACTGAAGCTCTGTACATTGAGGAGGAATCTGATGGAGAAAAAAGAACATTAGGGAAGATAAAGAAGGCAGAGCAGAAAGGGGACTGGGAGAGTTTGGAGCGCACCTACCAGCTAGCTGATTGTTCAGATCTAGCTGCCGATGCTAAAGCAGAACGTGCTAGACAGGGAGATGTTGAGCTCTCCCACATTTCTGAGAAAATTACTCCTTTAAAACCAGTTCCAGATTCTGTATTGTGTGGTTCCCAATCTGATGTCTCCAAAGGAGAACAGATGTGCAGTAAGATAGACAAGGATGAGATAGACAAACTGCTGCTGGACTTGGAATGCTTCTCACAGAAAATGGAGAGTACTTTGAGGGAACCCTCTCTAAAGGAGAGTGAACCAGCCTGTTTGCAGATGTTTGGGTGGCAGGGTAGGCAGGTACTACCTCTGGCTCTTGAACCCAAAAGCAAACCTGTTGACCCTACTTCCCCTTTGTCAAAAATAATGGAAACTAATGGTCACAAAATGGAAGAGGATGACAAAGCCCTTTTACTGCGTATCCTGGAAAGCATTGAGGACTTTGCCCAGGAACTGGTGGAGTTCCAGACCGGCAAGGGAAGCTTGTCCAAGGAGAGGGAAGTGATGCAGATTCTTCAGGAAACTTTAACTCCTTCACAGTCCCTCCTTGCAGGGCAAAAAAGCTCTGTTGAGGCTGCCTCTAGAGACTCTGTTCCAGCTTCAATTCAGCAGGCCCCAGAAGTGATTAAGGTAAGAGAACCAAACCTTTGATGGGATAGTGAGTGAAGCAATCATGGGGAAATATGGAAAAAAAAATTACATCTGCTAAGTGATTCATTGTGTTTTGGATGCTGCAATGTGGAATAACATGCTCAACCTGGCGGAAACATAGCATTTATTTAAATACAAGCAAAAAAAAAAAAAAGGAAACTAAAACCCCTAAGCAAACAAAATAAGCCCTGACATGCAGTTTCACCTTTGAGCTTGTTCCTTTCCTGCCGGTAGGAGCTCCTGTAGGCTGTTTGCTTGTGGTTTAAATGGGTCACATACAGTAGAGCATAGAAACAATTTTTCAGGTAACTACTTTATTCCTGGGAGCAGATATTGGACTGCCTCTCACCAGCTCCCTGGGAGCTGAATGTTCCACCTCTCCCTTTCCCATCTCCGAGCAGATTCCAACAGCTTGTATCTCTCAAACGAGGACTAGGTTTACCTAGGAAAAAGGGTCTTCATGGGAGCCTGCTGTAGAGGGAAGCCAAGGCTGTCTGTCCAGCCCTCAGGGCTTTTCATTTGATAACAAGTGCCAAACTTTCAAAATGACTTGGTGACAAACTTCCAAGTGCGCAGAAAGTATAGAGGAGGCTTCAGTTTCCAAAATCCACCTTCCACATAGACACTTTAAAAGTGCCCAGGTTATAAATGAACTTTCACAGCTTCCAGTTGGAGCATCACTTGCATGTTTTCAAAACTCTCCACTTTCCTGAAAATACAGGTATTTGGAAAGGGGGTGGGTGGGGTGTGTTTGACCCTAAACAATCTTTTTAGACTGGGCTCTCCAGGTGTTTCTGATGTTTCTCTAGGCATCTTTGCTTACAGAAAATAGCGAGCACAACCTTGTCTGATATTTCCAACAAGAGAGAGTCTTTTTCCTTGAAGAATGTATAATCAAGCAGCTCCAAAAGCTCTAAAGCGATCTCTTACAATAGCTATTCTTGCTTTGTATGTTAATTTACAAAATTTTTTAACTCCTGAACTTCAAGCAAAAATGTCTTTGATAAAGAGTGATAGTGACTTTGTGGCAGTTTTTCTACAGTGCTTGATAACTGGATGCATTTACAGTGTCAAATAGCTTATCAGTCTGGTCTCTTACCAGCCTCTCATCACCCACATAGCCTGTGGGTTGGTTTGCCCCCAGCCTGCCTTCTGTGGACATAAAACATGCACCCATACTACACGAGCTCTTCTCCATGCAGTAGCACAAACCATGCTTTATGTAGATGCCTAGAACCAAAGCTCATGAGAGACAATAACTGTCTTGGGGACCCAGAGGAGCTGGAGGGGGCCTGGGCTGGGCGCTGCACGGCGTGGATGCGGTTGGTACCCTTCAGAGTCAGCCCTTAGCAAAGTAGGTAAAAGTCATCTGAACTGCTGGCTCTACACTCGCTCTGAGGCTTGCTGTCATTTATAGTATAGATGTGGCCACACACTTGGCAGTCTACACAAGGTCCTCCCTAGGTATCACACCTAGGGATTACATCCATGTTCCTGGATAACTCTGGGTCTGGCTGGAGCTCCATGTGGGCTCTGATTCAGTATTGCATATATGCCTGAATTAATAATATGTAAAGTATTTGTTATGTTTTCTTAGGGCTCATAAAACTGTTATCAAATAGTTGTGCATACACACAAAAACCCCAGAGATCAAATACCAATGAAAACACAGTGCAGCCTTCATTTTTGAAGGCTGCGACAGTTTTAATATCCCTGAAATCCTAAGCAATGAAAAAGGGAGAGCCACTTCAGACCAGACTGCTGGCTCAGTTGACCTATTTGTGTTGAAATCTGTGCTAACTTATATCAGCAACAGACTTTCCTTTTATCATAAAACCAATTATGATTCTCCACAGAGAACAATAGAATTACTTACCTCTTCATTTTCAAAACCAAAATATTTAGAAACTAGGAAATGAATACTCAAGAAGTCCATTAATTTTACAGCACACATAATGAGCGCATCATGCGTCTTTTGGGCAGGCCAGGAAGCATTGCATACTTTTAGACTGTCTGACATTTCCCATTCTGAGCTCTAGTTTTCCGTTGCTTATCTCTAAACTTCCAACTGTTTGTTTTTAAATTTCCTGTTCTGTATGCCTGTCTTAAGCTGATGCTTGAATATGTTGTTTTTGAAATAAATAAGTGAAAACAGTTCAGTTGTCTGCTACAGGCTAGCAGAAAAACCTGAAGATTTATTTGGTTTTTTTGTCTCTAAATAGGAGGGTAATAAGGAGTGAAGCCTGGGTGGACTGGCAGGTGTGAGGTAAATGGGAGAAACTAGAACCAGTAAGTAGCGAAGAAGGTGAAGATGGGGCTGTTGGGATTTTCCAACCTGATCTGTGTAGGTGCTGAATGTCGGGGGATTTTTTTTTTTTTGAAGGTAAAGGATGCTCCATTTTGAGTAAAATGTTGTCTTATGCATAGTCCTTGGAAAAGTCAGTGGTGGATGTTTTTGGCCTTAACCTCTCTGTGTCCCTGGTCTAACACCTGTACATGATGGCTAATTTGACAAAGTATTTAAATTCAGTTAATGCTTGCAGAATACTTGGTACTCTAGTGAAAGTACCCTAGAAAAGTCTGTAAGAAACTCAGTCCTCCTATTTTCAGAGTCAAGTCTGGGTAGTCTAGAGCTCTGCTCCAAGTCCTGCTCATGCGTTTTATTTTAAGGGCTGTTGGATAAAATTGGTGAATAGTTTTGGGAGCAGAGACCAGGACTAGGATTTGATACACAAAGAGGCCTCATTTTGTCCTTCCTCTGTTGTGTATCTCTTCTCGAAAGGATTACTCATGGTGTAGTGAGCCATAAAGAGCAGTCCTGCATCCCATCTCTCTATCCCATGTCTCTATTTCCTATTGCATGGTTATGAATTTTTATTTATACTATGATGCTTGTATACAAGGTATAAATTTTAGTTAGGTTTGTTTTCTGCCGGATTAGTAAGTGGAGTTGCTGATACTGTGGTCAAATAGGTGATATAACCATTTCAGGACACAGACTGTGGGTCTGGGAGTAGAGGGTTTACAAGTTTGCAGGGCTGATAAATGGTTTCAGACCACCTTGTCTAACCACACTATAGCTCGGATGGTAGAGCCCTTAGTCAAGTATCCAGAGGCCATTCCCTGCTGCCACTTTTCCTGTGGGCTGGCTCTAGGTAGCATCTATCTAATCCTGCCTCGCCTGCGTGACTGATGAGGTGGGCATTGCTGGGACTCTCAGATCTGTTCCTGACTCACTGTGCTCTAAAACATAATGCTAAGGCCACACAGCTTGCTTTTTTTGTATCAAAATGTCTATGTTGCATGCTTAAACAGGTGTCAGAAGATGGCTCTGAGTGGAATTAAAACTGTTTAATAATCCTATAAAGTTAAGGTTGACCTGACAACTTGGTAATTCTGCCCCTTCAAAATGTTACTTCATATTTCTGTGTAGTTCCTTGTTTTGCAAATTTAATGATACGCTTAGGAAGGATCTTGTGTGGCGTGATTAACTGTAAAAAGTGCCTTCTATAACATCATAGGGACTCTAACTTTGTAATTAGATAATCACATTTTCTCAAAATGCATCCAAAATATAATGTAAAACTTATTTCTGGAAAATTAGCTTTCATCATAGATATATTACAAATTGTTTTGATCAGTTATTCATAATACCTGTCAATTAAGCTATACGTACAATCTGCACTCTTTTCAAGCATCAATTATTCATTACTTCCAAACCTAAATAGTAAAAAAAAAAGAAGTGTTTTTTTCTGTTTGGTAAGAGTTATTGAAATAAATGAAAATAGTAAATGAATCTTAAACTATCTCAGAATCAAAGATGATAGAGGAAAAAATGAAATCAGATGAAATTAAAGAATTAAAAGAACTGCTGTCAAACACTTAAGGGCATGTTCATGGCACACAGGCACATTTTGTAATCAGGGCAGATACAGTCTGCTGTGTGAAGTTGCTTTTTCTTGAAGTAGACATCTAAAGGTAGGTGAAACAAAGCCTAGTGATACAAATTGAGGTTTTCAGCCTCATTGACTCTAAAACCAAGAAAAAGTAATGCTATTGCTAGAGAAGGTTAATCTGTTTTGAAAACGATTGAAGCTGGTGCCTTTCTCAGCTGTGCAGAGGGCATTGAATTGTTGCGGCCAGGCTTTGGCGTACAGCAAAGTCCTGTGATGATTAAGTTGTCCGAATCTTTTAGGACTAAGCCTCCAGCTTTAGGCACAGGTGAGATTCTTTCTATGTTCTGATGGCTAGTGAAGGCAATCTGACACCTCTTTAGATTTGACATCTCTTACCTTCACACTTCAAACTGGGTTATTTATAGCAAAGAGGAATTTCTAAATTTGACTGCAGTTTGTTCAGTTGATCTGTAGGCTGTTGATACCAGATTTTTTTCTGCTGTGACTTTTGTCCAATTAACTGCTGATACAAGATTCTCTTACTGTCAGTTTCTCATAGTACTTTATATTTATGTTTTTATTTATACCCACCTTGTGTGTTTTGAGGATAGGAAGTACCATGCGAAGAACCAGCTGTAGTGCAAAAAAATTTTAATTTGGATACAGCAAGCCTTGCCTCCAGATTACTTGTATTTTTTCATGTTATCAGTGCAAAAAACTCAAAACTTCTGGGATCTTTTGTGGCTGGTTAATTTGTGAATGAAAAGTATGTGGCTGCTAGATTAATATGTCTCTGATGGATACATCTTTTAAAGCCCACTGTAGCTGGTCTGGATGCAGCTGCAGAAATTAGAGGTTCTTTGGTCTGTGCTTCCTCTGCAGTTTGTAAGAGGAGTGGCAGTCTGTAAGAAGGGTAAAAGTTCAATTGAAGATGAAGTAAGTACACTTGCCACAGATGGTTTAAAATAAATCACCTTCTGACATACTGCTATATGAGATGTGAGGGCTCCAGTATGGTGGAGCCTTGTGGGCTCTTTAGGCATTGCCTTCATGTTTAGAGAAAATTGTCAGAGTAAGAAAAACAAAATTTATTCCAAAACTGAATAGATATAGATCTGTATATCTTTCACTTAGTGGTAGTTCCAGCTAAAACATTCCTGCCTGCCTCTTTCTTTTTTGGGGCTTTTCTCAGTCCCATTCTCATCCTACCACTCTGTTAGGCTTCATATTCATTTGTAGGGCACGTGGCAAAGTGGACTGATGATGTTGTAATAACCTTGTAATTCTTCAGACTTGTAGCCATGAATATCTGGACTTCAGAGCTTTTTCAGCTCCCAGGTTGCGTGGTTCAGACATAGCTACAGTGCAACTATGCTACAGCATAGCGACAGCAAACTATGCTACGTTCTTGTTCAAATCCTCTTCCGTAAAGAGCTGGATTCCACAGCCCAGGTTGTGGGACCATGACCTGATGATTGAGAAACAACAGGAGAGAAAATAAACTTGAAGGTTTTGATACAGATTTATGAAGACATTTTAAAAATTCCTTTTGTGAATGTCAGCACATCTATGATAAGAGCATCCTTTTGGATAGGCTCTTTCTGTGTCTGTCTGTGATCCAGTCGCATTAAGTGATGCTGTAGTTGAATTAACTTTGGGCCTTCTGCAGGAAACCAGGAAAAGGACATCAGAGGCACATGTCCAATAAGAGCTTTCTGTTTGTGAGGCTCAGTGAGACCTTTTCATTTCAAACGCGGTATCTTGATAAAAGCAAGCTCTACTAGCTAGAAATCAGTTGTTGTTCTGTATTACTAAGCTTAGAAGGTAAACTGGCAAGGTAGCTAGGACTTTTAAAGTCAGCTAGGGAAAGGAGGCCATGGGACTAGGTGTGTGTTTGTTTTGTGGAGTAATAATTTGATTTAGGCCTTTGTTCAGCACCCTTGTCCTGATAGGAGCGGGAGAGTGTACTTTTAACAAGCCTACACAAAGTCTGAGCGAGAGTTTGAAGTCTGCTTGCTCAAGGTTGTGCAAAGAAAGAGTAGACTACTGTGCACTGAGAATTGCTTTGTCTTCTGAGAGTTATGGAAAAAGTGAATAAAAAGAATTACGTGTTTTGGTGTCTTTATGAAACCATTTCCTTCAATACTTTACAGTGCCTGAGCTTATTATCCAAGATCATCCTTACGCGCTTGCTTGGCGTTGAAGAAACTAGATTATTTGTTTTTTCCAAGCAAGAAGGAAAAACTGATGTTTTTTGAAAATTACAACCTTTGGTCTAGAGTGGGAACTAATGCTGATCTTCTACTTCATCACCTCAGAAGCAAGGACCTCAAACCACTGGCATCATACACGCACGGGCCTTGGCTGAGAGCATGTGGTTTAACTGTAGCCGAGTCTGATGCAAGTTTGTACCTCAGGTTTCAGCACTGAAGCACATAAAGTAAGAACTATTGGGGAAGATGGTATATTTAGCCACTTCTGCGGCGCATCTAATTTTAGCACTCTTGGTAGTGGTGGTGGGTGCTTCCTTTCCCATATTACCCCTGGCCTATTACAAGCCAAGGACAGATTGTCTGTCATGTAGCCAGCAGGGAAATAGATTCTGTTGTAGATCATGTTTCTCAATTAAAGTATTACAAGAAGGCAGAAGATCCTGGTGGTACTGAAAGATACTTTGAATATCAGTTTAAAAAGGGAGGTCTGGCTTCAGGAGTGAGATAAAATCTCTAGATGTTGTCCTTGTGAAGAGAGAGAAGATATAGTATGTTGAAGCCATTTGCCATTTCTTGCCTGTAAAAATCAAAACCAAGAAAGCAACGCACTGGTCTTGACGTGGTCTCCTACAGAGTCCCTGTGCCCATTCTGGAAAGGGCAACATCTGCTTAGGAGCTGACCAGGATGATGATCAAGGAGAGTTCTCTGCGGAGGGACCCAGACTTAGGAGGGGAGCTAGCTTTCCTTGCGAAGGGCTGTGACTTTGTTCTTCCATCTCGATTCAAGAGGAGGCTGAAGTCATTCCAGCAGGCCCAGGTTTGGATGCTTGGCATTTCTTTTTCTTTTTCTGTTGCTTTGTATTTTTTATTGGATCAGAGAATCAAACTGTGTCCCCTCTAGGCGTGTCTATTTGCAGAAAGTTATTTGCAGCTAGATACCAGCAGGTTTAAAAATAAACCTTCCAGGCTTAGATTGCAGAGTTAAAATGTCTTTGTAAACAAGGGGAAAAATTAACAGCAAGGGCAGTGTTTTAATAGGGAGAGGTAGTGTAAGACTATTAAATCTTTTCTGTGTTTTTGGTAAGAAAAGCCCTACATGTGTATGTGATTGCTCTGGATATTTCCTGTTGCACATGGAACAACCACAACATTCTGCTGTATTTAGTGGGTTATGCTCCCTACTGTACAAATTTGTGCGCAGACCAGCCTACCTGGCTTTGGCATTTGTTATTTTACCATCACAAGGTGCTGCTTTGTGCTGTTTCCTCCTATCTTTGGGCTGTGGCTGAAGGAGATAATAGAATCATGGAAAAGACCCTTAAGGTCACAGAGATGTAGACAAAGAATGGAAGCGGTACCACAGCTATATTTCTTGATAAATTCCGGCTGCTGTACTCACTTTCTGGGACAACTGGCAAAAGATTGGAGTAATTTATGCTAGGATAGCAAATGGGCATGTAGCCACCCCAGATTTACAGGGGGTCACAATATGCTGAAATCAGCCCATCTTGAGCTTCATCTATATTTAAAGAGTCAGCGACCCAGTGAGGAAGTTAAAAAGTTGAAATTATGAACAGTGCAGCTGTTTCGTAAGAAACAGCTGTTAAAATTGCTACAGAGTATATTGTAGACTTTTTTTTTTTCCTTTTTAATGATTTCTGGTGGCAGGTTGAAGCACATATATGAGGTTAATCTCTGGAACATGTTTTTTTCACTCCCTAGAGGAGAACTGCATGAAGTAATGATGTGTGGTAATAGCTTGGGCGGGGACCATGAGCAATTTAGAAGAGACTAACAAGGGCCATGCAGCACAGCTAAGTTTGCTCTCCAGAGTTAGTCTGATCACCTAAGGACGTAATCAGGTTTGGAGGGAGAGACAAGATCTGGTAGACCAACTGGAAAAACTGACAAGCCTTTGGTACGTGAGCCTTCTGCCTGGTCTGAAGTAGGAGCAGTGACCTTCACTGCTGAATGCATTGAGAATAACTGCTCTGGGGCTGCAGATCCCAGGCGAGTGAACTAATGCGGTGGGCAACTGCAGCTGCAAAAAATGTTTTTTGCTTCCAGTACTCGCACCTTCTTGCTACCTCTTTATTGTTTATCACCCTTGTCTTGTACTGGACCCTAGAGGCCTTTCTGTGAGCTGGCTTAACTCGCTAACATGGTAGAATATCATCCAGCAACAAAGCAAAGTCCACTTTCAGCCTTTCCAGGTGGGTTAAATGGGTTCACAGAGAGGTCTGACAAGCTCTGGAGCTGGCACTTGGTACACAGTGACAATGTACATTTGGGGGTGGAGGACAGAGATTGGAGTTCTCCCACTTGACAGCAGTGAGATGTTAATTTTTGTGCCTTGTGGCTTGGGTGTGTTAGTGTGAGATGACTTGAGAGCAGAGGTAATTGGGCTCCCTAAGTGCAGAAAAAGTGCTAGCAGGAGGAGCGTTAATAAGGCGGTAATAGGAAGCAGAGAGATGAGTGGCAGGTAGTTTGTGGAAGATGTAGATGTTGGTCAGGGAGGTAAGGGAGGAGAAGATTTTTTTAAAACCCACATCTCTTAAGGGCTATAAACTTCAGTCCTCATGCTCATTTTTTTGCAGGACTTTTAATGGAAGGATCAGGGAGCCTCTCATAGCAGTGTTGGCAGGAAGGGAGGTCTCTAATCCAACATCTCACTTGTAGGAAGACTGTTCCTAACACTGGATCACATCAAAGCTTTCTCTCTGATTCTTGAAAACTCCCTAAGGATAAGAATTCCTGCCATGCCCTTCCAGTGACCTCTTGCAGGCTGTACTACCTTTAGTTAAATTCATGCTCCTACTGTCCAGCCTAACCCTCCCAAGCTGCAGTTTATGCCTGTTGCCGCCTTTACACTATGTACCGCTACAGAGTTTGGGTCCATCCTCTCTGTAACTGTGCTTCAAAGAGCTATAGGCTGTGATTAGCCCCTCCCTTAGCTTCCTCTTTGCCTGGCTAAACAAGCTCAGCCCCATAGTCTCTCCTGCCACGTGCTTCTGACCTCAGCTATCTGACTTGCCTTCTGTAGATCTCTGTCCGGTCTCTCTCCATCCCTTTTGAAGTGAAGGCCCGAAACTGGTCACAGTAATCCAGATGCAGGCTTGTAGTATCAGGCACAGGAGATAATAGCTTCCCATGTTCTCTTGGCCCTACTCCTAATGCAGTCTAGTGTATCACTTGCCTTGTTTGTCACTGGACAACGCTGCAGGCTCATGTTCAGCCTGATTTTCTCATAGCCTCTCCTCCTCGTGCTGTTGGGAGTCATGTGCAGATGAACCTTTGCTGTTCTCACTGCCCTTAGCGATGGGTGAGAAAGAGGCAGCAGAAAGATACAATGGTGGGAAAGGGCTTCAGGGAAAGAAAGGAAGAGAAAGTCTCAGGCGACAGATAGAAATCAGCTCAGGAGAACTGATGATTTTTGAGGATGGCTTGTATCCAGTTACCATTAGACGAGAACTGTGGAAAATGGAAGGAGACATTAAGTCAACACTGTGGACTGCAAGAAACCAGGCTGAGTCACTGTACCCTAGAAAAGAGGATTACAGAATCCCATTTGGAAAAAACCCAATAAACTGGTAAATTTATTATCTAGAATCCTATTGGAGATTGGGGCCAGGAGGAACGAGTAGAAAGTACTTGAGCACTTGTTGTGGTACTGCTTCCTTCCATGGAGTTTTCTACTAGGACTGGCAAGTCCCTGAGAGACAGGCCTGGATGGCAGAGATTGAGTCTCTGTGCTTTGTTTGTGTAGCTACAGTGAGGCTGTAGTTCTGTCTGGTTTATTTATAATGCAGATGTCACTATTTTAGTCTGTCTGTAAATACATTGTATGACTGGCGAGTGATGTAGTGGATAGACAGATTTTAGTTAAGGTAAATTACACTAGGCTATAGAGCAGTATTTAAAAATGGGCTTTAATCTCACCTTCCTCTTTAGCAAAAATTTTTTTTAAAAGTTAGTCTATTAGCTATTGGTACCAAAGCTAAAAGATTTATTATAGTATCTGTAGGTTCCTTTCTTAGTTGTCTGTTCTGAATATGCATGTCCCTGTTGGTGAAATGTGTTCCACTAAGCAAACAGCATTTAAGGTTTTTTTTACAAGGAATTCCCACAGAATTTCCCCTCATAGCACTTTTTTTTTTTTTTTTTTTCACAAATAGTTGTAATTAACTCACTTTAATGCTGTCTCCATAGCAGTTGACATTTGGTTATACCCGTCCCAGAGTATTAATGTGCAGGAATGTTATAGGGAACAGGATCCTCAAGAGCTAGTTGCTGCTTGTTGTTTTCTCTTTGTGTTGTTGTAGACAACTCATTCCTTACACGGCAAGGAAGAAGACAAAGTTCAAAAATGTTATTTCCATTCATGGAGTATTCTGAAAAGAAGCCATCCGTGAGCAGTGCTTCCACCTTGTTTGACTTGAACAGAGCAGTGATTCAGGCTTCCTGGGAAGGTCAGCTGTAAACCTATGTCTGAACTGGCTCGTGACTTTGAAGCTTAGCAGCAATCTTGTTTTTCCTATAGATACTTAACCTTCTGCCTTGTGTTGTGGTTGTGGATCAGGAAATTTAATCTAGATTCTGGGGTCCTGACTTGCGGGTTATGTGAGCTGGTACCAAGCGTTGCTGACTTTGTCAGTACCTAGAGGAAAATTAGTTGCTCTGCTTTTCAGAAGGTGGAGGCCACGGCAAAGTGGATGAGTTGTGTTACAGGGTGATCAGCTCGAGTCTTGTGCCATATTGGTATGTATGTGATATGCAGAAAAGGAGGGAAATTGCACAGTGCTCCTGTGGTGGTGTGCTTTGGGGATGCCTCTTAGCATTCCAAGATTAAAAAAAAAATAATAAATCAAATTTTATCATTTGCTTGTACTGTAAGAGAAGGGGATATGTTGTTACTGTGAAGAGTCAGGGTCCTTTGATGGAACAATGTTGGTTTGCTTCCTTTTGGTTTGTGGACCTTTTTGTTAAATTTGAGTCACTGCTTCTAGTTCCTCACAGTCCTGACAGCTAGGAGTGCATGTGTGCATTGAAGAGATTAATGAGCAATAAACCTGTTTCAGAGAAGTAGGTCTTCAAGACTTAACTGATGTTAAGTCCTATTATAGAAGTCAAGTGGCTGGAGTTGGCACCTCATTGTCTTTTAACAGCTTTGCATTGTTTGTATGAATATGGTGCTGTCAGAGGCCAGCAGGGATTTCCCCTCTACTGGAATCCAGAAAGTGAAAACTGAGTAGAGTTGGGTCGTGACTGGAAAAGCTGCTAGCTAGGCAGGGCGGACACGGTGGGAGGCAGGTTGTAAAAGCAGAAGTGGTGGTGTGTGTAAGTTCTCCTCCAAGTCAAATCCTTAGCTTGAATTACACACCAATTCATTAACCCACTATTTCCCAATCAGATGGAGACTTCTTGAGAAGGCCTGTCTCGGGAAGCTCTATTCACCCCTCTTGCTTAGCCTCCTGTACTGGAGCAGACAGCTGTGGGAGGGGAGTGGATCTTCATCTACCTCTGACATGCAACACTGGCTACTGTGGGGCCATGTGCTCCCTCCCCAGAGACGTTCAGCCTTGTCTTGGTTTTGCTTTTGTTACTTGACTGAGTAAAGAGCAAAAGGAAGCCAGGGGAAGGGTTGTCTTCTATTAACCCCGTGAGCTGCCACTCCTAAAGCGAGTGACCAGCTTCACCCCTTCCCCTCCCCAGCTTAACCCCAGCCACCATTTCACGTCCCCTATCTGCATTGCCATACTGTGGGATGGAGTAACCAGGGCTGGTGCTTACCCTGTCCCACAACCCTCTTAAGCTCCAGTAACGTTTTGAGCCTCAGACCCTTTGACCTTCTTTCCACCAGCATCGTTCAGGATCAGACACAAAGATGTGCAGTGCATGAGAGAGAGCAGGAGAAGTGAAGGGAAGGAGGAAGAACAGATGGTGGTTATCAGGTTTGTTCTCCAAAGGTTGAGCACTGTATGGAGGGCCATACTGACTCTGAATACGAGTATTGATACACTCAGAAAACCTGGAGGCTGAAAGTGATCTTCTGCTGTTCCTGTGTTGCAAGATGCAGGAGAGTAGGACTTAAAGGAACGCAAGCTTCAGGTTAGTGTGTTCTGCACAGAGCAGCTACAGTACAAAAGTATGTTTGGGCTGGTGTGTATGTGCAAGCACATGTGTTCCTGCTTCTGAAATGGGAGAGCGTTTGGAAGAAGGAAGAGGTCCTCTCCGTTTAAAAAAAGAACAGAGAAATGGAGGAGTGAAGAGGAGGAAAATCCTTCCATCTCTCATTTTACAGCTCTCTGAACAATGGATTATAAATATTCTAAAATGCAGAAAAAACAGGGCTTTAAGGAAGATTTTACAATTTTCACTTCTTTACCTTCCTGAGAGAAAACGAATGGCAAGTTAGGGTGTTCAGTATGAGTTAAGAAAAAAACTTCTTAAGTTTCTGGAAAATAATAAGGCAAAGAGTTTAGTCAGTTCATCATATACCACCTTCTGTATTTAGTCAATGCAGTCCTGGCTACTTTATCCTAAACCCATTTTGTTTTGAAATAGTTAGAATAAACAAATGAAAAGTTGCAGCTGTATTTACTTGACTATTGCCTTATTAGCCTCTTATCACATGTTATTATATTAATAGTAACTCTTGCATTTGAACCATTGTGCAATAGGCAAGCCTATCGCCTTTTCCCAAGAAAGTGTGTATTCGTGGGAGAGTAGGAAGTTGTCATCCCTCGGCATTCCAGCATCTGAATTCTGCTGCTTATACTGTAACTACTTCTCAAAGTTTTAAAAAACTTCCCTCCCATGTCTGAAAAATTGCCTATTTTAAGATCTCATTATGTAGTTAAATACAAATGCTTTTTATGAAAAGCATTGATACACAGCTAGAAGTAGAAGACAGCAGAGCTCCATTCGAAGGTGATCTGGTGGGCATCACCATATCAGCCATATGTTTATTACAGACAGGAGAGGAGTGATAGGAGATAGAGCTACTGAAAAAAAAGAGCTGGCGGGCACGGGAGAAAAGACCACCTTCAAACAGGCACAGGGAACGCCTAGCTGCAATTCCCAGTTTTCTCCTTGTTTTTCAGTAAATTACGCAGGTGCTGATTCAGTGAATTTTTTGGGTGCTTTGCCTGCAAAAGGACTGTTCTAGATGGATTTGTTAACAGACCTTTTGCATTTTGCACTAACCCTGCATGCTCTGTCATGTGGGTACCCAACAATAAACTGTGCTGGCTGCTCGTAATTCCTAAGGTAAAAATTGTTTTGCCAGTATGCAGTGCCTCAAACAAAATCAAGTCTTGGACTGCTCAAGTTGGGCATAGAATAAAAGGCTTCTTTAAATTTAGAATATGATCTTGCAAATGTTGTCTTAATTTATCTGTGAAGTGATACTTTGGCAAAATTAATTATGTTCCCAAGGGATGAAAAATGTCTGTGTTATGAGCGTGAGGTTGCTCATACATGAGGCAAGATGTTTGTGTGGGTGGTTGTTGTAGTTCTAAGGGGAAATACTGAAGACCAGATTTTGATGCTTAGCTGTTTATGGTGCAGAATGACAACACAATGACCAGCATAAGAAGAAATAGCATTGTCATTGTTCTGTGATGTTGCTGAATTGCAGTGTCTTCTCTTGTGATTCTATATTATATCATAATCCACAGCTACATACATAAAATGCACAGAAATTACATAAAAGCAGATGTGCCATATCTGAAATTTGCAATGTTTGATATTCCAGAAGTTTTTAGTTGGCTACTGGAGACATATATTTTTATCCCTGTGCTCTAGTTTAATTGTTGGTGTTTTAAATTTTTTTTTTTCTAATCGCTGGGAGCACAAATGATTTTCTCCTGCTTGGTATGCCATGCTGTTAAAAAGTATTTGTTATTCATTGTATTTTCAGGTTCAAAGTAAACAAGAGAAGAAACCTGGAACTTCATCCCCAGTCCCTTTGAACTCCGCAGTTAGCCCTTGCACTCTCCTGCCTGTGAATAAAGCCACCAGCAGTACCCCTTTGTCAATAAACATTCCACGTTTCTACTTCCCTAAAGGACTTCCAAATGTCTACACTAATCATGAAGAGATCATTGCTAGGGTTGAAGAAGCCTTTAGAGAGTTTGAAGATGAGAAAGCAAACATCTGTGAAATGGGGAAAATTGCTAAGGTAACTATTCTCTAGGTTTTTCATTTTTTGGAGAGAAACATTGAAACTAAAACTAATAAAGTATCTCACAGCTGTTTTCATTTTGAGTTAAAAAGAACCAGTATCCTTTTGCTCTGAATATTTTTGTTTAGATTAAGAGAACAGTAGACAAAAATGAGCTCAGTTTGCTGTTTGTCACATCTGATGTGTATGTTCTTTCTTGCTTTGATTTGTGAAATGGTTCTTTCAGATTTCTTGCTAGTTAGAAATTGCGTTTTTCTTCTTCTGTTCCTCCATAGTTACACTCAGAAGACAGCAGAAACTTACTCTGCCTCTGTGGCTTCAGGTAGTGCCAGCTGCCTTCTTTGTGATTAGGTGGCCCGCTAACCTGGACATGATCTATATATACTGTTGCAGTGAGAAAGCAGTTTCCAACCTACATCTCCTTGGATGCAGAGGGAAATGCTTAGTCAGCCACTTAATCTCAGCCACTGAGATGCATACGTTCGATATCCATAATGCAGGTGTCAGCAGACTTGGAGTTGTTACAGTCTGCTAATGAGTTCCTGGCTTCCGGGAACAAAACACAGCACTCGTGTGGGAGCATGATGCAGATGGGTGGTTCTGTTTTCCTCTCTTTCAATGATGGTTTTTAGTAACACTGATCTAAAACTAGCAGTTGTCAGACACATCTCATATGTTCAGTTTGCTCTGAATGCATCTTTGGTGCTGTAGATATAGATAGATGTTCAGTCCAAGAGGAGCACTTGTTTTCCAGGAAGGAAGATTTTTGTGAAAGGAGAGACTAGGTTATCTTTTTGTTTATTTTTAAAGGAATTGAGTGGTATTATTTATAAACCATCTCTGAAAACATAAACAAAAAAACTTCTTTACTTGACCAAAAAAAAAGGTTTGAAACTGATTTTATGACAAGACAGGCAACTGTGTACAGCTTGACATGTTCAAACGGGGCAAAGCTGGAGGGTGATGTAGGGTCTGCCTTTCTGTCTGATTTCTGCGTCTGTCTTTACATGGATGTGCCTCATGCCATTTAGGTGTTGTAGGGCTTACTTCTGTTCCTTGGGATTACTGATAATGGCACCAGTTTTGGGGCTCTGAAATAATCGGAAGAGAACCAGCTACACAAAGAAAACAGCAGAAAGTAAATGTCATTCTTTCCTCAGATTAGCTAAACGCCTGTAGAAGTGCAGTCACCTGACATGGGGATGGCTAAACCCAAAAGCAGTTCTTAGGCTGATTGGGGTTCCCAAAGAAACAAGCAGGCCCAGACAAAAAGTTGAGAATGGTCTTGCAGGATAGTCATGCTGAATAAAGAGGTGAAAGAGGCTTTATGGGGAAAGCAGAAGTGATGCCTCAACTACTTTTCCAAAATATTCTTCCTTCTTACCTGTACCTGGCCTGAATCAGCTGCACTCCTTCCAGAGCCTGTATTTTGCAGATGTTCTGATACCTTGGCTGGAGTCGTAAAGGTGGCTGGAAAGATCTTTGTGGTGAAGAGGAGGTTTCTTGAAGGTGTCAGCAGCTGACTGTTTGAAGCCATTTTCAAGCCTGCTTTTCCAAGGCATTAGAGACCACAAAATGCTTGAGCTCTCATTGATTACCGTTCTGAAAGCTAGGAGCCTCTGCAGAGGCTAGTTAAAAATTGTGTTCAGGGAGTCCTTTTGCTAGAATCAGCCTCTTTCTGTTCATGCTTTCATTTTTTGTTATCCTGCTGTCATCTAGCAGCGCTGGGGAAACGCACTGTTCTGAGTGGAAGGCACTGCACTGAAAACTGCAGGTACCTTCAGGCATTTAATCATTAATTATCTATTATTAGAATTGACGTTCCCTTGCTGTCAGTGAGAAGACATCAGCCCATGTAGGGAATGGGTCATCCTTTTCTAAGGTAGCTGGTTTGAGTGGTCTTCTGGAAGGAGGTGCCTGTGTCTCTCCATTTCACTTTGCAGGGAATCTTGCTAAACAGCTCAGCCAAAGGCAAAGCTTAAGAGTTTGGTAGTCTCAACCTTTTCCTAGCCTTGCAGGACATATTTCTCTGCTATTTAAAAGGGCATATGACAAAATAGAAAGTTATTGGTGGATTCTGAACCTTGGCATACAGTAAGTAGCTTTTTGACTAATCTGTGTGCCATTACTGCTTTATTTTACTTATGTAGAAGTCTCAGTGGTGAAATTGGTGTGTGAAAAAGCAGGCTGTTCTTGTGACTGATTTTGTATTCCTCTTTGTTCCGATGTTGCGTTACAGATATGTAGCTGCCCGCTCTACTGGAAAGCACCTATGTTCAATGCATCAGGAGGAGAAAGGACAGGATGTGTATCTGTACACTCATTTGTATCCTTGTGGAGAAAGTGAGTATAGCAAATGCAAAATTATCTTTCTGGAAAAAGAGAACAGCCTGCTGCAGAAGTATCTTTTCTCTCTCTCTCTCTCTCTCTCTCTCTCTCTCTCTTTTTCTTTAGAAGAAAATAAATGGCTTAATTCCTATCAGCTGAAGCTTTCTTCCCTGGAACTCCCTGAGCATTTGTTTCCATGCCACATCAACAAACTTTGAAACAATTGTATAGATAAGAAGACATCTTGGTCTAATTGGCATGTAAAATATATTAACACACTCCATAGAAAAATGCCAGCCTTTCATGAAATAGCTGATAGATGTCTGTCAATGGATTTTGGATATATTTATCTGAGGCCTTATTGCTGCTGCACGAGTGTGCTAAATGAGCCCCATTTGGGAATGGGGAGAGGAGGCATGTGATAATGTTACAGGACAGGGAGAGGGAATGTAAAATAAAGAAGCATCATCCAAGTGGATACTCTGGGAGCTTTAATAGTTACTACTTTCCTCAAGCATGCTATATAATAAATCTGTGGGATTTGACAGTCACTTCCACATACTGTTGTCAAGGCTTCTTTTAGAAATTGAGAGCTCTGGATATTTCCTGCTTGGAGTCAGAGGTGAGAGATGGAACAGACTTGCTCTCTTGCCTAATCTTTTTCTCTCCAGGGCGATTCAGGCTTTAGTCCGCTTTGTGAAACACCTGAATGTCTCCTTCTCATATCCAAAGAGAGTTATAATTTTTTACTTAATGGTTGCTCTTCAGATTCTTGAAGCAGCCTTTAAGCCTGAGTTCCCAAAGTATTTCCTGTGATAATATTGTCAAAACAGCTTCTAGTTACCCTGGCAAAATTGCAAAAATGTTAGGGGTGACTGTGATCAGTAAGTTTTTCTTGACACAGGCAACATTTTTTTTTTTTTTTTCCTTCCCTGGGGTCCTCCAATTACTCCTAATTAATCCCTCATGTATGATACCATACATTTTCACTCCTCTGATTTTCACATCCTTCAGATATTTGGAGACTGTAGTCATGCCCCTCTTCTGTATTCTTTTAACCACACAATTTCCAAGCCAAGTTTTGTACTCTTTTCTTACTTTAATTGCTCTTTTAGAAAGATTGGTTTTTTTCCCTCATCTTCCCCTATGACAGTTGCAAATTTTTTTTTTTTCTGGAAACATGATAGACAGAAATAAACATACTGTTCCTGGTGAAGTTAGACTCCAGCTATCTGAACACAGCCATAATTTTAAAATAGGTATCTTTAATTGCTGAAGTCTGTTTTCAAGCTTCTTAGTAGCTGACCTGACTTTCAAAATGCTACATGCTCACTGATCTTATTTGAAATCAATAGGAATTGGTGAGTATAGAATACTTCTCAAAATCAGATCTTTTAGTTTGTTATTAAAACATGGATTTGGGATTCATCTTTGTGCCTGATTTTTTTTTTTATTTTATTTTTTTTGGAAAGCTGAATCATTAGCATCTACTTTCTGCAGTTGATTTAGAATGTATTTGCTAATTGACAATTAACGCAATATGAATGTGCAGATTGCTTGTCAGACTCAGTAGAGAGTGATGAGGCCAGAATTAGCAGCAAGCCATTTCCAGTGTGATCTCTGCAGGAAAACTACAGTACTACTTCAGTACTATGTGTCATATGAGTTCATACACTTTCAGGAGGGGAGTGAATAATCACTCATAGTAAATAATTGACAGTGCATTTGTATTTTCGCAGTTATTAAAGAATACAGGGTAATCTTCTCAGTAATTTATTGTTTCCCTTATACTACATGAACAACTTACTGTTTGATATATCCAAATGTTCTCTTCTATTACAGATATTCAGTAGTGATTTGGTAGATGTCATGGAGTTTTTCTTGAGTATTTCTGTTGGATGTGAAATAAGTAATTGTGCTACTTTTGACCAGCCTAGTATTTTTGTATTAGAAGAAAGCAGAGACAAGAATCGGTGTCATAGATGCAAACTGTCAACCTAAGGAATAAGTTTACTTGCTTCTCTAGGTACTCAGCCCTTCTAATTCTTTGATTAGGCTATTCTCCATGACTTCAATGCAGAGTAGTCAGCTGTGCCATAATTAACAAAGGATGCTCACTTTTCCCTTCTGAAAAGGAAAAGTGATTTTTCTGGTTGAAAATTTAGTAGCAATAGTTTGGCAATATCATATTGAAATACAGAAAAGGATTAAATTGGAGAGCATATTTGTTATGGCATCCCATTGGGTTGATCCTGTTGACTTCAAATGAGATCAGTGAGCATGCAGGACTTTGAAAAGTCAGATTACTTATGAAGATGCTGTGAAATCAAAGAAAGAACAGTCTTCAATAAGAAGCAATGTTAAAATGAAAAAATGCTCCACTGGATCATAGTACCATGGTGCTGCTGAAAGATATCGAAGAAAATGGGTGCTAGTAATCTAAGGTCAATTTTGCACAATTCACAGTGTAGATGTATTGCCTAACATGTGAATAAGGCACTTCATAATGCATCTGTAGTTTGTGATTGTCCTCCGAGGTACAGAGTGGTTGGAGTAACTCCTCATCTCTCTCATAGAATCCTGTGTAACTGCCATGATGATGCATCCAGATTCACGTACCTTTTAGCAAAGCCTGGCTGTGACTACCTAGAACAGGAGGACTTCATCCCGCTGCTTCAGGTACCTGCACAGCTTGGCAGTGAATGGATGGGGAGAGTTATGTAGCTTATTTGTTTTCATGTCTTGAAATGTTTACTGAGGACATGCAGATCTTTGGTTTGAGCAGCAGCTGGGTGGGGTTTATTTTGGAGTGAAATAGAAATAAACATTTTAAGTGGACTATATTACATAAGTGCCAACCAGCTACATATCTCACTAAAATCACTGAAGATTGTCGAAGCTTTATTTTGTTTCTTGTTAGGATTGGTATTTATCAGTGCCTGATAACCAGGCTGAAATTTGCCCCATTTCTCTAAGTGGTTATTGGGAAAAATGTGTGGTGCTGTTGATAGTCAAGCACAACATAAAAGCTTATTGGAAAAGTTGTAAAAGTTGCTTGGCGAGACAATTGTAATTGAATTTGTCTAGCAAGACTACCAGGTGTAGTACCACGTGGAAATCTTTGCAAAAAATTTTGTGATTCCAATTATCCTGTATATGCCTCTAAACCTGCTAGTACACAAATATCACTGCTGATTTTTCCATTTTATTCACATGTGATATTTTTAACAAGGCAAAGTATCATTCTTTAATTATTTGTGGCTATTTAGGCCAGGCTTTAGATAGATTTAGGGTTTTTTTATCGTTTCTCTATAAATCGGATCCATCTGCTCTTCTGATCATCTCTTGGTACTTTTTCTGAGCTTTTCTGCATATCTCTGTCTTTCTCCCAGTGTGTTGCCCTCTATGCAAAACCTCTGTGGAGATACTTTGTTGGGGAAAGATTTTTGTGTCTGCACTGGATGTTTGTGTGTCTCAAACAAAGCTGGGACTGTGATGAGTAACTTTTTCTCATGCCTTTTCATCTTTTCTCCACTGGGCACACTGCCTTTCCTGATTGATAACAGCTCTGCTTTTTAGCTACTGGCACAATCAAAGGCGTGTTCAATCTTGTTAGTCAGTCAACCAGAGACTAGCAATATTACACCATCTTACACCATCGTATTAGACATCGAGTTGGACTGGGCAAATTCTGGTCATATCACATCCCTAAGGGCACTGTGTCTGCTTTATCCCTTTGCCATATCGTGGTATAGACAAAGCAAAACTTTGAATGCTCCTTTGGGATTTGTTTGTTTGTTTTAAGAGTAGAGGAGTCAGGTATGTAGAAATTACAGACAGTGATTCATTCAGGATTTGAGCTGATTCATTCAGGATCCAAGCAGTTTCTCCACATTTTTGGTCATGCATTTCTTGGCAGATTTGGCATCATGACCCTGTGTTTGGCTTACAAAAAGCTGATCTTGAGAAAGAGGCATCTCCACAGGTAGTTCAAGTAAAGTTTGGAAAAACATAGGTCATATCTGTATGCATTCTGAGGCTCACAAGAGCTTTCATTGTTGTGGAGGGCATAAAAGGCAACTTTCTCAACCTTTCAAGGAATGTTTATTTCTGACACCTGGCTCTAGTAAATGTTATTATCGTCAGTTAATGGAGAAAAAATCTTGGAGAGGAGATAGTTGCATGGTCAACTAACTAACTTTGTCTCCTTCAATGAAAATGAGTTTTCATCTACTCACTAACTCTCTTCCTTTGTTTTTCTGTCCTTAAGTAAATCAAAATGGCCCAACAGGTGCGTATTGCCCAGAAAATGTATTCTACTTACAATTCTAGAAGGCTCATTTTATAGATAAAAAGATGTAATTTCAGTTTTATTGTTAATGCTGCAAATACAGTTTCAAAAGTAAGCAAAAGTATTGGTTTGTAAACCCAGTAACTTCTAAACGTTAAAAGGAGAAGAAAATATGTTTAATTTTATTTGATCTTGTCTTGCAGGATGTGGTGGAAACACATCCCGGTCTGACGTTCCTGAAGGATGCTCCGGAGTTCCATTCCCGGTATATTACAACGGTAGGCTGGCTCCTTTGATCTCCTGTGACACTGCTGTACCAACCCTCCCCTTGTGATTTGTCACTGTTCCCATCAGCAAATTCTTCAATTATTTCAAAAAATAGGTGTTTTTAATATTACTGACAGTTAATTGTTTTAGAAGGTTATTCAAAAGGTTAATAATGATTATTTCTGGTCTTAAGCAAATATATAATTTTTTTTTTTCCTTTAATCCTGATGAAGGAAAATGAGGGGTCCTTCTTTGGTCTTTGAGAGCTGCTAAGTTAAGCCTAATTCTGCTGGGCTGCTGAGACATGGCAGGCCGTATGTTCGAAAATTTCTATGTCTTAGGCATGGAGAATCTGTGTTTGTTTCATGGTACAAAGCATCCATTGCACACAGGGGTCTCCCATCCAACTCTCCTGCCTCTCACGCTTGCCAGAAAGCAATCTAGTCCTTCTGAGTCTCTGAGCTTTTGTAACTACTCTTTATTGCTGGATTTTGTTCTGTAGCTTTGTTCCAACTTTGCAGTCAAGAGGCTAGTGTTTTACCTGAATAAGTTTGTACTTTCTTTTAAGCCTTTAGCTTGTCTCATGTTGGGTATGAATGTGGATAAAAGGTATAAATGTTAGGATGTTGTATCTGTGCAGTGGTAACAAATTCAAATAATGACAGACCTGCTGGGAGCTGTATCCCAACAGGGCTCAAGTTTCTGCTGTTAGCTTGCCAGGGTCTGCATGGGGGCCAGCTGCACCACATACTGGCAGCTGGGAGATTACTGGCAGACACAGGCTTGTTCCTTCCGGTAAGGAGCAGATGGCAGAAAGACGCTCTGTTGCTTTGGGCAAATCCTGAACCGTCACACTAATGTTTTATGAAAATGTATAACAAGAATCAATTTTAAATGTTTAGATGCACTTGAACATGACAGTGAACATTAGGTATTATCAACATGTTCAGTCCCCGTGGAGCAAGAGAACAGATACGTTAAATGTAGTAACTAGCCAGAGTAGCTGTAACAACGGCCAGGGAATCATGCAGGTACATGAACGGGTAAGTGTGGAAGGTGCCTGTGACACATGTACGCTAGTATTTGGTGTTTTTTAAGTACGTGGAGGTGTGAGAGCTGAAATATTTAACGTCGTACTAGCATTGGCTTCTGATAGCACTATCAACCAGTTGTTCTTTGCTAGTGAGCGGGTCAAGATATGATGCGTGGTTGTCCTGGTGCTGGCTGTTGGGTGGTAACAAAGGTGGTTCTGTGCATCTGCCTTTACAGGTTCCTCTTTTCAAGTCACGTGCTGTTCCTGTATTTTTCAGGGCCTAAAGGAGGGAGTAAAGGCAAGAAATAAATGCCTTTGTGGAGTAATCCCCCAAATTATCACCCTTGGTTTCCCAAAGCAGTAATTGCTGCAGTTCCTGGACCTCTTTGGGGTGAAGACTAGCTGTGTAAAACTGAGGTTCCACTTCAAGATAACTGAAGTGCAGGCTACTACTTAAAAGGGCAACACCTTTTCCTTCCTCTCTCCCTTTCCACAACTTCTGTTGTGCCTGACTGAGGTCCTGTGTGACCACCATAAATCAGTCACAGAAATGGACCCTTCGAGAGTACATGAAGCTCCTCGGTGCTTCTTGATTCAGCTTGCATCTCTGCTGTGCTTTCCTACTTCAGTCTGAGCCTTTAGGCACCCTTACTCACAGTACTCTGACAATGCTGTTCTGGGTGTCTGTGCCGACAGACAGATGCCTTCTGAGCTCGGTGTCTTTGGCCTTGGCCAGATCACTGAATTGGAGCAGAGTCAAGACCCTGGGAGACAGTTGGTCTGTTGGGTCAGGTTGTTTCCATCTGGAGTGGCAGTACTTGGCCTGTTGCAGCAGTGGCTTTCCTTTCTGACACCAGGAGTTCCTATTTCTCACATCTCTTTTTCACAGACAGTTTGGCACTTCTGTCTCTCATGTTACAAAATTCAGTATTTCCACCAGGAGGTAATGAAGGAAACAGCTTTGTCCTTGGATTTTGAGACTACTTGGATCCTTCTGATCTCTTCAAGGTAGAGTGCCTTATACCTACTTACAGTGGCAGAATGCTGTATTTGCTGCGACTGCAAGAATTAAATTTTATTTTTGTGTTACAGATGAGGGCTATAAGGAAACACTGGCTCTTGTGTTCATTGGTGGATATAGCGTTGCTTGGTTGAAATCACCTGGAGAGTAAGCTAACAGTCTAGTATGGGTAAGTTGTGTAAGCATGTTTCAAATTTTTTTGCCTACCTCTGCACCTTTTGGAGGTGCCTTTTGGATGCAGGAGGCTGTACTTTATATCAGTATCTGTGAGTTGTTGTATTGCCAGTGTACTAAACTACTTGTCTTTCTTTCAACAGAGACTGACTCCTGAAGCTGGTGAAGACAGTGCAGAACATCATGTGGCATTTATTGTAAAAACTTTAAAATGTATGAGAATGGTTTTCATTGGTTCAGTTTTTCAACAACGTGCAGTGCTAACTTGGAGCCTTGTTTGAACAATGTGGCAAAATGTATTGCTTGTTGAAAAATGTTTCAGCTTATGCAGTATTACCAATGCAAATGTGAATGGGAAGGAATGGCCTGCAGGGTTTAATAAAGCTTTGTGGGTTTTTCCAGAAATGGTGTTGTTTTTGTTCTTCTGTGAGAAGATTGGGGAAACATCTAGAACTGACCCATTGATGATTTGGGTTCTCGAGGTAGATTACGTGAGGATTATGGGCAAGTAGGAAGGTGCTCACCCTTCCAAAGGCTTATGCGCTGCATTCAGAATAAATAATCTTCCATGCTGGGAAAAAAAACAAAGCTAGTTATGGCTTTCAGTAAGACACTGCTGACAAATGTGGCTTGAATGCTGCAAATCGTGTCTGGCTGTTTAATTATGCTCTAGGATGTTTCCCAATTGCTTTATTGACAGCTTGGTTTTCACAACTTGGAAAGCAAAGAGAGAAGTATTGACATTTTATACTGATATATCCGCTAGGTACTGTCCTTTGAAACTGGACCATTATTTGAATAATAAAGCCTGCACTAAGTGACTGGACATGGTAAAAGAGATGAAAAGGGATCCCATTTTACCTCTGAATGTCTTATTTTTACAACTGGGTGAGGAGAGAGCAGATGGAACATCTTTATCAATATGGTCTGATAGAGGAATGGTTTCTTACATGTCATAAATGGGGATGTTTTGTTGTCTCTTACGGCCCTTCAAGCGGAAGAAAAAAAGAAAAAGATTGCTGGTTGGGGGTCCTTTTTCTCATTCTTAGGACTGTTATTTTTGAGTCCTTGGAATGGCATGAAAACCCTGTATCTTTAAGAATTGCTGCAGAGTTGTCAGGTGTGATAATGGATTATGTATGAGGTGAGTATGAGGTGAGACTCGCTTCAATCTCTGAGCCTTTGTGCAATCTGGAAGCAAAGGCCAAACGAAGTCCAAAAATAGAGTTCAGAATGGCAGTGACTGCCAGAGGCATTAAAGAAGAAACAAACAAAAAGCTTTTTTTTTTATTGTGCTTAAGACCAGAAAAGATCTCTGTGATTACCTGCATTACACAGACCACAGAACATTGCTCAGTGGTTGCTATAGGTAGGATAGATTTGGTTGTTTTTAATTGAATTGACACACAACTTTAGAAGGACATCAGTGTTTGAAGTCTGATGAAGAGCAGTGTTTCTTTGGGAGTTGCCCCAGCAGTTAATCAATGGCAGTGTAAAAGAAGTCCTTTCTTCTCTGTCTGAATTAGGCTGATTTCAGCTTCTAGTGGTGTGTTTCATGAGAGACAAAAAGTCCTCCTGCTGTCCCACATCCCCCCATGTAGGCTTTTAAGGACCAGGATAGCTACTAATAGATGTCACGTTCAGCTAAGTTGACTACATTATTTCTCTCTCTTCAGGATACATTTTGAGCCCTCAAATAATTCTTGTTGATTTCAAAATTATTTATGCTCATCAGCATTTACTGTCTCACTGATCTGTGTGTCCTGAAGCAGACTGTTAGCAACAATCTCATACTTGATTCCAGATCTGTTCTGGACTAAAAACCAGTGGTTGTGTGACTGAGTCAAAGCATGGCCCACTCAAAGAAATAAACCCATCCCACTTCATTTGTTGACTGGTTTAATCCCTATAGTGTCCATATTGTGTGAAGTTAATTTTTGTGTTGGAATAGCATGCACTATTAAGGTTTACCAAAATTCTAGGATAATATGTCAGAGACATCAAAGGTTTGTTTGTGTTCAGTTTGGTCAACAAGAATTCTGTTCCGTAGATTTCAGTGCAGATAATCAAATTAATTACATTTCTAATTTCTCTTGTTGAAGATGTTTTTGTTTGTTGTTGTTTCCCCTATTAAGTTTATTCTTGCATGTACTTGATCACACATTTGCCTTTTACCCACTTTGTGATGATATTTGACAAGATAACAAGGAGCAGACTAAGAAGGGTGCAGCTTGCTTTTTTAGGTACTTGGGAATGTACTCAGTCTCAGACTGTGAACTCCCTCTCTCAGGTTCTCAGAAGTTTGTGTGTTCCCCCCCTATGCTTTATACTCGCTTTCACCAGAGGTAGATCAATAAGGGAAACAGGTTGACATGGATCTAAGATAAATGCAGACAATCTCTATTGCTTACTTTCAGTGGAGACACCAAGATGATGAGGCATTGTTATAGACACAATAGGTCAGACGTCAATTGTGGCTTTCATTTACATGCCCTGTTTCCACTTCAGAAGTTCTGGCTTTTTTTTTTTTTTTTTTTGTTCCTCCTGTGCAGAACGCTATTTCAGTTGAGATCCATGCAAGCTATAGTGCCTAAAATGTGAAAAACTCAGTTTCAAGGTGACTCAGGTGATTCATCAGCACTTTTAGCATATTCCATGACACATATAATGCATCTGCGTGCTCAAAGATGTGAACTAAAAGCAGTGAAAATAAAATATTTGCAGGGTGGAAATGGATAATACTGTTTCAGAAACAAATGTTTCTTTCAGACTGCATAGTTGATTAAGGATAGTAGTATCTACAAAAAAGATTACAAAACAGTTTTCAAAAAGAAGTCCCCTTACGATGAGCGAATAAACAAAACTAAGTTACTGCATTTAAATTCCTAAACTGGTCTATTTCAGGAGCTGATCTCAAAAGCACTGTTCATGTGTTGCAGGTTATACAGAGAATATTCTACACAGTCAATCGATCCTGGTCTGGGAAGATCACTCTACCAGAGCTGAGGAAAAGCAACTTCTTGCAAGTACGTTGGTTTCTGCCTGAACAAGATATAGAATGCATCATATCTTTGTTCCTATAGCTGTGTACTATATAGCGAAGGAGGCCAAATGCTCAGTGTCAGGAGAGCGCCTGAGCTAGTGGAGGAGTTGTGTCTGAATTCAGATGAGAAGACCAGGGATGAGAGTAGCCAAGAGTGCACTGATAGAAGGTCAAGGGGTGACTGCGCACCTGCTCTGAAGCTACCTCAGGCAGATTGGCTCTTGGCTCCTGATCTAGCCAAAGAGGAAGGGAAGCAAGACGCAGCAGTGCACCTATGTTAAATGGCTCATGGAGCAGCCAAGAATAGCTGGTGAGTTGCCTACAATGTGTGGTGGGTAAGACAGCCAATTTCTTGCCTTCTAGCTGGCAATCAGCCCCCTGACAGTTGGTCAGGCATGTTGTGCTGTGTGGTTGCAAGACTGTGCATCTCAGGAGCTGATTCCACTTCTGCGGTAGACTTCTTCAGCAAGGTTAATGAATGCAGCTTAGTTATTGTTACAATGCCTGCAATGTATCCTTATGTTGGACAGAGGTTTCGGGATTTGGATCTCTGTTCTCTCTATGTTTTGCCCAAAAGCACCACATTACAACTGTCTAAAACTGTTCAACTCCAGCCCAACCTAAAAAGCAGTGAGACATCCCTACTGCGTCCTATTCTCCCTTCCAGATGTAGTGTGCTGTCTTCCTCAAAAGCCTCAAGCATGAATTCACACTCCTCCTTTCAGACATCTTCTGCTCCACAGATCACATCAGCTAATGAAAATTTCTGTGCTCCCTTAGATTGTCTCTTGCCGGTCCAAAGCCTCTCATCCCAGTTCCTCCCTAACCTCTGTTACAAACAAATCATCCCAACTTATCCTGCATCTTTATTAACTTATTTTCTCCCTTTATATGCGGTCTTTTTCTTTCTTCTTGCACATCTACTCTGCCTTTCATCTCATTCAGCCATGAGGTTCAGCTCTGGGACCATAATTTTGCTTGGGCATCACTTTGCTTTATGTGTAAATGGCATATTTTGATATGAGCTATAAAAGAAAACAAATAGCTATTGAAAAAGCTCCTCACATGATTATCATCTGCAAAGAAATGGCAAGACCCACGAGGAGTCTGAAGAGGCTAGTGAACAATTGATCAGAGGTTTTTAGATTTGAGTGTCAGCAAGTCAGAAGAGTGCGGGTCTGGCAGTACCATTCTGTTGTCCCTGCCTGAAACTTTACTGAACCTAGTGGATAGCAGGATTTGAGAGTTTTGTGGAGCCTCAGATGGGTTCCTTGGATGTGGAGATGACTGAAAGTTAACTTTGAACTATCAGTGCCTACATACAGCATGGCATCTGGCTTTACAGTTATGAATAGAAGGGCTGCTAAGCCTGCCTACTTAAACAGACAGCTCTCTGGGATAGGTCTTAGGCTGTTTAACCTCCTCCCTTCTGAGAGGTTGTGAGGGCAGGGGAGGACAGACCTATAGCTCACTTGAGTCTATTGGCCCTTTCACATTCCTGCAGCTATAATTTATTAGACTGACAAGCCTGCCTGGTGTCTTGTGGCCTCAGCACTAGGAGAAAGGCAAGAGGGAAGTGGCACTGGTAAACATGTGATATCCTCCGGTGACTGGAAAGCTGCCCAGCAGAAAAGAACCTGGGAGTGCTGGTCAACAGCTGGCTGAATGTGAGCTAGCAGTGTGCCCAGGTGGCCAAGAAGGCCAATAGCATCCTGGCTTGTATCAGCAATAGTACAGCTGTCAGGACTAGGGAAGTGATTGTCCCCTTGTACTCGGCACTGGTGAGGCTGCTCCTTGAATACTGTCTTCAGTTTTGGGCCCCTTACCTCAAGGAAGACATTGAGGTGCTGGAGCATGCCCAAAGAAGGACAACAAAGCTGCTGAAGGGTCTAGAGCACAAGTCCTGTGAGGAGTGGCTGAGGGAACTGGGGCTGTTTTGCCTGGAGAAAATGAAGCTCAGGAGAGACCTTATTGCTCTCTACAGCTACTTGAAAGGACATTGTAGTGAGGTGGGGGTCATTCTCTTCTTCCAAGTAACAAGCAACAGGACAAGAGGAAATGGCCTCAAGTTGCACCAGAGGAGGTTTAGATTGGACATTAGGGAAGTTTTCTTTACTGAAAGGGTTGTCAAGCACTTAAACAGGCTGCCTGGGGAAGTGAGTCGTTGGGTCACCGTCCCTGGAGGTATTTAAAAGACGTGTAGATATGGTGCTTAGGGACATGGTTTAGAGGTGAACTTGGCAGTGCTAGGTTAATGGTTGAACTCGATGATCTTAAAGCTTCTTTTCCAACCCAAATGATTCTGTGATTCTGTGTTGACAGATGTCATGGCTGGAGATCTGTCTAAGCCTCTCAGTTAAACCAGACTAATTCCTGTCAGCAACAGCCAGGAAAATCGGTGTGATTGGTTTGGTCTCCTTGGGATCTGTCCCTCCTTCCCCAGTCCAGGCGTGAGTCTGAAGCAAGACTTGATTTTGCCCTTTTGAGAGCGAGGCAAGGATGTGTGATGTGTAAAGATATATCTCGGTTCCTGTGGAGAACTGTGGACTTGCTGTGGTAAATGGCTCCAGGAGTCTCTAGAGCAGGTCAGAGATGTTGCACAAATAATGGATTCCAGCTGAGACAGCAATTATGTTCTTGTTTCTCTGCCTCACTTTTCGCTATATTTGACAATTAACAAACTTTTCACAGGAGTGGCAGAAGTGTTGTGCACGTATATGCTAAGCAGGATAGCCAAGCCAGATGCTCTATAATTATCTGTTAAGAAATGCAGCAACAAAATCTCCTATAGTGGAGAAAGGCTGCATTTTGGATTAGCTCTCAGAGCTGTGTTCACCCAACTTCCACAAAGGATGAAGGACTTCAGCTGCTGAACTGTCTCTTTGTCTAGCTTTAACTTCCGACTTTATTTGTACTCTTTCAGACCCTTGCTCTCTTGGAAGAAGAAGATGACATAAATCAAATCACAGATTATTTCTCCTACGAGCACTTCTATGTTATATACTGTAAATTCTGGGAGCTGGACACTGACCATGATCTTTACATCAGCCAGAAGGATCTGGCTAGGTACAGTGATCAAGGTATGCTGCCTGCAGGCTGTGGTGGGATGAAGGAGGGTGCTGAAAATAGAATGTTCCCACTAAATAGTAAAGCTTAGCTTTAGTTTGGTTAATTTGATGCCTCAGAAAAAATTTAAATGGAGCCATCCATCTCTTACACAAGTACTGATTTACAGAGCCAGTTGTAGAGGCAGTACACAGAAATGCAGTACACGCTATTTTCTGCATAAGTAGCTAGAGAGAGAACTTCTGTTCCTGTGTGGACCACTGTCAGAAGGCCAAGCTAAAATAGCATCTTGAAACTTGCTTATTGTTTGCTAAGGGTTTTGCAGGAACTTGGAAGCAGGGACAAGAGGGACAAGCCCACGTGAACTTCAAAGATTGCTAAAGTGCAGTCTTGTTACGCATGAGAGAACAGCGAAGCATGGTGAATTTCAGTTTGCGGATGGACTCTGGAGAATGTCTCTTGAGTTCAGTGTGAAACTCCTTTCCACAAATCGAGCAGATGCTATGAGTTTTCGAAGTTTCAAGGACCATGGATAAGTTAATGGAATACAAATCTACAAAGGGCTAAAAAAAAAAAAATCTAAAGACACGTGTTTTGTCTGCTTGTCCTAAATGGAGGCACTCAGAGCAGCTGGTTTCAGGATTATCCGTGTCCTGAGAGCATGATACTGCCCATGTACTTACCTGTTAGAATTCATGATGTCTTGGGCAAAAGCTTGAGTTACTGACCAGCATGTTTAATCCCGAAGACAAAGCCTGCTTGGACTCTTCTGTGTAGTTGCTGCAGTTTTTGGGAAAGTAGGTCTGGGACAGAGAATCGGATTTGAAGAAATGGGATGTTTGGACACAACGTGTGACTGGAGGTGGCAGGAAAGGTGTTGCAGTGTGTAGGCCTTGTCCTGGTTCTGGCCAGGATAGAGTTAATATTTACCTGAGCTGGGTGGAGAACTGAAGCTGGTAGCCCCTATGGCTGGGATAGTTAACTAATTAGCTAACAGCTGGGGTTAATTTACCCAAATTAGCCAAAGGGCTATTCCATCCCATCTGACATCATGCTCAGTATATAAGTGAGGAGGGTGCTGAAGGGAGGCTCTCCTAGTTGGAAGAGACTGGATGTAGAGATCTGTTGTGAGCTATTATACTGTATTTGTGTTCCATCACTCTATTGTTTTCTTGTCATTACTGTTAAATTTACTTTTTGTTTAATCTCAACCCGCGTGTTTGGTTTTTTTGTTTGTCAAATCTCCTCCTATTCTCTCGGAGAGTGGGGGGAGTGAGAGAGAGACTGCGTAGTCTGGTCCCCGTTGGGGCTGAACTACGACAGCCTACAGGGATCTGGAGGTGTGACAAGTTGTTAGGCATTGCTGGAGCTCTGGAGATGCAGACAGCATTTTGTAGGAGCTAAGACCCTAGTGGGCTGAAGTAAGAAAGAAAGAAGGGGGTGTGAGAATGACAGTGGTGTAGGTGTGTGTATCTGTGGCAGTCACAGGGGTCAGGAGAGTTGATAAGAGGGCTGGATGGGGTGAGGAGGTGTGCCCAATTTCAGATAGGTGATATGGGAGACTTGGTTGCTGCTGGGAGTGCGAGGTTGGAGTATTTGTTGCACAGGGGGCTTGAGAGCACTGGGTGCTGGGGAGCTAAAGACAGGAGTGCTGTGGGCAGCGTGAAGGGAAGAAGCAGACAGTGCAGTGGTAAAGCAGCCTGTCAGCGCTGTACAGGGGGGTCTGAGGGCTGGTGCAGGTTGGGTCTGCTGGCTGGTGTGACAGAAGTGTGCCAGGACTACAGAAGTGATGGAGAACATGGAGCTAAGGTGGGGGTCTAAAGGAAGCATGTCAGCAGTCTGAGAAGGTGAAGTCAGTGTGCAAATCCTGCTCAAGACTGGTATTTGCTGCTTAGCTGGTGTGTCTCTGCCCTAACAATCTATCTCACACATTTCCTGGCTGGCAAAGCCCTCCCACTCACCTAAAACGATGCTTATTTTTCATTGTCCATCCCTGCAGCAGGACTGTCACAGCTTGTGCTCTGCTAAGGAGTGTTTTGTAGGGATTTGATGTGTGATTTTCACTCGATAGCTGAACTTCTTTTGCACTACACACTGAAGTTGTCTCCTATCAGCAGGATTTGCTTATGCTACAAGTCCTACTACAGTCAAGTAGGAGTAACACTGCCTCTGTCCAAGAATCCGGATCGCATATAGTTGACATCTTTGTGCAGAATTATGGTGTTTGGGAGGATACAAAGGCAGACACACTGGGGGAATCATCTTTGTTTCTTACAAAATGCTGATGAACAGAGACCAGTCTAGATAGGCTAGATAGGTAGTGTAGATAGATAGAGCTTTCTTGTAGCAATGGGAAATGGCTTTGTGTGGACTCAGCATAAACAATTGATTGTAGTTATTCCTGTGACCTGTACTTTCATTTTCTCTGTGTTTTCTTTGTTTACAGCTTTATCAAACAGGATTATCGAGCGAATATTCAGTGGCGCTGTGGTGAGGTGAGGAATAGCGTACTGGTTGGATATAGAAGTGAAGGGAGTTTCTGTCAGGCTGATTAGAAATGCAAGATGCTCTCAAAAATCCCTGCGGATCAGAATGGTTTCCAATGTGATGCTCCTGCTGGAGCTGCCTGAAAATGGAGTGCGACTTTTGCTTATCTTAAGAAAACAAATTTTAAAATCCCATGGGATGACCACCTGTAGACCTAATTGTAGAACAAGCTGGGCATAGCCGGAAGGAACATGCGAGCACTGTGTTTGTGCCTCACTATGGCCCAGGGGTGGCTGGAGAGTGCTGCTCTAAAGGCTTTGAAAATAAAATAGCCCAGCACTTGTTGTGGGAGGGGATGTGGTAGATGAGCCTGAGCTCTGCAGTGACAGCAAGGCAGCAAATGCTGTGCCTCTGGGGAAGGGCACAAGGACTGGTGCTGGGGGGTGCAGGGAGTACAGGCTAAATGGGTGATGATGCCCCATTTTCTCTCACCAATGATTTTGGGCTTTTGAAAAATGTGTTTGATAACATCCTGAGTATTTAGCAGCCTGGTGGCTTTCTTTTTTTTTTTTTTTTCCCCTCCTCATGTCTTCCAGAGGCAATGAAGTTCAAAAGGAAGGCCGCATGAGTTATGCCGATTTTGTGTGGCTCCTGATTTCAGAAGAAGATAAAAGGAGTGCTACGAGGTCTGACTGATTTCTGCGTCTTAGTATTGAGATAAGCAGATAAGATTATAGAAACTTCTGTGACCTGCCACTTTCTACAAGAGATGGCAGCTTGAGTTCCAGTGATTATTAGGAAGAAGGCAACTGACTGTCAATGTTTGGTCAAATCATTGGCTTTCTTGAGGAGAAATTGTGTAGAAGCAGAGTTTTCTTGTAATGTTAAATGTCTTGGTAGTCATCAATGCCTTTGGTTACTCCATACCATGGAGCATTGACTCTAGAGGTAAACCCATGAGATGTTTGCAGCAGATAGGTGTGTTCCCTTCATACATGTAGTAATTGCATAAGAAGGGTTTGTAGGGAAACTTCACTGTGTCACTTTGTAAAACCTGCCTGTGTGTCTGGTTTGTACAGCCAGTGGGAAATTATTGTGTGGAACTGAACTAGATCTGCATGCGATTATTAGGACAAGGAATCTTAGCAGTAAAAATGAGAAGAATAATGCATAAATCTAGGGTTGGACTATCCAGAGGTGAAGGGATGATGTAGAGTGTAACTGCCTGAAAGCATTGCCTTCTGTACGAACTAGTAGAGGAAATAAGTGCATACCATGCCTGCCCCATCACTCAGGGGCGGCCAGTGTCCTGGGTTCAGAGTTGGTTATATTTGGTCAACTTTGGCTGCTGAATCAGGGACAGCCTAACCTACGTGAGCCAGTTGAGCTGCAACACAGCAGACACTTGCTGCAGCTATCAGGTCATGAGCATGGCTGTGCTCACAAGCCACCTAAGAGACTAACAGGAGGCGCTCTTGAGAGTTGGCTTGTGCCCTGATCTTTCCCAAAGGGTATTTTTGTCCCTGCTTTTATGCCAGCCTTTGGGCGGAAGAGCATTAGAGGATGGAGAAAGGGGAATGTGCATTGCTGCAATCTCTGCTATATGGATTTCCTACTGCGTTGCTGTGCTTTCACTAATCTTGTGTCTTTTTCCTAGCATTGAGTACTGGTTTCGGTGCATGGACCTGGATGGGGATGGAGTGCTCTCCATGTATGAACTGGAGTACTTTTATGAGGAGCAGTGTGAGCGGATGGAAGTGATGGGCATAGAACCGCTGCCGTTTCATGACTTGCTGTGTCAGATGCTTGATCTCGTTAAGCCAGAGAGGGAAGGTAAGTCCTGTTTAATGGGAGTTTCCATCCTCTTTGATCTGTGGTGGAGAAAGTAATTGGGAAAGTAATGTCACTGTGAAACGCATCTATAGGGAGAGCCTTGTGTTAGAATCACAGGGATGAGATTATTGTACAAGGTAAAAGTCTGAACAATAGTTATTGTGCCATAATGTTATGCATCAGGAAGTTTGAAATACTAAAACGAGAGACCTTATGAATTAACTTGCTGGAACTGGAGCAACAAGTCTTGTGTATTCCAGCTGTGGGATGTGCTGATGGTCTAGATTATGAAACAGGTTCATTCACATTCTTTCACATTTCATGTGAAGGACCTCCATATGTATGTGAGTTTAAGCCTAATAAATGTACCCATTTATTGAATAATGTTAAAATCCTTGATTGACTTGGGAAGAAAATTTGTACTATTGTAGCACACTGATGTTTTAATTAAAACTTTGATAAGACTGACAAGGAACAAATGCAGCCTCTCATAAGAACTCAACACAATACTGTGGGGTTTTTTTTCTACAGGAAGAGTAACCCTGCGAGACCTGAAGAGGTGCAGAATGGCTCATGTATTCTACAACACCTTCTTTAATTTAGAGAAATATCTGGACAATGAACAGAGGGATCCCTTTGCAGTGCAAAAGGTATAAATCACCTTTATTCATAAATACAAGCCTTCTCAAACCCATCTTTGGAATGCAACTGGATGTAGGAAAATCCAACTGAATATAAGAAAACCTTTTTCACAAGTAGGGTGGTCAGACACTGAAACATGTCGCCCAGAGAGTCTGTGCAGCTTGGAGGAGAGAGAAAACCTCTGCACTTGGAGGTTTTCAAGATATGACTGGAAAAAGCCTTGAGACCCTTGATCTGACCTCTGCTCAAATCCTGCTTTGAGCAGAGGCTGGGACTAAGAGACCTCCTGGGTCACTTCCAACACAAATTATACTGCTATTCTATGATTCGGTTGCCACCACTGATCCTACTACACCAGCACTGGCATTGCAGTGTGTGATTCTAGAGAGAGTGACCGGAGCCTGCTGAGTTGAAGTGATTCAGCAGGCTGAAAGAGGTGGGGGCTCAGCTGCACTAGAAGGGAACCTGGTTCACCCAGTTTAAAAAGGAGCTGTGAGATTCAAAAATTGAGAACCCATTTGTCTCTTCCTGTCTCCTACACAGCTGCATTCGTAAGTAGGTGGGCTACATGTGAAGATTTATTAAACATTCAGGTCAGAGTCTGATCCTTAAAACAGCACTAGCAGTTTTCCTATAGTCTAAACAGAACCAAAGAGACAGACCCTTCTCTACAACACAGGGTCTGAGGCAGATGAGATGCCAGCTCTGTGATCAGGCACACATGTGGCAGACGAGATGGAAGGTTTAGGTTTTGCAGATTGTGCCTGGTTGTCAGCCTGGCTGCACCATCCCTCACCGTTCTCTCTTCCCAAGCAAAGAAAATACAGGAGGAGATTGTGGCTTTTATCTTGTTCAGTTGTGGCTGCCCACTAATTGTGGGATGTTCAGAGACTTGAGTTTTGTCAGCTGTTGGTGTGAAGTCCCTTGCCTTCAGCTCCGCTTGCGCATCCAGTGAAACCAGATGTGACTGCAGCTTGAAGACTGTCTCCCAGCAGCCTCTTATCTGCTTAAAGTACAGTCAAGTGGTGGGGATGCCAAAACCAACTCTGCTTCCCTTCCAGCTGTTCCCACATAACTTGTAAGAGGAACTTTGTGGTTCCACGATTCAAAGCTTAATATATCCCAGTCCAGAACCACCCTGCTTTTGTTTGTTTGTTTAAACAGGATCATCATAAGAGCAGTCAAGTGGGGCCAGGGGGGATAACTTATTTTCCCTATCTTACAGTAAATGGCAGAGGGCCAAATGTTTACAAGGATGTTAGTTTGTAACCTTCTCTCAGACTTGCCCAAACTTAGCAAACTGCAAAGAGTTCCTCAAAAGATCAGTTATAATTAACATTTAATTAAAGATTTTAAATCACTGAGTTTTTTAACCAATTACAAAGTGTACTGATGCAGGGCTTGCTGAGCTAGAGCAAAGATGTGCAGTTACTCATGTTTAGCATTTCTGAAATGAAGCAGGCTCAGTTTGTTGGCAGCTCAGGTCACGCTGAGTTTTATAGACTCAGGGATGTATTTATTCATAGTCATTTATGTGCACATTTAAAAATAGTTTAAGAAAATTGTGAATCTTTCAGTTAAGGCAATTTTTTACTAGCTGTTTTCTATACAATTACTATTCCTAGAATTGGTGTTTCACACATTTAGGCCTATTGTAAACAGCTGTAGAGAGGTATGGACATAGTGTGCTTGATTGTCTGATCTCTTTAGGACACTGAAAATGATGGCCCAGAACCCTCTGACTGGGACAGATATGCTGCTGAAGAGTACGAGATTCTTGTGGCTGAGGAGTCTGGGAACGAACAGTTACAAGAAGGGTAAGCACAGGCATTGCTGCCATGGGGACACGCTGTTTGGCTCCAGTTGAGGTTTAGTAGAAGCATGTGGACGCTACTTTTAACCGAGGTAGTGGATTAGTGGACTTATCGTTTAGGCTCAACAGTGGAGCATGAGAAGCCTGAAACAGTAGCTCCAGAAGGCCGTACTGGTGTATTTGTCACAATAGGCTTTTTTGTGGGCAGCCATTTGAATCAGCTGTACGCACTGCGGTAGGGAAGATAGCTCGGAAAAAGGACAAAGCCTTTTTATTTTGGCAACCATACAAAAAAAAAAAAAGAGATCAAGTGACTCTTTGCTAGTCTTGGCCATGCACTGACCATGTCACACTATCATAGATTAGGAGCTGTAGCTCTGTTACATTTATTATATCTATCGGAGAGTTTCTTTGGTCAAATAATTTTACTTTCTGACAAACTTTATGCCTCTTAGTCTGTGCTATTCATAAGCTATGTTTCAACATTTTCATTCATTTCCTAACTTTGTTCAGACTTTTTCTTTAAAACACTGTTGGTTTCTGCAATATCTCACACTCATTTTTGCAGCCTTCTGTAAAATTTTGGACAGACATCTATCCAGCTATCCTTAGAGTCAATGAGTTTAGGCAGAGCAGTTGCTCCAGAACCTCTCTGTGTACAAGGGCTTCCCACAGAGGCTCCTAACAGAGACTTACTATAATTATCTTTTAGTTTTGTGTCTATGTGAGTATCTTCTTGAGAATATGTCTCTGAAAGTCTCCAGGTTAATGTAACATCCAAAGTATGCTTTCCCCATGATAATCTTGCATGATTCAGGATTTCATTCTTTCTTGAACAGTATTTGTAGAGCCATTAAAGTAAGAGCACTGAGCAGATTGCATAATTTTCAAAACTTCCCACACTGGAAATGGGTTGGGATAAGAGTAGCACCTACTAATTAGCCACAGAGATTTGCAAAGCTATTCAGAGCTATGTTTCCCTCTCTCCCTGTGATGTGCATCCAAACAGCTATGAGCTGTTCCCTCATCTCCTTTGAGCTGCCTTGCCTTTTTGTGGCCTTCACAATGGAAGATGAGGTAACACAGGATGGAAGATAAAATTGCTGTATTCCCTGCAGCTGTCTTGCAACACCTGTGTCCTCAGCACAGAAAAGAAATAGGAGCCTGCCATAAAAGCTTTGCAGGACCATGAATCCCCAAACTCACCAAAACCAGAGGAAAAGTGGCCAGGTGATGTGAGATTTGAAACAGCTCTGTCTTGCTGTAAAGAGCATGTCAGCAACCTTGCTGCTTGCTTTTAAGAGCCCCTGAAAAGCTCTGTAGTCATGGCAGCAGGATTAGATCTCATTTGTGGAGCATAGCAACAGACCATGCAGGAAAAAAGGAAGGGAAAAAGAAAAACAAAGAGCTGGATGCCCAGACAAATTTGCCAGAAACAGGCATTGAGTTTTTGCACATACATTATTTCTGGTGTCCTTTGAGGATGACAGAAACAGGGAGCACAGATAAAACCAAGACAATGTATGAGCTCTATGAGAGAATGGAAGATTTTTGGCTAAGTTAGCTGGTAGAATGTGAAATCTGGTATTTGCCTTATTAATACATTTGAAAATAACCATCATTCAGCCATCACAGATGAATTAGCATGTACCATATTTGTGACTTAGCCCTGTCCATAGCTTCTCCGGATGGAAGGTTTCTAAAACCCGTCAGTGTCTGTCTGGCTGTCTGCAGGCTTGCCCATGAGAGCACTGCTCCTGGAAGAGGAATCTCATCAAGGATGCTGTGACTCTGTTGAGAGCTACAGTCACCAAAAATAAGAGAAAGGTGTCGTCTTACTCCAGACAACAATGAAGCATCACGTTTCACTGGAAACTTAAGCTGATCCGAATGTATCTCAGCCATGCTGTGCTTTATACATCTGTGTATGAGATTCAATGAACAGTCTGTTCCCTGATGAATGTATGCACTCATCATTGTTTGAAGACAGAACCAATAGTTGAATCTGACTAACACAAGCTTTTAATGCAGATAAGAGCATTGGTTTTGCAGAAATCCTTTCTTGCAGTCCAGGCTATGGCCTGCCTGGTAGAAGTAGGCACTGCTTTGTTCACTGTTCCAGAAACCAGTTTCAGCCAGCTGATGTACATGGAAGCCACAGTTGTCATGAAAGAGAAAGAGATCTTTTTCCATAGGAAGGGAAATAAGGAGGAAGAGGACACCTTTTACCAGCTGCTGATAGGAAAGAATCCCCTTCATGTGAACAATAAAAAGCAAGGGCAACAACGCTCAGCAATCCCACTCAGAGGTGGATAGGTGGGACAAAGACATAGGATCAGATTATGTTGGTTTAGGTAGCTTAGACCATTCTTCTTATCTCCCTCAAGTGATGGCTCCACTGCTCACTTTCATGAACCCAGCAGGAAGGGAAAGAGGGAAGAAGGACATCGCTGAACCACCCCAGGACAAAATGTGTGTGTTTGCCAGAAGGAAGGACAGAGAATTTCCTGTAGTAATTTGCCTTCTCTGAACAAGCTAGAGTTGCCATCGTTGTCTTGAGGAATGAGTATTTAATCTACATGAGCCCATATGTGTATGGGACTGTGAAATTTTGAAACTGGCCTGGAAGGAGAGAAGGGGGATTACCTTTAGTGCTAATCTCATGGAAAAGCTGTCCCTTGGATACTTCTTAGCCAGAAAGGTGGAAAGCATTTTTTTCCAAGATGGGAAAGGCAGGCACTGTTGAGCCTTAAGGAGAAAAAGAGTGATGTGGAAGAGTAACTCACATGGGAAAGGACAATGGGAAGCTCCTTTTGAAGAAGACATGAGAAGGTTTAGTCCAGAAGCAAAAGGCACTGGAAAATAAATTATAATGGAGCTCCAAGTGCTGGTGAATGTGCAAGATAAACAATACAGGAAAGAGGTCACATTCCACATATAGGGAAAAAAAAGGGAAGAAAGCTAACAGAAGCTGGTAAAATTGAAGGAAAAGGCGACAGAAAAGGAACATTCCTAAGAACAGCATTCAAATGGAAACAACAAGTTTTCCTCAGATGCATCATCTTAAACCAAGGAGACATTGGCATCCTTGCATGCAAGATCAGAACAGTTATTGGTGTAGGATCCATCCAGAGAGTGGCAGAATTACTAAGCAGGTGCTTTCCTTTTATGGAAGGGAAGATGAAAAGGTTGGCCAGGAAGATGTCTCTGCTATTTCTCTCTTCACATAGGGATCACCAGACTATAGCACAGACTCCTCCCCACAGCATGACATACATACTGACCGGCTCCCGGTGGTTTGCTGTCCCTTAGGAAAGGGAAAAACAGCACAAGAAGTGGTAGACAATTCTTTCTTGGCACCATTCATGCCGGGGTATCAAAGGAGTTCAACTTTCTGCAGCACAATTTATCACTGAAGAAGCTAGAGCTGGTCCTGTGCTTACCATTGGAACACCTGCTGCAAGATTTCCTTCGTAAGCACCATTGCTTTCAGAACAAAAGGAAGAATTTGAATTTCTTGAGAGACCTGAGAAACTAACCTATAGTGTGCTGAGACTGGAGGGAGAACATCTTAAAAACATAATTTCTTAGGAACAGGAATGGGATGAGAGCCTGAAAGCAATATCCTCTGCTGCAGAGCACAGAACCCAACCAGCTTGAATGGTGCCACTGGCTGGAGCTGAGAATTCGCAGCCAAACCTCCCCAGGCCATAAATGCTAAAGCCTGGATATTACACTTCAAACTAAGTGAGAGAGGAACATGACAGCATGGCCACAATTATTCTTCTGTGGATGTCAAAACATATTCTAAGCCAGAAGATGCTTTGGAAACCAGGTGTTTGAGCAAGTCAGAGCAAGCCAAATCCCCTCTAGGGCCTGGATGTGTGGCTGGATGACTTTGATTTCTACACTGAACTATTAAGGCTGCTGTGAGCTACTGACAGCTCTTAGGAAACTGGATTCAAATTTATAAAGCTGAACATCAGTGAAAAGTTGTTTCAGAACTTACAAATGAGGATGGATGGGAGCACAAAGTCATGTCAGCTGTCAGAATACTGATTACTACCACAGTGTTTGCGATGCCTTATAAATATCCTCCTCAAGGTTAACATCTTGCATGCTCCTGTATTTTAGCCAGCTGCTTTAGTAGCCACTGAAATAACTTACCTGAAACCACTCTCACCAAAATACGGCTTTTAAAGACATACCTTTTATCTTTGCAGATCATTTGAAGAAGACTATGACACAGATGAAGTCTTATCTCCCCCTGAAACTGGAGACAAGTCAGATAAACTAGTTATCTCAGATCTCTCAGCATAGAGAAATGGAAGACATTTAATCAATATCTTTCAAACTGGATAGCATTCACTCTCAAGACACTTAGGGATTTTTCTTAAATCTGTCATTGGAGCAATGTGCTTTATTTTGTACACTGTAATTTGAGAACCCTTTTTCTCTTCCTATGTAATTGCAATAAGGTAATTTCTATAAAAAGGCTTTTTACAATGTGTTATCGTGCACGCTCATTAAAAATGGTGATTGCACCTTGTTCCGTTTATATATAAATTCTGTGATGCCCCCAGATGTGCAATAAATGCCAGCATCTAATGATAAACTGTAACAACTGCATGCAACATCTACAGTGGTCACTTCTCAGTTAGTTCAGTCCTCTGCCCCTTGACTTTATATCAGCAGTAACAGAAGAGCTGCAAAATTAATTTAATTTAAATGTATGTCTAGAAATCTTTTAGAATGCAAGTCACAATGAAGTTCTCTTTTTTTTCCTTAGCGTCCTGGAAACTAAGGCAACATGCCTGTGCATGGGGAGAGCGAAGTCCCCTTTTGCGCCTTAAACCACAAGCTCTGACAGTTGATACTGGACACATTTTACTTGTATGAGTCTGTGGGCAGTTAAAGCACTACATGATGTAATGTTTCTCTAAGAATTGGAGATATACTTAACATTTCTACATTCTTTTCTCTGCATAAGAAGGTCTTCCTCAGGCTAGTGTTTTGTCTCTGTAAAAGAATTTTCTAGTATATTTGCAAAAAAAAGACACACACACTGGCCAGCTGGTGTGTTGAAACTGCTGTTTTGTGTGCACCAGTTCTGCCCATTCCCGGTGTTCTTCCCCTCTTGAATTGCTAAACTGTAGCCTTCTCCAAGAGGCTAAGCTGAGTTAATGAAGGAAAATACCCAGTCCTAACCGTGCGTGATAAATTTCTGTTACCAGAGCGATCCTTTAACCAGCAGAGGAATTACTCTGTAATATTGCCAAAAACCTATTTTCTACCATAAGGTAGGGCCAGCCTCAGAGAGGAAATGCTGTAACTAATGAAGTCTTGCTTTAAGTGCAAAATTAAACTGACTTTCCCCATAGAATCACCATTGGTGTCTCTAGTAATAGCACATGCTCTGCTGCTAGAGCTGTTCCTCCTTGCCTAGTACCTGGCTGTGATTCAGCACAAAGCTGACTGTAACATATTCTTACCAGTCCTCAATTTCAGCCATCATAGATACACAAATACATCTGGTACTTACCTTCTCCAGTGTGAGATAGGTTTCACCTGTCGTTATTTCAGCTGCCGTAATTGTGCCCAAATATGTAATGCTTGGTTGGTATGTATACACTGTATTTCCTCTTACCTTACTGTAAGAATATCAAACTATGCCTCCTCAGGACATCCTTGCATGAATCCCTGCCAAAATACCCAAGAGACAACTGCCAGTGCCAAGATCAGATCTCCCAAGCAGGCATCTCCTGGTCTGCACTGAAGGCAGAACCCACCCAGTTAACAGATAACGCATGCTATTAGCCTGGTGCATTTTGTACGTACAGATACTGGCACAATGGAACAGTAACCCTTAGACGGTACATCCAAGTGTTAATAACCAAGTAAGTAATCGCTGATCACTACAATGCAGCTTCAACTTTTCCAGGAGCCTTTGAAGCACAACGCCTGCCTCCCGATGCCCAGGTGGGATATACCGCTGCCTTGCTGAGGTTAGTAACTCTCGCCTCAGGATCAAACCTGAAAGAGAGGAAGTTTTCAGTTATACTGGGCTTGGAGATCTATTCTCGTTTTCTTGAACAAAGCTAGTATTTTATCCAGATACATATACACACCCAGGATCCTAGATTTGATATCTGGGAAACTTCTGGATGCCCAGGTTCTTAGCAAAGGCACTGCAAGGTAACTTCCATTCCATAATAAAAGATGTAAGCAGGGAGCACTCTAACCAAATGAGGATGACTTTCTTTGAATGCAACAAGCGCACAAGAGCTGCTCTGTTCAAGACCAGAGTGTTTTTGAATTGCACCTCCATCATCACTATAACCCTGAGGGGAAAAGCTTTACTGGGGATGATTCCACAAAGGCCCAAATGCAGAAGAAACTAGGAAATCATTGCAGAAATGAATACAGGATTGAAGTTTGCACAACCACTAACTATAACCAGCTCCGTCCACTTTTTACCTGCAAGAACCTAGGCAAAGCAGTTCACCTCTTTTCTTCACTATCTTGGTCTTGTAGTTTGATAAAATTTTACATCTCTCCAAAGACAAAGATTCCTCAAAGGAACAAGAAGAACTTGACTCCATGCTAGGCTGAAATTGAACCTTCATGTTACTTCAGCACTGCTACCTTTTAACTCCGTAAGCAGCAGTACTGGAATGTTCAGTTTGCCAATTACATAAAGATTCATTCCAGAATAACTTAGTGATTGTCTCTTTAAGGTTTTAACCGAGGATAGCCCTGGCACCTCCAAGAAAATAAGCTTTCCTAGCGCTGTATATAATAATATAATCATTCAGGTTGGAAGTGACCTCTGTAGGTCTCTATTCCACCTCCTCACGCAAAAGCAGGCCAGCTTCAAAGTTAGAGCAAGTTTCTCAGGACTTCATTCAGCTAAGTTTTGAAAAATCTCCATAGATGGTGATTCTACAACTTCTCTGCATATTATCTTTCCTCCTCTCTCTCCTCCCTATGGGAGTTCAGAGCAACATCCTTTTCCAGGAAGGACATGGATTCCTGGGAACACACTTATTTCTTTTTCACACAAGGAGGGAGATAGATGAAGGACTCAAGGACTTGCCAAGTTTAGCAAGTGACACGCTGTTCTCAAGCACCAGATGTGTGTCGGGATGCAGATGCAGCCCATGATGAAGAGCTGTACTCCAGCAACCCTTGGTGCATCGCTCTTTTGGTTTGGAATTTCTGTCCTTGCTAGGTCATACCTTGAGCCTACTTCTGCTGTTCCTGCTCTCTATTCACTCACCACTTTCACCTTTCTCCTCAAAGGCCTTTTGCAGAGGGGCTTTAATTCAACCCAGCAGATCAATTCAGACTTCCATCTCACACCAGTCTGTCTGAACTGGTGCCTTTTTTAAAAAAAAGAAAGAAATCTGTATTCTGGGCTTGGTAAAAATCACCAGTTACCTTTTCAAGGTTTGGCTTGAAAATGGCTGAGCCATTTGGCCCCCAAATCCAAGGCCCTCTTTTCTATAAACAGAGGTTCACTGCTGCTGTGACAAAGTAGAGTGATTCCAAACCCAATTAATGCTTTCTAGTATGTCACCACAGCAAGCTAATCACGGAAAAAACCCAAAAAACAACTTACAGCAAATGTTTTGCCTTATACATGAATATAAGGACAAGCTACAGAAACCACTGCTAGCACAGTATCAGTGCAAAACTTGCAGTAATTTATATTATTTACTCCAGGCATAGAAATCCATTCTCTCTCAGTAATACATTTGAAAATAACCATAATTCACCAGCCACAGATGAATTAGTAAAGGAGGCATTCTGCGCTCCATTTATGACAGCCTTGTCCACAGCTTCTCTGGATGGAAGGTTTCTAGATCTGCAGTATACAAGCAAGGTAAATTGGGGAAGTCCTGTCCTACTTCTTAGCTTTTCTTTCTGGGATAGTCAAAACATAAGAAGACAAGGATGTTTGCAAGTACGGACACCAGAACCTGCTCAGCTGCAACGCACATCAGCCTCAGAGGTCAGCAAGCTCCCTAAAATGAAGCAACCGAAGAATCACAGCATGGAAGACTCGTAGAGTCCACTTCTCTGACTTAGCCTCCTGCCTCCAGCTGTCAGTGCCAGTTTAGATGTTGCATACCTTTAAAAATAGATCATGCATTTTTCATTGTAAATCCAGCTCAGACTGAAGTCTTTTATGAGTAGTCAGAAAAGGGAGTAAAATTCAGTTTTGCATGATAAAAATAAATACATTTGCATTTATTTGTTCTCTCAATTTTGCTAGACAAAAGCATACTGAAGTCCCGTGTCATTACAAAACCCTTGCTTTTTATTTCTATATTCACAAATATTCTCTTTCTGCAGTACTAAGATAGGTGATATGGCTCGATACAACCACAGGCAATTACTGCTGGAATGGTACTAGCTTGATCCCCCCCCCACCTTCTTAAAAAAATCTCAGTACTAATTGCTACATGACAGTTTTCATCAGCAAAACGCAAGCACTGCCATAGCTCCCCTTCTGCCGGGCTGCCACCAAGCGGCAGTGTTGCAAAACAGGCATGGACAGCAAAAAGGAAATTACAGTCAGTCTCAGGTTTACAGAAAATGTTGTAGGAAACCTGCTCTCTTAAACGAAGGATTTAAGAAAGCTGATTCGAGATACCCAACCATGGTACTGTGCTTAGCTTCTGGAAAAAAAAAAAAATGCCTGAAAGATAAAAAAAAAAAAAAAAAAAAAAAGAGGTCGCTGAAGTGTCATTTTTTAATGGTATGTATTTTTGGAGTACGGCATTTCTAAATCACAGCATCTTAGGTCTATGCAATCAAAACTGAACCTCAGTAAAGAGCATGAGCTACTGTAAGAAGAACATGTAAACAGTGCTTACCCTTTGGTTCTACTCTCTTCTCTGTATCACCAGGTGATGGTTTTAGAAACTGAGTATTTAATAATAAAGGTTCTCATACTTTGTACAAGTAGTTTGGAAACATTTTGTGCTGGCATGGTTTTATCTTTGTATTTTTACTATGTATTTTCTTCTTTTTTTGGCAAATAAAGGACTTTTGAATTTAAAAAGTAAAACCTGTCTCATAGCAGTAGGGTATTGTTCACTTCATCTCCACCTGCTGTCCCAGCATCGCCTTCCCTGCTGCTGCTGAGCTCGTGCCATCCAGTTACTTGTCAGCAAACCTGCCAAAGCCAAAATGCCAGGCTTTTTTTTTTCTCAAAAATACTGGGGAAGAGAAGCAATCGTATCGCTTACCTTCCACACATCTTCATTCTTAACATGGAGCACTATCCGTGTGCTGACTTAGCAAAATGCCAGGCTCCCTCATTTTAACCTGTACTGGAAAAAAAAAAAAAAAAAGACATCTCCTGGATCTTCTGCAAGTATAATGAACTGGAAAAGGAGGATTTACAAAAAAAAAAAAAAGCATTTTAAAATTAATAATATGCAAATGTGAGGCTGAATCAATGCATTATTGTATTACTTCATCTGTGAGAGTGACGAATCAGCGTTCCCCTATGTGCCTAAATCCGTATATAGCAGTCATTTTGGGGGGTAGGGACCTCTGGGTTTCTTTAAAACACCAGAGGCACTTCAATTTCAAAAACTGAGTAACTGAGTAGTTAAGTCCAGACAAATATGATGTGCTTGCAACGTTATCAGTACTACTTTAAATAGCATTATATATCTTCCAGAGTGAATTTCATCAGCCGTGCCACATACCTGGAATGATTCTAACATCTGAAGCTGCTCTTTATCATTTCACTTCAGAAAGTTAGTTGGCAGTCAGAAGGGTTTTATAAATATAAATTTGTATTAAATACATAAAAGAGGGGGTGTGTGCTTCTTGCATACCCTAAAAAGATGTTTATATTCTGGATCATGTCAGAATCTTTGCACGATTCATGTGCCACATCTCTATGATCTTCTTGAGAGTCCATCAGAGTTTCATTGAACAAGCAGCTCCTTGCTGTGCCAGAAGTACCTGCCTTGGAAAGCAGGCTTTTCAGGTTTTATTTCAGACTGCTGGTACATTCTAACTCTACAGGTTTTTTCTGACAATACAAAATTTTATGATGCTTGGCAAGGGAGCAGCATTGAAGATGCAACGACGCAAAGGGAAGCAGCTGTGCAAGAAGACATCTGTTACCTGCCTCCTCTGTTTGCGATCATGTTTTAAAACTCATCTGCACATACAAGAACATCTGCAGGGAGTTCAATGGAAACAGAAGAGTCTGTTGTGACCCCAGTGCTCACAGGCACTATACCCTAGGCTTAGACAAGCCAGAGAGGAAGAACATCGCCTGCATGAATGAACCGCTATAAGAGCGGCGAGGTCAACACAAACCAAGTGTTCATTTCCAGTTTTGTCTCCCTGTCCCTCCTCTCTCTGGGATTTAATCCCAACCGTTGAGCTTTAGACGGTCAAAAGCACCACTGGTTTTGTACCACTACACATCACGACATGATCAAAAGTCTACCCCTTCCAGAAGGAGCTCTTTTCTCTCCATCTTTGCAATATTGTTTCAGGCAGGAAAACTCCCATAGCAAGACATTTCATTAAATGCTTTTTCTTTCTGATGCAGCTCTAGAAATTACAGGATTTTATTAAAGTTTGGAAGTTAATTGCTTTTTCTGAGAGGACTGGGAAGAAAGCTGAAATATCGCACACTTCCTATATGAAAAGAAATCCCCAGGCAGCCTCATCTATGCTAATGCGGAGAACAGTTCCCCAAATCCACAGCACCACCGGAGGAATGCTAAGTCAGTGGCAGACAGGGAACTCCTGCCAACCCAGCCCAAGCTAAGCTGGAGCTAAAACTATCTTCGCGCCTGCTCAGTGTCAGTGATCCCCCAGTGCCTCCCCACACGCAGCCAGCAGGGAGCAAGTCCTTGCTGTGGGCTGCGCTGGACTGAGTTTTCACTCGACTCCCTTTGACCACAGCCAGCGCTGGAAGGTCCCAGAACAGTATGCTGCTCGTATTGCTCTGAAATGGAAACTAATGCTTTTCAGGCTAGAACCACTGCAATTATTTTCAGCAACATTATGATCCTTTCCATTGCTCAGCTTATTCAAGAAGAACTAGCCAGGAGGTTAAGAAAACCAAACCAAGCCAACTCTAATTTAAACAATTACAGAATTAGTCATCAACGGACTAAGTAGTATTTAGACAGTAAGTTCAACATATGCCACACTGATGCCCTTAGCAGTTGGAAAATACAATTAGAAAACTAACATTTATTAAATCAATTTGAATTTTAATATACATTTCAAGAACGTGGCAGCATAAAAGGAAATGTTTTTAGAAACAACCTGAATCTACCATTTGCAATTTTACATTAATGATCAGGACTCTCCTGTTGACGGTTCCAAAACACGCTTGACCTAAATCTCCAACTTTTGGTACCATATTTAGTGCAGCAGTGAGATAGTAAAGATTCCAAGTACTCCCACATTTCTGGAGCAAAGGTACTATGTATTTAATTTAATGAAAGTCCTAATAAATGTTCCATCAACAATCTCAGCAAAACTTAACAGCTCTGCAAAAGCATTCAGAAACAACCCATGCTGTGCAGCTTACTCCCCTTGGATCAGACTCTGGTTTGGCTACTTTTCTTACACGTAGTGGACTAATAAACAGATTTACATTAGTAGGTCACGATCAAACCACCAAATTAGAAATGGTAGGATCCTTTTGGGTCAACACAAAAATCACATACAAGTTTAACTAAATACATTTTAATAGGACATTGTTAAATCTCATGAGGGCTAAAAAACACAGATCTTAGGTACTTGGGTTGGCAAATAAAGACAAGAATACTAAGAAGCATTTTCCACCATTTACTCATTATCAAAAATATTTTTCAACTCTTCTTGCAAAACAAAAACAAAAAAGTACAGACTGGACACGTACATCACATTTTTCTTCCTATGGCTTTAACCCCCCACCCTACCCACCCCACAAAAAAGACGGGGGGAGAAACAAACCAAAACCAACAAAAAGATCTGACCACATTCACAGAAAATGACACCATGGTACACTACAAAACAAAAGGGAGGTGTCATTTGTGTCCAAAGGTTTTTGCTTATTTCTTAGGTGAGGAACCATCATTGTACATGCTTTGTGCCAAATCAAAATACACCTAACATTAGGTCAGAAAGCGCTGCAGGGTTCATTGGATGAATAATAGGAAAGATGGAAGCAGTAAAGTAATTAAAAAAAAAAAAAAATCACATACTATTTAACATGCTGTTGAAACAGGAATTGCCTTTTAAATTAGAAGGTAATGTTTTGTGTTCTAGTCAGCCCATGTTTAATTTGCGCTGTATCATTCAAAAAGGAGAAATTTCTGCTTTCACGAAGTAATTTGGCTTTTTTAGGCTGCCAGTGAAGCCTTAAATGCAAGACTAAATTCTTCTGCCTGTACTCTTATTTAGGGGTTATGCCGAAATAAACTATTTTTGCATAAAGCTGAATTCCTACAAAGAGGCTTTCATTTTAACATTTTGAGATAAGCTCTTTAACAACTTTGTGTTATTTTTACATTTTAGGGCCTTTCAGCCCAAGCTGAAAAGCACTGACCTTAAAAAGCCACTTTCAACATATTAGAGAAAAATGAGATGGATTCTGGGTGGAGTGAATTATATAGCTTATTCTGACTAACTAACATCCAAAATATTTTACCTTAGATAGCAATTCATCCTCCGCCCCAAACAAAAAAAAAAAAAACAACCAAACAAAAAACAACAACAACAAAAAAACCAAACACCAAACCAAACCAAAAAAAAAAAAAAACCCAAACACAAACCCTCAATGGTAGTAACTGCTGTGGGAGTCTCTGTGTATCCCAGGCATTGACTGGCAGGCGGGGGGGGGGCGGGAAATCAGCCAATGAGTCTCTCTGTAACCCACAAAATCCCCTCTCTTTTCTAAAAGCTACAGCAGTAAAATCAGTAGGAACTCAAAAAAAAAAAAAAGGGGGGGGGGCAGAATTGTGCTAATAAAGTTTGCGCCTCCTTTGTGTACAAGTAATTTTCTCACCCCAGCCAAAACATGTCAAACAAACAGAACTGGCATGGAGGGCATACCAGATCAGGAACATGACCTATGGAATTGTCTAGAAAACAAAAAAAATAATGAATGATGTTGTTAACAGGGACGGTGTATGCAAGTCAGCAGTCTGACATTCATATCTAATCAACAGATCTTCCCGACCCTTGTCTGGAGACTGAGCTGCTTTTTGGGCTATTAGCTTTCTCAATATATTTACTAATATTTTTTTCTTCTGAAGTGTTCATAGAGTAGATAATTTCTGATTGTGAGAATTTGTTACCTGCCCTTTTCAGACTGTATTCTCCAGGTCAATGCTGCATTTCCTACAGGAATATTAGGTGATTTTCTAGTAATGGTGACTTTTAACTAATCAATAATTACTTTCTACGTCATAATCGAGCACAGTTGAGATGGACTAACTAGACACCACTTCTGTACATTGAAGCAGAAGCTTTGACTGAGCACAAAGCATGACCAAGTACAATGAGGTTAATATATTCCTTGCCAAAGATCTTGTGATAAAATCATTTACATCAGCAATTGATCTCAAACTATGAGGTGCTGTAAGAACTAAAAACAGTTTTAGGGTAACTCCTCCATTATCTGCAACTATTTCCCAGACACTAATACACATAACATAGCAATGAAAAACACTTGATACAAGTGATCTAAACGCAGGAGCTCCAGCAAGTTAAACAGAACCATAGCTGCCTTAAAACTGTAGCAGTTCCCCTACTGATGGCAGGGAAAAGAAAGAAAGATTCAACAGTCATATCTCATGTCTATAGCTTCATCCAAACTTTTATCATCGTGTGTACTGGCAGCTAAAAACGTAGTTACTGGTGACCCTGTCACATTGATTACACTGGTGCTTGTGCTGGCATTGCGCACCGCAATGCTTGTCACATTAATGCCCAAAGTAAGCCTAGTCTGCTCCAAGGCCTTTTCTGGCACTGCAAATGCCTCCAGCTTCTTCTCCCCATTAGCCATGTATGAGTTTTGGCAGCCACGGCATATGCAGTCAAGGCAGGCTTTTCGGTTAGAGTAGCAAGGGCAGCGTTGGCCACGGCATGTAAGAACACTTGGATTTTGGGTGGCACGACCACATTTACACCCTTTCTTTTCTTGTGGCTTTTTATACACAGTTTTTGTTGGGCTTCCTGGCATAACGTTACTGCTAGGAACTTTCTCCTTTGCTTTGTCTTTTGTTTTCAGCACCCCTGGTTTGGCTTTCGGGTGAGATTTCTTAGGGGGATGTTCTAAATTCTTTTTCATGCTTTTGTTAGACAGGAGCACAGTTTTACTTATTTTGGGAGTAGTGCCTCCATTAGGTACAGTTGCAATAGGCTGCAAAGACATTTTATTTTCCTGTTTCACTGTTACAGGAGCTGATGCTCCCAATGTTGGGCCACAGATGATGCTGGAAATGGGCAGAGGTTGAACCTTTTCACTGTCGCTTTCTGATCGAGATCGCTTTCTGTTTAACTTAACTACCTTAGGCGTCGCAGCTGTACACGAGATTCCATGAGGAGAAGCATCTGTGGACATGAAAATGTTATGGCTAAGAGGTGGGGGAGAAAGCTGCAGGAAAGGGCCATTAGTCATGTTTGCTTCCAAGCTGGGCTGCAAATTAGAATCACAGACTTCAGTATTTGAAACGGTCTCTAAGCTCCGGAGAACTTCCTCAACACTGAGGAGAAGCGAGCCACCTGGTTTTATATCTTCACTGAAACTGCAGATGTCAATGCCTGTCGTACACAAGTCACTAGTAGAAACTGTATCACACACAGGCTGCAGGCTGCTGGAGATATCTTCAGTTTTTATATACTCTCCAGTACTACAGACATCAATTGTGTTTGCGTGTTCAGGAGAAGGAATATTCACTCCAAGTTTATCTACCGAAAGCCCATTACAATTGGGCAACCCGTTGATAACGGAACCTCTAATATCAATGTTGTGTGTGCTTTCCGGTATTGATGTAAAACTAACTGGAGGATCAGTTGTGAGTTCTGAGGTTGAAGGTACTGGGGAATGTGTCAAACACAAAGCCAAGGCTGTATCGGAAGATTTTTCTGTCTCTTCGTGGAGTGGTGATCCATCTTTGAGCAAAGCCAAAAGGTCTGCAGAACAATCAACTGCTTGAATAATATCTCGTGCCAGTGGAGTCTGAGTTATGTATTCACAGAGTTTCTTATAGCAGTTCACTAAGATGCTTAACTGCTTATTCTCCTCAAACTGTTCGTAGTCCTTGCACCAGCTACATGACGGTTTCATCATCATCTTCTTGCCTTTACAAGTTTTGCAGACATAATGCTGGCACGTGGAGTTGGTAGGAGCAATAGGGTCTTGTAGCAAATTTCCTAAGGAAAAAAGAAAGAGAAAGATTACAATGGACTCAAGGCAGGCTTCCAGGATAGTATGGGATACATTTTTTTTGTACTATCGAAAAAAAAACCAAAAACAAAACAAAAAAAAACTTGCCTCAAAAAGTTCAGTAAGTCACAAGAAAATGTACCATCCAAACAATAGTCTGTAAAAATTTTCACAGCTAACATATCTGGTTTTAAAACATTAAATTAAAAAAAAACAAAACAAAACAAAAACCAAACCCAAAACATCACACCATAATACATTGTGCTGCTGCAGCCTTTAGAAACACTCTTAACTAAAACACTACCAATCTCCTTGTCCCCTTCAGCAGTTTCTTCCACTGAAACGCACAGATTTCTATGAATTTACCAAAACTGCAACAATAAATTCCCATGAAGAACTACTGCAGATATTTTAATTAAATTAGTGAAAACAAATCACAACGGAGCCGAGGGAAACTCTAAAAGGAATGTAAAAATGATAAAATATCAACCCCAAAAGGAAAGAAGACACAGCAAACTTGGGTTTACTTTTCATTTAGCTGGGAGTAAAAATAGAGCCTAGCTTTGTGACAGTTAATGCCATGAGTAAAGCAAAAACTTTTTAACTTTGCAAGCAACAAAAACAGTTAAATGGATCCCATGAATTCTTATAAACACTGAATAAAACAGCTAGTAATATATTTGAATTTTAAAAAAAGCAAAAAAGCCCTATATTGTTCTCTAATAGATTACTCTTGTGCCAAACCAGAAGGTGCAACAAGGCGACTATTTATGTATCCTGGGGAGTGGTGGCTCCCGGTTTCCAGTTTACGCACACATCAGTGAAATAATACTTAAAACAGTGCTACTGTCATAGCCATGATGCTTAAATACTTAAAGTGTCAACAACAGCTCATGTCCTGTGGAGTGAAGGTAGTATTTACTCCAAGATCTTACTGTTAAAGAGTTAAAAACTAATAAAAATCCATTGCTAAAGGAATCAACACACCTGACAGCACAGAAAGTTTCAGACACTCAGTACTGGCAATCTGGAAGGTTTTATCCCCAGATCTCTGAAATTGTAAAAACTTGGAAGAATGTGGTTTGGGTTTTTTTTGTGGGTTTTTTTTTTTTTTTAAAGAACAAACCAAATAACACCTAAGGATAAAATATGAAAGAACAGAGGTAACTGAAATTCTGCATAGAAATTATCCAACTGCTAACTAGATCCAGAAAATGACAGTATTGCTCTGCTGTTTCTAGCCAGTTCTAGGCCAGAAAGATATTCTAACACCTAAATTAAATTTCTCAGTATCTACTGTCATCTACAACAACAGGTTTCCCCTCCTTTCCAAGCAGCAGATTTTCCGCTTTGATCAGACCTCTCTCCCCATAAGGAGCCTCTGCTGGATGAGGTACAACCATCAGTGAATTCTCACCCAGATTTTCCAAAGTGAAAACATGCTTTACGAACAAATGAAGCAAATGAAATAATTTGGGATGAGAAAGCAAAGTGCATATATTAAAACAGACTGAGATTTTTTAAAATCTTATCAAATATAAAGTTACTTTCTCTCATCACTCACTTGCCAAGGAAGTTTTGATCACACGCACCCTCCGTAACAGATTCTCCTGATAGCGCTTTGAAGGGATATAGTTAACTGGCCCTAGTCGAGTGGACTGAGTTCTCATCCAAGTAATAAAACCCAACCTTTCTACCTTGTATTACTTTAGTCTAGAACCCAAGCCCTCAGGTGGAAGAGCAAGACATACTATACTAACCCTTGGCTGTAGTAGCACTTCAAATAGGAAACTTGTCCCTCACCCTGTAGCTTTTGTCAACATGTTTCACCTCCCTTCTTAACTTACCCCTCGGTACTTTTCACTATTCAAACTACTTTTAAAAATTCAACTTTTTGTGTGTTTAAATAGGAAATTTGCATTAGCACAGTAATTTTGCAACACTCTTGAATTCCATGAGTAAGCAGACTTTCCCATTTTCCCTTTGAAATCCGAATTCCCTGGTGCCTCTTTGGGAAAGAGGTACCACCTGAGCTGTCTTTCAGTAAAAGTAGCTCGATGTAAACTGTTTTTTGAGCAACAAGTAACAAGAGTCAGTGCTGAAGTCATCATTACATAGTATTTTTTAAATAAATTTGGAGAAAATATAATTGTTTAGGAAGTTGGCAGATGGCACACATCTACACAATGTCAGATAATGAGAACTGTCATTACAGCGTAACTGGAACAGGGGCTGTAGGGAAACACGCAGTATTTGAGCACAGCTAATTGAAAGCCATGCAGGAGGAACACTGAATAGCAGAAGCTGTAGAACAGAGAAAGATTCAAAGCACAATTAAAGCAATACTTGATGAAAAATGCACTTCACAGTCAGAGACTTTGTATTTACCCTTTTCTTTGCTAATCTAATGAGGAAGGGTTGACTGAGGAAGAGTGACTCCACAAGACCCTACCATGAGAAGACAGCAGGAAAAACAGGGGGGGAATTTAAAAAAAAAAAAAAAAAAAAAAAAGAAAAAGAAAAAAAGGTTTAAATCACAACAGCTAAGTCAGAAGTCACATCCTTAAGCAGAAAGAGTTCACTGTCTGTCCCTTCTGGATTTAGTCTTTCCAACAGGACAAGCAGAAAGCTATGCCCTAACCAATGCAGGTGGCAAACACACCTAATGCACGTTCATTTACTGCTTTGAGACTTCAGAAGCCACTGTACAACTACAGCCATCCACAGCACTTACAGGACCAAAAGCCCACTCTGAAACAAAGCAGTTGGGTGTGCTCAACTGCTAAAAAAAAAAAAAAAAAAAAAAAAAAAAAAAGGTAATCACCAACTCTGAATTTTATCTCTCTCAAAATAAATTTGGCTGAAACTGTTGAATGCATACAAATACTAAAAGAGGATACAGAAAAAAAAATAAATTTCCAGAAGATTTGAAGGAAAAAGACAGACAGACAAGACAAAACACTTTACATGCTCTCACTGAAGGAAAGAACAGAGTGAGTTCTACGCTCAGTAAATGCCAGGCAGCCTACAGGGCAGAGACATTAGGAATGTCTGAGCTGTGGGAATATTTTCAGCTTGAGCTCGTATCTCATTGAATATTCATTCTTCAGTCAAAGTTTCTTTCTCATATGGATTCTGTGGCACCTATCACTCTCTTCAGCTTTAGTACCATTAAGCTAAAAAAAGTCAACCGTGAGATGCAAGTTCACAGAAAATTAAGTTTCATTACTTTTAATACTCAGGGAACGGTATTATGTTAGCATCACTGTCCCAGAAAGACAACACCTGAGCTGCCACCCAGAATCTGGAGGTACTAAGCTCTGGGACAGCTCCCAAGGCATAACATTCATTTGATGCTGCAAATTACCAAATCTTCCCAGATGAAGATTACGAACTCCACCAAGAAAATAAAGCTGGGAAGGATTCCAAGCTGTTATCTAGCCCATTCTCAAAACTCCTAAGAATAACCACACTGAGTTAGTCCAAGGATCCATCTAGCCCAGCTGGCCATCTCACTAGCGGCCATAAACAGGTGTCTAGGACACAGAGTAAGAACAAGGCAAGCAAATTCTTAATACTTGCACAGCTTTTAACCAGTATTAGCTGAGATATTTCTCCTGGGAGATGAGGTTTCCATGTACTCAGTAACCCTCAGATTCTCTCCTTAGGCTTGCCTCATCTCTTTAACTATTTCAGATGTAATCAGTCACAACAGGCTTTGACAAGTTATTCCCTGGTCACCTATCCATTGTGCTGAGAACGACCTTTTTGTTTTGAAGGTGACTCTTACTTGTTTCACTTGAGAATCTCTGATTCGTGTGTTGAATGAGGCAACAGTCAATGCCTATCCTCTCTTCCACACTACTCGTGGTTTTACAGACATCTACCACATAATCGTGTAAGTTGTCTCTTTCCCAGACCGTACAGAAGTTGTTCCTTACTTTGGATCACCCTTCTCTTAACTCTTCCACAGTTCTTGTTTGAGATGGGGGGACTACAACACCGTAAGATACAGGTGAACCACAGCTTTATACAGTGCCGTAATAAATTTCTCCACTTTGTTCTCTATTCCAGTCCTGATTTTTAGCATCTGCTTTGCTTTTTTCGTTGATACTCACTACTGAGCTGATCTTCTCATGGAGTTTTCTATTGCAAGGCCAAGATCTCACTTCTGGCTAGCAGCCATCAGTGCTACCACTTTCTATAAATTTACGAATGTATATAGATCTGCAAGATATAAAAATGGTGGGCTCCGAGAAGTTTGTATTTTTCCATGTTTACAATTTAATATTTATCTAAGCTAAATTTAATTTGTCACTTTATTGCAGTCATTCATCCATGTAAGATCCTTCCACAGTTACTCAATGCAGTCCTTCATTTTTACTACCCTAAATAGTTTGGTATTACTAAACTTCGCCTTGTCTTTTCTCATCATCTTTTGCAAGGAGTGTATTAATACACCAAAAGCAAAATCATGGTCTTACCAAGCCTCCAATAAGAGGCCTTCCCTAAACAACATCAGTTCTTAACTATCCTACTTTCAGAAAGGTTTACTAAATATCTCAATTAATATGAGCACTTACATTTAATAAGCTGCATATACAGAGGAAATAGTTTTAATAAATTATTTACAAAATATCACAGCTGTCCTGGAAAGGCTGCTACCAGGAGGGAGGTCATTTAAACCACAAGGAATACTTCCTATTGTGTTCCTTAATGAGCATTACTTCACAGCTGCAGGAAGAGAAGAAGTATCTGCAAATTGTATCTCAGAGACCAAAGGGAGGAGAAGAATTGGGAATCAAAGCAATTGTTAGGTGTGTATCTGCAGCAAATGTGCTCCAAATGGATGAGATTCACTGAGAAGACTTTGAGCAGGTCACCTCCTTCCATTCTCATCTATCCTCAGCAAAGGCAGAAATACAATGCACTAGAAAAGGGACTAAACACCAGTAACTACTTCAGCACCCTTGGAAAAGTCTACTGAAACTTTAGGTATTGCCTTTTTTAACAACTCAAAGTCTTAAGAATGATGTAACTATTAAATCTTAATTTGATGAAGTAAACTAGAACAAATTATGATTCAAATTTTGTTACAAGTATAAATAAATGTATCACTGGGATTAATCGACAACCTTTGTCTGCCAAAACAGAGTATTTAATTCTGACTGCATCGTATCTGGGCTTATAGTGCCCAGCAAGCAAGTGGAAAGCTCAACAGCCCAGCCATCTCCTCCTTTCACTCTCTACCAGACTGAAGTGGCATATCTGCTACATACGCAAAAGTAGGAGTGGCATTCATGAATAAAGGGAGAAGATGGTAACAAGGAAGGTAAGAAGGAAGCTCACCCACACCACTTAATCTGTTAACATCAAACATTACAATGACCATGTCGGCGTTTTTAAACCAAGTATTACAAAAAGCTTCTCTGAACTTTGGATTAGCCAGATAGAAAGTCTACAGCTCTGTTAATCTAGCAAATTTTTAAAAAAACAGGAAGCTATAATCAATCTGATGAAGCATCCATATACTTCCACGTTACACTTAATGTATGACAAGCATCTCAAAGTAATAGCTAGAAGCTGGAGATTTAGAAGTTGGACTGCTACACTTTCAGCATTTTCATTTCTGGATTAAACATGATTGGATTGTTTCTACTAAAATAACTAGCAACAGGCAGTAAGCTCTAGCAAATTGCTACATTCAAGCTTCAGAGTTAACCACCTCCTGAAGAATGGGAGCTAGTTCTCGCCAACTGGGGATATCACTTGATATAGGCTTTTTGAAATTCAGCTATCCATCTACCTGCAGCTCCAGCACTTCGGCTGAAGCAGCCTCTGAGAGGAAAAGGCTTGCTACCCCCACCACTTTCTCTGCATCAGTCCCTTCTTCAACCCCACACAGCATCTTTTAATCTAAAAACTTATCAGCTAGATCCAACTGAAGAATAAGTAGCTCAATGAGGTTTCCTGCCAAAACCAGGACACTACATTATTTTTCTCTGAACACCATGGGAACCCAAATTAACCATGATAAGAATACAGTTAGACTATTTTTCTGCATATTTGGAGAAATACAGTCAAGCTCTTTAGCTAAAGTTCAAGCAAAAAAAAAAAAAAAACAGGAATATGACAACAGATTGCATTTTAAGTACAGAAGGGACTGCTTTGTTCTCTGACTCCACCCCGTGCATAACAAACAACACAAGTCCTATGTCAAAGTTATATTTTTGTTTGAAAGTCTTTGTGTTTACAAAATCACTGCCTGGAAAAATTCTGAATGTATTTTTAACAAGCTAGGTGGCAAAGTTCAAACTTTGTAATGAACAGGCTTTAAAAAGATAGATAAATTCATCTTTTTCACCATCCAGTGTAAATGTAATTATGTTTTTCAAAAGTCAAGGATGCTGTACTGTAAGAGGTTTTAAATGACAAAACTGACATTTCTCCTATGGGTATAAGATTAATTTAACATGCTTCTGTGCAGCATAAACACTCAAAAGAGTTAACTTGCTTTCAAAGTTATAGATAAATATATTTATCACAAATAAAAGAAGAATGAAAACTTTTTTCTCACCAAACAAAAGTGCTCACATCATCAAGATTAACCACGTAATCTTAAAAGTAAACTGTGTTCTTCAAGCCCACTGGAGAAGGAGCAAGCCCTGTGCTGTGACTGCAAGGCTCAGGAGACAGAGAATAACAAATTACATCATTGAAGGACTTCAGAATTAATTCCTCCCTAAGAGCAGGAAAACTTTTACTATCTGCAAAGCAACAGTCCTCAAGAAAGGCTGTGCTGTGCCTTATTTCTCAAGTCATGTACTAAACGTAAAGAATCTTTTTTGGCCTCACACTGAACTCCAACATAATATCCAGCAACTGCTTACCCCATATTTAGTCAAACTAATTTGTAAACCATAACATAGTATGAAAACAAAACCAAAGAAATCTGTGTTTAAACCTCTATGTCCATAGACCTGGACAACTAAGTTGTCCCAATAAAGATGCCTCTTGGCAACATATTAACTTTTCTTTAAACACTCTGAAACGCAGTCAGTTTAATCAGTATCCTCAGGTGACCATCAAAACCTGTCCATCAACTCCCATTGCTTCAATGTTAGAGAAACAGTCTCATCTCACATCACATCAGAAGACAGTACCGCAATCTTCAATTTGCAACCTTCTTTTGAAGCCTGGTATCAACCCGCTGCTAAGGTGGAAACCACCGTTACTTCTCTTCCTACTCCTCTTCTCAATTTTGTTCTAAAACAGAGGAGTATTTTTACTTTAGAAACCAATTTAAATTCAACTGTTAGAACTTTATGTTATCAAAACACATGCACTACAATGCAGACAACCTTGAAAAAGCAGTTCTCCCAGGAGTCACACACAGGATTTAAAAACAGGAAAGGGAAACAGTGCATTTAAGTAAGGAGATTTTAAGAGGAAGAGAAAGCAACCAACATTTTCTTGGCTAAAAACTGGTGTATTCAAAGATGTGGGAGTATATGTTTTCTAAACAACTGCCCATTCTAGTTATCTCCAAAACAAGAAGAAAAAGAATACTTGCAGTAGAAGGTATTTGATAGGTACTTATTCCCATAGTCCATGCTCCCCGATGGTTTTTTTGGAGATTCTGGTTATTTTGCACATTCTTCAGAAATTCAGAAGTGTTTTGGCAACCTTATGTGATTTTTAAGGGACAAATAACATACTTCTAAAAACTACCAATATATAATAGCTGGACAGTATCCCTCATCATTGAAAAAGGAGAAATGTAGAAAATGTCAATTAAAAATAGCTGGGGAAAAAAAAGCACCGATCCAGATGACTTTTCAAACACAAAAGGCAACTCTGATCTGGCAACATGGATCATGAATCAGCCTTCACTCTCCTTAATCGAGGGAGAACGGACAAAGAATGAGAGTTCTAGGCTAAACTCTTCCATCATGAAACTTAAATATGCTTTTTCACTTTCAACCCCTGATATCCAGGCTTAACCCACTTAGTCACGGCTCACATCCCAAACAGAAAATCCAGTATCATGCATATAATTAAGTTTTATTAGTAGTGCAAATTTGTTTCTGCTGACTTCTTCCATCTCTGTGTCTAGAAATAAAATTTTCTAGAAAGTTTAAATCTATTTAGGTGTCATCCAACTATCTTCTCTTCTCTGAATGTCATCACAACTTCTGCGTGCCTCAAATTGTCTCAATACCATCAGTGAAAAAAAGACTTTGATTACTCTAGAGCCATAATTCACTTGCATTCCACTTGTTTGTGGTGCTTCTTCCCTTAGATACTTGTAGAAGTTTTCATGTGAAAGTTTAATGAAACTCTACAGGTCTAATTCACAATTTCCCAATGACAAGGTATAGCCTAAAGCAATAAGCTCTACTTGGAACCCAAAACCATGCCACTAAAAAGCTACAGACATGGAGCGTGGAGGAGGTCACACCAAGCACTCGTGTAGCAGGAGGAGCAGTCAGACCTGCAGAAGCAATGGAGAACTCTCTCAGTGAGTGACAACGAAGAAGAGAAGGAGCCTTCCAAGGTCCAACAACACAGACAAGATGGCACAAAGATGGAAAATTTTACATAACTCAATATACCACCAACTATGGAGAAATTTCAAACCTAACATAGCTAGCAGAATGAGTTCCACAAGACTCCACTTATATTAACAGTATAAAACTTTCAAAAAATAGGCTAATACTTTTAAACAAGAGCAGGATGGAAATAATATCCCTATACTAATCGTTATATAGCAAAACAAGAAGTCAACAATTTTATTTTTTTTAATCCATGCTATTCTCCATGCTTTGGAGTTGCTTCTGTAATACTCTTCTACCATTTAGCCCTCAACTCTCTAACGAAAATTACCAAGAGCAATCTCAAAACACTTGACAAGAGCTGTATAAGGTACAGATCAGTACTGTCACATTGTTTCTTTGTTCCTTCCCATCCCTTAATCTCCCCTAAGCCACATGTTGTCTCACATCCCCTTACTTAGATTACAGGATGTTTAAGGCAAGAACTATGTTCTCATCCTGTATTTCTCCAGCAAGTACCTTCCAAGTACTTTCACATTCTAAAGTCAGCAATAACAATCTTTCATATACTTAAAAAATATCTTTCAGAGGTTCCAGGATGAAGTTTTCCATGGATAAAGAGCTAAGCTGATGTGACTGGCAATCTGTCTCTTACAAGCATTTTAATTGCATTAAAAAAAAAAAAAAAAAAGAAAAAAGAAAAAAAGACTTAATGCTGAAAAGCCAACTGAACCTTTGAATGACTTGCAGTAACCTATATGGTACTTGAAACAGAGAAAGTAACTTTTAAAGTTTTTATCCCAAAAGGCAGTACTTTTAAAACACAGAAGTTTGTTGCATAAATTCTACTAAACTATTTTTAAATTGAATGTGGTATTAACATGCAATTTAATAATAATCATTTAGTCCAGTGACTGAAATTCAGATTTCACATCCTCAAAACATATAAGGCACACACTTTCTGTCTAATGCACACTTGGGAGGAATTACTTTTAAGTTTTAAAAGCTCTAGGAAATATCGTCTTAAATATCCCTGTAAAAGGATGATGCATTACCTAAACCACCATCTAGGAAACTACCACACGATCACACTCCAATCCTAGAAACATACACTGCTGTACCAGCAACATAATTTAACCTTTCTAACTTGTTGTGTAAAATAGAGACCTTAAATCCACCTAGAACAGATTTAATTGACTTACAACAGCATACTGTATTTACATTATGACTTTGTACTGACGGAACTGCATGTGTGCCAATTTGAATCTAAAATCAGAGCTTTAATTAGAATTTCATAATTACGTGGGTTCAAAATCTTCTGCCACCCTGTACTATGTGAGCTGGCTTAAAAGACTATCAGATCAAAAGAAAATGAGTTGGCTTATGTCTAGTGGATTGAGAAAATAGTGAAAGCGCAATAATGTTAGTTGATTTATATAGCTGTCACTAATTTCTTCTAAAAACAATTATCTAAAAATTAAAGGGACAATCTTGCCTGTGGAATTAATACCTACAGCATAATAAAGCATTACAGAATGCATTCAGAGAGATTAAATACTGAGGCAAGGCTGATGACATAACGAGCACTAACCTGGGGAGTAATTTCCCAAGGGGAGTCCTAGAAGTCCAACACTTGGGGCTTTAACCAAGTGTAGGAGTCTTATGCATTACTGATAATTCATGCAACATTTCTCCAACAAAGCGTGATTTTTAAACATTTACAGTCAAGATCACATTCTACTAAGATCTGTGCAAGGAAAATATCAGACACTCCAAGTTCCTTGCACATTAACCCATATCCAGGTATTTGGATCTCAAGGTCAAAACAGATAAATAGGGTAGAAAGAAGTGAGCATTTGAAAAGCTTTTAAATATATTTTTTTTAATCTACACTGTGAAGTTTTGGGTGGTCATAGCACTCACTCTTGGGATTATGACATCTCACAAAGTAATCTTTACTTCAGTACTTAAACTTTACCTTTTAAATCACTAACATTAAAAAGGTTTTGACAGTTGGATAGGCTTTAAATGACCTTAAATATGGGAGAGGGTATAATACCTCTTAACACTAATATGTGTGAGAGAAAAAAAAAAAAAAAAAAAATTAAAAAATATCATAGCAAGGCCAGAGGGCCAAAGAGAGAAAAAGGCATCAATATTCACCCATGATAGAAGTGGGAGAAAAGGAACACAAAAAGCAAACAAGAAGGTCTATTTGCCTTTACCAGTGTGAGCTGAAGATTTGTGACTAATGGTCAACACTAGAGTGGACAGTTTTGTATCAGGCAGGACCACTCTCCCATTACTAACTGCCTGCAGGTTCAAGAAAGATACTTCACTAACTGCAGGACAGAAACTGTATTTTACTGTAAGGCTTCACAAAGAGCCTGATATTTACTGAGGCCTCTGTATGCTACCACACCATACACAGGAGCCCAAGCCAGAGATAATACTGAGGAATCACTCGTAGACAAAATATTTTAAACAAACAGCAGCTACAGTTATCTGAAAGCTAGCCACTGTAGGAAAAAAAAAAAAAAAAAATATATATATATATAAGCCAAAGCAGTAACCTTAAAGTTCAAAGAAAATAAGAAATGAAGAGAGAAAGTGGAACCATCAAGAAGTAGTTTGTAAGTAAGAATATCCATGGAAGCACAAATCAATAGAAAAAAAAAAAAAAACAAACTAAAAAGTATGGTCTGCTCTCCCAAACTGAGTGTGACAGAAAAACCAAGCAAGAAAAGCTGAAGAGGGGGAAAACAGCTCTGGAATTTGGGCAGGGACAAATTAAAGATAGATGATTTCAATAGCACCGAGTGTAAAAATAAGATTGCAAAAGGCCAAGAAGGGAAGAAGTCAAGGCAAGGAGAACAAAGAACACATTTCAGAAGACCAGTCTTAAAGTGGAGAGGCCAGATAGCAGAGTAGTTAGAAACATATAGTCTCTATGTAAATATCTTATTGAACTAAAAAAAAAAAAAAAAAAAAAAAAAAAAGCCAAAAAACACCACCCAGAAAAATGTTAGCATATTTCTAGGCAAAAGCAGTCTGATGACCAACCAAAAGTAAGAAGGATTTATGGAAGAAAAGCACAGTTAGGGACTGGAATTAATAGGGTGTAAGGTAACAAGCACGAGATAAAGAGCAGAAGATATTGACATCAAGGTTATGTGAGTTAAAAAAAAAACCCAAACCTTAGACTAATTATTTCAGGAAATGACGATGCAGTGATCCTGGGAACAGGCTCCCTCTTTCCCAGTACAAACAGATCTCTTATTTTCTAAGACTTTAAGTGGGAGGAGCCAATAGCTACAGTATAGGAAGCAGCATCTAACACTACTTTAGAAGCCCCAACAGTTTAAATCCTGATCCTGTAAATAAATAAAATATTTAACTTTACAAACGCCAGTAATTCAATTAAATCGTAGTGTGACAACATGCATTAGTAAAGATAAACACATGCAAACAGAGTGGACATAAGTGGACGTAAGTCCACTCTGTTAAGAAAATACAAACACACACAGGGCCAGCACTTAAAACTACCAGAGGGGGAAAAAGGAGAATTAACAAAATTAACCAACTGAGAGGTCTCACAGTTCGGTCTCCCTCTCCCAACACTGACCAAGGCTTCAAAGGACAGGTCAAGAAAGGCTGACAGCTCATTCCAGAGCTTCCTACCCGGAACAGACACGTGCCCCCACTTCATAAACACAGCAGAATGCAATTCCTTCCCAATGTTCCCCAAACAGTAATACTGAAACTCCGGATGTCTGCCTTGCCCATAAAATGCAGAATGCTCTTTTTTTTGGGGAAAGGGAGACAGAAAAACCTAGCAAGATTTTCAGCCTGTTTGCTTTTTACGGAAATTATTATTATAGGACAATTCTCTGCTATGCACAGAAAAAAAAAATCCAAACATTGTTTCTGTGTGCTTAAAATTCCTGGCTTTCAATCTGAATTATTTTTTGTTCTGTGATTACATTAACTTGGAGCCAACTCTATCAATTCATTTACATTTCAAGGAAGAAAAAAAAAAGTTAGAAGTTCTTATTTCCCTGCCTCTATGGTTTGTATATTGTTTTGAGTATCTTTTACCACACTCGCTCTTAGTCATCACTTTTTAAAAACAATTAACTCCACTATACCAGGGTATTCCAATAACCACTAATAACTACCATACCCTTTATGAAATAAAGTGACCATAACAAAGCGTTGCGTTTTGGGCAAAACACACTCCCTCAACAAAAACAACACAATATTTTCTTTACAGCTTCCCAGGCTATTAAATACACAGACCCCTAACACCCTTCTATCTTTTTGACCAATATTGCCCGCAGATTTACCCCCGCTTGGGGTTGTTTTCTGCGGGAGTAGGGGGGTGTCTAAGCCGGAGAATATTTTCACTCCACCTTTCCCCACTTGCAAAACAGCCACGCCGCTACTCGCGCCCCCCTCCCCACCCCCCCGCGGGAGAATCGCGTCCCACCCACGTGGGCTCCGCCACCGCCCCCCCCGGCAGCGAGAGGCACCGCGGGAGCGGGGGTGCTCCGCGGCGAGAGGCTGAGAAAGTTTCCCGGGCCGGCTCCGTGCCTGAGCCGGGCTCTCGGTGCGCGGGGGCGGGAAGAGCCCTACCGCAGCCCTTCCTCCGGCGAGGGTGCCGGGGCGAAGGCAGCTCGGCCCAGGGCCGCCCCGCAGCGAGCCCGGGCGGGCGGGGGGAGGGGGGGGGGGAAGCTTATTGTGCAGGGAACAAAAGAAAGATCCTCACCGCAAACGCAGCAGGAGAGGGACTGCCTGAAGTAGGGCAGGAGCTTGTTAATCTCTGTAAAGGACTGGGGATCCCCAGGGTCGTAGTTGAGCACCAGGCGGCTCGCTGAAACGTAGAGAGCAGTGGCATTCACCGGGTTCATCGCAGCCGCTCGCACGCCGCCGGCTCCGGGGTGAGAAGAAAGCGCGGCGCCGAGTCCGTGCCGGCCGAGGGGGCAGGTGGCCCCGGGGCGGGGGCAGGCCGGGTGTCACCTTGGTCCGGGGCCACCTGGAGCCGCGCAGCGGCGGCGGCAGCGCGGAGGCCGCGGCGGCCCTGTCAGAGGGGCCGCGTTGGCTCCTCCTCCGCCTCCAGCGGGGCCTCGCTCCCGAGCAGCGGCCTCGGCCCGCCCGCAGCCGCACAGTGCAGGGAGGCGGCGGCGCTACTCCAGGCTGCGGGCCATGCCGGGCCGCCCTCCCCCGGGCCCTGCTCCTCTCCGAGCGGACGCTTCCTCAGCGGCGGCCCGGCATGGCGGCGGCCGCAGGGAGGAACCGCGAAGCCAGCTCAGGGCGGCGGCGGGCCGGGCCGCGCGGCCCGATCCGGCGGCGGGGGAGGGAGGCGGATGCACCTGGGCCTCAGCGCGGCCGCATCACCGCGGCGCCGCCGCCGCGGCCTCCTCCGCGGGGCCGGTGGCTCCTGGCTGCGCGGCCGCGGGGCGGGCCGCCGTTCGCGGGGTAGGATCCGCCGCCCGATCCGCGCCGCAATGTCAATAGCAACCGTTAGGTCCAACCGTCACTGCGGAGCCATCGCCGCTGCCGTCTAACGCCCGGCACTGCGCATGCGCCGCCGGGCCGCTTCCCTCCCCGCAGCGGGGGCCCATCCCGCGGCGCAGGGCGGGCGGGGGGGGGGAGCGCAGCGCCCTCTAGCGGGGCCCAGGCGCGCGGCGGCGGTGAGCTGCCCTTGCCGCCCTCGGCCTGGGCGCGGCGCGCGCCGCAACGGTCGCCTCGCCCCAGGGGCCGCCGGCAGCGCCGCGCCTGCCCCGCGGAGGGCGGGCCGCCGCCGCTCCCTCCCGCCCGCCACCCCGGGCGCTTAGGCTTTCCCCGCGCTCGGGGCCTCCACCTCACGGGGAGGGGCCGTGCCTCCTGCGGGGCTGGGCACGGACACCGCTTCGTGCTCCTCTCATGGCGAGAGCGCGTCCGCTCACCTCTCGGGCAGAGGAATCGGACCCCGCTTCTGCTTTGAGCCACCCTGGAACCTGCAAGCCAGGCCTGTCAAATGCTTCAGGCTTGAGACTCTGGGGCACCAGTTGGTTCCCCTGCCACCCAGCATGGAGCAAGTCTGGTATGTCTGCCGTCAGAGTGAGAGAGCTGCAGGGCCTATGAGGTTCTTAGGAGATCCGGCACAGGAGCAGATGCTGTTTGGAGACCCGAGTGGACACAAGCTGCCCACGACTCGGCTGTGTAGAGGGAAGTTTGTCACCACAACGTAGAACACAACAGTGGATTCACAGGCCTGGGGCAGGTATGACCAAGATAGGGGCACAGGAGGGATTTTTGGCCTCCTCCAGGTTTTAGATCACCAGGGACATATGGCGAGAACTTCTGATACTTCCACTGTAAGCACCACTGAGGGAAATCGCCATTCCACACACCTCCAGATACTGTGCTGCAGCACTGCCAGTGCCACCAAGGCAGCCCTCTCCCTGCTTCTCTGTTTAGCCTTTTGGGGAACTGTCTGATAGAACCACGCCTTCTTCCCACTTCCCTCTGTTTGTGTTCACCTAGAGTTAAACTAATCAAGGAGTTCCACCTGTCAGCAAGACTGACTATGTCATACCCTTTTGACTAGAGAAAGCCCATAGTGCTTTTTTTTAAATTACTGCTGGCTGATCTGCTGAATTTGATTTTTCTTCTAGTCAGAGCCTTGAGTTGAGCGTCCATGTTTCTAATAGTGCAGTTCAAGAAGCAGATACAATTTTTTCTGCCTCTGTTGATTGTTTTTTCTTGTCTATCAGCATCACCACTCTGGAGAATGAGTCCTGCTATCCAAACAGTTTGGATTAGGTCCTCAGCTGTTTGTGATCACTAGGACAAAGAGTGGCAAGACTAAATATTGGGGTCTTCAGTGCACCAACAGGCTCTGCAATCTCTTCCCCCAACCCTCAGGGGTTTGGCTGCCTGCCTGTACATCAGGCCAGCTCTGATGTGGTGCAGCTGTGTGACCTTGGATCAGGCTGCTGAGAAATAGCCAAGCTGTGAGAAGTTTCATCTGGGGCCCTCCCTGCTGTGCCTTAAAAGCTGCCTTTAAGCACAAGGCCTTGCTCTTGAACCATACTACACCTGGCCTGTTGATTTTCTGCTGTGACTTTGTACCTGCCTCCTTGTTGTGGGTGTCTGGCAATTGCTGGGCTCACCGTTGTTACTGCTGCTGAACCAGCTCTGCTCTCCTTGTTCAGGTACTGTGGGATTGTGTTTCTTGTCAGTGACAAATGCTGCTCCTGGCTTACCTTTCCCTGTGCAGTAGCCACTTTTGCTGCTGCTCCCTAAAATCCTTGTGGCACAAGGGTTCTTGCTGTTCATTTCCCTCTCCAGCTAGTGGTGTGTGCTTAATATTGAACAAGCCCTGAAATGCTCAATGAACCAGTAGAAGTAACCTTCAGTAGCCATCCCCTCTCCTCTGCTGGGAGAGTGGCAGAACGAAGGGCTTAACGTGTGATTCCTCTCACATTTCAACTGGTGTGGTTTTATTGCTACTTCTATGCTATGCCTTTCACCTCCCTGAGCCCACCTGCCTTGGGAAACTATTTTAAGAGACCTGTGTAGGAAGCAAAGATTCTACTTCAAATTGCTGAAGAAGAACTAGTATTTCTAGAAATCTAGATGGGGGAGGGAAAGAGTATAACAGAGGACAAATGGGACAAATTTATTTAGAAAACTTAATGTGAATAGTACTTAAAAAAAAAAAAAAAAAACAACAAAACAACACCCAAGTGAAAAGTTTGTGTTTTCCTTGTGCCTGAAAAATCAGTTCACAATTTCAAACCTGGTGTTGTTTCAACGTACCAAATTCCTTGGTGTTGGACAGCAAAAAAGTGCCTTCTCTTCACTCTGGAGGTTACAGATGACTTTTGCGTTAACTCCACAATTGCAGGCCTATCCCTGCCCTTCAGTAGAGTTGTCTGAGTGACCCCCAGAAGATTGTGGTCATGGATCTGTTCAGTCACTTACAGTCTGGGCTTGCCTGCTAATCTTTTGATTCTCATCCCTTTATCTTTTGTGGAAAATGAATCTGAGTAAGAGTAGAATAGGGATGTTATTTCACTTTCCAGGTCCTATCAACATTCCTCCTGTGGCTGCATTTGGGAAGAACTAGATGTTTCATTTAGATTAGGTTAGAATACAGCCTATGAACTCTGCCAAACACAAATATCTGCACTACTGTCCTAAGTCCTTGAGGGGTAGTTTTAAGTTTTTGATTCTTTACTACAGTGCTTGAACAGAACAACCATGTAGATGGCAATGGATGGTTCTTTATACTATATAGAACATGAGGTGATGAAGGAGCTCCCTGTGTCAAGAGATCCTTCTGTTGTGGAAGTGGTGCATCCTAAAGGGTGTAATTCCTACAGTGCTGCATCTTTAAGGGAAAGTTATCAACTGAGAGGAAAAAAAATTACTGGACACCACATATACTACCTCTGAAAGCTTGGACGTGAAACTGGTGGTTGTTGTTGTTTTGCTGTGGGGTCTGTTTGCTTGGGTTTGGGGTTTTTTTTTTTGTTTTGTTTTGCCTTAGACAAATAGAAGACAAATACCAATGGCAAACTTGCTTCTAACTGCTTGCTTGTTTAACTTGATGTATGTTTCCCTCTGTGTCATTACATTTTGAATATCATGAAAAGAGAGACAAGATAAGACTGGAGTGATTGTAACAGTTCTAGTGTAGTCAGGGGTGCTTGTTTTCTGGGCTGATGTCATTAATGAATTAACAAAACAAGTCCAACACTAATAAATATGAAATGACAGTAACTACAGAACAAAGGAAACAAACCTCCCCACAGCTTCTAAGAAAGACAAAGACTGAATTTTGCCAAAAAGCAATCAGAAAGAACTGAAGATTGTTAGGATTGCTCTGTGAGGACTGTGGGCCTTTCTGTTCAGTGATCCATGACTACCTGCTCATCCTTGTTACCATCCCAACAGGACACGGCCGCAGGGACCTCTCCTGCGATACAAGCTGCATCAGTTAACTTGTCTGTGCCTTTTTTTTATTTTTAATTCCCCCTGCATTTTGTTTCATAGAGTTGCCTTTTTACTTTTGTAACCCCTAAATGTCCAAGGGGGGGTCCAATCATGACATGGCTTCAGAATCCTCGTAAAACAGAGCATGCTGGCACCCCCCTGTCCATTGGTTTTGCCTCATTTTATATTCCTGAATGAGCTGTAGACTTTCTCATTATAACAATTTTTTTCCCCCTGTGTTCAAAAGTATTCTTATATGTTATTCCAGAGTGGCCACATTTTCTAAAAGGTATTCCAGTTGCTTACTAATCTCTCATCAGGGTCTCTCTCTGAGAATTGTGATCTTTGATTTGAGAAGTTCATGCCCACAATTCCATGCCTAGGGACATCCTATTTCTACAGGTTATAGGAGTGGCTGTGATGGACCATTCATTCAAATATACGTTCACATATCAAGAAGCCAGTTCCTGCTTTTTTCCGGGGTCTGTTTTTGCAAGTAGCCTTCTAGGGGGGGAAAAAAAGGCATGTACATTATCAAGCTTGAGACCTGGAGTAGTGCAGTACAATTTGTATTTTTACTGGTGCAGAGGAATTCCAAGTTCAAAGCAAGAAAGTTTCTTACACTGTCACTGAATATTAAAATACACAATGCTGTACAAACAGTTTTATAACAATGTTAGATCCACCAGTTCTTTGCAACTGTGTGAGGTTTTTTTGAGTTTTGTTTTTTGTTTTGTTTTTCTTCTTTACCTATCTACTGCTTTTCAGAAACACCCTGTAAACAAAGAAGAATCTACTTCTGGTTTGGATTCACAAGAACTTGAAAATGAACATTCCCCAACAATTTTAAGGTCCCTGGGATCTCTATACAAAAACCACCCACCAAGTCGCTATTGTTATGGGTTTTGCTTATTGTTCTCCACAAGCCAGTCACCCACAATTCACTTACTTCATTTGCATGATATGTTTAAAGACAATTTTCATAGGCTGATTTTGCAGGACATGTTCCCCAGCATTTATTATTCAGCACAGCTTTCTCGTGTAGTTCTCCCAGCACTTAACCAATTTGAAACAGGCTAGTGGGTGTAGCTGCAATTGCTTTTCTCCAGCTGTGCGAGCATGCCTGGCCTAATAATTGTTCTATTTAATCAGCATCAAGTATGGTCATGCATTTTGCATATCAGATATATAGATCTTTGGTAATCAAGTTCCTGTCATTGTTATTAAATTGTGTAGGTATAAGCAGAAATCATGGGGTTGCTTTGTGCAACTCTTAAGTTCTGTCAGATGAGATAGATTCCTTCTTTTTTCCAGAACTGGACCTGAGAGCTTTTACCAGATGCTAGACATGTTCTGTGTTGATTTATCCTTTTCAGTCATTTTTTTCCTTACAGTGGTATTTAAGTGAACTGTGTGAGTAGATTTTATATTGTGGCTAATGTAAAAAATGTTTACCTTACCTTTCAAACGTGTCACAAAACAGATTCCCAATGTGCACATTAAAAGCAGAAGGGTATTGATAGAGCTCACAGCAATCAGTCTCCTCAATGAAGCGGTTTCTTTTTTTCCTGGTGTTGCCAAACAAAGAAATTAAAGTTCTTCCAGACATTTTGCCTCCCCCCGCCCCTAGATATAGTACCATAAATCTAAAATCAATTGTTGCTTGTTTAGGCTGAGGATTCTTGTTGTTTTCTGTGCATGCCAGAAAAATCTCGGGTCCTGTATCTATTCAGATGTAGTGCCACTTTCTCCTGTTCTAGCTCTTACGTGTGCTAGCCAGCTCAGGATAATTACTCTCTTCAAATCACATAGCAAGAGCTCAAAATTAATTTGCACAGCTTATTAAATTGTAATTATTGGGGGGGGGGGGTGAGGGGGCTGTGAACAAATTCTGTATTTGCATAAGAGCTGGACATTGAATTTTGCTTCCAGGAGCATTGTTCCCTTCCTCTTTGGTCATCTTCCCAGCTGCTCACTGAGCTGTGAGGTTCTGGTAAGTACTACAGAAGCTCATGCAGGGAGCTCCTCTTTCAGAAAATACTGGTTTTAGCTTAGTAGTTTGTTTTATTATTATTATCATTTAAGCAGGGATATTCTGACCTCTCTCCTTTGTGTCATAGTTGTAAGTGGAATAGAAAAACTGCTGGATAACACTGGTCTTACTTGTTTCTTTGACTGCTTCGTTCCCCATCCAGGCAAATAAGTATTACTGTGACTTCCTAAAGGTGACGTCTTAGATCCGTGTGTCCTCTGTGCTTTTCCGGCACTCTGTGAAGAAAAATCTTCTGCCTTATGTCAGATAGAGTGTTAATCTCCTTGCTGCTCTTTCTTATTTCCAAGCTGGAAGACTACAACTGCCTTTGTCAATAGATACTTTGTAGTTACTCCCCTGACAAACATTTTATCTTCATTCAGAGGTCTTCTGGCAGGCTTTTTTGAGAAACCAGTACAGACTGATTATTTCACTGTATCAGACAAAGAATATAAAGTTTTTCTTTTTTTTAAAAAAAAAAAAAAATCCGGGTAATACCAGTATTTGACAGTTGATTAAAATATGCATTTCAGAGAATATCTTACTGAGACAATCTCATGTTGTACAGCGTGACATGATCACAGACAGTCCCTTCTGACTTTAGTAGCTATGAATCCAGTTTTGGCTTAGTATTTTGTCTGAGCTCTGCTTATTTTTGTGACTCCCAGCTCATCTCTGGTGCGAGCTGTAAGCCGGTTCAGCATCTGGGCTTCCAGTACTGCAGGAGTTTTGTCAGAACAAGACTTTTACTTCAGTTGGGTTTGGAACAGCACAAAGCAAGTAGAGATGATGTGGGATTAGCACTAAATATTCAAGCTGATTCTGAGCCAAACTACTAACGTAGAAATACTGGTTCAGCTCTGCACATATGCCAGTTTAATTTGTGTTTAGTGAGAATGCTACTGTATGTACTTTTCTGGAAACAAGAATCTACCTCTTATACACCCGAGTTACCCCTTTGACTTAACAAATCAACTGACATAGATGACCTTGGGCTGTTTCTTACAGAATACAAATTGATGATGGAGTTGGTTTTTACCGACTACTTCTGTTTACCAAAAATATACACAAATTACTATTTGACTGACCATGGAAAAATTGAATAGCAGAAGACTGTTTTCTCATCCTTTGGTAACTGGATTTGGTCTCAAAATTCTTTCTCAACTTTCACTGAATTGCATTGTGGGGCTTCTTGAGGAAACTGCCTGGAGAATTTTTGCTTTCTGTTCCATCTCTGAGACAATATCTAACTTAACAATTCTAACAATATAGGACTGTAAGAATGACTGTGTCAAACCAAGTCTCGTATCCCACTTTCAAAAGCAGGCAATGGTAATGTGCAGGGAACACTAATAACATTGTAAGCGTATAGTGTTATTTTCCTAGCATAGTCTCTCAACCTCCAAAGGCAAAGTGGCACCTTTTGCATTTTATAGTCTTTAGATGGATTTCTCCTCCATTCGTTTGTCCAGGTGCTTTCCAAACCCTTCTGACACACACCTTGTGGTAAATAGTTCCTTAGTTCAGCTGTGTGGTATGGAGAAGTAGCCTTTTGTTTGTAACAGATCATCCATCTGCCTGTTCCAGCTGAAGCCTATAATGCTTGTGTTGGAATAGCTGGTGAGCAGTCAATCCCCAGCCACCCCTTTCATGCCACTCCTGATTTTGCACGTGTCCGTCATTCTACCTCAGCTGTCCCTTTTTCAGTCTTCTTTTATAGAAGTTATTTCATACACTCAATCAATTATGTTCTTTTTGCTCTATTTCTAGGTGTGTGTATATATATATGTATGTATATACACTAGAGAATATATAAAATCATATATGCATACCTCATTTTCAAGAGTGGGGCTCAAAGTGTGATGGAAGACCTGAGCTGCACACAGTAGTAGAGATGCAGATTTACTATAGAGGTATTCTGTGGCATAAGGTGTTTTCTGTTTTGTTCTTTTGTTTTTTTTTTTTTTTGTAAGCATTACTAATAGTCAGTTTGTTTTTTGACTGCTATTGAAAATTGAGATTATGTTGTTGCAGAGGTAGTATGAACTTGTTACTTTTGGTAACAGACAGTTCAAGGACCCAACATGTACCTATTCTTGGGATTATTTTTCCTAAGTGCCTTTTCCAGATCTCTCACAACTTGTGATGAAGAAAATAGGTCCCAAGTCAAGGAACAGAAGGTATGCCAGCTCAAGAGTCCTGTGGGACTTGCTGGTAAAATTGTTTCACTGAAAATTTGCTTTTTACTCTTTATTTTCTAAACAACTGTTCATTCATGACAAGACCTTCCTTTTAATCCAATGACAACTTAGTTTCAAGAGCTTCTAATAAGGGACATTCTCAAAGGCCTCTGGAAATCCTAGTAATTGTATGAATTTAATCTCCCTTATGTATGTTTAACTTCATTAAATAATGCCACTATATCTGCATGGCATGAATTTCTGTACAAAACCTGTGTCAACTCCTCCCCAGTATATCCTGGTTTTTTACTTGTTTTCTAATACTGGTTTTTGGGTGTGGAGTTTTGGTGCAGGTGTTGGGTTTTTTTTTTTATTTTCCTTCATAATTCATATTGGATTTACAGGTTTATAGTTTTCTTAAATGCCTTAATGTCTGCCTTAAAGATTGTCATTGCAATAGCCACTTGCCATATGAGTTTTTAGCAAGAGACTTGATATTTAAGCTAGTTCATCTCTAAATTATCTTATAACACTGAGGTGAAAACAACTTGGTCTTGGAGACTTGTTAGTATTCGTGTTAATTATTTGTTCTATAATCTCCTACTCTTCAGGGTGAAACAGAACCTCAATGTATCCTTTCAACAAACAGGTTTTTTTTTTTGGCACAGAAATCTTCTCAAGTTCCTTTGCACTGAATTCAGATGTAAAACAAAACAAAAAGTTGGTTTTTTTTTTTTCTTCTCTGCAATGGTTGTATAGTCTCCGAGTGACCTCTTTAATCTTGATTTGTCTTACTGCCAGATTCTCTGGCATGCTTCCATTTCCTTGTGTATTTAAAAAAGAATTTACTAGTTTTCATACTTCTAGCAAGCTGTTCCTAAAAGTATTTTTGGCCTCTTTGCCTTTTTTTTTTTTCCCTTTCTTTTAATATATGTAACCTGCAACAGTTTACAACTCTTCCTATTGGGCAGAACTTCAACTATTTGAAGAATGCTTGCTTTCTGTTTTGTTTTGTTTTTAGTAACCCCCATTGCCATGCTGTTGAGGCATGCCAACTTTATCTTCCAGGATGGGGTCTTTTTGAAACCTTGCAGATTTCTAACCTTTTTGTATGTGACCAATGTTTTGAATAGTGGTAATTTTAATTTCTAAAGTTGCAGAATTGCTCTTCACGTTTATTTTTAATTAAGAAGCTATTGTAGCCAACCTGAATGATACTTAACCAACCTGCAGCATACAAGTATTTCCCACTGAGGGACAGTGGAGGCTTTTGCTTCAAACATGCCTTGCTGTCTGTTTCCTACTTGGGCTATTTTGTGATCAGGGAGAACCTACATTTTTGTAGTTTTTGACTAAGCTTAACAGGGGAGTGTCAAATGCCTGTTTAGCTGCTGGAGAGGAACAGCTATCTCACAGATAGGCAGGAATGCAGCTAACACCTTGCAATTGCTCTCGCTATGGGCTGGAAACTTTACAGGCTGAAATAGTCTTATGCTAGGTAGGGTGTGGGCTGAGGTACTCAATGCCTTCCTTGTCTTGATCTTCACTGACAAGGTCTCCCCAGGCCTTTGTGCCTAGAGGAGAGGGGCTACCAGTAGTGGAGGACAACTGAGTCAGCAGTTACTGAGAAAGTTTGACACATGCAATCTGAGGGACCAGACAGGATGACCCAAGTATGCTGAGAGAGCTGGCAGGTGTCATAGTGAGGCCACTATCATCTTTGAAAGGTCATGGAGATCAGGGGAGAGTCCTGATGACTGGGCAGAGGCTGGTGTTATGCCCATCTACAAAAAGAGTGGGGAGGATGATCTGGGGGACGGTAAGGCAGTCAGCCTCAGTTTGGTCTCTGAGGAAAACTGGGGAGCAGATTGTCTTGGATGCCTTTTTTTGGGTACATGAAGGAGGTGTTGATTTGGAATAGTCAGCATAAATTAACAAAGGGTAAATCATGTATGACCAACCTCAGTGCCTTCTAATGATGAGATGACTAGCTCTGTGGATGAAGGAGGAGAGTGGATGTCATCTGCCTTGACTTGGGGAAGGTTTTTGGCAGAATCTCTTACCATACAGTTGTATCTGGGTATGCACTTCATGGTGAGGAGGAATAGCATGATAATGAGGGGCTGGAGCACTTGTCCCAGGAGGAAAGGCTGAGGAACTGGCCTTTATCTTTGTTAGCCTGGAGAAGAGAAGACTTTAGGGACATCCCTAATAGCTGCTTTCCACTAACCTCTCCTTCTTGAAAGCATAGTCAGAGGACAAGAGACAGTTGTCCTAAACTGAAACAGGACAGATTGCTACTTAATAGAAGGGATGGGAGGGGAATTAAGTTTCTCCAGGAGGCCAGTCAAGCACTGAAACGGGGACTGGGAAAGGTGTGCCAGTCTCTGTCCTTGCTGACTTTTTATGATTCAACTGATAAAGCCCTGAGAACTGATATGAGTTCAGCATTGACTCTGCTCTGAGTAGGAGGCTGGACTGGAGCCTGTGAACCATTCCAAAATTAATTATTATATGACAGCTTGTATATGCTATGTAATCCAAGAATTTCCATTCTTGGAGATGCTTCTTTAGACTTACCCTGGTGGGTGTGTCCTCCTTCATGCTTTTAATATGGACATGTAAGGCAATATTCACCTAGCGCTACTTCAGTTCAACTGACAGGTTATCTCTTGGTCAGCATCTGAGCTGGGCCACAGGGGTAACAAATTATTTGGTATACAGATGGCTGTGTTTGCAAACCAGGGAGCTGCCTGGGAGGTGACGACCTCAAATCTTTGAATTGCAGATATGCTGCAGCTAGGTCACTTGGTCTGTGCAATTTGTATTCCCCAAACACCCTAATCTGCTCCCTCTTTATGGGGTCTTTATTTTCTTCATCCTTATGAAAGTGTGCTGTGACAAGAGCCAGACTGCCTGTTTATGCGAGGAGGCACAGAATCAGTGCCTGTGTACCACAAGGACAGTGTTTTCATAACAAATACTTCCTAGCACTCAGAAGAGAGGGCAGCTAATCTTGAGAGTGGAATGCTTTTGCTTGCTGCCATCACTTCTGAGTTTTCCAAAGCCCCAGTGGCTTTTCCAAGGCCAAACCGCTATCTCAATAAAACAGGAAATGGAGATTGGGAAGAGTTGATGCATTTTCGCCTTGGTCTGTCAGAGCTTCCCTGCGCGCAGACGACAGCGATGAACAAGGCGGCTGAGGAAAGCTCGGGCTGCGCATCGCGCCGCTGCTCGTTTGTGCGCGGGGTTGCCCGAACATGGCTGCTCCGCCTTCTCGGGCCCGCCGGCCCGGAGAGCAGCGTGTTTACCAGCCCCTACGCCTCCCCAGCTGCCAGCAGGCCCTGCGAGCCGTGAGAGCCCCCGCCGCGGGCTCCCCCAGACCGAGCGGGGCCGGTGCCCGGCGCGGCCTCCCCCCTGGCCAGCGCCGCCGGGCCGCGCGCAGGCGCGGTTGCTGGCACCGGCTGGCCGTCGCAACATGGCGGCGCTGCGTGTGCTGCGGCGGGCTGCGGGGGCGCCGCTGCCGTTGTGGCGAGCCGCCTCAGGGGGCAGCCCGCCCTCCGTGCCCCAGCGCATCGAGGAGAAGCGCCGCGCCGCGCTGCTGGGCGGTGGGCAGGGCCGCATCGACGCGCAGCACAAGCGGGTGAGCCGCGGGGAGAAGAGCCCCTTCCCCGCTGCTCCCGCGGCGGGGCCCCGGGACGGGGCGCTTCGGCTTCGCGACAGGCGGGGAGGGGCAGGCACAGCGGTCCCCACCCTCCGGCCCCCACTCGCTACCGCCGGGGTCGGCGGGGAGCGGTGCCGCGGCGCGGGCACGGCTCGGACGGCCTCCCGCGGCCAGAGGCGGAAATGGCGCGGGGACTGCAAACCCGGGGCGGCTTTGCCTTTCAGTTGCGGAGTCCCCTTTGCGGGGCGGTTTACTGAAGCGACTTTAGAGACTAAATTCCCTCCTACTCCAGGCAGAAAAAAGGAATAATTTATGTACATCAGCTTTGTCACCAGATCGGCCATAATGCCCGCGTGTGAGGGATAGCCTAGACAAAAGTTGCACCTTCTGCCTATCCTGTGCTGCTAGCTTCTAGGTTGCTTAACACTTTACTGGCTTTGAAGGCATGCCATCCAGTGCAACTTCATCTTTGTACACTGCTGCTGTGAATCTAAGCTGATCTTTTAAGGAGTGAGCACGGAGAGCCAGAAGAATGGGAGTAAGGCAGAAGAAAAGACAGATGGGAAATAAGAGCTGGATTTTTAGTCTCTTCCCTCCATTCAGAATTTAGGCAGTGCTGAGAGAGATGGCAACACAGTTTTCCCATTTCTGTTTATTGTTTCTTGATGGGATGTCTTTTCAGTTTAGTGCGAAGACCTAGTGGTGCCACGATGGCTTGTAGGCTCTCTTCCCCAGCAGTAATAGCCATTCACGTGAAGACTACATGAGTGATCAGCTTGCCATTTCCCTCCTGCAGTTACACAACATCTGAAAAGAGTTACAGGCTCACTGAGTTACATTTAGAACACTGACTTAGCAACAGTCAAGTGTTTCTATGTGTCTAAAGGCCTCAAGCATCTTATATCATGTTTTATATAAATTAAATCTATTCCTTATTTGTTGATTTTAATGAACTTTTTGACCTACTGGGCAGGAGTTTTGTGGAGAAGCTGAGCTGTGTTTTAAGGTTGTGTTGAGGCAGGATCACGCCATCCCTTAAAGACAGCCCAGGTGCCCTGACCTTTGTAGACAGATGCTTACCTGAGTTGGAAAAAATGAATTTATTTGGAAGGTTAAGATAAAAATAACTTTCTGGTCATTTATTACTGCATGGCATCATTAGTACTGAGCAAGGGACATGTATATTTGGTCAGTTGATTGCATTCTTGACCCTTACTGTACTTTTGCCTATACCCGTGTCCAACAGAAAAAAGAACAAAATTATTTTCTCAGAAAATCCCTACAGGCTGTCATTTCCTTTTTCCTCTTATTTGCTGCAGCCAAATATCGAGCATGGTGAGTTGAGCCTTGAACTGTTGGTAAGGTCTGGTTTAGCTGTGGAAGGGTTCTGTGTTTAAGAATAGAACAAAGGCCTTAATAGCAGCATTTAAATGTGTAGGCAAAAATAGCTGTGATGCTATTATATCTTGTTGAAAAGACACTGAGATTGTTTTCTTTATCTTGTGGTAGTTCTGCTTCAGTAGTCAAACTTCTTTTCAAAGTCTGGCTTGCATTATGTTTGGTTTTTAAGGAGGATAATCACTGAGTAGGCTATTTCCAGCTTTGGTGGCATGCGGTTGCTTAATGGGCTAAATGTAGCAGATCAAGTGAGGTTATGTTTGATTAAACTACATCTGCTGGTGGTCAGTAAACAGAGCCAGAACAACCTGATGGCTATATGAATTGTTGCTCTGTTTCAGGGAAAGCTAACAGCAAGAGAACGAATTCTTCTGCTGTTGGACCCCGACAGTTTTGATGAATATGACATGTTTGTGGAACACAGATGTTCTGACTTTGGGATGGACTCTAATAAGAATAAGGTATTTTTATTTCATATAACTCTTGTTTCTTTGTCCTTGACTGTTTAGACAGCCAGCTGGTTGAAATAGGCTCTTCTGTTCACATGTCACTTCTTTTATTTGTGTTGTTTCCTCTCTTTTATTGTTTTGTAAATTTCGTCTTATTCCTTTCAGTTTCCATGTAACGGCTTACATGATTTACTTTTCCATTGTCTAAACTTGATACCTTTTTTTATAAGGTCACCTGTTTGGTTCAAATACCTTCCCGGATATTGTCTTAGACCTGTGTTTTAAATAATAGAGGAGGCTGCAGAGCTTTGTGGTTACAATTTTGTCAATCAAGTCAGATATGAAGAACGAATAAGAGTAGATACTTTTGCCTCCCTACAGGTAACTTTAGAGTTATAGGATGAAATAACTCAGATCCATATTTATGCTTGCCAAACTACAGAGTCACAAAATCCTTCAGGACCTTAAAATCTGATATGTTTGGAAATTCAGGCATTCATACTGGTCTGTTGCAAGTTGCAATCTGCTTGCTTATGCAGTTTTCAGATGTATGGCTGTGTATCCTAAACCAACATGGTACACGAGGCTCATCATGTAGAGGAAAAATCTATGGCTCCCCAAAGTCTCTCACCGTAACATTGATGCTTGATAAATTACTACATGGGAAAAGTACTTTTTTTGTGATTTTGGTACAGAGAGGACCAATGAACGTGCTGGGATGTGTAGGTGCCTAGTGCAGATGTAAATCTTCCTGTGGCATAAGGCCCTATTTACAGTGGAGTATTCTGGTTGGGGGTGTGGTGAGAAGCTGCTCCATATGTGCCACTGCCCTGTGCTGCTTACAAGGACTGCAACTTCTATTTGTGCGGTTACTAAACCAGCTCATCAGTTTTCAGTCCTTCAGATTGCAGGGCTGCAGCAGGCTGCTCCCGTGAGCAGCCGGGGCATTGGGAACCAGCAAAGGTGAAGGATTTGTTTTCATTTTAGCAGCCAGGAGACTGACAGGACTTGGTGCTGGGAAGGATGTTGTGTTAGACCTTCTCCCCCTCAATGAGTGTAGGAGCAAACATATTTTTTTCTCTAAGTAATTTTTTACTCTGTTCCCCAGCGAACTGAAATAGCTACTATGTCACCCCTCATCATACTCCTCAATACTATGTCCCGCAGTGCTGATAACAAATTCCTGTTTCTGAAGATATGAGGAGCAGCAAAGTCCTGAGAGTGACAAGAGGGTTAATTTTTTCCTTGTCCTTCAGAATTCACCTTTCAGTGAGCTGCAAATTGTGTTTACAGAGCACAGTTTCACAACAGATGACCTAACTGTGACCAGTGAGCTGGAATATTAGTTTAGCATTGAATTTCTCGGAGTTCCTGGAACTTTCTGAAGGTAGGGTGAAACTTGTACTCATACCCAGGCCACTCTGCAGGCTGCTTGAACTTTTAGGAGTTACCTGTCTGAGACAGTGGCTGGAACTACAGGTGTGTTTCCTGCTGTTCTGTGTGCCAGGAACTGGGAGCTGGTAGCAGTGCTGTCTGTGCAGCCTGAGAAAAGTCCCCAGACTGGTATGACCTTCCTGAGAACAGATCACCTTGAGCATAAATGGCCCTTAGAGTTGGCCCTACATGATACATTCTTCCCCTCCCTGCCCCCAACACCAAAAAGTATTTAAATACCTGAAATTACTTTATGACAGCCCAGTAAAGTTCCTTTTCTACTGTTGTCTTGAAAAAACTTCTGTATATTTCCTTTACAAAAGAGTCAGACAACATAGATAAGCAAATTTTAGGATTTGCAGACTCCATTTCCTCTTCCAGCTCCCTGTTCTTCCCTTACTTACAGGGTGAAAAATGGGACAGGTCAAGTTGAAGTATTTGTGACTGTAATTATATTTTTTGACATTTCCAGGGTTGTCTTTTTTCCCCTGTATCAACACCTCAAGAAAAGTTTGTGCTCTGTCCATTTAAAAACATCAGCTGGTCCTAATAAAAGGTACATCCTGTCTCTAAGGACATGATTTGCCTCTCGAGATCCTGAAATTTTAAGGGGAAAATGCAAAATTAATAATCTTTACACTAATACACAACTAATATGTGATACTACCTCTAGTTTTCCTTCCCAGGGATGTGGAAAACTTTGTGGAGCCCCCACTGCAAACATGAAAGACCGGTCCTCTTGGAGAATCAGTCTTTGCTTTGACGTAGTACCCGGTATAAGACTGTGGGTTTTGTAGTGAATGTTGTTGCTGCTTTAGTTTTTTTAATTATTACTTTTAATGAATTTATTTGTTTTTTAATGCAGTATCCTGGAGACAGTGTGGTGACTGGCCGTGGACGGATTAATGGGAGACTGGCTTATGTTTTCAGTCAGGTATGGTTTTGCTTGTTTTTTAAATAGCATGAACTTATCATTTGAAATAAACTCACAGTAGTTCAGTGTGGTCATGTAGTAATGTACCTGTTTACCTTTTACTAATAAGCATAAGACAGAAATAACATCCTGTGGGAGGAAGCAGAGCGCCTTCAGACAAGAAGAATCAAAAAAGCATTTCTAAAAGTTTTGTTGGGTATTAGAGGCAGTTGAGGACAAGAGTGAGATGAAGAGACTGATGAATGCAGAACCAGTGGGAATGTTTTGAAAAAAAACCAAACTGTTATTACTTTGGCATAACATCACTGGATGTTGATATGCTGAGAGACTTGAGGAGTCCCCCAAATCCACTTCTTTGATAACCAAGAAGTGAATTAATGGAGAAGTCACTGAGCATTGTGTGCTTAAAGCAATTTCAAGCTTTGACTCTATCCCTGCAGTTGGATGTGTGTGGATGAGCTTCTGCAGGCATGTGGAGACCTGTGAGTGTCAGTGGAGGGCTTTGCGAGTTCTGAGAACCATCCTCTGGGTTTCATGCTGCAGAATGGGGGCTGCTTGCTGGAGATGTTAACTGGAATTGCAATGAGTGGAATTCATGATAGAGGGCACTTGAGCAACCTTGAGTTGTTTCTCAGGGTCGAACTCTCTGATTAGTTGAAGGGATTGTGATAGATAGCATATAAATAGATGGATAAAGTATGCTTTTTATATTACACTGTACTTTTAATATTAAAACAAAAGTATTTTAAAGGAAACACCATACGTAGAGATTTAGCTTGGTCAGTCTTAACACAGTGAAAGAAAGGCTTTCTTTCAGATAATTGGTAACTACTTCTCTGTTCTGGGCCACAAAGTAGCCTTTGTTCAGTTTACTGTCATGGCCAAAATGATTGTTGCTTTGTGACCTTTGGAGCAAGTTGTATGCTCTGCCTTTTTTGTCTTGGATATGTATTTATTCCAAAAGAGGACACTGTTATGTGGACCTGAACATAAGATAGGAGTTGAACACAGACTTTAATTTTAGAAGAACACAAGTAGAGAGCAGTTTTCCTATTAGAAGAATTTAAATGTGCCCCTTCATGATACACATCTCTTTTTTTATTTTGTAATTAAAGACCTTTTTCCTCCCCGAATCACACTGCCACCTGATATGATCCTTCCTTTTGGGCTCAACTGCTAGTCACAGTCATGCTGTTCTCTGTGCACGCAGCTTTTAGGGCTTCTTTGAGAGTAAGACTTGGTGGGAATGCATCAGAGAAACTCACCAGAAGTTGCCTCTGGGCTCTGTTGGTGCTGGTGGGTGTCAGTATCCCCTTTCTCTTCTGGATCAGTCCCAGGGCCTCATGTTGCTTATTCACGATCTTAATGCTCAGGCCCAGGGATAGCACCAACGATCAGTTTTGGCTGACATAGTCCCTGGAGCACTCAAAAAAGAATAATCAACTCTTGGAGCATAACTCATGAATATAGAATGATGGTGTATTTTCGGGTTTTTATTTCTGCCTGTTTGCAGGCATATCTTACTGCTGCCCCTTGCAGTAGGACCCTCCTCACAGGTGAAATTTCTCCAGACTACTCCAGTATTTATAATGTCGATGAAAGAGGAACATATCTTTGTGGAAAGAGAGAATGTTTCTGTGAAGAGGAAAAAAAAAAAAGCAGATGAGACATAGTAAGTTTTTTTTTATTTTAACATAGAATCCACTGGCAAATGGGTATAAAAGATCTTTTTGCTTGTGAAGAAGACTAGGATTGATCTGCAGGCTGCAGTAAGGGAGTCAGGTTGTTTTGGAGCAGCATACCAAATACAGAGCATCGTAGGATTATACTGTTTACTTGCAACATTTTACTGAAATGGTTCTTTCCCTAATCTGGAAATTTGTTTTCCTTCCAGGATTTTACTGTATTTGGAGGTAGTTTATCTGGAGCTCATGCCCAGAAGATCTGCAAGGTAATACTTCACAGGATAAAATAAAACAAAAAATTATCAGCATCATCCTCTTTTTTTTTTTTTTTTCTTCACAATCTGTTGTGTTAATGACTTTGGAGAAAATTATTTGTGACTGACTTCAGTATGCTCTGGCATATGTCCTGGCAACTTGAAAATGCCTGTCTCCTCATGTCAGTTAAGGTATGAAAGGTGAGCAGAGTTAAGGTGAGCAGAGAGGTACCCTTTAAAAGCTTTTCAAGTATACGAGAGCTTTTCCAAGTAATACACAGTTTGTTTAAACTAAGTTTAAACAATAGACAAGAGAGTAAAAATATAAATTAACTATCTATTGTCTACTGGGGAAATGTGAAATTACTTGGGAGAAACTTTTTTATATAAGCAGTGCTTTGTGGAAGTGTGTAATATTTATAAAAGGAAAGGTACCAAGTAAACAATCTGAAGATAAACAGTTTTACAACTTGGAGGTCACCTTCATACTCAGAGCTTCTGTTATCAGGTACTTATGGCTATTTATTCTCATTTGTCTGCTTGTCTCACTGGAAAAACTGGTGTTTGAATCCCAGGGGTGGGGAGGACAATAACTTTTTCAGTGGTGTGGACTGGTTAAAATTTCCTGAATTTTCTTGCTATGGAATCAGAAACAAGGTTTTTGGTGCAGAAGGCCTTTTCTCCTGATGGAAATAACTACTTCTGGGCATAGACATCTCAGCAGTGAGGAGGTATAGAACTAGAAAACATGAAGACTTTGGGCTGGATAATAACTACTTGGCTTTACGAAGTCTTGATATTGGGAAAGACTTGATATTTACCCTTTCACACTGGAGCTTTGCAGTGTCTCTTTTTGTTGGGGAGGGTACTGGGATGCTTTCTGCTGTTTTTTTGATCTCTTAGTTCTAAAGAAGCCGGAAGAGTGCTGGTAGCAAAATTAGAAAACAATGTGAGTCCGTCTTAATTGGTACTGGTCTTGATTGGCATCAATGTCAGTGGTAGGCTCCAAAGTTTGAAGGCTCTGGATGCATCAATTACTGTGGGGCTCAGAGTCTTTGAGGCTGCAGCCTGGGCCGTGGAGAGCTCAAAAAGGACTGACTGGGTGGTGTGGCATCTGTCTCGCTTCTTAATAGTTTTTCTTATTGAGCTGAATTCTCGGAAGCAAAAATCTGTTCTGAGAGAGACGATCTTGGCTCCTGCAAACCTTATCGGTGGCTGAAGGGATGTAAAATGTCATGGAGCATGGAAATGAAGTTACTCTCCCTTAGCTGAACTTTCCTGGAGGTGTGCCCCTTTGGTGGTAATCATTTCCTGATTGGGATTTGCTCCTGCAGTTGCAGAGAGGTAGCAATATTTGGCATCTTGCAGCAAAGCTCCAAGTTAAGTAGATGTGGGCTACAGATGGCCTGCTATTTTTGCAGAAGAGCCTTGTGGTCTTTCAGACCACCTTAAATGCCTGTAATGCATCCCTTGAAGCAGCAGAGATTCAGTGTGGCTCTTTTGAGGGTAATATGTACCTGCTTATGGTGGGGAGCACTTGAAAGTCTATATGTGCATCTATGATGTCATGTTTCAAGATGATTGTTGAGTCCATGAGATGAAGAAGAGTGGTTTTAAGAATGAATCCTGAAATGTTCCCTACAAATACTGGTATGGGAAAAAATGTCTGGTCTCAAATATATGAACGCATTTTCAGTAGTCTGAATGTGCATATTGATGTGTGTTTTAGGAAGAACTTCAGTGTCTGGAAAAGCCTTGAAATGAATAATTATTCCATATATAAGGCCCTGGAAAATTGCAAAATGTGTCAGTGAAATTGTTTCACTAACCTGTCCTGGTAGCATGACAACCTTCTAGGAAGAAGCAATGTCAACTCAAATAATTTTGAACAAGGCATTTGATAAGGCAAACGAGGCCACTTGAGGCTCGCAGAGCCTCTGTTTGCAGTCACACAGCTGCTTTTAAACTGTGGGATTGTATTTAAATTGTAAAGTCATTCTGTGTGTCTGGCACAGTGATTTCAACTTTTAAATGGATGTCCAGACACAAAGCATGAAGAACCCCTGTTTTACATTGAATGACTGCAAGTAGGAACAAAGCCACTTTAGAACTCTGCAGAAAGACTTACCACCAATCCGTGTTCAGGCTGGGATTTTGGTACTGCTAAGATACTATTGATTTGAATGAGACTGAGTATACTTACTGTGTTTCTAGGCAATATAAAATTCAAGGTTGATGCTGCAGCCACTCTGAAAGACAGGACTGAAGCTTTAAAAATCTTAGTAAGTTAAAGATTGTCTGAAATAACATATAAATCTATAACAATGACTGAAAGGGCTACTACTAGGCAGGGAGAAGCAACTTGGAAATTCAAAATGGGTATTGACTGACAATGTGTAGTTTTAAAGAAAATTATTTAGGAGCTAAAGCAGATCTTAATGTAATATGCCAGTGCTGTAGTGTTACAAAAATGGCAAATATTTTACTGGGATGTAATAAGTGGGAATATTTTATGTAAGGAATGTAAGGAATTCAATCCTCCCACTTAAGCCTCTGCTGGAGTGTTGCATATGATCTTGAGGCAAGTAATTGAAATGATCAGAGATCTAGAAAATAGGATGTAGAAAGAACAGTGTGACTGAATTGATGGTGCTTAGTCTAGAAACAGGAGGGGAAATATAAAGACTGAAGAGAGATTTGAGGTACTCGAATGTCTTCGAAGGCAGAGGCAAAGTAGTAGTAAATTGCTCTCTCTGTCTAGTATATATCAAGAAAGAAGTGATGTTTCTAAATTTTCCAGAGGAAAGATTTAGTTTAGTCTTCTCAAAGAACTTCTAAGAAGGATAATCAAGCATTAGAATATACTGCTTAGGGGGATTATGCAATCACTAGTGCAATAAACTTTTAAGATCAGATTAGACATGTATGAGGGAGTGTTTAAGGTGCAGTTGAGACCTCTTATGAACAGAGATAGATTGGACCTCTCTGGTCTAAACTCCTGTGACTGTGTCACTTAGCACTGGTTTGGATAATGCAGAGTGAGTATGGAGATGCACAGCTAGTAAGGCAGATATTACAGGTCGTGGGAGGGTTTACATGTGTATCAGCCTCCGGTCTGAATGAGTCAAAACATGATACCCCCCTAAGCAGTTAGTGACTGTGATAGTTCATACAAATAAAGGAGAAGCTGAGTGCAGTTCGAATTCTGGCACATATGGGGTTTTTTGTGTGTGTGGTTTTTTCTTTTTTTTTCTTTTTTTTTTTTTTTTTTTTTTTCTTTAGGGGATAAACATTTTGGGGGTTGGTTGCTTTGGGATTTTAGCTTAGCTAGGTCAGTAATGAGGAGTTTGTATTCATCACCAGGTCATGGATCAAGCTGCTATGGTTGGAGCACCCGTGATTGGGCTGAATGACTCTGGAGGAGCCCGTATCCAGGAGGGAGTGGAGTCCTTGGCTGGCTATGCAGATATATTTTTGGTATGTAGGCTGCTAAGTGACCAGGAAGCTTGGCGTACACAAAGATGGACAGAGTCCTTTACTTAAGTCGGTGTTTGTAAGTAAACTTCTACGTTATCATCATCCTATTTCAGCCAGTGTTAATCTGGTGGATGAAGCAGCATACATGAGGGCTTGTGAGACCTGGACTGTCCTCTTGGTTCTCTTTTTAAGTTTGCACAAATTACGGTACCTCTTAGTTCGATTTACCCATGTGTTAAACACGGGTGGTGCTGAGCCTTGTAAAACACAGTGATCCAGTGAAAAGCTCTGTAGGAGTTGCACCATATAGTGAACTTTGTTGTAAGAATGAAAGAATAGGCAATTTATTTAATTGAAAGAAAACCCCAAACCAACTGTTTTAACTTTGATTCACCCTAATATATAGATGGCTTGTGTTGAGATGTAATTTCTCTCGAGTGTTTATCTGTTTGTCTGACACAGGTGAGCACGCCTGGTTCAGAGGGTGTTTTGTTAGGTGACGGATGGTTGTGATCCAACACCAGCTGTCCCTGTGTCTCCTTTGAAATACAGATATGTTAAAATTTGACACATCAGATTTGTTTTCAATAGGGCTGATAAAAGGTGAAATATTTCCACTGCAGAAAGAGAGACTTAAAGTAAATCAAACACTCTGCACTTGAAGAAAACTTGAGAAACTCAGATCAGAAGCACTAAGTGCCTGTTCTGTCAAGATAGTAGGTCAATGGGGAAAGAAAAGATGCAAGTCAGAAATTTCTGTTCAAAGAACAGTATGCAGTACAATGTTAACCTTGCCATTTGAGGATGTCCAATACTGATCAGACTGGTTAAAGTTTGACATTTCCACAATATTTTTGTGGCTGCTGCAAGAATTTTTCCTCTAGACACACTACCGATCATTTTTTTCACTGAAATGACATTATTTTATATGCTTACCAAAACACACAGTTTTAAATAAGTGCACAAAACGTAAATGTGCTTGTGCTTTCAGTAGGAATGCAAGCAGGTGGGATGACAAATTAATCAGATGCTAACAGTCTTCTGGATTAGTGCAATCTGGGATGATGCAGTTGAACGTTTACAGAAGTCAGTTGTAATCCAGTTGAGTAATGAGCAATGTAAACTTTTTTTTTTTTCCTTACAGTATGCCATCCGTGTTGGTGGATGGCAGTAATTCACCTTTGTGTCAAACTCAAGTCAGTGCAGGAATCTGATTTAAAAAAAAAAAATAAATCTCTGCCACAGTTGGTTATTAAAGCTTACTTGTACCTCTGAGCGGTGGTGTTCCTGTATGTTCAAATTTCAGGTACATACATTTCTTACCATTCTAGGCTCAGTGAATTTTTTGCCTCTGCAGCATCTGTTGATGTACAGATGCTTGTACATTCTATCTTTCTTTGCAGTTATTGCATGGGATATGAAGCCAAATGTCTGGGAACAGAAAGAGGCAAAACAGTAGCAACAAAATTATTTTGCTTCTATTTACATCAAGATATTCTGTCCAGATACTTGTCTCGCAGTAAATATAGCAAGTTGTACTCTCCTGTTTGTGAATTCTTGCAGAATCTCCGCACAGGCTTAAAAGACACACGTTCTTGGTAAAACTGGATGTCTGTATTCTCTATTGCAGAGAAATGTCCTGTGTTCTGGGGTGGTTCCTCAGATCTCCCTCATTATGGGTCCTTGTGCTGGTGGAGCTGTGTATTCCCCTGCATTGACTGATTTTACGTTCATGGTGAAGGTGAGGGTGGAGCATATCCTGACCGGCTGCTGGTAACATCTGACACAAGTTGACCCCACATGAAGGTTTTTTTTTTTGGAAATGGTTTCTTACTTTGAAACAGTGAAGGTCTGGGATTTGCTGCAGGAATATTATTAATGTAATTGGAATATTGCTGGTTGTTAGTGTCATTGGTAGGAGACTGAAATGGTCCAGTTCTATTATTTTGGACGTAGGATAGATGTAGAGATAATTAATTTTTCGTTAAAAAACATTTTTGTTCAGGTACTTACTAAAAACAAACAAACAAACAAAACCAACCAGCAATCCACCAAACCAGCAAAGCTGCATGGTTCTGTTTTAAGCTTCAATTTTAAAGAAAACCAGTCTTAAACATTTAATGTAATAGTAATAATGTAATAATGTACTAATGTACTTGGAATGGAATGCCAAGGTAGCATGGCAAATGTATGACCTGGCTTTGAAAATGTATTTTGAAAACCTGAGCCATTATCTCATTATGGAAACTGTTGTGGAATGTTGTGCTGCTGGCACGTTTTATTGTAACTAGGTTGTGACAGTTACTGCTCAAGGCATGTCCACAGAAATGCTGGCAAAGGCTGTCTTAAGTAATTGTTAGAAAAAAAAAAACATGCCTGTGAAGAGTTTCTGAAGGATTTTTATTAATGAATTTTGTAACATCTAAAATCAATGTTTATTGTTGAGGTGAGACAAATGTTTCACCCCTGTGTACTCTTTTGGCATTTCATGCTACTACTTTGACTGTTAGAGGCAGAATTATTATTATTTTTTTCAATTTATTTTAATTAATTCAAAGTTCTGTGATCACTCAGAAAAAAGTTCTTCCATCTGTCTTCCTTCAAGTGTCTCCCAATGCTAACAAGTCTTTCTTAGTTCATAATAAGAAATAACTGCACTGTTCATGCTGTTGTATTTACATGACAATTCATTTTTGTCTCAAATTATTTTTCTGCATAAACTGATAATGTGTATGGGGACTAGTACAGAAATTGAAAATATTAGATGCATAAAAATGTCAAAAAGCCTCCATATTGAAGCTAGGTTAAATTAAATTGGATAAAAATTATTTTTAATGAAAAGTCAAGAATAACTTTCCTAAGTAACCTGTGGATAACTGCATTTGCTGTGGATTTTTAATATAATACATTAAGGATTTTTAAGAAGTTCTTCCCTATGTTCTACTCGTTTTCTTAATTTGGGAGACTGTGGCTTTTCCTTAGGTGCTTTTGCAGCTTGGGTCTAGTTTTTAGTGTTTGTTTCGATCTATTTATTTATTTATTTATTTGTATTTTTTTTATATTTCCCCCCCCCAGGATACATCCTATCTGTTCATCACTGGTCCAGACGTAGTCAAATCTGTTACCAATGAAGATGTCACCCAAGAGCAGCTTGGGGGTGCAAAGACGCACACTGCTGTATCCGGTGAGAGCTGGGTAGTTTACTCAACATACTAATTGTTCTTTAAAGTAAATGACATAGTTGTTCTAGCTGAACAGCTGATTGTCTAATGCAGATTTTTGTACTCGTGGGTGTCTCTTGAGTCTAGAGTGATAAAACTCTACTCAGGCACAGGGTCTTACTGTGTATAGGGTTCTGGGATTTGGAAGAGAAAGTAGCAAATCTGCAGAAGATTCTAGAAGTGGGAAGATTGTCAGAGGGCAGGGCTTAGCAAGGCAGGTTAGGGGTGGTGTTGGTTTTTCTGTTTATTGTCCAGAAACCTGCACGGGTTGAAAGATTCTTTATTGTTAATAGCTCAGGTTTGAAAATTCTTGCTTTTACTTCTTTGTATCTTTATTGGTACATACTTGAAAATGAAACCTTGCAAAATAATTTCACTAACGGCTTGACTGTTTCTTCCCAGGAGTCGCACACAGAGCCTTTGAGAATGATATAGATGCTTTACTTAATCTCCGAGAGTTCTTTAATTATTTACCTCTTAGCAACCGCGATCCAGCACCAGTTCGTGAGTGCCATGATCCCAGGTAAGAGGAGAATGGCTCAGACCTATCGCCTCTGACCTCCTAATTTCATGGCTTCTGTGGCTCAAGGAGCGTAAAGAGATGAGAGTTTTGTGCCCGGGCTCTTGGCTGATAATGCTGCGTTGTGGTGTGTGAATATGGGAAGTGTTTCAACATGCGTGTGTGCGTAACATAGGTGCTCGCTGTTGGATTGAATTTTTTTATTTTCTGAAAGCAATGTTATGTGGGCTGTGTACAGAATATGGGGAAAAGTAAAAGTAATCTCTGTGCAAATGTCACAGTCCTTTGAAACAGGCAAGTGAGGCAGAAAATAGCACAGCGACCAAAAGTGGGGAGAAGAGAACGTGCCCTGCTTTGTCAGATACCTGTCTGTTGGGTGAGTTCTGCTCACTAAGGCTAGAGGTGGGGAAGCAACAAGGAGCCAAAGGAGGCAGAAAGTTTTATGTGTTGGGTACTTGTCTCGCAGGCTCATTGTGTAGTTGGCAGCATAACAAAGACTTGAGCCCTTTCAAGAGGGGAAAATCGGCGACCGTCTGGCTTTTTATCAGGGAATTTTTCCAAGAGATAGAGGGACAGCCAGAGAGGCAGCACGGGACTGTGTAAGTAGGCAGCCTTAGTAGTAGTGTTAACGTCAGAGAATGCCAATGGAGTAAAAGCATTTTGCCTGAGATCCAGTTGCAGCCCCAGCTCAGCCCTTTCTGTAGGGAACCCGTTAGAGGCTGTCGCCCTCTCCTGTACGGGAGCTGCTGCTGAATGCGTTCCTTTCGGTTCTACGGATGTGTGCGATCTATGGCTTGTGGTTCTTACATGCATGAAGATTTTAATGTGTGAGCTGGGAAAGTTATCTTCTCTTCGTGCTTTGGTGTTCTTTGCAATGACTTTGAAACAAGTTGTTTGACAAAGGTGGTGGTTTTTGTTTGTTTGTTTGTTTTAATTGATTTTACAAATCACAGCCCTTGTACCTGAAATACATTGTTCACTGTTGGAGATATAAATTTGCCAATTGCTTTTAGAGAATGATCAGATAGGTCAATTAGTTTCTGGTCCTAATTTTTTCTAAGATGTTGATCTTCAGGAGTTTATTATTAAACTGGAAGACTTCTGATCTGATAGTGACAAACCAAAGCAAATCTCTGAAGTTATTTGGTAAATTTGGAGAATTATCTCTGAGGTTATAATGTTTGTTCTTAGCAAGTTGTACTGGGATAATTACCCTCTGTAGACTTGAACATGCTATTTTAATTCCATTACAGAAATGACAGTCTGTTGGTTTTTTTGTTGTTGTTGTTTTTTTTTTTTTTTCTTTTTAATCAATGTGTCTTGTAATAGGCAGTTTGTTTTCTTGTGGGAAGCTGTCAGTTACGTTGTAGCCACTAACATAGAAGAGATTAGTTCTTTGTTTTCTTGAGGGAGACAATCTTTTATGTAGCACCAGATACATTATTAGAGGATCACAGTATAATAAATGCTCAATAATTTGTACTAAGAACTTCAATTTAATAGTCTTTGTACATGAAAAGACAGATCTATTTGTTAAATTTGCCGGTTTTTATAGCAGCACCTCCAATACTTCTCCCATTTGTGGTCTTAATGCTTACAGTGGTAATACTTCATCTGGACATACTGACATCTTAATAGACTCCTTTTGCTTTGAATTGATGTGTTTGATCCTTGCCACTGCTCCAGTCAAAGCCCATCCCTCTACAGTAATTTCTTTCTTATTGCATCATTTTCAGACTGCAAAAAATTGCCACGAATAATGCAAATTAAAAGTAACATACTTCTGTCTTCATGGTTAGGTCCAGAATTTGGTGGAGTGGTGTGTGAAGGATTTCAGTGATGGTCTGTGTAGGGCCACTGTGGGAAATGTCAAGCTGCACACAGCTGTAAGAATGTGACCTCAGAGAGGGGAGCTGGGAGGGCTGGTTTTGAGCAGGATGGTGCTGCTGTCCGGGAACCGCTGTTAGCCAGCAGGGCACGTACTTGGCAGGCCTTGCTGCATGCACTGGCCATGCGTGCATCAACACCTGGGCAGTACTCTGCCACTGAATCTGCTGAGGGGATAAACAGAGGCGGCTCAGAGCAGAAGAAGGGAAAAAAGGACCCAGAGCTCACTCTACGAACAACAGGGGACGCCCTGAAGGTGCTGCGCCTGCCTCCCTTCTCTGCTCTGACCCTGCTGATCATCATCCTCCTGCTCGGCGGTGTCTCTGGCTTAGTCGGGGTGGTGAGACTCTCATAAAGGGAAAACAATACGCTGGCAACTGCTTATGCTGGTAACTGCTTATGCAAGGCTATAACAGAGCAATAAATACCGTAGTGCTTTTAAATATCATATGTTGGGTGAATTTTGTGCATAGGAATCCTACGAACCGGTTACAGGTGGGTTCTTTGTAGTGTTGAAAAATGTCTTTGTTGCTGAAACGTCTTTCAGGTGGAGTTTTTCATGTCAGTGGCCTGGGTTCTAAAGAGTTAGAAAATTGCTTATAGTACCAGTTGACCAGTGCTGAATATGTCCCCTGCCTTTGAAAGGTGTCTGGTTCATTGCATTTGGTGTATTATATGGTGTGATTTTTACCTTTTTGTGTCTTTAACTATAAACAAATTTAGTTTCCTCTAAAGCCTAAAGTATGCATACACATTTCTGGCAGTTATTATCAATTCTTGGTAAGCGAGCAGTTTCCCTTTTGTATGGATTTAAAACCAATACCGATTTAGGTGAGTGTCACAAGCTGTCACAGGCTTCAGATGGCTGCTTTGATGGTGAGCAGCAGTTTCTTCCTGGTAAGGGATCTGCGAGGAACACAGTTCCCAACCTCGTAATTCCAGGGACTCTACCAGCAAGCTCTGGGTGTCTGTTATCTGTGATGATTTGAAGGAGATCTTGAGAGCTGTGATAACCTGGGTAATGTCTTCATTTCGATGGTGCTTATTAATTTTAATACTGTTCTGATTTCCCTCAGTACTCTACAGCATTATGAATTTTCAGGAGCAATAATTTATTTTTTTCCACTTCCCTTATCCTTTGGGATACCACAGGTAATGGACAGAACTTGTGGCACATTAGTATCTACTCTATGGACAAGAAAAAGTGTTAGAATCTTCTGTAGCTTGGGGTTTAGTATGTTACAGTTGGTTGCTTTCATCAGATTAAGGTTTCATTGTATTATTCTATGGAAATACTTGCATGCAATACTCTTAATCATGGTGAAAAAATATGTGGAAGTGTTGCTGACAGTTTTATTCTATTAATAGATGTCTCTCTCACTCTCTCAGCAAGGAGTGGTGCCTCTCTAGTCCTGTGTATGTGAGTGAGCACAGACCGCCCTGGGGCTGCCATTATTAGTTTTTGCCTGATTGTGACAAACTGCAGATCGCTGCCTTCAGTTTTAAATTGGGTGTCCAGAGCCTTGTGTCGTCTTGTTTTAAATGTACTAAATCTTGGCATTGTTAGAATAGTAATTCAATAAGAACTCCACAGAAATACCATTTCTAACAAATGTAGATCAGTATTTTTATGGAATAGTACAAATAAAATACTCCCTGGAGCCTTCTCAGTGGTGACTCATAAAAACTGACACGCCCCATTGGGACTGCGAATGAATACGAGGGCCCAGTGAGTGCTAACACTTGTAGGTCCCCAGGGAAGCCAATGTGATCAGAGATGGGGGTAACCAATAGTGTCAGCTGCTGCCTGGGAGCCAGCACTCCTGTCAAATGCGAAGCTGCATGTGAAGTGCAGCATTGTTGAGTTTAGCTGAGTAACATCAAAGATTCTTTAGAGACAGCCATTAAACTGAAGAAGCTGAGAGCGGATGTGTTTTGCCCATCCATGAATCTCTGCTTGTTTGGTGACAGGGGAAGTAAGTGTGGAAAGGCTTCCTACAGTAAAGTCTGTTGAAAATCACAAGTGCACAGTGTGGGCAGGGGAATGATCGGAGTTGTAAATGCACAGAAGATCCAGGAATATGACAGGAAACCTCGCTCTGCCATTGGGAGAAACAGTTTTGCCCATCCAGCTGTAAGGACTGGAGCTGCTGGCTAAGCAGGCTGTTCTGCTTTCTGCCGCTTGACGCTTGTTCTGCCAAATCCTCTTCCCCATCACCGACTTGTGCCCCACTGCTCCCAGTGCCCCTGCAGGCTGCCATTTGTAGCATTTGCCCACCACTCAGGTTCCCTGCTGATACTCTGTGTGTGTAATTTAGGCTCTTTTAGTCAGAGGAGAAATAGCATTATTTCCAGGAGATGGTTTCATAAGCAGAGGTGCCTGCGGAAGGGCCATCTCCTTCAGGAAGAGATCAGTCAGGCTTTTGTCCTCCTGGTGTGAGGGCTCAGTGGCCTGAGGCAGAACTGGCTGAGCAGAAGCAGCCTGTTCCTTTTCCCCATATTTGAGAAGTGTTTTCCACAAAGTCTGAGAGGTGGAATTGTTTACTCATGTTTCTGGTCTTGGTGTTCATCTGATCTCTAAATATTGTTGCTTACACTTTTTTGCAGTGACCGTTTGGTTCCTGAGCTGGACACAGTTGTGCCAATTGAATCTACTAAAGCCTACGATATGCTGGATATCATACACTCCGTAAGTCTGCTAGTGGGAGCGTTGCTGGGATTAATATGGATATATCATGTTCTGTCTGTAATTATTTGAAAGAAACCAGTTGAATGGCACTTCTTTTTTAGTCTTCACAAGTTACTGTTTTTTACCTGTGTAGCAGCCACGAGTGAAGGGACAACAAAAACTGCAGGAAAAAAAATATTTTAGCAGATGAAAGGAATTCTAAGATTTATTATCAGGATACATCCTACACTGCACATATACCTGTACAGATGAAAGATATGCTGTAACTCAGTTTTCTCTCTGGAGTCAAAATCCCCTCACCCCTTGTCTTAAGTTCTATCCCTTGCCCTCTGCCCTGGACCTTGTTGTTACTGTCTTGAATGCTGTCACATTTTTATAGAAGGTAATAAACTACAGAGAGCCCATTCCAAGATTTACCGTTCTCTGTTTATTCTAAGACACAGTTACGTACATGGACAGTACAAGAATATTTTTTTTAATGACAAGTCAGAACTCTCTGAAGCTTGGAAACACCAATGTTAAAGTTTCATTAAGTGAGGCAGATCTCCTGGGAGGGGTGGCAGGGAAGGAAACATTGTACTAGTTTAAAAAAAAAAAAAAAGAAAACCAGTATTGCCATGTAAAAATAATGGAGGTTTTATTAAAGGAGCACAGGCAATGCTGGTAATTATCTTGCCTAACTTTGGATACTTCACTTTTCCAGTTTTAACAACTTAATACATTATAAACACTTCGGCAGAGAACGTGGTTGTAAAAGGAGTTTTATCATTGGAACTGTTACAGCCCCTTGTAGAGCACCCTGAGAGTCGGAATTACAACTTTCTCCCTTTTCCTGTTTTATTTTACTGCCTCTCCCTCCACACTTATTCAGCTAACACGTTGCAGTTTGCAGCTGGCTGTATTCAGACTCATTGTAGTGGAGAAAGCAAGCTCTGCATGTTTTTAATCTCTGGATTCTTCTATTCTGATTTTCAGTGCTACCTGTCAAAGCTAAAAGGTGGCATTTAAAAAAAATTCTTAAGTGGATTAGGAAAAAAAAAAACAAAAAAACAAAAAACCAAACCTTCCCACACAGACTTTGGGAAGTATTAAGGAAAGAAATAACTACTTTAATAGTACTCGTTATTTGTCACAACTTCTCATTTGCCTCAGTCTCCGAACTGACTGGCAAACTGCAGTCTGTGTAGGCAAAGTTGTCATAAACAGCTGAAACAAGGAATTCTAGTAGAAAACACCAGGCAGCCATGTATAGGTGTCGCCACTGCTCTGTATATAATTATGATCTCTTTTGAACATGTGAATTTTGGTACTGCTTTACACACCAGTGGATGTCACTTTGCAGAGCACACACTGGCACTTCAGCCCCAGGGAGCAGTGCAGCTACTGAGGACTCGCGGTTCCAGACAAACGTGTGCGATGTGGTGCCTGTATTCCTCTGCTGCGGATGAAAGTGTTTCTCCACGCTCTGCTGTATGCGTCGTCAGCGGCTTTGGGGAGATGCATACAGCAGAGCACGCTGCAGTGGCCATTGCTAATAACGTGCTCTGAACTTGCGAAGAAACAGAGTACATACATATTAAACGTGTCATGGAGAGTGCCTGAGCTCCATGAAGTACCATTTGCTTTTTATCACTGGCAGTTGATCTTTAAAAGTAAGGTCTGCCAATAATTAAGTTGTGAGAAAGAAGTTCTTCACATCTGCTTTGAAGTTTTAATTTGTTATAAGCCGGGGGAAAAAAAAAGCTCACTACAGAGACAATGTCATAAAGATGTTGTCTGCTGGAGTGGTTAAGTGGCAGTTTTGATAGTAAGTGCAGCACTAGTTACTTCCTGGAATGAAGGCTGCAAGGAAGAGTAGAAGGTTTCTTTCTTCCTTGTTTTTTAAATTCTGAGAAGTTTTAAAAGTTTTGATGCTAACATAACTGCTTTTGTTATGCAGTATATAAATGTATGTATCTCTGTCTGCCTGTTAAGGGCTCTGCCTGACTCTCGCCCTTGCAGATTGCTGATGAAAGGGAATTCTTCGAGATCATGCCTTCCTATGCCAGGAACATTGTCGTTGGATTTGCCAGGATGAACGGACGAACTGTGGGGATAGTGGGCAACCAACCTAAAGTAGCATCAGGTTAGTACAAGTCCAGTGTAAAAGTTTTTAACAGTGTTTGTGCCTCCTCTGTTTTGTTGGTTTATTTTATTTTGTTTTGTTTTATTTTATTTTTTTTTTCCTCTGGGCTATGAGACTAACTGTTGATGTATATTATGCTCCTCCACTCATTCGCACTGTGTTTTTCTGCCATTTTCTTTGTCTTGAATCTCATTGTAATGCAGCTGTGATGTTTCCAAAATGACTGAAGAATGGTTAATTTCTGTAGTGGATCAGTGAGGTGATCTTGCTCACCGGTAACTAAGTGGTTCCTGTATCCAGCACCAGAGAGTGGTGGGCGCACATGAGCAGGGTGGGTAGAAGACCACCACTTATTTGGCAGCAGCCTACAATTAACTGGGTTAAGCATAATATGGACACTGCATACTCACTGCCACAGCACTAAAATGCCTAAAACTTAAGTAGGGTGAGAATTTTTTTTTTTTTTTTTGTCAACTTGCTATAGCTAGAACAGCGCAGAGCTTTCAGACATGCAAGTGTGGGGCTCTTGACCTCAAATAATTCAGATATGAAGGTACAACATGTAGCTGCAGCTGAGATCACCCCTTTTAATCTGTCAGGGGATTCTGCTTCCTCTGCTTAACTAGGTAACTTCTGAAGTGACTTCCACCACTCAGAACTTTCTGGTTTGCTCCTTTTAAGTGTTGTGCCTTTTTGTTTGGGAAGATCACATGGCTCATGTTTTATTCTTTTGTAATCTTTTCAAGATACAACTATCAAGATAATAGACAGCACATTTCAGTATTACTTTAGTCTTCATTTGCTATTCTCAATTTTAACATATTTTTAGTGTCCCACATAGATGTTTTCATACCAAATGTGTTTTGGTTTAATATAATGGCACATAATATAATTCTAAATGGCACTGAAACAGAACAGAAATACTTTGCAACACGTTTACCAAAAATGATGATCTTTCTTAAAATAGTAGTAGACCACTTAATGTTTGTTTGTTTGTTTTTAAATAGAGAACTCTAGCCTTTCAATCACTAATTTGAAAAAATATTAGTAAAGAGAAAATTGCAGAAAAATATTTTTAATTACAAGAATCTAATTTAACTGCTACTTTTTGGGAAAGTCTATGCACAGCAGTGAGTGTCTGAATGTAGCTTGCACTCTCATCTTTGTTCTAAACCAGCAAAACTTCAAGGCAGATGATCGGCGTGTTACCTACAGATCAGTTTTTTGTTTTAAGAAGACACTCCAGCTAAAATAGTGTGATTTTGATGTTGCCTTGAATTACTGCCATTAGCAGGAGTTGGAATTGTTAATACCTTACTGTTTTCTGAACTTTAGGGTGCTTAGACATAAATTCTTCTGTGAAAGGAGCCCGCTTTGTTCGTTTCTGCGATGCTTTCAACATACCTCTGATTACTTTTGTGGATGTTCCGGGGTTTTTGCCAGGTATGCTTGTGGTTATATTTCAGCTGGTTGCAGGGGGGGTGGTGGTTTTAAAAACCCATTTTAAAAACTCTGTGAGAAGACCTTCACTGTAGTAGACTTAAATAAGCCAGGCTTTTAAAATCCCACTTTTTGGGACCTATTGGAAAACGGGTTGTGTGAGGAATATAAAAGTTACACCACTAAATGTGCTGAGCCTTTAATACAATAGAAGGTTAAAGCTGTTATATAAGCAGAGGTTTACCTTAAGGCCTCTACAGCTACCAAAGCATCAAACTGTCCATAGTCACCATCCCAGTTCTTACTTTAATGCAATGTACTTTGCATCTTTTAACAATGAGGCAATACAGAGAAGGTGTTAACAGAACCTTCCTCTTTCCTCTTGCCGTATGCGGACCAAGCAGCAGCTTAGGGGCCATGACAGGAATCCAGATTTGGACAGTTGCTGAGAATCCCAGAACAAAACTATTTCTGCATAGCCGATGAAAATAGATAAATAGAAGATAAATAAAAGTAGAGAAAGGCCACTGTCTGAGGCTTGACAGTGATCCTAAACTGTTGTATTTTAAGGAGTTTGGCAAGATCAGCACATTAGTGTTAGAAATTTCAGATTAAGTAATAAATTCTGAGGGTGGTGGTCACCTCATCTCCTCCTTCAGTAGAGAAGAAGAAAGAATCCATCTCACGAGGTCACAGAGGTGTACAAACCACCTCACAGCGTTAGTGACCCAAACACTTTAAAGAGCCCCCAGTGTAATAGGAGTGCACAGAGATGACACATAAGGCATTCATATCCTGTAGCTGGATAAAACCACACATTTAGAACAAGTTTGGGACAGAATCTGTGGCCAGAAAACAATTTGTTTATGTTAACTGGCCATGGGTGACAGTGTAACTAGTTCAAATAACAGTTGAATTGAGTTTACACTTGAAGCATTTTAAGTGACTGGCTACTCTGTTGGTAAGTGTGAATTAGAAACTCGGCTGTGACTGGATTACAGGATCTGAGAGAGCTCTCCAGCTTCTGGGTCTAGGTTGAGCATCACAGCTGTGTCCAGGCTGTTTCCTCAGATAAGACTACGTGGGTGTTCTGCTCTCTGCTGCTGGGAATGTTCGGCAAGCTTGACAAGGCCCGCTGCCTGAGGGAAATACAAGAACCAAACGTGAAATTGCAGTTGAAAACGGGCATTTGTTAGTGTAGGATTACTCTTGAGAGGAGGCATTAAAGTAAGGCTGCCAAATAAGTTATTAAAAAGAAAATATCTCGCAAAAGAATTTTTATTTCAAGCCTTACTTTTTTTTTTTTTAATTTCAAAATCTATTAAAAATATCTCAAAGTACTCTAAGAGTTTATCTCGGGTGCTAAAAGCAAAAGTCAGTAGGTGGATAAACTGCTAGAAAGTGACTGTAGAGTTACATCCAGTGGTGTGAAATGCAGAAATCTAGCAGTAGCGTACAGGGGATTGCTGTTCCCAGGTCAAGTCAGCTAGGCCTGTGCTTGGGACAGAAGTGTGTTGAACATCCTGTAGCATGGATGACTTCCATAAGTACTGGCCCATGCTCCAAAAGCAGCTGCTGGGAGAATCCTTAGGGAGGAAGTCATGCTTTGTCTTTTAAGGTCTAGCCATCTTGGGCTTGCTTGAAGGAAGACTAGGATAGGTCTTTGGTATGGTAACCAAGCTGCCTTTCAGTAAAGTCTAGAAAAAAGGGGATTTGGAAGAGTGGATTTTTGGGGAAGCATACCTACATTGTGTGGTTCACTGCTAGTCGTGTTTGGAGTCTTGAAAAGAATGTAACATTTTTATTCCTAGGAAGAGACCATCTGGTGAGCGTTCTGTGACCTTACATACAAATATGTGCTGCTTTTGGCCACTGATTTTTTTCATAGAGCTGCTCAGCATCTTATGGAGAACAGTGCCTGGGTATTTCCCTCTCCTGGCTGTTGACGTGGCTCAGGTTGTTGTTAGGTTTGCTGCTGGTAATGGATGATGACAATTGCCAGACTGCATATGGGGTCTTTGTGAATTCCCTGGACTGAAAAAAAGATTTGTCTATTTGTAGGTACAGCTCAGGAGTATGGTGGGATCATACGTCATGGTGCAAAACTACTGTTTGCCTTCGCAGAAGCAACTGTGCCTAAAATTACTGTCATCACCAGAAAGGTAAGCTGGCAGAATTCCATGGTATTCTTTGAGTTCCTGTTTTCACTAGTAGCAACTTGAGTTACGCGAAGCTTCATCCATCTGTCCCACTTCTGTTTTCTGTCCTCGTTACATCTGTCCCATCTGGTAACACCTCTTCATGCCAGGTTACAAGAGGCTGTTTCTTCTATTCTCAGACTATTAGCTCAATTCCTTCATTCCCTGTGTCTCTGCAGTCCCCTGAATTTGCATGTTTCTGCTCTTTGCTTTCTCCCTGGAATGCCTTCAGTCAGGTATTTGTCCTCTCTCACCGGGCTTGTCTCACTGAGAACATGCCATCTGTCTGCATACAGCAAATCTTTCTCTGTTCTTGCCACTGCAGTCTCCTTTTCCAAAAGCAGTGCTGATTATATCTTTCTTCTGCTGTGTCTGCAGGTTTAACGCTCACATTTTTCTTCTTCCATATACTCTTGCTAGAGCCCACTTAATTTTCTTCTGTCCTCTTTTCTGTAAGGTACCTAACACCATGCAGTCATAAGCTCTGGGGACCTTCTGCATCTGAAAAGGCTTGGCTTCTCCCTTGCTGCTCTGCTTGTTTTTCTGATAGGCTTCTGACTTAGCATGGGAAAAAAACTTTACCTCTTTCCATCCCTTTGCCTTCTCTGATTCTTCTGAATATGACCATCCCGTACTTCCCCAGCTTGCAGCCTTGCTGTGGTTTTCAGTCATGCCTTGAGCTGGACTGTACTGCAGTTCTGCAGTATCTGTTCATCACTGCTGTCTGGACCACTTCCAGTACCAAAGTGGAGCCCTGCAGAGTCCTAGTGCTGCATTCCCTGGCCAGGAAATTCCAGAAGCACGCTGACTGGTTTGTTCGTGTGCACGTGCAGGGTGCGAGTTGAGGCCTGCTCTTCCAGATATACGCCGATTCCTCTTTATCTGCCATCAAGAATTGTCTTAGTTACCAGCAGCCCCCTTCCTTGCTCTTTTGTGGCTCTAGTTGAAGAGACACCTGGTCTTAGGAGGTTGTTGTAGTACACTCATGCTCTCTTTCAGGTAAAACTTAGCCCACTTGCTTGTCTTTGGAACAGTAAATGCTGCAAGAGGAATGTAGGCTATTGCTGCTGCGAGGTTGCTCCACACTAATTAATCCCTTGGGTTTTGTTCCAGGCCTATGGGGGTGCCTACGACGTGATGAGTTCTAAGCATTTAAGAGGAGATGCAAATTACGCCTGGCCTACTGCAGAGGTGGCAGTGATGGGCGCAAAGGTAAATCCAGCGGCCACCAGCGCCTTTACAGCAGCACAGAGGTGGCCTAGCGAGATGGAGACAACTGGTCTGAAGGCACCTGAGCGCACGTTGTATGCTGTGGTGCGGGGAAGGGGCTGGTAAAGCAGACAGCTTTCCCCTGGACGGGGTGAGTTACTGTCACTGACCTGCAGACTTGATCTTTCTAGGGTGCAGTCCAGATCATTTTCAGAGGAAAAGAGGCCGATGCAGAGGCTGAATATGTGGATAAGTTTGCAAACCCCTTTCCTGCAGCCATGAGAGGTAGGGTTATCTCTCACATTGTGTCCCCTGTTTGAGTTTGCTGTTGCACGTAGATAGACTTGTAGCTATTCAGTACACTTTTTGCTAATGAATCAGTTATTTAGGCAAGACATTTGTACCTGAGTCAGAAAGGTGATGCTTAACCAAAGCTTGGGCAGGCAAAGGAAAAACACATCTACACACAGAACACATTTTCAGGTGGGAACACTGGTGAGATGTAGGGACTGCATTGAAAAGTGTATTTTCAATTCTGTGGATACTAGAAAGCATCCCAAAACTCAGCCTTTTCCTTAAAAGTACGGGTGCTTTGACAAGCTGTTTGACAGTCCTAGGTGCAGAGCAGTGACCTTAAAGGGTCAGAGTCTAGTTCAGGTCAGTGATGTTCTCCAGGACTCTTGGGAATAAGTATTTCCCCTGTTTTTACTTTGGAATTTTCCATCTAGCTTTGAAGCATTCACTGTGCTCTAGAAGGCAGTTCTAGAGACTCTAGAGTCAGCGCTCTGTTTCCAGTCATGCTGACTTACTCTGACTGGTTTTGTACTTCACTGAAATCCCATTAATAGTGCCACAGAGCTGGGGAGACCTAGCCAAGCTGTTTCCACCACAACCAGTATGTATGGTATTGCTCCCTCTGGTTTTGTAGTACACTAGCTATTTCTGCTCTTTGAGCCAGAAAAAACAGACTCCTGCATGCGCAAAGCCAAGGGATGTCTCTTCTAGTCAACACTTCTGAACCTGTAACTCAGACTAACAGTAGCAGTGGGAGGAGATGGCAAGTCTGAAACCTGGCAGTACCAGGTGCAGTACTCACCGGAGTAAAGCCCTCTCCTTCACATTGTTTTGCTTGCTAGCTCTTGCAAACATAAAAAAGCAAGTGTTTATAATTTAAAAACTATTGACACAGGCATGTTTCCTTTTCAGGCTATTTAAAATTATTGTCTTAAGTTAATTTGTAACTTGTGAATGTTTATTTCAAATACTGCTTTGATTTTGCTAATTTACATTACAACCTAGATACAGAAGGCTGAGGCAAACTCTTAATGGTTGGTCTGGTGTTGTATTGTTGGTTTTTTTTTTCTTTTTTTTTTTTTTTTTTCCCCCCCAGGGTTTGTTGATGATATCATCCAACCTTCCAGGACCCGCATGCGCATCTGCCACGACCTAGACGTGCTGGCTAGTAAAACACAGTCCAGTCCCTGGAAGAAACACGCCAATATCCCACTGTGAGTGGGAGGAGGGGCTTGGCCATGCTGGGAGACATGGTAGTGGGCTGAACACAAATACTCTCTGCATGGAGGTCTACTTTGCAATGGGAATACTTCATTTTGATTTTGCTAATGACCATCAATAAATCATAGTTTAATTTAATTTGGGTCGTACCAGTTCATCCAGTTCATCCCTACAGACCCTTTTTGGGTTTGAGTAATGGCTACCGTCACGTTTAGCACTACTGCAAACAGCTGCCGAGCGTGTGAAGTCCTGTAATGACCCGTCTGCTCTAAGTACCCTCAGTAATTAATGGCACTACTTTATAAGACAGAGAACTGCCCTACCTGCACGCCACAGCTGCTTCCGCTCGCTCCCCGAGCACGTGCCTCAAGTGGAAGAAAGAGAAGATGGTGACTTTCCAGCTGGCATCTCTTCCCAGGTAGGTGCAGCAGTGCCCTCGTGAGTACAGCCATGGAGCTTGGAGCCTGTACCTCGGGGAGGAAAAAAAAAATAAAAAAAAAAATCTGAAAATACAGTAGAGAAGGAGCATTTCAATTATGAGTGCCAGCGCCAGGTGTTTTTGTAATAGCTAGGGGCAGGGCATTCAGGTTGAAAAGATACTGTCTGTCCTGGCTGCAGACACGCTCAAGCTAGCTGTGTGAAGGTACCTGGTTGTGTCACAGGAGAAACACTCTGAGCAGGGGCCTGTACCCTGCTGCCCCAGGGAAAAGAGCTGGCTGCAACAACAAGGGAAGGGAACCTGAAATGTTACCGTGTTGGGGGTCGTTGCTGTGGATTGAGTTCTTGGTTAATTGTGAGAAAAGATGTAGTGAGAGTTTCTGAGTTTGTAAGGACCAAGAGGATTTTTCAAAGGTAATTAGTAGCTGAGAGAGTTCTTAATTGTCTCCTAACCTCATTAGTTCTATAGGCTTTATCCTCTGTTGTCAGCTCAAGAATTTGGCTTTTATATCCTCTTGGTTTCCAAGCAGTAAGTCGCTCTACCAGTGTGATGCATTGGAAACAGCCTGGAAAGTGGCTCTGTCCACACTACTCAAGGTTTTCTTGAATTCCAGTCACCTGCAGAAACAATAGAGGTAAAATAAAATCCTTTCAACAGAGAGCAGCCCTTGAACTTGGAAGCACGACAAGTTACTTACTGTGTTCCACAGTGCATCAGGAGTAGAGCAGAACTTACAAGCAGTTGGAGATTCAGCATTCAGGCTGTGTCTCAGGAGTAGTTCTGGAGTGCAGGTCAGGCCTTGAATCCTATTCCTGTTCCTCACCTGCTGGATTGTGTTAATTTTCCTGACTCGGATGATTTTTCTTTAGGAGGTGGGCCAGGTGAGAAATAAGTCAGGTTTCTTTAGCTCTTCAGAGATGAAGTCGTCATGGACTGGACAAAAATAGGACCTTTTTCTCCAAGTGATGAGAATAACAAGAGGCCATTTCGTTTCAGGAATCTGTAAAATTTCATGTAGCATGGCTGATTGTTAGACTTCCTAAGCCTTTACCACTTCCATTTCTTCCCATGTGCTCCAGATCACTTGAGACGTACAGGGCAGGAGAGTGATTTTCTTTTTTTTTTTTTTTTTTTTCCTTAAAATTTGTGACAGTTCAAACAATTACAAATTTTAACAATGCAGCTCTCTCAACTTGTGTGATGACTTACTTACCAGATTTACAGCAATCTCACAATAAACCCCCTCCGAGATCAACCAAAAAACCAAAAAATACACCACAGTGGAGGGAAAAAAAGACCAGGCAGGGTTATCCTTTGCTGTGAGGCTGGATTGGTAAGGGAGCTGTACGGAGTCTGGCTGTGACGCCTGGACTATGAGAACTACTTTTCTGTACTGCCTTTGGCTACTTACTAATAAATGGGATGACAAGATGTGGTGGCCCAAACGAGCATTTAAAAGCAAGTTACAGTGAAGAGGGTGCTCATCATACTCATGATTTTGAATAGTTTATTAAATGAAAGGTGAAGCATCAGTTTTAAATTGTACAAAAGGAAAAAAAAAAACCTCATATTGTAAATGTACAATTTACAGAATTACTAGCAAAACCAATCAAGGAGACACTCATAATACAAAAACCTATTGACTGCAAACTGAACTGGAAACCCATCGCAGGTACCGTGATAATAAATGTCTGTTATACAGTATTCTACAATGTTAAATTAGGAATCAGTTTTCCACACAGAGGACTGTGAAGCACAAGGTTCGTCTGAGACTGTGACTCAAACCAGGCAGCACTTATTATGCTCCTATGCTCACAGAATTGTTGTAATGACAATTTAATGCAGCCATTCCTGCCCACCTCAGTTACTTTGGGGGTGGACAGAAGAAGGAGGAAGGTAACATTGTTTTGTTAAGTTCCAGCTGCTTCTCAGGTTTTACACATTACCCAAGGGCCATCTGAGGAATGGCTGAATTACCTTGTCAAACATTTTTGGCAACCATGTCTGAGAACTGCGCATCTTGTAAGAAACAAACCTCAGCTGAGTGAAATGGGCTTTGTTTTTAAAATTAGATTATTTTCCCTCCCAGCACGTAAGCACTGGGCATTCACGTTGGTTTGTTTTTCAATAAGCTCATAACAGAAAAAAAAAGCTCTATGATTATTTTGCAGTTGCTAGAAAAAGCACCTCTAAAACTGCTGTGCTCCAAGTGGGTCAATCTGCTTTGTATCGCAAATGCTAATATCAGAATGCAGAAAGGAAGATTAACATTTTGGGGCGGATTCTTAGAGACTCTAGAGTCAGTGCGAGCTGTGGATGGCCAGCACCTCTGATACCAGGCCAGTTTTAACTAAGTAGTAGCTACTAGACAGAATAATAAAATTGAAGCGTAATGAAATTCCAAATTATTGAAGGCATTGAAAAATCTCTTATTTTAATGAATTAGCTGAGAATGTTTTAGGGTTTTTGGGGGGTTTTTTTTTTTTTTTGATGTTTTTAAATTTTTTGAAAAAATCATAGTAATTTTTTTCCAAATAATTACTCTTAATATGCACAGTTAACACTGAAAATGTAGCTGTATTCCATTGTAAGCTTAAGAACTTCACCATCTAAGCACAAATTTCTATGCAGCACATACAGTACTTCTAACTGGCAAAATTAATTTACAAAAATAGCGCAAAAGGGTATTTACGGCATGGAAAGTAGACTTCTTTTTATGGTACAGTTAAAATTGCTTTTAGTATGCTAAAGTGATTCCTTTCCCCCACCCTTGATTTTTTTTTTTTTTTTTTTAAATAGGAAAGTTGCTGTTTATGTACCTTGAGTTGGCAGGGCTTGAAGTAGGTAGTAAAAACAGCAAAGTGATTACTTGAGAACCGTTTGTGTGTTTTACTGAGAATACTTTATTTGCTGGTATAAGTTGCTAAAAATGCACAGAGCAAGTACCAATAGAAAATTTACTGTTTTTGTGTCCCCATGTGCTATATAAAATGAATGTTACACAGCATCTGTTGGAAAAGTGGCTTCATGGACATCTCTTACTTTATGTCCCATTATAAATAAAAATAAATCTTCTCAAGAGTATAAAATCTGGGTTTATCATATCAGAATCTGAAATTTTTTGGCAGAGATGCACGTCATTAGAATTCTAACCTCTTCTATAAGAGTGTTCTTCTCAATGCCTACGAGAGGATATAAGCGTACCATAATGTTAATCAAATCCAGTGTGTTCAAAAACACTTTTCTGTAGCCAGAATGACCTGCTTATATAGCATCGTTGCTAGTCAATGGCTGATAGGCATAGGTTTAATAAAAATGGCTAGCTTTTAAAACATAAAAAGGCAAATGTTAAAACTGTTTTAAATTGTACAGCAGAAAAATAAAGTTAAAAAGTTCTGTTTTCACTCAATGTTGTTTTCAGAAAACATATGTAGAACAGTGTTTATTTTGACAGCTGTCTTAACAATTTAAAACTTCCTCCTCATCCAGGAAAAAAACAAAACTGTATTAGGACAGTCAGGAACAGGGATACAAATGATTTTTTAGGTCAGCCCTTCTGAGGTGACTGGGTTGGCCAACATTCCTTCGAGTCATTAAGAAGTTCCTCTTCTTTCTGTCACTACAAAAAGGGATTGACCTCAATCATTTGGTTAAAAATCAAACCGTATCACATCAAAAATGTGGTTTCCATACAAGCTATCACAGTATATAGGCCTCTAGCTCTAAACAATAGAGTTCCAAATTTGTAAAATGTCTTCACCAGACTTCAGAACATAGGCATTCCAAATCCCTAGGAAAATGATTTAAAAGACAGTAATTAATTCGATGTAATGATAATCAAAAAGAACCGCAGATAAACAATACGAGGAAAGCCTTACTGAATCATCCTCAATGATAGCTGCGGAGTCAAAGAAGTCTGGCCTCAGTTCAGCGCGTTCTCGCCGGTTTCGTGAAGGTGGCTAAAGAGAGGAGGCAGCCATTTTAGAACATCGTGTTGGTTGCTGGGGTACAAGAGATTCCTATGGCGCTGCAGCTACGGGGTACAAACGTGGTCACCTGTTCCTTGCAAAGCAGCTTTGCATGGATTTCCGTAAAAGCTCTGATACAAATGTAGGCCCTGACACAGGAGAGCATTTCTTAAATTCGTGGTTCATTCAGAGCGCCCATCTGTGCTTCCTGAGGCCGAGCAGGCAGCTTTGCGGGATGCTCAGTCAGAAGGGGGGCACTGCTCTCACCGCTGTCCCCCAGCAGTGCTCCGGCCTTCGGCTGACTGCAGCGTGAGCCAGATCAGCTCCCTTAGCGCTCATCTGAGAGGGCTGCACGGGGACGCCTGCTACCCTGTGATACGCTGTAAATCATAACCGGGTTCTCTCAGGTTGACAAGTCCCAAGTGCGTGACGGTGCCTGCTACTGCCTGAGTTCAGAAGATCAGAGGAAGAGTGCTAAGCAGCGCTCTGCGCTTCTTTGAAAAGAATCACCTGGGCCCAAGTCTGCAGTTAATCCCTTCTAGGGAGTGTTCAGATCGTGTCTGCTCTCTAATGTTCAGACAACAGGAAATTAGGCTTAAAATTATGGAAATTTCTGTTTGTGCTTCTAAAAATTCCTTTTAAATTATCTTTCACCCATTTTAAACCTGCTATTAATAAGATTTACTGACCAGATCAATGACCATTGTGTCCTCAAATTCTTCATTCATGTCCTCTAGCTGACCTCGTGAGGACATCATTACATCTTCAAAGATGGGCTCAGCGTCATCTTCCATTAGACCTCGTCTGATTAAATAAAGAATAAGTAATTTCCAGGCATTTAAATTTCCCAACCATGATCTTTGTCAGTAAAAAGAGTGCACAAACCCTGTCCCTTAATGCCTTCACATAAAACTTTATGCTGAGAATAAAGCCCACACGCTTTCTGTAATAGTAACCGGAAGAAAATCTTATGTAAAAACAAATCCAGCACTTGCTGAGGATAAAGTGGGAAGTCCCCTGTAACGTTATTATAAACAGTAATTAAATCAGTTCCTAACAAGAAAAGTGCAATACCCTCACTGTGTGTGCTTGCCCTTGCCCTTTTCCAAAAAGGAGTTACACTGTTTGCCAAGATCACTGGTAAATCCCTGGGAATCCAGCAGTGAATCCGAGACCAGTTTCTAACACTGTAAGGACTGGATTTTGCTAGAGACTCTGGCCCGCATCCCAAAAGATGTACTGAAAGCCTTGGTAGGGTCGGCACCAGAGCGCATAGCACCTGGTACAACAGAACACTTCAGCATTCCCCACGCGTGTTCCCGCCATCAGCTGCCCAGTGGGACACCTTGGCAAAAGATGATATGGATAAAAGAACCTTAAGCAGGTGCAGAGGAAGACTGGACAACAACTTGGAAGGGTTCAAGGGGAATGACTTAACAGACAACTCATGGAAACCCCCTGAAATGAAAACAGTTGAAAGCTGGGAGAGAATTGCAGGGAATTGTGCCGTGTCTGTCTGCCCTGTTCACTAGGCACCTGCCTGCGGTCACAGAACACTGGGCTAGAGGGCCACGTGGCCCGGCGTCCATTCCAACATTGCAAAGCTGTTACTTTGCCTTCATTAATAAGAGCTGAAATGTCACAGAAATTACCAGCAGCAACCCAGAAAAGTTAACAGAATGCAGCATTATCATCTGGATGAGGATGTGCTGAACACTTACACTGCATGCCGTACACCAGTTCTCCCTTTCATGTAGTTCATTCCCGTCCTGTCCTTTCGATTTAAATCTTCTAGCTTCTGTTGGCCCAACCACGATATCTGCATCTGCGGACTAACAAACACAGAGCAGCATTAGGACCAAGAACACGGACAATTCCAAGTTGGCTATTTCTAGACATTATCTCCTCAAAGTTTTGTGTCTGGCCATGCTTCAGATTAAGGTATTTAAATCACATCCATCATTATACACGTCTTCTGGACTCCCTTCCACAACTTGTCTCCTCTCACTCCATTAACTGTTGTAATAAAAGCAGCTACATAAAATGCTAACATTACTCATTCATCAGTGTGACGTGCACCTGAAGTGGGAGCACTTACTTCTAAAATTAATGCTATTAAATCCTACTTCAGTGTCTCAGATGAGGCAAACTATGAGCAAGAATAGATCCAAATTAATAACTGACACACATTTTAAAACTAAAATGTCAAAAACCATGAAAAACACATTGCTTTTAAATATATACCCCCATCAAATTAAGCATCCAGTAACTACATGTGAAGACCTGAAAGGCTGTACTTTTAATACCATCTAGATCCAGTAGCAGACAGCAATGCATCTGATGTGATTTGTGTAATGCAGCACAAGGAGACAGCAGTGAATTAAGTGCGGTGCTTCAAGAGCAACACCGGTTTGTATTTTATTACGCAATCTCCTCCCGTAATAAGATTGACATAACAAACTGGGATAACCCATGTGAAAACAACCTAGGACAAAATATTCTTCTGGACATTAGTTCAGCCACTGACTGCTCTGTATTTATGTTATGTTTCAGCTCTCCTGAGCTGACCTGTGCATGTGGCAGCTAACTCCAGGCTGAGAGGAAAGGATTCTCCGCTGTCAGTTCACACTGTGAACTTGTATGCGGAATCCAGCTCTTTGAAAATAACAGAGAGGAGTGCGATGCTATCTGCCTTTGCTCAACAGTGCTCTGCTCGCACTGAGACGGGAGAAACAGAGGTTCAAGGCCAGGGTAGAGAGCCTGGTTCAACTTCCACCCCCCAAAAAAGGGGAAGGTTCTCCCACAGCTTAAGGCAGCGTAAAACACAGTGACTGGAAGCTGTCTCACTTTCCCTAACTAATTAAACGTTCAGAGAGAGATTTAGCTTAGTGATAGGTGAGATCAGAGAGGGTCAGGAAGAAAGTTCTGCTTCAGCAATTTTCCTTGTTTTGTTTTTACTGCAGAGTAGAAAAAATTTAAGGTGAAATTGAGAGCCACATCTTCATTATCATCTAGAAGTTATGGCAACATCTAGGGAGGCAGGAGACTGGGAGGCAAATCCTTGACTCGGAAAGGCAAGTAAGAGACATCAGCCCAGACCTCCCATGCCATGAGATGAAGGTGAAAAGATCCTCTGGGACCGGCATGAAGAGGGGCTTTTCCTCAGCTGTGCTTTCTTTGCAGCCAGCTGGGATTACCTGCCAGTCTGACCTGTGTAAGTGAGGAAGCAATGCCCAGCCTTGCCTTGCCTTGCCTTGCATCCACGCCAGCCCTCCTTCCTTCCAGGCACACCTAAAGCCGTGTAAGGCCTTTGCACAGGACCACACGTACCCCTGCCTGCAGTGAACCGGCCCGGCCAGCCTGCCGCCCCATCTCACACTGTTGTCTGGTGGTGTTACGTGGTTAACACGGGGAAAGAAAGTTGGCTGAACTCATTTATGGAAATGCCCAATATTACGTGCTCCAAAACTGAAGAGGTATTTGTAGCCAGCTGAGCTGCGAGTACCTCTTGTGGTGGGCACTGATTAATGGATCATACCAAGGTTTAATCTGTTGCACTGCTGATGCCTGTGCAGGTTATACACACAAGCAGGGGAGAAGAATAGGTTATGCTTTCAAACATTTCTTCAGAAATTTCAACATTTCTAAGTTGCTCAGGTTTTTTGAGAACCTATGGTCACAAAATGGCAAGCTGTATAGCTTCTATGTACAACTTGGTGGTGTACATACACCTTTGTCATTTGAGACTGGAGAACATTTTACACTCCCACAAAAAAGGACCATTATTAATTATTTCTATTTAGAAAATACTATGACTAAAGAATGCAGGATGAAGTGGTAAAGTTTAGAATCAAGCAAGGTGAGTGCACATTCAGGAAGAACTGGGAAGCTGGGGAACGTGTCTCAAGAAAAACACAACGGACAAAAGCTAGAGGAAAACCAGGAGGCTTATTCTGGCTATTTTATACTGTACTGCATTGGTAGGAACCTGATTCATCTGGCCAGGATAATATGACTTTTTAGTACAGATAAATGAGATCAGTGATTTTGGCTACAGAAGCTATAAAATGGTCCCCAAACCAGATATTGTTGTATCTTCAAATTAATAGAAATAGCACATAATTGCATTCTCTGCAGACTTCTCTATTCTTAAATAAACTGCTGACAGATAATAACCAACATTTTTCCCCGCTAAATGGAGGTGATAAAACGGGAGTTGAGTGACAAAAAGTATATATAATTAGAGGAAAATAAAATTGCCTGCAGGCAATTACCTCAGAAACAGGAATTACTAGCTCAGCAGCTAGAATTGGATTGAATTTACAAGAGATCGGTTAGGATGTCTGGAGAACCTTAGCTGTACTATGGCCCAGGGAAAGAAAAGAGAACACCTAACAGGTCTTTCAGAGAAACAGTTCATCCCAACCTGGGGGCGCAAAACTAGGAAGATTTAACCAGAATTGCATGGTTATGCTATGAGGGAATTTTAACATAAGGAATTTCTACCATGATGTCATTACGACGTTTTTTTTCCCCTGAGAACTGAAAATAATTGAAGGATCACTGAGCTGTAGCCAAGACATTTCCAGTTGTTTTTGCAAATACACACTGCATATATGGAGCCACAGACTAAGCCTAGCTGTATAAATAATACGTAGCTCCTTTGCCTGGCTCACTGTATTCGATATTGAAATTCCAACACTTACTTGTGTAAAAAATCTTGTTCAGATCCCTGCTCCGACTCATGCTCCTGGATCTGCTCTCCCATTTGTCTAGTGTTCTCTCTCAAGACAGTTGAGGTGAGCTGTGGTGGTTGCAGTGCCCCTGGAGTATGTATGTTTTCATTCCTGTTCAGCCACGAGCCTTCTAGACTCTCGTCTAGAAAAAGAACATTTAAAATTACTGACACAGTTTGATAATTCGCAGTGCAGTCCTACTGCCTTCAGGATTCGTTCGGCCAACTCACTGAATGAATACCTTCCCTTAGCAATGAGAGCCTTCCATCTACTGACACACTTCAATACAAGTAATTTTAGTTGCAGCACCTTCTCCAAATTTGACTTTCAATAGTTAATGTCTTTTAAAACAAGTGTGCCTTTAAGAGATCAACTGGATAAATACTCAAAATGATTACATTTTCAGCTCTAATTTTACTTTGTATTCTTTTAAGGAAGGATTACTACCAGCATTCCCAGTAATAACAACAAGTTAAAGAAGAAATATTTAACACACAAACAAAGCCCATTGTAAACACATACTGTATTGCAGCACTACCTGCACACAAATAACAAAGATCATTCCCAATTACGGAGTTTACAATCTAAATATAAGACTGCTAATCTCATATGCATACAGCAACCAAGATACAGTTAAACACTAAGATGAAGGTGGAAGATAAAACCCAAACTCTGGTCAGCATAGACCTTTAGAAACTTCAGTAGGAACCTTTTCAGTGGCGTACAGAGGGGGCATTTTAAATAAGAGGAGCGGTCTGGCTGGTGTGAACTCTAAACAGTGATTCCAGAGAGTGTATTTAAAGTTTAGAGCAGATGGGAGGACTGGAGATGGGAGGGTGTGATGGTTTAGCCCAAATCACCTGAAGGTGACTGAAGGTGTAAGTGGGATGCTGTGCTCATGTTGTGAAGGGAGCAAACCAGAGAGGAAGGAAGAGGGGGGACTTGAGAATGTGACAGAGCAGACAAGTGTGTAGGCAACAGACATGTAGGGGAAAAAAAAAAAAAGAAAATTAAGTTGCTGGAGCAAGTGAAAGACAGGGGAGGTGACAAGAGAGGAGAAGACAAGATCAGAGATTTACTAACAGGAAGAAATGTGGTGTGAGAAAGTAAATGGGGATTCTCCATGGATTATTTCATTTTTCCTGCCCTTTTATTGCCCTTTGGGCATAAACAGGCAATGTTCTCCAACCTGGATAGTCTGCTGAACCCAATATTTGCTGGATTCAGGTGAGAAGGGACTAGTTATGGTTCTTCAATGTGAGGATAGTTTATGCAGCAATCCTGCCCTTGTTTTAGTTCTTTTAGAGTGGAATTTAAAGAAAAAAACCAAACAACAACAACTTAGCAGGATTTAAAGAGAGCTCCACATTTGTAACTGCACTGTCAGATTAAGATTAAAGCTAAGTCTTTTGGAAGAGTTACAAAAATATGTAAAGATGAAAAAACAGCAAAGACCTGTGTACGTACTACATACAGACCATCAGTTAATTTGTAGACAACCAGGTCTTTGCTAAGACTGGTTCTTCATAGCTCAAGTTATACAGACAAGTGGACAGTAGTCCTTATTTTTGGGGATTAAATATCTCATTATTTCACGAGCCCATTGCTGGTACGTACAAAATAAGACAGAAATATTTGTCTTCCTGTGAAAAATAGACACAACCTGGCTCCAGTTTTTCTTGCTTTCCTTTTCCAGGATTCAAAAGGCAGTACACTAAGGGCATAACGCAATCAGTAATACCTACTGCACAAGAAATATAAAAAATTAAGTATCTGGTGTCCTTCCAACTGCTTATATTATTGTGGGGTTTTTTTTTTAACGTATGATATCAAATGTCCTGTATCAATATGTGTCTAAACCAAGACTTTTAGTGCTTGCATTGCATATCCTTCTACGTATGGAAAGGCCACAGAGCTTGTGTCGCTGCTGTCGTTAGAGAGTACTTCCTGGTAGCTTTTCAGCTCTATCATCTACTAAGCAGTCAACTTCTACAATGAGGGCAGCTATCAAGGAAAAGTCAGTTGTGCTGTTACGGGCTAAAACAAACAACGATCAGCTGTACATCCTTCCTGGACCTTTATACTGAGGTTGTACAGCAAAGCTTTCATGAGTAATGGTCTGTTGTAGCGATCTGTGAATTTAAGGTCTATTAGGTTTCATACTGAAGAAAGGAGAGTGGAATCTCTTCCTAACCAGTGTTCTTCAAAATGTGTTGTCCCTAAATGTCACACTGTGACCCAGAGCTGTATCAGTAGTATTCAAAAGACATGCCCATACCCCGCCCACAAAAGCACCCCACGAGAGGCAGTGTTCATCATCCTTCTTCTGGCCACATATTACTAACGGGAATTTCAAGTTACTGTAGTGAAAGGTGACATGACAGCACTCTGCCTAAGGTAAGGTAAATCCTGGGTGTCTCATGATGACACGGTGTTGTTAGGATGTACACAGACCCTCATACCCTCTGTAGATGTCAGAATCTATGTAGAATCCTGTTAGACCCACAGTGAGTCCTGGCATAGTCTGTATTACAGCTAGATCATCTCCTGGTGGAAACTGCTGCACATTCAGATCTTCAGGAACTGAAGAAATAGCTGAGTAACCTTGTATTTGGCCTACACAATTTTTCAGTCAGTGATGTTTGTGGAAAATTCAGGTAGAATCCAATAAAATAGAATGAAAATATTAACAAGGGGAAAGAAAAAAACCTCAGCAGTTGAATTCTATGAAAAACATGGCATCCTGAAGGAAGCAAAACAGTGTCTGAAGAAAGGAAGCAGTATTTTATCTACCTAAATTCTAGGCTGGCTTTAAGAATCTGAAGGACTTGGTGCACATACTGCTCAACATAAGCTGTAGTGGAGAATGGAGCTGATTGTAGAAATGCATATGGGAAAACTTTTGAAGAATACTTTGGGAAACTGCTGTATATTCAGGCAAATTGGCATTAGATTCCTCACTGAGGAGTTACCATAGAAGATACTGACCTTAAAAAAATCCCTTAAGTTTGAAGATCCCACTTACATCTACTCTGTAGTGAAACAATTTATACTCACAAAAGTACACACTACCTCACACAGATTAACCAGGAACAGATACAATCTTGTAAGAAACTGGCTATCATAGCCGAATTCCTGATAAACATGCATGAAGTCACAGAAACAGTCAATAGAGACACTGGCTATGAATACCGTTTCAAACAAAAATGGTGTCTTTTTAGTGCTCTCCAGTGGTTCTGCAAAAATGCAGATCTGTATCAGAATTTCTGGTTTTGGTTTCCTCTAACACCCTGTTCACTAACAGGGACTCATGATAGTATTTCTCATAAAGACATGTTCAAACTTGACAGGAATTTGCAGAACAGATGTCTTGTTTTTACTACATACAGACTATATCATACCTTTGGCATTAACTGATAAACCAGAAGGACTCCAAAGAAGGAAGGCTGTAATGTATGTACAAAATGAGAGACACCTCTACCAGGCAATCTAAAACCATACAAACCTTCTACTCTCTTTTTGTGCAGCGGTGGTCGTCCTTTCTTATTCCTCACTGAAGAAGCTTTGCTGCTGCTGCTTCCGCTGTTAACAGACATTCTGTCATCTTCGCCACCCGTAACTAGTGAATTTCTATAGGAAATGAGTGGAAGCCATACATCTTCTCTTCTTTCCATCATCTGTTCTGTCAGAAACTTCTCTAAGTAGGAGTGACTGAAAATAAAAGACAATGAGTACAGACGCACAGCTCGTTGTTTCCTCTTTAATTAATCTGCGAGCCCTCTTTGCATTGTTGAGGGCTTAACACAAATCCTGCATGGTCTTTCCTTATTTTAGTTTAATAACGTACGCTGATAGGGCACTGTAGGTCTGACTGAATAAGAACTCGTCACTCCCTGAAAACCAAGTAACATAGTTGATCGTGCACAGGTTACTCACAGATAAACAGTACAAAACGTTCTCTCCCCAACATCTTCCTCCCACACCTGTCTGCGGTCATTCACAGCAGACTCTACTTGAAATCCTTCTCTGTTATACAGGAACCCACATTACACCTGTATTATTTCTTTTCAGAGCGAGGAAGCCACTTCTATATATTGCTACTGTGCCAATAGCTAGACTGAATTAGAATCACTATTGTGAGCATGTAGGATATTCTTCTGCATCTTGGAACAAGAAAAACTGTTTCCTCAAATGCAAGCAATTATTTTTCAATTAGGAAAATGGAAGATCCGTTCCACTGCCATGGAGAAGGTTAATGCACACTTGTTAGCTTACGGGAGGAACCAAACAACCTCCCTCCTGTATATGGTCTGGAGGGCATTTGGGTTGTTTTCTTTTCCCATTCATTATTTAATTATGGTATAAGAAGTAGTCGTTAAAATGAATATACAAGCCCACATAAAAGGGATTCGAATGAATTTCAAGCTGCAGAAAGAAGCAATCATTCAAAAATTAGGCAAGAGACCCCAGGATTCTTTAACACTACCTCTACCCTTCCTGCAAATACATTAGGGTGCAGCCTTTGATCATGATTTCATTTAATACCACATAGCCCGGTTGTCATCAGTGGGAGTCAAACCCACAAATTCTGCACGGAAATGAACTCTGTCTCCCTTTTCCTCTGTTAGCTCACAGCAGGCTCAAACTTCTTACACGAACTAGGTATCAGAACAGGACAAGGAGCCACACTGTGTATTCCTGGGTAACAATCACATTCAATTTTTAATGGGATTTTATTTTGATCCAGTGAGTAGGATGACTTTGCTCAAGAAACAGCAGTTTTTCTGTCTACTTTTTTACTCAATAGTGTGACTGCTTTTTCCTTCCCATTTTCCTGTGTATACTGAGTAACATCCAAACCTTGCGCTGAATGGAAAATTCTTCGTTCATTCTTTCTCTCTTTTACAGTACCAAACAGTACAACACCTGAGTGCCTTGTGACTTCAGAGAACTTAGCTGTGGAATAGTCTTGGAAAGTAAGAACTTTTCCCACACACAATTTAATTTATAAAGCTAGAGTGCATAGGTTATGCCCAAATTGTGATGAAGAAGGAAAAACTACACCATTTGTGAGTTCTTTACTGATTAGATGCCAAACTTCAGACAACTTCTGCTCAGCATTTTAGAGGAGCTTCATACTGGCAGTTCTTACAGGTTCAATGAAGATAGAAACTCTTGAATTTCTGGAAGTAAGAATGCCACGCTGAGGCTCCATCTCATCTGACTTCAGACACCCAACATCAGTTGCCTAGTCTAAGCTAACGGTCGCTGAGAGAAATAAATGGAAATAAATGCCTCCCAACAGAGCAATTCACCTCTATGCTGCCTTAGATTAATTCCTCTGCATTTCCTTGTCTACATCTGCCTGTGTGTTTGTAACTGTGTTTATATAAATATTTTTTTTCCTAAGTTTAAGAGCCTGGCAACTTTAAATGTATAGTTTATATTATATCCATAGATTTCAATAAATCCATAAATGGCTATCGCTAATTCTGGAGGTTACTCATAAAATGAGAGGTCAAGTAAATAAATAAGAATGAAAAACTAAATAAAACCAATGTTGCTGCCCCATTCTCAAACTGGAAACATCTCCCTTTTCTCCCTCCAAATAAAAAAGCCAGCAGTCAACCAGAAAGGAAGCAGAAGCCCTGCAAAAGAGCAGTGTTTGCTGAACTGGGCCAGGATTGGTTTTTTTGAACCAAGGGCAGATGACATATGCAGACATATTAACTAGATAATTCATTTTTGGGGGGTTGGGAAGCCAAGCTGGAAAACTTCTGGGAGACAGGCTGTTCTATGCTCGTAAGACTTTCAGGGTTATTACAGAGCACTCTGGCCTCCAGACTAACAGCCCACTGCTGAGTTTAGGGACAGTCTGAGGAGGAGATCAAGGCAGGGAGGGAGGTAAATGATCCTGCACACAGGAGTTCTCCACCAGATGGTGGTCACGTACCTTCCTGTTCAGAGGCAACCCCTTTGGAGGGAGGGGGAGAGGTCCCTCTGGATTGGAGGAGTCAGGCTACAGAGAAGGGCAAATCAACTGCCCAGAGTACAGCCCAGCAAGTAATGTCAAGGAAGCACTACGGGCAATGCAGCCCTTGCCTGATGGATGCAAACATGACCGATCTCTCAAGGGAAGAAATGTAGATATCTCCAAAAGAAATCTTTACGTATAAGCAAGTTATCTTGACTCTTTTTCATAGTCACCATACCCAATGGAATCTAGGGCATGTCTGAACTCATCTTAAAGCAATAATTTAGCACAGATCAGATAAACCATGCCCTAAAGGACCTATTTCTTTTTACTGATCTTCAAATTCAGCTAGAGTAAAGAGCTCAGATACAGATGACTACAATAAAGACAGATAAAATCAGGAGTAACGGATTCCACCACAGCAATCTTTACAGTCCTGTGAAAGAAGCCAGTGGTTGTGTATGTGGTCACCAGTCAGTGGGAGAATCTTCAAGAAAAAAAATTAAATGGCAATATGGAAGGCAAAGGAACAAGATCTCCTGAAGTACTGAATTTCATGCAAAGGATCAGGTCAAATAAAGCTGTACAGAATGATGTAACTTCAACTTTTAGACACTGGACAAAATTGTAGAAGGGATGACGACTGTAGAGGAAGGATAAACTTCACTAAATTAAACAGGAATCAGGCTAATGGCACTTAAACAGATGCAGGAGAATCTAAGGTTCAGCTAGGAAGATAGCAATAAAATCCTATTATCCTTAAGTCCTGTCCCGAAGAATAGGACAGAGGTCGACAAGATTATGGACATAACAATGAAATTTCAAAAACTGAGTGCCAAGATAGCCCAACTGGATCATCTAGTTCTCAAGCTTATTTAACTATTTCTTCTACAGTGTTTGCTGAATTTGCAAATTATTGAGACAGTAAAATAATTAAATTGGTTCAAGTGTGTATAAGTTAAAAATTATACAGAGTTAACCAAGATGGATTAGACCTTATAGTGGTCTTGCAGTACCTAAAAGGGGCTTATAAGAAAGATGGGAAGAAACTCTTTAGCAAGGCCTGTTGTGACAGGATGAGGGGTAATGGTTTTAAAACAGAGAGGGGTAGATTCAGACTGGGCATAAGGAAAATTTTTTTTACACTGAGGGTGGGGGAACACTGGCCCAGGTTGCCCAGAGAGGTGGTGGATGCCCCATCCCTGGAAACATTAAAGGCCAGGTTGGATGAGGCTCTGAGCAACCTGATCTGATTGGAGATGTCCCTGCTCCTTGCAGGAGGGTTGGACTGGATGGGCTTTAAAGGTCCCTTCCAACCCAAACTATTCTTTGACTCTATGACTCTCATAACACAGATAAAGCTATAATATTCGTAATTGTTACCTCTAATAGAAAAGTCCTTTAAAACAAATGGCTTCACAGAAAAACTACAGAAAAAGAGTCAGCTGAGGTAGTAATAGCAGATTTGCGTGTCTTACACTTATTGTGGTCAGAAAATTGACTGGAAAGATATAAAATCATAGAATGGTTAGGTTTGGAAGGGACCTTCAAAGGTCATCTAGAACCATAAATCAGAAGAACTGGTGATAGCATTTTTAAAATGGTCAAAGTTACTCAGAGAATTCAGTTCTACACTGGGCACGTAGTGCTTGACTGATTTTTGACTGGAGCCCTCTTCCTTTTCCCCTTACTACTACTGCGCTGTGGCCAAATCCTGGATATTTGCTACGTAACATATTAGAAATGTAAAGCGTTACCTCCTCAGTGATGCTGACAACATGTCTTTACTATGAACTTGCCCTTACTAATGCAGTTTTCCCTTTGCCAATTCTTTTGATATCTGCAGCCCCTCTTGACAGTCTGTTCAACTGTTGCCCATAAAACAGTACTTCCTGCTCTTTATTCAGATCTTATCAGCCATAGCTCTCATTTATTTCATTTCCAGTATTTCATCTGCAGTAATTACCCACCGTATCAAAATCAGGCTGCTTGTTTTAGCCTGCCAGCTCTCTACCACCCTGCTCTGTCCTAACCAACAACTGTGTCCTCTCTCAGCCTCTTTCTCTATCCTATCGTGCTATAACAGAAGACATGACAAACCTTTATTTCCCAGTTTAACCCAATATATTAAAAAGAACAACAAATACATGTTTACATTTAATGTAAGTATCTAACAGAAACAGATGTTACTGCAGTGTTTACAGGCCTGTAAATTTCCTGCACTGTTAACATTTCATTTCTTTTTAGAGTTAGCCTGAAAAAAAGATTGTTTTATTTTAATTTTCAGTGCCCCATGGGAAATTTTAAGGAACGTTGTTTTGTGAGGTCTCAAACTCACCTCATTAGTGAATCTGATTCTCCTTTTCTCATTTATTTTTATTACTTTAAAATATAAAACAATGAATAACTATGTACGTGAAATGTCTCACTGGGACTTCTTATAGCTCCCATTAGATTGTGAAAACCTCAAAGTAGAGAGCTTAAGCACACACTACGGTGATTAACAGAGCCCAGCAAAACCCACAGAAGACAACAGAGCATTACTTACACAGTCTTTTTGTCCTGTCGCAAGAGTTTAGAAGAAAATTCACTAAGCACTTCAAGGAAAGCAAGGTTAGGAGGTGGATAGTCTTGTCCTTTTTGATTTTGATACTTGAAGGCAAACTCTATGCCATCTCTACAGTAAAGAAATATTAAAATTTTCAGACATTTGTAACAAAACTTTTTAAAAAGTTGCCTAAAATCTGAACTGTGATGAAATTTTTTATATCTTCATACCCATTGCTAGCAAACAGCTGGTTTTGGACAAAGGGGAATCAAACGTTCCCTCTTGATTTGTGAGAATTCAATCTAAAAGACAACATACTGCCAAGTCACATGGTAAGAAGGAACTTACTACAATCTAAGAAACCTGGTAAGTGATGAAAGCCACTGCCTTAGCAAGAACAGGCAACTGGCTCTTTCTTGTTTCTGCATGAAGCAGAATAATATGTAAGATACAGCAAGATATAACTTTTGCATCAGGAGTCAGAGCAGGTAATTTACTTAACAGTACATTGATACCTGCATGTCTGCCTGATCTTTGCTTTATTATTTGAGACTACAGAAAATTTACTTTCACATTATCCAATAAGGGTGCATGCATGTCTTGACCTCTCTTTCATTTGGCCCTGGAAAGTGTCTGGTTGCATTTTGATCATGCTTTGCGAATCTTAGTCTTAATGACTTCGTCTCTGACACAGCAAACTTTAATATTCTAAGCTTTTTATAGCATGGGAAAGTGATAATTTAAAGTTAGTGGCACCTTTCTACAATTCCCTACACAGCAGTTACATAAAAAGTTTCAATCCACTTAAAAAAAAAAAAAAAAAAGAAATATTTCCGAAGTATTTTTGGAGTATCTTTTTATAAAAGCCCTTGGTGCCTACAGTGGTGTGGTACAAAGAACTATCTACTGCATTGTTAGATGCAGTCCACACAATTATGTATAATACCAGTGGCTTTACCTGAGATAGACAAACATGGCCATTCCAATAAATTCCAACAAATAACTAGGTAGCTGCTAGTTTTTCTTCCTTTTTTTACATACAAACATGTACACTCCCCACCATTTTTATACATAAACTACAAGAAATACATAATTATTCCAGGACCTGCTAAGATTACATATCTTTAGAAAAGGCAGGCTGAGCAAAATTTTAACTGAAGTAATATGAAAATCCAGTTTATTTACCACCACTCACTTGTGTAGCGTGGCCACAGCCTCTCTTGTCTTGATCTGATCCAAGCCAAAAGTGAGGGCAAACCGACGGGCCAGTTCCTTAATTCCACTAACATGGGCAGATGTCCTGTCCAAATTGGGACCTTGCTCCTGAACAAGCTCATTAAACAGCTAGAGAAAGAATTCAGTTGTTAAAATCTGTAAGCTAGAAAACACATTTATTGACAAAGACTTTTTCTCTTAAGCTGTTATGGCTAAGAGTGGACATTACAGTGACTTTTTCCAGAGATGTAAGAGTTCTTTTATATTCTACTTCTAATTCACTTCAGTTCCCAGACTTTCTTCTGCGTAACTGCTGTTTGCTAATTGTCCTCCATCTTGTACTTGTGTGGATAACAACTCTTAAACAGAATTTTGCACTTACCTTCATTCAGTTGCATCTATTATTCTCCCAACTCATTAAGATGGTTCTGCATTCTTACGCTGTTTTATGAAATACCTACATCACCTGTCAGACCAGCATCATCTTTGAATTTAGGAAGCAAAATTGCTATTCTGTCATTCAAGATGTAATGAATATCTGAACAGCATTACTGGGTAAATGCCTTCACAGCTTGCTTGATAATGCCCTTTCAGTACAATAACGAACTACTTGGTAGTTTTCCAGTCAGTTCTGTATCTTCTTCTGGTGTTGCCATTTAGCCCACATTTTCCTAACTTGCTAATGAGAATATCCAGGGAGACAGTGTCAGTGACAATATTAAATCAAGTTGCATTAAATCTACTGTTTCTCTGTTACCATATAATTAATGAAAGCAGCCTAATTTGACACGATTTCTCCTTGACAAATTTATATTGGCTGTTATCTATAGCTTGACCTTTTTTTTTAAAATGAAATTATATTAGGCTGACTGATCTATGGCACCTGGCTTCTTCCTCTCTCCAGTTTTAAAGACAGGAACTACTTTGACACTTGCTGATTCTTCTGGAAGTACTTTTTTTTCCTCAAGTTTTCACAGATATCCCTCAGCTTCCAAATTGCTACAGAAAATCCCTTAGTAGTCTGGAATGAATTTTGGGAGGCCCAGCTCATTTGAAAACATCAAATTTATAGAACTAATTTCTCTATGTAATGGATATAGCTGGTACTTCAAGGACCTAAATGGTATTTAGTGAGGCACACACTTCGGGCCGTTGGCAGAACAAGGATAGATTTCATCATCAAGTCAATAATTTATGGTTGATGTAAAGCAAATTTACATGTTCAACATGTTTAACAATATTAGAAGACTTAAACTAATTAGCTCAAAGTTTGAAGAATCAATCAGTGTTTAGACAAAATGGAAAGAAGATACATTACTTCCAGCTAATTACAAGAAGAAAAAGTCATCTTAATTCTTCTTGTTCACTAGATACCAGTAAACAAATGCTATGAATCAGCTTGGATCAAGTTGCCTTCAAGGCTCTTCTCTCCCTTTCTTCCATTTTAATCTGACCAAAACTTTGACAGTGTGAGTTTAAGGAGACAGAGATTACTGAGACAAATGAACAGCGACAGCATGAACTGAGGAGCAAGATAATCTCTTAACAGATGCGTAGTATTTTCGCTTTATTGTAAAGGGCACCAGATAAAATTCTGTCCAGTATTTTTTTCAGTGAGGTATTTCTAACAAAAATCAATATTCTTACCTGTTGCAAACTGAGAATGAGTGTCTTTGCACACTGGATTTTATCAATTTGCCTTGTTTTGCTCAGGGTTTCCTTAATGATATCTCCATAGTCATTGTAGTACTAGGAAAAAAATGTGGAAAAACTCTCTTTAAATCTTTACATTTAATCTCTTATATAATTTCTTACAGTTTTCCTGATAGAAAGATTACTTGTATTTCTTGTTTTGAAAAGGCAGCAGTTGCCAAAAAACAGGGCTCAAATTTGGATTGTTTTTGTGAGTGGCAGGCAATGTTTCAATATCAAAATTTAAACTGATTGGTAGCCTCTACCCAGTGATGAGGTAACAAACTTCTGTATTTGTTATTATCTTTTGTAACAAATATGTTGAAAAACCAACAAAAGAGTATTTCCTACCCCAAACTAAATATTTGAAGAAAGTGACCCGTGGCTGCAAATTCTAAGAAACAACACTACACTGAACCAACACACCCTTCAACAGGTTGGTGTGAACAGACACTAGCACACAGGTGTGAAGTTCTGTCATATACAATGCAAGGTTAGTTAGATGGCCAAGAAAGGAATTCACTGAAGCCAGAAAGCTGAGTAAGTAGTCAGTATGAAATGCTGATTTTCTTTATGTTAGAAGAATGGTTGCTGAAAACCACAGCCTATGGTAGTGACCATTTGGGTAGAAAAGCCTATATAATCTTTAAAACTTTCAGGTTGAGAATATAATTTTTTTTTTCCAAACAGTATTATTTTAGCTTCATTAATATTTCTGCATTTTCATTTCCTCTAAAATATTGGTCCTGCCTTCTTCAGTACACAGATCCTTCTAGTTTGCATTCTAATTTAAATTCATTTTCTCTCACTCTCTCCCAATTTCAAGAGAAGGAGGTGTGTGGGGAACAGCAGGTAGGAAACTAACCTGGACTGTGACAGCTTCAGTTTGAAACTCCTGCTCTGGAAAAAAAATCTCTAAGCAAGACTAACCCTGAGCAGCGACCTGGCTGATGGCTAGAGAGTGCACTGGGGATTTTATTGTACTGTGTGCTCCTCATGAACAGGAGAAGAAAGATTTAAAGTTAAATCCTTTATATTTCACATCAACATCTCAAACGCTGTCTGTGGTAAAGGACCTGCGCCCCACTCTGTCTTTCAGTTTTTCCTCCTCGAGTGTCACCTTTGTGATGATTAATCCCTTACAGAGAGACAGGTGAGGTATACCTGGCACTCTGATACAATCTGAGGGGCTCTGTGTGGCTTGGCAGTGTCAGGACTGCCGATATGCCTGTTTTCTGGCAGGTAAACTTGCAAGAACAGGGTGCGGTGGTAGCTGATCAACAAGTCTTTCTGAATTTAATTGGGCCTAAATACTCTACGGAAGCAGTGTGAATTGCCAAGACATTCAGTTAATGCATACCCAACGTAGAGCAGTACTATACAGAGCTTTCTTTTTTAACTGCTTTCCTGTTTCAAACAATCTTTTCTCACAAAAAACCTGCTTCCTTAAGGCAAGCACCAAGATTGGGAGACTCCCAGTAAAATATGACGCTGAAGAGATAATTGTTGTTGTGGATTCTAGGAATGAATTTGAGGAGCAGGATAAGAAATTCTCTGTAGAGGAGCGTCTCTGGAAATACTCAGCACCTTGCAGGACCAGGTTTTCGTGCTGCCTTTAATAAGGCACTCCTGCTACACAGGACACGACGTTCAGAGCTTACCGCTTCTCAGTGGCACATATAATTTAGAAAGGAAAAACTATTACAAAATAATCAAGTAAGGCTGAAAAAGCTTTCAGAAGTGTTCAACCTTTAATTACTGCATTGGAAAGGAAAGAAAGAGAGGACCTTATGCTACAATCTGTGTTCAGTTAAGAAGAGGAGAATACACAGGGCTGTACCTTCATATAGTGTTTGAAGATATCTGCTGCTGCATGCATGTCCACAATGTCATAAATTATCAGCTTGCTAAAGGCAGCCAAAAGGTTTCTTCTCTTATGTAAAGCTTCTATTTTGTTAGCTTCATCTTCTTCATCTCCCTCTGAAAGCATGAACAACAATAAAATGTTTATAAGTAACTGCTATGTTCTAAAGGAACATCATAGAAGAGTAGCCTTTACAAAAAAATCAATTTTTAAAAATGTAGCAAGGATTGTTGCAGGAGAAGCCAAAAGGAAAGGTGATAATTCTTGAGTCCTGCCTATGCTAGAACTTTCAGCTGAGTTCAGGAACATGACCTGAACACCACTGACCAAGGATGCTATCTGTAGGTGCTGAACATAATCCACATAGAACTGAATCGCTTATTTTCTTTATCCTGCGAAAGCCACACTGAAGACTTCTTGAATGCTTTTTGTGTAACTTCAGAAACACAGGACATCTGGAGATGCTTCTTTAATGTGAGTAAGCTATAAATATTTCACACAAGGAAAATTAGAAGCAGCAATACTTCTACTGCATGCCTTGGATTTTCAGATATGAAATTGATTGCTCTACAGCATTGATAACAACAGGGAGTAAAATTCAGTTGTAAGAAATATTAACTTTGAATGGCAGTACCATAAGTATTAAGACCCCATGTAAGGCTCCACTCTGTGAATGAAAATGAAACTATACACATAAAACATTAAATATAATATCATATAATAAAAGCATATTCCACAATTTATATAAGAAAATTAAATAAGCTATAATAGTTGTGATAAAAGTAAATATTCTGTGGTGTTTGGAAGAGCCTGTCCTTGGAGGGAATCTTCCAACCAGTATGAAGAATACAGAGCTGTGGCAGGGAGAGGAGGGATACCATGTTACTATGACTCTCTAGAGCCACAGTACTTGTCACGTATTTGATCACAGGAAGTCTCTTACAAGCAATGGAGCTGACTGTGGATATGTACACACATTTTACCTCTAAGATGCTTTATCCCACTGAATTAAAGCCCTTTAGCACACCTCCACCCCCTTCTTAATTTCTTTTTTATCATTACCGATGTGTTCTGAATACCAAAAGTTACAAATGGTCAGACTGACTTCATGGAGTTAGAGTAGCAGTAGGGAATGGAGGTCACATAAAAAGATCTTCACTCATCTTTTTGCTGTCATTCCAGTCCAATCACATCTTGTTAAAGAACAGCAATTTTGCTAAAGAGCAAAAAAAATTAGACGCTGTCCTCCTAAAATCTATCCTTGATGTATTATTCTGAACATTGAACTCACAAAGTGTGATTAACTGCACATAGATTTCTGGTGAAGGTGTGTTTCAAAATGTATTCTTCCCAGGAATCCTTAAAGAGATGCTCAACAAAGGTGTTAGCTACTGAGGAGCTAGTGAGCTAGAAGACTGAACCTTCAGAGTAAGAACGTATTCGCTGAGATCTTAGGTCCATGTATTGCTGTCTTAAAATATCTAAAATAGCACCTATATGTCATGCTAACATACAAGTAACTGAGTTCAGTGGAAATTCAGAAAATTTGCCAAAAAGAGCACTGCAGTATGCACTCAGCAGCTCTTTTACATAGTCTGACTATCTGGGAATCCATCTCTTCTCCAAAGCTATTTAGGATTCAGAAACTGGGTACCTCTATAGTTTTATTCAGGCATTTGTAACACACACTAGCAGCACCAAGTTATTTAAAATCAGACCTAAATGACAAATCTGCCTCTCATCAACTGAAGGCCAAAAATCTCAAGTCATCCTTGTGAGGAGGTAGAGATGGGGTCACCTCAAACTCTGGCCACGCACAAACACCTAGGACAAAGCAAGGAAACAAGCAAGCACACACGGTACTTTCCCAAGTACTTTCCTAGTCTCCAATCAAATCAATGATATTCTGAGCTTGATTTTATTATTTTGGGGGAGGAGAAGAAGGGGTGTTATTTGTTAACATCAGAGCTTCTTATGGCCACCTTTGCCTAGAGCTTTGCTGGTAAGGTTTGCCTTCAGCATCCTATAACTCTATTTAGTAACTCTAAATTATTTCTCTTCTATGTACTGTTCCATCATACTTCCTCCCTTGAAGCCATATTAATTGAAATCTGCTGCTGAACTAAGACAGTACTGTTTCGGAAATAAGTATTAAGAAAAATATAGATCAATAAAGGAAGAAAAATTTTGTCAAGATTTAGAGCATCTAGTTACAGGCCACTCCCATGCCTTCTGAAAACATGTCTTTTTATGAAATGAACTTTATAAGTACTTATTCTTCTTTAACACAAGTAGTACCGAATATTGAATATTTAATATTCACATCTGCCAGAAATAAAGTTGGAATAATTCTGAAAACATTTGAGCAAACTGATCTGAAAATTCTATTTCCTTCTTTCTTCTGTGTCTGTTATGAAAAAAGCTAAGTAGAAAACATGAAAGCTAAACGTACCCATGCTCTGGTTTTCATCATCTTGGTCAATAAAGACGTGGTCCATCACAAAACTAAGGAGTTCTGACTGGAGGCCTGAATCTGGATTAAAAACCAAAGGCTGTAGACCTTCTCGACCTCCAGTCATCAGCTGATGACTAAAAATCATCAAGAGATCACAGAGCAGCATGAAAGCCTGAAAAGCAAGAGAATGAATGCAGTAAGAAGTGTAAGTCAAGTATGTAAAAAATAAAACACCGTTTATCTAACTTCCAGATATCCCCTGCTATTATTAAATGTCCTTTAGCTGTACTCAGTTGTAGTTGTTTGTGTGCTGTGAAAAGTGTTCATGAGGGTTTCTCCTAACTTTAAAATGTTACACCTTTGATTCTTACGTAAGGAATGTGTTTACTATCTCGTCCATGTCCAGGATGATCCATATTAAACTTCTATTCCTTACCTATGAAAAGAACTCTAAATCTACCTCTGATCCAAGGGCTGTAGCCTTGTAGAAAAGAAAAAAACACCTTTTACTTGTAGTAAAGAAAAAACACCTCTTTCGATAAATAGAAAAGTTAAACAAGCAAAAGACTGAATAACATGAGGGAAAATCCAAGCTGAGTCACTGTTAGATCCTGAACATACAGAGAAGCAGCTGCAAGCAAAGAAATTCTTGCAAAATTTCATCAATAATTCTCTGCAAAAAGAATCAAGTAACTCCGCACAGCTTTGAAATGTAGATAAAAGCCGACCAGAGCAGAATTTTCAATGATTTATGCTCATTACTATTATACTCTCATTGCCTGAGAACAGAGAAAGGCGGCAGCTATTAATAACTTCAGTTCTTTCAAGGGCTTCTCTGTATACTGTCACGCACGAGAATAACATTCTTTTCCCCAGTGGCTTATGTTGGACTGTCATAGCCAGCTGTATTCATTGCATTACATTCAACACCTGAGCACCTTTCAGAAAGTACTTCTTCATCATCTTAGTTTATCTTTAACCACAGGTTCTGAAAACTGAGAAAGAGAGGAAGGTTCAAAGTATGGATGTGTGAAAAGACTCCTAGAAGATCTAGGCTGTCTCTTTCCTCAGAAGCCTGCAGGAGTCTCACTCAGGGCCATGTCCATCACCATTCCCAGGTAGGTGGTACATCAAATGCGTTTTCAACTGAAGAGAGATTGCAGAACTTAGACTTTGGAGACAGATGCCAGTATTTGGGATTTTTCTTCACTGGATCCAAAAAGTTGTGATTCATTTCAGTGATGGTCTCAGCTGCTCTAAACTCCTTTGATACTCACTAGAATTTAAGCTCATCCCAACATAGACCTCTAAAAAAGAGCATATGAATAATGCACTGAAAGTGCTTATTTCTGTCCAATACAAAGAGAGCACTGGACTGAGATGCAGACATATATATTGTAGATACGTCTAGTCACAGGAGATTTATTTCATTCAAATAGTCTAGGAAAATTTGAAATGTTTGAGTCTTGTTTCTATAAATACTTCATATGTTCTTCCTTCCTTTGATATGTGCATTGATCTTCTCTGGAAAGAATGTATCGACTAAGAATCAAATATGTTAGGGAGACTATATAATTTACACAGAATTCTCAAAAAAATCCAGTAAAACAAAAGGATTAAGAAGCAGGCCTGCACTTGCAGAAATATACTTTTTAAGGAAGAAAATTAAAAAGATCATAGGAGTGTTAGTTGGAAAGGACTTCTGGAGTCTCTAGTCCAACCTGCTCTGATTAGGACATTTGCTGTTGCTAGGTCTAGCTGGTCACAGTTTTGTCTAGCTGAGGTTTGAAAGCTTCCATAGAATTGTAAATGGCAAAGGAGCTTCCAAAAAAAAAAAAAAAAAAAATTCAAATTACCAATGAAAACAGTAATTGTGGCCACTAAAAATAAGAGAATAAAAACATGTTAATAGATATAAAACCCAAAAACATTACAGTAATAGGAAGGATCATTTACCATTTGTTGATGCAGCGAAGACATTAGTGCTAGCTTAAGCTAGAATGGTTGATATTTTCATGAAGCTAGATGATATTTTCACATCATATAATATTAATAAAATACGCCAAGAGTAACTACTCAGAATATTAAAAAACAATTACTGAAGTTAAATGTGCTAGAAGACAATTACACATCAGAGTCTTAAAAATACATAAACTAGCAACATCTCAGAGCCTTTAATATTTATATTTATCAACTTGCAGAACACTGTATCAATGTCAAGTAGAGCTATCTTTCAAAAAAAAAAGAACCTAAAAGTCAAAACTGTCTTTTAAGAAGTATTATCTTTTTAAAAACAGAGGCAAAAGCCAGAGGCCAGTTAGTTACAGTCCTTGCAAAATCTTGGGAGGTCTGATAGAAATGCAATTTGTAGACAAGTAAAAGATGTCAACAGACTTGATATAAGTCAGAATATATTAATAGAATCTCAGCAAACAAATAAGCTATTTTTTTTTTTCAGAGACTGCAAATTATTTCAACAAGACCCTGGATTTAATTTCTTTTATTTGAATTTCTTAATACAAATAGAAGCTTCCCACTCCGTGTCTGTCTAAACCAGACAATTGGTTAACTACACTGAACCAGAATAAAATCCAGTATCTTATTATGCAATATTTCACATACGTACTTTTGGTATATGTGTGCACACACATACACGTGCAGAGAGATGTATGCACTTAAGTTTTCAGTCAACCTACCAAACAAGGAAGCACAGCAACCTAAGCTACAATGGTTACACTGACAAAAATCTTAAAAGCTCTCCAGATCTTTGTATTTCTGTAATGATGACACTATTCAAATAGCTATTTTACTCTGATTTCTCAAGGAGACATAACTATTTGTGAAGTGACGATTTTTGCATAGTGTGGGAGGACACTATATTCTTAGCGTTACTCAGAGTATTTTTGTAAAATGAATTAACATTTTTTCCCTGCTATAAAATATGCAGTAGTATAATCTGTACTGCTAGAAGCTTCAGTTTTCTCCCAGTAGCCACAATGGGAAAGAGATACAATAATTAATATTCACCACTACATTTAGCTGAATTACTAGAACAACGAAATAATATCGAGGATACAGGAATTTGCCTTTAAGAAGGAAAGCAGTCACTCTAGACTCCCTAATTAGTCAATAACAGGGGGAAAAAAATCCAGAAATATGCAGAGAAAGATTCAGCCCATTTGAGGTCTCAATCACCCTGTAAAAGCACCTATTTCCACCTGTTAATACAGTAACTGTCTTAAGGAATAGGCTTTTATTTTAGGTGATTGAGTTAGATGCCTGAAGTTACGACAGCTGAATAAGAGCCTAAGCATCTAGGTAATCCTTATTGTTATATACAAAATGAATTTGACATTAGCTGTGCTTCGAAGGTGCTTATAGAGTGTTTGTTCAGTTTTATTTAGACAGAAGAAAATTATTTTACTTTAAGTATGATATAGCGTCGTCTTGAGTTTTACTACAGTTTAATAGTCATCGTTTTCCAAAAGCATGTGACAGACATTTCCTTTACCTGTTCTTTGACTGGAGTGTTGACATTGGATAGACACTGCTGGCAGACAGCCAGAAAAGATTTCACAGTTTTCCTCAATACCAACAAGTCCTCCTAGAATAAACATGAAAAAAGGGTTAATATATAAATATTAATAAAAGGTTCCTAGGAAAAAGCAAAATAAGACAATGGTGATAATTTCATACATTCAATTCTATAAACTAGCCAAGCAAAAAGGTCTTGAAAAAATATGCTATTGGTAGACCATAGTGTAAAACAAGTCATTAATTCGCACACAAATGACCCCAAGTTTTCCTGTAAGAGATATTAATAACAAAACAATACATTCTTGAGTGTAATTGTCTGTACTTTATATTGAATATAAATTACAAAAGTTACAGAATAAAAAGTTTAATAGATCAAGGTCAGCCTACCTGGTGGTTTATAAAGAATTCTATACTCAGATAAATCAACATGAACAAAAAAAGTAAAATATCAATGAATGTCTCAAGTTCAACAAAAACCTTATCCTAACTGCCTGCAGACATGGCAAATGCGGAAGCAAATCACAGAAGTCTGATGAGTTATGGAAGAAAGACAGAGGTTTGTTGATCCAGAGAAAGAAGGATTTGTGGGTGGAAAAGATAAATGAGTGACTGTATTTGATCACCTTGATCTTGAGACAACTGATGTGTCTTTTAAATGTGGGTACAGAAGTGGCAGGTTCAGTGGCACAGCTGTATACTTTGACTTGGGGGAATTAATGGTGTACCCTGATGAAAACTTATTTTTTATGGGTAACAAAATAAACTAGTGAAAACAAATCAATACAAAATATACGATACTAGAGCATAATCATAATAATACTGCAAGTAGCCACACAGAAAAAATAAATCAATCATAGAAAAAAATGAACCCTCCTGTGTAAAAAGCGGAGAGTGCTGCTATCGTAAGCAAGAAGCATACTGAAGATGTACACGGCTCTTGGCACATACTTAAATAGTTACTGTTTCACAGTAGTGATAATCCAAACATCAGGAAGAAAACAAGAACCGTAAATCACTAGGACTTTCTGTTAGCTTCCAGTTTTGTGAAAAGGACTAGCTTTGTCAGCATTGCTTCACAGATTCTGCTACTCTGCGTTGCTCAGGTGATACAAACCAATGCTTCTGCCCTGTGCACTCCTGCCTGCTGTACTGTGTGTCTTCCAGCGCTCAGATCTCCTCCCAGGCCACCAGCAGCTCTGCCAGGTCCCCCCAGCTAACAGTGTTTCTCACGTGCACCTGGGACCATTGCTTGAAAGATCTTTCCTTTCCCAGTTTTCACCATCACTGGTTTCACATAAAGAAGGGATTGTAACAGCCGTTAATTCACACAAACTGCTGCTCTACCACTGCTGCAGGCTTTCCTCCATACCTCTGTCAGCTTTCAGATGGAAGAAAAGGTGCCCTACAGAATAATATCCAATCTAAATCTAAAGAATCTGTACACTAAAGAATAGTGTACATGCAGCATTTTCCTTGCTAAAAATTCCAGTTTTTAATTATGCTGGCTGTTCAGTCCATGTGTCTCATTTCCAGTTTTGGCTTTTCTTACTGCTCCCTATCATAAGATCTTGTTATTTTTTGTTTACTGAAAAGCCTTTTTGTGGTCCATATGTTCTTCCTGTACTGGTTTACAACAGAAGGCAGGGCTGCAAGCGTGCTGAAACACCCTAAATGTTCCTAAATCTCTGAACCACTTACAATTTTCAATAAAGTGAGTATGATTTTCTGATACGGACGCTAAAGGTCTATGAGCTACCTCACCTTCCATTCCTAATAAAGTTTTATTTGATAATATAGCCAAGGATCCCTTTGTGCCACCGCGTTACCCTGCCATTACATGATCTGTAAGACAGCTCTGCTTTATTCTAAGTCACAACTTTCCACTCATCAGCCTTCTTGTTCCCAGATATAAGCCTTCCATTTGTCAGCATTAAAGTGGCTCTTTCTTTTTTCAAATATATTTTGTTTACCAATTCATCTATGTCATCCGCATTTTAAATACCTTTGTTTTACCTTCCCTGATGACTGGTAAAAATCATCAGTTTTTAGCAGAGAATCATCAGTTTTAGCAGATCTTCTGGAATGCACCAGAAGCTATCCCTTTGTGTGATGATTTCCCACTTAAATTTTGTTTCTAATACGTTAGTCAGCTTTGAGCTACTGAATATGAATTACATTAGATTCACATACTCACCTGAAATGCAATGTGATAAGCGTCTTGCAGAAACTGGTATTTCAACCGGTTTCATTATCAGTCAAAAATGCAATCTTCTCAAGAACAAATTTATTTGTTCTTTCTGCTCTTACCTCTTGGCCATGTTTGTTGTGCCCTTCAGCCTTGTACTGACTGTGTTTTCTATCAGCCAGTCCAAGATTTTACCTAGGACTGATGCCGGGCTTATCAGTTCACTGTTAGGTAACAATCTGATTTACAGCTTTAAAGGTTGGGATTACAATCACTTTAATAACTTCCTATTTTCCATCACAATTACCTCCCATTTAGATGTTAAGGAATTCAACAGGGAAACTAAAACCTACGAAAAATACTATATAAAGGTTAAAAAGTGAATGAGCACGTCTCCCATTTTTCTTTCTGTCAAAGAATGAGTAACAGGTAGGTACACATTATTTATTATCCTCTCTCTTGATAGCATGACAAAGATTCACTTTGAAAAGTTACAGACAGCAAAGGAAAGCCTGTCTGAACAGAGCCATCTGGAACTTTTCTAAATTTGGAGAAATCCCCAGACTACTAGAGTGGTAATATTTTTCAGAAGAGAAAATGGGAAGAAAAAAATGAATTAGATTTAATTTTAAGTCTTTCACCATTCTCAGGCACACAGCCAAGAGTCTTGAGGTGTGATTACCTGATACACTGGCTTCAACAGAAAAAACTGGTATATATAAAAAAAAAAATTTACTGTTCTCTTCATTGCTAGGGTAAAACCATGGAGGTACACTGTGAACACTAAAGTGACTCAGGATAAAAACAACTCTTTCTTGAACTGTACAGTGTAACATCTTCAAATTTAACTAATCCATAGCAGGAAAAAGAATGAGCTGCTAAGAGCAAGGACTTGTATTTGTTTTGCCACCACCTGTAACCAAATAACTGTGTTCACAAGATTGCTATCTAAAATTCTACAGTTAATTTCTAGCTTTAAATTGAAGCTTGTTTTTTCCCATTGAAACCATGTAGAAATGATGTGCTTTTGCTAGGTTCATCTAATAAACCCAGTGCTTTTCTTCCTATTTTCCCATTGCCTTTCCTCTAAATTCCTTATTTAAGTTATTAACTTCCTTCTCTTTGCAACTCTAATGATAAACTTTACAATGTTCAAGAGCCATTAGCTGTCAACTCCACTCTGGAACACAATCCAACCTTTTGCACCTTGTGACTCCCCTTCAGCATTTTGTGCCTTCTTTCATTGTGCCCATATAAACATGAAAAGTCACCAGGTCACTATGCTGTTCTTTAAATCCCCTCTAATTCCTCTGCCTACTAATCACTTTGTAATAGCTATGCATTTGGCTAATCTGGCTGCTGCTCATTCAGAACTATTTCGCCTTTGTCTTGCCTCTGAATGTTTGCTCTATTCATGCCTTTATTTATTTTTTTCTATTCTAAGATTTTGGACTCTTTTCTTCTGCAAATATTTCCTTTTCATTATATGCATGTACAGTCCATAGTATAATGGTCCCAGGCATCTGGTTTATTGAAAAGATGAAATCTAGATGGAAACAACAACGGTATAATCTAATCCCAAAGTCTCCTACCTCAAGACTGTACTTGCTCTGCAAGATCTACAGACAAGGGAACTCTTACTGAGAAATCACCAACTTCCTTTGGAACCATCCTCAAACTCCTTTTCATCTGAAGAACTGTTTTTCTCCAGGCTACAACAGAATGCTCTCACAAACTGCGCAGTTTTGGGAGCACTTACTCCCCAACATGGTACTGCTTACCAACAGCCCACATAGTCCTGGCCCCAACCTCCTCTGAACGTGTACAAGATGACAACCAAAGATTAGAGCTTTAGACTATGGATATTTCAAGGCTTACGTGTTCCATCCTTATGTGCTGCAACCTTCCTTTTAGTAATCAATTTTTACTTTCAGATCTTTGACACTGACTCCACAGTATGCCCATTATAAAAGTGCCTAGTATTCCGTTTTACATGCTGTACAGCTGATACTTACCCAGGAGATGTGTTGCACTGACTGCAGGTTAATCATGTGTTGTTAATAAATCAATGAACTGATTTGATTCTAATTTGATTTAAACCATGAGTCTTGAACAGTTTTTCCCTGCCACACATATAAAGCCTACAGACCAACATACATAGCCTCACATAGTCAGCTATAAGCCAAAATATTACAGCTGTAATAGAAATATCCCTCAGAAAGCAATAAATGTGCCCTGGGCTCAGGCATAATGTGCAGGACAGTTTCCAAACAAGGGTAATCCTCCTAAGAGAGAGGCTGTATTTGAGGAAGAGCCGTCTGAACACTAGGTGAATAACAACTTCATTCCAAAAAGATTCTGTTCCCAATTGTATATCCCTGGTTGACACATATGACTCTACCCTAGAACCAATACACAAAATTAAGCAATTTTGAGCTCTAGTCAAAGAACTCACTTTGAAAGAAATCTTACTAGAACCACCCACCCCACCCACAAACTCCCTGCAATAAAACGTACACCTAACGGATGCAAGGCATAGCTGATTGAGAAATTTAAAAGTTGCCACTATTTGCCCACTACTACCAAATTAAATACTTCCTCCCACAGAAATATTACCACCCTTGAATCCTGTACATACAGTTCCAAAATGTTAATATACTTTTTCCTGTGCACTGAATGCCTACATGGTAACTAACTAGGTGAAACAGAGCAGCATGAACTCACACAAGCAACCCAGCTGGCAGCAGATGAACATTTCTTACAAATCAATTCCTTCAGCTCTGATCTCTCAGCCTGGATGCTCAAGGGAAATCTAAAAAATCATTGTGTAAACACGAGCCTGGGAACAAAAATTCATAAATCTAAAGGCTATAGAAAAACAAGGACTCAGGATTAGTTTTATGACATATTATAAATTCTCTTCTCTCCATTAGCCTTTTCATCTTTCATCCTCCTTCTCTTGCCTACTGTCCAACTCCTACTTCCCTCCTAGTAACTGTCTTACCGCCTTGCCTTCCCTGCTCCCATCCCCCTACAGGTACCAATGACCTTTTCCTTTCCTTTCAGAGACAGTTTACCTGATCTGTATCTAAATAGAAACCAAGCAATTATTGTCCGCTTGTATTTTGCTTTGTAATCTTCTGCTTTTATTTCAAATCTGAAAGGCTTGTATCCAAAAGCCTCTCTAATTTTTGCAGCTGTATCCATTGGTCTCTAAAGATACCACTTCAGCCTACAAACCATCACCTCTCTGTCCTTAGATCATTACAGCTACAGCAAAATAACACTAGAAAGTTGGATGGACCTACATATTAAAATACTGTGTCAGACATGTTCCTCTAAAAGCCTGAATACTTAAAAAATGCTCACAAAATATACTACTATTCATTTTGAGATGCTCGTGCTAATGCCTTTGTCTTCCCAAACATCATACTTCATAAGTGATTCCCTTTAATGTATGCTAATTTATAAGTCTAAATCATGGCTTATAAAGCAACCATGGGCAAAATGATCTCCTAATGGATTAAATGATAGATCTAGTGCAGATCAGATTTATTTTCAGTGAACAAACTACCACGGAAAGTTTGATACAAACAAAATATACAAAACAAAATGCTACAACCACATCAGGTTTGTGGATTTCTCTTTATCCTGTTCCTGTTGTGAGCACAGCTGAGGTTGCTGGCCAGGTATGAAAAGCTGAAGGGCATTAATGCAGTGCTCCTCTTGAGCTACGCCTGGAGAATATTCATTATTTTTGTAGGGGGTGGGGTGACATCCCAAACAATAAGTTAATAACAGCTCTCTAGACTAGAGTAATTATTTCCATTAAGAATTCCAGAAGCAGAATTGACTTATACTTTGTATGGTCATTCTTGATGGAGCTTCAATAGTTCTTCCTGTTCCCATGAACTACACTACAACTCATGAATCAGAATAGCATTAGAAATACATGAAAGATCAAGGCTATTCTGCATTCATCTCATAAAACAATGTCTCATATAAATGTATCCCATTTTGAAAAAGTATGCAAAGCCATAAAATTGCACTAGGCTTGTCCTCAAGAAAAACCCAGTCACTGAAATAAATAAAGGTCTTTTTCAGTTTAACTGGACCACCATGGTAATATTGCAAACAACACTCCACATCAATACTTTGACACCAAAATGCAAAGCTTCTGACCAGGTCCTATGCAGACAGATGCTGTATATGTTAGTTGCTAACTGTACTTTATGGTAAATACATTTCTTTTGCTATAATTTAGACACAAGAAAACAAAAAACTTTTCTCCAGCAATGCTGACAGCTATCACTCTGCACTGTCTATGTTATACTGCAGCACTTCACTGTATTTAGTTAAAAAAAATGGAGAAATGCAGTGAAGGGAGATGACAATCTTACTGAATGCTTTGTGTCTCAGCATTTGCACCCACAGCAAGGCAAGAGCTTTGCTGCTCAAGGAGCCCAGTAAAGTAGGAGGACAGAGCTGCTGAGCATCTTCAGGCATGGGTAAAACACCCAGCAAGACACAACAGTCAAGGGCACATGGGGAAGAATTTAACAAAGGTGTTGAAGACAGTGTCCAGGCTTGGATACTCAACCAGCTGCTGTAAGTGTACCTGCTCTAAGTGCTTGGTTCCTCATCCCGGAGTCACTACACAGGTAACCAGCAGTGCAGTTTTCCTTACTTGGGAAGCATTAGAAAGAGATTCAGTGTGTTGGTTTTATGGACTTACGGACTGAAGCAACATATGGGCTTCTGGATTTACTTTTGGTTACTTAGCTCCTTCTGTTAAAGTGAAATTTCTCCCTAAGGATTACAATGCTGCTAGCTACGAGGATGCTTTATTGTGATGAGATTATGAGTTAATTTAAAACAAATGGGATGTATTCAGTTTTCTCAGTTACAAGGAGTCAAGATGTAATATTCTATACTATCAGCTTGCTAAAGAGAAAGAGGCTAAAGAAGTTGAGAGAGGAAAACGGGAATGAAAGCCAGAATAAAGAATACCAATTACTCTTTTTTTCTTGTAGCTATTTTTAAATGTCAATATATGTCAGTATTCAAAACAACTCAAAGAATTTACAATGTATTTTAATCATTTTTATGTGCATAAAAATGCTTATTTTAGTAGCACTTTAGTATAGCATCATCATCTTTTCAATGCTGATGCAGAAGTAAACTTACTACTTCAGTTTTCATACCATTTAAATTTGATGTATTACTTTGGAAAAGTCCTAAAAAGACAGGATGCTGGCCTCTGATTGAAAGAAGAGCTAAGGAAAGGTCCTGGAAAAGTGAAGTATAACGAACAACTTACATGTAACATTGTCATTACTGCATTACTCTTGCATGCACTTTTTATTCCTAACTGTAACTGCTAGTAACCTTACATTTATATTTAGGAAGATAAAAGATCTAAGTAAAAGGTAAGCAAGGTAAAAACACATAAATATTAAGCTATCTGTGGTGTACAAATCAACAGTATTGGTTACAACTATTAGATAAGCATTGTCAACATTACTCACCCATTCACGCAAACTGCTGTATTCACAATAAAGTACATTAAGAATCTTCATCAATAAAAACATAAAAAACAGCTAGTATAAAATCCTGATAAAGACAAGCATCCACTGTTTGTATAGCTTATTTATCATCATATGCATGATGATAAATACATCTTGACATATTGAATAAATTAAAACACCAACATTTTGTATCTGTTTGACAACATCATAAAATGACTGTACAGTGGGTGGAGTTACAGAGAATCAGGTCTAATATTTTTAGGCAAGTTGTGTTTCTTCTGTAAAATCTGTATGAGCAAATGCCTACTTACTTTGGAAGGGGAGCCTTCAGTGATTTTCACCAGCTGCCAGAGAATAGAGTAATGGGAACACTGCAGTGCCTGAACAACTATCTGTAACAGAGGGAACACAAAGAATCCCAGCACGTTGGAAATATCAAGCATATCAGTAAAGTGTACGTAAAATTTAAAATGCATTTTGGGGAGAAGAAATAGGAGCAGCTTGTAAGTAGTTCTTTTTGTTTTCAAGGAAATTATATTTTCCCTTAATCAGTTTGGTGCAAAAAGAAACCAGCCTACTACAGGTGAAAAAAAAATACTGTGTAAATGCTGGGAAACAGAACAGAAAATGGTGCATTAGAGTACAGCAAGAAGTGATGTCACAGCATGACAGAAGTACAACCCAACATCTACATATCTCTGTTCAAAAACATTTCTTTAAATACCTCTGAATCTGACCACTAGGTAAAACAGTCTGGGCATCTCTTCCATTGTCAAATGAACATGTAGCCCAATTTCTAAAAAAAGGGAGGAAATATACATTTTCTCATGGAGAAGACTAGGCTCATATTTATGGTGCCCATAAAAGCATCCATGGTGTCTTTTAAAAATTTCAAATCTATATTAGATGTTAAAAATTTCAAAATCTTTTTGGCTTGAAGATGCTTCCAACAGTTTGTGGTTCTGTGCAGAATAAGTCAAGTTTGTAACAGCTCTAATCACTTCACAAAATACTTTTCTGAAAGATACCACTAAAGATCAACCCATTCCTTTTCAGTGAATTCCTTCTAGTGGACTGGGGGAAGAAATACTGAGGAGAGTTCAGATCCCCAAGATCTTACAGAAGTATTTGGGGAGCCATATCACTGTCAAACTCAGAAACTGAAGATGGCTGGTAGTTGCATGGACAGTTTTTATCTGCTGCCCCCTTCCCTCCAGGTAGCACAATTTGAGCATTAAGTAGCAACTGTAGAGAGAGTAGAATGTCTCACAGCGTAAAGCCATGACTTTCACATGGTGTGTGGCAATGCATCCTCCATACAGTTCTTTTTAGAAAACACTTTTACAGAATTTAATATATTTTTTTTTCTAAATGAAGTTGAGTTAGAATTAACAACTGGCTTCTACTTGAAATCAAATTAGAACTTTAAATGTGCTGAAATGCTGGAGTAGGCAGTCTACAGTTTAAACTGGAATCCTGGGAGAATCTGAAATGGTCCCTGTGCTTATCCATGAGAAACTACAACCAAACTAGGAGGAAATAAAGTCCAATAAAGTCCACTAAAAGAACTCCACTGGAAAGGTTGGCCAGCATCTGTGCTAAATGTTCTTCTTGTACCCTTGTTTTCATAAGCTTCCATCTTACCTTCAATGCACAGTAACCATTTGTGATAATTCTCATTGCAGCCAGGGTTTACAAATATTGGGTTTCAGTGTAAACATCATGATTTATGCATTGCTTTTCACAGCCAGGAACATTAGTTATTCCTTACTTTACAGATGGGAAAGGTGAGGCAAGCAGCTCAAAAACCACAGGATCCAGTATTTTTCACCTCCTGGACAGTGCCTCACTACAAGATAAACTTCATTCAAAACTCCATGTTTTTCCTAAATAACTGAAGTCTAGTGCATTAATATTTTGAATTTTTCTGTGACTAGACTCTTTAAAACTTTGAATCCCAAAATGATGCAGTGCAGGCGTTGCTAACTGTACCTGTTCTGGCATAGCTCCATGTTCAATTCCAGTTCTTAGTAATCTGTAGCAGTTACTGAACAGATCCCATTTTGTGAGATCATGTGCACTAGAACAAAAAGTAATACAGAGAGATTAGTTTGTTCCTCAAAACTCCACATCACAGCGAGAATATAGTCTGAGCTGGAAGCTCAGTGAGCTTTGGTAGTTTTGCAAAGCTGAGACAGTGCAGCCTGCTGACAAAGCAGCTGCACAATTAGTTCACACAATGCTAAAAGCAGAAGTTAGGCTCTCTGATAATTGAGGAAAAATGTTTTACTACACGGGATTTTTGTAGGGAGGAGATAAACTCTCTGCATACCTTACATCTTTAAAGGTTACTTAAGTGTAGCTACAAGTTCCTTCTCAGTGTTACCTCTAAGTCATCTTTCCTCTTTCGTTCTAAACATTGACAGAACTCCAGAAGGCACTTCTCTGGCATTGCAACAGAAACTACAGCCAAACCATAGCAATATATACTAAATGAAAAATGGCTGTAAGCAAAATAAAGTTACATATTTCTCTGCTACATCATTTGGAGAAAAATAATATACATTATCACTAGATATTAAATATCCTGAAATATCTAAAGTAAGATGGCATGATATACACGTACATGAGACAGATATAGTGGTTGCTACCCTCTATTCATTGTTTCATATTTCAGTCGTACCAACCTGATTCGCCAGCAAGAGGAATACAAATGAGATTAGCAACATATATTCTACAGCCTTACAGACCTCAAGAGCTTATGAGATAGCTTTTTTAATACAGAATTGAGAAATATAGAAGAAATTCTGCAACACCACATTGCCTGAAAGACAAAAATTCTCTCACAAAAAAAATTTCGTTTTAACACATTTTTCTGCAGTGGAATTAAACTGAGATAATGTGAAACAGTTTATAATGTGCTTATAAAAGAGCAAGCCATTTCAAAATAATCTGAAACTTGGTGATTAAAATACTCATCTGGAAGAAGGGATACTCAGATTGAATTGGCAAGTCTAAATCAGATAAAATAGTCTCGTGCATCTGGCTCCCTTTCATTCCAGTACCTTGGTCACCAAGATATGCTCACTTTTCCCACCTCTTTGGAGCTGCTGACTTTGTTTAAACAATTAACTACGCTGCTCAGCCAGAAAGAAAAATTCTCTAGTTCTGAAATGGACAGAGGTTGAACTCAAGACTGGAAATGCCTAGATCCTATTGAAACCCCTGGTACGAAAAGCTTCCCAGTCTGGAGTGTGTTAGCCCTTGAAAACCTCACTGATAAAAGTTTCACAGAAAACTTAATTAATGCCCTTTTGCTGAGAGCAAGTGCAGTATGCACTCTAGGGTTGTGTCATTAAGCCAAGGTGCATCTTGACTTCTAATTCAAATCCATGAATAGAACAATAGGAAAACTTAAAAAAAAAGGAAACAAAAATGTAAAAATACACCACTTCCCCATTAGATTCTGGATGATCTTCAAAGTATGAAAACAGAATGCTTCATAGATAAATTATAGGCTGTCAGAGAACTGCCTCTGACAAGTGATATTAAGGACACAGACGCTGCTTCAGCAAATCACAGGGTTGCTAGCAAGGCAGAATTGTACCTTCTTAATTACAGCACTGTAATTAAAATAGTAAAATCTCCTCTGTGTGCAGAGGCAGATATCAGCATAGATTATCCTACAGAGAATACAAAATAAAAAACAGTCTCATTTCCGTCTTTTCATTTCAGAGCCCTCCATGTCAGGCAGCCGTCACAGGGGGTGACCCCATTGCCCTGACAGCCAGGGGTACCTTAGCTCTTTGCTCTGAGCCTGGCCTTACACCTGATCTCAGGAAGAGCTTTTCAGCCTCCAAAGCTGAAAAATTCTAACTATATACATGTTGCATAGGTCTTCTCAATATAAATCTCCTTAAAGAAGAGCCTCCACATTACATTTAGGCATATTCTGGTACACCTTTGTCTCTTTTGAACTACTTAGCAATTAAAATGATAAAGGTACCTTGGACACAACACAATTCTCCACAGAGGCCCAGATTGACATGGAGGCTGCTAGAATGAAAATTCATACAAAGCAGAATTTTCCCTTAGTCCCTTCCATGTCAGAGAGTCTTCATGGATTACAGAAGACAACACCCAACATTTCATCAAATGCTTCTTTTAACCCCTACAGACAGCACTGTCTGCTGAGGCAGTGCTACTTTCTGCCAGAAAGTAGTCAGATGAGGTAAAGTTCCACAGGGTTTCTGAAAGCACGGCAAGAGGCAGCTTAGAAAACATCCTTTTCAAAGAGGTGATCTCTCCACTCGCAAACCAGCTTCTCTTTTTAAAGAAGTACAAAGTGAAGGAAGCTGTACTTTAGGCTTTGAACAACTATGCTAGATACAGTCTAATTTCTCTACTGAGGTTTCATTTATCTTCATTTCTACTTCTTCTGGATATAACAAACTTCCAAGTAATTCAGTCAGAAGGATGTACTGGTCAACTACTGGAAAAAATGTTAAAGCAAAGGGTTTCTATAACAGAAAGAGAAGATCTACTGGTCTGACCATGACTTTACCTGTCTGGAAAGTGCCCTGACTGATCATGCTTTGACTAATAAAAACACAAGACGTATCTGGAGAGTTACTATAGCCACTGCAGGCTTATGAAGTCAGTGTGGAGGCAGGAAGGAATAAAATTCCATATCGTATTTGAGGACTACCTGACAGTGACACCAACAATCCTGATTTCTAAATGTGAAACAGTGTTCTATATACAAGACAGCATCAAAGGGCACATCCAGAGTAATGGAAGTGATCTTATGAGGACAGGCTGAGAGAGTTGGGGCTGTTCAGCCTGGAGAAGAGGAGGCTCCGGGGAGACCTGACAGCGGTCTTCCAGTACCTCAAGGGGGCCTACAAGAAAGATGGGGAAAGGCTGTTTAGTAGGGCCTGTTGCAATAAGTCAAGGACTAATGGTTTTAAAATAGTGGGGGGTAGATTTAATTGGAAATTAGGAAAAAAATTTTCACAATGCGAGTTATAGAACACTGGAACAGGTTGCCCAGAAAGGTGGTGGAGGCCCCATCCCTGGAAACGTTCAAGGCCAGGCTGGATGAGGCTCTGAGCAACCCGATCTAGTTGGGGATGTCCCTGCTCCTTGTAGGGGGGTTGGACTAGATGACCTTTGAAGGTCCCTTCCAACCCTAACCATTCTATGATTCTATGATTCTTATGGCTTGTACTGAATAAACTGAAGTAACTAAATCAGAAATGCTGATATTTCGCAGTATACCAAATGCTACAGCACTGACGTGTCATGTGTGAAAGCTCAGTTGAATTGGGCTGCAGTTAGTATAGAAAAATTGCCTCCATGTACTTAAGGACAGAAAAAAATGCTATAAATATCAATGAGATCCTGGCAAAAAAAGAAGACCAAGTATATACTCCAGGTGTTCTATTCAGAAGACCTCAAGAAAATTTATTATTATATTCTGAAAACTTGGAAGGAAACATTGTAATGATGAATTCCATTTGTACTGGGAATACGGATATCCTTGTTTGCTGAAAAGACATGAATTAAAAAGTGTGCTCTGAGCCATGACCACCTCGGAAAGAGGATTAGCTCAGCCTTGGGAAATCTCAGTATAGAAGCTTTTTGGTCTGGAAGGCTTTTCGGATGATCCCCTAACATGTTTATTTCCACCTCGCTGCACTTCTTTTTCCTAAAATATGAAGAAGCAGCAACTATCAAGGAAACACAAGCACAGATAATGTACGGTGGAGTTTCTCTCACTAGAAGAAGAGAAGAAGTTGTTTCTTTTCAAGCCTCAGCAACTATTTTATCAGTGCACTCTTAGAAGATCTAAAGGGTATCAGCTGTTAGCCTGAAGTTTCAACTTCTTCCATTGATTTCATTTCTTTGGGCTTCCAGCCGATGACAGACAATGACACTACCAGACAATGGCCACTGTTCTTTGAGATGAGAACGCTCAGTGTGAGTTTTGAATTGAAGATCCTAATCTTGTAACTAAAGGTTCAGCAAAAATTCTGTCTCAGATGGTATGATTCTTTCCTTTCACAAAGAAATCACATCAGACATAACATTCAGTAATGAAAAAATTTCATTAGTTCTTTAGATGCAAGCAGGTATTAATTAGAAATTCCCATTGAACTATAATCATAAATAACAAATCAGCTGAGAAATGATACACAACTGCTCTTCAGCTTTAATTCTTTTCTCTTTCCTGTTTTTTGAAGGTCCCCAATCTCAATTTGTGTGTTACTCTACAAAGCTTTCTTTATAGTCTGTATTAACTCTCTAGAGATTTAGAACCCTAAAGGAAAAAATAAATATGGGAGACTCTCAGAAAAGCCTTAAGATTTGTGCTTCTTTCTTGGATGTGAACTATAGCTTTCACCAGTCCTTCTCAGGAAAGGCAGAAGTGGCTCCCGTGTGTTACCAGGGAGACTGAAAATCTAATTTGCACATGTGTCAGCCTGCTGCACAACGGAAATTAGGAACAATTTAATGATCTCTGTGGGACTCCTGTTGAATGGAAACAAAGAGTAGATATTTCAGAACCATTTCATACAATGATCCGATGCAGAATTCAGGATAAACGAAGACTCAGCGCAGAAAGAAAAGAGAATTGAAACAACTAAAAACATTTTGTATAAAAGAGGTGGCAGAAGCAAGGTCTTCTCACATCTTGTGATAGGGAAGAAATTATTTGTGGCTCTCAGCCATCTGCATATGAAGCTTCCTTACATGTTAACCAGGAGCAGTTACTTCCTACAGTTGATAGGAGAGGAAGATTAGGTCTTTGTGCTACACTCTGAAATTCACAGTTCAAGTGAAATTTTCCAGGTTATGAATTTTTCCAAGTTATGAGTGCCTGTAGGTTTAACTGAGAAAGGCAGGACCTTGAAAAGCTGCTGCCTGGTTCCACTGTGCTGGTTCGTGCTTAGTGAAGGAGCTTCTGTGGAATCCACACAGACTTTGCCAACAATTCAACTAGAAACTATTCCTGGCATCTCTGCAGGAAGAGAACACATCTTCCAGACTCTTACCATAAACTATTATTATTACTACTATTTCTATAATTTTGAGGAGATATATCTTAAAGGCATTGAGAAATTGAGAGAAACAACTTCCTCCAGGACTATCCTCAGCTGAGGCTCAAAGCACAGATTTGGCCTGCATCCACTGGTGCCAGAGATAAGAAGCGTGCCTTGTGCACTGGCTGTCTGTCATGCAGGGATATGACGACTTTTAGTAAGACACTCAGAGGTGTAAAAGCATTTCGTACAAGGGATGATATGCCACTTGCAAATCAAATCGGTAAAAGTAACGGCAGTAACTAAGCAAGGAGTCAGATTAATCCAAACACCTAACTGACAAATACCACCAATCATTCATAGAATCATAGAATGGTTAGGGTTGGAAGGGACCTTCAAAGGTCATCTAGTCCAACCCACAATTTGATTGATTCATCAATCTCTACTTCATCTTTTCTCATTTTTTTAACACTAGACATCAATTGATACTCGCTTAAATGACAAAATCAACAGAGTGAATTTTTGAGGGGAAAAAATCACCTACTTGTGAAATGAGGTTAACCTCTTTAGTGTGGAGAGCACATTGTATATGTCGTCATCATCAGCTTCTTCTCCCTGAAAATGAAAGGGAACCCATGAACAGAGTTCAGCAAACCAGCAGAGTACATTACTGCACAGGAAGGACCAGATTTCTTTGAGGGTGCATGTTGACACCAAAACTGACTCCAGATTTTCCAACGATTTTTATCTAGATTCCATAATAATATTTAAATAACCACTGCATAGCACTAGGAAATAAGCAAGATCATCTGACAATATTCAGCAGTGTTCATACTCAAACCAGTATTATCCTCCAGGAGTAGAAATCATTCCCAAGAATAAAATTGAGTTCTACCTGACATTACAAAAACGACTGAACTGCAGTTTTAACCATCAGCTGATGAATGTGCTGCAAGAATAAAGTCAAATGCTTGCCTGGCTCTGCACCAAAAACCTGCAGATGTCGACAGTAAGGTTTTTTTAAGAGATCAGTGGGAAAATTCTTTTATTTTCTTATCCTTCATTGCTGTTCACTGTGTTACACACCGTAATGCATGACAACCACATTATGTTCAGACTGACATAGATTCATAACTGGATGAAAGGTGGATTTTTTTTAATTTAGATTTTACAAATCTGGGGAAACAAGAGTCCAAGAAGAAATACTGGACAATTAAATCAAAAATTCTCATTCAAGTTTAATTTTTTTTCTTTCTGGCATTTAAAAATATCATTATCTTAAAACGTTATGCAAACTGAACAGCAAATTCTCTTAGTGAAACAAGTAGAAATAAGGTGCTTCCAAAACTTAATTTTTCCAGTAACTTTCTGAAACAGGAAATCCACTTAAAATAATTCTTCTCCGTTTCATTTTGACAACTTTTTTTTTCCATCTAAAAGCCCAACAATTAAACAATTTCCTGCCTTCAGATACAATTGTCAATCAATGCTTCTCTCATCATCAACCTAGTGGGAAGCCATAAAGCAGTGGGATACTTGCTGGGGTACAAGTATGCACATTTTTGAATTTAAAATCTTTAAAATGATGAAATAGACTTATTAAAATTAATTATTCTATCAAGAATCACCCAGCAAAGAATATCACAAAGGCCAAAATTTTAGATCCTTGCTACTGCTGTTCTCTTTCTTGCTTTCTCCTACTTTTGTCTTGGTTTTGTCCCCACATCTTTCTCTGTCACATGACTGACCTCTGCACAGCCTTTTCCTTAAGGATCTAAAATTCCTAATTTTTCATTTCTGACTTTTAGAAACAGATTATCTCTGAAATTCTCAGTCCTCATCCCTCTCTCATGCACGCAAATATACATAAAGATCATAAGCCCTTGCTTGCATTTCTCTCCTCTTTCCCAAGCTGGGTAAAGGAAGGGGATACATCAGAAGTATTTTGGTATCACTGGCTCACAAGCCCAGGCTTTGTTCTCTGCCCAGCAGTCTCAGTGCATCCTTCAAGGCTTTTCGCACTGGAGTACTGCATGAAGAGAAACTGCCTGCAAGAGAGAAGTGAAGGGAAAGTAAGCAGTTACTGGCTTCCTGACTTAACAGCAGTTAGTAATAAGGAAAATAGCAGAAAAAGTTTTTCTCTTCTAATTTATTGCTCCTGAGAAGACTGGTGAGAAGTCGTTTATGAATCCCAGCACTTCATTGCTCTCATCTGATTCCCCTTGAATAAAAGGTGAGGCTGGAGAGATCATTCAAGCTATGTCAGAAAGGGAGAGGACAGGTCAGCAGACCCAAACAGTGTACCTAAAATATGACTTGTGTTTTCTGAACTGAAGCTGAAAGGAGACATTTTCATGAGGTCTTACGACAAGACATTGTAACAGAAACAGCAAGTCAGTGTCAAAAAACTGGTTTTCCACTTTCTTCTTGGTCTGATTCTTCAAAAAACCCACAGGCGCTTTCTTCCATCTCGAGGCAAGACAATGTGAATGAGATGCTTTTTGCTGATCTGAGCTTGGCTGTGAAGATCTAAGCTGAAGATTCTCCAAGAGCCAGGTTTGGAGAAACAACATAGGAGATTTGTCCCTGCATACATAGCCAGACTGAACCTTGGTTTTGAATGTGTGCATAGTGAATAAAGTGTGGACCTCACCAGAGTTCCTAAACCTTTGCCAGTGGGTACCAATGGAAAGAGCAAAGGCCATTCTTTATGGTGATCCATTGCTGGGCATCTGGTATGGAGAACTCAGCTGGTATGAAGCTGGATCTGTGTGCTGGCAGCCCAACTTTAGCACTTTTTGCTACCTAAATCAGCAACAGATTCCCCAAGGTTTGTGTCTTGGGGTTTTTGGTCTTGTTGGCCAGAGGTGAGGAACTTCAAAAATCCATGGCTACTAAAATAGATCGCTAAGACATGTAATGTGGCATTAGCTGAAAGGATTCCCTTGCCATCCACAGATGGGCAGAGATGTAGCACAAATTATGGAATGTCTTTTCAGGTTCTGCTCTGAAGCTTCTGAGAAAGCACATATAAAATGGCAGACACGTAGACAAAGTAAAGTATTCTAGGCAAAGTAAATGTATTCTATCAAAAAATGTACAGTGGTGCACTAACTCCTCTGGGTTGTGGAGTACCTGCTTCCTGCATGCACTGTCTTTTTCACTCATGTTACATTCTTACAGCAAAAGAAAAAAAATTATTTACTCTGCAATGTAAGAAGGCATATATATGTAATATCTTTGTATGTGGCATATTACTCAAGGATATAAAAAAGCTTATTTTATTTAATATGCAATTCTAAAATAGAGACCGTAGGTTAACTTTCTATAAGTGTACATCAAAAATGAAATGTAACTGCCACAGTGCAGTGCATGACTAGAAGAAGTGAAGAAAAAGATGTATGCAGCCCTTAAGTTATGTTTAAAAAGCATGAGAATTACAACAAATTAAGTAGCGCTACACAAAGTTAAATAGATGTAAAGCAAGAAAAAATGAGTAAAGTATCTATTCCTATTTAATGTATTCTGTCTTACGCATTTTGAAGGATAAATTCTTACAAGTAAATCCCAGGTATCTCCAAGGTTTCAGACCTGTATCTTTATTTCATTCTTTCTAGAGCTCTTTCAATATGCCATTATAAATATTTTAATAAACCCTCTCTTCCATTCAAGACATAATCCAATCTTTATTCTGCTGCCTGCATATCCATTTGGGACTACTGGAATCACCACAAGCATTAATATAAATGCACCTTTCTCTGCATTTTTCATCAGCTTTCACCCATTCATCCATTTAATTTCTTATGTGGACTGTTTAAATACTAGACTAAATTTTCAGAAGCAGGACTGTCCTGCATTCTTTGTTTTGCAGCATCAATGCTTTGCAGGCTTAATGGCTAGTCCAAGGGATTTTCTACATAGAGAAACAGCTCCAAATAATTATGAAATAATTGCTGCTGCACTATGTCTTCAGATGGGTAATTTCCTGACTCAGTAAGAACATTTTTCTGCAGTTTATCATAGCCTATTTTAGGTAGTCTAACTACATTCATTTTAAGAAAACAAACCTCCTGAAGGAGATCCTCTACAGAATGGTTGAATCGATCCACAAATTCATCAATAAGTTGGCTGTGGGCTATGTCAACTCTGTTCTGGATTGTATATTCTTCACTACAGAGTATGCTGTACGTCTTGCTGCAGGCTTCGAGAACATCTGATTCCACATGCTTTTCCACAACAAACTTAATCTGTTTCAGTAAGGCATCCAGATGCTGGAGATGAGAAAAGAAGTTCAGCTTTCACCTTACTTGAACAATGAAACCCAAAGAAAAAGTCTTTCAAAGAATACACCAAATCAAGGTTAGATTACTAATACGCCGAACAAAGTCACAGTACTATGTGACTAGAATAGTAATCGGATACTTGAAAGCAATCAGACTTCTTGTGCAATGTACTATACCTTTTCCATTCTGCCCGTGCTATAGATTTCCAGATCAAAATACTGAGGGATTTGCAGAAGATTTGCAACCTTCTCGGCATCAGCGGAATACTAGAACATCATTCAAACAAAGCAAAAAAAATAGTGAAGTAAAAATAAACACCTACACTATATAGAATGAAAAAGTTTAAAGACAGTTGTAAATACCAGTGAGAGATTTATTTTTTGAAAAATGTACCTTTGATAGCAACATAGGAAGTGCAATAATGAAATGCTCAGTCAATTTATTTCTGTCATCTATCTGAGTTTTTCTTTCTTTTGCTGTCAAGACCTGCAAGTGATCAAAAATAACTGAAGTAAATAAAATTTCTGCATATAGCATTCATTATTCTAAAGTTTGTACTACAAACAAAAAACCATGCAAGTGTATTTTTAATAAATCAAAAGAGGAGAGAATAAAAAACTCAAACACATTTGGACTGAAGAGTGATTAAATGGGAGGACCATGTGTCCTAAGAAGCCATGATTGAAAAGGAAAATATATCATCCAGCATGATATTGTCTTGACACATCAACATTTTTTTTTAGGATTGAAATTCAAATATAACCCAAGTCAGTGGAAGTTTTGCTATTGCTTCCAAGCAAATTGAGCTCTGGCTTTCACACATTAAAGAAAGTGTTAATATAAGACCTCAGGGCGAACTGAAGTATAATTAAGAAAAACCAAACCAAAGCACACTGCAACAGTGATTTTCATTAGCAGATTCATGGCCTCATCTCTAAACTGGAATGTAATTCTCAGTGAGAACATACATCCAAGTTCACAGAACTCATTTACAAATTTCAGTGACAGATCTGCTGAAGCTACTAATGCTGTCATAGCAAAACCACCTTGAAAAAGTGCATAGAGAAACAATAATCAAAACAGCATGCTTCATAAAAGCTTAGATCTGGCTTCTTGGTTTCAGAAAAGGAGAGAATACTTTTGAAAACAAATAATAATGATAAAATACTCAAGTTAGCTAATGATTTATGTATAGCAAAGCTGCCAGACTGCACAATAAGGGTTACAAGCTAAAGTCAGAGAAGAAACTATTTCACAAGAAGGTGAGTGCATAATTAGAAATCTGCTCCCATTTCAACTCAGAGAATATGCTAGCGAGATCATGAGAACATGACAAACCTCTACTGACAAGTCAGAGATCCCTGCAGTTACCATCCCACAACTCATGATCTAACTGAAAAGAAGCAAAAGCTAAATGTCATACCTACATCCCTCTGTAAGTGAGGAGGAACAGCTGGAAACAAAACATATGCGTGGATGACAGGTAGCCTATTGTGTCAGCAGGAATGAGAAACAACCATTGAAGTGAAGGGGAATAGATTTGTAACCAGGGTAAGAAACCATTTCCATAGCACATGGCAGACAGCTGGATACATACAGCAGCAACCGCAATTCCTGTACCAACTCGCAGTGCAGCACCACCCGTGCCAGCAAAAGCTGCTAGCTCATCGGAAGGCAACACAAATGCAGCTAGCAAGTCAGGCTCCCACCCAGTCATATTCTGGTGACCAAATATTGGTATTCCGTGGTGTTACGGATTAATCTGGGTCCCTAATCTCGAGGCTCTTTTGATCATACTTCAGAAGTTGACATTTATTTTACTGAAGTGTTTTCTTTAGCTTTGAAGAAATAAAGACATTGAAAATCTAAGACTAAACAATTTGCTGAACTTAAGTGTAGATCTCTTGAGATAGAAAAAATACCCAGAAAGCTAATAGTGACACTATGTGGTGCTCCAAACAGAAAATACATATATGAATTTTTTGTTAAATTTAAAGGTTGTTTTGTCTGCTAGAATGGTTTGCAGCTGGAGATAGAACACAGTTAAGCTGTGCTTAAAATACAGTTTTAGTAACACAGAATAGTACATGCTTGTGTAAATCTGAGTAAGTGCTTTCACAGATTGGCCCCCTCATCCTTGAAATGTTTTAATAAATTAGGAATTTCTCATAATATCCTTTATTAATTAGGGTACATAAATATATGTTTAAATTGATGGTTTCTTGGAGCTTTTCCTGTGATGCTGTTTCTGGACATGAGGCTAATCTGCTTTTGGCACATAAAAATTAAGAAGCTAAGTAACTGCATTTAGTTTAGCAATAAAGAATGCTAAGTCTATCTCCAGATTTCACTTTCATTAATTCAGTGGCTTTCTTAAATAAACTGGTTATGATTATTCAGAACAGAACCTAACAGAAGTACCAAATGTTCACATGGGTTTATTTCATTTTAGTCTGCACTAAATAAGAGGGGGACTACCAAAAATCAGCCGAGACTCTTTTGGGACGTGGATGCTGTATTTATGGAGAATACAGCAGAAAGCCTGTTGATCACTCTGACCTTGTGACTTATACTGAAATACTTAGAAGTGCATACATAGCCTTAGGAACGGGCTGCTACTGACCCCCAAACAGTCACTATCGAATAAATGAAACAGGCAGCTAGACTGCGATTTGGCCAGAATGTCAAATCCTTAAATTTTTAGGGGACTCGGTGGAAGAGGCCAAAGAGGAGGGATACATTAAACCACAGATGCATTCAGATGGGTCCCAGTCCCACCCCCTCCTTCTCAAAGTAGAGCTAGCTCAGGGCTTTGTCCAATTAGGTCTTGAAAACTGCCAAGGCTGAAAACTGCACAAACTCTCAGCTTCTGTTCCAGTGCTCAACTATTCTCATGATGAAGACACTGTTGGCTTTTTCTGCACATTTTACATCCATATTAGCAGCACATTCCTTTTTACAGAAGACAGTCAGAGGTAATCTTGTTCTGCTCCTGAGCTCTACACTTTCAATTCTAATCTAGATTTAACATTAAGGGCTGCAGATCTGGGTATATTACAAGTGTAATTCAGGAACATATAAAAAATTATTTTAAAATATTTTAAAGCTGTAAATCGGTATTACTTAACTTGGCAATGCAAAACCCAAAATCAATCAAGCAAAAAAAAAAAAACAAAACCAGACGTTCAGAAATAGAATTACTACTATTTTTCTTCAAAAACGTTCACATGAAACAGGAAACATAAATTATAAAAATCTAATCTAAAAGTGTCAAAATGTGGCATTGTAGGCCAATATTTTATGTTACTTTAGTAACACACACAGGTATGAGCTACCTACTGTGGTACCACTTACTCTCTTGCCAGTGCCTCTGCCTACTGGAGGATGTGCTTCAGCAGCTTGTCTGATTGTACACACCATAAGCTCAATAAGAGCACTCTCCTGCCGGTCAGACATTGCTATGGAGGGAAAAGAACAAGTAACATCAGTTCTGACACGTGTGCAAGACGTCTTAAATAAGATAGATCTGTGAATGCAGTTGTAAAACTCAGGGAATACAGAACAACAGAGACAACGTCATTTTGTCCCATTTATAAAACCAAGGCTTTCTTGCTTGCTCTTTGAATTACCATTCACATAATCTCAAAATGCATACAGCAGAACTGAAAGAAGTCCAGAGAAATGCAGTGTGGGAAAAGGATGAATTAAGGGGAATATAGCAGAGACCTACAAAATAAAGAGCATCAGGGAGGAGAGAGCAACTGACTGTTCGCTATCACGTCCTTACAAAATATTCTCATCATCATGAAGTATTACTTCTGTTCTTTGGGAAGTACTTCTGGTCAAATGTAGAGAGGATCAAACCTCACTAGGCTACACAGAAACAAAACCCCAAAATGCCTAATTTCGTAAGGAAATTACCATATAAAGACCAGAATTGTAGCAGGTGGATACCAAAAGGTCAGATTTTGCAACACCGAGATGATGGCCACATCATGCTAGGAAGCAGTAAGAATACATTGATTTTTCAATCACCTAACCCCTGGGAAGGTCCCTGAAGCAGAATAATCCTGATGGCTTATACAGGATCTTGAATGACAACCATTACTGTTAGGAACTCTGCCACCAACCTCCCTGGCTACCTTGTGCACACAGATCTATTATAAGTTAAAGGAGATTTGAAAATAATGGTGTAAGAATCTCCTTACTATTTTTCCTCTTGAAAATTCATTAAGTTTCAATATTGTTCGGAAAAGCCTCATATTTAATTAACACCACTTGAAGTGCTTGTTTTAGCTTGTATTAGCTATTTAATTTATTGAAATGTTCATGTATACACTAGTTATTTAAACATTCAGACAAGACAAAGTCCTAATCTTTAACATTAGGGAATCACAGTACAGTAGGCTTCACAAGATGAAAAATACAGTACAAGAACACTGCGTTTGAAGCAAAGTGCATTAAAAATGGATTAAACTGAAATAATCTTCAAATATGCTTTCTAAACAAATACTCTATCACCCACAGTGAAAGATCTTTTTAAGGAATAAATAACAATATTGTACAATATCAATAAAGTACAGAGGTTATACAAATACCTTCTTCTCCCTGGACTGGTTCCTCCAAAAGCAATTCTGTCATACATTCCCAGTCTTTCAACAGTTCTTGAGAGCTCTCCCACAAACTGTCCACCAAATACGCTGCATGTTCATGCAACTAGAAAATCCAAAGCAATCATCAGTACAGCGTTCTGGTACAAGCAGTTCTTCAACCTTCATCATTTGGCCACAAAGAGTGTCTTGGGCATGTACATTAGTTGGAAGGAAAATTCAGTTTGAAACTAACTCTGGAAGGTCTTCTTCCAACTAAATGGCAATGGGCTATGTTTTAATAGAAAATAGAATAAAACCAAATTGAGCTGCTTTTCCATAAAGTAGGTTGCTTGTGAAAAATCTTTCTCAAAGTTTTGACCTAGAAGCCGTAAACTTACCTTTCCTCACTTTCTTACTGCATGAAGGAGAGATGGTGAGACATGAGACTAAGAGAGAGTTGTAACATATTCACTTTGAACAGGCATTTATTTTTCACACATGTTGCTACGTGCTCAGAAACCAGTAGCAGAAATCCTACTGATTTTAGGGGGTACAGAATTAACACTAACTTCATTTAAAAAAAAAATGTTTTTATGTGAATTAACACAACTGTTGTAAAGTGAGAAAAATAATCCATAGGCTTCTACTGTTTTATAACCTAATCTTTAACCACTATCAAAAAGTAACAAGCACAATATGCAGTTCTGATTTGCTTGCCAGACATGGTACTGACTCCTTACCTGGAAAACATCTAAGAGTGTAGGGAAGGAGGTGTCAGTGCATTTACCTACTCTTCTGTTTCTGATAGCTTTGGGCAAAATGTCATGTGTCACAGAGCTTATTGATGGTTGCCACAGGTTCACCTGTTCCCTCTTTCGTTTGCTCCCCCTCCCCTCAGATTGCAGTGCGTACATCTTCTAGTCCTATCCAGATGGAAAATTCCAATTCTCTAACTCTTTATTAAACCTGGAGTCATAACAGTCTACTTTGTTTCTAACAACTCTCTCAGAAACAGCAATAGCAAAAACTGGCTCTGAGAGAGAAGCGATCCTGGAGAGCAGCATATGGCTTGCATCGGAAGGCACTTTGCTGATGATGGCTTTGCGAGCAAAGTTGAGTTTCTTTTCTCCTCAGAAGGATAGACAAGCTTAACACTAGGTAACTCCCAATGACACACATTCAGATTCAAGGTATTTTCACTGAAAAATACAATGCTCTATTACAATCTAAGTTTTTAAAAAGTTGGAACTAAAAATACATTCAGATAGCAGATTGAAGGCTCACAGAAGTAGTGACATTTCATTCAGACTTAACCTATAGGTATACAAGGTATTTCTAAAAAATGTTAACATTAGCACTGTACCTAAATGTTCCTTCTCAGTATAGAATCTCTGATTGTGTTTCTTTTCATTCTCACAGTTAAGTGTCTTGTTCAAGGCTTTGTAACAATTAAAATACCCAATTGCAATACCTTTCCTTTTGGTTTTGGTTTTTTTTTTTTTTTTTTTTTTTTAACACAAAATATATTACTCTCCCTTCTGTAGGGAAACATTTCTGTCATTCTTTTCTTTCAGTCTTCCTTTGCCACCCATTTATTATCAAATCAAATTTATCATTTTTAAACCTTCCCCCCCTCTAACTTCAGAGCATCCTGTATCTGACAGTTTATCTCCTCAAGTTTTCCTCCACTGCCATTCCCCACCTGCATTACTATTAGTATGTCTACCACAAAACTTCTCATATATGCTGTGTCTATAGACATAAACTATGGGCACAATCCCATCCTGAATACGTTCATCAACTACTTAATGTAATTGTATGCATGCTTGCAGTCTCCATCCTCCAATATTTTGAAGATGCAACTGCATGAAGTCCTGAACAACCTCATCTAATCTTACAGCAGACTCCACTTTGAGCTAATGACCCTCAGGTCCTTTCCACTCTGAATTATTGTAAGATTCTAATAATAATTTGAGATATTACGCATTTTTTGTTCCTTTCTGGTTCAAATTATTTTACTTCATAAAGAGTAACTCCAGAGGTACACTCCTTAAATGGTTATCTTAAAAAAATAATCAGTTATATTTCTGTGTAGCAATGAATCCTGGTAGTCATCATACTACCAGCAATGCAGTACTGAGTACAGTGGGGACATACAAGAGCAAAATAAACCATGAAGATTTTGAGTTGAATTTGTTTGATGGACAAGGAAATGGAGGGCATTGTAAAGAGTATAAAGTATTTCTCAAATTATTAAAAAAAGGAAAAGATAGACAAGTGGTTACTCTATGTTGATAAATCACTATTAAGTTCCAGGTTTTATTAAACATGTAAAGGTTAAAAATGAATGTTTTACCTCACTTTCAAGAAAGAAAAGAACCAACATTCTAATAAGATTTCCATTTGGACTATTTCGGCCCCTTCTCTTTGCTAGAGCCTCTTCAGCTTGGGGATCATGTCTGCTGAACAGCCTAAAAATAAGCAAAAGGAGCTATAATGTTTATCAAAACACATCTCATTTCTGCAATAATATGATGAGCATTCATTCCTGATATAGTAGACTGTGTTCATAAAACACAGTGAAAGCATCTCAAGGTATTTCTTTCAAGGGAACAAGGGCATGACCTCTGCTTGTCTGAAAAGACTGATTTACCTTCAGAGCCTTCAAGTTCACAGTGCTGGAAGAATTTCAGCCAGAAAAAAAAGCTCTCCAAAACATATTTATATTGAAGGATTTTGCACAGTTTTATATATTTGTATAGTTTTGCATTTTTAACTTATCAAGTCTTACAATGGTAGTAGCACTTATTCCACTAGTGCCTTAAGAACTAAGGTTGTACCTTCACTGTGGTCACGCTGACTGGGATATGGTATAAACAAACCTGACATCACAATAAACAATCCAACCTCAGGTACTAGGAGCAGCATAAAGGATAACATAAGCTACCAGTCAATTATCCGAGGTTTTTTCTTTAGGTAAATATATATATTTATATATTATATATTATTATATATTATATATTCTGCATTGACTTCCCTGATGCACGGCTAATTTCAAACTACTCTCAATGCTCAAATTTGCTAGCTTAAAGAGATCTCAGATGTGCCTACATTACGGTTACAGCAATGATTGTTTTACTTTGAGAAGGTTGAAAACTGTTCCTTGCTTTTACAGTGAAATCGCAGCCACAAAGCAAATTAGAAATGTGAAACAGTATTCTGATTTCACTTAAATTCTGAGTCATTGAAAAGAGAAGGATGAGTTACAACAAATGTTGTATTTTAGTTAAAGACATCACCTCTTCCCCCTTGCTTATCTTAATAGATAAGAAATGAGCACGTCTGCAAGTGCTGAAATATCTTAGAACATACACCTCAGCGTTGAGTCAGTGATCATCTGTATTTTTTGCTTTCCTTTGCTAAATAGGAAGAAAAGGTCTAAGGACTAGCTTACATGTAGAAAGTGGTATTTATGTATAAATTGGGTATTTATGTATAAAGTCAGGTGAGATAAATCCCACCTCAATGCCTCAAGTAGATTCTAACTTATTTAAATGGAGCATTAGATCTTAGGTGTTAGCAGAAACCAAGAGAAAATGAGTTTTAGGAAGGGGACAATCTTCTCTCAATGCTGTTTACTTTAAGAGACATTTACAGAACACAGCATAGCATCTTGTAAAGAAAAGTTAGGATAAAGTTTTGTCTTTACACTAACTGCAGTAAGGTGCAGATATGTCTTCATTCACCTTTGAGGCATTTTTCAGCATTATTTTGTCACATGTTGATTAACAAAGGAATTTCAGTATATATTTTTAAAAAGAACCTAATCCTTTCCTGCAACTTGTAAAGTGTCATGTAGGAAACTAAATGTAACTGAATTTTGTAAATTCACTCCTTGAAATAGATTATGTCTGATCACAGAGATGGAATTCCAGAAATCCACCAATGAAAGCTTACAATTATGATGAGGATTTCTACATCACTAATAAAACACAGAAAATTAGAACACTGGCAAAGGAAAACTGATGTTTTTACTTAATTTTTCATATCATGTATCTTGGTACGAAAAATTAGATAACCTGGATTCTGATACAAATACACTACAAAGATATTAAAGAACTCTTATGTCACAACTGATGAGTGGAAAAATAAAATTACTCCTAAAAGAATTAACTGCAAACAATACAATGAAAAGGTTAACTGCTATGATGTGGCAATGCCGTGGTCATAGCTACTGATGCAGTATGATTCACATTCATGGAAAAGCTAGTTCATTTCCTTTGGCATAGTGGGTACATGAAAGATGTAACCATGGTGTAATGTATTTTTAGAAGAAGTTACTGAGTTTAGAAACAAAGTTCTTAATTATTACTACATGAAAACCTCTCAAGTTCACAATTTTGAAATAAACTAATTTAAAACATCATAAAAATTCTTACTGTCTACCAGGCAGACCATCGGGGATATATATGCGCTATATATATTATCACAACAGTAATTTAGCAAGAGCTTCAGGATTTAAACCAACTTCAGAGGTTTATGCAGCTTTTATTTAGCCCTTGAGGAGTCAGGAAAATTTATCTGAATTCTAGAGCAAGGAAAATGTAAATTCAGTTTCTTCAAATCTTTAGGTCTTGAATTAAAGCAAGAGAATAAGTCTCTGTTTTAAATTAAATACTTCATCTCCTAAATTTGGATATTTCACTCTGTTACTTCGTTGCCTTTTGATCATGCCTCTACTAAGAAGCATTCATAAATCCGGTCTCATTCCAGGGCAACTAACAACTTACTTTTTGTGAAGGAATTCTCCAGCTGCTACTGCAACAGGCCGGTGTGCTGAATACACCAAGTGATAAACATTCTCACAGTCTTCATTCGACAGAGCTTCTTCGCTTCCACTGAAAGAGTCAGAAAGTAACACCTGAACTAAAATAAATGTTTAATTTCAATCCCTTCATCTCCCATAACTTGCTTTTGACAGCTACAACATTGATTTCCTTCATACAAAATCCTAAATAGTTGAACACTGACTTCAAGGATCTTTGGTTCAATTCCCAAACACAAAAACATTTAAAGGGCCTGTAAGACTGAAAGATTGTCTAATTTCCTGCTCCCATTTATGTGTATATACATATAAAAAATTATTATGAAAAAAATGTCATCACTGCTTACAAACCTTGCCCTGCTTAATATTTAGACCATCACACTAACTACAATGCACATACTGCAAGACACCAAATACTCATTATCAAACATTATTAAACTAAAAATCTAGATTGTTACATGAGGAAAATGTGATTGCTTGCTTATTTACTTTTATAGCAATGTCTATTTGCTTTCAAAGTTTTTATTTTTTAAAGTATTCAAATCTGGGACTGGGAAAACCTGCTTCAGCCTTCTGGCTTACTCCATTCTCAGGAGTCAAGTCTTTTCATGTGACAGTCCACTTGCTCTTGTGTGCTGTGGGGCAGGAGGTGCCTCTCTGCTCGCCTGGTAAGTAGGAAGGAATATTCCCAATTCCAGCTGCTGAAAGGACCAGGCCAGGTGGATAAAACTGCCTCAGCAATGAGAGAAGGCACAGAAATGCTCTGGATATGGGCAACAGAAAACTAAACCAGATTAGGCCACAAAGTGGGGACACAGAACTAGCACTGTGCACCCAGCAATCAAATCAACACACAATTATTTTAGGATTGAACCATGGTGTGCATTTAGAATTACGATAATGATGATGCAATAAATTGTCTATCACTTTTACAGTAGTTATTGTGCTGACTAGATATAGACTTCACTTTCAACATCAAGAGATCCAGAGGAGGCCACAAAGACGATGAGAGAGCTGGAGCACCTCTCCTGTGATGACAGGCTGAGAGAGTTTGGGCTGTTCAGCCTGGAGAAGAGAAGGCTCCAGGGAGACCTGATAGCGGCCTTCCAGTACCTAAAGGGGTACTATATATACACCTGCCAGAATATTGTCGTGTGCTAGTCAACATGACCCATATTATTTTAGTGCTAAATGCATTTATCCCTGTTTTCATCATGCAACCACAGAGAAAACAGAAAAAAAAAAGTTGCACTTGATAATTTTTGACCTAAAATAAACTTACTGTGTTCCCAAATGTTGCTTATAATGTAGGGAACAGATGTGCTCTATATCTCATTTATGATCATATTAACTGTAGTTTCTTTAAAAATAAAACAGTTGATACAAGATTTCCTTTCTTCCCAATATTACAAGTCTAATATCTGCAAAGCAGAGTGACCCATAAATAAAAAAATGAAGTCCAGATTTCTTTACTAAGACTAAAAACTAGTCTAATTTTTCATCTAAACTCTGCACATCCAAAAATGTTCTTCAAAGTGGAGCCAGTGGGTATAAAGTATGATGCAGAAATTCTATTCATCTGTTTGTAAAACAGATTTTCTTTAACATCAATTTTAATGAACATGTAATAAAAGCTTAGCAGTGCTCCTTTAGCAGCACACTCATGAGGCTGGTTCAGATAGTCAGCATGCGGGATGGTCTTTGGACTGGATCTTTGCCTCAGGGAAGCCACTACATATCTGTAAGAAAAAGCTGGGGGCCTGGAAGCATGTCTCCTTCTGCAGAGCCAAGTTTTTAAAACTGCAAGTTACCACTGCCACCTCCACATAACGCAAACAAGGGTGTTGAAGCTAGCATCTTTTCCCTATCAGTTTTTTTACCAGATTACTCCCTTTTCAACTGTGTCAGGTAATCAAATCTCCTAACACTGGATATTTGCTCAGTTACTGCTAGACTTATTTTAGCAAATGTAACCCACAGATACTTATTCTGGGGAGGACAATCATTTTGCCCTTGGCAAAAGGTATAAATACCCTTTGGACTCTTCCACAACAATGGATGCACTAATAGTCTCAATACATTTTATATACTTTGCCTATTGTATTGCCATGAGATGGAGTATCTTACTTTAGCTTCATGACCATATTATTACATATTCAGTTCAACTACATACTCAGTGTATCTCATTGCACAAACAAAGAAATCATCTCAATTAAATATTACTGGCTTAGGTAACTTTCAAAGGGAATATACTGGTTTTGGAAAATACTCACTGAAGTATTAGCGTGACTAATCGAATGGCTTCCACAGCGACATCATATTCCTTATCAAGTGTCATTGATACAATGCGATCCTGAAAAGGAATTTTATTACGGTGACAAAACAAAATAGCCATCAGATGAAGAATTCCATACATTACTAAATAAATCCTCTTGGGGAGAAAAGTCTTTCAACTAGACACATGAAAGCCCTTTAATATTATTCAATCATTTAATGTACATCTTGGGAATCTCTGTGCTATATGCATAATGGAACAATAGCCAAGTGCACAGGAATGAGGACAAGTGCTTAACAAACAGTCCCTATTATCCTTGTGTGTTTTCCAGGAAACAAGCAAGCAGACTTTGGAGTTGAAGCACTGTTCTGGACTGGTCTTATTTAACAGTTCTTTCCTGAAAAGGAATGTACTTGGGTTGGATGACAGCAGAAAAATTGTCCCATTTCATCCCCCTGAAAACAAGTAATTTTAGAGCAACGAATGCTGCATATAAGCAAATTTGAAAATACTATGAAGAAAATCACACCTGAATATATGCATCTGCATATTGCCTATAAAGTTGTAGCCTTTATACCTAGCTACATCTTAAGGCTTGAAGCTGATCTCAATAATTACACTACAGAACTTCCACAGGAAAGTGGGAAATTCCATGTTTTGGCTTTGTATTTTCCTAAACTCTTTCTAGTGGAGACAAGCACACCACTTTCCAATCTAATGTAATGATTTTATAACTTCTAAGGACTCTGTAGTTATAAGAAGTCTCCTAAGGATTTCCGTCTCCTTAGTTTCAGCTTGCTTACTGGCAACCAAAAATAGATGTGATTAGTGTATGTTGTCCTTCCTATCTGGGGAGAATTTCTATCCATCCGTAAAAATGCAATATGTCTTGACGTTCTTTGCTTGACTGATCAAGTTAATGAAAAGAAATTGGGCCATCTGAAAATAAAACTTGAGTTCTCTGGCTTGACCTGCTTCAGGAAGGACTAGGTACTATATAACATTTTGGTATGTGAAAAAATAGACGTCAGGGACTAGAAAAGAAACAAGGGAAGTATCAGGAAACAACAGTGAAAGTCACCAAGAACAAATCAGTACAATAGAAAGGTGTTCACCTCTTTTATCTACTATTCCAGACATTTAAAGGCCGAAGACAAAAATCAAGCAACTGTTCCTTATTTCAATATTCAAATTTAGGAACAAAAAAAATGTGTTGTAGCTGTCTCGAGTTACTTCTCAACAAAACCAGGTCTGTAAAGATATTTTGTGTCACTATGGCTGAATACACAATTGCCATTAAGTTCCCAGGAAATATGATGCATTTAACTGTTATATCTAGACAGTTTTAGAGACTGAGAAGTCCATGAAGAGACTCAAATAGTGAAATAACTTTCAAAGAGAAAATTCTGTGTATGGAGAGGATGAAAAAAACTGCTGTAAATTTTTCCCAAGGTCTTGGCCAAGGAACAACAACTAATAGCAACAACATCAAGAGAAAGAACAGCCAGATACACTGATCTTAAAAGTTTCAGTGGAATTTCATATACTCCCTCCAAGCGTATCTTAAACTACAGGATACCCCAGGGAGGGAACTAACTGCACACAAAGGAGTAAGCACACAAGTATAAAACTCCTTCTACATCTCTGAAAAAAGCCTGGAAGGGCAGGGATCTTCTCTCTTGCCTACAGAGCAAGAGGTACTCTGAATTTGGAGTCCTCTTGGACTTCAAAACCCACTGATGTGACAATGTTTTCTTATCCAAAAAGGCTATTCTCTCCTCTCAATTTTTCCCAGAAACATAAACAGTGTAGATGCATCATTTATTTTCTGCCTTGGTGCCAGCATGTCTGTGCGATGGCACCTGCCAGCCAGGCACCAAGATCTTTGAAAATGAGACCTGAACACCTAATGCCTCTGGGAGGCGTAACTTCTGTCATTTGGTAAGCTACAAACCCCAGCTCCTCGATCTGCTTTGACAGAAATTTCCTGTACCACTGTAAAGCGAGAGAATAGGACACAGGCCTGTATTTATAACTTGAAATATTTATTTTCCCTGTCTATGAAGATTAGTTTGCAATTCTGTATTAGACTGTGGACAAGGCTGTCTGAAGAGCAAGTCTATCTCCTTTTGCCTCTCAGGCCATGGAGACAGCACTCTACTGCAAAGGGTCAGCAATGAGGGACAGGAATCAAACGGCTACATCTAAATCTGCTGGTGTCTTGACTTCAGCACTGACTGCAAAAGAATTAATTCACATCTTTTTCATATGGCTTCAGTTAATATTTTTATCAGACAAGACTTCTGGATAGAAAACAAGGTTTCCTCTTTGATGGACACAGGGTTTGTTTTTTTTTGACGGATAAAGGTTATTTTCTAGCATATCACCTACTCCTACAAACACAAATGCTGGAAAGAACGCACATCTTTCCTTTGGAGAACTGACATTATCAGATCCTTGTTGAAGCTATCTAGAAATTGATGAAATATGAACACCCCAGTACAAATCAATTAATCTCTAGAGAGATTTCTCTTGACAGTCTGAATGGATTGAGCTGAACACCACTTGAACTGTGCAGGTCAATTAAAGTCTGACAAGGAAATATAAATAAGCTGATGTGGAACTGAGAACAGCACTCAGGTCAATTATTTTTCAGGGGGTGGTGGTAGAGTTTGTGGTAGTTAGACATTTAAGTAATGTATCACAGATTCAAAAAGCATTAATTTGAAGCTTTGCTCCATCCTGGTGCTAAAGGCCACGTCCCCGTCAGCACAGCTGTAAATCCAAGTGCAGGCATTTGGGCAATGCCAGCTTTTTGTTCTCTTGATTTGGCTGGAAACTGATAAATCATCATGTTAAACATATCTTCTCTAGGCTCACGAGACTTTGAATTCACTTTTTCCTTTGATTTATTTCATAATGATACAGATTTCTGTAGTACAAACAGCTTTAAGGGAACAGAAGAAAGAAGAGGACTCCTAGCAGGGTTTCCCTTTCCTCTGAATCTTACTGAGGGAAATGAAAATTCCTTGTGCTGTTCTAAACAAAGAAGCAATGCACAGGCTAACCTGACTTCTTCTAACAAAGAAAATTAGACAATTTACTGGGAAAAAAAAAGCCAGGAAGAAGTATTTAGAGGTTTCATGTTCTGTAGTTTTTTGAAATACATTACTAAGTAACTATTTCTCAAAGTGCCTCCAATCACCTTGAAAAGTTTTGCTGGTGGATGGGACAGGTTCAGACTCCAGGCAGCATTTTCTCTTATGAACTACAGGAGGCTAAGAGAGAAGCATCCAGTACATTTTCTAGTAAAGAGAAACAGATGTAGAGACCATGACAGTTTTAGTGGCCTATTTCAAAATAAATTGTACAGAAGGAACAAATATAAACAAATCTCTAAGTCTCCACAGATGGAACAAGAAAAGCAGCAAAGTTGGAGGGTTATTTTTCTGGAGGGTTAACTAGTATTTCTGGTTGTCCTGAGATGATAAGCAAAATAGACTTATGGAGGCATTACAGAAGTAGTCTGAGGTCTGAACCTGTATGCCAGGTACTCTTCTATGAGAGAAAAGTTTGTATTTACTGCAACAGTCCCACAAACTAACTTTATAAAATTAGAAGAACATAGGCCCTGAAGTGATTTAATAAAATGATCTAGTTTCATCTCCTACTTTAAAGTCAACTATATACCTAGTTCATTCCTGACAGGTATTTAATCTGCCCTTAAAAAATCTCAAATGAAAGAGATTATTATATTATCATTTTGGACAAAAAGTCTTTCTTAATATCTAGACTTTACTGCAGTTTAAGCATCTTTTTTCTCCATCTCAAGTAAATGGGGTATAAAGCTGATTACCCTTATATTTTTATGAATTGTTTACATACAGGGAAAGATGACAAGTTTTCTACAATTTGTGCTTTCCTAGATCACACTGGAGGAGTTAATAGTAACTGCAATGACAGACAAAACCAGTGAAGCATATAAAATCTACAGTGAAAAGTTTTGAAGTCTCATGCTTAGTAGTTATTTACGAGTATTTAAATCTCCACTTTTTTTCTAAACAGAATTTGTCACCAATATTGTAATCATATTTTAAATGAAAATAAATCAGTCATCTCCACTTATTTTCTAAACAAAATTTTGCATCAGCATTATAATAATGCCTTAAATACAAATAAATTAAACTAGACTTTCCTTGGGAGGTAGCCTTTACCACAGTTCCGTGTTCTCCAGAACACAAAAACGATGGTAAAAAGTGCCAGCTGATGTGGTGACAGTGCCTGAATGCTTTCTTTGCAGAGCATCCAAACAGAAGCAAAGACAGCATCTCTCCAGATACTTCACTTGTAAAATAAAGCAGTCATGCCACAAAGTGAATTAATAGCCAGTTTCTCATCAAGATATCAAGCAAAAAGTCAGCGTGTTTGTGCTAGTAAAAGAATCCATTAAATATTCCTCCAGCACTTATCTCCTAAACAGGAGAATCATGCTCAGGGGTTTGTCTAAAAGCACAATGTACACTCCTGTTCTGCAGGAAGGTATTCCATCGTGTAGAATATTGTGATGCAGATCAAGTGTCTCTTCCTCCAAACACAAGCATGTATTCAGCTAAAAAGCTGTCTTACAAACAATCTTTTGTTACCAGCTGTTACTTTCAGATGCATTTTAGATTGTGTGAACCACTCAGTACACATCCTTAAAATTCAATAAATCTAAAATTAAGTAATTACAAGCAGATTGAATAATGACAGTATATAAGCTATCAATAATAAAAAACACATAAATAATCATCCTGGCCAAGCCTGACAAATCTTATAAGACAAACACTGTAAAATGAAGTTGGCTTAATCTCAGCATTCAGTAATACAGGTTTACTACTGCAGTTACAAGCCTTGTCACAAACAAACGAGTTCAGTTTTGCATTTAACGTACATGACTCAAAGACTGCAAACAGGATGAGATAGATGATACTTTTATTTTCTGTACTCCTTCCAAAAATTTTATTTCCTCTTACCTTGAATCTATTAGTGAACAGCTCCAGTTTTGGAAATAATTCTCTGTTGGTATACAGACTCTGAAGAGCTTTCAAACACTTCAACCTCACTTCACCTTGCTAAATAAAACACACCAAGATTAGCTGAGAGAATATCCTAATCAAATGCACATGAATATTAAATAATATCATATTGTAATTTGTTTAATGTACATTTAAAAATTTATGCAAATGAGTTATTAAAGCCAATTGGCAATTCAGCTAAAACCCAAAAAGCACATGCAGCTGCCTACAAACAATGTTACATTTTCTTCCTATTTGCATATATAAAGAATTTAATGTGCCATCACTTAAACATCTCTTACTGTTTCCCTTTGAAGTAACTCCACAAAAAGATAAAGAATGTAGCAAGTAAATACAAAATAAAGATGTATTATCTCAAGGCGCTGGTGAAGACAGTGTGGCTATTTATCTTTAGGAAAGAGACTACGGGTAACTCCTGCCTGATATCTGGTGTTTACAATCAATGCAAAAATGTTCAAAATGACTGAGCATGGGCTGCGTGTAGCCTACTCAGGAACTCGTCCATCTCCGAGCACGGTCTTGCCTTTTCCCAGGGACAGAACGAATATACACTGGATTTATTATTCTGAAATTTTCTATAGTCCATCTCTTATCACAGGACAGGCACAGGCTGCAGGATGCAAAAGGCCTGAAAGACCCTCCAGTGGGGAGCAGGCTGCTGCCACAAGAACAACGCATCTAAGCCACAGCCCTCGGAAAGAACAGCAGCTTGTGTTCATTTGTCTGAGTTGTTCTGGTGGCAGCAGCTCACTCCCAGCTGCTCTTTAGATGGTGTTTGCTTTGATCTGGTGGGCTGCAAGCAGGAAACGTGGGCATCATGAGACACGTCATGAGTTCCTAGGGATCCAGGTTTGTCACCTAGAGGAACATCAATGATAAAGAGAAGCACTGGATCCCCTGGGCACACGCACATCGTCTGGTTGTCTGCAAATGCACAACTCAGCTCAACTGCATAGACTTGGCAAACTATGGATTCTTGTTTAAAAATATCTGTAGATAGCAAAAAGGTTATAACACAAATCTGCTCAAATATAATCTGTGGAGTTCACTGTCGTGTGAACTTACTTTTATGAATGTGAGTACACCATTAATACAAATATTTGAACTTTATAAATAAAACTCCTTACTCAGAGGGCCTCATTTCTGAGCCTGCCTACTCTGTAATCAAGTCTGTATTTAAAAAACTGCTCAAGCTAAAAACTGGAAGAACATTCAGAGACTGACATGAAAACAGAAGCTAAAAATCCTTATTTTCTTTCCTTAAGTTTCTTTCCTCCTTCCCATCTATTTCAAAAATTTAAGTAGAAAAGTAAAGAAGGACAGAAGTTGAAATCAGGATTTTGAGAACAACTTTTCCTTGAAGAACTACTGTTCCTGTTTATATCTGCAAGGAGTCTCTGAGCACTCATGCTCTCTTCTAGGGATCTTTCTGACTACCATTGCAGAGAAAGACAATGAGATGAAAGTTACATTTAAAGGATCTATCATAAGATCTTTCAAGGCACAGAAAGATTCTTCTTTTAATGGTACCTACGTTGCAGTACCAAAAATGGTGTTTCCTCTGCTGTGTGGCATGAGGAATGGCCAGGATCTCTGGAGTCATCACTAATCATTAGAATGGGATGTAAGCCTCTCAAGGCCTTAGCTTATTTAGCCACAGAAGATCAGCATCCGTTTTGGCAAGTGACGAACACTACAGAGCAACAGTGAGGTATCACGTTCAGTTACAGCTCCACTCAAGACTGTCCTGCTTGTGAGCAGAAGACTTGTTATTCAGCTAGTGCTGTAGTTACAAGATGCAAAACCTCTGGGTTATGTACAGAAAAAAAAAAAACAACAGTGCCAACAGCAAGAAGACTTGTGGCAACAAGCTCTCATGGACTTCACTGGATACCATGGATAAACGATCCCAGAGTTAAGTTCAGCCCTGATATTGAGGGTCTCTAAGTCTTAAGTGAGCAAAACAAGCAAGGTAGATAGGAAGCACACCTGTAAACATTTGGTACTTGCATGGCCTGGCAGGAGACCAAAACCAGATGCTAACCAAAGCGTACTGAACCAGGCTACTATCCCTCCTGCCACTCACCGGATCTGAGGCAGCAGGCAAGTGACTGCAGGAGCAAGTGAGGAAGAGAGAAAGGTTGTGTTACACCCGGTCCCTCTAGCTGAGAGCAAAGGTCCAGGAGACTCAGAGGCAATTGCTGGAAATGACTGCCTTTCTTGGCAGACAAATGATAGGAGGAGGACTTTCTCTGATAGCAAAAACATCTGTTTTTAACTGTTGGTCAAGGATGGAATTGACCTCTTTGGAGAGGGAAGAGCCCCTGCACATCAGGTTGCTAATCCTGTTAAGAAGGTTTTAAAAATAAGAGTCAGCAGAGATTAGTGACAGGATCCCACAGGGAAGCATAAATAGCAATGACCTGGACAAGAAACTAAGAAAGGCAGAAGTGAAGGTGTAAGTCTCACAGTGATCTATAGGCTGGCACTGAGCTAACTCAGATTCTTATTAATGTTCCATCCAGTTGATACTTTTGAGTGTTAGTTTGCCATCTCCCAGTGACAACGAGACTTCTCTTAACATTCAGGGATACCACAGCTCCAGAAATGGTAATTAAAGGTGCACTGCTATGTCTCAGCTCACATGCCAGAGGAAAGCTTAGATCACACCCAGAGCACCCAGAAATGGTTTGAAGATTTTTTTTTTTTTTAAGTAGATGGGTGGTCAAGAGAGCCAATAAAGCCATTTCTCTCTTTTCACACTTCATGTTTCTTCTTTCGGATTTTTCCAATTCTTTTTTGGCAGCTAAGTGTATTCTACTGTTTTAAAAAATGTATCAGGTTTTAATAACAGATAATTAAATCACTCAGCTCTTTGCCATACTGTATTTCTGCCGACTGCATGGTTTGGTTTTTTTACCTCTTGTGTAGAAAAATGACCCAAATTACTGGGTATTTTCAATCACACGGTTTATGGGATTACCATGATATACTGTGTTGTGTTTTGATCCTCTAGGATGGTGTATTTTGAGGTAATCTGCTGCCTAATGACAGAAATAGTTACACTGCCAGAGAGAAACAGATGAAAACGTCCTGCAGCACATTAGTACCCAGGGCAGGAGTATTCCCAGCAGGAGCAAGCAGTTGTGCTCTGTCTGCACAAGCCCACTCAGTATAATTTATGAACATACTGTGTATCAGCTGATACATTTTAAAATTTCCTCAAGCTTTCCCAAAACCAAGGAAATTAGATACCAAGGAGATGATATACAGTTAAACATTCAGAAGTTTGGAAAAACTACAATTTCAGTTTCTACATTATCTTAATAAAAACAAGTTCTGGTTTTTTTTCATCCTTTTAACTTAGGATGCCATCACAATGAAATATTCAAATATCATCTGTTCCAGAGGACTCTGGGTTCATTCCTTTCATAGAAAGTAGAGGCATGCAAATAAAGAAAAAGCATTTTCTTATGTGTTAGGAAGTGGTTTAAGAACCATGACTGCCTAGGTATCTAAAGACACAACTACCGTTTCAGAACAGTTCCATGCATCCATGAGGCAGGTGAAAATTAATACTGTACAGTCTGATTTAAGACTTACTTTTCTTTTTTTTTGTAAGAGATTTTTTTATGCAATTACATTACAGTTTTATATATTTTTAATTTATGCTCCCAGATCCACATGAATAAAAAAGAAGCTGAAAAAGGAAAGGCAGAACTAGAAACCTATATTGAACTGAGAAAGTAATCTATTAAAATCAAAAAGCCCTATAGACATTCATCTGAAATCTGGGAAAGAGCCAGGATTAACATATAAAAATATAGATTTCCCCAATTACAGAACTAAACCTCTGTATCCTACCTCTGAAAGACCACAGGGGAGCTACTACAAATAAGTGTAATAACCATGTCTTCCCTGTGATTTAATTGGTATGTCTTCTGAAATAGAATATGAAACCGTTCATTAATGCCTTTTACTGCTGCCTCCTATCTTTTTTGCAGTAGTAAGATTCTAGAGAAGTTAATTATTTTGGGGTGACTTCTGTTCATATGAAATGGAAATACCTTATGATGATGGTCTCAGCCTTCATTTTTTTCAATATTTTCAGTACTGATCGTAACAAAAATTATCTCCTGATCAAAGTAAAGTAAAACCAAGAAACTTGCGTACTAGCCAGCACGTTTTTCAGGTAGTGCCAATGAAAACCATGCTGTTAAAGGATCTTGTACTCTCAAAGGTTTTGCATTTTAAATCGGTTCTTATTACATCTTTTTTTTAATATATTCTTCCCATTGCACTTCCTTCCTCCTTCCTGTGCCTCACAAAATGTCTCTTTCTCTCCATTCTCTCAATTTTCATCCTTTGACACATGGCTTACCTGTCTCTGACTCCTCTTCTATTCTACTTGCAATCTATCTCACTCTATACATTAAACATACACCGCATCAATAAAAAATATCATGTATCATGTATATTAGGATATTAAACAGATTAGCTAGTGATTTAAAGACTGAGAACCCCAAGGCACTTCTGAGGCCTGCAATGATAAATATTATAAAGTAAGTAGAGGCAGGAGAGCAGCCTGATAGAATTCTTCTGTGTCTGGTCCAGATGGGAAACCATTTTTTAACCATAATGTTGTAATTTAAAATTTATCTGATATGAAAGAACATACTAATTTTTAAAAAGCTAAGGTAAAAATATGTTACAGCTGCAGGCAGATAACCAGATCCTGGCCTGAGGTTAAGCTAACTGAAGAGGATGTGAGAAACTATTGGACAAGGCATGAGAAATTGCTGGATGCGACAGATAACAGTGCGAGAAGCTGACACCAGTCACAGACAGTGCCGTAAGGAATGGCTGGGTTTCACAGATCGTTAAAGGGAGTTATGTGAGAAATGGCTGGACTTGACAGATTCTAGAAGGGGATCGAGAGCTGCAAAGTGCACCACTACTAGATTCTGCTGTCCAGTTGGAAGTACTACTTTGTGGAAATGTTCTGCTAAGATTAGAATGTGCTTCCAAAAATCCACTGCAATTATGCAAGTGATGATTTATTTTTAATTAAAAGCCTAAAGAAAGCAAAGTAAAAGAAAGACCTCCACCATACCTAAAACCCTAATCCTCCAACCTGTGCTGACCTCCCTACTGATTTGATAACTTGAAGCAATGATCTCCACCTCCTGAAGCATGCCTACTACTGAGGGACACCAATGTTAAACATGAGGCACACAGATGGAGCAGCAGCTCTGTCCCTCCCAGCACTGTGATGGCCATGTTTCCATGTCCAAGCTTTAATGATAGGAAGTGTAGTGTCTCCAGAGAAAACAGTGGTCATGGTTGATCACAGCAGTAAGCAGGGTCTTCCTCCACATCAAGTTTTGTAACAATGAGATGTAATGTAAAAGTCTGGAAAGTTTTTACAGCAGAAGTTTGAGAATTACAGGTTTAGAGCAGAAAGACATCACATATCTAATCTCTAAAGCATACAGGATACTCTCAGCAAGTAAATTGCTGGTCCAAATCAAGGTAAGATGCAGATCCTTGTCAGCTATAGCTAAAGTAAAAGAACCAGCATCAGCTAACTTCTTTCCTTAGCAAAAGCTAACATTTTTCTAACTGATCTTATTCAGGCTTCTGCAAAAAGAGTGACTGAGTCACATTCTCAATATTAATATGCTGTCCGAAGTTACTGAAGAAATCAACTTTTTAAAGAATCAGCTATTAACTATTAGTTATGCAAGTCACCAGAATGAACCCGCAAGCTTATTTTTTCCAGCAGCACTCCTAGAAAAAATAATAGTCTGAATTAGATTGGTGGAATTTAATGAGTGTTTCAACAGCACAGGTAGGTCTCATCTGTTTTCTTTGGACAATGTTAGCAAAAGAATTTAGAGTAAAATAAGTGTTTCCTATGGTTTTGGTGAGAGTGGGACAATGGCTATCCCTAGTTGGTGCCTGGTGTACAAAAATCCCAGAGAGTCAGAAGTGCAAGGTCCTGTTCTATCACCATTAGGAATGGGCTACTCTTGCTGCAGGAACTGAGTGGTACATAGGCCTGCTGCCACCCAGCAGAGGCATGTTGTGGATACATCAGTACTAAGAACTGTGGTGAGACAGGAAAAAACCTCTGGATATGTATCTTTTTGCTTCCACCTGGTGTTTCAACAATTTTTCGAAGAAAAAGCTAAATAGAACCTTGAAGAGATTCTTCAAGGGAAAATGAATTTATGAGAATTCCACTGGTTGTGGTGCCAGTGATGTCCGTTGGGGACCCAGAGATGTTCTCTTTCCTCTAACTATTGGGCAATGTCAATGGAAGACACATCTGGAAACCTCTTTTCCATTCTACTTCAGACACAAATGTTCTCAGGGGTGATCTGAGGAGACTTCTCTTTCCTTTGTAATCAGAAGAAAAGCACCATGGAAACATTTCTATTAAGATATTCTAATGGAGGCTGAAAACACAAAAAGCATATGAACCAAGCACACAATCTGGGACCACTGTATCCTAATTTAAATTAATGCCTTGAAATAAGCTGGTTGAAAGATAAATAACAGGCAAGAAAAAAGAACAATCTCTTTACAAATCAAAGATGATACAATAAACATGTCTTGGTTAGTATAACACCAGCTATCTACAGTAATACACAATACTTACCCTGTCATGTAGTGTCCAACCAACATATTTTAAATAACTATCATTCAGGAAAGCATCACTGTACATTTTCATCCAGACACCAATTTCTTCAATACAGACGGCTCTAATCTCAGCAATAGCATCACTAATAAGGAAAACAGAAAAGAAAAGAAAATAAAAAGTATTAACCAGATTACAGACACATAGCATTTATTTCTCATTCCCATTGCTCTAGCTATATTATTTTGCTTTTACTTTTTATGAACTTCACTATGTAAGGGCTGTCACTGTTCTCACTGCTGTCTCACTGATTTTCGGTTCCTTTATGTCCTTGAACTCACTGATCTATGCAACAATTTCAATATTGCTACATTCAGATATATTTACATTATCTCAAAAAATTCTCACCTAGTTAGTTTGCTTCTTAGTCTACCACTCCATCTTTTACCTCCCTTTTTTCAAACAGAATTATGGATGCAAGCTACAAACCTTCTCTAGACAAGCATTTCTGAAACACTGGCAGTGACATTTGCTTGGCAGGCTTGACTCACTCCAGCTAGATGTGTAAAACAGTTGCAATGTGGAAAAAGTCATTTAGTTTAACCAAAGGAGCCTACCAGAGGGGCAGAATGGAATTTGGTACGTAAACAGATCTTGCTTCATGCACAGCATGAGAGCCCCTATAACAAAATCCAGGAGAATGTTTACATTTCAACATCGGTTTCTTCCAGTTTTTTTTTTTCTTTTTCTACATTCTGACTGGTAAGTGATGGAAGAGGCAGAGATGTATTCTCAGGGAAACTTATCAGCTGCTTATTGAGAAGGGGCAGCAGGAAACTGTCTGGAGAGATCACCTGAAGAGATTACGGATGGAAATGATTTCAATCTGACTGGCACTTTCCTGCCTGACTGACACAGAGCACGGCGTATTTACTAATAATGAACGACAGCTAAACAACGGGAAAAGGGATTTGGGCCATCTGGCCCTTTAGTAATTTCATCTCCGAGACATCTGTTACTATGGGAAACTGCTTGTGCCACTCCAGCTGGCACTGCTTCACAGTTCAAAACTTCAGCTGTAATAAAAGAGGAACATAAAGAGCCACTGTACAGAAGAAGAGAATGTCTGGTGCTTTGGAAACACCGGCCTTGCTTATAATTGAGGGTCTTCTGTATTTTTATTAAAAAAATCTTTTTGGAAAAGTAATAAACATCAGTTTAATTCTAAAAACAGCATGAACAGAGCCCCCCAAAAAAGAAATCCAATTTATGAAAAAAAAAATAAAATTCCAAGCTTCAAGCAAGAGAATAATTACAAAATAAGAAAATCTGTATTTTCCTAGTCTTCAATTTTACAAAATATAAACAGAATGCACTCTATCTTATGTTCAAGATGCTCACTGCATAAGTTCATACAGACAAAACGATATAACAAAATCGTGATTACTCCATATTGTATCTGTCTACATACTTCCAACCTTCAAACCGGTCCACCTCAATAAGTACCATTCTATTGTACACGATCTTCCAGATGCCAAGCTGAAAACCACAGCTCCTACACGAACACGGCAATCTATCACAGTATCATACAGGACGAGATGTGACACTTCTACAGTCTCGTCTCTGTTTTTCTCAATTAGAGGGAAAAAACTGTACTGATATAACAGCATAAAACAAGCTAATGTAGGAATGTCAGGGGAATATTTTTAGGAATGCCATCAAACCACTATAGATTTGTCTCTTTGCCGATCAGCTCCCAAACAGAACCATTAAAACTGGACTGCCAAACTCCCTGAAGACTCCATGACCTCAAAACCAAGGTAAATGTCAATCCACAACGTAGACAAGCTGCATTACAAGCAGAGTAGGGCATTACATAAGCTGTTCCTACCAGGTATTTCTCAAACAGGTTTTAGATACTGTAAGGATTAATGTGCTGAAATATTACATTCAAGAGTTTGCACAATAAAAACTGCATTCATTATGGGGAATGCAGTCACAATGAAGACAAGTTTTAATTAAACTACAAATATATTCAGATACATTATATGTCTAATGGTCTATTACTTCACACTAAACTAGATTAGCAATTCTCTTTTATGGAATTATTTTTAAACTACTTTTAAAACAAAGTATGGGTGGAAGGAATCAGAATGCAAGACTTGAAGAACAGTCTAAAAGATTGATAAGTACGAATCAAGAGAGGGGAGGAAAAAAAAAAAAGCCACATATGCAACAACACAGAGTAGCCATGAAGACACTTCCACTAGGGGATGACAGCCTGAGTCCCCACATCCAAGTAGGTTATTTCACCACCTTATAAATTTACTAACTGTGAAGCATTTTGGAAGGACTTAATGGCCATCTCAAAAAGAAACCAAGTGTCAACAGCTATTTAATCATGCAGCACAGCCAGCCAAAAATCAGGAAAATTTATCTTTTCAGTGAGAATGCATTCAAGCTTCCCTAGGCAGACAGTGAAAAACTGATTCTTGATTCAAAAGCTTCTCAGAGATCCCTAGGCACTATGGACAAACACTGACTCCAAGCTGCTATTTATAATTAAAAAAAAAAAAGAAAAAAAAAAGAAAAAAAAAAAAGAAAAAAAAAAGAAAAAAAAAGAAAAAAAAAGAAAGAATAAAGCTATTCAACTAATTACAAGATGGAATATAATAAAAATTTAACATCTTCAGTATAATTGAAAATGGGAAAGAATCATGCATAAGGCATGTGAGACTAGCAAACAGATTCAAGCTGCTGGAGAGGTGGGAGAATTTATAAGACATCAACTTCCTACTCCACCACAATCTTCCAGTTAACTGTATTACCAATAAGAATAATTAATCTCCTTGCAGGAATCACCAACACAGACTCCATGCCCACACGATGCTGTATCAAACATGATACAGCCAAAGAGCCTTTATACCTTTGCTACGCATGTGATCAATTGCTTGTTATTAAACTATCATTCTTTTCTTACAATTTTTACACACTTAAATACATTTCAGCTTCTTATCATAGTAACTATGAATTGGTCAGTTTTTTTAAAAATAAACACTGTTTGTAGATGACACAAGAACATACTAATCATACTGGCACTGGAAGTACTTCTGGAATAATTAATGCATTATTCATTATCATAATTATAAATTAGTGACATAAGTTAGTATTACTTGCCGAATGCTTCTAGAAAGGAATAGAATCTAGTCACAGAAACCAAAACTAAACCTGGATCTAGAAATATTAGACATTATATATATATAAAAACTTATTTTCAGCACAAACTGCAAATTAATATCTATGTGGTGAATGGGAAACACTTAACAAGCTATTCACAGCAGAATTCACAACCTACATTCCAAATCTTAGTAAAGAGGCCCTCCATGATGCAACTTTGAAAAGAGATTTGACAAAAGGAGACCAGGTAACAAATTCACTGGTTCCTTTTAAAATTTTGGATTGACAAGGCAGGCCCATAAAACTTAGGACAAACCATAGCAAATTGTCAGGAAATAGGTTTTACCAGCTGATTGTTTCAGAGAAACAATTATCAAAAGTGGCACTTTAGCACATATTTCACGCTAAACTACACCCAAGTATTTCGATTAAGGCCAAAAGTACTTAGGACCCTGAAACACAGAGTCTATAATGGATAACCGGTATATGTCAAGTAGAGACTGGTATGGTCCTCAGGGTCTTGGCTGGAGTGGTTGCCAGTTGCAAATCCTGGATTTTCTCAGTCTGTTTGATCACAAACTCATTCAGGTTAATCAAGACCAAATTAAAAGCAATTTAAGCTAACCTGGCTGATCTGCACTGAAATGGATGGTTAGATCCTTAAAGTAAAAAAACCCAAGGCAAGAGAGGGTGGTGACTAGGAGGGCAGTAACCCTTTCAAGACTTCTTGGAACCTCCGAAAGGATGCCTGACTACACTCTTATGGCATGTCTGCTTGCCTGTTACAACCGTTAAAGTTGTTGCTTCTCACATCTTGATCTTACGAAAGAGAGAACTACAGATAACCTTCAGAAGAACATGGTATTACTCAACATGCAAACTGCACACGAATAGGAAAAAACACATAAGGAGTTTCAGTCAACGGGTTGAGAGTTTATGAGAAAACTTACTAACAAAGACAGAAATGAGGGTCACTCACCTGCCTCTGCAGTTCTGAGATGGAATGTCAAATTCCCAGTCAAAGGACATGAAATGGTGCAGCTCTACAATAATACACCATTGTCCATCAAACCGAACTACACCTGTCTCTTGGACTGCTTGACTGTTTCTAAACATTTTGAAGGTGTAGTTATAAAAAGGACTGGACAAAGTGTCTTTTCTACTTCTTACTACAACTCTCCCAACTCTGGAGTCAAATTAGGATCGCATAAGGGAAGAAGGGTAAGAAAAATATAATTGTGAAGAGGCCACTTCCAAAAATTCTGGTGAATGTTCACTGTATGTCCCACTCCTGGGAGAGGCTGGTAAGCAGCGCTTCCATTTCTAAGTAATCCTCCACAGAGTGCTACTGAAATAGTTATTTCAATAATGTGTTACTAAGCTGATTATCCAACATTCTTGCCAGACCAAGGAATTATATTGTTTGAAGGCATGACTTGAATTTCAAGATGTAGCTCTACATATCTCCAAAACCAGTGTTTCTCAAAGATTTACCATACTAACATCTTTGCTTATATGAAGTATGATACATGGCTTTGTAGGAAAGGGAGCAGTGTGTGTTTTTAAACTTAATATTAAGGTCAAACTCATTTAAGTACAAAGATGCAGCTTTTGTGCCTTTCTCTTTTTTTTAAGCCTAGAAGCGACAAACAGTCTTGGTAATTTCTGCTTTTTTCTACATACATAAAAACGTAATGCGTTTTGTCACCTAAGATGTGTGTTTCACCTCTTTAAGTTAATATATTTAACTTGAATATACTTAAGGGGGAGGGAAAATGATTGCTTATGGTTTTGTTTGTATTTTCATTTCCCTGTGCTGACTGGTTTTTGCTTCTCTCAGCCTCTTACCTGCTTCCTCACCAGACTTCCATCTAATATCCCCTCTCCCTTTTTTTCATGCAACACTCATGTTTCCTAGAGTAGAACTCACATGCAACTTGCCATCATCATCATATTTACTTGGTAGGAGGAAAAGGAGCACCTTGAAAGGAGAGAGAAGCATCTTCTATGCAAAGATGGTATCTACACTTGCCAAGTTTTACATTAATTATCAATACTGCCAAAATAATACCTCAGGACAGGCTCACCACATTGCATAAATTCACAAAACCATCATGTCCATCAGTCTGAGGATCATCATTCAAGTCTGCCAGAAGTTTAAACTGTAATAGTTCTGGATAGTTTTGCTGTATATTCCCATCTGGAGGAAAATCTCATGAGCATTCAAAACAAAGATATTATGAAGTAGGACTCAAATAAGAATTTTCTGCATCTTACCCTCTGAAAGGGAAATGTGTCCAGACACACATTGCTAAGACAAAAGCAGGCAAGTAGCAACAACAAAATTTTGACATTTCAGATAACTGTTGAGAGTGATGGGCATTTTATAAATACTTGTCACATCTGAGAAGCTATGCGGCAATAAGCTCAGAATCAAAGTAATCTCCAATATGCAGATACAACTGAAATGAAAAAAAACAGGCCTCTCCTCCCTTTTTTCTTAATTTAAAGGTATCCTGCAAGCAATTTTCAGCTTATTTAACTTCAGACAAAGCAAAAAGGTTACTTTTAAGATCCCTGACCTACCAGTATATTGTATCTCATTACTATATTCCAAAGGCATTAAGACTCATACAGTCACAAAATTGGTTATTTTGAGATTAGGACCTCTGAACATCACCATATCCAAGCCCCTAGATGTGCCTGAGTATTTCCAAGGACAGATATTCTACAGCCTCTCTGGACAAGTGTCATAGTTTAGCCCCGATAAGAACTAGACTACGCAGTCTCTCTCTTACTCCCTCCACCCTCCGAGAGAATAGGGAGAGATAATATAAGGAAAAAGGCTCAAGGCTTGAGATAAGGACAGGGAGAAACCCTTAAAGTTACCATTATGGGCAAAACAGACTCGACTTGGGGAAAACTATTCTTTTATAATGAAAACGAAAGCGGGATAATGAGAAAGAGAACAAGTTCACTTCCCCCCACCCCTCCCTCTTCCTGGGCTTAACATTATCTCTACCTATCTGCCCCCATGAGCGGCACAGGGGGGAGTAGGGAATGGGGGTTACAGTCAGTTCACCGCTTGTTGCTTTATGTCGCTCCTTCCTCGTCAGGAGACGAACTCCTCATATATTCCTCCCCTGCTCCAGCATGGGGTCCCTCCCATGGGCTGCAATCCTTTGTGAAACTGCTCTGGCATGGGGCCCTTTTCCACGGGGTGCAGTCCCTCCAGAACAGCTGCCCCAGTGGGCCCTCCACGGGCCACAGCCTCCCTTCAGGCATCCGCCTGCCCCGGTGTGGGGTCCTCCCCAGGCTGCAGGGGGATCTCTGCTCCTCCGTGGGCCTCCATGGGCTGCAGGGGCACAGCCAGCCTCACCACGGGCTGCACCACGGGCTGCAGGGGAATCTTGGCCAGGAGCTGCATTACTGCTCCCCCTCCTTCTTCACTGACCTTGGTGTTTGCAGTTGTTCCTCTCACAAGAAATTCTTCACAACAGGCAGGCAGATGCCTCTCAGGTTCTCTTCACATCTCATCTCCTCTCCACTTCTTGCAGCCAGGCCAGGCCAAGTCGGGCCCAGACGGCTGCTCGGCGGGAGGCCAGAGGGTGAGGCCTGCAAGGCCCACAGGGCTCGCACCTCCCCATCTCTGCCCCAGCTTCAGCTTCTTCACTTCTTTTCCCCCCGTTTTTCCCCTTCTTAAATACATTATCACAGAGGTGTTATCAGGAAACATTCTGCTACCAATTGGCTTGGCCCTGGCCAGCAGCAGGTCCGCCCTAGGCCCGTCCAAGTCCACTGAATAAAGGGGAAACCTCTAGAAGCTTCTTACAGAAGCTGCCACCGTAGCCCATGCCCCACCCCACCCCACCCTGCCTAAAGAAAACTAAAGAAAATTAACTAAAAGAAAATTTAAAAAATTAATCAATGGACAACTAAATATGTCATAAAGCAATACAAAAATAGTCAGAAAAAAGTGATTCAGGAAAGAGATAAGGAAATATGCAATGACCTAGGTACATCTCCTGCATGTTTATTAAGAATATAAATTTTTGAACCAATTTGCTGTTAACACTAGACTAACATTACACGTAGAAAATTGTTTAGCCATTTCTGCAAATCATCTTTTTTTTTAATGTGAGAAGTGACCATTGAAATCTTCCACTAAATTGGAAGCCAATCTACAGAAAGATGATGTAACGTCACTGCAACCCTAGTTTACTAGCAGGGGACAACTACTTTCTGAACGAAACCATCTTGGGGGCTCTTTGTTTAGATCAAGGACTTACTATTTAAGTTACAAAGCATGAATCATTGTGGCAGAGTCTGAATCATATTATGGAAAGGTATTTCTTCTCTGGGAACAATTAAAATAACGTCCCTGTATGTTCTTGCACAGATGTAACTGCAGAAATTGGAATCTATGTTTTCTGTTGTCTACAGATTACTCATATTTGGGTACATTTTGTAATAGGCTCTCTTAGGAGCTTCAGAGAACTTGAAGCCAGAGAGATGATGACTCCTCACAGAAGTGGCTCTTGGGGGGAGATTTGGAAGCAGTTACTTCTTCTGACCCTCTCTAAACAGTGGCAGAAGTGATGTCACCCACCCTGTTCAGAGCACACCACCACTTGACTGATTTCAACAAATACTTCAGTGGTCTAACAGCATTAGCGTGGCCATCTTTTTTTTTCAGGGCACAGATAGGCAGAGTTTATTTATCTGGCCTCTCCTTTGTTTCAGCAATATCAGCAAAATGAGGCCTTTACTAATGGTGGCAGGAGGCATGAAAAGAAACCAGGGTTACAGAAGAAGGATTTAAAAAGAAAGAAAAGAGAAGGAAACAGCATGCAGATCATCAATAAGTAGAGTATTTTTCCAACTCCACACAAGAGTATAAGCTACTAGAAAAATATTTTAAAGTGACTTCTTGTTTGATACAATACACTAAATTCTAAAGGGGGAAAATGGAAAAAGTCTTTGCATTTAGTTTCTTTGACTTTATTACCTACACACCATAAAATCTACTTTAATAACAAAATAGTGTGAGTGCTATACTGAGCTAATATCCTAATTTACCTGTTGACTCTGTAAACACATCCTTCTGTTGCCATGTAGCTCAAGGCTTACTGATCAATTCCATTTCCTCTCACACCTTTCAGACCCTCTCAGTTCACCATCCCTCCTTCGTGACTTCCTCATACGGGAAGAAACAAATGGATAGCAAATGAAGTTGTCTCACAGGTGTGTGGGACAGAACAAGGATAGAAAGGATAGAATGTGTGAAGAAAGAGAGACATGACATACGCATGCAGGAAAAGATATTATTTTGCGAGCAATCACTACAATGAGATCCCCTGTCTTCTTAAGAGATTGCTTTTTGCTGCCATCTCTGATCTCCTTGGAGAGATGCTTTCAGTACTGCTATAAACTTTCTTTCAGGTATCATGCTTGGGTACTGAAGAGAACCACCACTGAAGCTCCACCATGTTGTTCACACTCGCGTATTTCCTAGCACAGGCCCCTTTCAGGTTTCCTGCACACTTTTCTCTGTAATTACAAGAATCCCTCTGTCCACCTGAACTATAGGTTCCTCTTCACCTTCTAACTCTCTATTTTCATATACCCTTTTCTGCCATTTGTCGAAAAGATTTCATAAATGGTAAAGTTTTAAAACAGAACTTAAATCTGAAAGGTTAATGGCATAGTTTAGTATCCTTGAATTTTAGCTTTTGACTTCAATAAGTCAATTAACATTTGAAGAACTGGTTTCACCAAGATGCTGCAGATGCTCTAAGGTATCTTGTGACACAAAACAACCCTAAATCTAGTTTAAAGGACTACTGCTCTCTGGTAAACCATACTCCAAAATAGCATGCACTAGTCCAAATGTACTGGTTTGTGCACAAAGTAAATAGAAGCACATGCATATGCACATTCACACATGCACATGAATATACACAACCTGCCGTGGTTTTGTATTCACAAGACATAGCATATTAACTATTTAAAAAACCTTTGTGATGTGCTAACACCACAGTAACTTTTTAATGTTCTTGCTACAAACATCCAAAACAATTAACAAACAAAAAAATACTGCAATTAAGGCTTTTGATCGCCCTTATGTAATTTAAAGAGGAAAGAGCCTAAAATAAAGTTGAATTTGTGGCTAAAGCATATATGGTGGAAACATCAAAAATTTGTTGTTTACACTTAAGACATATACAAGGAAAGGCAGAGTAGGGATACTCAACAACCAAAACTGCCCTCTTATGATATGCAGTGATCATGTGATTATTAAGATATATATTATAGCTGTGCTCCCACCTTGGACAACTTTTCTTTTTAAAAGACAAAGATTCAAATTCTATGTCTCCCACAACTCATTAAAACTTTTTTATGGAATTAAAATAAAGTTGTGTGGATGGCTCTACTGTGTAATTGATAGGGGTTACACTTATATTTCCTTCCTTAACTTCGGTGTTTTTGATACTGCTTTTATGGCAACTAGAATATTACATTAGAAGAAAAATCAACACATAAACTGCCCTTGACATTACTTATGATTACACTTTATTAGAAGAGCCTACTGCAGCATGCATTTTCTTACCGGTATCTATGAACAAATATACCCTTAAAAATAGAGTTCATCATATTTTCGATTTCATCTTGGTTTTCTTGTAGCTGCAAAAAACAAAACAAAAATAAATAAAAGATCACTGCTTATTATAATTTGATATTCTACAGTTCCTTATTGGGAAACATTAGAAGATCATGGAAGAGCACTTAATTAAAGGAATTAGTAGATTCACCATTTTCTACTTTTCCAGCACATGCCTATACTGTGTGCATATACATACATATACAGACATATATATATATGCAATGCCTTAATGGAAGAAAGTTAACACTCTCTACAAACATCAATTTTATTTAGTTACAAATTAGTCCTCTGAAGTGGTCATCACCATGTTTTTGCTACTGCAACTCAGACAAGAAGAGACTATGTGTTGAATAACGCCAGCAGTCCTGTAGTCCATTAAACAGATAGAACTGTGAGTGAACCACAGCTGCAGAAATGAAGCTGGCTACAGATCAGGAATCCCCTCTAGAAAATTCAATATCCTTTTTAAGGAAAATACTTAAAGATGCTCTCAATCTTAAGTAGAAGCATAAGTTGCTTTAACTTCAGTGCCCATCATAACTGAGTTTCTGAACCAGGAAGTTTTCCAGAATCAGAGCATGAGTGCTTAACATTGGAGCACACCTGACTTCCAGATTGCATAAAACCAAACCAAATCCAAATAAAAACCAAACCCAAATGAAAAAGGTGTTATGAGTCTGTTTTTATAAATAAGACTGCTTTTTTTTTAAAAAAAAAAAAAATATTTCCTGTGTAATGTGAGCACATTTTATAAGTACTATGGAAAGCTCACTTCGTGTCAATGAATCTGTAAATACACCCTAAAAAACATCTTGGAATCAAATAAAATATTCTCATATTGTCAGCTTTTGTACTAAACTAAATAAGTATGACTTAATTACACAAAAATGCAGCTTTGTTGAATAAGATGATGTCAATTTTATATGATCAGCCTTTGGAGCAGAACTGCTACTGCAGTCAAAGCCATTAGTCTTCCATCAAGTTGTTTCTTAATGTCAAAGCTGAATACCACACTGTGTGTGAATGTAAATTTTTCCACATTTTCAGTATGAAAACCACAATAGAGTCTTGCTAGTACAGAGTGTATATATGCATAAAATAATAAAATCTGTGTAATTATGGAGCTATATATGTAACAGATAAAAAAAAATATCTTAAGGCCAGAGGCAGAATTATCATCAGCTGGCTTGACTTCCTGCATAGTACGAGCTCATAAACACTTTCACCTAGGGGTTTCTATTTTTCAAGTCATGTTTATAAATATTTCTACAGTGTCTTCCAGATAAGATCTAAAGTAGCTTCTAAAATTCAGTAAATGAAGCCTCTCAGTTTCCTAAAAATGAAAGGAGGTACTGTCTCCATTTTGCATATAGGAAAACTGAGGCATTGCGAGTTCTTGACTAATTTGTCAAACACCTGTCAAAGAAATTAATTTCATAGTAAAAGGGATTATGTGCAAAGGGAAAAGCTGGGTGCACATCTGCTCTGCATATACCAAAGGGCTGGTACACAAACCAAGTTCAAGAACACATAACCCAAACAGGACTGTGGATTTCTAATCATTCCTGAGTTGGTTGACCTCACAGGCTACAGGCAGGCAAATATCCAGAGAAACATGGGGCTAGAGACAACCTAGCACAGACTGTGGAGTAAAACGAGGATGGGAATGAACAAAGAAGCCTCAGAAGGCCTTCTGAAAAACTACTGAGGCCCTGAAAGGGAAAGGGGAAGTTCCCAGAGAACTTTGAGTATGAATTGTTAATATATAAACACATCACAGAAGAGAGGTAGGAGAGACTGAACTCAATGAGCCATGAGAAGGTTAAGATACTGAAGACAAGTGTACTTTGACATTTCTTTGAATGAAAAGTTGAGCAGCACTGTACAAGACTAAGTAGCACAGACGAGGGGACAGCATGAATGGCTTCCTCCCTCTTTTTCTGCTTTTTCTACAGAGAATTTACAGCTTGCTATAAACCTGGTAAGTTATCAGCTATATAAGTGATATAAGGGATCCACATGCTGGGGCAGAACTTGTGTAGAAAGAGAATTGAGATTCACCCCTTTACTTCTGTGTGCTAACATTTAAAAGATACAAGTCTCAAATATATCTTAGTTTCAGTAATTAATTACAATTCTTTGAAAAATACATATTTTCTCCAAAATTTCAATTGCTTTTTACACTTTCAGCTTTTCTAGACCATGTACTTGAATTTCAGTACTGAATTTCAGGCATCTTGAGAGAGTATTTGTGTCTCAGGATTCCTGCTCTTTCCAATGCAAAAGTGATTTAACACACTTCCCTTAAACATAAGTAAAAATACGGGAAACATTCTCTTATTGACTCTGCAAGCATTCTGAGAAGCTCAAAAAGCCATGTATAACAAACACAAAATTTGAAATACTCCTGGCAGCAACTAAAACACAACTTGCTCTATTTTGTGGCAGATTGTTACATAAATCATCCAGTTTAGTTGAACTCATCTCATTGATGAGACTTTCACGCACTGCTCTCACACTTGTTATGTAGAAGATGACATGAGAATGAAACACTTCAGAGAGAGTGTTCCATCTCTTCTACTTCAGATTAATTTCCCACACCTAGCTTGCGAACTGTCCCTATACAACTTAATTAAGATAAACACATGCCTATGTATGTGCCTATGAGGGTTTATTATCATGGCTCTACATTAAAAAAATCAAGTAAGAAAGTGTCAGTGCAGAATACTATCGTAAATTCAGTGTATATAAACACAGGAAATATACAGAATTATGTTAGGAATTCTTACACAGAGCCATTACACCATCCAATCCTAACATACCTCTTCTATACATGGCCCTCTACTGTGCTTAACGCCATGTATGTGAGGACATACTCAATCACCACCACTCCTCTCTGGCTTACTCCTGTGCAACATTTTGATTAGTTTTAGTGAGTAGGAATATGAGAGAGACTGAACAGACATATAAAAAGTTAAGCCTTGCCAAATGCTATCTCTTCTTTCAGGGTTTCATAACCCTGTGCTAGTCTAGGCACCAATGCTTCAAAGTCTCCCCAGAGCAATTATATACAGCATCTCCAAACGACACTGAAAAGAACAGCTGAAGGAACGAGTACAGAGGATGTCCACAGACACAGAGATACTAAACCAATTTAATCAGTGTAATTAGTGCCTTCATCCTTCTCTGGAAATTCAAAGCAACAATCAACAAATGTGGAACAGAAACTGTGCTCCAGCTATTTTAACAAAGCAATTCTGCTTTTAAAAATACTTTAAGACTGACACTGAATTTAAAATTTAATTTCAAATGTTTCTCTTGCAGTTTCTTGCTTTGTACCTTAATGCACGATTTTTAAGAATTATGAAAGCCAAATAAAATTGTTTTATGGATCATAGGGGTAAAATAAAAATACATAATTGTAATTATCACTAGACAAAGACTATAAAGTCAAGCAATTCTGAGTCAAAGTTATACCTAAAAGAATCCAAGGTGCATACAGTTAAAGCACCAAGACATCCTCAATTTGCCACGGAGTAAAATTGTGGTGGAAGAAAGATATTCAAAATTAATATACTAAAAATAATAAATTTAAATCCAAGTCATATACTCATGAGTTTTACATGGTATCTTTTCAGATTATGGCTGTTTGGGTGTGTAGGTATTCATTTTCTATTTGTCATCGTTAAATTTCTTTTAAGTTCAACTCTAAAAATTAATTTCCTTGGATATAATATTTTATTTAAGGATGATTACAGCAACCTTCTTATGGTTTTGCTCACCTAATGCCAGACTGGTACTTCCTAAAAGCAACTTTAATGACTCCCTAGCTTCTTCTCCCTGAGACCAGGTGCTATAGCCCCCACTCCAGTGTTTCTTGAAAGTAGCTACAGAAAGAAGTACTAATGAGACACTATGTAATAACTGCAGTGATTAAAGCAAGAAATGGCCAGTGCAATGAGAGATCCCAAGTGATCCTCGTTTAAAAATCTTTTTGCATAATCAAAACAGTTACTACTTACAACCTGAGACTAATCTTCTTCCTGCCTGGCCATATCTACAAGTCTGAGAACAGAGATTATACTACAAACTCAACTGAATGTGTTAATACAAGATTTAAAAATGTAGCCCAAGTAATACGCTTGAGATCACACAAACATGACTGCAGAATCTCGTTTCTCAGTATGGTACTCAAATTACAAACTGCTCTGGACTTTGTTGGATGGAATGTACATGAACCAGGGGAAAAAATAGAAATAATAATAATAATAATAAAAATCTTTCCACTTGCCTCTTTTCTTTTCTGAAGCAGCAGCTCCAATCTTTCATTAGCTCTTTTGCCAATCATTTTGTTTCTCTCAGCTTCATACTGCCTCTGTGTATTATCCTGATGAATGCTCAGGTTTAAGGCAACATTCACAAGAGCAGTCATAAGCTTCATAGCTGGAAGGCAGAAGACAGAATATGACTCTTCACCTGTAGTCAGAGCTAAAACATACTTCCTCAGTAGAACCATACTGGCAGAAAATAATGAACTCGACCCTGACACAAAGCTGTCTGGAAAGATACTTCCCACCCAAGCAATACCCATGTCACTTGGCTCAAAGACAAGAAAAGAGAGTAGATATAGCACACTGAGCTCCAGGTAATGTTCTTTGCCATCTTCTCCAGAAAATCATGTGAGTTCTGAGTGCATAAGGTCAGTGAGCAAACATGTGCATCTGCAGGACCAGTGTACACCATGAAGCCAGTTGCTGTGGAATTACACATATTTCTCGACTGAAAAGTATAATTATAAGAGTTATATATACTAAGAGTTATATATACTAAGAGTAACTCTTAACCAATAGCTTCTAAGAATTACTCAGTTTACAAGGGACCACAGCACAGTTTCTCTGAAATTAAGTCTGACATTGCTTTAAAGTCCAGTGTATTGTTGTATACAAACACAATTAGAACTTTATGCACTCCTTTACATGCATTTTCACACATGCTGGATATAATATTGTTCAGGTTTATTTTTCTGTATTAACTTATTTTTCCAAAAACATTAATAAGTATCTTTCCTGTGTTCTGTGTGGTGACATGGCATATCACATTTTAAAATACTGAAAAACCAGCAAAATAATGTTACAAACTATCACATCCTCTCTGGCTAAATAAGCAGCATTGCCTTCAAGGTAGAAAAACAACTATACAGTTACCAGAAACTACTCTTCTGGTAACTTTGGTAACTCTAGAAGCACCAACATATACTTCTTGCCTTAAGTTTCTCACTATAGTGAATCCAAATAGTGAATTCAATATATATTCAATCCATACAGTGAATTCAAACTGGCTGGGACAGAGGAAAATTGAAAACAAAGACCTCAAAAATACTCCTTCAAGAATAAATGAAATTCTAAAAGTAGATTTTCATAAGCTTTATCAAGACTGAGCTCCATGGCATCATGCTGACCTCTGCTCTGCAAGATAGCAACATAATTAAATGTGCAAAAAACAGCTTGAAGGAAATTTGTAGAATCACAACAAAGCTCTCAAGCTTGTTAAAACAAACAAATAAATAAATGGCATCTATTATCACTGGAAAATGCTGGAGATCTTTGGCAGCTCCTATTCATAATGTAAGCGCTAGATAAGTATACATCTAATGCAAGAAGCCAGCAGTGGCTTAAATAACTGAAGCTACTTGTGATGAACCTTGGCTTTAGCATTTGTTTATCCTTGCCTGAAGTTTCTACATACATAACCCAGTCCAAATGATGGCCACTATTTCTTCCACATAGCACAGGTCTTGGGTAACGTCTCTAATGAATGGTGCTGTTTTCTGACTTTTCAATCAAGCCTCTTGCTTTCCAAGTGCCTGTCCCACACAAGGATGAACTAATCAATAAGAGACCAGAGTGCATACCTCATGCCATAATCTCCTACGAAACAACCACCCACAATCTAAGCAAACAGCAAATCAAAATCACCTGGAATTGAAGATAGTATCAGTTGGAAAGGAATACAGTTTCCATCTCAGTTGAAACAGTAAGCACAGATTTCCAGCCAGTTATCTGCAGCTCAAATAGTGTTCACCTTTGAATACTGAATTTGTAAAGGTAAACTCTAAACCTGGAAATTTATGCCTGCATAATTCATGTTTTTACCATCCTGTTACTGAGTAAGGTGAAGAATGCAAGAGGACAGATTTCCAAGAGTTCAGTCACTGTGAGTTGAAGGTTTTGGTTTTCAATTTTAAAATAAAAACTCCAATCAAATCCGGACTTGGTTTTCCAATATCATTGGAAATCTGCCTCTTATATCAAGAGATTGAATTTGTTGGACTCTGAGTATTACACATGGAAACCTGAACAAAATTATAAGAGGCTGTCTGTGGAAAGACTAAATAAGTAACAAATATTGGCAGCAGAAATATTCAGATTATGACAAATGTCTCCTATAAAGCCTTCAAATATTTGGCATGATCTATGAACAATCTAGGGAGAAGAATCCTCCAATAAGATGTATTTCAGCACAAGATGAGCGGAAAGTATCACCTGACAAAACCAGCTTTAGATGCCTAGATCCAAGCCAGCAACGCTAGTACTGCTTTGTAATGGGAGAAAAATAGGTACTTCTAGAGAGCAATTCATCCGTCTTACGGGACACATCTTATATAGGTTTGAAGAAATACACTCTAGAAAAGTCTATCTAAAGATACACTCAGTGCTTTCTTTAGATGTAGGCAGCTGTTTTGAAACATAGAGAGTGGCTGGAGGTAGAATACAGTGGCCCAGTGCTCCCAAACCTAACGCTTCTCAAGGGTGAAGGCACAGATTTTATTTTTTGGTGGACTGAAATTCTTTCATAAAACAATTTTCTTGACACTTATTTTGAATAAATTTGTATTCTAAAATATAAAATTATGAAGACAATCTATAAAAAAAATTAACAACTAATAATAAAATACAAGACATAAGCATACCACTTTTGATTCACAGGATTTACTAGAGGCCCCTGGGTATGACAGGAATCTCTGAGATTAAGTGTCTCAGCATACTCCTTTCCAAACAAAAAAAGTGTATTTTAATTATAGTTATGCCATATATGGTTCTTGGATTTGATCATGCTTTCCAGAGACTTTCATCAAAATCAGGAGTAATTCTCAAAGAGACTAAATAGTACCAAGTTCTTTGAAAAAATTCTTCTTTGCACTAGCTTACTTACCAGCTAATGTACTGGTGTGCCTGAAAGCCCGGACCTGGGAATCTGACAAGCCAGTCAGAAGAGAGATCACTGTGTCCATCATGTATTCGTCATAAATGATGCTATACTGACACTGTCGAATGAGCACTCCAATGAACTCACAGAAGTTGGATCGAAACTTCTTCCACTGTGGACCAGGCATGGTAAGTGGATAATCACCACTGTCCTGAAGAACAAGAAAATGAAAATATGAAATATTAAAAGTCTACCCACTTAATTTATTTTAATGTTATTGTCGCCATCATGGTTTAAGTTTGTAAACTAAACACTATCTCTTTCCTTCAAGCCAACAGACAATACCAAATAAAACCAACATTATTCTTCAATAAACAAACAAGCTTGTTGGCATCAAATCACATTTACAAAGACTTCATTACAACTGTTGTAGACTTGCAATGTTAGCTCTATATGGTCCAAAATACAAATCAAGACTCAATTCTTTTCCTTGTGTCCTAGGTTAGGAAGTACGGGGAAAGAATGAAAAAGGAGTATTTAAAAGTATTTAAGGTCAAAACCTAAAGAAAGGCTTGTGTGATTGAAGGTTTGTGTCATTCTCCATCCCCGCTTCAACTCCTGTAATCAATAACCTTTTACCTAAGCTTCACGAATTATATTCCCCTGCAGCAAAAAACACTATCTATCAAATTTAACCAAAACATACACATTTCTAACATACTAAAATAACAATTAAAATTGCAAAGACAAGCACTCAAATGTTAGAAAGAGACAGAATTATAAGGCACTCTTAATGAACGGTCTCATTCATTGCAATGCTGAATGACATTATCTTAATGAGCAATATTTTTACTTCTAATTTTGAATGCCCAATTTGAGAGAAATAGGAACTTTGGTTTAAAAAAAAAATAAATTCAGAGGGTTTAAAGTTCCTGACATAAAGATACCCCATAGCTTATTAAATTGTTGCTGTGAGTCCTCAGAACTTCTGTGAATCAAACCAAAGTGTTATGTAGTATTGGGAGTCCTGGGGTACTGAAGAGGTATCACAGGTGAAACGCCAACAGTAATATTTATAATGAAGAATTGAGGGCTGTTCCCAGCCGTACTGAGAAAATGGATGACCACTCAGCCCTGCCACCAGTGTTGGTCTCCCTTTCTTTCATTGATTACTATAGACTTCCAGAAAATAAAGAAATCCAGTGGTAGGATGGGCTCCAGGAAGCAGTCTAGTAAGTCTGCACAGTGTCAGAGAGCAGAGCCAACAGCACTGCTGAAGGAAGGCAAGAAGTAGACCTGCCTGGGTTCTCCTCTCCTTTCTCCAGCAAGAAAATAAAGGTTGGGAAGGATCATGCAGACCTGCTGAATTTAGCTTCAGTTGCCTTTAGTCAAAGGACTGGCACTGGCAGTGGTGTCTGCTACCAAAGCCTCTCTCCCAGAAACAAATGATTGTTGTTCTGAATCTTTAAGTGGTGTACACAAAACAGAAGGCCAAAAAGTGCACTAGTGCTATGCCAATCACAATTGCAATTTTACAACCTGAAAGAAAGATTTTGTTTATTTCATTATCTGTTTTAGCCTGAACTCCGAGCTGCTCTTATTCTAAAAGCTTGTATTTTGGCAGGTCTTTTTTGCGACTATGACATTTTGCACAGACCAATCTGAAATATTAGAACTAGCAGTATGAACATAGGTCATATAATATACAATATGAAATACATCCTGTAACAACTATAAACTCACTATGCTGCAATCATCTGATATATGAACATTGGCAGAAAATTACACTAAATTCTGAAATGTTTTTCACTGCTAACAAGGTATGAGTTTATTGCAGATTTCAAAATATTCACTGTGTTGTTGTGCAAGACTAACAATTTCATGCTTTTATACTAAAATCCACACATTCTTTCACAAATCCATTCAAGTACTTCTTTCTGCAACACTGTTCCAAAATGGTAATTTTCACATTAAGTTACTATGTGGTTTAAATTGCCATTTCAAATTAACAAAACATAAACTTGTCCAGAGAAAACAAAGTAGAACACTGCAAAAGCCTGCAGTCCTGTTTCAGGAATCTGGAGTTCTTTGTTGTATGATGGCAGTTCCAAGAGGTGAACTTCAGAATCCAAAATACTCCCATGAATTTCAGTGTGATGAGAAAACTTTCTACAGTTCTTCCTACTGCCTCCTCTTATTAACCTAAGACCCAAGATGTGGACAGACAAGGATATCCCTAAAGCCAAACAAAGATACATGAGGTTCTACATGGATCCAGCCCAGGGCTAACATGGACCCAACCTAGTTCTTGTGGAGTCAGATTTGGCTAGGCTCTCTTACGCCACTGGATGTGAGCTTTTTCCATGCTTTAGTGTGATAGTACACTTATGTCCTTAAACTGGCTAATGAACTTTTCACCACCAATACTTCAGGGTCCAGGGTCTACTCAGTCCACATCATTGGCTTTTCAAGATGAGTGACTATATCTTCTCAAATTATTTTATTACTTTTTGGTTTTCCATTATTTTTCTTTCCTAAAGCTCATGCTGGCTCGTTATTCCTCAATCCAATAGTTTAAATTGCTGCTTTGCTTGTCAATGCAATTTCTCATACTGAAACACTGCTCATCCACTGCTTTCTTGCCCACTGCATTTTTATATTATAACAAAAATAAACTGTAATATGTTTCATAATATTTAAAGAACTATTTGTATACTATACCTCATCAAATTCTTCTGTCATTTTCCTTATGATTTCTGCATTTTGCATGTTCCTGAACATTTCAATTCTTACAGTACCTGTAATGTAATGAATGAATAAAAGAAATTAACAACTCTTTTTGTTGCATCAAAATACCAACATTTTTCTGCTGCTAAACTTACAGCTCAATAGTACAAATGAAGGAGTATATAATGCAGCAACAACAGGAACACATTGAACAAGACTGTATCCTGTAAAGGACTATCAGACTAGAAGTTAGTAAAATTTTCCAACCTTTTACTCTTTACAGCTGAGCAAGTGTGGCACAGCAGTAATAGCAATATAGGACTCAGGCCATGTCTACAGTTGTCAAGTGTTTTTTAATGTTGTGTGCAAAAGAAAATGAAGGTCACCACTAGTAATTCTCCACTTTTTATGTTGGGTCACTTGGATTACAGATGTACCATGATCTCTATGCAGAAACACAGGAGGGGTTTTCAAACTGCTTAGCTCAGGACCAGTATGGCTGAGTGACTTAGGCACAGCAGTGTGGGAATGGAGCTCCAGCACCTCCAGATCAGAGCTGGCACAACTGCATCATGTGGTGCTACTGTCAGCAAGTCTTTCCAAAAGCAAAGGCTCCAAAGGGCTCAGTCAAGATGCGAGCCAGCTCGGGACCAAAAGCAGCAACTGCACCAATGCGATTCCTTCACCTGGATCATGCCACTCCCTCTTGTTACCTGAACAGCAAAGTTAATAGCATTGACTTTTCACTGTAAATGGAACAAAGCTACCAAAATTGAAAACATAACACACAATAGCAATAAATTAAAATTCTTGTGACTTGATCCTAAATTCAATCAGTATAAACAAATAAAATATTTTTAGACATTATTGCCTTTGCAACTAGACACTAAGTATCCAATCATATAACAGAAGTCAACATAGAGAACATATTTTTTGCTACTGCACGATCTCCTTTTTGCCACTTCACAATCTTCTTTTGGTAGCAGAGGAAATACAGAAAAATTAAGAAAACTGTAGAGCTACAAATTCCATCCCAACGTCATTAACATTACAAAGAGTAAGTCTCTTTTGCTTTTGCAAAAAGTTCAATTGGATTAATGATCCACTGCATGGCTCCAAAAATTCAAACCGTAATAGAAGCTTAACAGCTAATACTATTAGTCCCTGTAAAAAGGGATAAATAATGATAATTCAAGTATACTAAATATTATGAGAATGTTTTAATTCTGGTATTTTATTCCTTGAAAAGCAAGCATTAGAAACATATACATTTCAAAATATGCAAGCACAGATACAGCACACTAATCCTCTGTATCTTAGTAGGGCTACTGCTTTACAATGCAACTCAAATATTGATTTCTTGACTTGGCTTTGCTTCTTTATGAAATAATATTTACTTGTTATCTACTTCATATTGGGTAACACTGTCAACCTCATCCTCAATTTAAGTTTGCACATGGAAATTTCCATATTATTAATAAACAATTAGTAACACAATATATTAATATTGAAGAAGAAATCCCAAAGAATACCACCGTATGACGGCTAAAGACCTGTTTTATCAGCTTTGAAATAATCTGTAAATGCAGCAGCTGTATTTTAATGTTTCCTCCAGTATTTAAAGTTTTGTTTTGAATAAGTGAAACAGTTTCACAGTACATCTCAGACCACTGAATAGTGGACAGCTATTCTTAGAAATCCACCTCAACTGCATTAATACCTCTTTCTCTCACTGCATGCTGTCATCTGTTGCTTTTCTCTTTGGTAATGTTCCTCCCATTGAATAAGTAACCTATCGACCTTCCTTACTTTATTTTGTATAGCCCTGATTCTAATTTTATTCTTATCTATTTATTACTTCAGTTAATAACCTTAAATAGCTTCCACATGATACATAACCATGTTACTTAGTCAGAAGAAGTAAAATACCATAACTGAATTCCACTTCACTCAATTAAAATCTTCCTACAACTTTGTATAATGCTATTGCGGCGCTCTATTTTCTCCCTGTGGATATGGAACACAAATACACTGTGGTTACTGTTACTTAGTGGCTCGAGTATTATTACTTCTTAAACGACCTCCTGCATGTTACTTCACAGCCAAGTCAACCATAATTTATCCTTGAACAATTTATCTCAAGGAATCAGTTTCAGGAGGAGATGGATTAAAGCACTGCTGCTTTAATTCAGCACCTTTGCACATGCAGTAACAGTGCTCAGAGGAAGCTGATGGCTTGTAGGGGATGCACAGACTCTCCACGTTACTATCAGACAACAAATTGCACACATTGTGCCACAGACATATGGAACCTGACCACGAAATTGGCTGAGGGGAGAGGCTGCAAAGGCAGGACTACAGACCACAGGCAGTTTCCCTAGAATCATGGAAAGGCTTTTTACCTTCCATGACTAGAACTGAGACAGCATCTTGTATCTTCTGGGCAACTTCAGTATTTTTACATCACTGTGCAGAGGTGTAACAGATAAGGTTGGTGTAGATTCTACGCACATCTTCCAAACAAGCAATGGTCCAGCTCTTTGGGAGCATGAGGCAGGGGCATGCAGAGGATGAAACAAACTCTTCACATCTCCTATGGATGCCAGGATGGAAAAGAGCTCTACACTGCCAAGGAAGTGTTCACAAACATTAAAAGGAGTGAACATGAGCAGCACTTAACTCACTGTCATGTTTCATTCTTTCCTCCACTTTTTATGACAAAGTTTAATGGAAGTCACGTCAAGTAAAAGGAGTATTTCTGCTTATCTGGCAGTAGGTAATAGCTTTGGCCTGACTGCTTTTTCTACCACCACCTTTGCCCCACCTAACCAAAGCACAATCCTGTCTGTTTTTCTGGAAACTAATTTAACACTAACTATGTTATGAAGACTCTGCTCCTAGCACATTTAATGGTGTCATCACAATTTTTCAATTCTACAACGGCCAACATTGTTCAAATTTGTAGTTTTTATGACTAATGAAAAGCTAAACCCTCCCATTTTAAAGTGAAATCTTAAAATAGAACAGATTTTCTGTACAATAGAATTGAAGGTGTGGAGTACATTCCTACAGTCTCTGCCTTACTCATGTTGCTACTAGTCTTCTATCCTTTTCTAAATTAAGTTTTACCTCTATCACTAAGCTCTCACTCTGTATTTAGTGAAAAGGATTTAAATTGTCTTAGCCCATTAACAAATTGAGAAGCCTGTTCCTCTTCAGTACAAAGTTATCAGTTCAAACTTATTCACACTCATTGTGTTTTAAAGTCTTCTTGCTGACTTGTAAATATGACATGCATTAATGACAAAATTCCAGTTTAACTTTCAGCTAAAGACAGATATCAATTTCATTTGTCAATAATTTGTCACCCAACCTGGCTTTTAAAAGTAAAACCAAAAAACCTTACAGAGGACAAAATGTTATTTCCATTAGAGAAGACTAAAAGGGTCTATACAAAATTGCATTAATACATTTAAAAAAAAAAACACAGAACAAAACAAACAAACAAAAAAACTGTGTATGAAACAAGATATAACAATTCCAAGAGATGTAACATATCACAGACTCAGTGGCTTCCAAACATTTATTTATAGTGAGAAGACTAACCAGTTATAATAGTAAGCCCTGCAAAAGAAAAGTAACAACAAAAATCTCCAAGAACTTTGTAAAATATTTAAGCCCTGAAGTTTGAGCAACAACCAACCTTTAATACTGGGAGGTAAAGAGGCTATTCTTTGGATATAGATTGTCCCATGACTGGCTTTCCTCCTCTGAAACAGCAGGTACTAACCACTGCTGGAAATCAGGTAACACCATCATACCAAATACTATATTTCAATGGCCCCCCTGCATATGGCCATTCTGGTATTTCTACAAGAAAGCTAAGCTTATATGACAGAAACAAGGCCACTGTGTAAGTGGTACCAGCTACGGCAGCCCACAGTCACTTAAACACCACTAATGAAAACAAATCACTCACTAGTAAATGGACTCTTGAAATCTAAACTACTGACAGCCCATAACAAACCATATACTATGTACTATACTACTATATTATAGAGTCAGTTTTAATCTCTGGCACCTTTATTCACAGAAGCCACACAGCCAATTTTATCCCTTCTCTTTGGGACCACCTGCCCAAACTGAGTAAGGTGCAAGAGAAGTGGTGGGAAAACTGCAGCTCAGAACTAAAGTCAATGGATATAAAGTAAGCCCCCAGTCTCCTGCCAAAGGAGGATTAATCATGGGACCTTAAATTCGTAGTGACGGATTAGTATCTCTCAACCACACAAATTGGAAAAGCAGTAAGTAGAGAAAGATTTATAAAAGCATCAAGATGAAGACGCTAGAAGATTTGCACTGGAAACTATCATATGAAAAAGGCAATGTACTCTTTTGCATTAGCTGAAAGTCCATAGTCAAGGCCAGAGCACTGGGAAGTAATTTTGACTGTTGAAATTGTCAAGAGAGAGTAAGTTTAATAAAGATCTTGCAAGGATGGATGATAATTGCAGAATTGCTGCATGGGCAATATTTCTTTCCCTTGATATCATTCAATATGCATTTCCTATACCTTTCTCCCAACTTACCATTAAGACCCTAAGAAATAATCCACTTCTACAACGTCTGTAAGCGCGGTTTTTAATTGTCTCAGCAATGTTAGTGAAAAATCTCCGTATGAAAGATGACAAACAAAGACTGAAGTCAAACCATAAAGAGCACATTATCTCTCACTGCTCAACTTGGGTCATGGTACACTTTTGTAACACTTCATTTACTGTTCCCAGAAAAGAGATGCCTGAAACTAACGAGAAATTACTCATGCCAGTAAAAAAAGTTTATTTTCTGTGGCTTGCTCATGGTCACATAAGAACACTGAAGTCGATCTTACCTCATTGAAATCAATGCATGTTAATCGTTAATCTAAATGGAAGCAGTACTGGGACAGCTGAAGCACATCCATAGATGCTGAGACTCCTAAATCCCATCAGGGCTCCTAACCTTCTATTAATTTCTGTGCTTGAAAACAGAAACCAGAAGTCAGGATTCTAGAACAAAGTTAGCCTAAATACTTAGTTGAATTTCAGCTTTCAGGGGACGTGCAGGAATAGAAGACCCTTTTATTGACTCTCATAGAACTAGGAATTCTATTGCTCTGATTACTGAGATTATTTAAATTGCCATCTCAATAATGAAAATCTAGAGGAGAGTGTTTTCCATTTGTGTTTTCCATCTTCTGTATAAAAAAATTGTCACCACTACATTGTAAGAACTCAATGGACAATCTTTAACTTGCTATATTCTACTCCTTGTTGACACCTTGCTAGTTTAAGTCCTTCATCTCACAACCTACTGTACATCATACAACTCTACATATGGATTAAAAAACAACAATGAAGCTTTTGAATCTAGCCTTCTTATTGTGAAGGTTCATAGCAGACATCTTCAACAGAAACTCCAGGCCTCTCTTTCCTTCTATTACTGCCTAGACATTTTCAAGAAAGCTATTATAGATTTAAGAACAAGTATAAATGTAAATGCTATACAGGACAAGGATTAAGTGGCAAAATCCTTTTCCTGAATTTTCAGATCTTGATTTTGCTAAAAATCCATCCAAGAATCTTTTTTGGAATTAGATAAAGATCAGAAAAGTCATTACAGAGAACTGTGTTACCCCCACTGTGAGTCTTCAGCAGTATGAGAAATGTATTAATAGAACAGACTTCCACCAAATAGCAGAGAGAATGACAAATAAAGTAATTTGTTACTTGTCATTGTGAACAGATACTTAAGAATAGAGACTGTTTCTCTGTTGCAATGTGATGTTAAAGTTGATGAAATCTGCAATGAAATCTAGATTCTGGAATGGAGGAAACTTTGGTCGTTACAGTCCTTTGATAGTTCTTATGGCCTTTTTGTGCTCTCTCCTACCAATGCCTGACTGCCACCTACAGTTCCTGCTCCATGCTCATTACATGTCTGACAATGGCATGTACATAGAACATAGACAGTAATTAACTGAGACAGAACAGGCACATTCAAAGGGACCACTACTAAAGCATTTTGAATTTTACTTCCTCCATAATACAAGGCCCAGAAATCTGTTAATTTTTCTGGTTTACACAATTTTGTAAAACAAAAAGGCTTTGTAAAACCTTGTACAAAAAAAAGTACACATTCTTACTAGTAAAAAGTGATAGAAACTTAACGCCTACTGTAAAGAAACCAAACTCCATGAAACTCCTAGGCTCCAATTCTGTATGAGAACTTGCTACTTGCTTAAACTATCCTGAGTGTCAGAAGAATAAAAATAAGGAAAAAAATAAAGAATCCAGGAGTGACTCAAAGAACTACATACCATTAAATCTGATTGCTGTGCCACACTGGAAGGTGATGTACAACAGAACTGGGGGGCCTATTCAAGGCTTGATGTTATTTTTGTGAAGTAATGCTTCACAAACCCCTTGGAGCTCCATAAGGCATCAATAAGCAGATAAAAGCCATACCTTTATGCAATACAACCATTTTCAAAATCCTATAATGATCTCCCTCATCTTAGTTTTAAAAAGTTGATATGCAATAATAAAGATTTCAGATTAAAAGACAGGAAAGCAAAGATGGCATAAAATGGTCGGTTTTCAGAATGAAATGAACAACAGATCTTTCTAAGCATTGGTGTTGATAGAAATATGCTAAATAGCAGATAAAAATGCTATGAAAGAAAATATGATAATGGAACAGACAAAGTCAGCTGGTAACAGAATTATTTAGAACAGCGAAAACTGCCCAAGGACTTTATAGTAATGAAATTGATAAAATGCTAAATAATGTTCTTCAGGAAAAAAGCATGCTAATTCCACAAACTACTAGTAGAAAAAGTAGTAGGTCTACATAATTTAGTGCATGAAAAAACAGTACACTTCATGTGTTCAAGTCTTATAATTTTGGTAAAGGAAACTTCCTTACTCTGAGTTTAAGACAGATAATTCCATTTTGATGTGGCTCTACAGAATTTGCATTTGGAAATTTTAAGTCGCTTTTCATCTTGATGTTAATGCCACTGACTTTGAGTAACAGAAACCAAAAAATTAATAACCAAAGCCACTAAACTTGCAATCTAGTATTTGTGCTGAATGATTTCAGGCCAGGCTGGATGAGGCTCTGAGCAACCTGATCTAGTCAGGGATGTCCCTGCTCCTTGCAGGGGGGTTGGACTAGATGACCTTTGAAGGTCCCTTCCAACCCTAACCATTCTATGATTCTAAAATAGATCTTCTCATGCTGTGATGGATTGAAGTAGTAATTCTCACAAGGCACCCACCTTTTCGTCAGATAACTTCAGACTTGAACAACAGTGACATGAACATGAGTAAAACCTCAAGAGCCTTTGCTACCCCAAAGGCATTGCTTTGTTCCTGGTAATGTCTTAATGCTTTTGCACTTGGAAGCATCCACAACTGCAGTCATCCAGCAGCCACATTCTCACCTGCCTCATTTCACTCTGGCTAAATGATAAGCCTGTGATCAAGGAGGACACTTAACGCTTGAGGAGAAAGGGAAAACACTGACTCTAACCTATTCTTGGGCTTACGCTCCTCTGAAACTTCCCACCTGTTTACTTAGTACTGGTTCCAAGAATCATTTCTGTGAGCACTACTCAATGCTGCAGTTTCCTGCACACATGCTGTAAGGAACGTTTGTTAAGATAAATATCCCTCATGAATCTGATGAAACAAAAACTAATGTACAGAGTTTTGTACTCAGTAATCAGCACTAGGTGTTGGGAAGAGAGCAAGTACAAGTGACCACTAGATGAATCTTGCATTTGGCAGTAGTTTAGGGTTTACCTGAACTGCAGGTTGTTAAGCCACACTGTGACTACTAGATTTAATAGCTGCTAGTGGTTCTGTCATCTCTTAACTCATTTGTGCTTTTCATATCCACAGAACTGTGCATCAATGAAATCTACAGTTTAGCTCTATATTCCTTAAGAAAGTATCTAATGCTATTTTTAAAGCTGCTGCCAGATAATTTTATTTGACAAGTCTTTTTTTTGCAAGGAGTCAATAATTGTTCCTATATTTACAATTCTTTTCCCTATGGCTTGAGTTTTTCTCTCTAATTTTGCATTTCCTTTTGGAAGCAGGATGGTCAGAACTACATTCGATGCTCAAGATGCAGGTGGATGTGAGTTTGATAGATTTTTTTAAAATTGGTTTTTAATATACACACACATAAATTTTTCCTTTACTTCTAATTCTTAACTTCACCTCTCAGAGCACTGCCAAGTAAAGAGGGTATATTTTCAAATTATTCACAAAGACAGCAGGCTTCAGGAACAAAACATTATCACTGCATACGTGGAACCAGAGTATGGCTGCATGCTGTCAGGAGTTCCACAAATCCAGCAATATAAACATAGGTAGTTTGGAGGTAGGGTTGAAAGTTAAGCATAAGATACAACAATGTAAATATTTGAATTAAGTTCATTTAGGTACATCTACACTTTCAGAGCGCTTTTATCAAAGACTGTGTTCACATCTAGACTCACCCATCACCTGCACTGTTAACACGCAACGACCTAAGCTTTCCTCTGTGGAGGAAAGCGTGGGCCTGAGCTCTTCCCCTCTCCTGAATGGGGATCTTATCTGTGTGCATAAGTACTTGATGGGAGGGTGCAAAGATGATGGAGCTAGATGCTTCTCAGTGGCACCCCCGACAGGAAAAGAGTCAGACAATCCAAACATGAGCACACCAGTAGCGCATAACTGTGTAAGCACTTTTGTAGCCAAGGACAGAGTAAAAATATTATTGCCATTGCTAACAACAGGCCACAGACACCATAGCTGTGCCTATGTTTATTGCGCACAGCCCTAGTCCCACGCTGTTAGAGTAGTTATCAATGCGTTATGAGTACCTGCTGTGTGAACTGAAGCTTGGTACCAAGCGTCTCTTGTTATAACGCACAGTTCAAGTGTGGGATGATATAAAACTAAAGGCCTTGAAAATAGGCAATTTGTCTGATAAACCGATTTCAGCTAAGACCAACTGCTTTGGACCAGTACTTTGTACTCATAATATACTCTCTTTCTGCTTTGTACAATATTTCACAACAATTATAATAAACCCCAGAGCAGTTTTAAAAGTACTGAGTACTCCTCGAAGGAAAAATAATGGACCTCTGCTCTACCATACTGGAAGTGGCTTCATATATTACAGATCCTTTATTATGCAATTCTTCTGGATAGCTAAAAGGTTTAATCCACCAATTTTGAAAGTAATAAACAGAGAATTATTACTGTAAAACAGATTATTTATTTTTGTTCTGTTTCCTCTTATTTTTATCAAATGGTTGTACACTCAAGGACAAACTCACAGCTACTTATTTTCCTTCGAAGTCTAGAACTGTAGAATAATTTCAGTTGGCAGGATTCCTGACTGTCAGCTAGTCCAAACTCTTCCCAAAGCAGTTCTGCTTCTCATGAAATTACTTTTAGAGTATATTAAAGGTTAAAGCATTTACTGACCATGATCTTTGAAAAGACAATGCAAAAATTAGCTGACCTGGCTCAAAGCAATGCCTTTATCTTTCTCTCTCCTCATTTAAAAGTATGCAAGATGAGAGGAGTTATCTTTTTTCACGTAGTTATTTCTCCTAGTTTCCTAGGAAAAAAAAACAACTTGTTTTCTCTTGTGTGTTAGCTCAGTCCAATACCCCATTTAACTTTTTGACCATCTGAACACATGCATGGAGGTTTTTATTTGTCTAAGGAAATAAAAAAAAAAAAATCAAGAAATCACATTAAAAAAATAAATAATCTTTGTGCTTAGAAAGTAAAGCAGAAATTGAGTAGTGCCAAACTTAAGATGCTCTATGCGACCTTGATTTAGTCTCTGTGTGTAAACTTTGATGAGTCACCAACTTACATGTCTGTCTACTATTCTGTCTAGCTTCCTTAGCTACAGAAAACAACTGGTTTGGAAGTGAACAGGAGTTGTGCAGGTGAAATTACTGTCTCTCAGATGTACGAGCTCTTGTTACAGCCAAGGAACCAGGTTTGGGAGTGCAGGAAGAAACAGAGTAGTCTTACAAGAGGAACTGATTAGGATGCTGCTGGCTATTTTCTTTCACTTCTGAGTTCCTAACTGTTTTAAAGATGGTGCATAACAGTACATTCTCCATTTCCCAGGCATCTACCTTGCAGTCTCTTGGATGAATTTACAAAAGTGCAGCATACAAACAACTGTACCTTACAGACTGTGACACATTCCTTCTGGTACGTTAAAAAAACACCCCTAAACTTAAAAAAGGGGAAAAGTTTGAATCAGCCCTTCCTTAGTAGAGAGGGTAAGGAAGACTGCTTAGGCTAGAGTCCTGCTTTTTCCTAATTGCAAATACATATTTATTATACTAAATTAAGAACTTCAAGTTCCATTCTGTGAACTTTAAGAAATCTTCTAGGTACTCTGAGCCTAGTCATTAAGCAATTTGAAGAGAAGTAGGAAATCAGTAACTGCTATGATTTAAACACGTAATATATTATCTGAAAAAACCTCCCCAAAGGGAGCGGCACAGATACTGTATCTGCTATCTCAAAAGCTTTTATATCAATGAGTGTGCCTGGATTAGTAAATTACAGAGCAGAGACAGGATCTTTACAAGGAATTTACAAAGGAAAACTAGTTGAAACCCTACAGAAAAAAGTCCGTGAGGAAAACTTAAAAAAAAAAAAGAAAAAAAATGAACTTGGCTAATATGGAAAAATAAGAGGAAGCATCACATTAAAAGCAAAGTTAAAACAACACAATGAGTAGTTGCTCAATGTGTTTTGGCATGGGTAAGAGAACAAGAGAGCACACACTAGAGCCAAAATCAGTAAAAGTCTGGATATGCTTGTAAAAAACATAATGCAAGAGGGAACGGTCACCTCAGAACTGAGAAAAGACAAACTGCTGGTAGGTCTCATGGGAAAGTTGGAGAAAAAGCAATACTACAGCAGCTCTAACCAAGATCAGCTTAAACTGCGTGCAACAGCACTTGGAGATGCAAAATGAAGCAAGAGAACGCACACAGATCACAACAAGTGTTAACAAGACAAATATAAGTGGCAGTGTGGAAAAAGGAGCAGAGAACTGAGAAAACTCAACATAGAACTTGTTTCTCAACCGTGGATGGCAAGGATTCACTTAAGAGTATTTGAGAGCAAAATGTAGAAAAAATACACCTATGTAAACTTAATAATACTAGGAAAAACAAACATAAGTGATAAAGGAGCAAGTACTGAAAAGAGTGCTGAAAGACAAACAGTAATAAATACAGGATGAAATACAAGAGGGAATGAAGAGTTTGAGTACATTAATTAACACAAAGGTACTGGACTCAAGGGGAAAAATTAATCAAGTACCACTAGGGAAAAAGGAAAGAAGAAAAACACAGGCAGGTTTAATCTGGAAAATGGTTAAAATCCTTAGTTACAATCTCCTCTCAGATTGTTTTGGATCCCTATCTTACAAATTTTAATATCAGAATTAGTTGAAATGGTGTGCTTCGCTAAAATTAAAATTGACCCTGTAAATACATCCCATATTATTATGCCACTGATACTATTCTTTGCAGACAGTCAAACGTAAAACACAGCTTATGCAGCCACAGAATAAAGCAGCCACCTTACTCCTCTGGTTGTGTCTTACAGCTTAGTGGAAAAAAATCTTTGAAGTGGGAAAATACAAAGCATTACTGGGGTAAAACAAATTATTTTGACATAATCTGCAGCTAAGGTTTTATGTTGTAAAGAGCAAGAGCATTTAGTTTTCTCAATATTTTCTAACAAACCATTCAATCCCCCCCATCTTTCAGCACTTTAGGCAATCTTTCCTTTTAAGGTTTCTCAGTGCTCCCTCTCTCCCCCACTATCAGTTTAACATGTCTGGAAGTCTTAATATCAGGATGTCTTTACTGTAATATGCTCAGATTTTGAAGTTAAATTGAATTTTAGCCGAATTTTCTGTATAGCAACCTTTTTTTTTTTGGCATAATTACATTCTCAGCTGTGACTCCATGTCAACATAGACTGTCTAGTTCTTGCTTTGTTATGCTTCCCACATGAAACTTTCCTTGAAGTTCACAATAAAAATACCAAAGACTGTTATAATATGGATCAACTGCTTGATGAGTATATTCAAAAATTAAGTTACAGTTTTAATTTATGGCCCTGTTCAGCAGTATATTCTAGCTCTACCATTTTGCAGCAGCTTAAAGCAACTCCACAACTACTCATCAGATGAAATTAGTATACTGCTATTTTGGCTGCTGAAGCAAAGCCAAACCACTGGGATGTACACCTGTCTACCTCTCTCTTCTCCTGCTTCCTAAGCTCATCTATGGAGATGTGCCCTTACAGAACACATTCCTTTCTTGTAATTTTCATAATTCATTACTTCCTCCTTTTGCCTTATACTTTCCCAAATTTAGAGACACAAGATTACCTCTTCATCCTTCATTCCACTGTTACAGAAGTTTCTGTTTCCTCTCCTCCTTGAATTTTCCCTATTAATGAGATATCATGCATGTAATTAACTTTTCCCTAGGATATTCAGTACTTTTTTTGCTGTTATTACAGGCTGATAAGAACAAAAAAGAAATGCGTAGAGGATTGCCCATTTTCAAAATGCCTGCCACCTTACATTGTTTCCATGACATCAAAGTCTCAAAATACCTAAGGGTTAAATGCATTTTTCAAAATAGTGCAATGTCTCTCACTGATTCTGATCAGAATGAACTGCAAGCTTTGCTAAATGCAGGCAGGCAGAGAGAAACACTACCAGGGAGTGAGACACGGAGATGCTCGTCGTCCCAAGAGCAGCTTGCTGCCTAGTCTTCCTTCAGAGCACTAGGAAACATTAACCCCTTAGTAAGATCAGTTCTGTGTATATTTCCCTGAAAGAAAGCTAGAGGATATCCATCAGTGTATGTCAAATCTAAGTCTAAGCCCTGTAGTTTATCCCTAACTTGTCTCACATCTTCACAGCTCGGGTATACAGCACAGTATTGCTCTTGATTTTATAACCTACTATAATCAGAGCAAAGCCAGTGTAAGTAAGCTCTTAATTAATACTGTATGTTACAATAAATACACTTTACAATTAAAACAGTGTACTATACTGACATGCATTACATTATACTGTACTATACTAATATTACTCTAGTACACAGTCAAGATCAATTAACTTCGTCACTTTGAATATGTTAAAGTTATTCCTTCCTTTCCCAACCTCTGATTATTTTTTCTCCCTAAAATGTGTTAAACACCTCTGTAATCACTGAGTTAAGTTTACTAAGCTATCATTCATGTAGAAAAGCACCATTAAAATGAGATCGAACTTAAATTTTATATTCCAATTAAGGAAGCAAAAGAAATAATTATGGCATTATATACATAATATGCAAAGTGGCACTACAAATTAATCACTGGCCAAAGTACCAGATAACCAGAGCAATAAATTAATACACCAAGTTAAACCAACTGACAATTTTTATAGGGCATCTTGTCTTTCTCAGGACCCCAACAGCTTATACCCAGTAGTTATGACTGTACTCTGACAATGCCTTGTGAACTGCTGCACCCCGCCACTGCTCCGTATCAGCACACTGTTTACATCGAGGCCTGATTTCAATGCAGATATCTCAGAAACTTGGGATAGAAATCGGCTGTCACAGCTGAGTTCGAAGGCAAGATCCATGGGACCTAAGATTCAGTCGAAAGTACCATATGAATGTAATTCCATTCTTTGATCTTAATTGATGCATTTTTAATACAAAGGAATAACTGGAATGAAATAAAAAAGTGTGGAGAAAAGAGGGTTATGAGAAGCATCTACAAAATTCCATATGGGACAGAGAAGATATATCTAGAATCATTTGTTATGTCTGAAAAAAATCCCCAGAAGTAGCCAGTGAACTATCAGAGAGCTAAATAAAGTGATTTTTCCATACAGCACATAACTGAAGTATAATCGTACTGTTACAGGCTACCATGGAAACTAGGAAAAAAGAAAGGGGGGGGGGGGTGTTGAAAATCAGATATCAAACAAACTTAAGAGTGAAAATATCCTTCACTGCTATTAGACAAATGGTTTGCAAGTCCTTATAATTGGCCTGGGCTGGTATCTTTCCTGTCTGCAACATTCTTCTATAAGCAGCTACAAGCAGACCAGACAGAAAGGACATACAGTGTTTAAAAATCTTCCAAGCTCAAGTGTACTCTGCCACCACACATACACACAAAAAAGTAACTGTTTAACAGAAGTATAGGTAACTCTAAATGTACACATCATAAATTAAAGTCTAAGCCATGGATCTAGTTATAAATTGTCAAAAAATATATCCAATAGTGAAAGATCATCTGATACAAGAGAGAATAAGCTATACTCTGCATACAACACCAGTAAGTCAAACCTCTACATCAGCTACAAACTTTTGCTATCTTGATGCTAGCCCCAGAAGACTGGAGTCTCCAGGGGGGGGCGTGGGGGGAACAACCAACCAAACCTCACCATTAATAAATCACATTAATAACAAATATTGAGAACAAAAAGCAAACTAACTCATCCAAGTTTTCTGTATCATTATCTCAGATAAAGAACTCAAGACAGTTTGAATCACTTGTGATTCCTCTGTTAATCAGGAATTAAAATTCCAATCTGTTCTGAAATACCCACAAGTGGCACCAGGAACTGAGTGGCATATAGTTTCAGAATCCCAAACTGACAGAGAGGCTGATTTACAGTTGTAGATAGGATGGCATGGGATCCAATGCCTTCTTCAGTTATCAAAAAAGCCTGAAGGGAATACTTTGAGGACTCTGGCAGAGCTCACTTCAAACAGAAGTTGTGAGCAATATCCTTGGAACCAAAGGAGCTCCCTACAAATACATAGTCACACACACAACCACTACAGTACAGTATGAATTCAACAGGAAACACATACGCTCTAATTGTCAAGGTTCATCATTTCTTTCAGTTCATAGCTTTGGAAATAAAAATGGGGCTCTAAATAAATCCAGCTCTAACTGGAAGAAATTACTCATGTTGTTATGGGTATCCATGGTAACACACTTAACCTCACCTGCTGTGTTAAATTTTTTATTTTTTAGTCTTCTCCACCAAAAGGCAAAAACTGGCTGTCTAAAAGGTACTCAATGCGAACACAGGAGTAACAGTAATTTTTTGTTAACCTGAAAATATGCTCTTTTGAAATGCATCTGCCTCCTGTTCATCAATAAAAGTCACTTTGAATGGCTAATTAAATTGACTTGAAGAATATAAGATGAAAATCAAAATGGGGCAAAAATGGTTTGAATCAACAGAACAAAAATTTGTTATGCATTTATGTCACCACAAATTAAAATTCCACTACAACCAACAAATCCACAAAACTATTCTTAGCTAAACTATTTGGAAAAAAGGTATTCATTTCCATCAAATATACATACAATCTCCTGTTATAGTTCTCAATTTAATAAACCTAATGCTACTGAGCAGCACTGCTAGGTCCCTCTGAAATGTCCTTATTATACAATCACATAATTAAAGTGACTTGCACAATATTCCATTTCCCTACATAAACCATGTGATGTACTTATTAATCAGCTTTGGTCTCCCAACATGAAAATTTAGTCCCTTCTTTTAATAGTTGGCCATATAACAATTTTCTCAACAGCTTTTCTGCAGAATTGCTTTACAACTTTACTTTGTTCTTATGTTTAAGGGATGCCAGTACACTGCAACAATATGGCTTTCTTTTAAGAGAATGTACTATCTTCCATTTTCTTCTAGGTATCTTAATGCATTAATTTTATTGTTATCTGCCTTCCTGGACTTGAAAGTATTACTTCCACCTCTGCCAAAGAGGCAAACTAAACCTTTGTAAAGCTCCAGTCTGTTTTCTCTCTGGAAGAAAAAACATCTTTCAGGGAGGTTACATACCTTTGATGGTAGTTCAATGATTTTATTCTTAAACTGTTTCTAAGTCTAGGAGTGTGATCTGATCAGGTTTTGATTCTCACTTCATTAGTTTATTTCAGCATCTCCTTTTTGGAGATTTGTGATACTACTTAAAAAAAAAAAAAAAACCCAACTTTTAGGACATCAGTAGATCAGGTTTGGGGTTTTTTTTTGTGGATTGGGGGCAGGGCTGGTTCTGTATCTGATTGTATCCGGTTCTGCATCTGGATGACAGAGAAACTTGGTAAGAGGAACTCTGTTGCTACCCTGGTTACCAGCCCTGCATAGTTGTGTAAACAGAAGCTCAGTTCAATCTCTGAAATAAAACTGTAATTTGACTGAGCTGCAGCATGTGAGTTACAAAAATACTCACAACTTCCCTTAACAATGCTTGACAGAGATTTGCTGTATTTCAAATAAAACTGTGCAAAATATTAATAGCCCTCTGCTCAAATATGTACCTCCATTTCTCATACACCACATCTCCGTGATCATGTATGTATTTAGTTTCCTCTTAAGATACCTATCCATCACTTACCTGTGGTAAGAAATGATACAAAAGAAATCATTTAGTTTTCTGAAACGACCAGTATTAATTAGTTGCTCTTTCTACACATGGACAATCCAAGCAGATTGATAAGTTTTAGGCAGGTATCTTATTTCCAACAGTTTTAAAGAACTTCTTGCTATTTGGTTTTACTAAATTTCAATAACGGTAATTTCATAATGTCAACTATTCTTTTTAAATCACTGTCATTTTTTGTTATATCTTAGAAATTTACCACCACTACATCTTATCGCAGTGCTACCTGCATTTCTTCATGGTTCAATTGATATAGTTGGCTAAATATTCTTGATCCAGGAGTCTGTGCTGGGAATAAACACGGTCAATAGGAAATGTACTCTTGTCATTCTAAATTAGATCTGAAGTAAAACTTGTTGCAGTGGTTTAATCCTTGAGAATTTTGCGATTTGATAATTTCTAGAGCCTAAAAAAAATAATTTCAAATAACAACATGATTGGCTATATCTAAGCAATTAAATATATATAAAGATGTTTTCATTCCCAAAAGTTGCTAGAAGTATTTCTAAGCCCTTTTCCTATTATCACAATTTCCTAAGTCACAACAACTTATAAGTTATCCAGAACACTTATTTAAATGATGAAATAAAAAAAAAAAAAAAAGTAACAATCCTGGTAAATCTGACAAACTACATTAAAGGTATTCCAAAACATGATAGGACTTTGTAGAAGCTTACTTCCACAACAGATGGTACCTATTAAACTCTGCAGATTACTCCTAAGAGAAAAGGCTTTCTAATCAAAGATGTTTTAACCTCTTAACTCCTGAGTTCATCCCTTTATGAAATCAGGCAGTTTCAAACTGAAATAACCAGGACCCAATGCTACAGGTGGAGAGTACGAATACCAGTTGTTCTAAGCTGAAATTTAACCTAATGGTGTTAACTGAAAGTATGAAATTCTCTACTCCTCACTTTTCAGGTGATGAGTTATCCAAGAACTGGGTTCAGTTTTGCTAGGGGTTATTAGTTCCTTATTTAAACAAGGGTACAGAGATTTCTGGCAAGGGAGCTCCTCGCTGCTCCTGCAAGATTTGGTAATTTTGTACAACTCTCTTTCCACCCTTCCAGGTACCCAAATTCATTCCACCATGCTTCTTGCTCGATGCAAATAAGGAAAAGAGGGCAACATGGAGGTAAAGGCCATTTACACCAGTCTTCCCTGTAATGTGTTTGACCCAGTGCCAGAAAATGCAATAACTTCCCATTAAAAGGAAGTGAAAAATTGTAAGGCTCAGCTGGTCATGGTTCAGGTTAAAGACAACTGAGGCAATATGATCAGACTGATATAAATAGGGAACGAAGTAGGTAGTAGTGAAATGTGAGCGGAACTGGATCTGCTTAAGAGCCTACTTTTTCCAAATTTAGATGTATCTTCTTTGAAATCCAAGTTGCTCTTTCTTCTGTATCCAGCTACTGTTGAATGCTTACAGATTAAGAGAATACTGGATTTGTTTTAAGCACTTTCTTTGTGCCAGAGAATAAGGCTTTTTTTATTAGAATGTACACCTTTTTAATCACCCCTGTTGTTTTCTCTTCAAAAGTAATTACTGAAGTGTATACTAGCATTGCACTTAATAAAATAAATCTATGGCTTTCTTAATGCAAAAGAGAGAATTGTAATTAGTGTGTTTGCTAAGAGAAGAGTCATTTTTGGAGTTTAATTCCTACCCTTGGTCTGGAAAAAGTCTGACTCAACATTTGGCAGAATTTGCAACTTTGGAAAGACTAAAGACATGAGGAGCCTTCCTATCTGTAATCCAGTAAGAAAGTGCTAAGATCTAGTGGTATTTGACTGCTTTCCATAATTAGCTCCTGTCTTCACAGAAAGTACCACCTATGTAATCTTAAAAAAAAAAAAAAAAAAAAAAAATCAGCAATGTGTCTAATGCATAGGTAGAGACAAACTTATATACAGGCATAACTTGCTCACAAATCTTAGAACAATACCATCAAAAAAATCAAACTAATGTATCTTCTTATCTGTTTAGTACAGAGGTGTGCCACCTGTAATAAATCTGCATTATACAGAAATCAAACTAAGCATAAATATAAAGGAAATTACACAGATCTGGCTGTAAGACAGCAACTATTCTCAATCATTAACACCAAGAGGTATTTGTTGCTCCTCTCAAAAAGTTGTAGCATTAAAGCATCATTGAGTAACTTTTTAGTCATATGGGTAGTATAATTTTACAGATTGATACATGAATACAGTGGAAAACAAGTAGTAATATTTGAAAGCCTTACACAGTCTATCTCTAATGAGCAGTGCCAAAAATAATTTTACAAGCTATGATTTTACCAAGTAGTACAGAGGAGTAGAACGTAGACTTTGTTTCACGCTTACAAGGAGTGCTTTCATTTTCAGCAGAGATTTGAACACATTATACAGAACTGGCAGTGCAGAACCTGCTCTTAGACTATAATTTCAAAGGTAATTTGTCTTTTCTTACATTACACATTTGCTCTAAAATATTATAGTATCACAAGTTCTGTAAATTAAGTCAACAAATTTATTTTAAATTATTTGAAAGTTTATATGAATTCATATTAATAAATTAGCTAGCAGCTGATTTTAAGCCACCTTATTTTTGGTCTGCTGTTGTACCTGCAACATGAATAGTTCAATATATTCAGTTAGAGAGTAATAAAAAAATTTGTTTGGTTTGAATTACTGTCGCTCATGTTACCAATTCATAGGGCGAAATCTTGGACTGAAGTCAGACCTCAGCACAGCAGGTATTTCATTTAGATTATGAAACCACAGACCAGTGTGCCCTTCATTCATGTCTCCTATACTGAAAGGTCAGTAAATTCCTGTGGGTTTTTTTCACTACTTTCTGAAAGCAGTAGGATGCACCTTTTGGAAAAAGATGCCATTAGTTCACAAGGGGCTATAAAATGTGCTGTGCTATTTCAAATCTTTTCTACACTTTCAGATTTGAATATTTAAAAAAAAAAAAATTTCAAGGCTTCCTATCATCAGAAAAGTTATGGAGATGTAAAGCTTAAAAGAATAAAAAAAAAATGTTGTCGCTATTTTTCCCATAGCCAAATAAACTTTGAAGACCTAAAGAACAGCAAAAAAAAAAATGTAAGGAAGAGAGTACATGAGATGAAAAGTACAGATACTATCCAGCAGCAAATAGGAAGAAATACTGAAAATCTTTTTGATTTAAAAATGATATATACAATGAAACTAAAGCTTTAGTTTCAAGAATGTCAACAAATACCAACCACTTGTACTTTTTCACAGAAGACTGATTTTGATGTAACCACATTGATTGTCAAGTGTTTAACAGGAACTTTTTAACCTCACCTATCTTCATTTAAAGAACTGAACTGCTGAAACATTTAATTCTTGTCTGGTAATCTGATTTATCTTCCATCCAAGCCAGTTAATAATTTGCATCTTATTTTCAGTTTGAATTTTATAAGGTTTCACTTCAAGATAAACACACTGTAAAAACGACCTCAAGGCTCAGAAACAAGAAGTACAAAGTTCAGATCTGGTTTATCTACACCACATATTAAATAAAAATTAAGTCATTTCCATCTTTCAGTCTTACCTTCCCATTTTTGAAAGTGGTTAACAATGTTTTTAACTGCCTCATATAGTTATTGAGGGTGTATTTATTTCTGTATACTATGCATACCAAATATTTTATAAATCCTTGACATTACTATGACTTAAATAACGTATGAGTAAGCATCAATTACTTTAATGTGTTAGTCCTTTAATTTGCAACTTCTCCCCTATATTCACACACTAAAAAGGGATTTTGTTGAATAAACTGTGAGAAAGCATATTTTACCCTTAATAAAAACACAAGCTCCAACACAATGAATAGCATTATTTTCCAATTTGTTCAAAATACTGTTTATGATATCTACTTCTTAATAACACATGAATGACAGAAGAAATAAAGCTTTTTAACTCATGCCAAAGCCAGTAACGTTTCTCACTAACAATCTGCAGTTCCTTACGAAGGACCATTTGCAGGAAATTGTATTTATCAAGCAGTCTTCTTTCCATGCTCAGTAACATCCATCTGTATAGAATAATATTATTCCATCAATCACAAAACAGAACTGTGTACAAATAAATGACAAAAGACTATTTTTTTTAAACCATTACTCTATTTACCATGTTATACCCCCTATTAAAATACTACTAATCAGAGTAAATAACACTGTTTCCTGGCTAATTTACTTTCTGAAATGCTGTCCAACAGCAAAGCAAGCAGTTGCCTGTTCATTTCTTCTGCCAGATGATACAATGGGAACTTTATAGTGCTTTTTCCTGGTTTTAGCCTTCAATTTCCTTCGGCAAAACAGAAATCTATTAGCTTGCCCTTAATTAAGAGCATAGAACATCAATAAAAATCAAAATGAGCATGCATCCTGCATTCAAGCAAGCTAACTCCAAACTCCTGCGCTTGTTGACTCAGTGTGCACCATTCAACCACAGAATTTTCCAGAAGATCTTACTAGAGTAGGTGAGGAACAACTAGAGGTTCAAGGCTCAAAGCTGGAAGAGAGTGTGAATCCCCAAATGGTTGATCCACAAGAAAAAAATCCATAAAGCTGTCCCAATTGAAACACTGGGCAAAAAGTTCATAGACAAATTCCTGCTTGCTTACAACTGGAAAAAAATCCAACCCTAAATAACACCAGCAATCAAGGTTGACAGGTTTGAACATTCATTCATTAATGTTTTATTCCACACAAGAACCTAACAAGAAGATTTTGAGGGGAATAATAAGATATGAGAAACATCATTTAGAGGAAATTCACCTGCTTCCTTCACCAACTACTCCTAAAAATAACTTCAGCATGCCAAATCACAAAACTACTTAAATGGAGAGCCCCTTACGATCCAGAGGAGGCTGCAACACTGCTAAGAATTTAACAGTAAGGGGGTTTCACCAGTTTTGTTCCATCACTAACAAGTGTTTCAGAGCTGTCTGATAGAGGAAAGGGTAGCAGCAGAAGCAGTGCTCAAACCACTTCTGAAAACCTGTTTAAGAATTTTAAGGTTTCTGGCTTACCTATCAGAAAAAAAAATAAGAGGGAAGGAAAGAATGGGAATCATTTCACTATATACTTGAAACTAGTCAAGTAGCTCTCCTCTTCAACTATGTGAGAGTTTTTTCCCTGCAAAAGAAAACTTCTTTTCTTACATGGACTCGATAGGTTGATTTGTCCTTCACAGCTTAAGAGGCTGTTTCAACCACTAATTGCTTCTGGTTAGGAAAAAAAATATTTATTCCACAAGTATGGCTCTTCATCTTTAAAATGTAGAAAGGTCACAGTGCTTGTGAGGTTTTCTGTTTGTTTTATATCAATAACAGAAGGCAAAAGCAGACAGCAATGCGGATACCCAAGTCAGCTCTAAATCCATGCAGCTCCAGAAATGGAAACAGCCTGGTTGTCATAGCAGCGGAGCATGATACCTGAGCTAATTACTCAGTCTGAGAGGCAGAGCTAATTAGCCCAGATGCAGCATCATACTGACACAGTTATAATCCTTCTGGGACCTGATATTGCTGATTAGACATTTCAGCTTGCTTGTAACTAGCTCAGAGATCTCAGTATACTATACTAGCTTTACATAAGTGTTCAGAAAAAAAAAAAGCAAAAAAGCAAAACTATGTTCCTGCAAAGAAGAAAGCAGTGGAAAAGAGCTCTCAAAAAACCCCAGAAAACTCTGAATGCTGATCTGTGACTCTTCTCCAAGAGAGGAGGATGAGGAGGACTGTATCCACACCACTACAGACCAAATTACAACATCTGAAATTGAAATCTCCCTAGTATGGATACACTTCCACCCCAAGCCAAGTGAACGTTATTTGAAAAATTGGTTTGTCATTACGACAACCTAAATTCAAAAAGTTCCCTGTTATCCAAATACGTAAAACCATAAATTAAGTTCCTGACAGAGAAGTAAGGTAAATACAACACCATCTGCCTTAGATTGTGAATACTGTGGAAAATAAACATTTACTACCAACAAACAAACCAGTCTTTTTCAAGGACTGGAAACAGCATTTATTTGCTGCTTTTTCAAGAAGAAAAAGTATATTTAAACTAATTTTTTCATCTTTCTAAGGTACTATCTGATACAAGATCCTCCCTCTAGAAGCAGCAATGCATTTTAAAAGGGCAGGAAACAAAAAGTGAATAGGTGAATTTATCAGTCCTTGTTAACCACTTTTGTGCCACAGAAATACAATGTAACAGCACAGAAAAGACTACAGAAATAAACTGTGAAAGGCAGTGATTTTTTTATGGTATTCCTGAAAAAAAAAAAAGGCAAGATAAAGGAAAAAAAAATCTTTAAGAAACTATTTTCACTTCTTTGTAATCGAAATCAGCAAAGGCCACAAATGTACAGACTGAGCAGGAAAACTAGCGGAAAGATGGCATGAAAAGTCATTTCTAACTCCCATGCAAATCTAATTATTTAATTGAGATTCTTTTGGTAGTTCAATAGGACAAACTTCTACTTTATACCAAATGATTCTTTAAAAACCCAGAAAGATTACTGAAGTGATGCTAAAACAAAATCTCTCATGTTTTAGTGGACATTATTGTATTAACCAGAACACATTATACAGCAAGTGACTGATTAAATAGATACTCAGAAGAGATGACAAAGGACAAACATGCTTGAATATTTGCTTTATATTTATTCCATTTTAAATCACACAGATCTTTTAAGTCTGCCTGAAAAATTCATAAATTTTACAATTTTTTAGTATTAATAATTTACATAACACGTCTCCTTATTCATATTTACACGAGATGACTCTTCATTTCAGGAACATCTCCAGGCAAAGCTGGAGAGCTGGAGGATACCAAGAGGTTCATTCAAGCGTATGTGCTGCCCAAGAGAATGGGATAAATATTAAAAAAAAAAGTAATAAAATAAATGTTTCTCTAAACAGAAAGGTATATCTGTCAGGGTCAATACTGCTGCTACACAGAAAACAGTTTGGTGCCTAAATGATTCCTAATTAATGTCAGAAAACAGGCAAACACCCTTCACCTGCTTAAAACGTTTGAAAGAAATGTCAAGCTAAGTGTATTTTACATACATACATTTAGATATCAAATAATTCTAAGCACTGTTAAAATGGTATATTTATGAACCTAGCATCACTTTCAAAGTTTCCTGAGGAACCTCCTTCCCAAGCTAGTTGTCCTCCTCCTTTCAAGTTAATAATCACAAAGTTAGATATATTATCAGTAAGCATTTAGATCCAACATTGGGAAAGAATGCTGAAGAATCTGAGACAATGTTAGCGGAGCAAACAAAGAAAATTAACGAATATTAAGAAAGATAAAGCAGCCATTCAGATTCAGGAGTTGTTATTTATCAGAAAAGGAAACAAACAAGAATATCAACAAAATTTTAAAGGAAAATTAAAATGTGATAATAGAGCATATAATCTTCCCAAGAAAAAGAAACTTGGTCTTCCTCACAGAGCATCCCCAGATTTCCATACCTCATTTCCATTAAGGACAGCTGAGTGTGCATTTTGCCCTAAGTGGACTATCAATAAAATCCACCCTCTTCTGATAAAGTTTTTGCTCATTCTAGAGCAAAGGTGAAAATTGGAAAGAACAAAACTGTATGCCAGGACCTTAACTCTGTTTTACAGCTGTTATTGTACTCACTGCAAAAATTCCAACAGAGAAATAAATCCCCTAAACACACTATAAGCTCAAGGGATAAGTATTTTTTGCTTCCTTTCTCCTGTCATTGCTGTTCGGGACCAGAAGGCCACTAAAGCAAACTCAGCAGAGGGATATCCCAGAGGGCATAAAGCAGAGTACTGAAAACAGACAGAAAGTCACCACCATTAAAAAAAACCAACAAAAAAAGTAAATGACATCAGCCACTTGAAGTGCTGCTGCTTCACAACCAATAATGGAAAGCTTTGCTGGGAAGCAATTGCTTCAGCAGCATATGGCTGACAGTGGGCACTCAGCCTGCAGTCAGTCAGTAACAACAGGTTTAAAAAATATGAATCTTCTGAGATCATAAGAACGTCACTTTCTCTAACAAGGAGAAAGAAAGGAAGTAGAAATTGGATAGCAGCAGGAGAATTAAGATATTTATGACATGTCTCCACCAAAAGCTTGCCTCAACAAGAATAAAAACATATGGCCAAGGATCCCTTAGGTTTCATGCTGCCCAAATTCTTAGAAAGAAGCTTGTGGGTTGTGGGTTGTTTTTTTTTTTCATATACACCTTTAGGAAAGTATTAAAAAAAGCAAACAGAACACAACTACTTTCACATAAGCTGCCAAACAAGTCTGAAAAACATTTTAGGGAGTCTGTGTGAATAGTACAGGCATTGACGCAGGCTGGGAGTCTAAACTCTGAAGCTTCAGCCCTTTCACAGAATGCTTCCAGAGCTTCAGTCTTTCCTGTCATCCACAAAATAAGTTTTTTTCCTTAAGCTATCAAAAAGGGTTGCTGAAGCTGATGACAGCTCATATTTCTTTTCTCTGATGCTTTTAACTGCACTTGGGACTTCATCTTATACTTAAGAAGGAAGAGGAGCAACTTCTACCCAGATCATTTGATGTCTAACGGTATATTCCCATATCAGTTACAAAAAGAAGAAAAAGCATCTCTGAACTGTGGGTTATTTTCAACTCTACTTAAAGCAAATGCATCAGGAAACTGTAAATAGTTTGGATCTGGGTGCCCCAGGAGAGAGCAGTGTTCTGTCTTTCTCTCCTTTCAAGGCTGAGTTAACTGAAAAAAAGACAACACATGAAAAATTCATTAGAAGGTGCAGTGTGGCAAATGCTTGAAAGACTGACTGCCGCCTGCCTGCTAATGGAGATTGCTTAAATAGGGTATAAAAGACAGGCCACTTGCTGCTGACTTGATAAAGTATTACAGAAAGAAAGAAAATTGGTGCTTCATCCAGAAGAAGTCTTTCTTGCTAATCAAAGTCAACTGAAGCCTAACTCCTTCCTCTTCAGTTTAAAACCCCATAATTTTCCTAGAAAGAAAGAAAAAATAGTAAAATTAAGGTATAGCTACATCAACTAACTCTTGTAATTAAAAAATGGGGAAGAAACAGAAAGGGGAAGTAAAGGCACACTTACCTTGATTAACAGATCTTTTGTCTCCTTTTGCTGATGAGTAGAGTGCCTCTGTGAGAATTTGTACACTTTAGGATGATGACAGGAAAGTGAGAAAAATAAAGGGTAGGCCCTTGACAAGCAAGCTTTAAATAAAATTATTCTTGAATGTAGACAATATTTCTATATAAACCATGCATATGAGGAGTACCAACCCACGTGTCTCCCACATTTTTACCAGCATTTGCACTAATACACGTTTGTATGACTGTCAGATTTAATCTATACAACTTGTTTCCAACGTTCTGTACCTCGACATCCTGAACACTGGATAAAGAAGTTGATTAAATCCAGAAGTGCTATGTCCCTGTCTTGTTTATATGATTCAATCCAGTCGTCCACCACAGACTGTCAAGAAAAAAAGAATACTTATCAGAGACTCTTAAAAAAGTATTTTATTAAAGGCAAATGACTTAATTCTTTTCAGAATAACATTTTGTAATTGAGCATTTATTTTGCATAATTATACATGAGTACAAATTCACAAATCTATACACCTTCTCTCAGGGTGGAGACAGAACAAATATTGTTACAGAACAGAACTATATGCATTGTTTTCTGGTATTATAATTGTATAAACACAGATTCAAATTGAAATTACTCTCATTCCTCAAAAACTCTACATGCAGTATTTATTCAGTTTCAAAATTGTGTTGAAAAAACAAACACTAATTCTGTTCAGAATGACCAAAATATATTTGCAGGAAGTTGATGAATAGAAACATTTTGGGATAAAAACTGAATTTATAATGCATAGTGAACATCTCAGTATTTATAAAGGCCAAAGTAGCATATCTGTCATTCAGAAACACTGTACATCGTTCAAGAAGAAAACAAGCAGTGAGGAATACTTTGTAAATAAAAATAATACACAAAGTTGGTCTTACAGCGTTTGGGAGTCAAAAGTCACCTGAACCACAGTATATGAAGCTGAGTCACAGTTTCAAACTGCTATCAGAACTATAAGTAGCCAGGAGATATTTTTATAATCACTGATACACAGACATAGCACACAGTCATTATGATGAATAATAGCAGGTAGGAGGACAGAAAACACACAAGTGTCAAAAACGTTTATCATATATTTATCTCTGGGGACACAAAATGTGCCTCAGTAGCTTGAAGAGAAAGGGCACTATGAACTTTGCCTATCAACATAAAAGTGCAGTCACAGCACCAGAAAGAGTTAATTGCAGATATAGAACAGCTGAAAAGAATGCAGAGGCAAAGCCTATAGCTGCTTCCCCTAGAGATACTTTACATACAGATACTTTCCCATACAGACACTACCCTACAGTTCTGACTACAGAACCCTACCAGAGCTGCGCAGACCTGCAGTTTTCAAAACTCCAGGTGTAGGTAAAATGAAGCAGTGAGGACAAAGCGAACAAAATAACCACGGAAATGCTTAAAAGCTGTTCTAGAAAAGCAAGAGGGTTGTGTGAGGTCCTTCTTCAGCCTGCTTCCTGCTTAAGGAAGAAAAAGTATGGCTTCCTTTCCTGTCACTAAAATGAAGTGTTACGAGTTCCTCAGTTACATAAACACTGAAAGTAAGGAATTGCGTATATTTTATGTAACCAAATACTATGTTTTGCTTATTTTATGAGGAAAAAAAAAAATCTTTACTGTGCCACATGTGTGGCAGCATTCATTAAGAGAAGCTTGATTATGCTATCAGAGCACATCTTGCAAATGGATTATTTTATTTTGGGGAGTTCAGTTCTACAATGAATTTCTATAAAATCAATTTAAAAAATCCTAAACGCACAGACCCCATCACCATCCCCATGGAACCAGCTTCCAACTGTGCTGAAAAAGAATTAATAAGACAAAATCAAAACAATTCAACCTCTTACAAAAAATTTGCCCCTTTCTAAACTGACAGATACAGATAGGATCTTGAAAAATCCCTCCGTAGTTTCTAGCTTGACAAGTGCAAACTCCCCTGACTGCCAGTGGGACCTTACCAAAAGTATGAGAAAAGGGAAGCAGCAAGAAAATAGTTGTACTAGAAACATACACAACTCTGAACTGAGCCAGAACAGTCCATGTTGAACACAAATCACTATACTCATTCTTAACCCAAGGCAGGATGAGACTATCAGTATTATCATGTTATTCAACAACCAGAATGAATCTCTAAGCATTCAATTTGCCAGGAAACTCAGTTTCTACAGGTTTTGTCTACCAATACACAGACACATATGCACACATTAGGAGAAGCAATCTTATGAAGAGGTCCATCTGCTACTTAGAAGAAATTAAAAAGGAAGTCTTGGCTTCAAATTAATCTTCACACAAGCTGAGAAAACATGAAGCAGTGCACAAAACTATCTAGAATGCTTCACTGTTATTTCATCATGAATTTAGACCTATTCCTGTAAGTATCAATCATTTCAAGTAATCAGCAGAGTTCTCCAGGGCACATAAAGCCAAATGCAGCCAAATGTAAAAATTATTTACTAAACCAAATATTGACAAAGCTTAATGACTAGACTGCTGGTGTACTACCAACTTAAAACATTTGTTTGAACAGCTATATTAGTGCAGATATCAGAATAACATACAATTGCCAGCAGCTATTTTTTTTCACTGAAGAAAACAGCACCTGTGCTGGATCAGACCACAGCTTCACTTGCCCAACAGGGCTTATACACAGAGAAAAGCATAAGAATATACTGATACCTCCCAGTTCCTCTCCCAGATCCTTAAGACTCCAGCATATTTATTCTCTCGTGAATGTGTCTGAACCAGGAAGTTTTAGACCTACATTATCATGCAACAATGTGTCTCAAGGGTTAACTATTCACTGCAAAAAGAGAGTAATTGTTTTGTTTTAGACTTGCCAATTACTAGATCTATTTGATGCCATCTAATTCTTACAGAAGAAGAGAAAACAAACCTCAAGTCCATGCTTCTACCTGGTCACCCCTTTTTGGTCAGAAGAATCTTAGTCTGTGCTGTGTGGCTTGCACAGAAATACTTCCCTCTTTTTATCTTTGCTCAATCTTGACACATATCTCTTCACAGTTTCTGAAGTTTACTATATTCTTTTTCGAACCTGGGAAATCTCAGATGCTTTTCCTGAGTGTCAATAACTAGTTCGCCAGTATCTGTGTGCCGTCCACAGCCTAGTTTCACAGAAAACATTCCCTGTAAAAGCATCGCTGGCCTGAGAGATTCCTTTCCACTTTCAGTCTTTCTATTGTTTCTTGCTACAACATACTGTCCCTTCAGCTACACCACTGCAACTGTTTCTGGACTGTGAGATAAATATTGCCTGTGAACCCATCTGGACTAAAAAAAAAGGGGGAGCACGTGGGAGAGATCTGGAGAAATATCTTTCAATTTTGTTTCTGCTTCTTTTAAACAATTATTTAATTGATTTTTTGCAGCACTACCTCAAAATCATAGCATCAATGCAGCTCATCTCCCTTCTGATATTTTTTGTCTCTTCAAACAAAAATAGTTGTGAAGGACTTGCTGTGTCCTTGGGCACTAAGTGCCCACGCTATCCCATCTAGTATAGTACTCGTATTTTCAACCCAGAACCATAATGCAATTCACAGAAAAATAAAGACAAGCAGCTGATCTCAAGACTCACAGAGCAGACTTGAGGCAATGCAGAATTTTCAGTGGCAGCAGTAGATTAAAAAAGCAGCAAAATCAGTGTGAAGGTTCTGAGCAAGGATAGTGGGCAAAGACTGCCTCCTGTGTCATCTGGACCTGGCAGAGGACTGACAAAGCTTTAACCGAAATGTTGAATCTTTGGGTAGGACTCATTTTATCTGTGTTTATATGCACAGCCCAGGTAGCCACACAAGCTGGTCATTCCTTCTATACTCAACACAGTGTGCATGCACACGTGCTTACATACATATAGTCAACATTCAGTGAGGTGTCAGCAAAATTCATCTGTCTAGAGCAGGTTTGCACAGTGGCTCCTGCTTAAAAATGCTTGTGACTACACTAAGTAGATCTCCACTGACTGTCTGAGGAGCTTAGGGTGACAAGTCACATACAGGAACCTGACCTGTCGGCATCAGTACAGTCACAAAAATTGTATTCATTAATCCCTAAAACCAAGAGGAGTATTTTCAGCATATCAAAATCAAAATAACACCCACAGATCTACATCCTTCAACCCCTCATACATATTTGGAGTGCTTGTTGGTAAATTTTTTTAGAGATTACAGTTTAAGGCAACAGGAGATAATGAAGCCAGACTACATATGCTACAACAGTTGGAACTTAAACAAACTGTTGACTTTTGATGTAACAGAAGAGAGCTATAAACACTGAAAACACTAGGATGAAAAAATAAAAACTATACACATCAGACCTAAAATTGAGACAAGTATCAACTCAACAAAGAAAAGCCAGAAGTAATCCAAATACAGGGAAAAAGGTCAAATACAAGTGAAAAAGAAATCAAACAACAGGCCGTAGTGCAGCAAATGGTGCAACAAGCAATCCTTGCCAGAAAAGGAATTCTTTTGCACAAACATGCATAGAGAGAAGGACTCCTATTCAAAACAAGGATTTTTAACCAACAATCCACAGGTTACAGCAACCTCCATGATTTTATCTTGTTAGCTGCCTCCATCCAGTCACCTTGTTTTCAAAAGCTACTCAGACATAAGCAAAGAGCAAACTACATTAATAGTTCTCACAGCAACAACCCATAATTGGTCACCGACTTGCCGAGAGATATCTTGCCCTTGCCCCTTCCTTGTCATCTGTCCCAAAGAACAGATATTGCAGTGAAAGTGGTAACAGGAGGAAAGAAGGACCAGACAGCTCTTTGGAAAGGAGGTAGCTACAAGTGGGCCCCATCCACCATAAGAATTCATCCCTAACAAGTCTTGTTGCCTACTGCTGCAAAACACTTATGAAAGGTGGTAGGAAAAGATTGCCCGATTTGTTCTGCTGGTACCCGTCTGCTTCCAGACGTTGTTACCTTCAGATGCAGTAGAGAGCATAGATTTATCACAAGGAAATGTGCACTTGCATGCTGTGCATGAAATACATGACAAATTCAGCATTCCTGGGAAGAACAAGATCTACAGTACGTGTGCTGCAGTGCTCTGCCCAGGTGCAGGAAATCCATGCTTTTGGGATTCACCAGATTCAATGCACATGCACAAGAAAAGGCTCCCCTGACAACAAGGTTCTGAAGCACAAACGAGAAACCGCATTATAAAAAAAACCCAACTCTTTAACTCCTCATTTTCCTTACCAGATTGGAGTGAGGCAAGGAGTATCAGAACTAAATTTTAAGCAAAGTAAAAAATTATCTAGCTCAGTTACAGAGATAAACCTCAAGACTACTCAAGTACTGCCCACATGAACCCATTTCATTCCTTGCTATCAGAAAACAGCTATACATATATATACACAGATACATACATATGTACATATATGTAGATATACATATACATATAGATGCATCACATCTTTAGATAAGTGGGCGTAACAAGTCCATACAAGTACATGTTACAAAAATGAGACTCAAGCATATTTTTATTAATTTGAAAATGCTTCTATACTTTTTCACTCAGTTTTCATAATCAAGGTCTTCTGCAAACAGCAGATGATGTACAGCACAAACATAGTCAGTACAGGGATTTTCAAAAGCCGTAACAGCTTTTAAGAGAATCTCACAGAAATTAACTCTGCAGCGTCTCTTTTAAGAGCTACCATACAGCATAATTTGAGGAATATGCCAAATAGGCAACTCTACAGAAATAAGAAGCTTAAAGAAAGTCAAGCAAGTAGCAGAATAGATCCACAGTCTGAGTGAACCACTTAAAATCAATCAAGGAGACTTGCAGATACATCGACCTTTACATCTCAGAGTCTGATAAAAGATAAATAGGAACATTTTATAGTACTGAAGAGAAACAGCAGCTCGGATTGCCAGTAAAAGCAAAAGTCTGATGCAATGAATGAAATAATGAAGCTTATTACCTCCTGGAGGCTTTACAGCTATGAATCCATTTCATATTCCTTCAGTGCAAGAACATTACTACGTTTAGGAGTATTAAGTGCTAGAGGAACCAGAGGGACTAACTGCAGATTCTACCTTGCCAGCTTGGGTAAATTAGCACAGTTCCACTAAATATTAATAAAAGTTAACTTCAAAAAAAAAGCTATTTCACAATTTAAATTAAGTAACAATCTGGCAGCAGTGTTACTAACACCAAGTGAAAACAAATGACTCTACACAGTGCATGTTCAAGTGTAAGATCTGAGTCAACTATAAACTAAGGCAAACCAAGTATAAAGAACATTTAAATAATTTGCCATTTCATAAAACTAATCATGGATATGCTTCATTTACAGTTAATATGACAGAACATAAAATGACTCTAGAATAAGTGCACAGCATGTTTACATTCAAGGCAGGGGAAAAAAAAAAAAAAAAAACCACCTACAAAACCAAAGCAGTACAGCTTATACTAACATCTGCCAAAAAAAAAAAAAAAAAAAAAAAGTTACTCAAATGAAATTCAAAGCTTATGAACACAAAAAAGAAAAGCACAGTGAAATCAAGGATTTCAATGATCTGTATAAAGAGCAGCCAGAAGAGAAGATAAAAGTTAGAAGACATGCTTTAACAGACAGTAGTAATAATTTAGAGTTTCAGAGTACACTGAAAAGAAGAACATGGGAAAAGAAAGGGAAATAGTAAAAGACAATGCTCTACATAAAAAATTTCTAGAAAGTGAATCTGTGCAGGTTTTTTTTTAAAAAGAATAAAAGCCTTTTAAGGTCAAATTTTGTGAAGATCGAAGTAATGACATAGACAGTGACTGGGGAGAAGGTAGTTCCTAACACGAAAGTATGTGCAATTTAAGATTTTGCATTGGACTTCAAGATGACTGTTTGGTTGCATTCCAAATTGCACACAGTAAGTCTAATACACATCCACTGAAAAACCTAATAGAAGGTTAACAAAAAAGATTTGGGAAGTAGTTTGGGAAGCTGCAATTTATCCTTTTTCCTCTAAAGACGATTATTTTAAATTATGAGAGAGTTCACATTTTGCTAACACCTAGCAAGCACCTTCTGAAAAGCCAAAATTATTATTTTTTTCAAAATCTTAATGTAATAGTATCTGTTTGGTTTTTTTCATCATAAACAAAGATGGAAAAAACTGCTTTATGCATGTCTACCTATATAGCTTTTTTTTTTTTCCCCTGAAGCACAGAGAGGGAAGGAATAAAATTCTGGAAGTATTTATTCCAAATAAAACTAAGGGGTTCATACTCTCCATACAGAGATATCTGTGTTTGGCACTTCATACGAATCCATGTTTCTATGCAGTACAATGGGCATTAAGCATTATTATGGGGAAATCAATGTAATACATTACACAGAACCATTTGGGAGAAAGAAGCACTATTGAAAGATAAAAATATGTATTTCTCTTACGAGTATTAGAATGGTACAATTTAACTGGCATTACACTTATGTACATAAGAGATACTGGAAAAATTCTTCTTTCAAATGGATTAAAATCACAGGAACTACTGAGGACGAGCATTCTTGTCACAGCAGATCTGCACTGCTCAGAGCTGCATTTCCCCACCTGAGTCCTCAGAAACGAGAGGTGGACTGTTCAACAGCCTCATACCAAGCAGATTTTCTACAATAGTACAGAATTTATGTAGGTGTATATGTCTCACAATTGATACGTTACACAGTTTCTAAGGGGCTGTGTCTGTTTAAGCTGGGCCAATAACAGGCATTAATGGTTTTGAGATGCTACAAAGCAGCAAAACTACTCATATACATTGAACATTAGAATAAAAATATCCTTAGAGGACTGCAGAAACAAAATGAGTTATTTCAACAAGAGAGACTCATCAATTTATTAAAAAACATGGTTCAAGTTCCTTTGCTAGTACAATTTGTAAAGAGTTCACAGATCACCCCAGATACTTCAAAAAATAATGACATTCTAGACAGCAAGAGACTTCTCATGCTTTAAGTACAAAGAGTATTTTCAGATATAAATGTTTTCATACTCTGCACTTGTGGCACATGTTCACATTAACAACAAAATTACCCTATATCTTATTACATCACAAGGGAAAAGAAGTCACACATGATAACTGCAGAAAAATTCATTTGCTATTAAGGGATATCCTTCTAATTAATTAATACCTCATCTGCTGGCTAAATTGTTCCTAGTACAACAAGCACGAAAACACATACCTAGTTTTGATTTTGCTTTTCTTTTAATTCAGTAGCATACAGCCAAAAGCAAAGCAAGATTAGGCTGCAGAAGAAATCGATCTACCAACAGGAAAACTAAATACTAGTTTAAGTGACAAAAATAGTTGCAGTTATTTTACCCTGTAAACTTTAGAGAAGGCATACTTAAACTGCTAAGGAGTTTCTGAGACACTGTGAGGAAACCCAAAGTTATTATCCATCCTCGAAGTCCCAAAATACCTTTTATGCCTTCTTATTCTCTTTCTTAACTGCCATTGTCAGAGACAAGATCTTGGACTTTTGGTACAATGCAGTTACAGCTGCTCTGATGTTGTTAAGCTCAAGTATATATATGTAAAAGCATACATGTAAATTCAATTCCTCCTAAACAAGGTAGATATGCTGATGGTTACACAGGATTCTAATCAAGAATAAGTCTGAGCTGCTGCGAGAGATGAGCTGAATCATAGAGCTGATCCAGCTGAAAAAAATCCAAAGTGTCAAGTTCTAATTAAATCTACTTCTTGTTGTGACTACAAAACACACAAGAAAGGTTTAAAAAAGATCAGCTGTAGGTGTGGGAGAAGATGGGACCAATCTGTTCAACAGTATCCTCAGTTCAGGCAAGATTAAAGCAGGCGCATAACAATTCTTTTTAACCAGAACCACTGGAATGGCTAAGGAACACTGGGATAATCTATACTGCATAATGATTATGTGAGTAAAATAACTGTGAGATAAATTCCAGGGAGATGAGAGAAGTAAGCAAAACAAAGCTTAATCCATGCAGAATGCATTAGAAAACAGCTGATAAAGCTGTGCGGTCACTGGGGCTTGCAAAGCTCTCAACTTCCTTCCCTGGGAGAAGCCAGCCCAAGGAGCAGCCTCGCTCTCTGGGGAGGGGCACCAGATGCCTTCTCTGAGGGCAAGGCCAACTCCTGCTCCACACATTCACCAGCCCAGCTCCCTGCTGCAACGGCCAAGGTGCCTGTGACCGCCAGGACAGGGGAGCAGCTACTGCAGCAAGACCTGAGGGAGAACAACGATGTTCAAAACTTTGTCTCTGTGTCTACAGTTGCTAAGGCTGACCCACCCAAATTTCTAATTAACGGAAATTAATATTACTATTTCTATAGAAAAACAAGGGTTGCAAAATAATCTCTTGGCTTAATACAGGAATGGGTGCAATTCCATGGTCTGAGCTACGCAGGGAGGCAATACACAGACCATAATGGTCTACTTCTACCCTAAATGCTATAAAAATATGAAAGTTACTGTAATTATACAGATATGGCATATTAACAAGATGCATAAGGAAAAAGGACTATCCTGCATTTCTTGTACAGATCATCAAATCTCAAAAAGTGATAGAACAAGATAATGTAGATACTAGGACTTTCAGTCAGAAAATAATTTCAGATACAGATGTTGATGACTAAACGTCATCCAAACCTGATACATTACAATAAAAGAACTGGCAACCAAGTCAGTAAGATGCTAATGCATAAAGAACAAAAAAAGAGCACTGCTGAAAGTTGTCAGAGTGTTTCCAACAGATCAAGCATGTCATTACAAGGGATGCACACTCTATTTTTGCATGTACTAATTTTGAAGCTCAGGCTGCAACAGAGAGGTGGATAAACACTGAAAATCAGTATACTATCAAAAATAATATTTAAAATAATGTTAATATTTCAGAAATATTTAAAATTAGTATTATTGAAAGATTTTTAATCCTTTCTGATAGGCAACTAAAGGGAAAAAAAGGCCTCATGATGTCTCTGCTCTGATACACAAATTCTGTTACAGCTAAATGGTCATAATTTACTTATGGGAAATTTTCAAACTGGGGCCTAAACAAAATCTGAGATCATCACACGCTCTTTTACTTCACTTCCCCTGTCAGAGACCAATGCGGGAGTGCCTATGAAGATTTAAGTTACAAGTCTGAGCCTCTGTACTGGGAGCTCCGCTGGAGGAGTGGAGTTTCACCCATGCCCTTTGTGCCCATCGGTATAAACTCAAGCAGCTTGGCACATGAGAAATGGCCACATGGTCAGTTCTGCCTATGGAGAGGTAGAGTGGAGAAATATAGTGGATACAGCTGTATCCTTAAAAACATGTAAGGAAAAAAAAAATAAGAGACAAATGACAAAAATCAGAAGATTATCATGTTTGCCTAAGAAAAAAATAGAGCCTAAAAAAGCTCTATGAACAGTCTTAATGGACTAATAAAACATACCCACAGAAAACAGGAACAGCAGGTCATATCACACTTCATACACAGGGAGTTACCAACAGAAAAACTTCTGAAGCAACTAACTGTACGAAAGGTTACAGAGCAAATTAAAAAACTGTGACAACAATCCGATACCAAGTTAATGGAAGTATCAAATTGATTTATCGAGTTCAAATGAGTCTTAACACTGACGCTACTAGCACTTCATAATAGAGGCAAAGATTTATATGCAAAGAGCAGCTCTGAAGTTATGTATGCCTGAAATACAAAATATTAACCTAACCTTGTTTCCCTGGAAGAATCAAACAGCAATAAGCCTGAAGAGAAGTAGAAGAATCCTGCTATGAGAACCAAAATAGAGGACAAACTTAAAAGACGCGAGAATTGAATTCAGCTACAGACTTCCACGAGTTGGCAACACAAAGCCAGAAAAATCTAACAACTAAAACAAATCCTGAGAGCAAACAGCAGGAGCAGATAGATCAGAAATTAAAGCACATGAAGTAAAATTCCCATATAATCTCAGAACATATTAATTTAATTTTTCTGGGTTTTCATTACTGGAAGCAAACTTAAGAGCACTCTAGAAAAATCTAGGTTGATATTACAAGGAAAGATACATATTGAGAAATAATAGGTTCTGACAAATATAAATACACGGCACTTGTCTGAAAATCATCAATACTGACAAAGCTGCTAAAATTGGCCACAAAAAACCTGCACCAAAACCAAAAGAACAAAAACGCAAAGCATTACTAATTGTTACATTAAAATTCCTAAGCTATTAAGGAAAAAGAAAAGTATAAAAACACTAATAAGTTTGGTTTATAGAACCTTGGTTTTACACAGGATTATATCCCAGAAGTGCAAGTTACAAAATACTAAATCACATTTTAATTGCATCCTCTTTCCCATTATAGGGTTTCTTTCTTTCTTTCTTTTGGGGGGAATATTTTTACCAATAGTAAAACTTTCCAGTGTTCACAAGTGACACATACTCTTGAAATGAGGATCAGTGCTCCTAAATGCAGCTCAAGTCATTCATGCCTGTTTATACCCCAGGCCTTCAAATAAACTTGCCTATTCCTTTACTATTTCGTTATCATTTCTCCACTGCTTAAAATGTGCTGTCTGCTTCTTTCTCATATATGTAGGCTGGGCACATTTTAAGCATGTAGGTGCACATGTATATATGGACATGTATATACACACAAATATACAGACACACACCCTTCTATATATCCATATACAAATACTAAATTTCTCAAGACAATTCCTTTGTATTTGAATTCCAAAGGTTTCTAAATACAAACATGCTGATGATTTATTTTTAGCATTTAATTTGCAGAAGACTTCTGATGGCATCTCTTTTGAACTACATGAAATGTATCAAAGTCAATTCCACACACTCATCAAATATCAAAGCAATCCCCCATTCCTCTTCATATGGCTCCTGCAAATATCAATAACTCTAAGACAAACACACTACATAAAGCATACTGCATGTGCTGTACCACAGTAAAACCAGAAAATAGACTCCAGATGTTTCCTCAAATCCTGCCAAAAACGAAATTTGAAGAAGTGTTGAAAACCAAGCAAAGTTGGAAGCTCCGACTTAAAACATGTAGGAAGAAGAGGCACAAGGAATCTGCAGCTTTTTTAGGAATAAATTTGTTCTGTCTTCACCTACTAGATAAGAAGGGTCAATCTTGAATAACTGTAAATACAGCAACTGGGAAAAATAAAAATTCTCATTTTCTTCTTGTTTATTACTTCTTTAAAATTACATCTCAGACCTTCCGCAGATTTGAGACAGAGAGAAAATTTTCAACACCTTTCACTCATTTGGAAGACTAGATTCCTTTGGGAGTTAATTAGACTTCATTTTTAGCTGCACTAAAAGTAATATTGAAAATGGGACTTGACCTCTAATTTTCCTAATTTGTAATGTTCTCATGTTAGTCAGCACCATAAAGTGAAAACAAACTAACTGATATTGCCTGAGGCCTGTTTTGGTGAAATGCAGAGTAAAGGTTTGCTTAAACAATCCTTCAGTAGGAATGACGGTTGGCACTGCACTGGATGAACAGTGTTTTGGGCCCATTGTTTCTCCTTTGAGTGCCAAAAACAATAGTTGAAGTACAGTAACTTATTAAAGCATACAAGCACTGGCAAAAACAATCACCTATCCAGGTTCTTCAGGTGGGACTCATCTGGCCCAATAAATGCTGTAAGACCTCTGAAGTGGATCAAAACAAAGGAGTAAGAAACACTTCCAAAGGCGATTCACTACAACTATCTTACATTTATTTTATAATCAAAAATTTGCCTTCAGGATGTGTCCATTTTTGTCCTTCAGACTCACAAGCAGTCTAGGCAACTAGTTTAGCCTTCATCTGCTGCTCTGGTGGGGACAGCAAGAAGAATGGAAGCTCCAGTGCAGAGTACTCAGAAGTGCTTGTGTCAGCAGGTGTTTTTTTTTTAAAAAAAAAAAAAAAACAAGCAAGCAAAAAAGGCTTGGACTCATCATGAATATCATATACTTTTTCCTAATATAAAACTTATTACAGGATATTCTTTAATGGACTCTTAATGCCAACATGTATTGTCAATTTGGACATAATGAACAAAATAATGGAGAACTTGAAATATGACTTTCTGATGTGTTTCTTGTCTTTCAATCCTCAATATACCACAATCCTCAACTCAACAAAAGCACATTCTGTCCCTTTCTTTATCATACACAGACAGCCTATTGGATGAATACAGGTTATGAAAAAGTACAATTGTTTACAAAAGTGTAGGTTAGACTGAACTTCTACAGTCAAGATATACTGAATTGTGAAAGGGTAACACAATTAGTTATTTTACCTGCATAGCACTCTTCCCCAGCTTAACCACCTCAAACAAAGTGACAGGGTCCCCTTCTCCATTCTGCTGAGGGTGGCCATTAGCTCTTCCACGACTTGCTCCTCTAGCTCCAGAGTCAGAACGACCCTTGTCTGCTGGAGACTTCCGAGGTTTCTTAGTGGCAGACTGGGCAAAGAAAACCAACAGAATGAAAATTTATTATAGCTATACCTGTAATCACTCAATGTATCCTCATAAATTATACATAAATATCACACATTTATACACTCACACGTGTATATACACACAAGTGTCACAGAACAAGCCAGGTTGGAAGGGATCTCAGGAGGTCTCCCGCCTGACCTGCTGCTCAAAGCATGGTCAGCTATGAAATCCAAGCAGGCTGCTTAGGGCTTTATCCAGTCAAGTACTTGTATTTTAACAGTAGATGTTGAGCAACAACTTAAAAGCCATTGTCATGTCAAGGTAAGTAGTGGCGAATTCCCAACATTGGAGTACCTGTTCACATCAATACCCATATTAGTCTTATTCAACACAGACAGTTCACAACATGACTAAAACTACATAAATGGCAGAAAATTACAGACAGGACAGCAGAAGTGGTTTATTTTGGCACACAAAAACTTTTAGAATAGTTAATGCTTCAGAAGACAATAAGTTATTAAAAATTCATTTGTCATATTAACATTCATTTTCTGTATTTCTTTTTTATACAGCTTTTTATAAAAAAAGTGTACGTAAAGAGTCAGCTCTTCAACTCACCTCAAATTAAATCACTAAATTTATAGTCAGATTTAGTAGATCATCATAATAGCCCCTTGCTTCAAAACGTTACAAGTTAAAACATTTTCCCTGTGAATCTAAATTATTTAATGTAAATTTTCCCTAGATTCTTCAAGCTTATAATCAGGTGGTACAGATCCTACTTGTAAGAAGACATCTAGTGAATAGCTTGCTCTGAATTTAAGTCACCTAATGCAAAAAAAAAAAAAAGTTTCTGGGGAAACTAACACATGATTCCTGCTATGATCTTACTTCTGTATTCTACGCTTTCTCCCTACTGTGATGCAGACAGAAGCAAAAGCTGCTGTTTTGCACAGAACAAACTATTTTGAGGAATTATGTTGAAGAAAACAACACACAAGCAACTCTAAGATTACATTTAGGACAATATCCTCATGGCTACATCTACTTGAGTATACTGTCAGCCAGTTTCTATTAAAGCTTTTAGTAAAGAATGCAAAGTCAACATTTTTGGTTGCATCTGCCCATTGCAGACACATTAAGAATTTTCCCGCAGAGGAAAGGGATCTCAGTTCTGGAAGAGAGCTTGTACAAGACAGACCAGGAGTCTAGCTTTCCCCTTACTTGAAAAGGGATCACTGCTGGTGGGGACAGAGCGCTGAAGAAAAGGGCAAGGTAGAGTGCACCTGCAACTGCCTTTTGCAAATACTCAGTTAACGACCTGCATACAAATTGTGAGCTGGGAAGCTTAAAATAATGGTACAATCTCTATGAAAGGGTTTTTTGAATAACACCTGCACTTATGATCAGAAGAATATGCACTCTCCCTCAAAGAGTTTTTAAACATGTGCAAAGCTGTTTTATCAGCAAGAAAACTATCAATACACAAAATGTTTGAGCTCTACCAAGCTCCAGAGACACATGATCAGTATTTAATAAAATGGCAAAAAATAAAAAGTAAATTGACTCTTTTCAGATATATAATCCACATGCTTACTCAATCTAGCTGGGAGTAAGCTACAACCACTTCAACTAGCTACAAGTACTGTTAAATGAAAGCAGGAAGACAAGTTGATGCCCTCCACAGAAGCTAATGCAAGCCCTTCTATAATCATTTTTTCTCAACATGTAATTCAAAAGAAGACATTAAACAGTGCAAGGATGAAGGGAGAGCAAGTAGGAGATGGATGTGAAACATACGCATCCAAAGATACCTTGTTTCTGGAAAGCAATGAGAAATGCCACCAGACTGGCATGAGCACTACGGACCAGCACACACACACTCAAAATGAGTAATCACAAGGCACAATGCTCAGTTAAAAATCCATTTTTGTCAGGTATCCTGGGAAAAGGGGGGTGCTCTGACCAGTATTCATAGTTTGAATTAAAAAGATGAGAACACCAAGAAGTTCTCCAAAGAGATACAGAAATAATCAACAGATACACTTTTTACAGAATTACAGGACAAAGCCAGATTCTTCAAGTTCAAGTAAATATCTCAATATCCTGGACTTGAATTAACACCAGATATAGCATTGAGTTTACTTGAATAAAGTTTCTCCCTGGTATAGATTTTCTTTGGACAATGAGAAAATCTCTCTCAGCAGAGAAAACCAAGTCTTTCATCTAACAAAAGTCATTCTGCACCCAAACTGGGGTAGCTAAATCCAGATGCGGGATCTATATTGAATACTGCCTCAACAGACAAAACAAGGATCCTGCACTGAGAAACTGAAGAAGAATCTAAAAGTAGAACTTCCTGAGTCAGGCAAGGATTAACGTTATCTTCAGGTGGAGAAGCATTGGAGGAAGGGTGTCCACCACACTTCCACCCAGTAGGCACTTGACAGGAAGCCCAAGCTCAATCCCAGTCAGGAGTGCAAATATGAAAGCAAATCATACGTAGGTCATCCAGCCTCCAGAAGCTGCCTGGTACTCTAAATATGAAGTTTTGCAATCACAAGGCACAGAAGTGAGGAACTGGCATTACTCTATTCATCAAAATACAATATTACAATGCTGTTACCAGACAGTACTTGCATATAGTGTCCCTGAATTTACAGTAAGAAACTTTGCAGGCCAGCTTGACAGATTTGAGCTTCATACAGGTTCCTTCCTCTGAGTAAGTGAGTGAGTAAGAACTGATTGTTTTCCAGACTCAAAATTGACTTTTCTCCTGTTTATGAAATGGATCTCTGAGAAGTCATGGAAAAGGCAAGCTGGCTAGCAATATTGTATCAAAGGATTGACAAATACTTGTCATGACTTCCACAATCCAGGTACCCGTTGCAATGGCAGAGCCGAGACGAGGTGAGTTAGGACTACCACAGGGAGAGATAAAGAAGGATGACAAGGTAAGAAAGCTTCAGGCTTTTTAATCACACATCAAGAAAGGTGCTGCTTGGAGCTGGGAGCCTGTAGCAGTTAATCTGTCCCTCTGAGGGACAGACAGTCTGACTGGTGGTGGTGTCAAAATGGACTGAATTGCCAAATGAAAACAGAAGTTACTAATGATCTTTCCAATCTGTGCAGCAAATTCAACTGACAACAACTAAAGCTAAGGATTTGTACACACCAGCATCAGGATCTACCACAGAAGCAACTCTAAAAGGACCACGTTGATGACTACATAGTTTATCTGTAGCTTTATGGCTTAAACTAAGGCAAATAGGAAACAAAATACTTACCCTGACTGTAATTATACTAAAATTATGACAATTCAGAATTTGTCATCAATTAGCTAGATAATATTTTTCCTTTCATGTCTTTAAAATTATTGTGAAAAACAACAAAAAAAGTGATTCATTTGTAAAATTAAGTAATACAGTGAAGGTTAATTCATGCACTACCAAAAAAAAAAGTGAAAGTGATTTGGCGTTTCCCATTAACATTCCCCAAGTTGATCTGATGCACTTAATGAAGAAATAAAGAAAGCAAAAGTGTCACAGGTCGGTAACTCCACCTAACCCTCCACCTTAAATTATGGCCTCGACGTGCATTCCTACAGTAATTTAAAGCAATATTCCATTTCTCAAGATAGCCGAAAAAAGCTTTTAACCTTTCACTAGAGCAAGACTGAAGAACTTGCCTCTCAAAGGCATCATCATCTTGAGAAGTCTATGCATTTCGACCTTGTGTTAAGTGGACTAGTGGCAATGTCTGAGCTCTTTCCGAATGTCCTGATTACAAAAAAGATGGCTACCACACACTTTGTAACATCATCATGGTTATCTAAGGAGAAGTTCTTGAATTCAAACAGTCAGTCCTTTGGACTTTTTTTGTCATAGAAACAGAGACAGTGGTCCCTGTGAAAAGCCTCATCCTGCAAATTAAGACAGATACAGGCCCTCTAACATCCAGTATGTCCAGAGCTGCTTCAGCTACAGCACATGCACATTAGATCAAAAGGCAGTGCTGGGGTTGGGTACATGGATATATTTGATGGAGTACATTTTGTGCAGCTCTTTAAGAGCCATGCAGCTAGACAAAACAGCACAGAAGAGCACATTCTCTTTCCAAAAGAGGTCAATATGTTTACAGCAGATGTGTCACTGTAGCTGTGATGGCCTAGGGACATAAGCAAATCAGCATTTGCAAGGAGAGATCAAATCTTATTAGACCGTAATATTTTAGTTACAAAAAGAAAAAAGAGAAACAAACCAAAACAAAAAGAAACCCACACAAAAATCAGAAGAGCCTTTGGGCAGAAAAGCCTTTCTTTAGGTCTATAACAGAAATTATAAACATCAAAGCTAAGCATCAGTTGAGAAAAACAGCTCTAAATTTAACTATTTTAATCTGGTTCACATCTGAGAATAAAGGTAGGCAGTACCTGGGGAGGAAATTAAAATGACATTAACAGATGGAAGAGTGGTGGAAAAATGTCAGAGTTGCTTCTCCTGCAAGGAACAGATAATTCACCTGAGGAAAGTGGATGGATTCGCAACACGGATAGGTGAGCAACGTGGAGAAGGAGGGGAATTAAATACAATGTTTGCAAAACCAATACCTCAGTTACTAAGTTCATGACTTTTAATATCAAATAATGTTATAAATTTAATTGTCTAGATTAGACTTCCCAAGATGTTTGCATTTCTCCTCAAGGATATTAGACATGGAGTGGCTTTTTCCTTGTTGGTCTTTTTTTTGTAGAAAAATCTTATTTATTCCTTTCTGTTCCTGCAGTATGAATTACACAAAGGCAGGATGTGATTGTGTATCCAAACATATACATTTTGCCAAGTCACCCAAAAAACTGTAGCAAAATGACTGAATTTGTGGATGAGGGGAAAGGAATAGCTGCCACTTATCTTGACTTTAGCAAGGTTTTCACGCTCTCCCATAATATTCTTGTATCCAAATCAGGAAGTTGTGATCTGGATGGGTAGACAACTAGATCGGTGGAGAAGTGGTTGAACTGTTGGGCTCAGAGTAAAGCAGTTAATGCATCATCCTCTACCTGGAGGCTGGCAATGAGGGAGTATGACAGAAGTCTAACTGGAACGTGTTCGGTTTCCCATCTTTATCAGACAGCTGGAGGGGGTGAGAGAGTGTGCTCCTGTCAAGTGTGCAGATAACATCAAATTGGCAGGGAGACCACTTAATGACATCAAGGGCAAGACTGCTATGGACAGTCTGGAGGACTTGGGCTAACAGTACACTCAAAATTCAACATGGACAAATGCAAAGACCTGCCCCTGGCAGAGGAATAAATCCCTGCACCAACATAGGCTGGAGACCAGCTAGTCAGGGAACAGCTCTTTGGAAAGGATCTCAGAGTCCTGGAAGACAGAAAACTGAACATGAGACAGACAAGCGCCTGAGTAGCAAAGGCCATCAGCACCCTGAGCTGTACAAACAGGCATATAGCAGTACATCAAGGAAAGCGATTATATCCTTTTACTCAGCGCTTTTTAGCCCATATCTGAAATACCATGTCCAGTTTTGGCCCTCTCAATGCAAGAGAGGTATTGATAAACTAGCAGAAGTTCATCAGAGGCCTCCCCTCTGAGGCTTTTTGCAACAGCATATAGTGGGAGGACAACTGACAGTAGTCATGAAATGAAGAGCGGTTCTGATTGCCTATAAGGGAAAACTTTTTCACTAAATAAAATGAAACAGGTTGCTGAGAAAGGCTCTGCAGTCTCCAGCCCTGGTGGTTTTCAAGACCAGACTGGAAAAGCCCCAGGCAACGTGGTCTGATCCCAACGCTGACCCTGCTCTGAGCAGAAGGTTGCAGTGAGTCCTCCTGAGGTCCCTCCCAGCCCGATTCTGTGACTGACCATCATTATTTCTCTTCTCTGCACCTCTTCCAGTCCTAATCTGCTCTTTCTTGAGATTTTGGGGCAGAGGTCAAGAGAGGAAGAAAAATTAGAATTGTGTAAAGTATTCCAAATTTTGATAAACCACAGTTTTATAAAGGACACTGTATTTGTTTTATTCTCTATTCTCTTCTTCAGAGTTTTAAGACTGGATTTGTTTGGTTTTTTTTTTTTTTTTGAATCCTATAGTGAGCATGAAGAGGATGCTTTCATGGAATCATCTCCAATAACCCTAAGGTGTTGCTTCTTAGCAGCAACAGTCAGCTCACAGCCCATCATTTTATGTATGAAGCAATGGCTGCTTCCTCTGTGTGTTCATCACTTCACAATCATGAACACTTAATGAGCCTGGAGTTGTTCTACACATAATAAGCAACAGGCTCCTGTAGCAACTTGATAGCAGAACCAGTAGAGTGCTTCAGTGAATATTTCCGTGGGAGCTACTAATAAGCTCAGAGGTACGAGAAATACCTTTTGTAACATTCACCTCTCCTGTCCAGTGAATGTGTGGTGGGTATAAAATACCACTACTGTTGCTTTAACTTAAATTCTTACACTCTGACCACCTTCTGGGTTAGCAACCAGGTTGCACCATCCTCTTTTTTGTTAGATCTGCAAAACCTCATAGATTTAGTAATGAGACATTCTTAAGATAGTTTCTGATTGGCTCTTTGTTTACAAGTTATATAAACAGATGACCTGTTCTCTTCACATGCTTCTTTAAAACTTCCTGTAAAGAAGCTCCATGTTTGTGAGCAAATCTGTCCCTCTCACGAAGAATATAGCCATCACAGGAAAAACCGTTCAAAAGCTTTCAAAAAGGAAGACAATGTGCCCAGAAGAGCCCAGGATTTAAAATGTTGTCTCCCAAATTAAGCTCAGAAATTGTGATGCAAATCGAAAATCAATACTAAGGAGGAGTTTGCTCCAGCATGCTTGACAGGAATACATGGTTCTGTCGATTCCTACAGCCTCATTAACCCATGCTTGAAGAGTTAGACTTAGGGTGGAAGGTCCTAGGGTTAAAACAAAACAAAACAAAAAAAACAACAAAAAAAACAAACCACAAAACAAAAAAAAAACCAAACAAAAAAAACCCCACCAACATCTCAATCTACTAGCACTATCTATCTATCTATATATTTATATACAGCACATTCATACTGGGGGTGTACTTGTAGACAAACACTAAGAGGAGAATCAAAAGCATTAATAACAAACACACAGAAGTTCCCACCAAAAGTCTTATTCCACAGTGTGTTCTTCAGGTGATATAATCAAGAGAACTACGTTGATGACCATAAAGAACTAAAACGAAGGACACTATGACACAGGACTTTTTCTGTATTTTCCAGTAAATTGGCTATTTTGTAAAATGAATGAAGATAAGAGAGAAAGCCTCCTTAAATACTATGTGTAATAGATAACTGTTTCCGTATGTTCCCATTCATGGGCCAGTAATGGGCAAAGACTACTGAAGAACAGCAAATCTTATACAGGAGACAGCAATACAGTCTGCTGCACTATGCTAGAAAATAGGTTGAAGCTCCCAATCTCTACACAGTATATGTCAATTACACAAATTTTTAAGATGTGTTAATAGATCTTCTGAGGCATTTAGTTAATATTGTGCCACAACTCTTCCATTCACATTAAGAGATTAACAGTTACTGAAAGGATGGCTCAAATGTAATTTGTCTCTTAAAATCCATTACAACCTTCAAAACAGAAAGCGGTTGTGCTTACTGAGATTATTCCCACGTCTGGAAGAATGTTGTAATATGACAATAATAATAAAATTGCAACATTCATGTAAGTAGGTAGCAAAAAAAAAACCCTATTATGAGCTCATTTTTATGTCCCTTTTTAAGCACTCCAAATATTGTTTGTATTATCAATCTGATAAATATTTCATACTACAAGTCTTCATAAAGTTTGACATAGGGCTCATTAAAAACCTATTTATGTGACCACAAGATGATTAGATGAAAAACAGTTTGCAGTCAATTTTAAATAGATGCATAACAAAACAAAACTAAATTACACATACTGGAGGCCTGCCAGGACGGCCCCTTTTTCTTTTTCCTTTGACTTCTGCTTCTTCAAGCTCACTGCCAGCATCTGAATGCGCAGTAGTTTCATTTGTAGAATCCCTAGGGGGGGAAAAACACTAGATAAATTAAAATGATTTGAAATCAACAAGTAATCTATAACTGACTGATTAAATATTTAGTCCTAAGCCAGAAAAAAAAAAAAAAAGTCAGCATTACAAGGCTTGACACATTCATTCTGTGAACTAAGGAACTAAGCATTGTTAGCCCTGGCAAAAAGCCTTACCTTTTTATGGGTTGGAATGTCATTTTATAGACTTAAAGTTGTTTAAATTAACAGCTTCTTTTGAAACCATGTTACATTTCAAAACCTGACTATATTAAATAGCACATTCTCAACATATCCATCCCACAATGTAGTCACTAGTATCAACTTGCTTTTACTCTTAGTAACTACGTCCCAGCTGCTTTCAAGGCCATGAGAAAGCAAACTGGAGTCCAACCCAGCTATCACATCTTTAGAACAGTTACACAAGTTCCCACTCGGGTTACATTGTGTTTTTAGTAACACTCGAAGACAAGGGTATTGTGCAGCTGTTAATAAAGAGAGGATTAACACTGACTATGAGGCACAAACCAGAAAACTCACTTCGATCTGAATGTTTGTAATTCTTGCAGTTAAAAAAATGTTTTCACTTGTACAATAGAAAAAAAAAAACCCTTGACATTACTCAGCAACTATTAGGAGAGAAGCTCAGTATCATTTTTCAGTCATTCTGTTTTAGACTTAAGACCATACTAAGTAGGCAAAAAGCATCACCCCAATTTCTTCCCCCCTCACACAAGCCAGGTACACAGGTACTTCTCTGCCTTAAAACTAAACTTGGCTGCTTGAAGAAACTCAGCTTGTAATTGACCTTCTGAAGCCTTAGATTTTGCCTAAGAAGAGCCCACAAGCAAAACTATACCTGTAGTATATCACTGATGTGATTTATTTTTGGTTTGCACTAGTGGTCTTGCAGGAGATCTCTGTAAATGAAAGAGTAACTGTGATAGTGTCCTAGATTACTCAAAGATTGGTCAAATCTAACTCTAAACAGAGATTTCTTTAAATCCAATACCATTTTCTTCAAGCAAGGAGTTAAATTGCTGCAAAGCTTTAGCAAGGGGAAGGTAAAAAAAAATCAGGTTTTAGAAATCAGGAATACTTCACAAATTTGCTGTACCACCAAGTTACTTAGTAATGCAGAAAGATACAAACATCATTGAATCAAAATCAGGAATGTTCTGATACTTCTCTTTACTCAAATCACTGTATTGTTCTAGGTTTGCTCTAACACAAATAATTCTGCAGAACTATGATGAGTTTCTAATATTAAAAGATTATTTTCCAGTTTGCAAGCACGAAAACACCAAGGGGTCCACAGAATCCTGTACAAAAGCTAGAATGCAGTAGAACATACGAAACTCCTTTTCTGAAAGTAACTGCAATGGATTATCTCTAAATATTCTGCATATCCCAGAAAACCAGGCACTCTAGATGAAAACAATCAATATTCGAGTACATTTGAGATCCCAAATTATACACTTGTAAAACTATTTCCACAAAATACTGAAAATGCAGTTTTGTTGTGATAAAATTAAAGAGAAGTAGCTTTTCTGCTTCATACAATAAAAAAAAAAATTTAAACTCAATATCAAGATATGAATTTGAAAAAAAATTTGTAAAAAGCCTGAAACCAAATAAAAGGTACCCCACACTAGTGAAAAGCAATGCAGTGAATACAGCTGAAAACAATGCCTATACGGGTGGATGTATCCAGCTTTTACTCAGAGACCCGCCATCACACTGCAACTCAATTTGACAAAAATGCATATAGCCTCACAATGACAATTTTTTAATAGCTTTTGAATACAGAAGTGAGGAACTCCATAAAAATATCTGCTCCTTTCTATTGCTGTAGAGAAATTAAAGCCATTCTCTCTTTCTCTCTGGAGAAAAAATAACCTTCTCTCTGATCTACACAGCTCCTTACTGAAAAAAATTCAGGCATGGTGTGGTCTAAGCAATAGTCTCACTCCTGGAGAAATGCTGTACCTTTGCTAGCTTACAAAACTGCACCCCTAATATCAGCAGGATAAATATTTTTCTGTATTAAAACTGAATTCAGCAGTCCTCCTAGGCAAATGACTCAAATATTTCCCTTGAAAAACTAGAATTACATAAATAAATGAAATTGTATTACTATTTTGCATGCACCTAGCTCACAGAGAACCTGACTTTACTGCAGCCTCTGTTCGGGTCTCGGACAACCTGCTGAGATTTGTGCATCTAGTTCTGGAAATTTCAGTTGCTTCAGAACACTGCATATGGAACAAACAGTTCCATCATTAAACATCATCTCTTCTTTTTCTTAAACAGACGGTGGTCTTGCCTGATAACCACATTTCTCTAGTATTTTTCTGGTAAAACTTCTCCGGTTTGCTGGAAGCCTTTTGTGAAAGACTCAATAAATCAGTACTAAGGGTGAGATTCATCTACTCTAAATCTGAGATACAGACAATGCAGAAAACATAGCTCATGCTAAGGACAGTATCCAAAATTGGTCAGTTTATGTTTTATAAATTTTCTTCTCTCTCCATGGATGGTAAGGTGATCTAGACAACCAGCTCAAATAGAAACGTTTCATTTTAAACAAGATTAACTTCACCCTAACAATACAGGACACAGTTCTTTCCAGTAAAGAACCTAAGTATGTAAGGAGTAAGGGGAAAACATCAGAAAGTAAGTTCCCTTCAATCGTCCCATTATTTGGAGCAGGGAGACAGGAACAAGGACAACCTACAGTCCTTGGCTGACTTATCATTAAAATAAACATAATTTCAAGCAGCAGGGAATACTGCACAAGAAGGCCCTTCCACTGTGGCCTTGAGTCCCTTCAGTTTGGAAGGTAGTGCTTCTTGCTTTTATCTAAGGCTTACAACTGCACTGGGTACACGCACACTCATTTTCTTCTTATTTCTGAACTCAGAGGAGGAGTAAAGCATCTCTTAACTGCCTGCAGTTCTGTCAGGTTTTTAGCACTCATGGAGAAGGGCATCCGGCCAGCATCCATCTCCCTCATTCCCCACACATCTTGCAGAACTGCTAGGAAATAATTTATCTGGTGGCAGTCATCCACATCTTAATAGACTAGAATTATCCTATCCTTATTTTATGTGTGTGACAAGTCACCTGAGGGGAAAAATTAGGCTTTCTCACAATTTATCTCTCCTGATGCTGTTGGGAAGGAAAATAATGTGGGCCTTAGGAGACGTGCCTCATCTAAAAAGAGGAGAGGTGGCAGTGCCTAAGGCTAAACTTTTCCTCTCTAAGACACCTTTGACATGACAGATACACAAGAGAGCATGTCAAAGCATGGGAGATCTGCAAGACTTGGGTGGGCAGAGTAAAGCTGACAAGTGATAACCCTTTTTAGGGGCTCAAATTTAGTCTGCTTATTCTTTCTGGTTTCTATGGTGGCCAAAATATCCTAGAAAACCAGCGGTAACTCTAGGATCCCCCCTAAAAGCTCTGGATATTATCCCAAAGTTACAATAACCAGCCATTGAAACTAACCATATAGTAATGAAGAATTAACAGATTACTGGGCAGCCCTTTACCATGTCACGCTTCTTCAGAACATATTTCCATAGACACAGTAAATTTCACATTTCTGCAAAATCAAAACACATTTACCTTCCTTCAACTATTACATCAAGCCTTAGCTATAAAAGTTACACCATCTGCCTTAAAAACATACTACATCAAACCCCTATGTTCACATATCTGGTTTTGTAAATAAAAACACTTCTGTAAGTTTTTATCAGTGTTCCTGAGATGGCTCAAGGTTCTGGCAGAGATAAATTCAGTAATTGCTACTACTGGACTCAGTCTTGTGTAAAAAAAAGCATTCATGAAGAAAAATGGCTAAATGCACAGGCTCATGAATCATGGATGAATCAGCTCTCATGGTTGATCTTCAAAATCTAAAGAGGAACATGCCTCACAGCAAATATGAGTCACCCCATTGAGAGAAGACTCATAACAGTCAGTCACCCAGGTCAAATATACCAGAGATTTTTTTTCCCTACATCTGGAACACCAGTGAGTAAAATCCTGTCCTCACTGCATTCTGAAGCCACTTTGACAAATCCAGATAGATTAAAGATTTCTCCTTTCATGTTCCTTCAACAGAAAAGAATTGAGAGGGAATATTTTATATGGTCCTAAGCAAAGTACACGACTATATCAAATTGACTTTAGGACCCTCTTTTTAAATGGAGTAGCTGAAAAGTTTAGAAAATATTATGAAAAAGTATAAATAAGGCATAAGAGTAGGAGATTATAATAAACCTTCAAAGCTGCTTATTTAAGAACTATAAAGAAAACTCTGGTTTTCTCTGTCTCAAACTGGATTGTGGCTTCCCAAATCTAAATGTGTGAAGCTAATACGCCTAAACCAAAGACTGCTTCAGGTATTCTCACCCTCACCCAGACTTCCTTCTGATTAAAGTATTACCGGGATCTACTGAATTAGCAGTTATCACCTTCTTTGATACCTTGCCCACACTAGACTTCATGTTCTGAGCCCTCAGGAGAGTCTCAAAACCTTTAAGTGCAAATCCTGACTCTTTTTTTTGTGTCTAAAAAGAAAGATCTCATCTTGTTTATCAGTAACCAAAACTATATATATTACTGACCATGACATCTCACCAATACTTCGCACAGTGGCATTAAATGATTCCCAGCTCTACTGGAAAAAACAATATCCATGTTTCCCTTCATTTTTTAATGTTGCACAATACTGGTGGCTCACAACGATATTCTGATTGAAGAATACGCCAACATCTTTAATGTCTCTCATGTTTTTCAGCTGGTGTGCAGTTACCAAGTCTACTAATACGCACTTTTTAATCTTAAACTCTACAATATTTCATTCAGTTCTTCAATCCGTCTAGCTTCTAGAACTGGGAATGGGAATATCCCTTTTCTACTGTTGCTGTGACAGAATCTCCCAGTTTTTTTTTGTCCTTGGCATATTTCACAAGTACACTCTCACTTCTTGAACGTGGCACATCCAGGAAAATATGAACTGAGAAAACTTTTTCAACAACTACCCCCAAAGCTAACCAGAACCCCCCGAGGGCTGACACTCTTCCCTCAGTGCTACCCCATCAGGGTCATCCCCATCTTTAGCCATCTGCTCATCCACTGCACAAATTAACTTTCTTTGAAAGAGGTTTTTAAAATATAAGAAAAAACTGCAATGTGGAGTATGTTATTATTAATGTCAGACAAATAACTTAACAATTGTCCAAGCATTCAGTTTCTTAAATAAAGGCACCTGAAATCTCAGTTTTGGGATAAACCTGGATAAGCTGAGGCCCTTTTACACCCTGCAATAATTTGTATTTTCACGCCTTCATTCCCAGCAAGAAACTTCACATTAGATAATTACGAAATGCACCCAGTCTATGCGGTGAGGTGGTGGCTGCAGGGAGGGCCCTGCGAGGAGAAGCCAAGGGCTGCCCTGTGCCGGCCACAGCCAGTTCCCACTCGTTCTAACGGGAGGAGGGAAAAGGCGCTGCCAGCGCCCAGCACAGCCCTCCCCCCGGCGCAGGGGAGCCCACACAGCAGTGGGTGTCCAGGCACCCTGCATCCCTGGAGGGGCACGAGCGGAGGGATCAGGAGGGAAGGAGTGAAGCTGAACTGGGGAAAAGGGAACATGCTTTAGTTTTTGTCTTTATTTCTCATCATCATCCAAGTCTTATTTTTAAGTTACTGTAAATTAATTTTGCCCAAGTTGAGCCTGTTTTGCCTGTGAGGGCAATTGGTAAGGGATTTCCCTGTCTTTATCTGACCCCAGGAGCTTTTTCACCTTGTTTTCTGCCCCTGTCCTGTTGAGGAGGGGAGCGCGACCACAGCTGGGTGGGTGTCTGGCAGCCGGCCAACGTCACCACACTAAATAAAACTCCATTTTGCTCCTGATTCTAAAATTCCTTTCTTAACTCTACTGATTTATCTAGCTCCTCTCATTATAGACTTCCACTCTACTTTTCCAACAGTTCATTTCATTCAGGTTCAGTGATGTTCCCATTTGCATAAGCCATTCCTCTTTCCCAGTAAGATCAAAACATGCTAACACCACTGGTTGTCTTCAATTGCAGAGGTCAAAGGCCTTTTGGACAATACAGCTACAATACAGAGTACACAACTGGAATATACAAAATACGGTCAATTGTGACTAAAATCCATTCACATTTCTGAAATCTTACAACATTCAGAAGCATAAAAGCAGCAAAGAACTTGTTTAGCTTTTCACAGCAAAGTAAAAATCTCCATACATATAAATAAATATCTTATACATCAAGTGTTTCATTTTTTACACAGTTTTTCAGCATATGACAACACAGAAGGCCTGGAACAGTCACACTAATCTGCACTTCTCAAGCTTGTGCTCACGATCATCTCTCCTTTTATGTCTACCTTTTAAAACTAAAGATTTCAAATATATAGAGAAATTTATACTCACTGTAGTACTGGCAAATCTGAAGTAATCATTTTTGCAGCACTCTTGAAAGTAAGAGCTACATAGAATTTCTTCTCAAAGTTATTATAAGACAACTACTTCGAAACCTCTTTCATTAAAAGAATGTCAAAGTCCAATCTGTAAAAGAGAGAACATAATTGTTAGACATGATTCCAAAACAGTCATACATTGAATAAAAAGCACTATAAACAGAAATGGTGAATTTTAAATCCATTTTAGTAACTTCTAAACCACATAAAATTTAGAATGGATGTCCCCAGGACAGCTAAATCATATACTTCCATTCAGTTTTTACAATCCTGTTTAGGCAACTTGACTTTTTTTTTTTTTAATTACATGAAGTATTTTGCATTACCTCCCACATTTGTTTACTGTAAATGTAATGTAAAAACGCAAGCAGAACTCTGAGAAAATTTAAATAAATGAGATAAATATGTAGGCATAACCAGAGAATGTGATGATCTAGATTTAAAGAATTTATTTTCTAATTATATAAGAGACTAAACTTGCTAGACAAAAAAAGTTTGGTTTAATGAGAAACTATCTTTCCTAGTTTTGAATCAAGACAAAAGATCTAAAACCTAAAATCATACAGGTTTTGATTTAGGCACAACGAAACCAGTGAAAGATAATATTCCTGATAATATTCCCTTTAATGGAACTCCATCTTATTCAATCAGACTCGCTGTCTCAGTTTTATGCAACAGAATTTCACAGAATTATCAGAAGCTCTGCAAATGCCTAACTGCAACAGAAAGTATTTTAACCTGACGAAACCAAAGTTGTAAGTTAAAACATAAACAAAACTGTGCCTGTAGTACCACCACACCCATAGTAACATCTCTCTACCCGAAAGACCAATCAAGGAGTTGACTGATGACAGTAGACATGACTTTACCATTAAATAACAGCACAACGTGACAGATGCACTAGTCTTTCATGCAATAAAACACAGAGCTGCCATCCCATCCTTCCAGAAAATGCAAGTTCTGGAGAAACTAAAATGATTTGTTTCATTCTCCCTTTTACAGATCGTGGGGTAATATAAATAGTTGCATGGAGCACCTGAGCAATGGCAATGAAAACCAAGGACTTCACTGTATATTTTTAAAACATGGGATATTTTAAATCTCTTATTTAAGTATTTATTTTCTTCTCAATGGGCAGTTTTTTCTATGCTCTACTAGCTTTGCATAAGACAGCAGGAAAATTAAGCCAGGAAGATGTAAGGTGACTTGCAACAAACACAGTATCTAAATAAAACAGCACCAGTGTAAGCAGAACAGTACAACATGTAAAGTATAATTTCCATCCTGTGCTATATGCGCATCAGTATTTATTTACCAAAACCATAACTGTACAGTATGAACAGACTTTTTTTGCCTCCGGTTATTAGAGCTTCAATTAGACTCACAGACGCATACAACTAGTTCTTCCAGTACTTACTACTTTGTGCTACCATCAGTTTTACTTACAGCGCCTCATCAACAAATTTAAGTTTTGCACTATATACTGCCATCTCACTGGCTATATTTTCTACTGTATCATTAGCAAGCCAATTTGTTGCAAAAGAAAAGTTAACAGAAAAGAAGCTTGTTTGGAATTAAAGTCACCACTCTAGCATTAATGGTTTAAAGGGGCTCATTCTTCATGGCCAGTACATCAGGTTGCTGTGAAAGCTCTCCAGTTTCACTGTAAGACACAAGTCAGTCTGAGTTCTTAATGAACAAAACCGCTATATGACATGCTATTTGTGCTTTTTGCATAACAGCGCTGCTTCACCAGAGACACTGGACATTACTATGTTTTAAAGGATGCGCTTACTCTGAACAGGGGAATGACATGCTCGTTCAACAACATCAAGCAACCATTTCAGACACTTGTAAGAATTTATTATAAACAAATATAGAATCAGATTGAATTAAGTTTTGAGTTTTTCCTAGATGTAGAAAAAAAATTGAATATTCAGATCTCTGAAACAGGAAAGTTCACTATAATTGGAACAACGTGCACTCTGGTGGCCACAAAACACTAACATTTAGGTATAACATAAGAAGCATTTTTAATGAAATTCTAAAATAGAAAAAAGCTTTTGATTAAGCTTCAGCAAATATTTTTTCGTCCTGCCATGACAATTAGATGTACACATTTGTCTAATGCTTTCCCTTTGTTTAAAACAGAAGAAAAAAAGTATATTTTTTGAACAGACATAATCACTCACATGCACACTTTTGCACATGCTAACCTGACTTCAAAGGAAACCTATCCATCTTGGATCTTCAGATTATCTAATTCTAGCAGGACATGTGGCACAAATCTCACTTTTCAGAAAAGCTTCAAAAGAAGTTCAAGAAAAATCAATGCACGTTTCATGTGAAATATTTTCCAGAGATGTTTAAGGCATCCTGCACAACTGTTACGTGGAATTTCTTTTTTTTAATTTTCTTTTTTAACCTAGTTATCATCCTTCACAACTGTTGTGCTGTGCATGCTCAAATATAATAAGCAGCAGCATACAACTGCTCTAGGGAAGTGCTTTCACATACAGCGAAAAGTATACTTACTCAGAGCCAACTTATTGGAAAAACAAAGTCCTGGCCTAAAAAAACATAATGAGCGAAGGGTATAAAGAGCCAGAAGGAAAAGAGGGGAGCCGTTTCATTCATAAGCCACTGAAGAATGAAGGAAGCTGGACCCACAGCCTTGACACAGTGGTAATGGCAGACAACCTGACACACCGGAAACTGCAAGGTCCTGTGATATTTTCTCACAATCCCGATGCTAAACAGGTAATCCGTGAAAAAGTGCTGGAAAAAAATCCATCTGTATGTGATTAGGTCCAGACTGGACCATCCAGAAGAAGATAAAGTTGATCTTCTACTGTCTTGTGTTAATAAAGGCACTTAACAAGGGTTAAGCCTAAGAGTGCTAAAATAGCTGACAATGCTGACAAGCTGGAAAATGAACAACTCAGAACCAGAAGCCCAAAAAGAACAGACAGAATCCTGCCCATTTTGTGGGACTGAGCAGAAGTGGAGTCTTATATTCCATGGAATAACGCCTCCCCATTACAAAATCCAAGTCAGCTGTATCCCTCACATGCATCCACTATAGTCCTGCTGGCTGTTACGTTCTGGATGGTAACTCTTTCTTCCTCAACCAAGATACTCAGCTGAAGTTAGGAAACCCTTAAGAGCCCTGGATAACTGCCTTGCAGCTTCCCTCAACAGTAAAAATTCCTCTATGCTCACAGAAACACTAGTATTTGCTTTCAAAATTCAGTCTTAAATTATCACCCATGTTGCTTAGGCGTGGTTTGGAAATAAAAAAGGCACACACTACAGTGACTAATGAAAAGCTGTATTTCCTTGGAACAAAGTTCTCCATTTAGGAGTACAATTAAGTTTGACAACAATGGAAAAATCATTGATTCTTATGGACTACACAAATGTGAACCTCCACATTTTCTCTACTTTTAATAAAAGAAACACTCCTTTCTTAAAGATTATGTTCTTACAAACAGGAAAATCAAACACTCCTCCTTTCCATCTCATTCAGCCTGAGAATAAGCCACTGATTAAAAAATCCTGAAAGCTTGAGACAGATTCCCATTTTGTCACATTTCTCCCAGGGAAGAGAAGAGCAGGGGAAGAACACTTCACACTTCACACTTCTGCATTTTGGGTTATTCAAACTATAATAAAGACAACATAGGTGAACAAATCCTTTTACCTTGCAGTCAACTGCTACTATTTTAAGAGTTTAAAAAAAAAAAAAAACAACTGATGTTTTAATTCAATCCCAATTTAATGACCTTAGCATGTTTGCAGCTTTTCAAACCTGCACATCTGTATTTACGATAACAAATTTATGCTAGCATAGTAAAAATGACCTATAGAGGAATATAAAGCAGGCAACAGAAGAGACCATTCAGCTGAAATATACAATGGGAAAACAAGTACATGTTTCACTTCTTTTCTTCTATTTTTTTAACCATGCACAATAACCAGAGCAGACATAATGACCATTATATAAAATTGCTGGGGGAGGACATCGAGGGACAGAAGAAAAAACAAGTCTTTTCTAGTATGCTGTCAGTTTCATGATAATTTTTCTTCAATAAATATCTCACAATGAGCTTAGCTTTCAGAAAGGCTCTACAAGTTTATAGCAATATATCTGACACTTTTTTGCAAAGTCTTTATAGACTGTTTATGTGACTCTACAGTGCTGGAGTAATCTACTCATTTTAGCCAAAAACCAAACAAATTAAAAGATTGACAGGAAACCTGACAGAGTTGTTCCAAACAACTGTCAACAACAAACAACCAAATCAAGTTGAACTAACCTTATTATAAAATAGGTACCTACACCTTGTAAACCCAACTCAAAACTTAAAACAAAAACCACACAAAAACCCCAGCTACTAAATTTAGCTATAAAAGTTATACCATTATTAGTTCAATTGCCTACAAGATAGCCAAAATAGGAAATAATTGGTATTTGACTGACTCTCATTCAAAATGCTTTCCTTGTTGACCCAGTGACCTTGTCCCATCTGAGTGCAAAATATATTCAAACAGTTCACACTAACACCTTAGCTTCATTTTCCATTTAAAATGACTTTGCTTTCTCCCTCAGTACTCCCTGCTACATCTTTTCTTGCAAGCTGAAAAGTGATCAAGCAGCGCTTCCCCACCCCATTAAGGCCCAAAGAAAATGTGAGAACTCCAAACGTACTGCTTGGTAGACAAGTCAGAAAACATGACGCTGTGCCATGCCACCGCACAGCACCATAAACCAAGACATGTAAAACTCAAGTTTTTTATATTCAGTTTAGAGACAAGATTTGTCCCCTCAATAATCTTGCCCAACAACAGCATTTGGCAACTAGGAAAAGGCCTGCATTAGCAGCAAGCAACAATCCTATTAGAAAGCAGCAGCAGATTGCACTCCAAGGCAGAGCTCCAAAAGCTTTGATCAACAAGGTGAGAGAGAAAAGAGGATCTTACATGCAGGCAAATTCTAACCTTTTACTACTTTATCCAACCCCATGCACGGCCTTGGGCACACCACTTAAATCCTTCCTGCTCAGCTATCCCATCTGCAAAGTGACTATCATATTTAGAAACTGCAAATGGAAATTCTAAATCCTGTAGTGAATTCTAAATCCTGCAGAACCAGAAAAATAGTAATCATGAACTAACCCTATAACAAATTTACAAAATGCTGTGATGTGTTCTTCATCATCCAGGGGTTTTAGTTTGCTTCAGAACATGTATTTCTATAAGTATAAGCTTTATTTCTACTACAGGTTTGGATCCTGAAACAAATTAATTCATGTTGGCCCTGTAGCCACTTGACCTGAAAGTCAAATCAAATCACCTCTTCCAGCTCTGATTTTGAAAATACACAGCATCACTTAAGGCCAAACAACATAATGCTTATTTAGCCTACCTTTAAGATAACTTTATTCAAGTTCTACACAAAAGCTAAATTCCACATTATCAAATTTTATAAGTATTTAAACAAAGATTGAAAGTCCAAGTGATAGAAAAACTAACACTAAGCAGTAGTGAGTTCCTTCAACATGAAAATTGCATAGCAAGCTCTGCCAATATGTGGTCTGCAATATTCTTCATCTGGTCTAACCGTGATAGGAGGAGGTAACACTAGGAAAAGCTAGGCTAGCACAGCACGGCAATGCTTCATTTCCTACATCCTTCAAAAATATACCAGACATATTATTATTCCACATCCCTCTCTCAAATGTGTGTTTGCTGTTGCTGTTATCCATTTAATATCCAGTAGGATCTGCAGTTCGCAACCTGCAAAGGCACGTCAACAACAGCAGCAAAAAAAACTGTGAGAGTTGGCTGATGCATCAGGTGTTTGTGCTGCCGTTCAGAGGGACCTGGACAGGCTGTAGCAATGGACAAAGAGGAATCACGGGAAGTTCAGTAAAGGGAACTGCACAGTCCTGCACTCTGCAAGGAACAACCCCATGCACAGGTTTGGGTCTGGAAAGTAAGTAGCTTTTCCAGAAGAGACCCAAAGATCCTGGTGGACAACAACTTGCACGTGAGCCAGCAACGTGCCCTTGCTGCAGAGGCCAACAGTATCTCCTGGGCTGCTTCAGGCAGAGCACTGACAACACATTGAGGGAGGTGATCCTTCCATTCTGCTCACAGCTGATGAGACATATTTGGAGCGCTATATCCAGTGCTGGACTCCCCAGTACAAGACAGACATGGACATAGGTTGTTTTGCAGTAAAGAGACAACTTTGAACAGTGTGGCGTACCGTTTGGCTAGGGGTCTTTCAGAAGGATGGTGTTATAAGAACAGTAAGCTGAGGATAGACAATTGTTTTTTCCTCAGAAGATGTCAATAAGTTAATACATAAAACAAAAAATAGGGAAGTGAGCTCACAGACGTAATGTGCATAGTACAAGAAAAAATGTGAAGCCAAGAACAACAACAAGACTGTACACAAAATTAAAGCATTTAGTAGATGTCCGTTATCATTGACTAAAGTTGTTTTTTTTTTTCCCCCCTATTCTTTAAAGATATTTCCAGATGTGTTACTAATACATGCGGGAACAAGACTTATCTCGTGGCAGCCCCTAGCTGTCCATTTAACTTTGCCTTCAATTTCAGTTGCACCAACACATAGAACTGACTCTACAGGCAAAACAGCTGTTGCTGCTTCCTTCTAAAGGCTTTTAGCCTAGAAAGGTCCTGCCCAGTCAGCCAGAAAAATAATCTGAAGTCTCCCTTTCTAGCGTGCAATATTATTCTCTGTGCTTCACAACTACAAATACAAGACCTCACACTGAAAGGTTACACAAATCACTTCTTGCAGAGCTGGGAATAAAATTCTTAAATGACAAAAAACTCCAACTCGTACTACGACATTTCTATACGTAGTTTTCTGTCTCTAAAAACATGTGAACTGACAAAACCAATCAGTTATTCTGTATCTTCTGCTACTGCTTCCAGAAAGTAGCAGCTAATTCCTGTACTGCGCATGTCTGAGCCAAGGCACTGACACTAAGATTACACAGGAAAGCCGATACAATCTTTTAACCATGGTTATAATAGTGAGTTGATTCAAATGTCGCGCATCACTCAGATAACTTCATTTGATCATCTCCAGTGTTTACTTCAATAGTTTAACTATATTAACACATACTGCTTTCTTATGCCTAGGATGTCTAACACTAAAGATACTCATCAAATGCTTTGTGGCAAGGGATTGTCTGTAGATATAGCTTCCTCAACAACAGAAAATTTATCCTTTTCAACTTGTAATTATGATTGTTTTTTAAAAAACAAAATCAATTTGACAGCCTGAACATAAGAAAACAAGCTTGCTTTCCCTCAGTTATTCTTACAGACTCTTCAGGCATAACTGCTCCTCACTCTGTGGACACCCAGTGAGACACTTGACCTGATTTTCTGCAGCACTGAGCATTCACAACTGTGACTGAGATCACTGGGGGCTACGGGCACTCCGTCACTCATAAGGCAAATAATTATGGTCTGATTGCACAAAACTAAAAGTTAAGGCACTGAGTTCTAATGTTAGTCAATATCTGAATGATTAAGGTCTAAATTAACAGCTTGCTCCTTGCCATCTGTCCATTAGGATGTCCGTTATCTACCAGCCTCCTACCTACCTGCTTTGAAGTTAAAATACACATAATTAAAAGGGCTCTAGAAAGTTGGGTTCTACTATCCACAAATTGTGAGCATGAACAGATGGACCCTTGAAGTCTTCTGCTGCTCTGCACCTGTATTTCCAAGACTCAGAAAGAGTCTTGAGAAGATAAACTCATTCATCTTTTTAAGATGATTCAAGAGTATTAACAGTCACAAAAAGCCCACAGGACAAATCTAGTTAAGAAAGATTTTGCCTATCATAGAAACCGTGGAGTCATCCTCTAAACAAAAGACTGGGTAATCTATGAAAACTGGCAAAAGATTGAATGATAGTAGGGATAGCATAAGTGTTCACTATACCTTAAGATGAAGTTTTAGAAGATAGCTGAATTACCAAGACATGAAATGCTCAGCCCTAAAAAAGGGCCATCCTGTTCAGCTGATTTCTTAGTAAGCCAATTCAGCTTACTAACATGGCATAAAACATTTCAGGGTTTTGCACAGTTCATTTTACTGGGCTACGCCAGGGTTCCAGGAGGCTCCAAAACACCTATACGCAGGAAAGCAACAGGAGAGTGCAGCTGGACACAGACAAGACTCAAGAAGGATGACTTCCTTTTCAATATATAAAAACTGCTGCAAAGGCAATGAATAGGAAGAATAAACTTTTTCTCAGAGTGTGAACAGAGTAAGTAATGGGTTTAAACTGCAGCAAGGAAAATTCAGGTAAGACACTGAGAAAAACTTGACAGTGACTAGTGAAGCACTCGAATAATTAGTTTGCTCCAGAAAGTGTGAATTATCCACCACTGAAGATTTTTTCTTTTCCCAAATAGATGGGTCATACTTGTCGGGTACAACAAACACAGCAAAGTTTGTGGTAAAAGCTTATTCCTAGGAGATTGAAACAGCTGGGAAAAAAAAGACAAGGCTTTGGAAACACAGCCTGCTTTGGGTCTGAAAAAATATGGCATAACTGTAACTGTGCCTGCCGCAGGGGGAAGCGTGAGAACTAGATGAACTCTTGATATCCTTTTCTTACCCTCCCATTTCTTCTAACATTTCAGTGTCTTTACCCTCAATCAAATCCATGTGTGACAATAATTAAAATTAAATCCAGTTATTAAATTCACACTCAAGCACTTCAGTGAGTGACTGCTTATTCCTGCAAAATAATCCACATCTAGAGGAAAGCAGGAAGCCCTGGTGTAGTCAAACACATTTTAGACTGTCACACAAGCTTTGGATTTTCACCTCTGCACAACGGGCCCAGAGCATACACAGTCTACAGACACACCAGAAGCAGTGTTAATAGATTTTTATGCTACCTCAGTAAAGTGTTTACTCATCTGTAATTTTTCTCAGCAGTGGACATCTGGTGTTCTATTATTCATTGCATCTGGAAAATTGCCAACAATAAAACCAATTTTCACAAAAAGAAGCAAAGCCCGATGTGCAGAACACTGGAATAAAGGAAAAAACTCTCTGATGATTCAGGTTTTTGTTCTTTGCACATTTGCTTCTTTGTTTTGTCTTTTGTTTTTTCCTCATATGGGACTGCAGAACATTTTGTCCAAATTATCAAAGAAAACATGCATTTTGAAGTTGCATATAAATTAAACTCTGGGAATTTACTAATTCTGGTACTCCTATGAACTTTAGGGGGATGTGCACAAAGGCTTGAGGAAAATAAGGTCACTAAAATAATAACTTCTCTAAGTTCATGCAGCTGCTAACAGAATACTTAATGGTTAATATAGAGAGAGACTTTTGCATGTATCAAGTAGAAGTAAATGTAGGACTACTCTAAAGTGTAATATTCCACCAATTTCCTGATAGGCACCTTTATTATCCTACCCTCAAAAGACCATGAAGGCATAATGTTTTTTTTTCAAAAGAAGGAGGTGGCACGGAAGGACTATGTTAAAGCATTCCTGCTACTGAAAACTGCTCATTCAGAAAACCACGTGTCTTGGACTCCAGGATTCGAGAAGCAGCTCCATCAATTTACTAGTTGCTAGTCCTGTCAGGATCCTTGTCCTTACAAGGATGTCACGACCCAAGTCCCTTGAACAGCAACAATTTCTGGGCATTTTCTAGGTGTGACCCAGGTATTGAAACCCTCTAACTCAGTATTTTTATGTGCTCCAGAGATACCCCTCACAAAGTTTTAGGCCAATAGAGTCTTGGCCTAAATGCTATCAGTTCAGCAACTGAAAGATCCTAGAGTACCAGTTTTTCCCAGTCCAGGAACTTCAGCAATGCTCATACAACAAAAACCTATGGACTCCTGTACTACTGCCTCTCTATTAACAGGCTGCAGATTCAGTTTAACCCTCCGCCTGATGCAGCTAATTGGCATCTGTTTTACTAAGGTTCCTTTTTCACTCAGATACAGTATTTTATGTGCACAAAGGTACAAGGATTTAAAAAAAAAACTATTAAAACCCTTGTGTTTTGACCTCCTTAGAAAAGAGGTTGCATTTAATATAGGGATTAGCAAATATCCAATAAGCATTACTATAAGTAGCATAATGCTATCTTTCTGCAGTGAGGCAGTCTAAATATCCTTGCTTTTAGTAACTGTTTTTAACTTACGCTATGACTAAGTGGACAGGGATTCCTCTGATGCTTTTCGTTTAAGCAGGAATAAATTTCAACAAGAATAAGAAAGCTGTTTTCCATCCATTGTTAACTATTTTTAGCTCAAATAACTCTAAGATATGTTTTTAAAAAATCACATTTGCCTTAGCATAAAAGGGACTTCTCACATAAGCTCATAGTAGCATAGATCTTTTGACTCTTGATTCTTGACACTCTGCTGGAATATTGACAGAATACAGTGGTGTACCATGGAGAGGGAGTAATCTCCATATCCTTTCTCTATCCATTAGTCAGAGTACCTAAATTACAAATACCTGATAAGTTCCTATAAAGAGTTTGTGAAAACCAAACAAGAGGCAAAAAAAAGTAGCAGAGGCAGACCAGAAAAGATTACGCTAGCCAATAAATTAAATACTAATAAATAGACATCTATTAATTATAGAATCAAATCCTACCTCCCAAACTCAACAATTTCTTAAGAAAATCCAACCCTATATCAAACCAGACACCCTTCACCTATGTCTTGCACCACTACAATCCCTCTTTTGAAACAATCCACAACTGTAGCCTTTCAGGGCAAAAACTACTCTAGCCTTAAATCCTACCATGTCCTAGATACCAAAGGAAGAGCTACACATAATCCCAAACCCTGACAATCAGCTAAACAAGCTGGCAGCTCTCACTTGATTCCTCTTCACCTTAAAAGTTGTTTCAAGTTCTCTTCCCAGTAAACTAAGCAACGTTATTCTCCTACTCTAGGAACTTTTTTATATACTCCCCAAGACAGAGAAGCCTGGCAGGTCTTTTATCCAAGTACAATAGATAGAACAAAAGACATCAGAACGCATTAAAGAATTTCTCTCTTTACTACTCAGTGAGACAGTTATCTTCAAGACAAATTTAACTGCATCTATAAACTACACAATTTAAATCATCCCTCCATCAAAGCCATCAATACTACCGGAAACATATTAAGTCAGATCACCAATTTATCACTCTGTGATACCATATTTTGCCTTAAGAACTTACAAAAACAATAACTCCATATGCTGCTAAATATCTTCAGTCCATCCTACCCTGACATTGCCTTAGTCTAAAGGCACAGGGACAGTCATAAATATGATGAAATCCTCATGGGCTTACTTAAGGAAAGAAATTCTTAAGATACAATCAAGACTGTTCTTTTGCTAAAACATACAGATGACATCTATTTCTCAGTCTAAACATTCATATTCTTTCTAAATCACCCAATGTGTGATACCAAGCACACACTTTTCTATCAAACTGTTCCCGGAGCCTACACGGCTATCGGTTTCCTGTCCACCAGACCAATACACCTACTGTCACAAAGCCAACAACAACGCAAAACTCAAACAAGCCAGAACGTCTAGGCAGCGTATCAAGAACTACAGCGTGTACTGTGAGGGTGCTCATCACTGCACTCCTTTCCTGATCTAAAGAGAACTTTCCCCAAAGACAGAGCTACACAAAAACATATCAACATCTTGAATGAGCTGAATAAACACCACTGAAACGTACTTCAGTAGCCGCTGCTGCTGGTTGTATGTCCTCAGTTATCACAAATGGCACAGCTTATGAGTTATATCAACTATACAGTTAAAACCTCTACTGGAAAGGCGTACTGTGAAACACTTTCCTCTCATCCCTGAATCTTCAAACAACCCAGTCACCTCAATAAACTTGTAAGCAGAAGCACATTTTTCCAACACACACGTAACCATGTTGGAGCTAAAAATAAAAAGCCTTGCAAATATGTTTCCCAGTGGTCATAATAAATGTCTCATACTACAATCAAAATTCAAACCCAAATCCACAGATACCAGACTAACATCAAAGCCTCAAGACGACTTCTCCAAAACTACTCAGGTGAAAAACAACAGCAGGACTAGCAGTGAACACTCAAATAGTGATTTACCAGCAAAACACCTCACAGAACAAAACCATTCCAGTTCTAACTTCCCACTCCTTATACTAAAAAATTAGGAAAGCATGTGGCTGGAAATTAAAAATTCACAATCATTTAAAGGAATTGACTCAAAAGGGAAAGGGAAAGGGGCTTTATTACTCATTAGTTTCCTCCATCTCTAGGTTATGATGCATCCATATTCCATGGCCAAGACAACTTATCTCTCTACCCCGCAAGCAATAACAGATTTCAATATCCTCCCCCCACTGCAGCAGAGCTCACAGTAATTAATTTCTTTCCACCTGTACTGAGCTCAAGGATTGTGATTTTATTTCAGGCTAAAGAGGTTTGATCTAGAAGCTTGTCTCCTTTTTCACAGCAATGTCAGCTGACCCAAAAAAATACATTACCTGTCCCTACAAGCCTTTTCTGACAAGTATTCGGACACAAGGAAAAAAAAAAAGGAATCTAAAGACTCAAGAAATTAAAGATAAGCTAAACAGGGTTGGCTACCCACTAGCATTCCCTAATGACCTCCCTGACACACAGCCACAAGAAATCAATGAAACGATGAGAAGAAATAGGAAAGAGGTTATTATCAAGTACTATGTAAAATTGGAAACAGTTCTGCAACAGTCCAAAATGCAAATATCACTAGGGAAAAGACAAATTAGCACCTGGGAACGAGACTTATTTTAGCTCAGTAAACAATCCTAAAGAAAAGCTTTTATCATTCAGTGCTGACATGAGTTTTGGTTAGTCAACAACAACCCTAGGAAGAATCAATAGGGGGTGAAACTGTCTATTCTTTGCTGCTTAAAAACATCTTGCACACCACAATAAATCCATTAAAAGGGAAACTTTTTTGGGAAAAAAAGCTTGAGAAAAAAAAAAAAAATCTCTCTTTCACTGTTTGGTCATTGCTCCAGATACAGAAATGACGACTATACAGATGAAAGAAGATAATCTCACTGTGTGAAACCAGTTGGAGTCCAGTTCCAAACTGGACAAACCGAAAAACCAGACAAGAGTTATGTGAAATACAAGGAGGAGAAGCAAGAACAGAGAACTCAACATGCAAGCTGGATGAGAAGTTGATTCAGCTTCATTTCCTGAGGACTTAGCATCTAGCCAGGCTGTTTGGCCTCCATCTGTTGACATTTTTTTAACGTTGCCAAATTCAAACATTTCTGACAGAAGGACTGGTACCTCAAAAGACTGTTTTTTAAAATAAGCACTGGCTGAGCCTAGTGCTTCTGTGAGGGTGGAGGCAGGGGCCAGGATCAGCAGAGCTATTGTTTGCCCTGTTTATCAGGCACGCAGCTCAGAGCCAGTTGCCCACGTGTCCTGCTCTGCCCAGCCCAGGGAAGGCGCTGAGGTAAATGAAACTGCAATAGAGGTGCTACACAGGGCGTGGGGAACCAGCAAGGACACAGGTATACTAGTGGATTTACTGCAGTAAGGAATATAACAGGCTTCACTAACTGCACTGACCACACAGCTTATTTCTCACCTTCTTCCTCTTTGCTCTTTAAGATTGTTTCTCCTCTTGACTCAATACAAACACATTTACTTGAAGACATGATGACAACTCAAACTGCAAAGCAATCACCAATTTACTCGCATATCCAGACTGTAAGTTGCAAACACTGATGCTCCTTTATTTTTTACTGTACTTTGCATTGCTTACAGAAATATGGCAATATCTTTTTTATTTCTGAACAGTTACTTAGACAAACAGATGACAAGAACTGGAAACAGTGTGACTGTGTCTGAGCAAGCATCATTGATTTTTGTACTACTGTTCCGTGAGCTTTAAAGCCTGGTCAAAGGTGCTATCTCCTAGTAATGCTGACAGCAGTCCTTCCTCCTAGATAAGGAAGATTTTTTTGATTTGGGAGATGTTTACCAAAACAGTTTTTGGACTTATACAGCTGTTGGGCTTAATGAAATAGCTTAGATAATGCTTAGTGAAAATGGACCACTTCAAAAGAGACAGAAGAAAGAAAAGATCTTGCCTCACTTGGAACGGCTGCCATCAGATGAAAGCTGGTCCGTGATGTTGGTAATGAAGCCATTAAGAGTTCCAGCATGAACTATCGAGTTCTTTAGAAAAATAAAGATACTCAGACAGGAAACTTTGTGGTACTGGAAAGCTAGGACATGGGCTTTTCCAGCAACCTGAACAGTAACTCTTTTCCCTCCCATGGGAATAAAAAATTATTTTAAAAAATAAAAAAAAGCAACCAAACCTCCTCCCCTCCTCAATCCTCAATGATAGTTAACCACAACTGAACTGCAAAAGGAAATCAAGGATTAAAACTACTCATGGACTAGAAATACACAGTAACTGCAGTGAGAAGCCTCACAGATAACAGGCTAACAGCTGAAGTCAGGAATCTATCTACAGGAGCCATACTGCACAAATTAACATTTCCAAGGGACTCAACAACAGAAACAACTTGGAATCCTGAGGCTATCCTGATACAACCAGAACTTGTTTAAAAACATGTTGGGCCTTTGGGAGTATCTGGCTGGTTTCAGAGCCTATGAAAGGCCACAGCTCTGCTCAGGGGAAGAGAAGAGTGGAAAAATTAAAGTCAGTGTTCAGAGTATGTATCACACTATCTTCAACAATTGGAACAGAAAAACACTTGCTACTCACCAAATTCTCTGCTTAGTTACAATGATGGTTGTAACAGGCCTGCTAATATCAACCTTCTACTTAGATATACACAGCCTTACAAACCTCTTCCCAGTGAATAAGAGATTAAGAAAAAAGGAAAAATTAATGGATGAGAGAAGATAAAAAAACCTCTGGCCTAGAAGAGAAGATAATTATCTTACCTCTACCATCAAATACAAAACACTGAAAATAGAAAAAGCACAGTTCTCTAAGCACTGCTGGTAAAACTGAGTAAAACTTAACAGAGGCTCCAGAAGAGAAACTGCCATCAGCAGAAGCTGAGGCTCTCCAGTGAGAGGGGAAATTCCAGCAGCTGATCCACACAAGAGGTTATTTTCCCCTGTAAGACTTCTTTGCTTTTGTTTTTGCAGAGAAGAGATCAGACAGTACAGTTTTAAATGTTGCAGAATTTGCAGACACTTTCTTCTGTACATTTGAAAGTTAGGAAGAGGATTTTCCGTATATTTTACTCAGTTACATAAAATGAAAATACATACAGTAACTGATATTTGAAACTGTTAGGCTGCAAGAGCAAAAGTGGGAATATTTTGAAGCATTTCCTTAAACAGATTCTCAGCTCCCATGAGATATGAACAAGTTCTAACTGAAAGCTGTAACCCCAGGAGTTAAATAAGGAAACATTTCCTCTAGGAACAATCCTTACAGAAAATACAAGGAAGACAGAAGCTTTCATTCTTCTTGTACCTGGTCCTACCTACATCTCCCTACAAATTATTCAAATAAATTTAATCTATAAGCATTGCCTTCACCCTTGAGGCGAAGTTAGAACAAGCTTTTCCAGAGTACACAGTATATACGAGTATATTTAATAAAGCATTCAACAATCATTTAAATACTAAAAAAATGTAAAGGAAGTTTTTTTCCAGGGGTTAAATCAACACTTAGCCCTTTCACAAATCAAATTCTCAAAACACAGAGAACATGACTACATTATCGGGGGGGAGGAGGCGGGAAAACCCAAAACAAAACAGCATGGAATAGAGATTTTCTTTTTCAGTAGTCTTGGGATGAGGTTTCATACAATGGTTGAAGCAATCTCATGGAGTGGTGGTGTCAAAAATGCAGTCCCTGCTCTTGCCTCCTACTTCTGGCAACGTGTTCCTGCTCCTTCCTTTATGGCAGCTTTGATACTGGTCTGGCCCTCAGCAAACCAGTGAATGAAGAGACAAGAGACACCTGAAAAGAAGATAAGGCAGCAAGCAGCTCAAGTTCTACTGCCCTCCCTCCACTCCTTACCATGTTCTCTCACTGCTCCCATGCAGACAGCAGAACAATTCTACCATATTGATCCAACTGCAAACGCAGCATGGCTTGTTCATTTCTTCTAGAGAGCAAGACAGTCAACAAAACAAAATTAACATTATTATACTTGTTTTTTTTTTTAAAAAAAACACTATAATTTGAGAAATATCTAGTGGCTTACAGTATCATAAAACACTTGCTACACTTAACACTATTTTCATTTATCATAATCTAAAATGTGTTATCCTAAATCATTTCTTTTCTAACATCTTAAGGCAGTGTTAATTCAAGACTGAAAATAATGGCCTGGCTATAGGTTGATCACTCTAAATGAGATATATGAATGCTCTCTAATTAGAGCAGCATAATGCTATTTAAAAAACAGAAGAGACTATTAGAGAACTATTTCAGAGAAGAACACAAATGCCAAGAATTTGGGAGAAAGTCCTCTGCACAGCACTTGTAGTTAAGTTCCAGCACAAACTAAAACCAGAAGTCAGTGGGAAATAGCATCTTCAGCCCCTCTGAAAATCCCAGTCAGGACTGACTGTACACTGACCTGAACTGCAGCTACTGTGATTCCTCCCTCCTGTGGCTGTACTGGCATGTGGTTTTCTGCCCATTTACACAACTCAGGAAATCATCTAGCAATTTTAAAAATTGTTTTCAAGTTGCTTATATCTAGATCAGCTCCCTGAACTAGCTCATTTCTAAACAAGGATTGTGCATGAGCACAGGACTAGTGCTAGGAAGAAGACAGGAGAGGCCGGGGAGAACAGGACCATGAGATTTATATTGGCCTAAATTGCTATGGAAATGCACTGTACCTCGCTGAAAGATCTTACAAATTAACAAAAAGACATGATTTCTTTAAGTTTTCACTTCCAGCATATAATACAGATGTACTTTGTCTTCAAACATATTCTTCATGCTCAAGATATACAACACATTTCTGATCAATTGAACATGCATTCCTTTCCTAACCAAATTCTAAAGATGTCAAAGGGAAAGCAGAATGAGATTAAGGAAATTTGGGGGTTTTTTATAATCTTTGCATAAATAGAAAGAAAACATCTAATAATAGCAGATGATAGCCAGTTTCTTGCCAATACATGCAATATCCTATCCTATTTTCTCCACAAAATTATCTTACCCTGTTTTTGAGGAGAGAGGACAGGGAGGGGGGAAGGGCTACCTTCTTTCTGACTCTGACATTTCTCATTTTTCTATCAGTATTAGTCTGCATTAACAGCCAAATCATACACAGACACACTCACACACAACACTGTCAGTGACCTACTAGAAAGTTGCTATAGCAACGACTGCTTTCAGAAATACATGTTGTGCATTTTAAGTGCCATCATAGTGTAACTCATCTGTCAATTAATAACCACAGCTCAGGGTAACACATCCCATACACTGAAAAAATTAAAAAATAAACATTATGACTTTATGTCTACAAAAGGAAATATATGTAAGCTCACTGCAGGCTTAGACTCACTACCAATTAAAAAAAACCCCACATTTAATACCAACATGTAACCTCTTGCATTTCTAGTTAAGTGCACAAAATCCATGAAGTATGAAAAAACTTCACTGCAATCTTGAAGGGGAAAATCACTCATATATATCATTAAATGTCTAATTTCAGCAAGTCCAAGCTACTTGTAGAGTCATCGTAGGACATTTGAGTAAAATCCCTGGAATAAGAAACCACAATGCTGTATCTTAAAATACATTGAGTAAACAAAAAAAATTTGATAAACACTTCAAGTCTCACTAGACCTCATGAAATCACCTGGTCAAGTTTTTTCTAATTAGTAATCAGAGTAAGTGAATCACACTCTCTTTCCCTGCACCTAGATATTTACCAATTTTTGGTTGGTGTACTTGGCGATAATTATTATACACAAAGCATAACCAGAGTAAAGAAGTACACATCTAAAATGCCAACTAATTATTCTCAGAAAGAAAACTTCGGGAAAATTCAACTATGAGAATTAAAACATTTGACAGTAGTGTAGTACTACCAATAGTAGCTTCTTTAGTATTGTTTCCTCTCAAGGCCCTGCCTTATACTAGCAGGTTATTTTCATGATAGCACATGTACTAAATGCCAATTTTTTTGCCTGTCTCAGCTAGGGCACACTTTCTGTTCATGGGCTGTCCTGTCTGACCTTTGAAAGGTAAATGTATTAAAGCAGAGAATATTCTCTCTCCAGAAAACATAAATGGTATCAGAGTTTTGCTAAGACTCTGGATGACCAAGTGCCGCCTTTGTCAATTATATAGAAAGAAATACTGAATTGGCTTCTCAGCTCGAATGTGACCTCAAAAAGTGTTTCAGTTTCCTTTCTCACATCCTCTAGATCCGGTTCAAATCACCTTCTCACATGACAAAGATGAAAAACGCTTTCCATTACACGTTCTGCTTTGGGATAAACATCAAGCTCTCACAGTACCCAGTCTTCAAAAACACAGTAGCATTGATGCTAGCTGAAATCCTTCTGGAAGACACTCTGGATATCAAGATACAGACTAAGATACACTGCCTAAGCTTCTGCATAACTTCAGTAAGCAGCTCAGTCTCAATGAGCTCTGAGTACACCGCGCTGGTTCCCTGTATGCACCAATTTCTGTAGGGACTTTCCACTTGCCCCAGATGTAAACAGGGAGGATCTCCTAAAAACTGAATCACAACCAATCCTTTTAGCGCAGATAAAAAGGATCAACTTTGAAAGCTTGGTCCTTATATGTGTGTATATATATATATATAATACATATAAAAGATACATTATAGATAGCTGTGAGATACATATCCATCCAGGCCCACCAAGGCAGCAAGGCCCAGACAGGGCATTTCTCTGACTTCCATCTGGCAGTCAGTTCATAGAAGCAAAGCAGGCAAGAGGACAAATAACCAATGTTTCATTCCCAGTTATAATCTAACACTGAAGAACAGAAAGGAAAGCATTGCTTTAAAAAAGTAACTTTTCACAACATGATGCGAGAAAATTTGACTAGCAGCAGTCACAAGACACAGGACTAATTAAACAATGTTGTTTAAATATAACAATCAAATTCCCCTTAACTTTTTCAGTGAGATACTAGTAAACAGAATTCTCAGTTTTGTAACAATAATTTTAAACTTTAATCAACATTTTCAAAATCCAGAATTTAGCTGATCACAGTTTCATGAATTAAACCTTTGAATAATTGAGAAAGAGGAAAGATCATAGAATCACAGAATGGTTTGGGTTGGAAGGGACCTTAAAGTTCCAACCCCCTGCCCTGGGCAGGGACACCTTCCACAGACCAGGTCACTCAAAGCCCCATCCAACCTGGCCTTCAACACTTCCAGGAAGGGGGCATCCACAACTTCTCTGGGCAACCTGTTCCAGTGCCTCACCACTCTCATAGTGAAGAATTTCCTCCCTGTACGTTAAAACCATTACCCCTCATCCTTTCACAACAGGTTCTGCTGAAGAGTCTCTCCCCGTCATTCAGTACTACAGCTGCTACCATTTGTTTTCCAATCTACCTCTTCCCTCTGGATCTCTTCCTTTTTTTCCTAGTACAAAATCCCTCACTTGTCTTCTTGATATCCACCCTGTGATCTCCAGGCATCGGGTGAAGTTCACAGAAAACAGTGACCCCTTAGCGGTCTGAACACCATGACCATCTCCAGCTCCCCACCCGCGCTGCCAGATCATATTGTATCCTGTCCCATCACACTCCCTTCCTTATTCTTGTGTCTGTGCCTCCCATTTACATTCCTGTCACCAAGTTCACATCTACCAGAAAAATAACTTTTGAAGGTATCCTTCTCTAGTTTGGTATATTGATATATTTTCCTAGGCCTTTCCTTTTAAGTAGGAAATATTTCCAGTTGAAAAATTATATATTCACAATTTTAGCATATATTCCTTCAAAAAGTTAATTGTTGCTATGATGCTGACTATGCCGGCATTAGCATGAAGTCTGGAAAACAAGGGAAGAAGGATGGAGAACAAACTGGATACATCTTTCAGGAGCAGCCTGCAGTCAGTTTTGAGTAAGCATACTTTTCAACTGTATACTTACCTACCTTCCATACCCACCCCCCACCCCGGAAATAATTTTTCACCCCAATCATTTAAGTCCAAGTACTTCTTAGGTTCTTTTTACCCCAAAATGAGTCACTACATTATATCCCGTACTCTGCTGCCGTCTTACTGTTTGGAGGAGATACAGTGCTAGTGTTCATATAAACAAGATAAAATTGCACTGTTTCCTTTCTACATAAATTTGCCATTGTAATTAAACATCTGAACTCTGATATTTATCCCTGAAAATTCACGTGGTCTTTTGGCTTCCGTTTTTCTTCAGATGGAAGTCAAAAGGCTACATTAACACCAGTTTTGTTATCAAGATCCCATGAACATAGTGGCTTCTTACTCAATTCATATATTAGCACTAACATGAAAAATTGATTGCTTCAATGAATCCTATATGGCTCTTTGCCAATAACCTATTTGTCATGTAGATAATTCTCACTTTCATTCTTAAAAGGTATAGTGATAAGGCTGTGGGATTCACCAGGCTTTCCTTTTATTTGAGGGTTGGTTTTTCTTATGGGTTTTTTTTTTTTTTTTTTTTAACATTAAACGTCTATGGTTGTATTTATTATCAATCTAACAATAATTCCCCATTTGTCACGGGCACTAAGTAAAACTCAGTTTGCACTGAAGAAGACAGGTGTCAAATTTGATCTGAAACCTCAAATGAGCTGCATTTTCCCCAGTAAAAGCATCACTGCTCCCACCAAGTTGCCAGATTTCAAAAAGTAATTCTTAAAACTAATAAAGTGCTTCTTAAAAATTGATCTGTAAAATTTTACAAAATATGCGTGAAGTACAGTAAAACCTTACTCCCCGTTACACTGATCAATGTGCATTCCCATCCTGCAACCAGTTGCTGCCTGAGTGTGACAGGTTGAGTGCACCAACCCCTTTTCCCTAGGGAACTATAGTAATAACCAGTAAAAAAAGAGTAAACAAGAAAATCTCATCTAACAGCACTTTGCTCTTCTACACCGATTTCTCCGTCAATGCAATATGTGGATTACGTAGCTTTGGAACAGTCAAGCACAACCCTACTTAAAAAAAAAAAAAAAAGAATTTGCAAGAACACATCTTCAGCCATCAAGTGAGATTCTAAATGTGATCAAGTACTTGATAGGTATTCCTGAGAAGGTATTGATGCATTTTTCTATTCCTTCTGTGGTCTTTCCTGATAAGATAATTTTTTTAAACCAAATTGAAGATTTTCTTCTAGAATAAGAACATTATGTCTGTTTTAATGAATTACAGACTCAAAAGTTGTTGCTGCCATCCTGATATACTGATAAAAGAGCTCTCTTTTTAGTGCTTGTCGAATTGAGACTGCTGTATACTTACACTTTCCTTGTGTTTGTCTTTTCCAGCAGTTTCATGAGCTGTGGAAACAATGAAGCCTGGTTCTCAACAGATTACGGTAGTGTAACTCTGTGTAGATTCTCTAACATGTAAAAACAATTTAAATCCTGCTGTTGCTTTTATTTAGAAGAGTCTGTATATGTAGGAGAGGGATGGGAAAAGGACATAATATTAACAGAGTAACTTCAGTCAGTTATCTACCTTAACAAAAATTGCAGAGATTTGTCTTTTAGACACACTCCACTCCTTCCAAATTTGATTGAAATAGGTTCAGAAGAGACATGAAACAACTCAATAATCTTCCAAATGCGTTTAAAGAACATGTCACATTGTACCACAAAAAAATCTGAACCCTGCCCTATTTAAAAACAAGACCAAAGATTAACAACATCAAAGCAACTCAAACTACTGTTCCTGTCCCCTTCTGTAGCAGGATTCCCAACCCCTCCTCTGCCCCTCACTGCACATCCCACTGTCCTGGCATGGACAGGAGCAACTGAACACTCGCAAAACAGTATTGCCTTAGAAAACCAAACTAAAAATAATTAATCTTACAGAGGTGACATCAAACCGTCTGCATGGATATAAATCACATAAGACTAAGAAAAGCCAAGAAATTCCTCAGAAAACAGTTGTTACGATTCCTGGGTTTCTATCCAAGCAGCATGAATTTGCCAAAAATCTTGAGGCTCCTTTGCTACCTTAAAAGCATTTGGACTACACACAGATAATTAAATGCACACTGAAGAACTATTTGATAAGGATCAATTTCTCTGTTTCCAAACTAATACATGTTCCTTACTTCAAAGTTTTGTTTCAAAAATCACCTAGAATTCAAAGCTGTTCTAAAAAAAAAAAAGAAAAAAAAAAAAGAAAACCACCAACAAATATCGGAGAGCTTTAGTAGCACAGGATTTAATGCTCATTTTGCCCTTCTAAGTTGTTAGGTTTTTTTAAAAAATTTATTTTTAGTGGGGGGAGGGAAGCCTCAACAATTAGGGAAAGGAGGTGGTACAAATAGTTGTTTCCAGTTGACAAGCATTTTTTGCTTGTAAGCACACCATCTTGGAACCTCAAGAAGTTACATTATATTATTAGCTTATACGTTATGAAACACAGTATATAACTCTTCAAGAGGTTAAAAACTAAGAAAAATGTCACACTCTCAGTTGATAAAAATTCAAAATACATTTAATGAAACTAAAACATCTACTGCAAACATAGCTAAACTCATGAAAATGTCTGGATAGATATTTTTCCTTAAGTGCAATTTCCTCAGTCATGCACAAAACTACACTCCCTAAATGGGAAACAATTAGGAAGTTACAGTAAAATTCTCCGTGATAAAACAGTATACGAAACATCACCATGTGAAGGAGTGCCTCCTGATAAAGGAATAAATAACGAAATAACTATCTGATAAATGTACTGAGGAAGAGAGTTTAACCCAACTCCGTTCATTTTCCAATCCCTGTGAGACCATTTCCTTTACAACTAAGTGCCTGGACTTTCCACAAGAAAAGCATGGCTCAACTTTGCACATTTAAACAGACTCCCACTGCCCAGGCAAACATCAAGACCATAGGAGAGCTGCTTATGCAGAGAACACCTAGGTCTGTTATACTTAATCCACACTAACATAATCAGATTTCGACTTCAAGTCATCTTCCAAGTTGTTCATCTGTAAACAGGACACTTAGAATGATCTTGCTCTTTAAATAAAACTTTGACCGATAAGTGGCTTTTAAGAAACCGTAACAATCTCAGAGAAGAGGAAGCTATTAGTAATTTCTCCGATAATATGAAAAGCAGCGGTATGAAAAAAACAACATCAGTGAATGCAGACAGCTTAATAAATGACTGTAAAGTTCAGAATGAGAGGCAGCTTCCTGGTCTAGGACAAGTTCGTTTTGTCTCCTGAATGAACAAAGAGCACAATCACTTCCAGAGAATAATTTCTACACATTAATACTGACTTTCTATCTAATCTGAGTCTATCCTGAGAAATTACGAAGTACTGTATTGATTACAGTCTTGCTAAGAGAGCTGCTAAAAAGCACATTAATGTAGTGCTAAAAAAGAATGCTCTAGGAGAACTGGCACTGCTTTATGGAGAATTCAGTTGAGCGGTCAAGGATGAGGCTCTGAGCAACCTGATCTGGTTGGAGATGTCCCTGCTCCTTGCAGGTGGGTTGGACTGGATGGGCTTTAAATGTCCCTTCCAACGCAAACTATTGTATGATTCTATGACATAGCTGTACAAGTGAATGTAAGAAGAAAAAGCACTTTCCATTTAATTTGAGGAGAAGTCAACTAAATTAATAGCCTTATTTTTCAGAAATACTTCTTGAGGAAGATGCAGTAAGTATAAAACTTGAGAGGAACTGAGAGACAATTAAAACATTTTCAGTATTATTCGTTCTGGGACGCACAAGGCATTAGTTCTCCTACTCTGAGTTTCAAAAAGTGAATGGAAGTCCTCAAATTCCTTTTAGGGAAGACACTTTACGTTAACAGTGAGCTGGAACAACTCAGAATTTGATACAAATCTTCAAGTAATTGTCATTCTTGGAGGAAGGTAATGGTGGTCATTAGCAGTCAATTATGCTAAAAAAAGACGACTCATCGATAAGCACAGTTCCTAAGTGAGCGTTTGCGTGTTCCCCAACCTCAAAGGGCCTTAGCCTTAACCTTCACACCCGTTCACAGACTCACCCACTTAAGTCTCTACTGCAGTGGTCCAAACTACGAATGGTAAAAGCACGAACCAGACAAAGAACACCAATACCTTAGCAGAAAGGAGCAGATCCTGATAAGAAGTGAAGAAATCCTGATTATCACCAGTGCGAGCAGGTTAGAAAAGAAGCTGATGGCAAACAAAGGTCCTGTTCTATTTATTTCATCCAACTCACTGTCACACCAAAGATGAACAATTACCTTACTGCAAGGAGAAGAGGGTGCATAGCTCAAAAACACAGGTATGTCAACATTTTTTGAGAAGTACCTTTGCAGGTGGCAAGATGTAACTCAACAGTCAGAACAACCCACTACAGGTTCTGGTGAGCTTTTGAAGAAATCTGTGAAACTAGAGAACTTCTTGCCAAAGAGCTTTCTTCCATTTCCCAGTAGCTTCTTGGCGATTGTTTGAATCTATCCAAAGGCTTAAAGGTTGATGAGGAGTTAGCTTGGATCTTCTATTTGGCAGTTCTAGCACCAAAAGGGCAATCCAGAGCCAGCTGCTTCTCTTCAGAGAAACACAAAGCTTCTCTTCATTTTCTTCAGGGAGTTGCCATTATTTAAGCAATAGCAGCCTGACAGCTATAGCAAGGATAGCTTGAGAACAGGATGCCAAAAAACTTTCTCCAGCTAAAAATGAGAAAGCTGCTTGATTAGGCAGAAAAGTATAGCTTGTATTTCATTCACGATCTCAGAAGCTGTAAAATGGAAAAATCTCAGAAAATACAGAAGATACAAAAAATTCACAGTGTAGTTTCTAATCCCTTATCAACTGAAGTATAAAAATAGATAAACATGCAAAGGACTATCTTCTCCAATTTTAGCAAGGACATGGGAATATCCCAAATTATCCAATGTATGAAAAGAGGAATGTCTAGTTTCATGTTTCTTAGTCATTTAACTAAAACCAATAGAAAAATGATAACAAGAATTTAAAAGCAGATATTCCTTTTACACTTTCCCTTGTGAGCTGCAGCACAGTTTTTCTTTGCCCAACTTCAATGACTTTTACATATTAAAATAGAATCCTTAATTACTGCTTAGAGCTTTTATAAACTTTCAGTATTGAAATTTTATTGCAACTATTTTAATACCCTTAATTAGCTCATTCAGAGTTTTTATGCTAATTACCCTAAATCACCAAATACTCTACCATTGCAGTTTTCTAATACTAAGACAGCTTTTTACTATTATAGATGTGACAGGTTCTCCCATTTAATGTGGTTGAGCTCACCTCTCTACTTCATTATACAGTTCATGTTCAATACAGTCCAAATTGCTAGTGGCTCTTTTCATCATTAATTACATATTTCAAGTCCAACACTACTCTAATAGATTCTCCGTCCATGACCAGCAGGGAAGGTAAGAGCAATCTCAGCTCTTATTCTTTAACTCAGTCTGGCCTGTTCTACCATTATCATCATATTCCATCTCCGTCATACCTTGCCTTCTAAATAATGGTTTTTAATAAGGATATGTTGCTTTAACATGCATTTGTAAAGTCCCTAGCAAAACACGTTATCAGTCTAACCAAAACAGAACATACATGCTAGAATTGCCAACTGGCCTTCTCACACCTGGTTCAAAGAGGTAACAAAATAGAAACATGTGCTTCAAAAGCAATTCCAAAACAATTTCCATCACTGATTTTTACATTTCTTTATCAAAAGCATTCATAAATCTGGTGTTAATACTGACAAGGAGATAAAATTGAACAGTCTACCTTTTCAAACTAACCCCTTTAGGCTTACTGCTCTTTTCCAGGAACACTGGAAATTACTTGCGTGTTTCCTATGGAAGGTATCTGTCTTACCTGCAAGATGAAACTTGGATTTCACTGTATGCTTAAAGCAGGTGTTCAATGTTTTAAAATATATATGTTGAAAATCACATATCCTTCATAAGTACAAAACTTGAATATAGAGTTCCCAGACAATTTACAGTTAATTCCCCATTTGATAATATCTAGTAAAAACCTCACCTCAACACTGCTAAGTCTGGGGTTTTCCTTTCTTTACACCTTATCAGTAAAAAAAGCATGAAGCTAATTTCTGTCTAAAACTTTATATTTTCACAGGTACCATTCAGAAACAGAATTGTAAGAAGGACTTAACCTTGCAGATAGGAGTATCATGAGCAGATCTGACAGAATATGCAATTGTAATACGACAATTTCCCTCTTCAGTGGTGTAACTAAAAATTTACATGCAGCTGCATTTGTTTCATTAATATACATAATTACAGTTTTCATATAGAATTTATGCTACAAGGTGATGACATATCTAGGACACAGCACTGAAAATAGATTCAGTTTTCCCTCTCCTACAGTGCTGCCATTGAAGTCTTCTACCTGTGTTTGATCTCAGAAACACCCAAGCCCTTCACAGTAACACAACTTGTACTATAAATCTAACAACTAGACACCCAGTCAAGAAAAAGGCTTCTAACAGCACACACTCCATATGCTCTTCTGTCTCGTTCACTACTTCACATTAAACCAATGCAATTAAGTTGCCGCTTTACTATAGTAAGATGGTAATAATTTTTTTGCCTGCAGAAGATACAGGCAGACACTGCAGAGGTATCAGTTGATTAAAAATTACTGTTTTCAAAGACTTGTTTCTGTCTGACAGAACCTGTGGTTACTGCAGCTTTTAAAGAAAAGCCTGTTTTAATGCCAGCCTTCTGAATGAACAATCCTACTTAAGCCCAACACTGAGCATTCCCAAAACTTGTACCTTCCTTCAAGTCAGAATTCAGGGAACTCTTCAACACTTGTGTGCCCATGTTTTATTCAGGTATTAATTGCAGTCAATACAGCCATCTTCCAGGTTCAGATATACTGGACAGATTAAGAGAATGCAAAATGAGCCAGTTACTAGTTTCCTCAAAATTTCCCACAACAAAGCTAAAACATTTCACCAGCATTCAGAGAGCAATGCTGAGAAAATTCTGTATTTTAAGCTACAAAAAGTTTCATGAGTTCCTTATCAATGGCCACAAAAGCCTCTTCCACAAGTTTTCAATTATTCCTCAAAAGAGGGAGCACTGATTCAATAACACTAGTGAGTGTACATGGAACACAATGTTTCTTTAACAGGAGTGTTCATGTTTTCTTTGAAGAAAGAAAATATTTCTCAAATATGAAAATGCAATTTGGCAGCCACATTTGAAAAAAAAAAAAAGGTTGTCATTTTGAGTAGCTGTTGACCTTACTCAAACACTGGGAGAATGATCTGGGAGAACAAGATAACAGATCAGTTGCCAAAGGATGAAAAAAGAAAACAGAATGAGATTTTAATTCAGTAGAAAAATGAACACATTTTACAGTATCATTTTTAATAGGAAAGGTTTTGACAATTCTTTTTATTTAAATATGAACATTTAAAAGTATGTTTATTATTGACTGTTCTGTAATGTATAATTTATTTTCTAATCTGCTTGCAAACTCCCCGACTGATGAAGATTTGGATAAAATTAAGCTGTGTTACATGGAAATGGAAGAGAAAACAATGAGTATAGTAGTTAAATTTGACTTGTAAATATAAAATGGTTTCCTGAAATCAACAAACAATTGTCATTACAAGCCCAAGGTAAGACTGAAATGAACATTTAAAGACTGCAATCTCTTTTCTGAGCAGAGCCCTCAGGTTACAGGGGAAAATGGATCCTTAATGTCAAAAAGACAATTCCGAACCACAGTGGATGAATTTAAGGATAAATCACTTTGTCAACTAGCTGGTGAGATCCTTGTTCCTAACACCAAAGCACCTAGTTCTTTGCTGTCAGAAGCAAGAAATTCTGATGGGAGCTATTATACACCATATTTAGTCTTTCAGTTTCCCCCTCCAACTGGCTGTTGTTCTGCTCTACTACAGCATTCCTTTTTTCTTAAAGTTCTTACTTTAATTTCAGATAAGAAAGAGCTACAAGTTTGTGACGCGAAAAGACTTTTTTTTTTTTGCTTTAAAACTAAACTATATGTTACCAAGTCTATTAACTGAGAACTCACTGTGGAAAACCTCTCTAGACTACTATTGAGGTGCAGGAAAACAGTTTTGGAGCTTGAACATCAAAAGCATTCTTCAAAATAGCGCAAAGTCTAAACAGAACAGAGCAGGAGAAACTGGCAGTGGAATTGTGCACTACACTCACGAAAAAAAAGAGCAAAAGATCCCATAAGACTGAATGCATTTTGCTGTAAATGCATAAAGCTCATGCACCTCATACACATACAGTGCCAAACTCTCAGAAAAATCAGAGAGCAAATTGACTTTTGGGGTTTTTGCCTTAGATATTTGAGAGCTCTTGGAAGGGAAAGTAAGAGATTGATGACTAGATTCTTTCTAGTCTTTTAAGAAGGGTGATATATTGCTAAGAAAAGTGATATAATCATGGAGAATATGAGTTTCCCTGGGTGGTACATTTGAAGAACAAAATACTGATGATCTCCCAGTTGTGATGATAGGGAAGAAATCCATATTCTCAGAGAACTAACGAGGTTACTTGAGAAATCATTTACTCCTGTACTATATGCTGTTACACCTAGTAAAATGCTCAATTACAGAACAAAGCACACTCCATTAGGATGAGAGCCACAGTAAGAAATGTGGTTGCTACACAAGTATAGAATCAAAACCCCAACTACTTCTCCACCCCCAAACAAACCTCAGTATCACAATTATTATACATTAGACCACAAACTACTCTCTATCCTGCAGAGATACCTGTCTTTCAACATGCCTTAACTAACAACCACCACCAAACAAACTGCACAGCAATATACAGCTAACTGTAGCTTAACAAAGAGAAAACACACGGGGGAAAGCAAGGTTGTTCAATCATTGTTCTCATAGGTTTTTTTAATACTGAAACATTTGTTCGTCTGCTAAGAAAACAACTGCTAATAAATTTCAAATTCATTCAGTGCATTTCCAAAAAAAACCCAGTACAAACTTAGTGACTACTGATGCTTTGGCAAATGCAGGCAGCATTGTAAACTACCAAGTGAAACATACAATGCTCCCTATTTCATTCTGCGAGCTGTATAGAGCACTTGTTCCCTACCGGAGGCGTGGCCTGGAACAACCCCCTAAGCCCTGCCAGGCAGATGACCTCGTGCTCCAAGCAGGAGCCCAACCGCCGGTAGAGGAAGCAGCGACGAGGGCGGAGGGAATAGAGGCTAATCAGTCAAGGGCAGACGCTTGGGGGTGACAGGAGGGCAGCAAAGGTGATAGCAGTGATTGTCACCTAAAAAAAAAAAAAAAAAAAAAAGGAAAGAAAAGAAAAAAAGAAAAGATGTGGGAAAACACTAATTGAGAACAAAAATGCACTAACAAAAAAAAAATTAGGCATGTTTATCAACATAAAACTAGTAAACAAACAAAATTCAGTAAGGCCTAGAAAACACAAGCTAGTTCCATTGCCATTCTAAATCTTCATCCTATTTATCAAGTCCCAAGAAAAACTAGCTTGTAAAACACAGTAAGAGACAGTTTGCTTATTTTGAAACAAGGAATTAAATCCAAGTTTCAAACCACCATGCACTTAGAGTAGTACAGGACCAATTCAAATCTATGTCTAAGTTATTCACTTAAGATTATACAATGATAAGAAACAAATACTGTTATTTGAAGAAGCTAAGATTCAAATAGTTAATAAATAAATGTTGCTAATTAAGTCATGCCTAGAAGATTGGTTTCAAGGCTCAAAACATCCCCTACTTCGTACAAAAGTATACCTATAGACTGAAAGAAAAAAAAAAAGCTGTAAATATAGTCTCTGCTGGCAGAGAGTTGTTTCTCAGACAAGTTTTAGAAGACTATAAAAACCAGGCATTATATTCACATTACATGTATCCTTTTTCACTTCTTAAGCATACATTTCTAAATTTTCTGCTCCAGCTTTTTTCTTTTTTTCCTTAAAGCTGCTACTGTACTTATACCATGAAACAGCAAATTCTCTCTACGTATTGTCAGAAGCAGTCATGAAGATTTGTACCATTTTATACTAACAAAAAAACAGCATTTAAAATCAAAGAATGCAGAGAATCCGATGTTCCACGTATGCTTTCAACAGCTTGACACTGAACAAACGAGGCAGCCTCTTTCTTCACTACTCTTCATGAATATTGAAGACTGCAGCTAACCAAATGACAACACAGACAACTGCATCAGGCAAGAACATCAAAAAGGAAAGTCCTGATTGTCCTAGACAAGTGCAAGTAAGGAAGCCACAGCTCCTGTTTGATCAAATATCATCAGCCAAGAAACTAATAAAATGTTTATATTGTACATCTTGCTAACCACATGGGGAAGTGGTTTTTACCAAGGGGCAAATATCAATTTGTTTCACCATTGACAACTGTTTTCCATGCTGGTTGCCATCCTGCTTTTCATTCCTCCATTTGTGAGAAGGATGAAGATGCCTCTCCAAGGGACAGAAACCAAGAGTGAATCCAGATACACAATCAAGCACAGGTCGACACAGAACCTTAAACACTGGGATTGCTTGCAAAGCCTTACATGAACTACAAACAAAAGGATAACAATAGAGCAATGGAGTCTTGTGAAGAGCTCTTCAAAATAAATAAACAGAGAGCAATCCACCTAGCACTAGTAAATCTTCAGCATTAAAGCAGAGTGCCCAGTTTGGGGTTCCAGACTTCAAGATATGAACTGACAGGAGAAAGTCTACAAAGCAGTGAGCTGGATCAGAAGACAAGTAAAGATCTATGAGGAAAAACTGGAAGAATTGGAATATAAAGACACATAGTTTGTGTTAGAGAAGATAACAAGTAAAAAAAAAAAAAAATATATATATACACATATATCAAATACATCCGGATACATCATAAATAGACAGATATGAACAAATAAAAATCAAATTTACTGCAATTGTGTCAGTCAAAAAAAAAACCCCAAGCAGTAAGAATATAAAGCACTGGAATAAGCTGCTTAAGAAATGCAGTGGAACTTCCAGGAATTAAGACATTAGACAAGCATCTGTCAAGAATATCGTAAATGATCTTCTCTCAAGACAGAGAAAGGTATTAGCTCAAGGTGTCTCTCCATCCTTTTTTTGTTTAGTATTCTTCCAGGGACAAAGTAAGCCCAGGCAGAATCGTAGAAGTAAATAAATAACCATTCTAGTACAAGTCCATTGTTACAGTAAAACACAGGATTGGATAGAGATCACAGAACACTACAGCTTTAATATCCCTTAGTGGCTGTAAAAGCAACATGAATTTGGATTTAGAGCTATGTCACTACAGATTCCAGCAATGCACAAAAAAAACCCAACAGGGAAAAAAATTAAATATCATTAGATATAAACATACTTTAATAGTCTCCTCAATACCAGTTATTTCATTAAATAAAACTTCAGCAGTAAAGATTGTTATAATGTATATTCTCACAACATAGCATGCCCCAGTTAGAGGATGAAGATGTCAAAATTTAAAAGACTTTGCAATTTTTCAAAAATAAACTACTGTTTCTAAAGGAAAAAAAAAATGGTAGGACAAAATAATAGTGTATTTCCACTTAAAAGCCAGGTGCTAGAAGACTGAAAAGCAGATATTACAGGAAACTATTAACATTTTGGGTAGTGGTCTTCAAGAAAACATAGTACAAGGTTAAATCTGTGTTGGTAATATAGGAAAATTCTTAGAAGCTGGAGAGTAATGAAAAAAGATTCTAAGGAACAGAATATGGAGGGGTCAGGGTGGTCTTAATTTTTCTCATCACATATTATGTGGATATTGAGAATTAAGGGGGGGGAAATGGTATTAGAGCCACTGGGTTCCACTCGTGAGAGCACTGACACCCACACAACAAATGAAGTCACCAAACAACTCCTCAACAGAGTAACCTCCCACTTTGGTATCGCAGCAAAATTGAGAAGTTCTATATATGGACACTTTTGCTCACCTTTATAATGCACTTTGAAGCACTAACAATTCTGATCTTGACATTATCAGTTAGCTTTTCGCAAGGTTAAAAGTAGTTTACATTGTTCTTTTACTTCATATTCCACTACAACATTTTAAACTGCCAAGCACAAAAAAAAAAGTTGTTATATCCTGCTAGTTTTACTGATTTTCCCATGTTGGCGTCTGTTTAAGCTGCTCTGGAAGATTTCAGCCAAAAGAAATGTTCTCTCCTAAACAAAGTTAGGAAAAACATTTGTTCATTATTTGAATTCTCAGTAACTTGCATACTGTGGAGGAAACATGAATGTAGCACAAAAGATACCTGATGGGCAAGATCTGCCTTTCCTTAACTTAATGACAACAGACAAAGAATTTGAAGCCTAGTTTTCAAACCCTGGAAGTTATGCTTAAGACACAGGGAATGAGTTGTGTTTACAGATTAAGAGACAGATGTCTGTCAAACTCCTGTCCTTGACAAAGTTGGAAGGAGAACATTGTTGGTTACTCTCACTGCAGCACATGCAATCTGTTCCTCGTGCAAAAACTGCACAATAATGAAATCTGCTAAGTGCAGATCCACTCCAACAACCATAGCTTGTAGTCCCTACCAAGGTACTATTTACTATTTTGCAGACACTTATAAACTAGTCAAGGTACGTGGATTTTTTATTTTTTTTTTGAAGTAACAACTTACAGCTATCACACTGAAGTCACAGAACAGGTCAACTACAGGTCTTTACCCTGAAGTGGGAAAACTCATCAGGAGTGAAATTCTTAAAAAAAAAAAAAAAAAAAAGTGTATTTACCACACCCCAAAAAAATTCCTTAATTTGAATAAATTTTCTTGGAACACAACACAAATAATCTGCAGCTAAAAATCTAATACAGGAATTTCCAGTCTGAATGGTTAGTTTGTCAGAGACATATTATTTGAAACAAGACTTGAATAACTACCTAACAATAGCCATCTGAACCACAGGCATGCTCATCTGAGCCATCTATAACAATGTAATAAGCAAAGTTCCCCTTTAGAATTAAAAAAAAAATCCCCAGCAACTAAGTCCCTAATTGCCTGAACTTACAGCTAAGAAGAAAATACAAACAAGGCTGCTCTGTGTCGTAAAAGTTTTGGTCTCTGTTGAGGTTAAAAAGGAAAGCCTGGTGAACGTAAGATGACATTCAGATCATTTCTAACCTTCTACCAACATGTTCTTCCCTTTCTTCACCACAGCTTTTTGTCTTCTCAACTTAAGCCTCCATTTCAGGGAACTCTGCCAGTAATGTCAGGTGCAGGAGCTCACAGGAAAAACAGAATGGTTCTTAAACTAACCTGAGACACACATTCTTCTTTTGAATCATCTCTGAAAGAGTCTGACATGCAAAGCATATTAGAAAGAGCTTGACTAGAGATTTAAAAGACTAGCTTTTTTTTTTTAATAAAACATGTTACTTCAAATAAAAGTGGGGAGTTGCAGGAGCTGTAGTTACTTTGCATGATACTTTCTCTACTAGCTGCCAGCAGCATGTGATGGTAAGTCTCATTCATTCACCCCATCACCTCATTTGGTCCAAAGGGAGCCCACCATGCAATTATTTCTTCTAGCAAGCCGCAAGCCAATATTTTTATACATTCCCATGTTCTTCAATTATGCATTTGTTACTACAGCTTAGTTCCATAAGCTTTTTCCCTGTGTCACGCTCGCCTCTGCAATAGTGAACCTGCACATGCACTCAGGATTCAAAGTGTAAGTAAGTCTAATGACACTTTGTAACATTTCGCAATGGTGCTACGTGCCAATTACCAGTCTGGTAGGTGAAGAGATTGGAATTGGGGAACCACAAATCAGTACTGATTGTCCCACACACTGAATGCTTTTTGTGATTACTGTCACTGAAAGTCATTATCTTTTGACACAGGCTTGAATGCCAACATGACTTACAAAGGAGCAACACGTTGCCTTCAGGACAGAGGCAGATATAATAGTTAAACTCTGATGTGGGTATTATCAAAGCATGACTTTAGGTCAGGGAAGTTGTTTGAGGGAAAGACAACAAAGGAGCTGACTGCCAAAAATTTATGGGCAAATAAGATGTGAAAGGGTTATTCTTAGCTGTGTATTTCACAATAAAATGAACTACATGAGTGACATATCCTAGCAATACCTCAGAGTTTACTACGGACAATACTGGTGCTGTATCCTGGCACTACATGGAGAGACTCCAAGTTCTGCGTGCATGCTATGGATGACGCTGGTGAACAACAACATTCTTTCCGAAGGCCTGGCGCTCCTCATGGATGAAGTCTCAGCAGAAGTCTCCAACGAAATATTCAGAAGGTTTTTGTGATAAATGAATTTGTCCCAAACAGGATTCCAATTAAAGTTTCCAATTTATTGAACAGAAGCAAGCAAACAGCGCTGGGTGCGCCGGAGTCTCCGCTCCACCAAGACGCACACCCCTTTGTTCACAGTCACCGTATTTATAACCTCTCCCGGTCCCCCACCTTGCCTGTCTCCTTTTTTTTGGAGCTCACAATCTACATTCCATTGGTTACTCACACCGTTCGCGGCAGGTACTGATTGGCCAAGAGCGTATCACTGGCCACTACACAGGTGTTAATGGGCTAAAAGTACCGAAGCGGCCGGTCCCATATTTGGGGTTGTTTAGGTGCCCGTGCCCATCAGCCCCAGCCCGCCTTTCCCGCCTTTTGTTCGCTCCACTGTCAAGTGTCCTTCTTATGCAAACAGCGCTGTTAAGCGGGTAAAAATCCTTAATTATGTCTAACTACTAAGGCAGGAGCGAATCCTGCCAAACTAATTTTTAATAACTCAAATAAACCTCCCAAATACGTTTACAATTTTAAACAAAACTTATACGTTACCTGTACAGTTACAAAAAATGGGCTTAGAACTATGCACGTATCTTCCTGTTTCCCCTAAGCCTGTGGCTATATAAGAACAAACAGGATAATTAAAGATTCCATATACAGAGGGTCACATTTCACCATGCAACCCTAGTATTGCTTCACATTAACACGAATCAGGTGAACATATCTCACATTTTCAAAAGGATACACTTTCCACTTTTAGCAGCTTCGTAACAATGCATTTGCCTTGGGAAAACAAAGTGTCTAGGAAATAATGGCAGTGACAACTGACCACTCCTCCCCCTGCCCCCTAAATGGGACATTTTGCTTCCCTTAACTCTTACTCCTCACTCATGTCCTTGCCTTTTCCCCTCTCAACTTTCTACCTGCTCTAAATCAACAAACAGTAATGAGAAATCAGAAAAGTAAGGCATACCAACAGAAAAAGTCTGGTTTACCAGCTTTAATGGCTATGACGTTAACAAACATTTCCACGCAAAGACAAGAAATTCACAATTCAATAGCCACCTCAGTCAATAAGAATTTACATAGGACAGCCAGTGCTTTCCATCCCTACCGTCGGTGCTCTATAGTTACACACACCAACAGGAACAGGAGTGTGTAAAAACTTCCCTTTGCAAAGTAAAAAGACAAACAGCTTCTCTGGTTTCTTTTGGGGAGAAAACCAAGTATATCACCACGATATTGAAACATATGTTTAAGAAAAATGACAGAAGTGGGGCATTTCATTTCCTTTCCTTTTCTGACAGTGCCAGTAGCGTAAGTTACACCTGAAACTTGACAAACACTACTGCCTGTGTTCCCACTCACTTGCAACAGTGAAGAGCGATGAAGTCTTCCGTTCCACTCTGATGGTTCCACTTGTTACACTCCAACTTTGGGGATATTTTGACAGGACCCAACCACAAGTTCTCACTGCCATCCAACCTACTGTCCTCTCTTCCACCTCAGCAAACGGACAGCACTGCCATAATTCAGATTGGCCATTTTTAATAAAATAGCACAATATTCTGCCTGTGTCTTCCTCTTCAGGCTGTGAACGCACCCAGCGTCTTGTACAATAACATAATAATTAGTATTCAAAAATTCCCTAAAACATTTTGAAACACCAATTAAATTTCACGTTCATCTTATCACTTTGGCAGAGAAAACTGTTCCAAGCAGAGCTTAAAGAAAGAATACCGATTAAAGATTAAAAAAAAAAAAAAATCACCCATCTGACGGGGGAAGGCAAGAGATATGCACAAATCCACAGAAATTATATCATTTCTTCTGACCACTACACCAACCCTTTTCAGAGGGATGAGAAAGGACACAATATAAGCAAATTTTATTTGACTTATGTAAATACAAGTGAAACAAACAGCTAATGATAAAATAGAAAAAGCCTTAAAGAGCTGAAGAAAAAAAAAAAACCCTGGAACTGTGAAACAGAAAGGAGATGAAAAATAAACAAATCATGATCTGTAATTAAAAGGGCAGAGTACTGAAATGTTCCAGTCTTTCAGAGAAGTCCTTCAAAAGGTTTGGTATCTGTCCCCACCATTTTAATTCTCTATCTTCACTCACACTTTCATTCTTAGAGCATTATGTACGGCAGAACACAAATATCACAGACAGCTGAGGACAGTTCGGAAGCGGGCAAAGGAAGGCAGACCCTTAAACTCCAGCTCTTGTAAGCAACGATGATCTCTATACTGGTGACTTGCACTCCCTGTACTATACTATTTGTTTTACAGTATCATTGCAACTATGTTGGTTTGCTGTTTGTTTTGGGTTTTTTTTTTGTTTTTGTTTTTTTTTTTTTTAAGCTCAGTATCCAACAGAAAGAGGCCTACGTGGCTGCATGGTGTGTGCTTATTCTTCTCTCTCCATCCTTTTCTCCAGTTCCCACTAGCAATAATTGTCAGTCCCTGGACCAATTTCCACTGAACTCAGTAAAACAGACTCTAAAGCCTGTAAGTTCCTCTATATTTTTAAAAATATTCATTTAACTCCTCTCCCCCAAGCAGTGTGCTATTAAAGTAAGGCTACAGGAAAAAAAAAAAAAATTAGACACCAAAGAAGCCATGTGAAGAAAAGCAGCCTTCAAAAAATTCTACTGCATGAAGCAGTGCTTACTCTTGAGCACAATTTATGACTGTGTTTACCCTCTCACCTAACACTGTGACACTACAGTCTAGTGAGCCTAACTTAGTACAGACTATTCCAGAAAATAGATCAGTAGAGAGCTAAAAAGACAACAGCATTTAGAGGGGCAAATCAACCTCACTGCCGTGCAGTAAAGTTCCACAAACCTACAGGAGTTCTCTAGAAGACTTCCCTTACCCCCACACTGATGGACTCAACTTGATAAAGCCTGCTTCAACGTCCAAGAGACATTTAACAAGATTCTTCACAAAAGGCTCTTAAAGAAATTAAGCTGCCATGGCAATAAAAGGCCTTGCATGGATAGGTTATCTGGTTAAGAGAGAGGAAACTGAGAGCAAAACAAATGGTCATTTCTGACAAAAAAAAAAGTAAGGCCACCAGCAAAGTCCCACAGGAATATGACTTGGAGCCCAAATTGCTTCAGACATTCTTACATCTGGAAAAGGAGGTGAACACTGACAACGTGCTGATAATACCAAATTATTAACCGTAAGGCAGATAGGACCAGCCGCAAAGAATGGAAGAACAAACACAGGCTAGAGACAGCAAAGCTGGCAGAGGGAATTCGGTAAAGGTAAGAGAGATACCCACAGGAATCCCAACTTTACACACACAGTGATGGGCTCCAACCTGAACATTGCCACCCAGAGCGAGCACACGCAGCCAAGTCACTCTGAATCTCCCACCTGAAGAAGGAAAGGTCTCAAGCTGCAGAACAACTTCTCCCAAAAACATTCTTGCCACTGACCTTGCATCACCTATAGCAACAGCTGACTCTGATGGCCTGATTCACTTCATTCACCTGGCAGAAAAACACCCCTCCCAAACAGATGGGTTTTGCCAGGTAGGGAATTCAACTGGCTCAAGGAAAGGTCAAGCCAGCAGCAGCACTAGTACAAAGGGGAGAAATGTGCAGCTGTGGAGAAAATTCCTCTCTCAGCTGTGGCAGACCGGCACATCAGCTCAACCATCTTGTGCAATCACACAGGCAGTACAAAGTTCTTGTGGTTCCAGTGAACAGATCTAAGAAAATAACAAAGCAAAACTGGCATATTTATCACTCATTTAAGATGGAATTCACTACCCATTTGCAAATGAAGTTTTATTTTCCACTTGCAAACACTAACACATTGATATCTTCCTGGTCCTTGGGGATACTAAACCTAAAAAGGAGAGAGAAACCCTCATGCGGGGGAGAGCAAACAGATTCTCAGCTTGTCATTTGATTTGTGTTTCAAAGACCACCACCACACGCTAGTATATATTAAAAAAAAATGCATCCAAGATGAATTGGTTTGATTTTTATTATTTTATTGCAGAAAGATACTTGATACTTAGAAATATTTCTGACACACAGGTCTACTCCTATGTAACTCTATAAAGATTATTTTTTTTTCTATGAGCTGAACAATGTGTCAAAACTGTTTTCACTCAGCTAATCTGCCAATATAATACAAGTCTGCTATATGGAGAGTTACAGAATATAGACTCATCAGATTTATTTATAGAATAAATAGCACATATTCTGGTCCTGCACAGCAAGGAACGCAGCTGGCTGGATGTTGCCTCATGCTGCTTTCTAGTAAAACATTACTTTTGGGAACCACCTGAAACAACTTGCCTTTCAGTTGAGGGAAGACACACTTAAGAATTCAACCTCTTCTTCTTAATTCTGCAATGAAGGACTAATAGCTGTGAGACTGGAACTCTGAATACACTCCCACAAACTCTTGTGTGTAATAATGCTGACAACTGTGGCTGAGAGGCCTGTCCCAACAATATCATACAACTGACGCCTTCTTGCACATTCTGAGTGTACAAATCCACCCTGGGCAGGACTAGCATCATAATCATGGAACAAGCATTCAGCAGTCCGAGTACTTGAATGCCTAAGGAGGGTGGAGCAAAAACCTTTAACTTGCACTAGTTGTACCAAATATTGCATTACTCATACTTAGAAAATTGCATTTTCTTCCAAAATAAGGAGGGCTTCGGGATTGAGTAATATGAAAGCAGTTACCAATTTTATGACGTTTATATTAAACCTACAGTTCAAAACAGGATACACACGATACAGTTTGGGCTCCGTAAATACACCCTGATCAATCTACTGTCCAAGGCACCCTGCTATCTCAAGCGTACTGTTATTATTAAAAAGCATTTTCTGAAATACTAAAATACCTGCAGATATGCAAATGAGGAAATGTTGCACAACTATCAAAACCAGCAGCATAGTTCCTTCTAACGCTAGCGAAAGGACCCGAGTTACTGGGTAATCTCTGACAAATGACAAATTATCAAGGGGTGAGATCATTACCTACATACAGACCTTCAATAGGACATGTCAGAAATCAGCAAGTAGCTACAAAATCAGAACTAGGACGATTCCCTCTGCAGCTCCTTCTCTTCAGCTCTTTAAGCAAACTGAAGGTGGTGTCTACCCTAACATAATTAGTGTGGACCTTCCCAAAACAATACTTTTTTTCTGGAAGCATATTTTCAGACGGAAAAGTTGCAACAGAGGATCTTGCAACCCTTTATTTTTTAGAGGAACAAAGAAATATGTCTTTGTATTCCGATCACATACTCAACACTCAAACCAACAAAGTGAAATCAGTTTGGAATAGCAAAATATTGCCAAAAATAAAGCATATCTCTAGATGTCCTGGACAGAAATGACAAAATGTGGATGAACTCAAACTTTGTAGAATTTCTCCTTCTCTTCCAAAAAAGAAACCCAACCCTGCTCCCTTCTATTTTTAGCCAAATGAGTGAAGATAGCAGCACCACAAGCAAGAGGAAATGGTAATTGGCAATGGGAGAGTTTCAAAGCTCCACGTGGTAAATGTGAGTGACTACAAATAAAATGTCAAAACTCTAAAAAAGCATGAATTATCTTACAGATTTTGGTTGACATTTCAAATCCCGAAGCCAGTATGTCAGATTTAGATACGGTGCATCCTTATCTTGGTCTCAGACTTCAGTATTACCTTCTGGTTTTGACTCCAAGCATCAGAAGCCAGAGCCTCACCCCAACATTAGGGCACTTACAAGGTGCAGAATGGGGAGAGCTAGATGTCCCAGAAGCCAACCACTCATTCAATAGCACTGCATCCAAATTTACTCTTTACCACTCCTGCACAACTTAAGTGGATGAGAAGACAAGTTCACTGCCTTCAATATGTCTTCTGTTAACCACAGAACTATCACTTCAAATTTTCAGCAGGGTGTTTGAGTCTTTTGTGCATTTTGCCAGAAAACAATTTACAAGTGTTATGATAAAGATATGTTCTTATCACAATAAATGACTTTTCTTAGAAGGTCATCACAACTAAGTATTTCTCTCCCACTGCATCCTTGCGCTTCTACAGGTTCACTTGCCTACTAAAATGATATTTTAAATGCCAATGTTCAGCCACTTTATATCAGGGCAGATCTTTGCAACAAAGGGAAAGAAAGGAGAGAATCCAAAGTCACCAGAGTAACCTTGAGGTACATATTCTTCTTTAGGAAAGGGTTCTTCAAAATCAAAACATTCACTTGTTGAGTTTCTGCACATCCTGAGTAACTCATTTTGTCAATGCATCCAAAGATTCAGTGTTCATAAACCTTCTCAACTATCAAAAGGTGCACTGCCATCTCAGTAGATGACACAAAAATTTGCACAACACGAAGGGCAGGCCACAGATGGAGAGAGTAGCTGAAAAGCTTGGAGATCCCAATCACAAAGTTTAACATCAGGGTTTCAGCTGCCCTCACAATTTCTGTCCACAGCAAACTGTGTGTGGATGTGTGGCCATAAACGCTGTCTCTCATAGTGAATTTACCAACTTCAGCATGTTTGTAAAATGTCAGAAAACACCAGAGACCAGGAGCTGCCAACTGCCACGTGCTCCAGTCCTTAAACACAGGGTTTGTAGAAGACGTACTCTGCACGTCCAGAGCTGGCACTAACTGTTCGTCCAGCTTCACAAAAGTACTATTTCCCACTACTCCCTCCAAATGCCGTAAATCCACAAGCGTATCCATCAGAGGTAGCAACCAAGAATTTCAACTGAACACTCTGTGTTGAGCAGCCAGTAAAAATCACATTCTACCAGATTAATCATAACCCTGGCATTAGCCCCTCCACTTCTGCTCACCAGGAAATCCTGCTCCATCACAGGTTGGATTGCCATTTCGAAAACCTCTGCACCCTCTATGTGTGCTTTGTCAGGCTCTCCACCAAAAATTCATCACAGCTGAGTCAGAAAGAAGTTCTAGTTCCATAAGGGAAGAACTTCCCAAGTCAGGACACCTTTCAACAGACAAGGTATATACTGCCTTGTGGTCCAACGATTTCTTCATAGATTATACTGTAGAAACGCTCATGGAATGACCTTGCTATCTAAATATGAACAAAAAACCTCACTAGGCAAGGACAAAACTGCTTTGGATGCAGAAAATCTGGACTAATCCTTCTCCCAGACCACCCCTATCACTAGTGTAACAACATGGAAAAGTGAAGAGAGTCTTAAGATGTCTGAATCCAGACCCTAATGCCATCCATCATACCAAAACCATGACACAATTTAAGAATAGTCTCATTAGCAGTGTGATCGGGAGAAGACTTTTCATTCCTCAATAACCTAATAAATGTTATTACTAGAGTAACTCTACAGAGCCAGAAGTACCACAAAATTGTGTAGAACACAACTGAAGTCATCAGCACTACTAAAGCAGCTTGATTTAGTTCAATTAAACTCAACACTGTCTTACCAGAAACTAAGTTTTTTTTATACTCATACTGACAGTCACATCCCTTTAAGTTGCTCTAGGGATACTACTGCTACTATCCTCTTTCTCCCAAGTCACACTTCATCCCAACAACCGCTCCTGCTCTCCACACCACCCCAGAAACACGCAGAAAACCCAGTGTTGCTGCCCACTGCTTCCCAGTGCGGGCCAACCACCAAGTCACCAGCATCCATGCCAGAATTCTTCCTACCAAGCCAAACCCCCGTTATTTTTGCTGTCAAATAGCTCAGGACCCCAGCTCGGGTGTTTCTGCCGCTTCCTGCCTCCTAGCACTGGGCAGAGGGCATTGCCTACACCCGGCCTCTCCCCACGGCTCCCAGGGCCGGTACTACTCGACGGTCCAACCGACCGGCCAGCCACCCCGGGCTCGGCACCCTGCTTCTCCCGCCCCAGAGGTCGGGGAAACTGCCCCGCTACACGGCACGGCTCTGCCTCCCCCTCGCAAGCCCCGGAGCAGCCTCGCCCCTCCAGGCCAGGCCGCCTGCCCGCCCCACCGCCATCCCCTCGCCCCACCGCGCTAACAACTTGGGGACAAGCAACAGGAGCAGTGGGTCGGGGGGGTGAATGCCCCAGCCCCCCGCTCCCCTCCCCGGGCTGTGCCCTCTCCCCAACCCCGCCTGTCCCCGCTGGACTCCAGCCAGACGTCGGCGGCGCTGGGGCGGCCCGGGCGCTCCCGCCGCCCTCTCCGGGGCCGGGCCGGGCCCAGGCGGCGGGTCGGGTTCGGGTCGGGTCAGGCCGGGCCGAACCGGGCCGCCCAGCAGCTCCCGCAACTTTCACTCCCCGCGGCCACGGCACCAACTCCGCCGCCGCCTCCCGGGGCCGCCCGGGGGGCCGCCGCCACCGTGCCCCGCGCGGCGGAAGCGCCACCCCCGCTCCGCCCGAGCATCCCCCGCCACCGCCGCCCCCGCGGCCCTGGGCCGCGCAGCGGGAAGCGCCGCCGCCGCCCGGAGCGGGGCGCAGGCCCGGCAGCGGGAGAGGCCGCCGAGCTCGGCCCGGCGCCCCCGGCAGCCCCGGCGGGGACAATGAGATGGCGGCGAAGAGCGCCGCGCCCGGGGGACCCGTTGCTCCGGCAGGAGCCGCCCCGCCCCGCGCCGCCTCCTCTTCCCTCCCCTCCCCTTCTCCTCTCTCCTCGCACGGGCAGCGCCCGCTCCCGGCCCGGCCGCCGCGGAGACCGAGCGAGAGAGCGGCCCCGGCCCGCTGCCCCCGCCCCTCGCGCCTCCATCTTGGATCGGCGCCTCAGCGCCCTCCCTCCCCCGCGCCCCGCTCACCTCCGGCCGCGCCGGGCCGGGCCGGGCGGCACCCCGGGAGCCTGCGGAGCGGCTGCCGCGCGGGGTCCGGGCGGGTGCGGGCCGGGGCCGGGGCGGCGGCGCTGGCGGGGGCCGCGCTCACCGGAGCCGCAATCCTAAACCGCCATCTGGCGGCATTTCCGACCCGCCAATGGCGCAGCCGCCGCCGCGCGCCGGACCCCCAGCGCCCCCTGGCGGCCGCGCGCCGCCACTGCCCGCCCGCTGCCGCCGCCGCTTGGGGAGAGGCGGGGGGGGGGGTGGGGGGTGGGGGGGGGAGTTACGGGACGGGGACGCCGTAGGTCGGGGCGGCCCCGCCCGGCGCGCGCGGCACGCGGGCGCCGCAAACGTCTTTCGCGCGAAAACGGCGCGCATGCGCTCGGCCGCGCGGGGCGGAAGGCGGTCGCGTGAGCGCCGCTACCGAGGGGGCGGGGCGTCGCCAGGGTGACGGGAAACCGCCCGGCGGGGGAGGGGGGGGGCACGCGCTGAGGCGGGCGCCTGTCGCGACAGAAGGTGGGAGGGGCCGGGCCGCGCGAGGCAGCGGCGGGCGGGCGGGCGGCCTCTCCTCGGCGGCTCGCCCGGGCCGGTACCGCGGCGATGCGGCCCCTGGGCTGAGGGGGGCCGGGAGCGTCCCGCCATGGGAGCGGCGGCAGAGGCACCGGCGCCGGGCGGGTGTTTTGGCACCGGTAAGTGTTTCGCAGCGGGAGCGGGCCGGGCTGGCAGCGGGGCGACTACGGAGCCTGCCCTGGCCACCGCGGAGCGCTGCTGCTCGCCCCTGGGGTGGGAGCCTGGCTGAGCCCGCTGCCTGTCTCCTGAGCGGCCCGGCCTCCTCCGCTGGCTGCCCTCGGAGGCGCGGACGGCCGAGCTGCCGCGGCAACCTGCGCCGTGCGCGGTGTAACCCCCCGTGTCCCGTTCCGGGCCCGCCGGGCCCTGTCAGCCCCTCTGCGCGCACCGCGCTTGCTGCCTCGCCGCGTTTTGTGCGGTTTGGCGGGAGGAGATCAAAAGCAGTGAGCCTTAAATAAAGTCTTAGCCTGCGGTCTGTTCTAGCAAACCTGAACGTGCCTTCCTGTGCTCCCTTTCAGCCCTGTGGAGACTGTACTTCAGTGCTGATGTGTTCTCCGTTCTTTCTCCCGTGTCTGGCATTGCAATCAAAAGGGGTTTGTTCGCATTAGGGTTTTTGGGATGGGAAGTTTGCAGGCAAAGTGTCTCTTCTTCCAAAATCATTTAGTGCAAGTACTGCAGAGGCAGGCATCGGATAGGAATGCAGAAATTAGAGAAGAATATTTTTTTTCCTGGAACTGGATGCATTTTGGAGCCCCTTTACAGCAAGAGAATAGGTCAGTGAAAGCAAGGGACATTAAAGGTGTCACACGTAATCCCGTTGAAATTGCATGTGGCAGCTTTAGCAAGCTAGCACAAATATGGCTTGTTTTTTGGGTAGCAAAATATTATCAGGAATGTGCTTAAGTACAGGATTTGTATTTGCATTCTGTGAAGTGTACTGGCTCTCCTCATAGGTGGTGCTGTTGGACATGACTTGATTAATTTGAAGATATGGGATACCAGTTTGTTGGTTTGTGTATAATATTTGCCCTTGTACTTAAATACTAACAACTCCTTCCATGTAATTGCTTTCTCATTTTTTAAAATACCTTTTATTATTCATTCACTTTAATAAAGACTTGAGTTTTTTGCATGTATTTTTAATAAAATTGATTTAGTCAGACGATTCAGCCAAAAAGTTAAAGGTACTCTGATATTCCAGCATGCACCTTATCAAATAGTTTTAAAGCACAGCAGAAATGTAGGCTGGTTCAGCGATACTGATGTTTAATTGCCTGCTGTGCACCTTCCGTTGCCTTTCCTTCCTCTCGGTACATGTCGTGTTACCATAGTCAGACAGCACATGAGTGTAGATCCCTTGGCATGTGCAGTTGCCTGAACTATCAAGGACCCAAGAATTTCCAGCAAGGTTAAGACGGTTTAGTGGAGAGGGTGCTGAAACAGGAATCTGGGAGATTTTCCTGCACCTGTTAAGGAAAGAAAAGAAAAACCCGTGTTGCGAGAAGTCAGTGCGCTGTGCACCAAAGTGCTTCGTGAAGGTGGCACAAGTTCAGTCAGTTACATGGTTTTGTAGGAATGGAGTGGGTCTACCATATATATAATATTCGGGGAAAATTGTTAGTCCGTACTTGTCCTGTAGAGGTTGCTTACAGCCTTCTGGTAATCTCAGTCAAACCTGGTCAGGATTCAGGGGATTTTCCATGGAAGAGGCAACGGAACATCCCTGTGAGGCCGGTCTGTCAGAGCACGGCGATAGCTGACTTCTCGTTTGCGGCTTTGTAAGGACTGCAGTTGCCATGTCTGCAAATCTTGTGTAATAACATTTCAGTCAGCTGACTGATTTTGACCGATCTGGCAAAAGATGAGAGTATTTTTACGTGAGTTTATTGAAAATTGGTGGTTAGATTCACCAGTCATACCTCAAAGCCTCAATTCCTTCAGGCATGGCAAGAAGGAGAGCTCAGGACCCCCAGTAGTGAAGTGACATAGAATCACCTATTTCTGCCTTGCTAATCAGCACGTGTGTAGTGATTGGGGGGTGCAGGAGGGAAGTATTTGGGTTTTGTCTTTTAAATGAAATCATGATGTGTATTCTATTAATGATTTGTGACACTAATTGAATCCATTGTAATTATTTGTTCACCCGTAGGAAAACAGGGTTCACACTTCGGCGGTCAGTGATGTCCAGGAGCATTTAAATGAGTGTCCCAGGTTGTCTTTGGAATTGGGAATGTTTGTTTTGTTACGTAATGTGAGAATTTTGCATAGTGTCTAATATTCAGCCTTGTATTAAACTTGATTAAAAATCAAATTACATTTTTCATAGAAAATGCAAATGAACCATTTTATGTTTCCAGTTATCAAGAAAAATAAAGACTTCATGTGGCCTCCACAAAAGGCACTAGCAGACAGAGAAGTAGCAAGTTTTCTGCAAAGGCTGTGCTGATTTCTGTTTATTTTAAATTTGTGTCTGGGACAAACATAATGGAGTTAGGATATGCACTGATCTCAGTCTCTATTGAAATTCTCACTGGTTAAGAAAAGCAAGGTCACAAAAGAGTACAAATAAACGTACTGGGTGAGAGTTGGCGTAACATTTGTCATATACTCAATATTTAGTAAAGAAAACTAAATTTTGGTTTAAGCACTCCTGTTATTTTTTTGCTCTTTGTTACTTCTCCTCTCCTGCCTTTCTCATGCACTTACCCTTCCACTTTCCAGCCCTTCCAACTGTTAGCATTCCTAGTGCTGAAGAATACTGGAGGGAATACAGCGTCTCTGTAGGACAGCCATTTTGAGCTACATGCTCATGATCTATTGTTTTCCTCCAGAGAGATCCCTGAATACATTACACAGGTCCAGTACTAAATTTGCAACTGCATTTTGTCTCTTTTCTATACCCTTTTCTATGTTCGTTGGGAGAAAATGAAATTAAACTCAGGAAGCAAGAAAGATTATATGCTAATGGAAAGAAATTAGTTATTTTGGCTTTGGTTTTGTGATCCAGTAGTTGCAGCACGTACTCAGCTGTTTCTTAGTGAAATGACTGAGTTTATACAGACTAGATCCACTGTCACTAATAATAAAGCCTGTTGTGCACCTTTTATCTTCTTTTCCTTCCACTGATTTTGTTCCCGATCCATATATTGTGCCTTAAATCAAGAAGATTTTAATTTTTTTTTTTTTTAAGATATAAGGATGGTAAAGCAGAATTGTGACTTATAACGCAATGAAAATGCTAGGTAGGAGAAGCTGTGCTTGTGAGAAGCGCTACCTTCCTGGACTCATTCAGTGCATTTTGCATTTGCATGTTAAAAGAATCAAATTAACAACTTATCTCAAGTAGCTGGTGAGACTGGGGTACATTTCTGGTAGGGTGTTTTTAAATGTTTGATGGGTTGTTAGAACTGCCTGCTAGTGCAGCTGATACCCTCTTTATTTACCCTCCTTGGCATTTCAGCTGTTTCTTCTCAAGTTTCTTGCAGTATTTAAGCTGTACAGTAATGGCTGCTCGGGAGTACTCCAACATTTAGCAGGGTACTGGGTACGCTTTGGTTTTTTTCAGCTGAGCTCTACTGCAAATGGGTTGGCAGCAGAAACATGAACAGGAGGAGTGCTAGCACAAGGCCTCCTGAGCAGACAAAGGTGTTTCTTGGCCTCAGATTCTCTAAAGTCGACCTGTCTCTGGCTCTCTGAGGTATCTGAGGGCTGGGAGCGTAGTCTGCCAACGCAAGAGTAAGGTGGTGCCCCAGGATACTTCACTTACTTGTGCAGGTCCAAAATGGTGCGGCTGCCCTCCTCCAGAGCTGGGACTCAGTGCCTGCCCCTCTCCTTGCTCCCATTCATCGCCATCCCTACCAGGCGCTCACTCTGCCTGCAAGAGGTAGGATACCGCTTAGCGTGATTGTAGCAGGGGGTTCAATAAACACTCAGCCTGTGAGGAAAAAGGAAGAATGTCCCATTCTTATGTAAATTAGTTTTGCCAGGAGACGCAGGCCGTGCTTGGCTGTCACCTTCGGCAGATGGAGAAATGCAAAGGCTGAACCTGTCCACGATATTTTTGAAAGTATTTCTGTGAAAAGCTATTGCATGTTCAGCCTGATTGTCCACTCGGCTGTGGTCTTGCACCTTCAGGACCCGCCTGCTCTGGCGCTTCGGTACTCCCTGCAAGGTTGTCCATACCATCCCTGCTGACACCACAGAGGCCACACTGCTGTTGCTGGCTGCGCTGAGCTCGGCTCCTGGGGATGATGGCTGGATCAGGGGGATGGGTCCTCCCGGGCATCCTCTCCTCCACAGTGCTGGTGAGGCAGGACAGCGGGCATTGGATGGTGAATTTTCTTGTTATTAAGCTGTAGGAATCGTGCACTCACAAAACCACCTCTTGTTCTTTGGATTAGTTCCATCAATAATTCTGAGAGATGTCTGAGGAGTGGTTTGGGCAAGATGACACTGATTGCTTCCTCTCCATCTAATTTTTTGGGGGGTTTGTGGTGGTGTTTTATTCATAATGATGCACCAGGGTTGCCAGTTCCCAAGGAGCATGGCCTTAAAGGCATGCTAGTGCTTCTCAAATTTTCAGCTTTGAAACACAAGCAGAACGTTTCATGCCTTTTTTGGGTATTACTTTCTGCACTGAGATGATTGTAACCTTTCCTATTTGCTATCTGAGAGCATCTGCTGTTTCTGTCTAGACACCCAGACAAAGATGTAGATGACCAAGAGGTGTTTTCCCTTTCTGGCTCGGGATTAAATCTCTCAGTTGCAGGTAAGATCTGCGTGTGTTTATTTGCTGGGGTGAACGCAAGGCAGGGAAAGTTGCATTTGTCTTGCTGCCACTTCATTTGGAAGAGCTCTTTGCACAGATGGTGGAGGGTGCTGCGGAAACAAAGTAATCTCAATGACATCTCCGTGCCTGAATTAAACTGAGCCAGTGCTGTCACACTGGGCCTGGGGACAGCGATGGCACGCTCAGCGGAGAGCTGGAGGGAATTAAGGTCACTGGTGGGCTCCCTGTGGGCAGGCTGCATGTGCCCACGACAGTGAAGACCAAGCGGCGTTTGTGCTGGTGAAGGCTGGGTGCATGAAGGGATTGCTTGCTAACGCCGGCGTTGTGACATGGTTGCTGTGTGTGTCACGGTGGTGTGCACAAATCAGGGCCACTGCTTGCGTAGCGTGAAATGGACCATCAATAAGAGACGGAAGAGTGGTGGTTTTGTTGCTGTTTTTTAAATGTCTGCCATGGGAAGGTCTGTCTCATGCCAGTCTCAGCCCTTCTGAATTTTCCCTATTAAAATAAAATCAGAATTGAAGAACAAATCTGTTGCAAAACCAATCACTGGAAATAAAAGGATGTGAAAAGAAGAATGAATTTTTAACACTGTCCAAGTACTGTTCAAAAATGTGTTGTTTATTCATCTGCTAACTACGCTGACTTCCTCAGAGATAGTACCTATTTCCCTGTGTTGCTCTCTGTCAGTTTAGAAACAAGGCGATCATCTCCTCCAGCCAAATTTCTTTCATAATCTTCTAACATTAGCAAGCCATTAACAAGAAGTATAATTCATAATTACAGGGTATTTACTGTCCAAAAAGCTCGGCGAGGGAGAACTTTCTCATTAGAAGAAGAATATGCTAGAATGCATTATATGTACTATACATAATGAGAATATGTGTAATTTTCAAAAATTAGTGACTAAAGTGAAGTGTCATGGTTGACTTTTAAGGAGATCCAAATGGCCTAACTGTCAAAGGTATTTAGCAGTAACTCTGCGGAAGATTAAAGCAAAACCAAGAACAATCTACTAGTACTTGGACTTGGTTGATAAAAATAGCTTGCAAACACTAGCAGTATTTGCATACTAATGAATCTCTTGCTATTCATTAAATAAAAATAACAGTGCATCTCCATTTTTTTTTTCTGAAGACCAGGACGTTTCTCTGAGGAGATGGATACGTCTTCCCAAAAATACGCAGTCAAAAAGCGAGTGAAAATTCATCCCAACACAGTAACAGTGAAATATACTTCTCATTATCCTCAGCCAGGAGAAGAGGGATATGAGGATGTTAATGAAGATACTGGAGTATTTATGGAGGATAATCCTAAGAAAAGACTACTGAATGATGGGGAAAAGAGAGAAAGGACCTTTTTTGGTACAATAGACACCAAGCTTCAGCCAGCACAACTGCCAAAACCCAATGAGATTGGGCAATCCCAGCATTTTCCTGAAGGAAATATACTGCAGTCGAGGAAGACGTGGGTAGTCCTTTTTGGATCTGCCGTGGCTCATGGATGCGTGGCTCTAATTACAAGATTGATTTCTGACCATTCCAAAGTGCCATCCCTAGAGTTAATTTTCATCCGTTCCGTCTTACAGGTGCTGTCCATTACTGTTGTGTGTTATTACCATGAGCCTCCCTTTGGCCCCAAAGGCTACAGACTCCGGCTCTTCTTCTACGGGGTCTGCAATGTTATCTCTATTACCTGTGCTTATACCTCCTTCTCTATAGTTCCTCCCAGCAATGGGACCATTATGTGGAGGGCTACCACTACAATGTTCAGTGCCATTTTGGCTTTTTTACTCATGGATGAAGGACTGGCTTACATAGACATCATTACTGTAGTTGGCAGCGTGTTTGGCGTTTGTCTGGTCATGATCCCCAACATTGTTAAGGAGGAAAACTCTTTGCTGAGCACCTGGAAGGAAGCTTTTGGCTATACCATGACCGTTATGGCAGGTTTGACCACTGCTCTCTCCATGATAGTCTATAGGTCAATCAAAGATAACATCAGCATGTGGACAGCACTATTCACCTTCAGCTGGACGGGAACAGTGTGGGGAGCATCCACCATGTTCTTGCTTCAAGAGCCAATCGTCCCATTGGATGGAGAGACCTGGAGCTATCTCCTTGCCATCTGCCTGTGCTCCACAGCAGCCTTCCTGGGGGTCTACTATGCCCTGAGCAAGTTCCACCCCGCTTTGGTCAGCACCGTACAGCACCTGGAGATAGTCATCGCCATGGTCCTGCAGCTTGTTGTGCTGCGGATCTTCCCAGGTGCTTATGATCTCGTTGGGGGAGCGGTTATTTTGGTTAGTGTTTTTTTCCTTGCGTGTTATAAAGTGTCCTGGAAGAATTTAGGAAGACAAGATTATCAGGAGATTGTGGATTCTTCCATTAAATGAATTGCGATTTTGCCATCCGATTCTGGCTATATGACCATGTGGTAGTAAGATGTTTCATCGCTATGGTGTTCTAGCTTAGTGGCCAGGTCCTCTCTCTACCGTTTAAATTCACAGCTGATGTAGCAATGTTGATAATTCCAGAGTTCCATGACAGGTGAATGTGTTCTAGCGTGTATAACCACTGGCATTTTGTCACATGAGAAAAGGCTGTTTGTCTCCAGCACGTAGGGTGCGTGAGCAGAAGCACAGGCTGGCCCACAGAAGTGCAGGCCAAGTCACGGGCGCGTGCTTCCTCACCTTCCCTGGACAAGGCAATACAGAGACAGAGGGATTCACCAGTGCCTCATTCCTGTGCAGTGTGGTAGTACGAAAATGAACAGTTACACCATTAAAATGGTCAACCACGGTGTTCATATCCTCTGTACCACTTCTTGTGCTTTGGCTGTAATATTCTAAATTAAGTAATGCTAACATTTCTGTGGTTAAAACTTGCATTTCTTGTGTGTATAAAGAAGTCAGTAAAGCTTTTTGTGCTTTGTGGTTAAATTTCTCTCTGAATCGATGCAGGATGCCCAGACCTCCTGTGGGGGAAAGAGAGCCCCAAAAACTGGATTTCCAGCTGTGCCACAGCTGTGAAAGAAAGGCCCCCAAGAACTATAAGGTCCATGATAGATAAAAGATCTACGCCTGAAGCAGATCAGTATTCTTTCTATGGAACCGTATTTTCTAAAAGAGGTTTTGACTATTATGTAAGGGAGGAAAAAAAAAAAGTAAAAAGAAAAGATTGCATTTGAGATTGAGGTGTGAGCAGCGGTGGTAGCACCGAACAGCCTGACAGGCATCCAGTGACTTTAAGTCAGAGTGCTTGGGTACTCTGGGTACTAACATTTCACTTAGGAACTAGATTTACAAAAAGCCCCAGGGCTTTACAGTTCCAAATAGTACTCCTGGCCCTGCTAATGTATGACTCATAAAGAGGAGGACCAGTGTCTAAGAATCTGTGTCTGTGGGCTCCATGCCACCCAGCACCAGTGGGCACCTCCCTGCTCCAGCAGACTGTGCGTCTGTTTTGGGACACCAGGGAAAAGACATTGCTCAGATGACCCCACCTAGTCCAGCTTCCCCCATGGAAAACACCACGGAAAACACATTTTTACTTAGGAAAAAGCCATAGCAGCAGCAATTGCTTTTATTCCTATGAACAGCCAAGGAGACAAGGTTCTCCAGTGTCAATCAGCTGGCAACGCTCCTGATCCGTGTGACATTTGTGTCCTCCTGTGTCCACGATGAGAGCAACTGCCTGGGCCGTGCAGGGAAGACACGTTTCCTTGGGTGCTGGCACATGGTTAGGGCTGCCCCAACAACTCTGTTTCCTTTAAGAGCACGTGGAGCCGGCAACAGGAGCTCTGCCCACTGTAGGAAGGACAGGAGGAAGGGGAGCAGTTAACGCCACACAGTGCTGGGAAAGCCATGCCTAGCACCTTCGCAGCCAAAAACCTCCTTGGCAGCTTAGGGCCCTGGCAGGGGCAGGACAGTTTCCAGCCCAGAATCTTGCTGTGCTTCTGTCAGCTCCTTGTTTCCCTCTGGGGCAGATGGGCTTTCTTCTGCTGAGTGTTAAGACAGCAGGAAAGCTTCCTTGTGGAAAGCAACCAGGACAAAAGGTTCCATCTCCTATGGCTTCCACGCCTGTTACGCTCTGGAGGGAGCCGAGCTTTGAGACTCCATCTCACCACACACACGCATGCGCATAGCCAACTGGGACAAGGAGCGCCCAACAGCAAGATATCCCAAAAGCCTGCACCATGCAGTAGGGACAACAAAGTCCTGAACAAGCTCTTGATGAGCTGCCCCAGCCCCAAAGCAGCAAAGCCCCCTCCTCAGCACAGTTCCCTGCTGCTTCCAGCACGCGCACTGGCTTCTCTGCTCCAGCCGCATGAGGTGCAGAGCCATGCCAGCCCCGCTGTGACCCCTGTGAGCTAAGACAGCTAAGCAGACCTAAGAACACACTGCTGCCAAAACGGCTGATCCCACTTCCACCTCCTGCCATTATCAGCCGTTGCTTCCCCAACATCTGATCAACTATCACAAACTGCAGGCTGGGTCAGTTTGACTTAGGGATCAGGTGTGAAACTAATCCTGCCAAAACCTGAGCCCAAACTGACAAAGGCAGCCAGCACTCAGGGACTAAGCAGGGCACGATCCCATCCCAAGAACCTGGGTGATGGCTGGGGAGCGATTCCCAGCATCTACAGGGCTTGATCCTGGTCCAGCTGCGCCACAGCCTGCATGAGGTCCTGCACAACCAGGTCCACATCTGCCCGGGTGGTGTCTCGCCCCACACTCAGCCGCAAGGCATTCTGCGCCACATCATAGGGGATCCCACAGCTGAGCAGAATCGAGGAGGGCCTGAAACACAGGCATGGGGGTGAGCAGGTTTACCTTGGAGGCCAAGGAAGCACCTGCATCACCAGAAAGCTTTGCCGAGCTGTAAGAGGGAGCACATCTGCAGATGCACTCCATGCAAACCTGTCTCCTGCGCAGCACCCCGCTGGCTTTCCAAAGGCACCTGCTCCTGCTGGGCTTGTTGCCCTATGGTGGATCTGGCTCTTCCCCTCCAAGGAAGAACCTTGCCTATGGGTTGGCAGCTCTTCCATGTCTACAGGGTGTTGTCCTAGACCAGCCCAGAAGCACCCACTGTCTTCACACCCCCCAAAGGAGCCCACTGGAGATCCAAACTAGGCTTGCACGAGTGAGCTAAGCACACATGGACATAACCCAGACTCTTCTTGCAGTGCCAAGTGCAGAAGAGTACTTCCAAGCTCAGCTGGATCACCAGAGCCAAGAGGGACAAAGTCCTTCCCAGCAGCAGCCAAATATTCCAGCTGTGCTTCCTGCAATAACCTCCTTCACAGCTCTTCAGCCCCTCTGGAAAGCCCTCCACCCTCTTTGCTCCAGGCAACACTGCCCACAGCCACCCATGGTTCCTCTCATATTGTTTTCCTCTTCCCACCCGCTCTCCTTCGGGAAGATGCCCCGGGCCTGGCAAAGCCAGCTCCTTACCGATCCCCTTTCTCGGAGTGGCAGGCAGCCCCAACGCTGGCGAGAAGCATCTTACAGCGAGACAGCACCCTTCGCCCTGCAGCACACACAAGCACAGGTCTCCCAGCGCTCACGCTCTCTGTGAGGGCCGCTGCTGCTTCATCTCCCTGCCCAAGGCGCAGCCGAGCACCCACCAGTCTCTAGCCGCAGCGTGCTGTGTGGGGCAGGTACCTGGCTCTGCAGACACCACCACGGGGCAGTGGTGGGCTAAGGGCAGGATGGAGATGTATGAGCAGAGCTACCTTGAAGGCCTGGACCCAGGATGGAGAAGTTAGAGGTGTTGCAGAGTCGCTTGGAGCCTGTAAAGTGGCTGTTGAGGTGGATCCTCTGCTTCCCAAAGGAGGCCTGCAGAAATCAGAGGGCTATGAACTACTCTGGGATCACGAGCAGCTCTGTCCTAGTGAGCAGGTGGCTGAGCCAGAGCAATGTACCCACTCTGGCTCCAAGCCCTGTGCTCTGCAGGCTTAGACCCCAGGAAGGGAGAGACAAACAGGAACCAGGTCTGCTCACCTCCAACCTGGCCTCCAGGTAATCCCGAACATCCTGCATGTGAGCCTCGTAGGCCTCCCAGTTCTTGCTCACTAACTCCGCAGCCTGAGGAGAGAAAACCCAGGCAGGCTCCATCAGCGACCCGCTGACACCTCCCTCCGTGCGTGGTCCCCTGCCATGTGAGCCCAGCCCGGGAACAGCCTCTGCAATTGCCAGGTCCCCTGCATCCCTAACAGTCTCTGAGTGCCTTGCGCCACGTGAGCTGCGTGACCGCCCGCTGCCGGGGCTGCAAAGCCTGCAGCAAGCGCTCCAAAGCCTGCAGCAAGCGCTCCAAAGCAGCTCCTTTGCCACCAGAAAGCCCCATCTCTTTCCCAGGAGTTTGCCCACCCTCCCACCCCCCCAGTTTGTCACTTCTAATGGCCAGGGAATGCAGGTGGCTGTCTCTGTGCTGGCTCTGCCAGGCAGCACCCCAGGGAACCGCTCACCTGTGATCATCACCAACTCACCTGGCCAAGGCCAGCGATCATTGGGGTGTTCTCGGTGCTGGGAGGGAAGAGGGAGCACGAAATTATTTCTCTGGACCAACCTCAGGGCACAGGCATTCCCCGCATGGGACCCCTCAGCACTGGCAGGGGGTCCTGGACACCTCTCTGAGGTAGCTGGGAAGGGGGCAGTCCCACCCTGTGGTTCCTCCCATGGCAAAGCCTGCGCGCCAGGCTCCCGCAGTTCCCGTGCACGGATCCATCTCCCTGCGCTGGGCTGTGCGCCCCAGGGCTGGCAGGTGACACAGCTGCCAGCTCAGCTCTGACTGTGGTTTGGCCACCAGCCCGAGGCCCAGCTCTCCAGGCCGCCGCCCAGTCACCTTACCCTGGCCGGAAACTCCTCTCCTGTCCCCCCCCAAAGAGCATGGGGTGCAGTGGGGTGGTAGTGCCGGGGCCACGCACGTACAGCGCACCGATCCGTGGGCCGTAGAACTGCAGGGAGAAACAGCTGTGGTGACCCTGGGGACGCTGTCAGGTGTCCCTTTCCTGTACTCCTGTCCACATGTGAGTGCCCTCCAGTGCTGACCCCTGCCCGTCTCACATCCACAGGCTGCTCCAGAGCTGTCCCCTGCCCTCAGCCTCCTCCTACTCCCTCTGACTCAGGACCCTTGTCACCCAGCTGAAGACTGTCTTCAGAGCATCATCCAGCCAGAAAACTTTGGCCACTGATGAGGTATCAAGCTGTGGGGAGCTCCCAAAGTCTCCCTGGCACCACCACAGAGACGTCTTAGAGGGTGAACAGCGGCTGGGCCACGTGAACAGGGCCATACCTTGTGTCCCACGATGGTGAGGTAGTCCACCCCCAGCTCCTGCACATCCACGCGCCCCTTGCCAATCATCTGCGCTGCATCCGTGTGCACCAGGATCCTGGGCAGCCCATCCGCCGCTCTCCGCTGATTGAGGGCGTGGATGCGCTGGCTCAACTCTGCAACAGGCTGGTGGGAGGGAAGAGGATCTGTGTCCCAGGGACTGTCTGCTCCCCCTTATCAAGCACCTTTTTGTGAGGACGTCCCCACCTCATCCCACTTGCTGCCCGCAGACTCACCATGACGACCCCAGTCTCGTTATTGGCCAGCATGATGGAAACCAGGCAGGTGGTCGGCCGGATGGCGGCGAGGACGTCGTCCACCTCAGCCTGCCCGCTTTGTGGGGACACAGGCACGAAAGTAGCTTCTGAAAGCCAAGAAACAAGCCCCGAGATTCGCCGGGAAGCCTGACAGCGCCCAGGGCTGCCCGCACCCCACGGAGCAGACAGGAGAGCTGTGCAGGCAGCTGGTGCACAGGCAGAGAGCACAGTGGCTCTTGGGGCACAAGCGTTGGATGCCAGTGGAGTAACACAGCCAGCTTGAGGGAATGGGGGCACCATGTGGGGAGCCAGTGCACTTTTCGGGGGGAAAGGAAACATCACAGACCAAGCAGGTCCCCATCCTCCTCTGCAAAAACACCACTGGAGAAAAGCCCCCCTCTTAAGCCCCAGTCTGCAGCCGGATGTCCCCAACCGGACCCCTGCAGTCCCTCTGCTGCTCACCCGCCAGGCTCTCCTTCACCAGCTGCTCCAGCGGCAGGCGGACGGAGTCGTGCTCCACGCTCGACGTCACGATGTGCGGCGTCCCCCGGCTGTCCCCCAGCCCGGCCTGGCTGTCACGGAAGTGCCTGCAGGCGGTGTGGATCACCATGTTGTTGGCCTGGGGAGAGGAAAGCAGAGGGGAAAATGAAGGCCCGGAGGGAGCGGGGTGCCCTTCGTACCCACCCTCCTCATCGCTGCTTGCTTGAGAGGAGGTGGCGGGCAGGGGGGTCACTGCCCTGCACAGACTGCCTGCTCGCACCTCCGTGCCTCCCGAGGTGAACACAACGTCCTCCGGCCGGGCTCCCACCATCCTGGCCAGGCTCTCCCGGGCGCTGCCGATGAGCTCCTTCGCCCTCCTGCCTGCGGGACGAGACCCGGCAGCTCCGCCGTGGGCTCCCGCGCCCGCGGGTTCGGCCCGGCCGCAGCGGGGAGCCGACGTGGCGGCGCCTACCTGCGGGGTGGGAGCTGCTGGGGTTGCCCCAGGCCCGGTGCATGGCGTCCCGCACGGCCTGGGCCACCTCGGGGGCCAGCGGGGTGGTGGCGTTGTGGTCCAGGTAGAGCCTCCTGCGGGGCAGGGGCGGTGAGGGGCGCCGGGGGGCAGCAAGGGGCGGGCGTGCGGCAGGGCGGGGCCTCACCCCTCCGCCGCGTCGCAGCGCGCCTCCGCCGGGTCCGTCCCAGCGCCCATCGCTGCCGTCACCGCCGCCGCCCGGCTGCCGCCGCCCTGGCACCGCGGGGCACGGACCTGCGAGCGACCCGCGGCCGCCCCGCCGCCACCAATCAGCTTCCTCCCGCCTGCCCCACCGCCTCTGCGCCCACCAATCGGCTCTTCCCGTCCTTCCCCCCCATCCCGCTCACCAATCAACTCCCTGTTCCCTGTCCCTCACTAACAGCCCCGCCAATCACCTCCTTCCTTCCTTCCTCCCTTCCCTGCCTTCATGACGCCCGCCCGCCAATCCGCTCCCCGCCGCTGGAGCAGCGGCCAATCAGCTCCCGCCATCCTCACGCCCCGCACTGCGCCCGCTCATTGGCCGGAGGACCCCGAGCCCTCGGAGCTCCCATTGGCCTCCAGTAGCTGGTGCCCGCGGCGGGGCCAATCGGCTCCGCCCCGAGGCAGCGCAAGACCCCTCCTCCCTCCCGCCAGGGGGCGCTGGGGAAGGTGGGGGTGTCGGGGCCGCGGCACCGCTCGCTCCTCCCCGCGCAACCAATCCCGCAGCCGGGGCCGCCGCAGCGGGCGGAAGGGGCAGGCGCGAGGCGGGGCGCACTTCCGGCGCGCCCCGCGGAGACGCGCGCGGCGGGGGCGGCCCTTCCGGGAGAGGGCGGGGGGGGGGGGGGGAGCCGCCGCGGCGCTGCCCCTCTCCAAGATGGCGGCGGCAACCTCGGCCTGTTCCCCCCGCTCCTTCCTGCGCAGGCTCCGCAGACCCCCCTCCAAGATGGCGGTGAGCCCCGGGGAGGGGAGGGGCCGGGCCGGGGGCAGGGCGCGCCAGGCGCCGCCGACCCCCGCCCGGCGTCCGCGGCCCGCAGGAGGCCTCAGGCGGGGGCGGGCGGGCAGGCGACGCCCGGGGCCCTCCCGGCACCGCACCGTGACTCAGCGTTGCGGGGGGCCCCGGCGCGTGGCTGGGCAAGGGTCGACCCCGGCCCCGCTGCCCCGGAGGCGACCCCGCAGCCCCCCGGGCGCGCCCCCGCCTCCGGGAGCCGCCGGCCGAGGGGGAGCCGGGGCGGCGGGAGGCCCGCGGGCCTGCCCGGGCCCCGCGGCGGGCCCTGTGTTCTCGGCGGGCCCGGGCCTCGTGGTTCCCCGGGCTCCCCCGGCCGGGGCGGCGGCGGGCGGAGGGGCCGAGCCGCGGCTGCAGAAGCTGCGGCCCGCGGTGCCGCCCGGCCCGGCTCCCCGGCCGGGAAAAGTGCCAGTCACGCTGCAGGGCAGGCCGGGCCTAGGCCGGGCCGCGGCGGGCTGCCATGAGTAATCCTCAGCCGAGGCCCGCGGTGCTGGGGGCAGGGAGGGCGGGTGGCTCCCGGGGAGAGGGCAAGGCGAGAGGGGCCGCGGGGGGGAAGGAGCCCGCCTGCTTTAGGCAGCCCGGTGCCGGGGCAGGAGAAGCCGTGCAGCGGTGCAGGGCGGCGGCTGTCGAGGCAGGCGCTGTCCTCGCGTGCCGGCGGTGCCCTAGGCGGCCTTGGTTTACTGTAATTTACAACATGAGGTCCAAAACCCAATGAAAAACTAATTAACATAAACAAACACACCGTATTGGGCTTTAAGAACAGCACGGAGGAGCGAGATAGTCTCGACGTGCAGATGTTTAAATGGGCTGGGCTAACAGCCGCCGTCCAACAGCAACAGAGTAACCAGAAAATCCCAGATCTCATTGGTCTGAGCACGTTTTCTCCTCTGTTTATTTCTACTACGGGGAAAAAAGCCCTGCATTTGACATACTCCTTCCCCCCCCCCCCTCCCATCTTTCAGATTATGTCATAACTACAAGATAAACGAGCAGTGATGGAATCACTGGATACCGAGGTGAGAGCACGGAAGACTCTGGGGACTGTTGAATACGTAGAGTCTTCGGGTTTCACCCAGGGCGTCCTGCCGACCAAGAAGGATGTGGTTCAGAACATGCTGTACTTATTGCAGCCCAAAAGAGCTGGCCAGGCCCAGCGCTCCAAAGAGGATGCGGCCCAGTTGCTCGCTGAGCACCTGCAAGAGCACTGGTTGGTTTGCAACTTGCACACCATCGCGACACAAAATATAAAGAAACTTATCCTCAAAATGTACGAGGAGTTTACCAGATTGTATCAGACCAGAAAGCAGAGACAGAACCAGGCTTTTACTGAGCGAGCAGACAAATTCAACGAGAGTTCAGAGAAGCTCTTTGATGTATTTTGTACAGACGCACAGACGAGAAATAAACTGGAGGAATACAGTGGAATAAAAATGACTAGCATCGAGTGGAAATTTCTTGAGGATCAAAGAAGCGAAAGAAAAATGTACTATGAAGATTTCACAGACAAGCCAGAACTGAAGATGATGGAACGAAGACAAAAGATACAATGCCTGGAGCACTTCAGAAAACTCGCCAAGGAGGAGAAGGAAGGAAACAAAGCGAAGGAAATGAAATACAAAAGTGACGAGCAATCAGACGAAGGCACGAGCGTGGATGAATCCTACCCCACGGAGGAGGAGAACGGCGGGCCTCCGGCTTTTTCACTGCGGGGCAGAAGGAAGCGCCGGTGCACCGCAACTCCTGCCGGCGCCACCATGCCCCTGGAATGCCAGCATATACGGATGAGCATCAGGAGAGTGAGGCCCGGCTTCTACGAGACTGTGGAGAAGGTCAAGAACTGCTAGTGCGTGCCGCCGTCGGCAGGCAGAACTGCTGGAGGACGAGGTGGCAATGCACACGTCAGGCAAGTTTGAAATCCCACCGTCAATTGGAAGTGATTGTTGCAGATCCCCAAGCCAGAGCTCAGGAACATCCTGCCTCTGGGGAAGAGCGCGGGGATGACGACGACAGCGGCAAGGACTGAAACACGTGAATTTGGAAGGATAAGTAGTCAGCGGCTAATGACGCAAAGGCTCAAACGTAGCGGGTGATCTAAGGTTACGTAGCGTATGAGCCTGCTCTTCCAAGGTTCCTGTCTACATCAGTGGGTTTTTTGAAGTCTCTCACCATTTCTGAGCCAGTGGTGGCCTAACAGTACGAAACAGGACTCGAATTTACTGCAGGGAAATAACTTGGACTTGTTGCTCATAGAAAATCCGTGTGCTGAAACGCCCTGTCTCCTGCTGGTTTTGGTGGGAGTGAGAGGTGCTCGGCCCCTTTCAGCAGAATTTGGCATTTCTGCGAGGAAGGAAGCTGGCTTTCAGCCCAGTCCTGGAGAGGCACCCTGCGGTTTTGTGAAGGGATTGCTCTCTTGCTCGAAGAGGGGGAGAGAGAGATCAGGAAACATTTGAGTGCTTTGGCTGTAAAAGCATTGTTGATTCCGAATGTTTTATTCTAGATTCTATTTTAATAACATTTTCTTGATCAGGATAAACCTTCCCATAATTGGATGAGTTTTAAGATGAAGTCCCTCACCTAGGATCTGAGGTGTGAATCCTAAATGAAGTGGTAACGTTTTATCTTCGGGGGTGGGGGGATAAGATAGGGGGAAGGATGCAAATTGCGTTATTTGGTTTTAAAATGGGAAGAATTTTATAAACTGTTATCCTGCTTTCTTAGGATATAGGGAAGAAAAAGCCCTCCCAGGTGTGGGTAGCTGTGGTATTTACAGCAAAAAGCACCTGAAGCTGGGCTTGCTTTCCCACCCCCAAGGTCTGTGCAGACCAGCAGGGTGGAAATCCTCGTTTTCCACCCAGCATTTGTTTGAACAAAGCGTAACCCTCTCGCCCACGTACATCCTGAGCAGTGCCGTGTCTGTGATTTTAGATACCCGCAGTACAAGGGTATCGGTCGTTTTTAGTTGAGAGTTGCTTTACTGGTTTTTAAAGATGAGAGACTTGAACTTTCAGTGAAACCCAGTGGTGGAGATCTCTCTGGTGAGATTCCCAAACTTTGCCAGACTACACTGAAAATTAAAAACCCCAAGTCTCTATTTGTCCACAGAAGTTACCTGGTAGAAAGAGCGCAAACTTGCCTGGTTTTCAAATTTACCTTTCAGTGTGAACGTTGGTTTCCCCACTCCAGTATCTCAGCTTTTCCCCGTTTCTTTCCTCTCCGTCCTGCACACCATTTTACTGACATTAACTCGTGCTGTTTCATTCTTTGGCTTTTGCTCCCTTTAACAATAAATGCATGTACAAATAATTTTGACAGTTCCTTTACTTTTGATGAATCAGTTCTTGGACTGCTTTGAAGTCCTATGCCAAAGGAGGAATGAAACGCAAATTAGCTGCTGGTCCGAGCGGGACACGGCAGAGCTAGCGAGCACAAGAGGCGGCGGCGGCCCCGGCCTTGCCGCTCGGGCAGGCTCCGGTGTCCCTCCGCTCCGTCCCTCCGTCTGCGGACAGATCCGTCCGGCTCTGAGCGATGCATCGGCTCCCCAGTGACCTTGCTCGTTAGTAATTGCCGGGATCCTTTTTCTGTGTCGCTGAGAAGTTCTTCTGGTAAGTTGCTCCAAAATATTTAGCGAACTCCATGTATTCCGCATCACTGGTAGCATCGTTGCAGGTTTAATAGCACGCACCCACATTCCGCAACACCCTTCGGCCTCCGCTGCTTGAGAGTTTGCAGCCCTCTCTCTCCTCTCTGACGTGCTTCACTGACTTCCCCGTGCAAATTATGTCACGTTTAAACTATTTGCCTTCCAGCCTTGAGGTGCTGGACTCGAGCCTCTCACTGGGCTTTTACACCAGCAGCTCTGTTTCAGCAGGGAATATAGCCAAGCTCAGACCTCGCCAAAGTAGAATTTTTTTAATAACTGCTGTAAAACCCCCTTTGTATGACAAATATAGCTGACCATGTAAATGCTCGTGTGTAAAGCAAATCCACCAGGATTGGCTCAATATGGAACGCAGCTGTACAGTGCTTTATGATTTTCAGGGATTCAGGGAACTGAAGGCTGTCGAATCTGACTTCCTGTATACCACAGGGAATTACATTTCATTCATAAGCCCCGCGCTCAGCCTGCTAGTTTCAGTTTAACTGGCGGGTCTTGCTGAAAGCCAAGCTGAAGACGTAGAAGCCTGCCGTCTTCCTCAGTTAGACACTTAGTGGTTTGTCACCTTTGCTGTTTCAAAAAATAAAAAAAAATATGCAAAAAAAAAAAAAGTCCAACCATCATCTAGGCTGTGGTTCTTTTCATGACATCTTGTACAGGCTGAGCATTGTTTATCGCATTTAAATAATAGTTGTTTTTTTAACTGGGTTTGACTGTGGATAGAGCCGAAGCCTGGCTCTGTTTCTGCTGCAACAGGGCGAGAATTTCTAAATGATGTATTCTGATACTCTTCTTTGGGACCATGGTGCCTTTTTAATCAGGACAGTAAATCTTGTCCCAGGATTCTGTACTTTTGTACGTTAACAGTTGTTGACTTTCCTTTTTTGGTGTGTCCCAAATAAATTAATATAACGTACCTCTGGGCTTTTGTTTCTTCTTTCTAAAGGGGGAGGAAAGAGGAAACCGAAGCTAAAATAAATCTTCTCTACTCCAGCTCTCCCTCCCGGGCTCTTGCAGGAGCAGCCACGAAGCGCGCAGGCGGACCTGCTCTCATCCGGACTGCATGGAGCAGCCGTAGGGAAGCTGCTAGAAATGGGAGCCTGGGATCGGGGCCCCACTGGGAGCCATTTTTTTTACCAAAAACACTGGAGCTGGAGCTGCTGAAGGTAAGAGGGCAGGGATGAAACCTCTGTGCACCGTGGCGGCGTTTCACTTGGGCTCTCGGTGTGCTTCAGGCACGGGGAGATCGATACCGGAGATGAGGGGCACCCTGCCTTCCTGGGGTGATCCCACAGGTGCGTTCCCCGCTGCTGCCTGTTCTCCGCTGGCTGTGGTTCAGGGACGCACTGTGTGAGATGATCGCGGGGCAGGCGGTGTCCGGGAGACACGCAGGGTGATGGTTCACACCACGGGACCCCAGTGTGGGAGGGGAATGGGTAAGAGAGAAATGCTAGAAAGGGTGCGTTTGCCTCAACAGCTTTTTGTGGGAGGAGGAAATCAAGGTGCATCCCAGGGGCTACAGGTGCTACTGATGGACGCCGAGTTGGTAATTTAGACGTGCATACTGCTTCACACGGCGGCTGGCAGCTGCTGCTCTGCCCGTTGCGTAGCATCTCAGAAAGGGGAAGTAACAGGAAAAAAAACAACCCAAAATGCAAATTATTGGGCTACTGGGTGGGCTGGATGTGGAAAACAACGTGTCTGTGACTCGGAGCACAGAAACAGTCAGAAGGTTGGAATTTAAAACAAGTCTGAGCCCAGCGCTGCGGGCACACGGCTCGCGGCTACGTTGAGCAGCACCTGCCCACGAAGGAGCTCCCGTAACTGCGGGTGGGTGAGCACGGGGAGGGCACGCACTGCAGCCTTGTCCTGGAGGTGCCGGACAGCTTAATGCAGGGTGACGGTGACAAATAGTGGCTCTGCAGGTGGGACAGTGGGGAAAGTGGTTTTCTCAGGAAGGGTGGAGCAGATCTGTGAAACCGTGTCATGAGCGTGCTTGGGCTCAGCACCCATGGCAGGGCTGCGGGGGATCTCCAGGAGGGGAGGTGGAGCTCCTGTTTCGCCTGACACCCGTGTTTTGTGCCCTGTGCGGGCGCATCAGGCAGCCAGTGCTGAAGCAATCCCCAGTCCGCACCGTGGCAGCGCTGGACACCAAAACCCTGCCATGGGGCACAGCAACCTGGCACGGCACCTGCCCAACCCCCACGTCATGGCTCCTGGCGCCTTCACAGGAACAGTCACCCCAAATCCTGAAAGGAGCTCTGGGGCGGTCGTTTCCATGGGTACACACAGGGATGTATTCACCAGAAATGCATGAGGGTATTTCCTGCTCTCGTGGAGGGCGTTGTCTTGTTATTCTTCCCGAGTTTCTGGCAGCAGCTGCCTCCTCCTGACACGGCTTTGGAGCCAGCGGACACCGCTCCAGTCTTTGGGATTAACTGTCCCTGCCAAGATCACCTTGCTCTGTGCAGTGGAGCATCCCCTCTTGCACCCCTTCCCCCCGACTCAGGCTGAGTTCTGGTGTGCGGCAGGCGCAGGACGGCTGTATGCAGCCATGGCAACCCGGGCTGAGCCTTCCGGGCAGCAGGGAGAGAGGCAGGAAACTAATCCAGGGGAAGAGGGATGGGAGCTTCGGACCATTCTCTTTCCTGGACGCCTGGTACGGAGCAGCCAGACTTCCAGACTTTTACATGCCAGATGCTCCCAAGGAACCAGTTTCCCCCGGCTCCAAGTTTTTTACAGCTGCGTATTTCCACTTTATTGGAAAATCACTTCATTGGCCAGTTCCCAGAACGGGTGATGACGGAGCTGCGGGCAGCGCCGGCCCAGGTAATCCCCAGGCTCACTCGCAGGGCTACTGTCACTGTGCAGGCTGGCGCGCAGCAGTGCAGCGTGCAGCGGGCTGTTCACTGGTTCAGCATCCCTAACGGTACCTAAACGCGCGTCTGTAGCGTTTCTTTGGTGTCAGTGCTTTCCTGCCGGCCCACGGAAAGTGGTTTGCAGGTAGCCAGGGCGAGTATTCCCATTTTCCCCAGCTGTCGAGATGTTACTTCCCACGTGCTCCCGCAGCCGAGTTTCTGGATGACAGAATCAGGTGCTGTGGAAAGTCCGGAAATTTTGGAGCAACGCCTGGCTGACTGCGGGGACACGAGAGGCGGGGGCCCCTGCGCCAGCGCCCCGGCTGACCCCATCCCCGGGGTGGTTGCCGCGGGGTTGGGCAACGTCACGCTGGCTGTCGGTGCCCTGGGCTGAGAGGTTCTGTGGGGGCAAGCCCAGCCGTGCCGCAGGGATGGCCGGTGGCGGAGGGGTGATCTCAGGTTACGTGGCCTCCTACAGAAATGAGTGTGGCCGCAGGATCCCGATGCGGTTCCCGCTGCCGGTGACCGGGGGTTATTAAAAGGGAGCGTTGGGGTGGGCTGCTGTTCCCGCAGCATGGCGGGACCGGGGAGTGAGGGGGACCTGCGGCACCTGCTGAAGCTGCACCGCACCGAGATCGCCATGGCGGTGGACGACGTCTTCCCGCTGCTGCACGGCCTGGCCGACCATGACATCGTCCCCGAGCACATCTTCAAGGTGAGGCCGCGGGGCGGGAGAGGATGTCTGTGCCACAAGAACTGGGCCGGCTGGTGGCACCGGGGCACTTGCCGACGGGCCGTGGTGGCACCGGCAGGAGACGCTGAGCCGGACGGAGCGGGAGGGCTCCCACCGCGCTTTCCATGCGCTCCTCACCTGGCTGCTGGGCCGTGACGCTGCCGCCGTCCGCGACTTCTGGGCCGTCCTCTTCAAGGACTACAACCTGGAGCGGTACACCCGGCTCCGGCCCCTCCGCGGCACCTTCCCCAGGGGTATGAGGGGGACGGATCGGGGAGACCGGCACCCCCGGGGCTGCTGGCAGGCAGGGTGACACCCGGGGCCAGCTGTGCCTGTCCCTCTCCCTGTCCCCTGTGCAGAGGTGGAGCTGGGGCGGCAGCGCCGCGGCAGGCGTCTCTCCCTGAGCCCCACGGTGCCGGCCCCACACAGACCCCAAGGCAAGAGGAAAGCCCCCGAGGAGCGGGATGGGGGCCGGGTGATGCAGCCCTCCCCACGGCACACCGCCAGCCCTGGTACGGAGACCTGGAGTGGGATTGAGATGGGGTGGGGCGCTGGGGGGGTCCCTGAGGTGCAGCGGGGTGCTGTGCCCCCTGTGACGCTCACCCTCACAACCCCGCAGGGCCCCTGGCGAAGGCGAGGACCATGAAGAAGCCGGAGGGTGCGGATGCTGCACGCGCCCCTCGTGCCGGCGGTGAGTGCCGAACCCCCCTGGGACAGCCTCTGCCTGCGCACCCTGACTGCAGCTGAGGGCAGGGAGGCTGCCTGCCCCGCTGAGCCGCCCCCCTCCCGCAGCCCTCCAGGCCGTGGCCGCCTCCGTGCAGAGAGCGGTGGCTGTGGCGGGCAGCGAGGTGCCCGTCACCCGCGAGGCCGTTGAGGGCATCCTCATCAAACACGTCCTGGAGCCGGGTAGGTGCAGCCCAGCCCAGCCGGCCTCCTATGCAATTTTGCCCCCAAATTCAGAAGCCGACCCCAGGCAGGGGGGTGGCAGGGAGCGGGCCCCACCAGAGCCGCTCTCGGCCTCTCTTGCAGGCAGCTCCAAGATGGGCAGCAAAGCCGGGGCTGAGCCATACGCCCCAGCCGCTTGCGAGGAGCCGGTGGCCAGGAGCAGGAGCCGCAGCCTGAAGCCCCCCGCCCGGCCCAAGGCATCCCAAAGTGTACGGACGCCCCCCCCACCTGCTTTCACCCTCCTTTTGCAGCTGCACAAGGCTGGGACGAGGCGATGTCCCTGCCTGGCAGCACGGCCGTGGCCTGCGTCCCCCCACACCGGGCTGTCCCAGCAGCTCCCCCAAACCTCCTCTGGTCTTGCCCGCAGAGCGGGGAGCCCCGGGCGCAGCCCCAGGGGCGGCTGCCAACACCCACCGTGCACAGCCAGGACCCCGCACCCAACCAGGTGAGGCCCTGGCATGGCACCGGCTGCACCCCAGAGGCACCTGGGGAGCCAAGGGCCATCAGGGTGTCCCCAGCACGTCCCTGCCGCGGGGCGAGCACAGACAACCCGGGGCTCAGCTGCCAGGTGTCGCCAGGCTGTGACTCCCCGGGAACAGGCACTCCCTGCCCTGGAGGGGGTGGGTGTGTTTGGTGGGGGTGATGTGGGGCTGGAGGGCAAGAGGGCGGTGGGCGATGGGGTCCCCTGCCACAGCCAGGGCTGCAAGCTGTCCACTCCCGTGTCCCCCAGGGAGGTGGTGACGGTGACCCCCTGCCCACTCCCCCGGGGCAGGAGAACGAGGACGAGTGTGCGGCGTGCGGTGACGGTGGTGAACTCATCTGCTGCGACGGCTGCCCCAGGGCCTTCCACCTGGCCTGCCTGGTGCCCCCGCTGCCCCGCGTCCCCAGGTGAGTCCTGGGGTGCCATGGGGACCCCAGTGCCCCCTGGCTGTTCCTCACCACACTGCTCCGGCTGTGCAGCGGGACATGGAGGTGCGGCTCTTGTGTGGTGAGCGCGACCGAGCCGGGCCGGCTGCGGGAGGCGGACGTGGCTGCAGAGCAACCCTCCGACATCCCAGGGGAGGAGGCATGTGGCACCCGGCGAGGCGGAGGTGATGGGAGAGTTTGCAGCCACTGCTTCACCTGCATCCCCACACCCCGACACTGCCTCGCACCCAGCAGGGACTCCGGGTGAGGCTCCCGCCATTCCCCTACATCGTGGCCTTAAATCCCCCCGTGGAGAGGGTCTGCACTGATGGCCCGTGTCACCCACAACGGTTTTAGGGGGCTGCTGCTCTGCACATCCTGCGCTGGCACCTTGGACGCAGGCAGCCGGGAGACTACCGCAGCCACTGGCGACCACTCGCTGCAGGCTGCAAAGGTCAGTACAACCAACGTCCGGCGCCAGGGGAGGGAAAGGGGCTGGGAGACGCGGTGGTGGTGGGTACAGAGGGAGCCATGAGGCTACAGAGTGGTGGTTCCGGCTGGGCGAGAGACGGGCTGACTGTAGCTGAAAGGGCCAGGCAACGCGAGCTGAAGCTGCACCAGGTGAGAGACTGAAGCTGGTCACCAGCCAGACCAAAGGGGTGAGAGCAAAGAGCAGGCAGGACAGCTGGCAGGACACCTCTGCTCCCGCAGGCGGAGGACGGCTCCCTCGGCAGTGACCCCGTGCTGAGCAGGGACGAGCTTGACACGCTCCTGGGTGAGGTACGGCACGCGGGGGGACACAAACAGCGGGTCCGTCCACAGGAAACCACATCTCTGGAGTGACTACCAGGGTGACATCGGGCTCTGGGCGAGGGAGGGACAGCCCGGGGACCACGAGAGGGTGCAGGGAGTGGGAGGGAAAGAGAGAGTAGAGTAAGACCCCTGGATTATCCTACAGGGCACCTGGGACGGGATCCTGCAGTGGGCATTCCAGAGCATGGCGCGGCCCCTCACAGATGCCCACGGGCTCTTCACCTAGAGGACACTGCTGTGGCGTCAGCCCCAGAGCACACGTGATGGAAGAACAGGCTGTGGGGCACTTGCGTTGTGTGTACTAAA